>NC_135489.1:5202938-6452938 GCF_052094955.1 Ictidomys tridecemlineatus
GTGAGCCTCTAGATGTGCGTGGGATGCGTGGATGCCCTCAGAGCGAGGCCTCTGCATCCCCAGCTGCACAGCATCAATGGACCTCAGGAGAACCTTGAAATCAGCAAGCCCCGGCCTGAGGGTGTCCATGCTCTCTGGGGTGATCAATCTCAGTAATGACTCTACCTTGTCAGCTGGCCCCTGCCTGTCCACTCATCTCCTTTCAGTGCAGTTTTGCCCCCTGTCCTGGTGGTGAGAAGGGACAGTCTCAGAATGCACAAACTGTTCTACCCACACTAGAAGTGCTGTAGGGTGGACAGTCACAATGGAAGCCCTCAAGGTGAAGGACAAGATGAAGGCTGTGCCCGTAGACCGGAAAGCTTTTCATTGCTACTTTCACAGATTGCCACCGACCCATCATTCTCAAGGCTGATACATTTCCTGTCATTGATTCTGATAAGTTCCCCAACCTGTCAAGCATATTCCATGAAAAGTAGCATGCAGGGCCATGTAGGGGCTGCAGGGCACTGTCCACTGTCTGGAGGCAAGATGGACATTTGCTTCCTGTCCTCTTCATCAGACCAGGAGCACTGTTGCTGGTATTTGTTTGACTTTTACCTTGAAGGTACCCTTGTCCTCTGTACAGAAACGAGGATAATTTCAAAAATTATAAAATATTGTTTTTAAAAATATTAAAATGTTCCTTCAAATACTCCTTACTATAGACCTAATAACTATAAAAGTCAGAATAACTGAAAGTGCATATCATGCTTATAGATTGATGTTTAATGTGCTGTGATTAGTTAATATTTACCTGCTCACTGGTAAGAAAACTAACTCAGTTCTATTAGTGACTATTTAGGATCTATGAATTAGTGTGAGAGCCTAACAACTACTTGCATTGTTTATGTTAAAAGAAAATATATCCCATTTTTCAGGTAAAACAAGTAGTTTTTTTCAGAGGCAAGCCCTATTGTCAAGAAGAGACTTCTTGCTGAGTGCAGTGGTACATGCCTCTAATCCCAGCAGCTCGGGAGGCCAAAGCAGGAGAATCACGAGTTCAAAGCCAGCCTCAGCAAAAGCAAGGCGCTAAGTAACTCATTAAGACCCTGTCTCTAAGTGAAAAATAAAATAGGGCTGGGGATATGGCTCAGTGGTCCAGAGCCCCTGAGTTCAATCCCTGATACAAAAAAAAAAAAAAGAAGAAGAGAGTTCTCCCAAATCAGCCTCATGTCCAGGAATCTGCACCAGAAAAGCCTCCCTTGTTATTCTAGCTGATCAAACTCAATCTGCCTGTCCTCTACATACCTTTATTTCCCTTTTCTTTATAGCATTTAGCAGTCTCTAGCCTGTGTTTCTGTATCATCATTCTCTTTCACTGTGAACACAGAAAATGAGACTTGACAATTCCATATGAAAACTCAGGGGAAGGCACCTGTTTAGCTTTCTACAGCAAATCTCAATTTGAAGTAAAAAATGGAGAAGTCATCAAGGCACAGATCTGTCAAAAAGAAATTGCCTAGAAGGGATGAAGGAGAAGAGCGTGAGACATCCATTTGCTCTCATGACCTCTCGGCAGCGCAGTCAGACACCAGGAGAGGAGAGGAGGAGCAGGAGAGATCAGTAGGGCCAGGCCGAGGAGCAGGGCCCCTGAACGAGGGCAGTGGGCAGAGACGCCTTGTGGTGACCCCAGGTCACAGGGCTCAAGGGTTCACTCAGAAACACAACCACAAGGCCCGTCTTGAAGAGTAGCCCTAAACCTGTCAGGGAAATCAAGAGAGAGGAAAAAATATTGAGCCTTAGATTGATGGCACTCCAGGATGAGGAAAATTAAAATTATTTTAAAAAATATATATATGAAAGTAAAGACATGAGCTTTCTGATTTTATGTCAAGAAAAATAAAGATTAGCTTTCATTTCTTTCAACATGGTTTATGTGCAATTTGGTACTTAAGTTTTCTTCCTGTTTCTATGTTTTTATTTTTATTTTTTTCTTCAAAAATGTCACTAGTACCTTATCCTGAAACAATTAGAAGGAAAGGAGTATGGGCTAGGAGAGACCCCTGGGGCCATTGTTCACAAGTCTGTGCCTCCCCATAAACCCTGTCACAGAATTTGGTTGACAGGTCAGGCCAGCAAGGTTGGGGTTAGAGATCTCTTGAGCTGGGATATGCCACTCAATGTCTGATGCACCAGTTTTATGGACAAGACTGTGTATAAGTGTTATTATCCCAAGGTCTAGGTTCGGGAGCACTTCCTAACAGTTTTGCTGGGATAAAATCTTATATTCAGTTGCCATATGGACAGGATGTGAGTCTGAATCTCTGCCTCATTGCAGAAGCACCACGGGGCTCCCGGGTGCTCCCAGCCTTCGCAGACCAAGGTGCATGGTCCACCGTACCCCAATGTACACGTTTGTACTCATAAGCTGCATTTCCTTGCAGAAATGTGTACACACCCTTTTGTTTGACATCTCTTTCAATTAACTTTAAACGCTGTTTTAATCGGCAGACGCTTCCAGCGTGGAAAGCTGGGCTCACAGTGTTTATTCTCAGTTTCAGCAGATTTGAGAACCTTCAATAGTCTGGAAAAGAATGATGGGAATGTGATATTACATCCTTTCATCCCTGAACAAGGAGCAATCACATTCGGCTGATGGTGCTGAATAAAGTGGATTCACACTAGAGAAGCTCACGTAATTTCCCAAACCCCGGGGAGGTCCTGGAGGCATATTCTCACACCAGAGCCCCTACCCACGGAGAACAGGGAGCCATCAGTGAAGGACAGCTAGACACTCTGCCCATCTGACAAATCTGTTTGAATTATTTAAAACTTTTTATGTAATTAACAAAACATTTTGAATGAAAACTATTATTAGATGTAATATTTGTATATGAAAGTTCAAAACTCATACTGTGGAATTAATAATCAATAATAATCATCTAGATCCTCACTACTAAGACAGAAATTCAAAGAATCTTGTAGATATGTTGCAAATATTTTTTAAAAAGGGAGGTGATACCTGAGAACCCAGAATATGCTCCACAGTGACATCTCAGAAGGGCTAGATATTAAATGTTGACTTTGTTACTGGTGATTAACCTCCCTGCCCACCATTCTAGCATAACTCCCAACGAAACTTGAGCTAACAATAAAATATACTCCCTGAGGGAATAAACCTAAACTGGGATTCTGCATTAATACTGCTGATAATATTAGACTCTGATGCTGAGTTTATCTGATCACATTTATTTGAATGTTTCAGTATTAATTCAATAAAGTTAATTTAAATCTGTGAGTTAAAGGAAGATTATTCGATAACTGTTGGGATAATCAAGCAAATGTTTAGTGAAAAAAATAATAAGTCACACGTGTGTGTAGCTTTTGATAAAATAAATCCCAAAAGGATTGATTATACAAATAAACCAAAATAAATCAGGAAATACTACAAAAATATATATTATAGACAAAAATTGGAACATAAGATTTTTGTAATCACAAAACAAATTAAGGATAATTTTTTTAAAAAACATAAATGTCATTATCTAAAATACCACATTTCTCTCCATGACAAAAAAATTGCCACAGTCATATAGAAAATTTTAAAAAGGGGGAATTCACTTATGACAAATAGGAAACTGTAGACTTTTTATTCCTAAAAAATCAATGATGACAAGTTTAAGAGATAAATAAACCAATGGTAAAAAGACAAAGAAAATTCCAGAGTTCTCTGAAAACAGAAATGACTTTAATCAACATGAAATGTTATTAATTTCATTCACAAGAAGAAAGAAGATGAACAGGGCCATAAGATGTCATTTTTACATAAATATTGCAAAGATCAAAGTGTTTGATAACCTGACAAAGTAGAAGAAAGAGACTTCTCAAGTGTACAATCTTAGTTGCTAAAGTACCCCCCCACACACGCACACACACTCCTTTAACAAGAAGACCACAAAGCCCAGCTGGTTGGAAAGATGAGCTCCTCCATGATGTCAGCACACCTGCTGCAGGGGCGCAGTGCTGAGTGTGGCCAGGAGGCCTTCTGGGATCCAGGCATCCTCCCTTCCTTGACCTCCAGGCCCTCCCCAGAGGTCTGTCCTCTGCATAGATCAGTCCCTGGTATTCCTACAAGTCACTGCTCCAGATTAGTGGGCAGGCACAGGCATGGAGAACCCTAGACCCACGACAAGAAATGGCACTGAAAGCGTCTTCTGAGTCTTCCCCACCTTCCCCCACTAAGACCCCAGATGACCAGGTGCCTGGACTGTGAGCTGTGGTCTTCTGACAACCAGCTGCTCCACACGCAGCCCTCAGAGATAGATACCATCTGCTGATATGAACCTAAAAGAGCAAAGAAAAACAAAATCATCACAAAAGCAAAAACCTCACAAAAGGCCCTAATGACATAATGGGGGCAGGTGACAGATGACATTGACATAGAAAAACAGATAAAACGGAAGAGCATGTAGAAATCCCAGTATAACCTTTAGGAAAATATTCTTGTAAATAATTGTTTTCTGAAGAGTAAAATTTGTTTATATATATATGTGTGTGTGTGTGTGTGTGTGTGTGTGCATTAGGGTGTGTGTATGTTTGTGTGTGTCTGTGTGTTTACATCTCCAGGGAAAGCACTAGTCATGCATCATTTCACAAATAATATCTTAATAAAATTTTAAAAGCATAGACTTTTAAACCGTGATTTGATAAAACTATAAATAGTTTAAAATGTTCTTCAAATACCTTGATTGTTGTAAATTAGAAACCCATTTTCTAATAAATCCTAAAGAAAAAAATAATAACAAAAATTGAAATAACAAACCATTTAGAAAACAAAATAAAATTATAGAAAGTAAAACATGCAATTAAGAGAGCAAAAAGAAACTGTGAAAGCTAGACAAAACACTTTTCATTAGAAATCCAAGATCATATAGATCATTTATACAAGTGATCTGCCACATATATACACATACAACAGATATAACTCCTTGTATAGTATCTCTGAAATAAAAAAAATCAATCTAAATGTTATATGTTTGAAAAGTGTATTAAAATAGATAAAATCCCTTAGGGAAATTAAGAAAAAAGAAAAGATTTTTTAAAAATGATTGGAAATGAGAACAACTAGCCAATCACCTTAAAAAAAAAGCTAACTCCAATTATGTAACATAATATTACTATATTATACCCATAAATGTAACATTAATTCACCAATATCATCTAGTGTATTATTATTATTATTATTATTATTATTATTATTATTATTATTATTATTATTGATTGAACTCAGGAGCATTTAACCCCTGAGCCACATCCCCACCACATTTATTTTTTATTTTGAGACAAGGTTTTGCTAAATTGCTTTGGGCCTGGCTAAGTTGCTGAGGCAGGCTTTGAGCTTGTGATCCTCCTGCCTCAGCCTAGAGAGGGATTACAGGCTGTGATTACAAGTGTGCACCCCAGTGCCTGTCAAGTGTTTATTGAAATAACACAAAGAATCAAATTGTGGAATCAGACTCCCAAGAAACTGACAACTCATCAAGTATCACAACGCACCCGTGGTGCAAAGACCGAATAATCCAGAGGCAAAAGCAAAGGAGGAGCAGGTCTGAAACCAGGAGCTCAGCCCTGCAGGTCCCATTCACCCCTGGCCCATCTCTCTGGATGAAGAAGAGGCAGCTGTGCACAAGGGGTGCAGTTCATAGTTGTGACTCCAGAGAGCTGGTTAGTCGTGAAACCATTCAGCACTCTGGTGTCTCTCCTGTGAGCTCCTATAACATTTTCCAAGGAGTCATGTCCCATTAAGGGACAGTAAACGCTGGCTTCTTGGAAGTAATCCAAGACACCCAGCACATTCAGCCTCCATGTTCCACAGGGTAAGGCCCCTGGATTGCTGAAACTGTTAACTTCTTGTCAGAATGTGTGATAATGGACTGTTTCACTGTAATTTTTATTTCCTGGGGACTTCCCACTGGTAATAGGGGAGAATAAATTGCAGAACTGCTGCTTAATTCTTTCCATCCCAGAGGACCATCTTTAAATATCCTCATTGTCTTAAAAATACTCTGTAAAGCAGTTTTGTCCTCATGATTCACACATGACATTTGATTTTCAAGTCTCTTTATTTTAATCAAATATAGAGAAGTCCTTTAAATTTTTTGTCATTTATGACAATGACTTTATTTTAGAGTCTACATTGATTGTTCTGCAGGAACTCCCACATTCTGGTTTCTTTGCTTTTCCCGCTCATTGTTAGAACACATAAAACACTGTTGGCAGGAATATCACATGGGTGATAATGTACCTTAGACATTTTACTTTTATATTCCCAAGTCATTTAATTCACTACTAATCATTATTGATAGGATGCAGTGTGGATGCTGTGCCTGGTTCATCACATCGGGCACATTAGGAATCCATCCTGTGATGAGCCAGGCACAGCATCCACACTGCATCCTATCATACATACAGGCCAAAGAAAAAAACTCCCCAAATAATGACTTTTACGTGCATCTAAATGTATCATCTAAAGCACGATTATTTGTTAGACAGCTTTTCTCAAACAAGGAAGGTTCTTGAACCCAACCCTAAACAGACGCTGGGTTGACAAGCAGTGGGAATGTGAGCCCATGGTCATGGGGAGCGCGGCTGCAGGCTCTGAGTTGAGTTGGCCTCCGAGAAGATGAACAATGCTTTCCTGCTTCCTTCTTTTTCACATAGCTATTCTGCTCTGAAATCTGCAGCAAGAGTTGTTCAACCTTTGGTGGAGAACATGAATTGGTGTTATGAGCATGGTTAGTGCCTACGTAAGTCACGAATTGCTATTTTACCATCTTATTTCACTGAACTCTTCAGATAATTTTCCTGGTGATATTTATATCTCAATTGTTCCCCTAGATTTAAAAAGCATTTCCTGGCCTGTTGACTGTTTCCTTGCACATTCCTAACCTGAACGTTAGTTACAATGCCAGCCGTCCCTGTCCTTTAGTGAACTCTTTGCTGCAGAGTGCAGTCCTCTTGTGACTATGTACATAGTCACTTCCTGTTCTTTGTACATAATGTCACTTAGCATTGATTTAACATTTCATGACTTTTCACATTAACAGCAACTTTTTCACTGAAAATTCTTAGTATCTTATATCTGTAGTTTAAGAGGGTCTTTTAATCTAATATCATTCAACTCTTCTAATTTCACAGATGTATGAACATTTCTTAATATGAGACCTAAATTTCAAAGCATTTGGTGATACTTATGTCAAAGCATGATTTTCTGAGGAGTCAAAAATTGTATAGACTATATAGATATTGCCTATATTCATATTGATAAATGACCAAAGACCCTGTACAATAATTGCTTTTTGTTTTAATTAATTTTACATGACAGTAGAATTCACTTTGATAAATCAAACATAAGTGGAGTATAATTTCTCATTCTTCTGGTTATACAGGATGTAGAATCACACCAGTTGTATAGTTATATATGTACGTAGGGTAATAATGTCTGATCATTCTACGATCCTTCCTACCCCCATGCCCCCTCCCCTCCCTTCACTTCCCTCTACCTAATCTAAAGTAACACTATTCTTCCTTAGTCCCCTTGTTGTGAATTAGCATCTGCATATCTGAAAACATTTGGGTTTTGGTTTTGGGGGATTAGTGATAAGTTCTAAATGCCTTCTAGAAATAAGTGGCATCATGATCATTTCCACTCTGATACCATTGAAAAGAACTTGGGGTCAGGAGCTCCAGATAGGAAGTTGACTGGTAGGCTATGGTTATGGGGTGAGGGAGAATAGATCATCATTAGAGAAATGTCAGGAAACCCCACATTTGAAATTAATTCACAGAACAAAGAATGGCTTATTACTAGATATTAAAGACTGAAGTATTTTTGGACATGAGAGCACAGGACAGATACCCACTTGGGTCACATAGCCCATGACCTTACTTCAACAGGTTGCATAGTATAAATTGTCACTGGCCAACATGTCCAAGGTTATGTCTAGGAACTCCCCCTTTGGGGAAGAAGTAATGTTATACTATTATATTATTTTAACTTTCTTCACTTATTTCATTTTTCTAAGACTGAATTAATTTTTCTAAGAATTAATTCATCAAGACATATCTCAGAATTCAAAATTTAAGTAGTAAAGCTTTATGAAAGAAAAGATATTACAGAAGATATATTCTAATTTGATTAACATTTAATTTGGTTACATTGTCTTTTCTGTTTGCATGTGGGTATTGAAGGATCAAAGCATATCACAAAAGGTTAGAATTAACTTATTGGGATTCTCTCCCCTCTAACTAGGTCAAAAAGTGTCTCTTTTTTTTTTGGCTCAGGTTGTCATGAAACTTAAATTCACGGTATATTTATATATATAAGAGTATATAATTAAACCCAGATATTCTTTGTGTTATA
This sequence comes from Ictidomys tridecemlineatus, assembly GCF_052094955.1. NCBI lineage: Eukaryota > Metazoa > Chordata > Mammalia > Rodentia > Sciuridae > Ictidomys > Ictidomys tridecemlineatus. The sequence continues at coordinate 5,211,340 of NC_135489.1, forward strand.
TAAAATTGTATGTTTCTGTTTAATAGTTGTGATGTAGATTTTTGTTTTTATATGCATTAATGTATTTCATATATTAATTTTTGTCACATTTGTTCACTACAAATTAGTTAAAATGTATGTATTTTCTAGGATAGAAAGATTGTTCATTATAATGAAGAAGTATCTGTACTCTGAAACTTCTGCCCTCAGCCCGGCAATTGAAATCTGTTCACTGTGCTATGTGCTAGCCTATCCTTTTCAAGCCAAGCCAACGGACCAATCCAAAGACATGCAATCAAAATGTGTCTACAGTATATTGAAGCACATTTTGACCACAATTGTAACAGAATTTGACTTTTCACAATAAAAAATGAAAATTATGGTTTCTAGTGGTACAAAGAAAAGATCACCTTGAGTTTACTGGGTAAGGGCGACTGGGCTCCTGGAGACACACCTACTTTGTTCTCACCATGCACATGACTTATCCAGATAGCCCTTTAACTTAGCCTTCCTTGTGGTCATACTTTGATGTGTGAAACTTTTCATTTGGACTATTTAATCAATTTAATGATATTTGTTGACTTTAAAACCAAGAATATTGAATAAATTTACTTAAGCATTTGTTTTTCTTTTATTTTCTCATATTCCAAAGTACCTATATGCTAAGAGATATAATGTCATAAAACGTTCTTGTAGATTAGAAAATCTGAAAATTTTGGCAGAAACTAAGAAGCAGAGATGAGAAAACTATGATCCCACCACTAGTCAGTGTTATCTTTCAAGGTTCATTCCAATCCTGCAATTAAATACTACTTATAATCTTTGTTCTTAAATCTGAATTATAATTTCCAATCTAAAGGATAATTGGTTGATGAACAATCAATTCTGATTGATTAATTATGTTTTTTATTAACTGTGATTTGATATTTCACAAGGAAAAAAATAATATAGTATTAACAAAGATACTGTTGCAGATGCATGTGAATTAATAAACTAGGTAGGGAATGTAAGCATTGATCAATCATTTTATTCTGGAAAATGCTTAGTGAGAAAAGCTCCCTGGGAGAAGATGCTGGGTGAACATACAAAGATTAAAGTTCTAGTCGAAAAATCTAGGAATCAGTGAGAGAGTAAAATATACAGCTAAGCATCATAGTGTGAAAAACACCAGCAAAGAAGTGAGGAGAGAATCCTGTTATGATTTGGATATGGGATGTCCCCTGAAAAGCTCCTTCGTTAGGCAATATAGGAATGTTCAAAGGTGGCATAATTAGATTATGAGAGTTGTACCCTGATTAATCCATTTAATGAATTCATGATTTGAATGAGTTGCTGGTGGCAATTCTGGGTAGGTAGGGGCTGGCTGGAGGAGTAGGTCACTGAGGGTGTGTCCTTTCCCAACTCATCTCTCTCTCTCTCTCTCTCTCTCTCTCTCTCTCTCTCTCTCTCTCTCTCTGTCCCTCCCTTCCTCCCTCCCACATTCTCAGCTGCCTTGAGATGACAGCTGGCCTCCACCAGGCCTTCTGCCATGATGCTCAACTTTACCTCTGGCCATAGCAATGGAGTTGGCCAACCATGGACTGAACCTCTAAAACTGTAAGCCCCAAATAAACTTTTACTCCTCTACGTTGCTCTTGTAGGGTATTCTAGTCATAGCAATAAAAACTGACTAAACACAAATTACAATGTGATCAAGAAACCAAAGACTATTGCTGCTCTCAATAGTACAAAAGTTCCTTATACTCAGACTTCAATGTCAAGACAAATATACAAGTAATTTCATCACAATCTAAACTGCATTCTATTTTAAAAGGCAACAACATGAGAAGGAAGGCTATCAAGCACAAATGCTGTTTTTTTTTATTCAAATCACTCATTTTGAGGCATTTCACCAAGATTGGAAAAGATCAAGTATTGATATTACTTCTAAACCTGTGAACATCTAAAATGATGGTGCTTATTTACTTCAACAATGAAAAATAAGTTTTTATTACTACAGTTTTCATATTCATTAAAAATATGACATTTCTATTAAAATGGTTTTATGATTGAAAAATAAATCTCCAAAGTCTATGTGTTTCTGATATCTTTTATCTATGGAAACTTCATAAATTAATTTAAAATGATGATGGATTATTCACTATGGTATGATTATTCTCTATGATTATCAGTGTTATCCAACATGATCTGAGTTTGCCCTGATGTCTAAGAAATAAATAGCCCAGGAACACACTACCCTGAAATATTTAACCATCTAATTCCCATCCCTTCATACCTTATTGCTTTCTGTATAGAAATTATAAAGTGGAAGTTAGTGTAACCATTTCAATTCTAGAAATATACAATACTTACAAAAAGTGACTGAGAGTTTAAGCAAATCTATATATAAATATGCTGATAGAATTACAAGTTCTATTGAAAAACCTCTAATCTAACAGCTAAAATCTACAGCTGCTACCACACCTAAGTCAGAAACAGCAAGGAAAGAATAAGTACAGACCTGATCAAAGTATCAAGGTGAAGTGTGGCTTCTGTAGAGAAGCTTGCAAATTCAGTGCCCACCGAGGAGGTTCAAAGTAAAATGAATATCATTCTGTCTTCTCTCCTACCTTCCCTACCTTACCGCCTGCAAACCAGATCAGAAATCACAGAGCAAGGAAGCTGTCTCATGACTTCCATGGACGTCCTCCTCCAGAGCAGAGAGCCGGGTGGAGGAACCTGGCAGGAGCAGCTAGCTGTGAGAAATGGAGCACACTCAATTCATTGAGTTGTGGAAAAAGATGTACTTGAAAATCTACTCAAGCATGGTGAAAACCATTTATAGCATTTCACAAGACAAACAAACATTGTGAATTCTGTATTCTATTGTGTTGACTATTTTTATTTTTTTAATAAATTTTTTTTGGTTTTACATAGGCACAATATCTCCATTTTACATGTGGATCTAAGGATCAAACTCAGTGCCTCACGCATGCAAGGTGAGCACTCTACCACTGAGCCACAACCCCAGCCCTATGACTATTTTTCTTTTAATTTGTGTTCTTGTACTTTGTCAACACAGTGGAAATGGATTGTAACAGAGATGGCTGACAAAAATGAAAGATGATAAAGTTTCACAGGCAACACTTGATGGAAACTATTTACATAAAATATAATTAGTATGAAACATTCCTTGTTGCATTCTAATTCTTTGAGAATTACTTTGCGAGGAAATTCTTAGTATTCATGTTCTTATTGTTGCATTGAGCAATGTAAAAATTGAATATTAAGAAGATAGAATTTTGGTCTTTTTATTTGTGAATGTTTCACACAATAGTGTGGTTCATTCTGACATAATCATACATGCATGGAATATAATTTACTCTACTCCGGTCCTCAGTGCTTTCTCCCCCCCACCTCCTCCCACCTCCTCCCTGCCCCCATCCTCTTCCTCTCCTTTACTGGTATTCCTTCTATTTATTTATACTTTTTCTTAATTTGTGTGTGTATATATATATATATATATATATATATATATATATATATATATATGTATATATATGTAAAATCCACTGTGCTATATTCACACATGTACACGGTATAATTTGGTCATTTTCATCTCACTGTTCCTCTTTTTATCTGTCCCCTCCCTCTCCTCCCATTCCCCTTTCTCTGTTCCACTGATTTACCATCTATTTTTATGAGTTTCCCCCACCTTTTTTCCCACCTATTTCGCTCTAGCTTTTGCATATGAGATCAAACATTGAGCCCTTTAACTTTTCAGAGTCTGGCTTATCTCACTTAGCATGTTCTCTGGTTCCGTCCAGTTACTGGCGAATTCCATGATTTCATTCTTCTTTGTGACTGAATAAAATGCTATTACACACACACACACACACACACACACACACACACATTTTCTTACTCATTCATCTGCTGATGGGCACTGGGGCTGGTTCCAAAGCTTGGTTACTGGGAGTTGCTGGGAGTTGTGCTGCTGTAAAGATTGAGGTGGCTACTGTGCAGAAGTTATTTTAATTTGATGCTGTCCTACTTATTGATTCTGGGTTTTATTTCTTGTGTTTAGGAGTATTGTTAAGATTTAGGGTGTCTTAATTATTTGAGATATTAATGTTTAGGGTGGCTATTTGGAGTGACCTGGTTCCTCTGGGCAGAGGACCCCCCCAATGAGATGCTCTCTGTCTTCCCCTTGAAAATATACCAGCTAAACTGTTACATTAAATATTTTCAGAAACAATTTTTTAAATTAGCTATGAAAAATAAAGATATATTTTAGGAATAAAATAATGAATAATATATTTGATTCTCAAAATAATATGAAAACAGAGCTGATCTCTTCCATTTCACGGTTTTTGCTCTATTTATTGTATGTTTTATGAAACAGATGTTCCTAATTTTAATCTAGTCTAGTTATTTGAAGTGCCTCTTACTATTATCTTTTGCATCTTAGAAAATCTTACCCTATTTAAAGGTCACAAAGGTATTTCTTCTTCAGTCATTTCCCACAGAATAGCAAAGTGGTGGCTCCGAGATGGTGGTTCAGTATTCCTGGTCACTGCACTTTTTGCCACAGCCATCGATGCTGACCTTTCTACAGAGGTCACAGTGCTTAGAGTGCTCCACATGTTGATTCCACTTAGTCCCCACGATACAGGGGATAAGATTTATTCTCCTCTTGTCTTACAGATGAAGAAGGAGAGGCCAAGTCCTCTCACGGCTGTCTCTCCCTCGACCATAGTCAATGTCTGTGTCGTTTTGGGCACCATTTGGCCTGTATGAAAAGACTGGACACCAACTGCAATGCAGGAATGGAAGACTTGAGATGCAGAAATTGAGCGCAATTTTAAATTTTGTCTATTGGGGAAAAAGGTCATTTTCTGTGTGCAGAAACAGGGTTAGAGACATGGGGTAGGACAGGAAGGGCTGCTATCCTTCAATGTTTGTTGAAGTTTCTGTGATGTTTGCTTGGAAGAGGGTTCAGCCCTTTTGCTCCTATGGTTTATGCTATAAATACTTTCCAGGTAGTCTCCTTACCCTCTTTTTTTCCCACTGTGGCTAGGTGTCAACATCAGCATAGCCTTGCAAGCCAGGTGCTGAGGATGCAGTTTCCTTTATCAAGATAACGTGTCTGAGTGCCTTGGGAAGAGAAGACCACCCTGCTCTGGGATGTCAACAGCCCTTGAGCTGAGCAAGAAATGCTCTCAAGCTGCTGAGACCACAGTTCCCTTTTGAAGCAGCTAATATAAGCTTCAGTGCAACATCATAGAGTTAGCAGGGAAAAGATCAAGTATTGATATGAACTCTAAATTTGTGACCATCTGAAATTATGGTGCTTATTTTCTTCAACAATGAAAACTAAGTTTTTTATTGCTATAGTTTTTATGTTTGTTATAAAAAAGTGAAAGCAAACAATTCAAATCTTATTTTATTTCCTTTTTTCATAGAGGAAATGTTATTTAAAATAGAAAGGGCAAGAACAGTGCAACTAGAAGTAAATGAAGGTTTGAAAATACACCAAATTCTACCATGTAGTTGCAATGAACATTATTGTTATCATCTATATTAAGACAAATCAAAACAAGATAGTCATTCAAAAGGCAGAAAAGGACAAATATTACCATCCAAAATTATAATAGAGTTTAAATGTAGATCATTCTTGCCTCAACTTCCAATAAAACCCTGAAAATTCCAAAGAAAACCGATTAAGTTTAAAGGAACCATAAATTGTTGCCTATGAAAATTATTTAGAATTAATTTTATTTTCTTCTTTTAGGGATCCTAAACTAGAAGGTAAATGAGTGTTTTACCAAAATATGCCTTATTCAAGGTCTCCAATTTAATGTTGTTTATAAGAAGAGGAAAGTCCAGATGGTGACCTTCTGTCCGGTTTTCCTGGTTCCTCACAGATGAAACTCTAAGGGTAATCATTTGGTGGGATTTAGATTAGCTCCCAAGGGCAGGTAGAGAACTGCACTCTTACTTTTCTGACAAAGATGAAGAGAGTTCGGAGGCCATTTGGCTCCTGGGCCCCCGGTGCTGCTTTTGCAGGAGACCTGCCTTCGCATTTCCCCTGGGCAGTGGTCCTGAGAGTGGTATCTCTTCTGGCTCAGTCACAAAGTCGGGGACTTCATCTTGCCTCTCTGCTGTCTCAGGCATGAAATCAGCTTAGCTTAGCCTGTGATCCTCCCACATCTTTGTTAATTATTGAGGTTTTACCCTGGCTGGGCAAATCCCTTCCTCAGGCTGACTGTGCCTGGACTTCCCTGTCATTTCCTCCATTTTCGTTACCCAAGAAGACACTCTGTGGCCATCTGAAACCAGGCCCCCTCCCATGTCTGCCATGAGCCGAGGCTGCGATGGCCTTTGGGTACTTCCTTTGGTTACAACAGTCCCTCCATGCCAACCTCAGACCCCCTTTCAAACACTGTCGTCCTCCCCTCTGGCCTCCTCCAGCCTGTTTACAACCTCTTGCTAAACATTCCTCATTTGCTCTGCAGTAGATCTCTAAACCTTACAATATCGATGTCTTCTCCTTAAAATATACACATGAGCTGAATGATGGCAGATGGCTGACTTTGCCAGAAGGACAGTGTTCCACACGCTGCTGTGATGTGCATGGACGTTCATCAGTGGGCTCTGTCAGCAAATGTTTATTTTAATATTTTATCATGTACTTGCTTGGATATAAAATGCCAGTTAAACAAATATATTGGGGGCACAAATCTAGGAAGCAGTCATATAGAAATGCAGCAACAGTGCTTACAATGGTGTTTGAGAAGTTGTCAGGACAGAGCAGTAGAAGAGATCTATAACAAGGAAAATCATTCACTGTGTACAGAGTATGTCTGCACCTGTGTGTGGAAAGGAAGCAGTATGTGCAGGGTTTAAGAATGTAGACTGAACCAGAAAGACCTCGGAGCAAATCAACAAAACACTCCTTCCACCTTTGTGACAACGGCAGGCAAATTGCTTAAGACTCAGTTTCCTCTTTCTCAAGTGGAAAAGTGGAAAATTTGAGCAAGATTGTATGCCTAAAGTACTTTGAACACTCAAGAAATTTTATTTGCTTTTATCAACATCATCATTATTTCTCTATGGGAGAGACTAGAGTCAAAAGAAGTTTAGGGGAAAAGCCTGGGATTAGAGGTTAACCGTAAGCACAACGTGAGCTGTATTGCCATTCCAAGGCTGGATAAGGTAGGGCACTTCTATGCTCCATTCCCAGAAGAGATGCCGAGGCCTCAGGGAAGCAGCGGCCTCTGGCAGGTTGTGGTGCAGAGCTCTGCAAACTCAAATGTGAACAGCAGCCACTGGGAGATCTCTCTAATCAGTGATCCGCAGGTCCTTAGGTCAGCATGAGGTCTGCATCTCTGATGAGTAGAGCTGCTGCTGCTGACTTGGGCAAGGGTCCAGAACAAATTTGGAGAGTATGCTTCATTCTGGACACCAAATCCAATGAATACTGACAAATTAGACACTGACTTTAAGAAAAATCATCCAAAAGTTAAAAAATCAAAACTTGTTTCAATGGCAAGAGAAATAATGGAAGGGATGCGTATATTAACACAGGAGTTAACAGCTCATTTAACTTATATGAAAAACATTGCAAATAATTTATTATTGAGAAAATATGGAATATACCCCCTATATTCCAGCCTTGTGAGGATTAAGCAACTCTGAGATACTTAAAAATACTAATTTGCGGTACTCGGCAATTGTGAAGTATAAAAGTGCTAAAAAAATGTCCTTATATGTTCAGTCTTGCTAATGTCCTCTTGTTAAGGCATAACATTGATTTTAAAATATTTATTAAATAAATTAATATATGTGTATACATATATTAGGCTATTTAATACACACACACGTTTGTAAAATTGTGCTTCTGCCTGGAAACTCTGCAAAAATACAGTCTGCATTTAACAACGCACAGAGATGTAAGCTAAGTAGATCCATAAACACGGATTCATATAACAAATAAAATATAAGACAATGCAATACTACAATAGGTAAACTGAATGTTCAAAGAAAAGCAAAGATGTAAAATGTATTAAATCTTGCATCAGCAAAATAATTTGTAAAAACATCCATAAGATCCAGGAGTCATACACAGCCAAAATCTCAGCCACATTTAATTCATTGTAGAGAGTGTGCATGCCATACTCTACTCCAAAAATTAGTTTAGCAATTTATATCATTGCATGATTTCTTTGGTAAGAATCTACAGACTATGTACCTATAACTGGATATAGTGGTTGGTTTACAAACACATGGCAATTGAATAATCCCTAATTTCTTAAAATTACTCTAATGAAACAACACCAAACCTCTTGATAGTTGGCTTATTTTGATGCGACTTCATTTTCAGTTGGCTTCTGTTTCTCTGCCAGAATCACTATTAAATAGATTGCTAGAACCACTAATAAAAGCACATTGCTTTACAGGTCACTTTGTCAGACAGAATGTATATGCTAATCTAGAAAAATGGTGATTCAAGTGTAATTTTATGTATTAAAAATAAATACCATCAAATACTCTTACAATTGTATAATGCAGCTTTTACCTCTCTATGTGGGATGTTGGGTTATATTTTGTTAAATGCTTCCATAATGCCAGCATTAATCAGATGCAGGTAACAGGGGAAAATCACAGTATTTGCCCACAGTTGGCACTGGCTCTTTCTGAAAACAGTGGCCAAAATAGAACTGCAGGAAGAAAGCTGAAGGCGAAAGCATTTGAGGAGTTGCAACGTGTGGGCATCAGACAGTGAATGAGACATTAGAAACAAATTTAGATCAGTTATGCCAAAATCTAAATTTTAAATCAACTGTCAAGCTAAGTTGTGCTGCTTTCTGTAGTTATGTAAGGAAAAATTTTAAAAAAAATGTACCTAATTCTCAAAGGCCCAAGGTTAAGAATCCAGGTGACTACAGTATTGATTATCCACAACCTGATACACACTGTGCTGTAGATGTTGTCACTGACTGCGATAAGACAGTACTTCTACAATAGAGGTGAGAATCAGAAAACCAGGAACTTTAACTGCGCTCTTTGTAATGAAATTCTCAATTCTGAAATACTCAGAGACTAGAAGATATGATGCTCACGGGAAACTAACACTCTGAAATAAGGCCATGATAAGTTCTTATTCAACAGAGGAGGGTGGTATATTGTAAGGTAGCATTTTATATTGTACAGTGGTATTCTCTTTTGCTTTATTTTTCTGTTTTTTTTAAAAAACAAAAAACTATGAACAAATTCATATTCTTTCCTTGGCCCTCACCACTCCTTATTCTGAAATCACTGTAGTTTGTCTCAGCCTTATTTATCGAGTTGAAGTCTGAAGGTCAAAGAAAGACTTATGATTTCACAGGAGGACAAGTGGCCAAAGAGCTTTAGTGAACCCAGGTTCCTTATTAGACAGGTCTTAGGACCAGGTGGAGACATAACAAGGGCTGTAAGTGAGTCCATGCCCTGAGTCCATCTGATGGGGGAGGAAGTTTCAGGCAGCCACCTACCAACAGCTGGTTTTAAAGAATCACAGGCACACACACAGGAAATAACAGAGTCCTCCAGCATCTGGGACAGATAAAGAGCAAGTGTCCTAAACTCCTTATTCTGGAGCATCTTTTGAAGTACAAAGACAACCTTGGTAAGCCTTCTTTTCAAATAATGCCCATTTGGACAATTCTGGAAAGATCAGATAAAAGAGGTGGGAGGTGTTGAGTGCTGGAAGTAATGTTAACTTTCAATTTTTCTATATTTTAAAGAGACAAAAGAATAGTGGCAATTGTTTGAATAAGTGTATTGCACATTATTTGAAGAAAATAAGCACCAAAGCTTTAACATAACTCACCCTTTAATACACTGCAGTATGCAGAGTGAAGTCACTAAATATATATCTTAAAAGCATCTATTTATATAGCTCACCTGCCAATTTATTGCAGTTTGAAATTATTGCACTTTGAAATGGTTACTCGTTCTGTTTTAAGAAATTAACGTCTAGGCATTTTGAAGCATAACCATGCCTGCCATTGCCTGGGGCTTGGAGCACCTTTTCACTTATGATTGATGTTTCTGCTTCCATGTTTCAAATTTACCTTTTTCACCCTATAAAGTTGAACAAAAGCCGCACTGCCCTTTGGGTGTGTCATTGATCCTTACCATGGGACACAAACAAGAAATATCTCAGTTCCAAACTGAGATTGAAATTTGCAAGATTGAATGATGGTGATATAATTGCTCCTTTGTATAATAATTCCAGTCCCAATTTATCAAACTATGATCTCCACATGTAGAGGCCATATTTTTTTAAAGCATGGAGAGCTGCTATTATAATTTTTCAGAAGTGAAAAGTCTTTGCTTCAAAGGCACAGACATTTTGTAACGTGCAACATGAACACGTGGAGAGTGTGCGAACTGCTGCTTGCTCTGAGTGCTGGTCGTGATTATTGCTTTTCTATAATGAAAACTTCTATGAAGTAAAATCATTTGATTTTAAAAGTGTATTCATTATTTCTGAGGTAAAGAAATAGAATCCCCCCCATGTTATAGATTTTTCTGAAAATCATTCTTAGGTTTTATATCTAAATACAATCCAAAAGAAAATTTTCTACGAAAAGGCAGGGATCTAATACACCATAAAGGAGATGATAAAGCTAATAACTAGGTAATAAAAAGATTTTTAAAAGCAGTGGCAATGCTTGATGGAATTCTATTTCTCAAGACTTGAATTTGGGGCTCTTTTGTAAATTGCTACACAATGTCATCATGTCGGTAGCCAATTATATGAATTCACACACATTGTAAGCTTGTCGATAAGAATTTATTTACCAAAAGTCATAATGTGATGAATGCAGTGTAGTCTGATCTGATGGATTGAATCCTGAAATGAAAAGTAAAAGACATTAATGGAAAAAATTTATAGCAAAAGTTGCCAATGTTGGCTTCTTGGTTGTGACAAACATGCTGAGGTAATATGATTGGTCAGCACTGGGAAATACTGAGGGATGTACCAGGACTCTCTAAAGTATCTTTCAACTTTTATGCAAGTCTAAAATCATTCTAAAATAAAATCAGTATTAAAAGCCATAATTATCCAGTTATGTATTTTTATACCTCTGCTGTGAAAATTGCAGTTCTTTGATTTAATATCCTTCCTTAGTTTTTTATAGCTTGTAGTAGACAAAATAATTAAAATCGATTTGTAATGTTTCCTCCAAAAAAACCCATGGTAAATGACAGCTTATTTTTCTGTTCTGCTACATCATTCCACTCAGATGATAGAGACTAAGATGAGTTTACTAATTATTATGAGTAATTTTTATTTGTTTAGCAAATACTATTTTTATTAAATGTGTTCTAGAATGTTTTTGAATGCCTCAGATAGTGATCAATTATAAGCAGTAAAGTTTTTTTCTTTTCTTTTGCAAGTAGGCTGTTCTATACTTCATATTCTGGAACGATGATCCTCACTTTTGACACTTCACAACCACATGAAGTTCCATAGAGTGTCTGACTCCCATAAAGTGGTGATGACGATAGTTCCTTCTCTTAGATCAGATGTCACCACCACAGAACAGTCTGTGTGTTCCTTCTGCCCACCAGTAAAAGACTAGCAATATTTGTTCATAGAAAATAGACTCTATTTACCAGATATTGAAGAGATAAATCTGCTATGTGGATTCTAAATTGATTACAGCTATCATGCATTAAACACCCTATCTGGCAGGAAATGGGAGAAAATTGAAATGTTCAGTGAATCTGTAACCAGAGCTCTTGGGGGAGATATTGTCCAAAGTGAAAAGATAACTATCAGAAATTCACATATGCTCAAGACTGGGAAGAAATCAGAGATGAGCTGAAGTCTAAGGAATTCCAACATGAGTACTACTGTGAACCAAATAACAGTGACAGCATCTACAAAAGGAGGACCCTCTGAGGGAAGGGGGTGGAACATGAAGTTCGGTTCAGTCTGAGACTTGTCAGGCACAGCTCTAAGCAGAGGAGATGCAAAAAATGTTCATCCATGCCCTCCGTCTACAGGAAATCCCAGGATAAAGAGAGTGTCATGATACAATGTAACCAGCGAAAGAATGAAGGTGTGAGATGGAAGACAGGGACCCCCTCAGTTCAGGAAAGACGAGCTGGAAAGGCAGGAGGCTGGAAAAGCTCTGCTGTAGGGGCTTGGTTCTGAAGGCAGACCAGAGCTCTAGAGAAATCCAGGCCTCGGTGTCTTCATTTCCAGTGGCGTCTCCAGTATCTTCCACCACATGTCTGGTGTCCAAAAAAGTGCTCAGTAAGTACTTAATGAACTAAGTTGTGCAGAGCATTCATTCACACATGCAATACCTCTTCTCAGAAAGACCATCACACACAAGACACTGTGAGCGAACAGAAATGAAGTCATCCGTGAGTGACTTCGTGGAACTTGTATTCTAGTGGGGGAAGAAAAAGGCAAGAAATCGAGAAGGTGTAGATGTGGGCGCTATTGGTATTGGGTGGTTAGAATGAGCTTCACTGATAACATTAGGGTGGAGAAGAAGGGGAGGTAGAGGAGAAAAGTATCTTGACTTCTTGGTGCTAGTCCACCTGGGAAGGTGAACTGTGCAATTATGCAAAGCCCTGAAATGGGACATGGGCCAACCTGAGCAAGTGAATAAAGTGGAGAAATAGGAGGAGACCATGTCAGAGACATGACAGCAGAGAGTTTTTGTAGAGCAAAATCAAGGACCAGAATATTCCTTGACCCAATGGAATCCAGTGGAGGAGGCTGTGCAGGGTGGAAGCCCCCAGCTTGCTTAGGTCTTGCTGGGTGATATGTGGACATTGCACCACTGGGGAGCTCAGAGTGAGGCACCAAAGCCCAGTGGAAGGTGATTGTTCCAGCAGAGATGGAGAATGACACGGGGCATTGCCAAAGGTCGATTTGAAGAAAGGGTCACAGCATTTACTGAGGAAGGACAAATAAAAGTAGGAAAGAACAAGCAGGCAAAAGAGAGGAGCCCAGGGAAAGCAGTGGCCATGAGGACAGAGGACACTGCTGATAGGCGAGTGCATGAGTGCTCAACAGACAGTGGAAAGTAACCAGAGGAAAGAGCAAAAGCATTTTCAGGAAACATGTGGCTCTAGATGATGCGAGTTAAAAATCCAACAATTCCATTCCTTTTCTTTCTTTCTTTCTTTCTTTCTTTCTTTCTTTCTTTCTTTCTTTCTTTCTTTCTTTCTTTCTTTCTCTCTCAAGCTTCTCTGCATTGTTAAATTTTGAATGGACAGGAAACAGAAAGTCATTTTAGACGTAACATATGCATTTACAAAATAACAGAAAGTTGTGAATCAATGTGAAGTCAGAGGAGATGTCTAATCAACACATTCCCGTCAGCTTATGTCTTTTTCTCTGCTAGGAATTCATTGAAAATGGACACTAAATATAAATACTAGCAGATATGCACCCTGCATTAGCTTCCTGAGGCTACCTGGAATCATTACAAACTCTGTGGCTTACAAAAACAGAAATGTTCTCTTCCACTGTTCAAGAGATCAGAAATCCAAACTCAGTATTGGCTGAGCTGACTCCTTCTGGAAGCTGTAGGAGACTCTGTCCCTGAACCTCCTGTGTCTGCTGGCTGCTGGTGCTGACCCTTGGTGATGCTTAGCTGAGGTTGTCCTCACCTGGGCCTGCATCTTCACTTGGCTGCCTTCAGTTTCTCTGTCCCTCTTTACAGGATCCTACAGGGACACACATCCCTGAGTTGAGGATTCACTTTAGGATCATCTTTTCTCAAGACCCTTACTCCAAGGACCTCTGCCTAAACTCTTGTTCCAAATGAGCTCAGCTTCCTGGTTCCTGGTGGCCTTGAGATTGGAGGATAACATTCTAGCATCATGACTCTCTCGGACATGCTTTTCCTATTTTGTGGTCAGTTTCAGTGGCTTCCTTTGATCCTTTCAGAATTTCCTGCACTTCTTCCATAATCCTCTATGACAAGTGGCTTGAGGCTTATTAGGTAAAGAAATTTAAAGCAAAATGACTTTTTTATGACCAGAGGTACTCTTAGTAAGTATATTAGCAGTGAATAGCAATCGCTAGTATTTACGGTATTTTTTAAGAAGTTAACCTTTATTTTTATTTATTTATTTTTTTGTTTGTTTGTTTGAATATTTATTTATTTATTTATTCTTACGTGGTGCTGAGGATCAAACCCAATACCTCACCTATGTTAGGCAAGTGCTCTACCACTGAGCCTCAGCCCCAGCCCTATAGATGTTTTAATGAAAAAAGTAGCATTTTCTTCTGAATCTCAGAATTGCTGCATTGCTTCACAATTTTTTTGACATAATATTTGTATTATAGGAAAATAATCTATAAGGCAACTTGCTGTTTGAGAAACACGGACTATATTGAGGAAACTAGACTGTAATTAGCATGTTCAGGGGCATATTGTGCACCTAAACATAAAGTCTGTACTGGAATACTTTGTGAACTTGAGTCTAGAACATAAGGGACATAAAGGCACAATTATGACCCCACTTCAACATTGACAGTTCATGATGCAAAATTTGATTCTAATCAGAACTTAAAATATTGATAACAAGTTTTCTTCTTTGGGGTTAGACATATTCTATCTTTCTACAAGAATCACCATGTTACACAAAGTTTACAAAATTAGTAGTTTCATGAACTTACATAAGAACCAAACAAATACTTCATGTTCTATTTAAGAAATTCCTCATCTTTTGTGCTCAAGTCACAAAAGCTATATAAATACTTGATGCTCCACATTATTTAATTGTATGAAATATAATCTATGGTATCTAAATATTCTAAATATTTTAGATGATGCTTTCATTGCACAGTTCATTCATAACAATGTAAACTCAAGTGATCTAATTATGGGCTCTCCTGTGGGCTACTGAGTGTCTCACAGCTAGAGTAAACATGTTTACACTAAAGCACCTCTTATGAGATGCAGCTACTAGATATAACTGATGCATTTTAAAATGTCTAAAACAACTTCATCAATTTCAATAATTCTTGGTTTCAGTCAAAATTTGTGCCGTAATGTTCATAAATACATGTCGGGGTCCCATGTGCCAATTGGTACATTGGTATAAATATAAGATTACTGGATTTAAGTAATATTTATAGAATAAGGTTTGTGGCAAAATCTCAGGAAGTTGTAAAGTGGCCTTTGTGTTTGAAGATAGATTTGCTGCATATTCTGCTAATGCTTCCTATTGTTTTTAAGCTTACACCGTTTCCATAGTTACCGTATGAAGCTCCCTATCGCCTCTTTATTTGTAACACAGTAAAGGGTAACTTTAAAACAGGCTGAAAGAGTATAATTTTCACTGAATGTTCTTTCAGATAAAGCAATTTTTATTTTACTATCAAACTCTATAAAACACGCACTTATGAGCAGGAAATCACGATAGTGAGCATGAGTAACAATGCTTCATTTTCTAGTTGTTGTAGTCAAGGAAGGAAAGAGAAATAAGGTAGTTCTTAGCCTGGTTGATTTTACCTTATTACAAATGTCTAATCTTGTTTTTAGGTTTGTAACCATAAAACGCCCATTTTTTAGTTTAAAAATACTTGACGATTCAGAGTTTTTAGATTCTTGCCTCCGTGGAGACTCATTGCGACTCATTTGATGGCAGCTCTTAGGATGGTGGTCCTTCCTTCCCCTGTGGCTAGAGAGGCTCTATCTTCCTCTTCAATGCCATGTGCATCAGGGTGAGGTCCCTCCTCTTTCCCAGAGGCGCCTTTCTGCACTGAAAATGCAGGGGTGGTGGGACAAAGTGTCTGGCCTCTCACTCGCAGAGCTGTGGGCTGGGGAGGCAGGAAGCTGTGGGAATGAAGGACCCCTGTCTACAGGGAGTGCTGGGCACCTTTCAAAATAAAGGCAGAGCATTCTGCAGATATCTGCTTATTCTGGTTAATTCTTCCATTAGAGAGGCAAGCACAAAATGTAGCAAACAAAGGCAAAGAACGGTCTTCGCCCCAAAGGCAATTTCTGAGGATTTCTGTGGAGCCTTTGACTTCCGTTGTTTGGATGCATGTTCATAATTTGATGGATTTGAAGCGTGAAGGTTGTATTAAGTAACTGAATGGACCAATCTTTCAGAAACTTCTACCTGTGCCTGCAGGAGTCACCTCATGACTTTGGAGCTAATGACTCCAATACACCAGTCATTTGTTGCGCTGAAACATTTCACAAATAGATGCAACATGCTTGTTTTTTAGTGAAAAAGAAATACAGTTTCTATATATGCTGCTTTCATTCTCGTGGGGGAAAGAGATTGTGTTCTCAATTTAAAGCCAAATGCTATCATCAATATCCCTTGGAAATTCTACTTAATTAAAATGCTCGAGTCATAAAATGTGCCAAATAAAAACTTGGTTAGGTTTTTCAATTAACTGCATTTAATTAGAATTATATAATATGGAGAGGATCTGCTTGTTTAGCTTATCCTAAACCAAGAAACTCTGGTTTGGCCAAAATAAAGAGCACATTAGAAAAAGTAATGAATAGGAATAGAATAAAATGTTCTTCTCAAATTAAGTCCTCATCCAGCTGACACAACCCAAAGGAGCAGCCGCGTGTTTTCATGCAGTCTCTACGTCCCTCTATGTCCCGCACAGTCCCCGGGACCCTGCCTGCTGCAGCTGATTGCCTGCAGCCACGCAGTTATGGCTCAGACCACAGGGCAGCACTGGGCCTGCTGCCTTCTCAAACCCATTACAGGTCTATTCTTGTGAATCTGGCTTGAAAAAGGAAAAGTTGAAACAAAACAAAAACAAAAGCAAAGCAAAAAACCTGGCCCCTTTTAAACCAGATGAAGTAAGAGCTATGATCTGATTCCAACCACCAATGGAGATCTTCAGTTCAAAAAGGCACACCAAAAAGTCACCTGCATTCCACACCATGCAACAAGACTCCACCTCGAGGTTTAAGAAGAAAGGAAAAGGGGCATGCCCCGGGACAACCACAGGCAGGATCAGGGTTGGCCATGGCCCTTCTCTCTGAAGTCAAGGGCAGAATTTCCCCGGGTATGAGCAGGGGTGATGCAGGACATTGCCCCAGGGGAGGAAAAGCACTCATTAGTATTGAACTATGGACTAAGAGAATGGAGGTGAAGGGAAAGTCCAAGACGCTCCACGCTTGCAACCAGAGCTTCACCTTTACACACTCCCATCAGGAAACTTTTCAGAATCGCAGAAGTCTCGTAAGGACAAGCTTAGCAGGTTATGGCTCTACCTGAACACATTAGGAATAAGGGAGCTGTGTCACTTGGAGTGGAGCCTCACTTCAGTGTGTGACCACATCTGGAGCAATCTGGAGAGTCAGGGCATTGACAGGAAGAGGGAGACCCAATAGGTCAAGCTCCAGGCTTGACCTGGGCCGAAGGTAGACAAGAAATGTGGACACCTACATCTTGAGATTGTTCGCTGCTATGACTCAGTGAAAGTCACACCTTTGAGTTTTGAATGTGAAGACCTTTCTTGATGCTTTGCCATGACCATAAGTGGCCCTGGCCTCCTGGCTGCGGTCACACCTGATGGTTTTGATGCTGACTTCTTCCATCCTCTCTACCACCCCAATGCACTGATGTTGTTATGCACTGTCTTGGCTAAGAGTGTGTAGGGGGGCCAATGACCCAGGCTTGGCTCAGCCTCTCCCAGTGATGGTTGTTTGTCATCTGGTTCTTACATGCTCCATGATTGATTGTGCTCACAATGTTTAGACTCTAATGTCAACATGGACTGGGCTTGCAACGGTCATCCTCAAAATAGCTGTCGTCACCCTTGCACTTGGTTTGAGTGGCTGAGTCCTCCCAGAGCCAGTACAGGGAAAACCTAACCCAGTGCCTGGGAATCTATCTTAGTTAGAGAGTGGTCCACTGCAGATGTGATTAGTTAAGATGAAGTTAACTGGAGTAGATGGGCCATAACTCTGTGTAACCATGTCCTTATAAAAAGGACATTTGGAAATTCAGGCACAGAAACAAAGAGAACCCCTCATGGAGGGGAAGGTATTGGGTTGATGCTTCCACACACCAGGGATGCTAGATTGTCAGCAGCCACCAGTGGATGGGGAGAGGCATGGGGCTGATTCTCCCTCACAAATCCTAAAAATGGAACAAGCACTCCAACCCCTTGATTTCAGACCTCCTCATTCCAGAACAGTGGGGCGATATACTTCTCTTTACCTCATCCTGTTTGTGAGATCTATTCTTTATTCAGCAGCCCCAGCAAGCCAGCATTCACCCAGAGAAATGTGTGAACTGGAAACTGGAGAATTGTCACTAAGTGCACCAGCTGGGGGAACATTTTGGAGTCCTTCCTTTTGGGGACACACCCTTCTCTGCATTCCCTGGATTCCAGTTCAGAAAACAAGTTCAGTTCCAGAAACTGAGCGAGGATTTCAAGCTATTTTTTGGCTTCTGCTTTCAGCATCTTAGTCTTGGACCCCCTGATTTCCTGTGGGGCACAAGCCCAGTGCTACTCTGTGACTTCCTGTCTACATTCGGTAGGACTTACATGTTCCAACTTATCTGTATTCTGCATGATATTCAGGAGATCAGCATCTTTGGCTGCTGGCATTCAAACCACCGTGATAGATCTGACCTTTCAACCAGGAGGCCTCCATACCTCAGGGGTCTTTTGTTCCCGATCCTAACAGTTTGCCTAATCATAATGTGACCACTCTCATCACCAGCTTGGCTGGAAGAAGAGAGCCCAAACCAAACATGTGTGATTCTGGTGCTTCTGCCACCAATCCAGTCATTTCAATGAGAACTAACTATGCCCTCCATGCTACTGGGTGGCTCATAACTATCTGCAAGACTTCCATCCTCACCGAGTACATCAACCCCAGCTCCTGAGTCTTTCCTTCCTTGTTGCTAACATCTGTTATGCAATGCTGGCCTTCCAACTCCACTTAATGCTGGATTCAAGATATGCAGACAGGTAGACATTCACGGAGGCTGGAAAGAAAATTACCTGAGTGAGTGCTTAGTTATGGACGCACACCTCACCTCCATGCACAGAATTTTGCCTGCTTGGCATCTATTCTCCTTCCCATTCCCCAGGCACATAACCTCAGGTCATCCCCAGACAAATCCAATGTCCTCTCAGGAGATCAATCCACAGTCAAGAATGGTGTAGCCACTCAGGATACTTATATCTAACTTGAGTTCGGCCATTCTCAAGCAAATCAGGCAATCGGCAAGACTCCTGAAATGCCTAGACTTCCCACTCTTTTACCCACCTTATTCTTAAAAATATTTAGCAAATTGTTGACAAATACGTGAGGAAGACACATACCTACGTTGCTGGAAAAGCAGATAAAACCCAACCCTACATGGTACATTTTCATCACATTTTAGAAATCAGGAAGAATTTGGATATTTTTAACATGTTCAGAAATAAACATGCAGTGAAACTATGCAAGAGTCTCATAATTTATTTTTTCTTATTATTCATACCAGACTCTAAATGCTTCTGACATATTGGGGAAAATTATTTTTAATCAAGAATTTTATATCACACCAAACTGTAAATTAAGTGAAGAATCAATAAAGGATTTTCCAGACATGAAAGAACTCAAAAATGTCCTTCCCCTTGCAAGTTGTTCCCCCTCCAAATTACATGAAAATGCATTCTTAGTCAAATAGACTATTAAAACAGGAAAGTGTTAGATCTAAGATATCAATAAAGTCCTTATAAACACTAACAGAAAAACCAAATGCAGACCAGATTATGCAAATTATCATTAGCACCACCACCATCATCAAAATTAGGTAGCTCTGCTATGCTCATTTGTATCATATTAAAATTTAGAAGAATTTTAGTTTTATCTTCAAACCACTCCATCCTCCAATTGATGTCGTCCCCTGTTCCAGATTCTCTCCTCTTCTTGGCTTGTTAAATTTGATTCTGTCTTTTTTGACTTCAAGTGAAGGAAACAAGTAGAGACACAACATGGTCTTAATCTCCTGTTTCTGGAACAGAGGGCTCCCCTCTGCCTACACCCCTACATAAAACACCCAACCCTCTAAGGCCTGCCTTCCCTAGTCCACTGGATTCATGAAGGTTGGGAGAATCCCACAGAAACCTCATGATCAGAGAGTGGGATAAAGCGGTCCGATGAAGAGTCCTTGGTGCAGTGAGGGAGGAAGGGGGATGCATAGACAGCAAAGGCCTGGGAACCGGAAGAGCCACTGGAAAAGCAGGTGGGCGAATGAAAAGCTCAAGGTCAAAGCTGAGAGGGCAGCTGGGTCAATCAAAGGACTCAGAGGTTTTCAGGAAAACCATGATCCTTAGAATACCTGCCACTTCAAACCTCAGAAACAATTGTGCGGCAAAAGGACATTACAATAAGAAAAGTCGAAACTCCACTGAAAAGAGAAATGAAAATGCGACAGAAACGCAGTCCTGATATTTGTGATACACCAGTGGACCTTCTAGTGAGCGCTGCTTGCAGGACCCTATGGCTGTGCACACCACCTGTTCATTTTCTCATGTGATGGAGATATTTATATATATATATCTCCCCAAAGGATGAATTGGGAGAGGGTTGTGTGGTGGGAGATAGCTGAATCCTTATCCATCATAGCAAGAAGCGAACAGGTGTTGTCCAACTCTGAGAAATCAAGACTAGCAGTCTGCCTTACTGTAAAGATACTGGCATGGCTACCAAAAGAAAGACATGAGGAAAAGAGATAAAGGAGAAGAGAAGGTGGGGATCATTTTTCATTAAAAAAAAAAGATTTTAGGTTTATTTTTCTATTTAGCCATGTTTATGTATTCTTGGAGTAAAATTATTTTTTTCAGGATATGCTCAATGTATCTATATTAGTCTACAATTAACTCTAGATTCATGGAACGTTTCAAGCTAAGAATTTTTTTTTTTTTTGATTTCCCTGCAAATCTTGAAATTTTGAGCAACCTTAGTGTATTTTTTTTATTTTTTTTATTTTTTTTTAAATTTTTTATTTTTTTATTGGTTGTTCACAACATTACAAAGCTCTTGACATATCATATTTCATACATTAGATTGAAGTGGGTTATGAACTCCCAATTTTACCCCAAATGCAGATTGCAGAATCACGTCGGTTACACATCCACAATTTTACAAGGTAGCAGAATACAACAATTACTAATTGGGCATTATGTAAAATTGTGGATCAAGCTAAGAATTACATGAATTTTTCAATACCCAGAGAAAGTTTTCTTTTTTTTTTTTACCTTTATTTTTCTAATAAAATACGAACATAGTCTGGAAATGAATGACCACTTTCCTTCTTGTCTTACACTCATGCCAAGTTCTCACAATGGGCAAAGTTTGCACAACCCCAGTTTTGATGCTGTAGATCACCAGCTGAGTGTAGAAAATGGAATGAACAAGTGAGACTTTGAGACTTCATTATGCAGTCCAGGCATGACTTCTCTCACCTATGAGATGAAATAAATATACAGACCTGCCATTCATCTTCTCACCAGATATTAGAAGAAGATATCCTTAGGCAACTGTAACAGGGAAAAATAAAGTCAATCAAAATTAAACACTCTGCTTCTCTTGAGCTTTGTACAATTTGGTGTCTCCTACTCAAATAAAACTAACGACCTTGCATGTAAAAATAGGAGCACACTGCTCAAGAACTTGAAGGAAGAAAGAGAGGATGGGATTCCTTGCAGCTTGCTCCCACCTGCACCTTCCTCATGGACATGCTGCATACACCAATACCTCCACTGTGGGTTCTATCTCCTTGTCCTCTTCCTGTTCTGCTTCTGCAGGCATCTGGTTCCTCTCCCAACAAGTCTCTGCAACCTCCTGCGGAAATGAGTTTATTTCTAAAAGCTTTTTACTATTGGATAATTCTTGAAACAGATTTTTTTAAAAGAGTAGGTATGGAGGACAGTGTGACTGCTGGCTGCAATTAATGCATGAGATGATTTGTTTTTCTAATACATGATACACTTTCCTATAGGTGTTATGGGTTTCATCTTCAGGGTGCCAGTATTTTGAAAAAGTTTCAGTACTCAATGTTGAATTTCAGTATTAATAAATCTAGATATCATTTTTAAATCTGTAAAATCAGACTCTAAATGTTCGTGTAATATTAGAGAAAATTATGCTTTATATGGAGAAACAAAACTTGACAATAATGACATATTTTAAACCTACTGAAAATTCTAAGTGGTTTTAACAGTCATGGTCCCGTCAGCAGCCAGTCTTCACCATCTCACCGACAGCCTGCAGCTTGTCCTCCATGTTCAAAACAGCGCTAGAACTTTCTCTGATACTCCCCCAGGAAATGTGCCTGTAATGTGATTTATATGAATATACTTATAATTGCTGTGGGTCTGTTTCTAGGCTAATACTATAATTAAAATGAGCTATATTATCTTATGGCTCAATATCAGATTTTCTTACAAAAAAGTAATTATTTATCAATAACCCAGACTTAGAGATAGTATTTCATTATTTTAAATAATAAAAATTTATTCTTACATGTCTAAAGAATATTTTGGTAAGCTTAATTTTCAATGTTATTTCTCACCCCTAAAATATTTCTAAATGACGATTTTTGTAATTGAGTGTAGGTTAGACATTTTTTTTTTAAAGAGAGAGAGAGAGAGAGAGAGAGAACTTTAATATGTATTTATTTATTTTTAGTTCTCGGCGGACACAACATCTTTGTTTGTATGTGGTGCTGAGGATCGAACCCGGGTTGCATGCATGCCAGGCGAGTGCGCTACAGCTTGAGCCACATCCCCAGCCCAAGGTTAGACATTTTAAGAGATAAACATCACCTCTAACTTTCATATTTTATTATTATATCATACTCTGTTAATTCACTAGCCATTAATTCGTGCACACATTAATCATTCAATTAAGCAAGTGATAACACCGTGGAGAAACGGTATGATCTAATATTTAAGTACAAGAATTCTGCAGCAAACTGGCCTACATTTGAATCGGCTCTTTGGTAAATGAAACTCACTATGCCCAAATTTCTATGCAGGGAAAATAGACATAAAATTTATGTAACTTGTAAAATTATTTTTTTAAATATGTTAACACATGTGAATTGCTTAGAAGACTCCCTGGTCCAAATAATTACTAAATATTTTTAGCATAAATATATGTGATTCAAAAGGGTATATCATTATTATAACTGGTATATGTTGCTGTTTGTAAATGATTATAAATAAAAAAAATGGAAATGTGGGAGTATATCAAACTCAAAAGCTCTGCATAGCAAAGGAAATGATCAAGAGAGTGTAAAGATGGGTGGGGCTGGGGTTCAGTGGAAGAGCACTCTTCTAGCACGCGTGAGGTTCTGGGTTCGATCCTCAGCACCACATAAAGATAAATAAATAAAATAAACGTATTGTGTCCAACTACAACTAAAAAATAGGTATTAAAAAAAAAGAGTGAAAAGACAACCTAAAGAATGGGATAAAATATTCTCAACTATTCTGCTGACAAAGGATTAACATCCAGAATACATAAGGCTTTCCTATGACTCAATAGGCAACAAAAAGTCTAATTAAAAAGTGCGCAAAGATCGTGAAAAGTTCTTTGAGTGGTTTTGATTTGCATTTCTCTAATTGCTAAAGATGTCGAACATTTTTTCATATGTTTTTTGATTGATTATATATACTTTTCAAAAGAGGATCTACCAATGGTTAGCAGGTATATGAATAGATTCTCAATGTCACTCATGACAGGAGAGCGAATTGAAACTACAAAAGAGATACCACTTGTCATTTAAGTAAAATAGAAGCACCTTTGTTGATTAGCACCTATAGATTTGGAAAACTGAACATCCAGCAAGAGAACTACAGGCATAATTTCACATAGACGTTCAAATTATTGGGAATTTTTTTCTGTATCATTTTGAGATCCTGTTTTCCATTTTTTATTTTATTTATTTATTTTTTTAAAGATGAATATTTTATTCAGTTTCCATTATTTTATTAAATTATTTATTTATTCTAATTTGTTATACACGATGACAAGATGCAATTCAATTCATTTTACACATATAGAGCACAAAGTCACTGATTGTACACAAAGTATTTTCACACCATTCATGTCTTCATGCATGTATGTAGGGTAATGATGTCCATCTCATTCCACTATCATTCCTACCCCCTTGCCCTCTCCCTTCCCCTCCCTCCCCTTTGCCCTATCTAAAGTTCCTCCATTCCTCTCTTTCAGCTCCCATCCCCATTATGAGTCAGCATCCTCATAACAAAGAAAACACTTGGCTTTCTGTTTGTTTTCTTTTTCTTTTTCTTTTTTGTTTTTAAGGTGGTGGGGTGGGGGTAGGGGGTGGAGGGTGGGAGGATTACATTATAATCTCCAACTCCATCTATTTACCTGCAAATGCCATGATTTTATTATCTTTTAATGCTGAGTAATGTTCCATTGTGTATATATGCCAAAGTTTCTCTATCCATTCATCTACTGAAAGGCATCTGAGTTGGTTTCACAATTTAGCTATTGTGAATTGTGCTGTATATAAATTGAGATGGCTGTGTCCCTGTAGTATGTGTCCCGGTAGTATGTTATATATATTGAGATGGCTGTGTCCCTGTAGTATGGCTGTAAGCTGATGAGTGGGATAGCTAGGTAAAATGGTGGCCCCATTCCAAGTTTTCCAAGGAATCTCCATAATGCTTTCCATATTGGCTGCACCAATTTGCAGTCCCACCAGTAATGTATGAGTGTGCCTTTTTCCCCACATCCTTGCCAATACTTATTGTTGTTTGAATTCTTGAAACCTGCCATCCTGAATGGAGTGAGATAAAATCTTAGAGTAGTTTTGATTTGCATTTCTCTAATTGCTAAAGATGTTAAACATTTTTTCATGTTTTTTGATTGATTATATATCCTCTTCTGAGAAGTATCTGTTCAGTTCCTTGGCCCATTTATTGATTAGGTTACTTGTTTGTTTGTTTGTTTTGTATGTGTGTGTGTGTGTGTGTGTGTGCGCACGCGTGCGCGCGTGCTAAGGTTTTTGAGTGCTTTATATATCCTAGAGATTAGTGCTCTATCTGATGTACTTATAGTAAAGATTGGCTCCCATTCTGTAGGCTCTCTATTCATCTCACTGATTTTTTCTTTTACTAAGAAGAAGCTTTTTAGTTTGAATCCATCCCATTTATTGATTCTTGGTTTTAATTATTTCGCTATAGGAATGTTATTAAGGAAGTTGGGGCATAATCCAATATGATGGAGATTTGGTCCTACTTTTTCTTCCATTAGGCTCAAGGTCTCTAGTGTAATGCCTAGGTCCTTGATACACTTTGACTTGAGTTTTGTGCATGATGAGAGATAGAAGTTTAATTTTATTTTGTTACATGTGGATTTCCAGTATTCCCAGAAACATTTGTTGAAGAGGCTATCTTTTCTCCATTGTACATTGTTGGCGCCTTTGTCTAATGTAAGACAACTGTAGTTATGTGGGTTAGTCTCTGTGTCCTCTATTCTTTACTATTGGCCTACAGGTCTATTTTTGTGCCAGTACCATGCTGTTTTTATTAATATTGCCCTGTAGCATAGTTTAAGGTATGGAATAGTAATATTACCAGCTTCACTCTTCTTGATAAGGATTACTTTGGGTATTCTGGTACTCTTACTTTTCCAGATGAATTTCATTATTGTTTTTCTATTTCTATGAGGAATGTCATTGGAATTTTGATTGGGATTGCATTGAATCTGTATAGTGCTTTTGGAATTATGGTCATTTTGACAATATTAATTTTGCCTATCCAACAACAAGGTAGATCTTTCCATCTTCTACTGTCTTCTTCAATTTCTTTCTTTAGTGTTCTGTAGTTTTCATTGTAGAGGTCTTAACCTCTTTTGATAAGTTTATTCCCAAGTATAAGTACTTAGCAGGGAAATTGGTAGGTCCGATGACAGTTCTATACTTTCTTGAGCAACCTTCATCCTAACTCCCATAGTGATTATGTTTTGCATTATCACCTTGGAAAGAGCTCTGATTTCTCCACAGCATTCATCTTTTTATTTGTTTCTTTATTTGTTTGATAGCAGATAGTTTAACAGTTGTACTATTGTATCTTGTGCTTCTGATATGCATTTTTTCTGGAGATCAGTGGTTTTGAGAATCTTTTCATATAACTGTTGGTTATCTGTGTGTTTTTTTAAACATGTATCTTTAATAAGTCTTTTGCCCATTTTCATTTGATGATGATGATAATGATGATTATGGTAACTGCTACTTTGTCATAGGAGTTCCTAAATATATTGAATACTAACATCCCATTAAACATATAATTTGCCTCTTCACTGCCGTTTGCTTTATTATGCAAAAGTGAAGTTTTGGGTTTTGTTTTACTTATTTTTGCTTTTGTTGCTTGTGATTTTAGTGTCATGGATGAATGTTGTAAAATGTTCCCACTCTGTTTTTTTTTTCTAGGAGTTCTACAGTTTTGGGTTTTGGGTGTAAATGTTTAATCCATTTTAAATGGTTTCCATGTATGGTGTAAATAAGGCTCCAACTTCATTCTTTTGCAAATGGATATTCAGTTCTCCCAGCACATTTGAAAGTATTCTTTCCCTATTGTTTATTCTTGGCATCTATGTCAAAGATCAGCTGACTGTATAATTGTGAGTTTATTTCTGAGCTCTTGTATTCCACTGGTCTGTTCATTTTACTATTGATGGGAAGAATATTCTATTATAGGTGCTGCTACCATTAATATTCTTGACCTTGCAACTTTGTTCTAATGCATGCATCTCTATTGGATACATACACAGTGAAGGAATTGCTAGATTATATGTATGCATATTTTCTATCCTTAGACAAGGCCAAAATGCTTTTCAGAGACGGTGTATCAATGTACTCAGCCAACATCAGTGTATTATTTGTTTATGCAATTTGTCATAATACATGGTACCTTCGATCTTTTAAATTTTAACTCTTGAAGTGGATGTAAAGAGAAACCTCATTGTAATTTTAATTTTCATTTTTTTTGGTGACTAATTGAATTGAACAACTTTTCTTAAATTACTGTTTATCTGGAGACTTGTTTGGTGAAGTCCCTCTTTAAATCTTAGCTTCTTTATGTTCTATTTCTCTTCTTAATTTTTTTGTTCCAATTAGTTACACATAACATTACAATGCATTTTGACACATTATACATAAATGAAGTATAACTATTTATTCTTCTGGTTGTACATGATACAGAATCATACCTGTCCTGTAGTCATATATGTATATAGGGTAATAATGTCTGATTCATTTTGTGATCCTTCATACTCCTATACCTTATTCCCTCCCTTCACTCCCTTCTGCCTAACATAAAGTAGCTCTATTCTTCCCTAACTCCCTTTTTTATTCTCTGTCTAGTTTGAGAAGTTACAGACTGCAAATATCTTCTGCAACTCTGTACCTTGTTCCCATTTTTAATGTCCCTGATTTGGGTAGAATGTTATTTCAGTCAAAAGCATTTTATTTTAATAAAAGTTTGCAAATTGTTTTCCATTATTAGTAGAGTTTTGTGTGTAATAGAGTTCAACAAATCTAAGAGTCTTAAAAATATTTTTCTGTTTCACCTTCCAGAAGCCTTACTGCCTTTTTCTCATAATAGTCCTAATGTTACCTGCGATCAGTTTTCATAAATGTGTGAGGTTTTCAACATGCATTATCATCATCACTTTTTGAAAGACTCATCATTCCCTTCTGTTTGCATTGTCACCTTCACGATTAATCAAGTGTCCATCAAGTGCGTCCATCTGTTTCTGAACCCTCCTACTCATTCCATTGGTATACCTCTCTCCCTGCACTAAAAGTACACTGTATCATGGATTTGATAAGTCTCCATGGTCAAAAGCTATTACTCCCTTGATTTCTTCCTCTTTCTCATGAAAGACTGAGATTTTTCTATTATTTGAATTTCTATTTAAATTTTAAAGTCAGTTTGTGATCTTCCAAAAATATTTGAGATTTCGAAAAGAATTACATTGAATTTTTAAATAAATGTTTCAGCTTCAATTAACATCTTTGCGAGTTAGTTTCTCCAATCTATGAAAATGTTAAATTTTAGAGTCTTTTCAATAGTATTGTAATGTTTTTTTTATGTAGAGGCCTTGCATATTTTTGAGGTTTTTTTTACATTTTTGATGGTAGTAAAATTGTGCATTTTTTACTGCATGTGTGTATGAATGTGTCTGTTCATGCACATGAGCTTTTCTTGCTGCTACTTAGTTGCAAGTATAAACATATTTTTGGTGAAAAATTTTACAGGTAGTAACCCTGTTTCACTCACTATTTAATTTCCATAATGTATTGGTAGATACTTCTGGAATTTTTCTATATACAATCATATTGTCATCAAATATTTGTAGTTTTATTTTGCACTAAGTCTTGCATTTTGTTATGCTTGCCTTTGGTTAGGACTATTAGCACAGTATCGATTCAGTAGCAAGAAGCTGACTCATTTGTACATTGGGCATAGTTTTACTATTGTGTCATTATTGACAGACAAGAAGGTCCACTTTCCTCCTAACCTGCTTTTGCCTGGGGTACTCTTTGAAATTTACTAAAGTCATTTTATACATCTCTTACAATGTTTATATAATTTTCTTCCTTTTTCTGTTAATTGTACTAATTAGTTTTAAGATTAAAATACAATTTGAAAATTAAACTAACCTTGCATTCCTGTTTAGAGTGTAGGATTGTATTGGTTTGATTTTTACTGATTTGGCCATTCAATGTAGAAATTAAGCAAGTAATTTGTCTTTTAAATCATCGAATATCTCTTTTATTAGCCTCCTTCATTTAAAAGCTTTAAATGAGGTATATAGATGTTTCATTAGGCTGCTGATATCAGAATTTATCATACATGAATATAATATCTTCATGCATGCTCTTTAGAAATATATTTCCCACAATTTTAATAAGGCAAATTTCAATGAATTCTTAGACTAAATAGATTGATTACATAGGAAGGTAATTATTTTCCTTTAAAATAGGGATTTTAGGTCAACTATACCCAGCTTCTCTCCTGATTTCCCTTATCTGTAAAATAAAACTGATAGCTCTTTGATGCTACTATCTCCATATTTATAATTATTTAAGAACTATTTCTTTATTGATTCAAGGTCAGTAAAATAAATTTTTACTGTATATTGCTTAAAAATATTGCTTCCATGCTTCAAGTGATTCATTTTGGTGATATTATTGATTATAGCTTTATTCTAGCTGACATATTTGAACTTTGACAAAATGAACACCTAAGCCAAGAAATAGATTTTGGATTTTGTTCAGATTAATGGTAGTAGCCAAAAAGACTGAGTCATTAGAGCATTGATATGATAATTTTCTTTGAGGGAATTATGTCTTTTTAAAAATCAAATTTATTTTAACTGGTACATGAAGTTGTACCATATTAATGGAGTAACATTATGTTTTGAATACATATATATTGGGTTATGTTTAGATCAGGCTAAACAAATCTATCTCCTCAAATGTAACATTTATAATTTCTTTAGGAGAAATACTAGGAAATTATATTTGCCAAATTATATTGCTATGTTGTACAAATATATAACAATGAGTCCCATCATTATGTACAACTATAATGCACCTGTAGAAAATATAGAAAAATGGTTTTGAAAAGGAGAAGGGAACCCTTCCAAATCCTTTCTTCTGGCTTTTGAGAATGTATAGTACATTATTGTCATCCAGAGTCACCCTGTGTGCAATAGCACATCAGAACTGCTTGCTTCTATCTAACTGAACCCTCTGGTCACTCTCCCTATCCCTGCCTACCCCTTTTCTCTCCCCAGTCTCTGGTGACCACTGCTCTACTCTTAGGTTCTATGAGATGCACCTTTCTGATTCCACATACATGTGAAATCATGTGGTGCTCATCTCTCTGTGCCTGGCGTGTTTCACATAACACGATGATCTCCATTTCCATTTATGTTGTTGTAAATGTTAGGAATCCAGTCTTAATTACTGCCAAACAGTATTCCATTGCATATGTAAATCACATTTTCTTTAGACATTCACCAGGTGGTCCTTTTGAAGATTTCATTTGCACTCAGCTAAATCCTGATCTCAGTCATAAAGAAATGTATGCTTTTTATAACAAGATGTCCAGCGATGAGCCACGCTTCAGGCACAAGTCAGGGCTCTGAGTTCTCAGGTCTGCAAGCCTTGGCTTCTCCCTTCTTCCTGATGTGTGCATAGCATCTGTAGACTCAGGGTGGCAAGAGAACAGCAACATTATGGAAAGACAACCCTGACAGTGGAAGGTTCATAATACAATCAGTCAAAGGAAGAAAGTAAGCCTCCTCCTTTCTGCATTTCTTTTCAAGGTCATGGTACAATTCTTTCTAGAAAAACCACATACACTCGTCCAAAATGATCATTGGCAGTGGTTGGGGCACCACCATCACCATTTTAAACACTGTTTAAGCTGAATCTGTGTGCAGAAATGATTGATCACCTTCACAAAATCAGGTTTGAATAGCTGAAGTCAAAGTGAGCAATAATGATGCAACAGTAGCTGTCAATGACTAGACCATCTGCACTCCTCTGACTACACAGCATCCCTTCCTACCCTCCACTCTGTACTTACACTAAAACACAGGTCTACAACAGATGCTCTCTTTCTTTACAAAATCCCCACCTTCTCATCGTTTTAGTTCTCTAGTTTAAAGTCCAGGATCTTGTGGCCATGTGTAATCTGCTCTAACATGTCTGGAGGTAGTTTTTATAGAGCATTTTGATAAGGGAAGCCAGAAGAAGAATATGCACCCCAAACATCTAATATGCAATGGCATAGAAGAAATAGGATAAAGTGGAAACTGGCATTCATTAAACAGAACGGGAAGCAACATGAGGTAGGTCCTGGCCCAGCGCCTGCCTCAGTTCCTACCATAAAGGACGAGTGAGAAATCACTGCTTCCTTAGCCAGACACCTGCATTCTCCTCCCCTGGCTCAGGTGGAGTTAGACTGGTGTGTGTTATTCAATTATTGCCAAGGACAGAGGAGGGAGACCTCCATGCTAGGAGCATATGCCCACATCTTTCCTCATTGATAACATGATACCTACGCTAAGAGACAGGACTTGTGTTGGGATGAAATATCAAAAGCTGCTGCAGACACGGGTTTTTAATGAGCAGATATCTTTTCTTTAATATTACTTTTGACTTTTCCATCATCACACTGAATATACTAATTGTAGAAAATTTAGAAAAACAGTAGGGCAAATAAAAGATTCATAGCATCAACCAATTTGGGATTCACCTTTTTTCCTGCTTTTCTGTTCTTTCTTTCTGCCACTAGAACTAAAAGACATTTTCAGATTCAAAGGTGCATGTTGAGAGCCTGCATTATAAATGCAATTGAAAAAGTCCCAAGAGTCACCACTGAGGGAAAATGAAGCTTTAGGAATCCGCACCATCATCATCATCAACGACAGGGATGAGGACTGTAGTAGGTAAAGTCACCTCTCTGAGGGGACAGTGGCCAGCAGAGGATCATATACCTAGAAGAATTTTTCAATGTACAGGTGAGAGTAGAGTAAATAATTTTCAAAAATAAAACTTATCAAGAATGTGCATATCCTGTGAACATCTTTTCTAAAATCTGATAGATACCAAGTTTTGCAATTTAGAAAAAAAGCTAACATTAATTTATCTATAATTTGATGAAAATAATTTTTTTATTGAAAAAGAGTACACCAATGACTTTTATGATATATAATTGATCAAGAATTGCAATCCCCCATTTAGGGTACTTTATTAAGCCATTCTAATCATTAAAATATCTTTGCTCCATTTTATCATTCTAAAGTGATTGGCTATATATTTTTAAACAAGGCTATCAATTTTAAATGGCTATCAATTAAGAAATTCATAAAATTTCAAAAGTTATGGAAACATAATCAAATAAGAGATCTTCCTTGAAAACTGGCGTCTTGACAAACTCTTCTAAAAAGCAAATATGTCCTGAGCTCTCTGCCCCGGACCTCTCTTGAAGCATATTGCAATCCATTTGGTTTATTTCAGGATAAATCAAGACAGGAAAAATAATTTGATCTGTACTTGACTCCACTTATTTAATATATTCTATTTCATTTGATAATTTGCAAGATCCTGTGTGTGTGTGTGTGTGTGTGTCCTAGTTCTTTATCAAATGAAGTTTTCCACAGCAAAGAACAGTCAAACCTGATTTCATGCCATTTCTCTTTCTCTGATATCCTCTTAAGTCTTCTTGGAAAAGATTGCTTGAGAAAGCTACTGACAAATTCACATTCCACAGAGCAATCGGGAAACTGAAAATTTTCTCTCCAATTAAATATGTGCCATTATATAAATTAACTGACAGCACACACACAGTAAAACTGATGCTGAATTTTATTAAGAATGATAATTTTAGGAGGAATTGATAAATTTTAGGCTTTCAGGTAGTTCTAAAATATAGAACATAGAAATAATAATCATTAAATCATTTTATTAACAATACAAAAGCTGAATAAGTTTGAGTGTTTCACATAATGTCTATTTTCAAGATATCTCAGTAGCTTATTAAAGTAAATCAGAATTCAAGGTATACCAATGGTGCATTTTTATTGACTAAGCAAAATGCTCACATTGTATTTTAGTAATGATTTTAAAAGCTATATTTCATCTTGCATTTCTTTTCTCCAAGTTATGCTTGCTGTGACAGACTTTAATTTTGTATTCAATATTGCAGAAGAGCAGATTTTCTCTCCAAGCACCTCTCTCCATATGTATGCAGTTACAAGTCCTGAGTTGTGTGCCTAAAATTAAAGAATATGAGTCAAAGGTATATACTAAGAATATTTTATAAAAAATTCGTATTGCTAAGGGTAACAAGAACAATGTGTTCCATCTTGAAAATACAAGTTTTATAAAGAAAAAAAATAATTTCAAAAAAATGGATAGGAACATACTTAAAACTAAATTGTAGACAAAAATAAGATAGTATATTTTGATCAAGTCTTTCATTATCTCTCTACCTATCTACCTATCTCCCATCATTATTCATCTATTGTCTTTTTCTAATGTAGGAACATTAGTAGAGAGCAATACTTTAATTCTTTGCAGAGGTGGCATGTCCTGTGGTACTATTGCCATGTTAGTTGGCCCTGGCTCTGTGGTTGTGTAGGGAGATTTACACTAGCTCCATACATTGGCTATTTGTGGATCAGCCTGACCTTCTCTCTCACTCCCTTGCAATCTACTCTGTTTATCAATATAGAATCTTTTTGAAAAGTAAAACAAAAACACACACAGGAAGAGACTTTCTTGTATAAGTGTTCTGTTTTTCCTTGGAGAACAGTGTCATTTGAAAAATAACTAGGCAGAAATAAAATAAAATAATATCTACTCACTAAGGCAATTGTCATATTTATTCAGATAATATATTATTTACTCTAAAGACAGTCAAACTAGTGATATACATTTATCACTAGTTTGACTGTCTTTCTACCTTCTTGGGAATCATCCCAACTTGATTGAGGCTCTAAAGCTGTAACAACTATCACAGTATTCCCATTTTAAGAGTTAAGACAAGTTCCCAGATTGAATGTAAGGAGTCTGGTAGGGTCCCCACAGTAGCCATATGAATTTCACAAGAACTATCTCATTCGTATTAGAAAATAAAATTGTCTCGTGGGTCAAAGGAGACACCGGCACAAACACAGTAGGCAGTGTGCTCAGTGTGAGATGCAGGGCAGGTGCCTCACTCTCATGCTTTCAAATTTGCTCCAATAGATGGCAATGATCATCAGGAGAGACAACAGGATCACCTGTGACTTAAACTCCATTGCTTGTGTCCCTTCACTAATTACAGACCAGTGACGAGGTTCAAGGCTCAGCATGTCTCTACTGGGAAGTCCTAATGACATGAAGGACAGTTATCTTCAGCCAGACCTTGGAATCCAAGGCTGGGATAGCAGGGTACTGGGAACAAAATATAAAAATCAACAAGGTTTTTCATAGGAGACAATATTTCTGTGACTTGAAATTTGATGATTGATGCTTACTTAAGTAATAAGAAAATAATAATAAAATACAAATCAACTCCTGGAGGTCTTCTTGAAGCTTCAGAAAGAAAACAATGGCTCACAATGAATCATAGAGAAATCCTGAATTTGAGGTTTGTAGCTCCCTCCAGACCCACTCTCAGGTAGGCTAATGAGCTGTTTCCTCAGAAACATGACATTCCATACTATTTTTCTTTATTTTTTTCCAGATGCCTTCTAGGAAAGAGTTTCAATTTTGTTCATTCCAAAACACTCGTTGTTTTTTAATGTGTATTTCAACAGCAATCATCATTATACCTGATATTTCTAATGTATTTTACATCTGTATCAGTTAAAATATTGCTATGAAATAAATTAATGCAAAACACAGTGACTTAAAATAATGATAAATTTCTTGGTTTCGATTTTTGGGATAAGCAACTGGACCTCAGATCAGCTGGGTCAAGTTCTGGATGCTGGCACCTGAAGTCACTTGCTCCCCAGCAGTGCTTGGTGTCTCTTCTAGTACTGCACAGTTTGAGGTTTTCTCACTGAGATGCTCCACAGGGAGCTGGCTGCTTGAGGGGGATTCTGCTGACATGACTCACCCATGGCCATGGCCGGGTCATCATCTTCCAACAGGCTGTGCCAGAGTCCTCAAATAGCAATGCAAATCTTCTTCCCCCATTGGTAAGCCTTGGCCAAGTCTGTACCTGCTTTATGTTTGCCAAAGTGAGCCCCAGGGCTGAGCACAGATTTAGGTGGTGAGGTGTAACTCCAAGACATTAGGAGGAGCCTCAAGGTCATATTTTAAAGGATCCTTTAGACATGGAGGATAGAATTGTGGTGACCATGTTTGAGAAAGTTTTACTGCACATTGTAAGTTCTTCAGGTTTCTGATAAATTCCCAGTGTGGTGAGTGGTTTGTATTGAGTCTGTGTGAGTATTATGCATGGTGTTCCTGTCAGCCTATTTGCACAACTGTTAAATAGTTTGTCAGTCTCTTGGGATTGGCAGCTGTCTTGGATGTGATCCTTATATAAAAAACAAAAACAAAACAAAAACAACAACAACAAAAAAAAACACAAACCCCAAGTGTTACCTTCGTCTTTCCCACTTGCATGTCAGGGGTGAGGGTTTGGAGTGTGCCTCAAGGATGCAAAACCTCTGTTTTCTTCTTGATTTAGTCAGTCCCTGTACCCAAACTCACCAGATCCTTGTCCCAAGTTCTAGGGCTTCCAACTTCCTTTGGACTTTCTCAGCCCATGAAGAACAGGATGGGGAAGAATGCAAGGCTGACAAGTACTTCCCACTATTGCAACTGCTCTGCACCATGGCCTCCCTGCTGTCCCCTGATACTGCATTCAGCTGTCGCTCACCCTCATGCTTCTAGCCCAGGGGCAGCAATGGGACATGAGTAGCAAAGTATGTTTTTCAAGGATGGGTTTAAAAATACCTCAAAATCCTCATGCCCTCCGGCACTGTGACCATGTCCTTCTAATATTAAAATACAGATTCTGTTTCATTCCCTTGAATCTGAGTGGGACGTATGACTGTATCAATCAGCTGAATATGACAGATCTTGTGCCATCTTCAGGAGCGCTCGTCCACTGGCCTTGCAGCTTCTGCTTCCTGTTCCTAGCAAGTCAGAGCCACTAGAAGAAGTGTGGCTAAGCCAGCACTCCCACGTAATGAGAAGCCACGCCATCTAGGGGACCCCAGAGGAGGAGACATCATTATGAGGAGTGGGAGAGCAGCAGATGAAGCAGCAGGCAGAGAAAGCGGGCACACCATGCCAGTCATTTGGGTGGGGCAGTTCTCCTGGAAGGTGGCCCTTTGCTCTGGTCCCTCCAGCTGACAGCATGTGGGGCAGAAAGAAGCCACCCTTCCACTGGTGACTAGTTGAAGACAAATCCTTGCAGCTGTTCGTTACATAGTAGTATGTGTGCTCCTGGAACATAATGGTACTCAGAAGGGCAAAGATGTCACTGTGGTAGAAAACTAAAGAAAGTGGCATTGGTTTGGGGACTCAGCCAGAAAAGATGTCTTAAGGGACCTAAAGGTGACAGTGGGAGCAGAAAAGAGAGTGCAAATGTGACCAGGATGCGAAGTGACGTGTGCTGTAGAGGAAAGGAAAGGGTAATAAAACTGCCATCCACAGTGATGTGGAAAAAAGAAACACACTTGATAATGTAGTGAATACGACTAAAAAGCTCTAGAGCATGGATGCTCAGATATTTCTTTTAGTTGTATATGATAAGGTGCAACTAGGCAGAGAATAACTAAAGATGAAGCTGATCAGCTTCCAGGCAGAATATAGGGCAGAAGTGAGCATCTGGATCTAAAACTTGCCATTTTCAGTATTTTCAGAAGGCAAAATACTCTCAAGACTAAGAAACAGATTCAAACTATAAATCATATTTGGGAAATGACCAGTGAAACTGGGCTTCAGATTTTCAACTAAAAGAACGTGCATTGGGCTGGGGTTGTGGCTCAGTGGCAGAGCGCTTGCCTCGCACATGTGAGGCACTGGGTTCGATCCTCAGCACCACATTAAAAAAAAAATGAATAAACAAAATAAAGATATTGCATCCATCTAAAATTTTAAAAAAGATTTAAAAAGATAAAAAATAAAAGAACATGCATTAAAAATTCAGGAACACACACACACACACACACACACACACACACACACACTAATCTTAAGGCAAACCTTGAAAGCCCTTAAAAGGAGAATAGGGTGAGTGACATTCTTGTTGGCATTTTCCCACTGCTTCTAGTTTTATTCCAAGACAGAAAGGGCACTATCTTAAATAAGTTGTGGATGTGATTTGCTTCTAAAGACAGGAACCCAATCTATAGGAAACCCCCCAAATTTGGGGGAAAGCTGTAATGGAAGAAGCATCAAAGTAGGATATGATGGCATTTTTACAAAGCTGTCTTTCAGAAATTCTGTGCTGATAGCACTTAGCCCTCTCCATATAAACAAATGTTCATTCATGGCAGTACACACTCTCCAGTACACACTCTCGTGTACCCCAGTACACACTCTCCTCTGCTGCCAAAGAGTCTCTCTATATAAAGCTCATATCTATAGATATGCCTACAGCTATAGTACTACTTATACTCCTTTCAATATTCATGTCTAAATTATATTTACATTTATTTATTATCAAGCCAATTTTTAAGTGTTAATTCAATAATGCATCAGATAGATACATAAGGCTGGAGAACTTGGTATACCTCATGGGCAAGATCAATAATGAATAATAATACTAATGCATTTCTACTTTCTATTTACTAAGAGATATCTGGTACCTTGCTGTTTTTCACAATGTACTTGTCATTTTCTTTTGTTGTTCTTTGAATTGCTGCTTTCGAATTAACTCTGATGGACACTCATTACATCCAGCAATGATCTGGAGGTTTATACACTTTGGAATAAAATCTTCAAACTGAACAGCAACTTTTTTATCCCCCAGTAAGTCACAAGGTCTGGGCTTCTACCAGCTGTTACAAATTAAGTGCCTTGTTTTGGCATCAGCTCCTTCATTTTTAAAATTATAAGATTGAGGATTACTAATGAAATGCATATGGAGGACAGGCAAATAAGCCTACCTCATTTTAACTATGTTCTATGTCCTAAATGGTGAAAATTATCGTCATACAATGTAAATAGAGACGTAAAACCGCACCTTCATACAAATGAAAGGGCAAAATGGCAGTGGTATGGATATTTCTGCCTTGGCAGCAGGGAATAGGTGAGAATGGAGGATACTGAGGTGAACTAACCATTGCTTGTTCTGTTTAAATTAGCTGCTGGCATTCAGTACCTTTGGTTAACTGTAGGCCAATCAAGAATTCTGAGGGAAGCAGAGATTATCCAGAATTGAACTCAATAAAAGACATTACTCAAAAGCATCCTCTTGTATTCTTTGGCTCAAAAGAACTCTGCTATACTTTCCCGTTGTAAATTAAAATAATTTTAACGTATTCACTTCTGATCTTCATTCAGATATGAACCCAGTTCTCGTATCCTGACCTCTGTTCTTGGGATTTTTCATATCTCCATTTTATTATCTACAAGAAGAAAACAAAAATATTCTTTAAAGTATTTGAATTTGTATCCCATGCATGTATAAATTATTCTCCCTTTAATTCCTGTCACTTTCACTGACAGAGACCTAGGCTGCTTGGAGGACTGTGTTGAGACAGCCCTCAGAGGCTCTTGGAAGGTATGGTTTTTCTGTCCTTTCCAACAACGCATTATTTCATTTCATCCCATTAGAAGGCATCATTTTAGATGGAATGCAATTGTGACAGCAGTCATGAGTTGTAGATAGCCTAGTAATAACTATAATAAATCCTTCTAGGTCCCAGAGAAGTGTATTGAGAAAAGAGCTGTGAATGTCAATTAGAAAATTGTTTTAAAGACTATTATTTCAATGGATAATTTACTTAAAACATAACGATATTTTCCCTTGTTTTTTGAAACTATCATAATCCTAGCTGCTTGGCAAAACTTCTATCACATTACCACTTTTTAAAATTGCATTATTTTGTAGCTTGGGCTACCTTAAAATTAGGAAGAGGGCTAAACAGAGCTATTTCATATATATCCTATTTCTTTCCTTCTTTCTCTCCTTTTTGTGTTTCTTTCGTAAAAGTCGATGAAAATATTTTAGGACATTTCCTTATGTCATATCAATTATAAGAGAATGGACATTCAAAGAAAGAATAATGGCTTTGTTATTACCTTTTTAAAAGCATTATTTTCATTCATCACTTACTTTCATACAACAAAACATATTTCTGTCTTCCAAATGATTTCTTGAGTCAGAGGTGAGTCATGTCCCACTGTAACTTCCAGAGTTCTTGTCAACAAGAAAATCTTGGCTTTTATTATTCTCCTTATCCACATAAGAACAAATCAAAGCAGCATTAAATGTCCCAAGTAGTGATAGTTGGTAAATTTATGGGATATTATTAATTCATATTATTAAGGGTAAAAAAAACACCCAACCCATAAGTTATAGTCACATATTGAATTAGCAACCTTAAGTAATATTTAGTCTGTATTCATTAATGGCTATTTTGGCACAGAATGTGTAGATTTACTCTGTAGTTTAACTTATGTTTTCTAAGTATGGTTAAATCTGTTTGTCACCTAGGATAGAAACTTGTTTTTTCCACAAAGTGGTAGTGAATGGATGTTGTGATTTGATACTGTACCTAAACAGAGATTTTATACTTTAAACCTTAGGATATGTCCTCATAATTCTTTCTGTGGTTTATTCTGATTTATAAATTGCAAATTGTTAATCTTGTTATTACGAAAATATTTTGATGCCATTTTATAAGCCTGTCAAAAATCAATCAAAATGAAAATATTTCCAAAATCTAAGCATAGGTAGTAGATAGTAGAATTATTTTCTCTCCCTGTGTCTCCCCAAATTGAGGCAAAAATTCATTGTCTTGGGAGCACAGTGTCACATGTGAAACAACCTAGGTAACAACTCTGTATCAGAAGCTGCCAGTTAATATTGGAAGATCAAGGACATACTGTGAAAGTTCTTTTCCGCAAAGGGATGATATTATTGTGCTTTTAATTCTCTATGTAAGTACTTCTAAAAAAATTTTTTATATTTCTCTAGTAGTGATCGTAAAATATCATCTTTGGTTTAATTGTAAGATTTCACAGATTTTGACACATCTTCTATTTTGTGAAGGCTTCTCATCTGTCAGGATACACCTACAGATGGTTGAAAAGAAATTGTTTATCAATATTCCTGAAAACCAGCTTCATCTTTAAGTATTGCAC
Source organism: Ictidomys tridecemlineatus (assembly GCF_052094955.1). Taxonomy (NCBI): domain Eukaryota; kingdom Metazoa; phylum Chordata; class Mammalia; order Rodentia; family Sciuridae; genus Ictidomys; species Ictidomys tridecemlineatus. The sequence goes on from NC_135489.1 coordinate 5,251,189, forward strand.
ATAAGTTTCAAGAACACTACACTATTTGGCAGAAAATTATTTAGAAATACATTTTTGAAAACCTAATATTATGGCTTGTATGTTGATGAGTTAATAAAACAGGAAAAAAACAAACCTCTACACTGCATAACTGTGAAAAGAAATGAAAATGTTATTTAGAAATAAAAAATATTAGCATAATGTGGTTGTGTACGAAGCACTATTTCATTTCACTGTTTTGTAACATCTTCTCTTTTAGCAAAAGAAAGGCGATAGCAAAGATGTAGCAGTGCTGCAGGAAGGCATCCAGTCTGCAGGAGCTTCTATGTCTCCTACAGAGAGTTGCAAGCGCAGAGTCAAGAAGTCATGTATTTGAACTGAAGCAGTGAGTGTCTCCACCAGTGGACCCAGGGTTTTAGAAATCTGTCTTACCTGTCATTTTTTTAATTATGCTCTTGTTTTTATTTTTATTTTTAATGTTTTTATTAATTCATCATAATTACACATAATTTTGGGGTTCATTTTGACATAATTATACATGCATGGAATATAATTTGCTCCAACTCAGTCCCCAGTATCTCTCCCCCTTCCTTCACCTCTTCTCTCCCTATTCCCTTCTCCTACTCTACTTGTCTTCCTTATATTTATTTATAGTTTTTAAAATAGTGCTTTGCAGATGTACATCAAGGTGAAATTCATTGTGTTATATTCATATATGTACATAGAATAATTTGGTCCTTTTCACCCCACTAATCCTTTCCTTTCCGCCCCTCCTCTCTCCCCATCAATCCCCTTCTTTTGATCCAGTAATCTCCCTTCTATTTTCATGGAATTTCTCCTTCCTGCCTTTACCCCCTTGTTTTGGTCTAGCTTCCACATATACAACAGTCAATCCTTGACTTTCTGGGCCTGGCTTATTTCACTTAAGATGATGTTCTCCAGTGCCATCCGTTTACCAGCAAATGCCATAATTTCATTCTTCTTTATGGCTGAGTAAAACTTCACCATGTAGCCAATTGTTTTCTCTGATAATCAGATGCCGACCACAGTGGGGTGAGAGGATAGGGAAGAATGAAGGTACTTTGGTTTGTGCAGAGGGGAGTGAAGGGAGGAGTTGGGCTGCGGGGATGGGAAGGAAAGTAGAATGGGACAGACATTATTACTCTCTACACATGTGTGATTACACTACTGGAGTGACTCTGCACCATGTACAGCCAGAGGAATGAGAAGTTGCACTCCATTTGTGTACACTAAGTCAAAATGCATTTTACTGTAAAATAAATAAATAAGTTTTTAAAAATTGCCTTTGAGAAGAATGCCTTAGATGAATGGATCAAGAAAATGTGGTATCTATACAGTATGACGTTTTACTCAGCTGGTCATTGTTTTGAAGTTGCAAGCCAGGAGGAAACCAATGACCCTTAATTGGGGCCAAGAAGTTTGAATTCTGCATTATCTTTCATGGTAGTCACTATTTTAATTCTAACTTAGGGGAACCAAAGGAGGTGCCCTCCTTTCCTTAGCGAAATTTTCCCACATTGTTTTCTCTTAGAAAGAAAAATCTTTTGGGGCCTATTAGAGAGGTAGGATTACTCAGCAAGAGGAGATTCTGGAACTCAAGAATGAGATGGCCATTTGCCAAGCAAGTAGCAGGTAGCGGAGGGTTAAAAGGATTTGTGCATGTGTGATGAAGAAAAGGAAAAGGGATCATCAAGGGAAAAGGTGCACCTGCAGCCTGGGAGGACCAGGGGAGAAGGGCAAAACCCTCTGCTTGTGCTATGCCTCAGCTCCTGGTGATGGAGTCCCTTAGTGTACCTCTTTGCTGAATGGGGTCCAGAAGGTCTACACTCAGGCCTTCAGCATGGAGGCCAAGGAGGCAGTGAAACTCCTCAGACCCAGGCACTGCACAGGTAGGAGAGTACTGGCACTCAGGACCAGAGAGACTACTGTATGAGAATTTGACTTCAAACAGAAGCATGGTCAAGGTTTACAGTCCTTTCCTGGATTTCCATCCTGAGTTACAGGATTCCCCTTGTGCTGCAAGGACCACCCCTCCAGCAAAATTTGTCACGGCCACTTCCAGTGTTGGGTTACAGCATCTATGTCTTGAGAAACTGATCTAAGAAAAGAGGAAGGAAGGGGTGGGGGATTCAGCCTAAATCCAAGTTTTCATTCCTCAACTGTGATTGAGAAATGCAGTAAATTTCCTTAAAATCCTTTAAAATGTTGCCACGGTTCCTTTGAAGAGTTTAATCATTTTCGAAGGAAGGCATATTTTGGATATGAAAAATAATGACCTTCCATTCCTACGAAAGATTCAATATTCAGCTATCATCTCGCGTCTCTGGCAATTTTACAAGAGCCCCACCCCTCTCCTCCAGAGGTGACCCGGATCCAAGCGACACTGCCCAGGCATTCTGTGTCAGTTATTCATACCTCTTCAGCTGTCCTGGACAGACTGATGGGTTTTGTTTCCACCGGGTGGGGCGGGGGGTTCTCCCTCAACTCCACTCCCACGGTGGCTCCCCACTCCCCTCCCCTGCCCTGGCTCCGGAATCTTACTGGTCACTGGGCTCCAGCGGACCACACCTTATTTTCCCCTCCATCCTTTTACAAGTGCATATGTGGGCAGATACTTACCCGCTTTTCATCCATCCTCTTGCCCCTTTCCCTTTTCTTGAGCTTGTAGCTCCCCTCCCAGGCCTCGGGTTCAGGTGGAGTTGGCACTCTAAGGGCGCGCACCGTCTCCCCCGCTCATCATCATCACCATCACCATCACCATCATCAGCATCATCATCGTTATCTCTCCCTTCCTCCGCCCCCTCCTTGACTCCCGCTCTCAAGCTCTCTCTCTAGCTCGCTGTCTTTCTCCGTTCCCTCCCTTCCACATCTGCCAGCCTTTCCTCAAATGGATGGACACCCGCTCCACTTGCTCACTTTACCCCACCATTAAGGAGTTGCAGCTTCCTGGAGATCGAGGAACCAACAACAGCTTGGTAGCTGGAGTCTTGAAGGTTGCGTTCGGATCTCAGGAATCCCCTCTGGATTTGGGGGTCATCTCATTATCCCTCATCCCAACGTATTGGCAGGAGACCTCCACCTTCTCTCAGCGCTGTGATGGGGAAAATGTGGGCAGGAGCGCGGCGAGCACCCACACCCCGCCCATGCCCACGCACCCACGTGGGCGTCCCAGGGCCGCAGCAGCAGCAGGTGCAGGGAAGTGAAGGCCAGGAGCCAGGCAACAGCGCCCCAGCCTCAAGCGCTCTCCAGTTCCTCTTAAGACCTTCCCCCCCCCTCTTTCCTTAGCCTTTTAGGGCGACCCCTGTCTTCACAGCACGGAGTCGGTGGGCTACCGGCCCCCTTTATCTTTCCCCACCCCCAGCTGCTCATCGCCATCATCCCAGACCCGAGCGCAGTTGGGGCTGTGAAACCCGAGGCTCAGGGTCGGGGGATGAGCGCCCTGGAGGTCCGGGCCACAAGGGCAGTAGCAGAGCTTTGACTGCCTCTGTGAGCTTGAGGTCCGGCCCGCACAACAGTGCTCCGCGTGGGTAGAGTCCGCAGAGGCCCGGGAGGGCGGGACGCATGTGGGAGGGGAGGAGGTGCTGCTGCAGCGTCCTGGGAGGGACTCCCCACACTCGCGGCGCTGCCTCGTGTTTACTGTTATTTGGTATTCATTTATTCTCTTTTTACAAGCTGGGGCTCTTCCGGTGCTGTTTCTTCCCAACTCCTTTCAGAGTTTAACGCACCAGGAGCGCTGATGTTCTTGTGTGTTGGGGTTGGGTGGGGGCATCCATGTTTATCTGGGGATGGTTTTAAACATTTTGAATAGGGGAAAGATAAAAGGCAAGAGCTTGCCTCTTTGTAGGGGCAACTTGACGGGGGCAGCCTTGGTAGCTGGCCCAGTGACTTACGGGGAAACTTTCACAGCTTTCCCATTCCTCTGGAGCCCAAGTCTCATCTCCCAGACCAACCGGTGTAGACGGTGAAGTCTTTACCCACTGTAGAGGTGAGAAGGCTAGAGCGGTCCCACTTCCCTTAGAGAGACGGAATCCAAGGGGTGGGAGAAAAACGCACCACAATTTCTAACCCTTAAAAAGTGGAAAACCGAGCCCCAAAGGTGATTTTCACTTGATGGCCCCTCCCCCTTCCACGCCATGTATCCATCACCCAGATACAGCTGGGGATTTGCCCGCGCCTTTCTCGCCCCTTCTACCCAGACTAGAAGAGTGACTGATCCCAGTCTGGGCTTCACCCCCTCCCTCCTCCCTCCCTCCCCCCGCACCCCCCCATCCAAAGAGCTGTGATGTCCTTGCTGTCGCCGCCGCCGCCGCCTCATTCCGCCGCGCACCAGCCCTGGGGGCGCCGGCTGCGCGGAGCTGCCCAATTTCACCCCTGTCTCGGGCTTCCTGGAGGGTCCTGTAGCGCAGGGCAATGACTAAGGCGCCCACTTGGTAACTCTGCCATCTTCCTGCTCCTTTCTCTTCCCTCCCCGCCCCGCCCCCTTTAGCCACCCCCGTTCCCCTCCACCACCCTCGAGCCCTCCTCCCAGACGCCCACCCACCCGCTCCTCTTTCCGCAAGATCGCAGAGGTGGCGCGGAGCCCGGCAAGCCGATGACGGACCCCTTCCTCCAGTCTTCAATGCCTCAGCGGAAGATCCCCCAGGGCTGGAGAGAGGACTGCTGCTGGACATCCTCCCTGGGAGGCTGCTCCGACCTGCTGCTCGGGGTGTATGAGACTGGGGACTGAGCGAGCCCCAGTCGCCGCCGCCGCCCGCTCCGTCGCTGCCGTCGGTCGGGACCGGCCCCCGCCTCGCTCCGCCCGCCGCCCGGCCCCAGCCCGGTCCCGGCTCCGGGCGCCCCGGGGCTCGCCCCGCGCCCGCCGCCGCCCGCGCGCCGACTGCCCGCCGCGTCCTTCTGACAGTTGCGGCGGTGGCGATGATGCAAAGGAGGAGGGTGCTGCCGGCGGCGGTGCTGATGGTGGCGATCCGCGCCCGGGTGTGATGCGAGCGTCATGGTGGGGATGCTGGCTTCGCGGCGGTGAGAGCGAGCGAGAGCGAGAGCCAGCCAGGGGCGGAAGACGGACTGTTGGGATCTGGCTGCTGTGTGGGCTCCATCTCTTTCTGGCGTCTCTCGCGCGCTTTCCCCCCTGTATTTTGTTCTTGGCTTGCATATTTAACATCTCCGGACTCCATCCTCCCCCCACCACTGAAGTCTTCCCGTCTCTAAATGGAATTAGTGGAGATCGGAGCCTCTGGTGTAAGGAACAGACATGATCTATGGACGCAGTTTGTTTCACAGTGAGTACCTTTCCCGCCGCTCGGCCGGCTCCCCGTGCCATTCCTCCCCTCCCCTCCTCCCCGCCAAACGCGCAGGGGAAAAGCCCAGCCACCGCGCTCCGCTCCAGCTGGACCCCGCAGTCCCAGTGAGTCTTGGGGCAGATGTAAACTTTCTGTATTGCAGCATCATAGAGCCGGGAGTGGGGGCGGCGCACAGTCAGGCCAGGAAAGACAGGCTCTCCTAGGGCAGGAACCTCGGGGTCCAGAACCTCCGGGGTGCAGTTCAGAGAAGGGCACGTGCGCAGCGGCTGCAGCCCCGGAGAGAGCGCAGGTGGAAATAGCCAGGGAGCAGGGTTTATACTTGATGGGACCAGAAGAAATACTCCTCTGCCTGGGGCTTCCGCAGCCCAGACTCCCAGTCCCATGGGCAATCTAAGGCTCTGGAACCCAAGGCTTGGGGCGAATGCCAACTTCCACTCTCTTCTGTCCAGTAGACCTAACGCTGCTTTAGAGAGTGGTGAAGCATGCAGTGTGGGGTGGGAGGAAGTGGAGGAAAATGGCATCAAAAGTCGTTAGGCAGGAGGCAAGGTAAAATATGTGGTGGCAATTTCACATTATAAAGCAGGGATATTAGAGTGTTAATCCTGTGCCACGCAGTTAAGACTAGCTTTTCCCTTTCAAACATAGTATGCGTTCAATAGTGTGATTCCATGAAAACACCGAAAGCAGAGTAAGGAAAATACCAGATGTACACCCTGAAATTGTGGATAGTTGCCTCTGTAGTGTGTGTGTGTGTGTGTGTGTGTGTGTGTGTGTGTGTGTGTGTGTATGCAGAATCATGGCGAACTAAGGTGACTTTTGCGACTTAAATACACAAAACAATGAACACGACAAAAGCAACCACCAATGTTTTTATACAGAGTAAAGATGATCTCGTTAGAATATAAAGTAATACAGTTGACACCTTCTTGAATATTATATCAGGGCCCAGATGATTTTCTTGGATTAATATTCAGGCATAAATTCCTAAGCTCCTGTACTGAATTTTATTTTAGGATATTATTATGAATTATACTCTTTCTCCCTAAATTCATTTTAAGTGGAAATATGAGCATGTAGACCTTTTATCTAATTCAGCATCAAAATAAATAAAAAGAAATTAGTAAAGAAAAATTAGAAGTTGTGACTACTAGATGGCTTTAATATCTTGTAAGTTTTAGGGTTTTTTTTTAAACATTGAGCAAATCAAGAGTATAGAAGCAAATCAAGAGTATAGAAGTTTGGGTTATAATACTATTGCAGATTTACAGTTAAATTACAGACCAGTGTCTCTGATCCAGAACAAATGACTTAATAAAATACACAGATAATAAATTTCATAGCCCCCAAAAGTGCTTGGGACAGGGATACTTGGTGATTCTGTACATTTTTTGTGAGACCTTTTTATAATACTGCTTAATACCTCCAATCCACACTCATCTGTTTGGCTTGATCTTCCTCCCTCCTTGCCCATTGGATTAAGGAAGTGTTTATGTTCTAGAATGCAGCCACATTGGCAGTGTGTTAAGATCAACCATGGAACTCTTCCTCTTGTTTGTCTCTTTTCTCCTTTTACATGCTGTCCCTGTCTCTTCCCTTAGACATGCTAGCAAAACCCTTCAAAAAGGGTAATTTAATAACAGCCTAGATCTTGAAATCTCACTATAACTTGTGTGATAATAGTGGAATATAATGTTACCTCTTAATATTGAAATATGCTCTGGCCTTAGGAGCTTGGGTCTCATCCATTCTAAGTATGCATTACTTCCTTTAGGTATTCCCAAGTTTTTCCTCTGCACATTCTAAATTGGTTTTTGCAAGTTCTGAATCAACTGATAACAGTTAATAATATAAAACTCTCTACTTTGGTATTCTTTTATCTTTAATTGTTGTTTTATGCTCTTATGAGATTTGGTCATTTCAGAGTATATGATCTCTTTCTATTTTCTCTTTCTGTTGCAGTTGCAGCAAGTTTAATCATCCTCCATTTGTCTGGGGCAACCAAGAAAGGAACAGGTATGTTTCCTTGAAAAAATGCTAGTGGAAGAACTCTAGTTATTTGCATTTTCCTGTATTCCCCATTCTCTTAATATTCCAGAATATCTGAACATTTTATAGTGTGTATAATTGATTGGTTTTAGCTAAGAGAGCATTTCAAAATTAATTTGCTAATGGATATTATAAGAATGTCCTCTCTATTTTTAGTATTATAAAAACTGGATGATGGCTTTATTTATTTATTTATTTATTTAACAGAAAAACAAACCACCTCAGAAACACAGAAGTCAGTGCAGTGTGGAACGTGGACAAAACATGCAGAGGGAGGTGTCTTCACCTCTCCCAACTACCCCAGCAAGTACCCCCCGGACCGAGAATGCATCTATATCATAGAAGGTAAGGACAGGGCCAGAGCCGGGGAGCACAAACACAGAACCTGGCCTTCTCTGGGTTTTGGATGGGCAATATGCACATAGACATTACAAAAATTGATTTTGTAGATGGTAGAAATAAATATCTCTGAGTGAAGCAACTGCAAATCTGGAATAAGGCTAATTACTGAAGTTATTAGCAGTGGGTTATGAACAAGCAAATTCTGTTAAATAAAAACAAGTTAACAATCTAAGAGCCTATTTTCAGCTGATTGAATTGGTTTAGAATTCCAAAGTAACAGACTGGATTGTAGTTGGTGTAGTGTTACCTAATGTGTAATATTTTTGAAAAACTGGTATTTTTTTAAGTTAATAGTTATTAGAATGACCTATGCATTCATTATTTTCTTATTTGAGGCATAAAACAACACAAATATATTGAAGTCAAAGATGTATTTATACTCATGTTTTATAAACACTAATCTGAATGGCAATTACCTTATTTTGTGCTACCAATTGACATTACATTTTTAAGTGAAAGTCAGAGTTTTAATTTATGAAGATTTCTTTCACTAGCTTGGAGGATAAATAGTACTAAAAAAAGAGACTCACCTCTCTTTGAACTTATTCCATTTCTGCTAACTTTGAGACACTTCTGTGTTAAATATAACTTTTAAAAATATATGAATATTTTATCTAGTGATAAAGTTCATCAATACTTTAAATATCAGTGCCAAAACAGGTAAGACTTATGATACCCCTGCACACACATAGACATGCACAGAGGAAGCTAATTTAGTGAAAAAGGCATATGTGCTTAGCATCAGCATCCAGGTTTAAACTAGGGAGATGCTCATTTGATTGATGTTTCAAAAGAAAAAGGCTCCTGCTTAACTGACTTCAGAATCATTATTTAGATACTATTCTTGCACTCAGGGATGTAGCTCAGTAGTAGTACACCTGTCTAGCCTTCATGAGGCCCTGGGTTCAATCTTCCTTAGCATTGGGAAGGAAAAAAAAAGATGGAAGAAGTAGAATGATTATTTTTTTATTGTAATTTTGAGTTTAGAATATTTTTCTTCCCCTTTCCATGCTTAAAGTAGAACTTTTACCAAATAAGTGGCATCCTACACAAAGGAAAAACAATAAACTCTGATATTAAAGGAATAAAACAAAAAATCTGAGATCTGACAGTTTTGATTGATAGACAAGGAAATTGAATTATGGAGGTTCTGGCCTGGAAATAGTTGTTCTTTTTGTCAAATTACTACCACATATCTATGAACTACCTATGCTACAAATAACATAGATTACAAATTTTGAAGAACTCATCAATACATACATAATAAGAAATATTTTTCTTGTCCTTATTTTACTAATTAAGAAACTAAAGCAGAGAGAGGTTAAATATCCTATGTAATTCACAGAATGATAATTATTTTTGAAACAATATTATTTTAAAATAATAAATAAATTATTAAAAAAATAAAATCACCTTATAATCTCTTATCTCAAAAATTAATTCAGAAACAAATCTTTGCATGTTAATTAATTGCATTTTCATGTTTATTATTGTTTAAAAATAAAAAAAAACATTGCTAACCTTGATCTTAATACTATGTACAAATTCTCATTCACTTGTAGTTATGTCAAGAACAAAGCTAAGTGAAGAAATGGATACAACCTATTTAACTATTAATATTGCTTCTATCCCAGTAACTCAAGAGGTTGAGGCAAGAGGACTACAAGTTAAAGGCCGCAAGGCCAGCCTGGGTCACAAGGCCAGCCTTGTTTCTTAATGAGACCCTGCCTCAAAATTAAAAAATAATAATAAAAATAAAAATAAATTCAAGATGTAGAGAATTTGCCATGTTCAGGACCCTGAGTTCAACTCCTCTAGTACCTAAACTCTTTCTGAAACATGTTGCATATTATTTAAATAACACTGAACAGCTGCTATTCTAGGTAGAGTATAGAGAGCATTGAAGAATGTCATGCTATTTGCAATAAGATGCTTGCAGTGTGGCCTGAGCACTAAACTCCTTTCACTTAGCAATCTAATAGGGCTAAGAGATTGGTACACAAGATGGTTGGAAGAGGAAGATGAAAGAAAAGCCTGTCAGGAAGAATGCCAAAAACTTTCACTTTTAAGAATATTCAGGAGGTAATCATTCTATACAACATATGCCAATATTCAGAGGTGTGGCAGGTTGGGAGCTCCTTGTGTTCCTGTGAGGGACAGAGACAAAAGAGACCAGAAGAACCTGAATTCCATCTGTCACACTAAGGAAGCTGGACTTTGAGTTGAGACAACAGGTACCATGGAATAATTTATGTAGAAAAGTGATGAACTGAGATTTTTGAAGAAGGAGAAACTAAGAAACTGCTGTAAAGGACCAAGCAAATCCTAGTGAAAACTTGGAACTAAAGAAAGGAACTGGTGATGGAAGAAAGAGAAATATTTAGGAAACAGGATCATGAATGGGTATGGGGTGTGAAAATAGAGAATAGAGAATCCCAGGACCATTCCAAGACACTTTGCTTGGTGATGTATTAGGAAGAGTGTCATGCCAGACAAGAAATGTAGGTGGAAAAGAGAAAAAATAATGTGCTCCATTTTGGCATTTGTGGAGATGCCTTAAGAAGAGATTGGATATATGTATCTTGAGCTCAGTGGAAAGATCTCTGCTGGCAAAGCCTATTTATAGGACACAAGCAAAAAGATTGTTACTGAACTTAGCGATGTGAATAAAATCACCCAAAATATTTGAAGCTTTATGTTTCGACTCCTATAAAATCTGACGATGGCAGGGCCCTGCCTGTGACTCCTGACTCGGCTGGTCTCAAGTGGAGCCCAAGGGTCCTCTGGGGAACACCGGTGGCATCCAGGGCGCTGGCCTGAAATGAGAGTAGAGAAGATGTGGGGTGGTCTTCTGGACATAACAGGGAGGGCACAGGCAGGCAGAGAGAAACCTGGGGGTGGCAAGAGTATCAGGTGAAGGACCTCACGGGGCTGGTGAAGGCGGAGTTTCAAGCAACAAGGAGTCAGTTGCCAGGGAGCCATTTGATACAGCAAGGGACATAAGGTAAAGGCGGAAGGGTATCCTGCAGGAACCAATTAAGAGTGGCCACGGATTTAGGATGTGCTCTCCTTTTGACACCAAGGGTGAGAGACAGTGCATGCAAGAGTAAGGGACCATGTATCTGTGGACAGTGGGATCCGAAAAGTGGAAGACAGGCACTTGCTTGCTGCCGCTCGCACATGCTCTCTCTCTCTTTCTTTCTTTTTCTTTGTCTTTTCTTCTATTAATGGGAAAAATACAACTTCAATTCTAAAACTAATAGCCTATTCTGCAGAAGTAGAGGTATTTTTTTTTTCTTTATGGGGCACTGGGGATTGAACCCAGGGCCTCCCACATGCTAGGCAAGTGCTCTAATCATTGAGCTCCACCCTCAGCCTTTAGTTAATTTTCAACTTAGAGAAAGAATCTCACTATGTTGCCCAGGCTCGCTTTGAAATTGCAATTCTCTTGCCTCAGCCTCCCAAGTAACTGGGAATATTTAAAATACAAGAGAAAGAAGCATAAGCAAGGGGTGAAGTTTCTTGAGGTAAGATGGGTTGTGATAAAGAGTACAGGGGACGTCTCAGACACAGAAATTACATGAGCTCAGGAGTTCAGGTGGTCTTAAATTAGAGGAAATGAACTGTACGTATGTGCACTGTTCCAAATGAAGTGTCCATGGTGCACAGCATGTTCAGAGAGCTCCAGGAGTGTGAGTCTTCTCCAAATCAGCCAGTTTTACATCAAAGGCAGCTCTGAGAAAATGTGGATGTGAGATGCAGCTGTGAACCGAGCATTTAGAAGGTGAAAATAAATGCATATTTAAGGAGTTGGATGTGGACAGCTGGAATTCGTTTACTTGTGCCATAATCACTCATTTTATAAATCTGCAAGAATTTTCTGGCATACCTGGGGTGGGGGGCAAGGAGGTTCTGGAGATTGAAGCCAGGGAAACTTTACCACTAAAATACATTCTCCAGTATTCTCTTCCTCCCTCCCTCTCTCCCTCCTTCTCTTCCTTCCTTCTTTCCTTCTTTTTTTTTCTGTCTTTTTCAATTTTTAGGCAGAGGATTACAAAGTTACTGAGGGTCTCACTAAGTTTCCCAGGCTGACCTCAAACTTGCCCTCCTCGTGCTTTAACCTCCCAAGTTGCTAAGATTACAGGCATGTGCAACCATGCCTGGCTGGTAGACTCATTTTGTCTTAAAAGGTTATTTAATTATATCCTAAAACTCAGCCAGTGGCATTTTCATATGTGGGTATATATGTAGGTAATTTTAACATGCTGGAAAAAGAAAATCAAATTTTCCACATACAATGTACTCTAATAAAAGCCAGAGTGATGGGGCTGTTTTCTGAAGGAACATGGAGCGGTTTGCTTCTCCATGTTGGACAGAACTTAAGTGACAGTGATGATGGTGAGAATAAATAAGCTTGTGTCAAACAGCCATGTCTTTCCTAATGAGGACGGCAGATGGGTGTGTGTTGCGAGAAGACAGGCAGATAGCTCTGAGTAAGTCAGCCCTGGCTTCTCACGGCTCCACTTGTCCTAACACTATGTTATTTACATCTAAGAAAATTATAAGGATCCTGAGTGGTTTAGAGGGGCCAAGGACACCTCTTGGATAAGGCACCAAGATAACACATACAAATGGTGGATGTGGTCTAAGCGCGTCAACGGGTTCAGTTTCTCAAGCATCTGCCATTTTGCTTTCAGAATACTACTTGGTTTTCAAAGCCATTTCTTAGGGTGTTTTCAAATTTGCAGATTTCAAAATATTAATGGACACTCTTCAAATCTTTCATTATCTTGGGTATTATGTCTATGGAACTCTGTGGTGTACATTAACGTCAGATAAAATTATGCCTGATTTTTAATGAGTCATAAGCATCTCTTTTAAATGTCTAGTAAGTCAGAGATATTCATAAGGATTAAGAATGATTCACAAAATAATCTTTTTACATGATCTGATCTTTTGCCTATTGATTTTTAAATTTGGACTTGGAGGACAGTGAAATTTTATTTTACTGTTCCAGTTATTGCATATCTCAGTTATATACACATTTTTGGCATCCATGAATAGAAGGGCTTAATTTTTAGGTCATCAAGAGTGATAGTGAATACACATTTAATAATCAGTGGATGGTGGACAACTGCCATTCAGCATGGTTTACTGACCACAGGGACAGCACAGCCTGATGCCGTTCAAGCGTTTGGAAGGGCAAGTAGTGAGGAAGTCCTCCTGGGCCCAGGGCAGTGGCTGGTCATGAGCTCCTGGCCGTTTCACCAATGAATGGCCACTCTGGAACATTGTGGAGGGTAAAACTGACTTTTAGACTTTTTTGGGCCTGACAAGGGGGAAGTGGGAGGCATTGGCAAGTGCGTTCATGTGGAGCTTTATGTGGTCACAGCCCCAAAGGCCTCTCCTGGATCTTTTAGAGAGCTTGAAAACATGTATGAAGTTAAGTTCATTTGTAGTTCAGTCAAAAAGACTTTGTTTTGGAAATCCTCAATGGCAGATATTGTGTCATGGTGCAGAAAGAAAGAAGATAGACAAGATATGGTCCTCATCTCTCATGAGCAGAATCAAGAGGATTCCATTAAACAAGGCCTCCCTAAAAAAAGATGAATTAAAATTTGAGTCTTTAGATATACAATAAAGTGGAAAAATACATGTTCACCTGAAAGGTGTGTCATCTGAGAAAACATAACATGTTGGAGGTGTTCTGAGTTCGGGCTGTCTGTGAGTTGATAACCCTCGAAGGAGGGAGTCCTCAAAGCTTCTCCTGTGTCCAGTGCCCTGGCCATTGTCCTGCAGGTGCCAGAGCTGCTGAAGTTTAAGCTGAGGGTGACAGGATCGGATCTGGGTTCTAGAAAAACTGTCCCTAACAGCCTTGTATGTACACTTGGAGCTAACTGAGATTCCTGCGTGGCTTCTCTTCAGTGCTCCTGTAACTCCATGCTGAGCTCCTCTCAGGTCGTGTCTGACCTTGAACTTGAGTACTGATATGAGAAAAGAGAACAATGCCTCTCTACCTTCTATATCTGAGGTGCCAGCCTTTCTCCCAAATACCATCCTGGTGTGATAGTTCTGTGGTAGACATTGAAATGGTTGTTTTAGATCAAAGTAGCATTTTGTGCAACATCATCAGTTTTGAGGACTACCCCTTCAAACGTTTTTACGAAAATACCCTTTAGAATACTGAGTATCCTCTGATTTCTTTGTATTTCCATGCATATCATCTTCAGAGTTCGATAAAAGATATAACAGTTAAAACCCAAAATAGAATCAGAAAAGTCAATCTAAAAGATTTAAGAAATGCCCTTCTAGATGCAATCTTTCTTTTTTACAGCTGCCCCAAGACAGTGCATTGAACTTTACTTTGATGAGAAATACTCTATTGAACCGTCTTGGGAGTGCAAATTTGATCATATTGAAGTTCGAGATGGACCTTTTGGCTTTTCTCCAATAATTGGCCGTTTTTGTGGACAACAAAATCCACCCGTAATAAAATCCAGTGGAAGATTTCTATGGATTAAATTTTTTGCTGATGGAGAGCTAGAGTCTATAGGATTTTCAGCTCGATACAATTTCACACCTGGTAAGTAGGAGCTTGTTTTTTTCCCTCTATTTATCTATGTGTTTTTCTTTCCTAGTATTCTATCTTCATGGTACAAAACTTTTGTAAGATATTGTAATTTTCCACAGTATATTAGAATTCTATTTTAAACCAAACCTACAATGCTCTCTCTTTTCACTTTATAAATTCTGAAAGGAAAAGAGATTTTCCTCAAACTTAGCCAACCCTGGAGTTAAAGTGAAATGACTCAGAAGTCCAAATGATCACTAATAACACAATTAATTAAATGGACTTATGAAATGTGTAATTTGAGAGGACAGTACATCATAAAGAAGCTATATATATGTGTGTATATATATATATATTCCCAATAAACTTGAAAGGGCTATTGTAGTATTATTAAAAATTATTTATTAAAATGATTTTTGGAGAATTTGAATTTTAGAAAGTTAATTTGTTCTAAAAATTACCATTTTCAAAGCAAATAGATCCCATTATAAAGCAGTTCAATGTCTGTTTTAGAAATGTAAATTCCTTAGGGTTTTGATGAAAAGAAAACCGAGGTCCATAGCAGCCAAATATCCACTTTCAATATCTGGCAGACATCATGGGCAATTATAAAATTATGCAGTCTCTGTCAATTTTCCCTTTAGCCTGTTAATATTTTAAACAATCTCAGATGTAGACTGGCTCTCTTCCTGAAGTGTTAGCATCCTTTACAATACAAGTGGGTTATCACGTTTTTAACCTGCAAGAGCACCACACATTCATCACTTGAGTTTGATGAAGTGAAGTTTTTCTTTTAAGTGGAAAATGATTTAAATTATGCACAACATATTATGTGTATATGATTAAAGATTTTTTTCAGCTTATATATTATGTTTCAGTTAGGTTATAATGGACAAAAAAGTACATGTGAAATTTGTTGAAATTACCATGTTACAGAGGTAACATACAAATAGTGTTTTGTTGAATAAAGAATTAAATTTTTTAAAATAATGTAAGGTGATTCATGATAACTTTCATTATGATCTCATAGTATGTTAAATCAGATGATAACTGTATCATGATTCAACCTTCAGCATTAGGATTATTTGATAATATCACTAAGGGATTGTGGTTTTAATTATGCTTTGCTGTTATCAGACCACTCATAGAAATCACAAGTGTTTCACATGCCACATTCAAATGAGCTTGAATTTTTTTCAAAAAATTATGAACATTTTTATTACTCTGTCAAATTGTTAGCCCAAGAGTTCTAAATGGAAATGTGTTTTTTTCTTAGTTGATTATTTGGAGTTACCCTGAACCTAAAGGTAGTAACATGGGGCATGAAATAGCCCTTGTAAGCTGCATTTTCATTCTGGGTTTGGTGATGATGTGGGAGCATGTGTAGGGTATAACACTGGTTTTGTAAAGGCGGGACCAGCCAACCCCTTCATCACCTGGCCACACTGTCCAGGTTGAGCTCCCCTTGACAGACAGACTGCTGGCCCTCTCGCTGCTGGCTCAGGTTGCCAGCAGTCATTTGGGTGCCAAGGCATTGTTCTTTGCTGGGTTTCTTTGGGGCCTTATGCTTCGTCTCTAGCAGGGGAGGATGCTATTGCCAGGAACCTCCAGGAGGTAATCCCAGATAATTAGAGTGAGTCGAGGATGGGCCTATGCTTCTTTTTCATTTAGATAATCTGCACTAAAGCTGGTGGGGAAGCCTGGGCGTAGTAGCTGGGGGATGGCAGGACTTTGCAACATGTCCATGACAGAGATGACACTGTAGGGCCCAAGGCCGTGGCCTGAGTGGCTTAACCATGTCCAGCTGGTTCCCTGAAGAGACAATGCAGCAGAAGCCACTTAGCTATTGACCCAGGAAGTGGGCCCAGAGTAGCCATGGCTTAGACAACACTTGAGGAATACACACTCCTCAGGCTTTAGTTGTCCTTTGGCTTCGTTCTTATCTAGTGGTGAGACCTGCGGTGACTAGGGGAGCTTGAGTGGGGAGACTTGCTCAAGCCAACTTAGTGGCTCAGAGTGTGAAGTAGAGCTGAC
Organism: Ictidomys tridecemlineatus; assembly: GCF_052094955.1. Lineage (NCBI taxonomy): Eukaryota > Metazoa > Chordata > Mammalia > Rodentia > Sciuridae > Ictidomys > Ictidomys tridecemlineatus. The sequence goes on from NC_135489.1 coordinate 5,267,539, forward strand.
ATCCCCATCACCACTGCGAGAGGCCCTGGTGCGGGAGCCACATCTGGCTTCCTGACCCGGCTTTTTTTTTTTTAAATTTCATGCAGTAACCTTGGACATAATCCCTAATATTTTATCCTTTGATATTTTTAAATTTTGAAATAAAGATAGTATTGATATTCCCACAGGATTGTTTGAAAGATAAGTCATTCAGTACATGTGAATGAGTTTCTTGAGTATAAGACCTCAACCATTAGCACCTATTAATTTTTTAATTAACTCGATTTTGTGTTCTTTAAAAGGAAAGGAGGTTTGGCATAGGTTATTGAGAGGCAAGCAAGTGTCTTGTAATTTTTTTTTTTTTTCAAGTTAGAACCTCTTGCTCTGTTTCTTGGAGAGTCAGGATGAAATCTAATATTTGCATCTTTTCACTTTTTGGTAATGTTAATGGACCTAGATATCAAGGTGGGGATTATAGTTATTTCTGATGGCATAAAATAGATCATAAAATATGTAAAGGCAGAAATAACAGCAAAAAGGCCAGGTGGTCTTTATTATTTTCATGAATTTACCACAATCAAACATAGAATCTCAGAAAGTTGATGTCAGCACATTGAGAGAACATCTCTCTCTTAGGAATGAGTCTCATTTGCCCAGGTAAGAAAATGAACATACATATGTAGTTATATTGTTATAAATATATGCATATGTACTACACATATATACATATACACATCTGTATGCACACACACACAAACACAAACACACACACACACACACACACACACTTTCAAAGTAAATTTTTAGAATCACACGCCCAATTTTTTCTGCTTGCAAAGATATGTAGCCAGATTATAATCAGATTAAATCATGAGTGTGCAATCCAAAATTTGACACTTAGTTAAATAACAAGCATACTTAAGAGCACTGTGCTAAGGTTCCTGATGCTTTACTTCCATAGCAGGGATTGATTTTTCCAATGGTGCCTTAGGTCTCAGACTCCCCAGGGTTTGTTCCTGACCCATCTCTGGCTTCCATTATGCCTGACTGGCACGTTAATTTCTGTTAACCCTTATCTCCAAATTGTTTCTGTTTTCTCAAATCTGAATCTCTGACTTCCTTTTCTACTGAACTTTAAAATAGTGGTCTTTTTATCCTGGCTCCTGCTGTTCCTATTTTCTGTGATTCTGAATTCCCAGTGACATCTGGGCACCCGCCACCTGGAGGTCATATGTGGACCTCTTAGAGGGTAGGATGGCAGAGCCAGAGAAATACCATGGGCAGTCTTAAAGAAAGCATTTTTGTTTCCCCTGACATATTTTGATGATTCTTTACTCTTTATTTCACTAACGGTTACTTTTTTTATCTGAGTCTTGTCCAGGGCCACGGTGCCATGATGAGTCACCTAGAATCGCAGTCTAGCACGCTTAAGGATTGGGAGATTGAGGAGGCAGTCAGCTAGTTCATAGCCTGGGGTCGGCAAAGCACATGAGAGGGCTCACTGAAAACCCAGAGCTCTTGGGGAGGCTCACAGATGGGGACTTCTGGTTTTGTGAGGTCATCTCAGCAAACACCGTCCCAATATCAAGAAGAAGGATAAATGCAGAGTCACTGAAAGTGCCAAAAAGTTACAAGAGGGAAAATTTGATAATTCACATTTGATAATTCGATAATTCAACAAGAAAACAGAAGACCCATGAAAGTGCTCCTTACACACATTGCTCTCTCATATAGTGAGGCCTCATTTTAGAAAGTTTAAATTCAATCTCTCATAAAATAGAAAATAGCTGGAAAATACCTCAAAAGTACTTGATCATACTGCAATCGTGCACACCAAGCTCACAGCAATGGTTGCCCCAGGTAGAGGATGGCAGGAGGTGAGGAAGGAGGAGGACTTTAGGGGCCCAGTGAACATACAGTAAAAATAGACTCAGGTTTCATGATAATAATAATGCTTGCATTTTTGAAAGAATTTTTTATTTTTGGTATTACTTGTTTTAATTAATTATCTAAGAGCAAAGGTTTTCAAAAGAGAAAGTACTATAGTTGATGATTTCAACGTGAATACTTAAAAAGGAGAATATGTTTCTCCATATTCCACATTTTCTTATTCAACCTAACAGTGCATTCTGAGAATAATTTTCCCACAGCCAACTGCCTTCTTTCCTCAATTTTCTTTGCCACTAGGAAACATAATCTAAGAGGAAAACATGGCCTATGTTCTCTCTACCTGTGGGTCCAGTGGCATCATGTGGGGGCTTTATGGTCAGCAGTAAGGCACACACCCAGGGTGCTCTCTTTGGGGACAGGGGATGGGTGGTGACCTTCCCAACCTTTTTTGTAACAGATGTCTTTTGTTAGCCTTTTATTTTCTAATGAAGAGATTTTCTGCTATTTACAGACACGGAATGGGAAATTTATGGAGTGGGACATTTTTGGAATCTTCCGCTTTTGATGGTATTCTTTTCTGTACTATTTTTATGAAACAAAGTTACACACATCCTACTGGTTAAATTTCACTTAAGGACTAGGGCTCAAAGTACCAAATAGGTGAGGCTGAGTCAGGCACTGGCATTGAGGTGAGTGGAGTTGTTAAATATATAGAAATTATTATGATACTTTGTACTTAAATAGCAGCTTTCATCGGAGGCACTCAGAGTCTTTTAGGGACATTCGAGCCAATTCCTGGCCTTGGCTCCTACCGCATGCCGCTGGGCTTCAAAGGCAATGGAAGAGTCCGCGGTGGTGTGGGGATTTAAATTGAGCATTTTAAAAAGATTTCTATGCAAAGTAGAGGAAATATATTATTTAGGTAAAATGTTATCATGGATTTGATGTTTTTTTAATTATTCAGAGCAGCTGTGTGGCTCTCTGTCACAGAGATGTGATGCCATTTTGAAAGTATCTCAATTTTCTTACCTAGGCATTCAAAGTTCTGACATCCTTTCTGGTGACAAAGACAGAAAAAAACATCTAGTTATTGATTCTTTTTTCAGTATCTAAAGTCTAGTTTGCATTTTGCATTAAAAGATGGAAGAATAGAAGGTTTTAAAGGCTAAGGTTAAAAGAAGAACTTTTATTTATTTTTCATGTAGAAACAGGAGAGTAAATAAATGTAGACTACCGTATGTTATCTTTTTAACTATTATATTTACACTGTTAACTCCAAAATAAATAGTCTCATTTCAGCCACAGCAAAGACTGTCCAATGGAAGGTTTAAGGGGTAAAATCACATTTCCTCTTGAGGCATACTTTTCAAGAAATGAAGTTAAAAACTTGAAACTCACAGCAGTAACAAAATTGGGACTGCTTACTAGGCACCAGAGACCTCCATGGGAATGATCTCTTCTAACCCTATCGCCCTCACCCAGCCGAGTCTTGGCTGACCCCATCACAGAGCAGTGGGCTCAGGCAGAGGGATGAAGAATAAAGACAGACACAAAATGCTGTTTTGTCTAGGTGGGTGTTCAGGAGAGAAGCTGAGAGTGGGAGAGAAAAGTTCCAGGATTAGCTCCCATCTGTGCATAGAATATTGCAAGCAACAGCAAGGAAAAGGGAGATTGGGAAGCAGTTCCTCTACTCAAGGGTGCCCTCTTCATTTCCTGGAGAGGTAGAGAAAAGTGTCCAAGGCTGTTTATCTTTATTTAGTGGCTAATCGCCAGGATCACACCATGCAGGATCCCCATCTATTTTCATTGTAGATGTGTATCTTCGTTAGATTGCCAAGAGACCTAGGAGTTCATTTCATGGAACCCTTGCATTTCAGAAATAAAGAAGCCAGAGGTCTAGAGAGAGCATTTGTCTGGGTTCATGACCTCTGTGCAGATGTTGACCTGATGCTGGCTTATCCATTATGTAACACTGCGCTGAAGCACCTTCTACAAAGGGTGGAGATTATGGCTTTAATTACATCACATCTTGCAAGTGCTTTTAGTGCAGTTATATTAAGAAATTTAATTAAGCTCTAATACTACATCACCCACATTTCACCATTAACTGGTGCATTAATTTAAAATCACCTCTCTCCTCCTGTCACAAAGGTCTTTCCATTTGCAGTGACCAAAGAAACAAAGGTCTGTCCCCGCTGGCCTCTCTCTGCTTTTCAACCCATCTGAGCCTGGAGTGCGGGCTTCCTTTCCTGTCCTTCACTAACATCTGGTCCTTTGCTGGAGCAGCACTGTCTTTAGTTGACACTGTGGCACTCATGTTAAATATCCCAGGAAAATGCTATCATTTCTTGCTCCAACTTACTACAACTTTTGTACTCCCTAACACATATGTATCTTTGGCTTTTTTCCTGTGATGTGAGTCTCCTCCAGTCACTTTAGACCCTACACTTCTACCTAGGACTGCTGCATCCATCTGTGTATCTTAAGCTCGCTAAATTGAGGGAGCAAGATGGACGTGTTGAGAGACAGTGCATTCAGACCCCTGGGATCAGGGCTGCATGCAGACATGGCTCTATTTACTAATTTACAACTAGATGCTTTAGGACCAGTTGTGGCTGTGCTTTAAACTACTGTAGGGTCACCTGTGCATCCAGTTCCTCATCTCAGGACCAACATGCACTCTGCTACATTGCTGCAATGGGAAAGTGCCTCATTTGAGCAAGAGGAACATTTAAGAAACTTGATAAAAGCAAAACAGAGAAATAATGCGTGTGCTCTTCCTCTATTTTGAATCCTTTTGTTTCTAGGTGTGTCTAGTTACAAAGCTTCATGACACAATATTCTTTTTTCAGAAACATAATATTTCATATTCAAGAATATTTTTGAGATTATGAATACAATATTTTTCACAATAAAGTATTTTATAATCTGTTTATTCTTTGAAACATTTCCTTTTTTAACAATTTGCAGATGAATTGAGGCTTATTGTAAATTTAGTCATGTATAAAATAGGTCAAGAAATTGTCAGAAAACTCAATGTTCTTTGTCTTAACCAAAACTGTTTCCTATTTTAGAATTTGTTTGTCATTAAAACTACTTAAGTACAACTAGCATTACTCTTTTTAAAGTGGATACAAAAACTATCTTGATTTTCACTGGGCTGCACTTGCTGCTCATATTTATTCACTATATATTTATTGATCCCCCGTGCTACACTGTAGAAATATAGTATGTGCGTGACTTCAGACTGTACTACAGAAAATTCAGTCTCTTAGATGACTGTCATGCCCACTTCAAATATGCACATCCTCAGCCTTGCTGTCTGTGAATGTGTTAGGCTCTACAGCAAAGGGAGATCACAGAAGCAGAGGAGATGAAGGAGGCTTCTCAGCTAACTTTAGGGAGATTATCCTGGATTTTGAGGGAGAACCCAATGTAATCACAAGGGACCTTCAATATGGACAGAAGGGGCAGAAGAATCAGGATCATGTGATGTGACATAGGTCTTCAGCTGACTTTTAAGATGGATGAAAGGGCAAGAAGCTAAGAAACCCAGAGGTTCCTACCAACTAAGAAAGGAAAAGAAGGCATTCTTCCCTAAAACATTCAAACCGAAACACAGCTGACACCTTCTCTTTAGCTCACTGGGATTCATTTCAGACTTCTGACATCCAGAAGCATAAGATAATATGGTTTCATTGCTTAAAGCCACTAAGTTCATGATAGCAGCAGAAAGAAACAATTTTAGTTCCTGCAAGTGGAATGTTGCTGTAAAAACTATCTTAAAAATGCAGGAATGGTTTTACAATTGGTCAGTGGGCAAAAGATAGAAGAAACTTGAAAAGCATGTTAGAAAAGGGTTTACATTCTGTTGAATAAACTATTAGAAGAAATATGGATGTCACTAGGTCTCCCAGTGGGACTCTCAAGAACTGAGGAGCATGGCAGAGAAAACATGCCTGCCTTAAAGAACAGCTCAAGCGTCACAACCAGGCTTCTGGCAGAAATGTGGAAGTTACAGGTGCTGCTGGCAAAGGCTCAGTGAGGAATGGGGAGCATATATTGGGAAACCCAGAGAGAGGGAATTCTTGTTCTGTTGAGTCAGAAAGATTGGCAGAATTATATCCCAGAGTCAGGTGGAAAGCAGAACTTTCAAGCAATTAACTTAGTTTCAGAAATTTACTATCAATTAAAATCTAGGGTATCTTTGTACAGGATTGGAAAATCCTGGTGTAGAGCCAATACTGAGCTGGAGGACCTTTTGCTAACTCCTAGAAATGCCAGAAGATCGGAGTAGTCAGTCTCACAAAAGGCACTCTGAAATGATCAAGTATGTGATTTAGAAGCATCTTCATTCATTTCAGCAGAAGTCAAAAGGAATTATGGTGTCATCTAAGGAGGACCTATGAGAGAAGCCTGTGTCTAATGGAGTGAGTCCCATGATATACATAGACCCACAATGTTCTTGAGAATGCTATATTGGCAAAAGCATTGCTATTTTGAACTAAATAAGACAACAAAAGAATAAAGAGAAAGAAGATTACCAGACCCCCAAATATCTACTAGCCAGAAACATGCTCTTGTAAACATTCAATGCAAGCATCTGCTAGCTCTTGTGGAAAATGTAGGCTGACTCTTCTAACTCAGAAGGCGGAATCCCAAGCCCAAAGGGCAGGGCTTTGAGCTCAGAAGACAGAGCAAAGAAGCACAGAATAGTTCCAAGGCATTTAAACCAAGTGAAATTTGTCAGCTGGATTTCAATATTGCTTGAGATTATTGAATTTTTTCCCTTTTCATTTTTTTGAAGGGGGGTGTTGGCTTTTTGAGCAGGAATGACAGTAAATGGTATTCTACACATGTCCCACCATTGTTTTGGGAGAAGGAACATTTCTCTTGAGTTTCATGGTTCAGAAATGGAGCAAAGTTGTACCTCTAGGTGGGTCCTACTCAGAATCCACCCATATGGGATTTAGATGATCTCAATGTTTGGTGTGGAGCTTGTGCATAATGGGAATTAGACTTTGAGTTGATGTTGTGATAGGTTGAGACTTTGGGGTTGAGACCTGGTAAGAAATGAGCATGTTTTGCATGTGGATGGGGTATGAGTCTTGGTGGGCCAGATGTCCTACTGTGGAAGGAGGAATATTGACCCCAAAAGATGTCTACATCCTGAAGTATGGACCCTAGCAATATTTTATATTACATGGGAGAGGGAAATTAAGGGTTTTGTGGATGGAAGAGTCCTTTAGCATAGAATAGGGAGGCAGAACAGCCCAGCATGAGAAAAGCCCAAGTGACCATTATTGGCTTTGACAATGGAAAGACCCATGAGCCAAAGAATGGGCAGTGTCTTGAAGCTGGAAAAGGCAGAAGAAAGATGCTCCCCTAGAGCCTCAAGCCGGGGACATACCTCTGCCAGCACCTGATTCAATCCAGTGGGGCACTTTCTGAGTTTCTGACCCTGAACACTGTAAAATAATACATTTGTGTCATTTAAAGTCACTATTCATATGGTATTTGTTTCAGGAGGAAAAAGAAAATTAATATAGCATGCAACTTAAATTTTAAAATATAGGTTAGAATCTGGAAAGTGGTATAGAAAGTAAATAAATTATGCAAGAATTTATCTGTGGGAATAACAACATAATAATTTGGATTTATCAGTTCTGACTTTAAAGACACTTGTTCTAAATGCAAAGTATAGAGTCCTCCCAGCTAAAATTTTCTACAAAATTAATAATTTATATCTAGATTATATATACACATATGTATATTTGTCTTCTTATGTCATTTGATTTTAAATGAATTTCCTTTTATAAATATGTATGAAAAATAATCTACAATCCTTTCCAAAGATGTGCATAGGATGGTGATATTTTTGTTTGTGGCAATAATAGCTATTTGTAGAACCTGGCACCCTTGAAGCCTCTGCCTCTTCACGGCATATCTGCCTGATGCATTTGTGCTAAAGAACTGGGCTGTTCTTGCTGGCTCAGTTGGCCAGCTGCCCACCACTCCACAGCTATGCTGACTTGCTTGAAATTCTGCATCAGTGTGTCCTTACAGCATCTTCCCTTTTCTGACTACTTTCAGACACCTTGCTTCAACTAGACTCCCGCAGAAATTGCAGGGTGACTGTAAATAGTAGAGCTGTTCACAATCGGCAAGGCACATGTCCCCAAAAGAATTGAAGTTGACTTTTTTAAGCAGGAAGACATATCGGTCATAAATGTGCCACTTCTATTCTGTCTCCTATTGATCATAACCCAAATCAGAAGATTCCTCTGTTCCCTGGGAACTTGTCTTCAGAAATCTGCACTTCAAAGCCCCACAAGTCTCTATATCTGATTCAGAGAGCATCCTAGCTTAACAGGTGTGACTCAGAAGTCAGCAATATCTCCATTTTGCTCGTGGGCAAGGTCTGAAAGAATGTTTTTTTCCTCTGGCAGTTTTGGCGGGCAAACAAAATAGAATTTGTAGAATGGTCTGGGGCTGGGCTGAGGAAGTGGGAACGCACACAAGAGGGTTGCCATGACAATGAGAGGTAACATCTGAAACGGAGTTTCTGTGAGCATAAAAATGAATCAGCCTTGCAGAGACCTGTTATTGTAAATAATTGTTTAACTATTAGAAAATTCTTCCTGGCTTTCTTTGCATTTGTACTTTGCTTTCTTTTAAGAATCATTCTCAATATTTGCATCTCAGTTTTAAACAAAAAGAAAATGATTATTTAAAAAAAAATTCCACTGAGATCATCCTCTGTCCACAGCTGTGTTGTGGCTTGGATGCCATTTCTGTCCTGCCCATCTCACGCTGGGCCCTCCTGGGTCTTGCCTGCTCTTGCCTCCCTCAGCAGGGCGGCACACCTCTTTCCTTGACAACTGCAGGCCCTGCATCTCCCACGACCTCCCACTTGCTCCTTCTCTGGGCTCTGAGTTACATCTCCTGATTCTGGAGCACCATTTCTTTTGTGTGTTCCTGGTGTGCTCCCACATTTTATAGAAAAAAAGAAGCATTTATGTTGGAACTATCTACTAGCCTGCAATATAGGAAGAATGTAGCGATTATATGAAAACAGGGTATTTAGTTTCCTGTTCCAAATGCCAGTGCTGACATTTACGTTCACTGCGCTAGACTTTTCACTGTGTAGCTTGAATTAGAAATAGTTTTTTGTTCTAACAACAACTTACATATTCTATTCTAGATCACAAAATAATACTGCAAAGTCACACTTTCCATAAAATGGTTATAAAAATGTGGTTGGGAATGACGTTCTCTGTGTCTATGGGTAAAATATACTTTTATGCCCAAGAGGTACCATCATTTTCAATGATTCATAGTTATTTTTAAGGTGATTTTTATTTCCTCATCATGGAAAAAATTACTAGTCACTTGTGGCTATCAATTTATAATACATGGTCACTTAGAATATTTTAGGTTTTTCCTTAAAAATATATAGATGATGCTCGGTTCCTTTCAGAGAATGTAGACAGTGTGACAGATAATTACTGTGGTCTATTTGTGTAGTTCTTCAGTTTTTTATTTGTGCATTAACCCATGTATCATGCCACATAGTTTCATATGATGCATATGTTTACATCATGGTACATGTGGGTCATGGTTTCATGAAACAGTTAAACATGGACTAATATGTCAGATTATCTGAGTTCCATTTCTGGCTCACTTTCTTGCTTTGTGACTTTGGGCAGCAGAAGTTAATCTCTTCAACATTCAGAATTTTCATGACATCACATGGATTACATATTTTGCTGCCTAGTTACTGGTGTCACTGAGCATGTGGTCATATGTGACCACATCTCACCCCTGATACACTGTTTCATAGGTTCATTCAACAGCAACAGAAGATCACTGACCTCACCGTCTAGATTTTGTACTCTTGCTAGATGAGAACACTGTTGAGATTGAGCATCTACTTTTGAGGACCTTATGGTGTGTTTAAAGATAAGAATGTTTAGACCTGATGCAGTGGATGCTGTGCTGTGAACGCAGTGCCAAGTGACCTTTGAGAAGTGGGCTATCACCGGATATGATGTGAGAGCCGTACCTTTGTGGCTTTTTCCCACACAGCCCTCACTGCATCCTCAGGGTGTGAGGTGAGCACCTGTGCTCACCGAGCCGTGCTCCATCATGCCCTGGGGAAGGGCATTACAGTGAAATACTCTTCCTACCACCCACACTGAGCGTCTCAAAGGAAGGGACTTTGATGCACCTGTTTAAATATCCAGTGCCTCATCCGTGTTCGGCAATGGCCAGAGCTTGCTGAGAGTGCTAAATGGACCCCTGAATGGGCCAATGAATGAATCAATAAGTGGATGCAGTTAACCTATCAAAGAGGGTAGAATGAGCAGAACACCAGCTATGAAAAGGGTTGCTAAAAGGTGGGGTCTAAAATTGGGAGTGAGACCATTTGGAAAGTAGTCATCTGACTTGAAAGGGAAGAAGTTAAGAGTGAAATAATAACCAGATTAAGATGATCGAGGGCTCTGTAAGACATGACAGGGATTCACACAGAATTTCAGAAGTGGGAAAGAGTATATTTTATATACCATTTCTGTATACATATTTAATTGAATAGTAACATTTGAGACTTTCGTTGCAGGAGTACTTTTTCAGAAGGTGCATGATAGATTGAGTTCAGAGAACGAAACCCAGGAAGAAACCACAGTTAAAACACAACTAGAGCAAGGCAGGGAAGAAAGGGTGAGCACCAGTATTAAGGTCCTGTCTTTGGCAGGTGGTAAAAGAACAAATCAGGAGAGGGTCACATTTAGTAGCCACTGGGGGTGCGTGTGGAGAAGAGGAGTAAGAGTGGCTGGGATTTGGTGAGTGGTCACATCACACTTGTGTTGGAGAACAAAAGATGCCACTGGAGACTTCCCAATGAGATGTCTCCGTGGCTGTGAGACCTCTAGGGCTGAGGCAGAGTTGAGCCACCAGGGAAGAGGGACAAGCTCTCCGGGAAAACTGCTACGATTTCTGGTATCCCTGTGTTAAAATGGAACATCACTGATTTGAGCCAATGCACTTGTCTAAGCAAAGTAGAGTACAAACTTGTGGATTTCAGAACTCTGCGTGTTGCTCCATGTTAGCCTTTTTTCTCGTGGGCTAAAGGCCACTTAGCACGCTGCCAATCGACGCCAGTTGTTCTTTGGGGAATAGTTGGATCCTAAAAATGAAAAGTTTTATTTTTTTAAGTTGAGGGGAGAGTTTTTGTTCTGTACCATGCTTGGAGGGTTCCTTTAAGTAGAGAGTTTTTCCAGATATTTGGAGAGGACTGCTGTCCTGAGGCTGGTCACTGAAAAAGGTGTTTCCTTGGGGTATTTCTGAAAGGGACGAGGGTGGACATGAGTGATATTGTGTAATAAGTGACCAGCCCATTTAGAAAGACGCTGTTTAGTAGTTGGCTGTTCTTCTTGTGTAGCTTTGCCATGCTTCTTTTTAGGAATGATCTTATTGTTTCTATGCCTCGTATTAAAAATACCAGATGACTGTTCTCAGGATGACTTCAAGTTTCTTGTATTTGATTTTTGATCGTGTTTATAAAAGGCTGGAGGGAATGCTAGAACAGAGCCACTGCTTCTATTCATTGCATCGTTTTCTTGTCTTTCAGACAATGCTTACTCTAATACTGTATCTGTCTCTTGTTTCTGTCCATTGGAATTTATACTAGTTGAAAATGCACACTTTACCACTGTGAAATAACAATACCTGCTATTGGCTGCTACTTATATGGGGAAGTAATTTGGAAAATATTCTGACATATATAACCTACATAATATGAATAACTTCTTTCTTATCACATATATTCAGTTTTGTTTATTAGATGAAACACACCCTCTGAAGTTTCCCTGTAAAATGGTGCTGCAGAATAATATGTGATAAATGCAGTCATTCAAAATTAATTCAGATGAAATATGGTACAATTAGGCGATGATTCCTGCTTTCCAAAAATCCCATTATAAGAAATTCATCTTAATAAAAATAATGAGTTATTGAATTCTTGTTTTATGCCAGGCATAGTTCTAAGCACTTTGCACACATTATCTCATTTGATTTTTATAGCCCACCTCTGAAGTATTATATATTTCCATTCTTTATTTTTTATTTTTAAAGGATACTTAGAATGTTCATCTTATGTACACGAGTTCATCCTCCAAGCAAAGCTGAGATTTGAACACAAGAGTATGTGTTTAGCTATTGCGTCCCACATGCATCCTGTAAATAGCTATTTGCTTCAGGTTAAAACTCAAAGACACTGATTATTCTTGCCCTCTGTAATTTTACTGAGTACTTTCAGATGTTTTTAACAATTCTAGAATTTGCCTTTCTTTATGCTCTGATATCTTTCATACAATTGGAACATTTGTCCATGTATGAGTTAAGCAAAAATTTCCCTCAGAATTTTAAAATAATAATTTCAATATTATTTCTTTTTGATGGGCATCCTATTAGTAATTAATATTAGTAATAATAGTACTGTTATCTTAAGAATTAATTTTAATCCCATAACAATATCCCATAACAATACCATTCATATTTCCAGATATATTATAATATATACTTGTCATTGGAAAATGATGATTAATTCAATCAATATTATCAGTTAGTAGTGGAAAAAAGTGAATAATGATTCCAAATGTTGAAATAATAAAGGGCCTTAACCTTCTTCGTTTTGAATATATTTTACCCATAAGACACTACTGCACAGTTCTATGTATCTTAAAAATTAACTTTGAAACAATATTAAACTTACAGCAAAGTTGTAGATATAGTACAAATATCTTCCCTCCCTTTCACAACACATTTTTTTCTCCAATCTGGTAACTGAATGTAGGGGTGCTTTTACTACTGATCTACATCTCCAGTTCTTTTTATTTTTAAGCTTGAGATAGAGTCTTTCCAAGTTTCTGAGAGTGGCCTGGAATTTGTGATCTTTCTACCTTACTCTCTCAAGTAACTGAGTGTATTAATTTTTTGTCACTGTGACCAAAATAAGTATTTAACAAGAACAACTTAGAGGAGGAAAGGATTATTATGACTCACAGTTTCAGAGTTCAATTTATGGGAGGATGGCACCATTGCTTTGTGCCCGAGGGGAAGCAGGACATCATGGCAGAAAAGTGTGGTGGGAAGATTGTCCTGTTCATGACCATCAAGAAGCAGAGAGAGCAGGGTATGGGGCAGCAGGAAAGATGCACCCTTCTAGGGCAGCCCCCAGGAGCCCACCTTCTCCAGCCATGCCCCACCTGCTGATAGTAACTAGCCAGTCAGTTCATTCAAAGTAGGGTGGACTGACTAGGTTACTGCTCTCACAGTCTAGTCATTCCACCTCTGAATATCCCTGCATTCACCCAGGAGCTCCTAAGGACAATGGTGGATTTATAGGCAAAGGGCACTATACTCAGCCTTTCATCAAGTTTCTCCCTATATGTTTTATTGGATGGCTTACTATGTGAAAATGGTATTAGTCATGTTCATGTTTTCATTGAATTTCAGAAAAAGCTAAATATATTTTCTCTGAACCACACTTCCTTGACTATGAATGTCCAAGTGCTACAACCCTTGGTTTAGCAGGTGGCAGCAGATGGAAGTACCATGTGACACAGTGAAAGAACACCCAGCTTTGGATCAGAAAAGACCAGGCTGACACTGGGTCTTTAGATTTGGTTAGTGGATAAGTGAACACAGATCTGGGATGAAAGGCACACGTGAATTCAAGCACTTAGGATACCATCTTGCTATTAATTAAAACAAACAGCCTTTCTCAGCTCAACATGTCTGCCAAGTGCTTCCTATAATAACTGTTTGACCCAGTTTTTCAAGGATTAAATAATGTCTGTGTAACCTGCTCCACGGCTCCTTTGCAACTCTGCCGCTTCTCTAGGGCTGTTACAGACTGGTCTCAGCCATCTCAGTCCTCCATACAATGGCCAAGTCGTTCATCCCCAATACAGGTTTTGCTAAAGGTTTTTCAAGGACTTGAGTTAGGTAGTTTTTCAAATATCAAAAAGCAACTTTCCTAAATATTTGGAAGAATATCTCTCAAAGCTCTGTTCCCTATCTCCTTAAAAACCCAAACACAGGTAGAATAAGGGCTGTCCCTGAAGCCTGGTCCCAGTTACATGACAGACCCCTGCTGCTCCTCAGGCTGGTGCTACTGCGGGTGAGGATGCAGTGCCTGGGACAGAGTGAGGCACAGGGCACTCCCCAAAGGGGAGCTAGCAGCATGGACCATGTGGAGGGCACTGTTCACTGGCTTTGAGTCAGGGCTTCTGAGAGTGTCTTCACTATACAACTACAATTACATCCAGCAGGATCCCAGCCACAGACAACGGCTTTACCAGGAAGTCCACCCTACCTAAATTAGCCATCGTCATATTGGTTAAATCAAAGATCATAATTTCCAAGCTCCTCCTCCTTTTTAATTTATTTATTATTAGTTTTTTTTAATCTCAGAATTTGCATCAGAACAAGCTCAGATTTCCCAGTGAGTCACATAATGTATCATGTGGGAGTTTTCTCTAGGCCACTAACAGACTCCCCAAGAGCTCTATAAATCACCCTCAGTTATTGCTCCCCACGGCTTGTAGCAATGTAAGAATGATCCTGGAGATTGGAAATGCTTGACTGGCATGCCACAGTCTAGCTGGTGTGCGTGCTTGCTTGTGCTTCTCACATGCTGGTATTAAGTGTGATGGATTCTAGGTGCAAGATGAACAACTGCCTACAGACAACAGCTGAAAGTTGTTAGACCAAGAATGTGATCTTCTGACATCTCCCATCCTCCTGTGAACACAGAAGGCAAACTAGGCCCAGCAAAGGTGGAGAAGGGAATTGTGATTACCCCCAACATCTCTGGTTTCACACTTTGCAGTTCTGCCTCCTTCTGACACTGCAGCCTGCAAATGCTCATTCTGAGCTAGTAACCCCACTGGAGAAGGGCCCTCTGCACCCTTTCTCACTAAGAGGAATCCTCCTTGAGGAGGAAATTTACTTGCCCCTGCTATGACCCTTTAATTTAAATAGTGGGGCACCAGGACCAACACTCACACTGATTCCAAAGGCATGAAACATGGAGTCCATACTTCTAGGCAATGGGACCATAGACAGATGGCAACAACTTCTGACTATGGAGCTAATGACAAAGACTTCAGCTGGCAGAGAGCATGCCTCCACAAGATGTGCATCAGTCCTCCCCATGTGCTAGGAACTGGATGAATAAATACAAAGCCCTGCAGAAAGTCCTGCTCAGGAGGAGGAGACCAACAGCGTGATCTTGGCAAATGCAAAGGGCTAAAGCTAAATTCAAAAGAAAAATGAACTTATAATAGCCTTCACTGAATATGCTTGAATATTCGAACCACAGAAAAGTCAGCCTGTCCCTGTTCTGTATCCCTTTCGTGCCGATAACATTGCCGTATTTACACTCTATACCCTAGGGAGAGTTTGTACCTTTGTTGTGACAAGAACTAAAATAATTCGGCATTTTAAAGGCATTTGAGGAGTTCTACTGAAACAGGAGAGTTATTCACCTTCAAGGCACTTGCATAACATCGTGGTCCCTAGGGGCGCTGGACTAAGAACTTGGACATGTGACCGTGGCAAAGTCCTTCCCCCACCGAGGCCTCCATTTGTAAAAGGGCTGCATAGAACTAGATGTCATCCAAATTCTTCAACCCTGACATTCTGAAACGGTGGCATTCTTTACTGTCCCATTAAAACTGCTTTTAGGAACATTGATCACTTGATTTTTCAAAATGAAATTATAATGTTTTCTCTATGTCCCTGTTTTATAGATGAGTCATTTGAATTTTGGAGCATCGAATGTCTGGTACACGCTGATGTGACTAATGACTGGGGGAGCTCAAATTTAAACCCTCTCTTTCTGTCTCTAAAGTCTACTTTGTGTCTTTTCACTCAAATTGGCAGACAGCAGATTTAGACTTTTCCTTTCATATATTCAGAACGTCCCCTTGATATTCGGTTCTTCACAATAGCCTGTAATAAGAAAATATCGATCATCTTTCCCATGTGATTTCTTTTGACTTTGTAGAAGTTAAAATTTGTTAAAGGCCATGTGGTTGCAAGTGCGGAGGAGAGCTGTAAGAAAGAAATGGTACCAGGCCAAGTCTATTTATGTCCTTATGCTCTGTCCCCTTTGATCCCTAAAAAATCCTAAAAGCTTAAGCATTCTTATGAACATTACGGGATGTAATTTTTCCTGTTGCCTCAAAATTTTAGTCAGGTCTACAGTTGAGGAAAACTGGTGGTGAGAACAATCCCAGAATCCTACAGATGTCATAGGGTGCAGCTGTGCCTCACGTTTTACCCTCAGTTCCCCAGTAACTTTTAGTAACTGGAATTCTGAAAATTCACAGTGTCTTTGAGTAGGAGAATTTTAATCCTGGCTTGGGTCTCTGAGAACCAGGCAGGACACTGTGGGCTCCTGCAGGAGTGGGCACCAGGATGCTCTAGAATAGGCTGCCAGTGGACACAGGGATACCCGTGCCCAAGGCTGGAAGGACAACTGCGTCTTGCTGGAAGCAGGTCAGAGTCTGGAGTCTGGATGGAGCAGCCTGGGTGGCAGAAGTCATGTGAGCGGCCTCTTCTCCCCATCTGGGTGCAGCAAGAATGTGCAAGTTTCCTGCGTCACATGGTCCCAGCGGAAGCCCTCTAGAAAGAACCACCCATCACGATGGCCTGTCAGGGAAATGAAAACCAATGCTGTCACCAGAGCTGTCTCAAGACATCAGCCAGAGAAAATGGGTGTGGGAGCTGGAGCCAAAGTGCTCACACCACTGCTTCCTGTGTCTCATGGGGTAGGTGTGGGGAGTCAGAGGTCGCTGCAGGTGTCACCTGCTGAGCTCCTCTCCTCCAGCCAAGGAGATGCAGAAGGTGAGAGGGGAAATGGAGCTGGAGGAGGGAAGGCAGATTGGTGCCTCTTCCCTCTGTAGGTCCCTAAGAAAAACACTTGTTAGGGGGTGGGAGGGGGTTTTAATTTGACACTAAACACTTGCTCTTGACTTCTACGTGGTGTTTCCTGTGAAAATGAAAGTGATAAACTAGGTTTATTAACAAATGTCTGCACCGTAAGGAGGAACAATACTTTGACTACACTTGGATTTTGCTGATTAATGCAATGGTTGTTTATTCTTAAACTCACACCACTTGATATTTTCTCATCTATCTTACTGAACTTTCTGTGGAAATCCAGTTCTGCAATCAGAGCTCCCACTGGGTTCCTCAGATCTACTCCAAGTATTATTTTATGATGGCCAAATTTGAACTCATCAAGTTAACTCCATTTCCCCAAATGAACATGCTCTTCTGAAAAATACCCCAATCCCAAGCGGCTTTCTGTGGCCTTTTAGATATTGACCATACCATCGTGGCCTGATGAATTTGAATCATTAATCTTGTGGGATTTTTTTTTTCTCCAATCCTACCAGTCTCCTTCTCAAGTAAGACTTTCATTCATGCAAAACAGCTTGTAATTTAAATCTTCTGGGCCTTTGCCTGCTTCTTCTGCCTGAAGTGTCTTTATCAATTTGCTCAGTTATTTGTGGATTTATTCATCATATAAGTAGTGCATATTTGCTCTGTGTAAGGTTCTACTGTACTGGGTACTGGGAACACAGTGATGATCCAGACAAATGTGGATCTTAGTCTTTAGGACCCTAACTATCTAGTTGCACATATTAAATGACATTTAAATGGTTAACGATGTGCAATTACTATAAATAAGTGGGATAAAGGATAAGAAGAGCGTGTTATGAAGAGAGTTTGACAAGGGGGGCTGAGTTAGGTCATGGATGCAGTTGAGACTTTCATGAGAGAGGGACTTGGAGCTGAGGTTGAGAGGTTGGTGGGAGTGAGCCAGGTGGAAGGATGAGGGACCCATGGGCACTGGCAGAGACAGGGGGTTGTGTTCAGGATGGAGGAGCAGTCTGAGCCCAAGTTAGGGGAGCAGCACAGCTCCCCTGCGGGCTGCAGGAAGACTGCGCCACTGTGTACAGACGGTGCTCCAGTAGGCAGGGGTGGTTGTCTGCTTGGGAACTTCTGGCTGATTTCTGATGAATTATCCCCACGCAGCCCCCAGCCCCCTTGCTGGCTGCCCCTCCTCTGTGCTCTCAGGGTGCCTCATAGTCATCTGTTTACCTAGGTTTCTGCTGAACTGTGAGATTTCCAGGGAGTAGGCTGTGAGTCATGTGGGTGTTCCCAGCACCCGCCACAGTGTCAACCCGTGGAAAATGGAGCTTCAGGAGTTACCTGCTTCTCACCCGTTCCTTTCTCTTCCTGATGCTGCTGTTACTTGCATTTCCTCTTCAAATCTAAATCATCCATGTGTTCCTGACAGGAAGCTGGCTTTCCATTGTCTTTTGGTTGTGGCAGTGATGCTCCCTGGGCCTCTCGGGCAGGCAGCTGTGAGTTATCCCTCCTTCTCCCTCTCAGACTCCACCGTCTTCAGAAATGCTCTCCTGCCTCTCTGCCTGACCTCTCTTCAGCACGCATTCCAGGCCCTCCTAATGTCCTACCTGCATTACTACAATAGATTCCTAACTTGTGATGCTACTTCCGAGCTTCTTCTCCCATGTTCCCCAAACATCCGGCACAGTGGGCTTCCTAAAACCCCCAGCCACTCAGGACACTGGGCTACTGCACTGCTTTATTCACTCCCTTTGCCCCCGGGGAAATGTCAACTCCTTGTGCTCTCCCTCCTTTTCCATCCTCTCGTCTCTCGTCTCCAGATACGATGGTGCCTAGAAGGTTCTGCTAAATCCTTCCTGACCCACATACAGAGTGCCTAGGGCATCATGTTCTGTACCAGTGGAAACGTTCTTTGCTCCATCTAGAAAGTTCTAGGTGGCGTGCTCTCCCACCTGGGAAATTCCAGCTCCTTCTTTAAAAATGTGATGAAGGTCCTCACCCAGGGGTCCCTACCTCACCATCTATCTCTGAAAGTACTTTTAATTCCCAGAATCTTCCTAACATAATGTTAGTAGAGAACATTTTAGGAGGCACCCAAACAATTTATTCATTAAAATATATCCTTGCCCCATATCTTTTGGATTCTTCAGCCCAGAAATTAGGCTTTATTTTCTTATTGTCAATAACTGGAATTACCATATATTTAACATATTCAGATTTTGTTCAAACAATTGAACAGTTAAAATGGAAGATAATGTGCCATTCCTCTACTCACTAAGTTGGAAATGATTCAAGGACCAAAAAAAAAAAAAATACACAAATAAATTATAAAAACACATTTTCTATAACCCTAACATTATTGTGATCTGAATAAACAACAATGTTGTGAAATTAACTATTACATTATTTTTATTAGGTCTGTATTATTCATAAAGTAATTAATATGCAGAAAAGTTAATTAACTTTTAATGATACCACAGAATTTAAAAATGGAATGGAAATTTGGATCCAAACATGTTTTTCCAGTGTTTTGGGTTTTTTTGTGAATATTAATTAGATATTTTCTATTTTCTTTACTACTTTCACGTTGTCTGGCTCTAAATCCCCTTTCTATTTAATGTCTTCCCTTTCTTTCTAAAAGTGATAGATTAGATTATAGGTTCCTTATTCACAAAATTATTTCTGTCAATATTTGTATCACCATAGTGATAGCTTATCTTAGGTCATAATGGGAGTAGTTGAAACTCACTTAAAAATATAATAATAAATATTTTACAGTGCACTAATATGTACATGCTTTATTTCCTTGAAGTACTGGTATCTTGTATACACAATTTGTTAGAAGTTCCAAACACTGTGGCTTTGAGTTTCAGCAGACATTCTTCCAAGACAATAATGTGAGTAACCAAACCTAGTTTTTCTTTACCTGATAAAATGTACCTAACTCTTGAAGAATTGGATGTTAGATGTTAGATTCACTATGGACTTGCGCATTTTAACATAGTAATCTCATAGAAGAGGAAATCATCACTGAGGAAACATATTTTAAAAGGAAAAAACATTAAACCATTGATAAGAGAGATAATGTTTGGTGTAGGCAAGCTGAAGCAGCTATTTTAGTCCAGGGATATTTTGAGTTTTTAATTTTGCACAGTTATTTTGAAGTAGAGACCATTTTAGGAGGCACCCAAAGAAGCAATTTGTCTTCAGTTTTTAAAAGTCAGAAGATATGTGCACGGTATCTATTTCATGCCCACCACAGGCTGTGTCCTGTCCTTGGCTGTCACCCCTGGCCTGAGGACCTGAGATGATGGGGAAAGACTGTGAGCAAGGAAGTGGGCCTGGGGCTCGGGTCAGGATGATATAAGACTGGGGATTAGTGGAAGAAAGTAATGGGGTAAGAATTTGTTCCTAAACAATTTTTCCTTGAGAATTACTAGGTTGCAAGCACTGTCCTAAATAGAGGCATATAGGAATAAAGACAATAGACCTTAAAGTTTAGTGGCAAATGCATCCTTAAGCAAGCCATTCAAATAATGTTTGAGTGTCAAGATAGAAAAAGAAGAAAAATACAACAAAAGAATCTCATCTAGAGGTCAGAGAAAGTGTCCTTAAAAATTAACATTCAGGTGGGGTATGGTTTAATTCTAAGAGTCAGAGCTCAAACGGCACAGCAACAAAAACCTGTAGATTCACATTTTTGTATAGTTGTTTTGATCTGACTGCATCAACATATAGATGTGTCAAAGGTCCCAATATTGGATTTGAGTTCTAGGCCCATTGATGACTGCAAAGCATTTGTTTAGTTGTTTATATATTGCCTTTAAATATAGTTCACAGAAGTTGTAGGTTTGTTGAACTGTCTGGAAGCTTAGAGTTCAACTAAATTTGTGCACACATTTTTCTTTGGTGAGGGCCAAGTATGTTAAAAGCTTTGGAGAAGACACTTTCACAGTATTCTAAAAATGTCATCAGTTCTGAAAATAACAACTATAATTTAAGGTCACATGAATCAGGGGGCAATATTTTGGGGGGTGTATGTATTTATTCAGGAAACGTCGTCATTGATATCTGTTACTGTCTAGTAGACTGTACCTATGTGGCAGTGGTTAGAACTCAGTGCTGTGGGTTCAGTATAGAGTGACACATACTCAGATCCTTTCAAATACTGTTTTAAAGCCTGTGCTTCACCAAAATATAACTAATAGTTCAGGTGGAATATCTCACCTCAGGGAATTTGGTCAAAATCCTGCTCCATCCCTTCACATGAAGGTGTAAGGGAAGCTTCAGATCTCCTACCTATGACATGAGAAGGACACTGATTTATTGTGACAAGATTTAGATACACTGCAGAAAAAATTGGGGGTATTCTAAATATATATATTCTAAATATAAATATATATATAATAAATTCTTTATTTTTTCTATATATATACGACAGCAGATTGCATTATGATCAATATTACACATATAAAGCACATTTTTCATATCTTTGGTTATATATGAAGTATATTCACATCAATTTGTGTCTTCATACATGTACTTTGGATAATGATGCTCACCACATTCCACCATCATTTTTAACCCCATGCTCCCTCTCTTCCCTTCCCACCCCTCTGCCCTATCTAGAGTTTGTCTATTCCTCCCATGCTCCCCTCCCTACCCCACTATGAATCAGACTCCCTATATTAGAGAAAACATGCAGTCTTTAGTTTTGGGGGATTGGCTAACTTCACTTAGCACTGTTTCCTCCAACTCCATCCATTTACCTGCAAATGCCATGATTTCATTCTCTTTTATTGCTGAGTAATATTTAATTGTGTGTATATGCCACATTTTTTATCCATTTATCTACTGAAGGGTATAGATTGGTTCCACACTTTAGTTTTTGTGAATTGTGTTGCTGTAAATATTGATGTGGCTGTGTCCTGGCACATGTTTCTTAATAACCATTTGGGCCTATCATTTTATAAGTCTCTGGATTCAGTGTAAACATTTGAATGTTCAGAGCATTTAAACATGAAGCATAGTTAGATCTGTCTCCAGGGCAGGAAAAAAACAGTTCTGTGGCTGCCTTTAATCATAAGCTAAATGCAACCTGCCAATTCCTCATTTTGATTGATTATTCAGTTGAATGATTGGGCTGTCTTGTACTTCCGTCTTTGGAATCTGTCAATCAAGATTCCTTGGTAGTTGTCATGGCCATCTTGGACACAGTGGTAGGAGAGGGGAAATGTGAAGACAGCATTTTTCCTCTATGAAAATCCTTTCACCACCCTTTGCCACATTTTGTTTTTTTAGTTTCTACCATTATCAAAAGCACAGTTCACCTAGAATCTTTCCCTCTGCAAAAATAAAATAAAAAAAAATCTGCTGCTCTGTTTTAGAGTGTTGCTTCTCCAAATCCTCCACCTGCAGTAAGCTTTCTTTGTGTAAACTCTATATCTTACCCTTCTGTAGACTGAGGTTCAGCAGTTATTATATATTTTTGTTATTATTTACACTTTCATGTTAGTGTGTTAATATTTTAGGTGAGCATTTTACTATTTGTAGCTAAATAATTTACTGTCCTGAATCTAAGATTGTGTTTTGTACAGTGCATGTCATTAG
Organism: Ictidomys tridecemlineatus; assembly: GCF_052094955.1. Taxonomy (NCBI): domain Eukaryota; kingdom Metazoa; phylum Chordata; class Mammalia; order Rodentia; family Sciuridae; genus Ictidomys; species Ictidomys tridecemlineatus. The sequence goes on from NC_135489.1 coordinate 5,289,967, forward strand.
TATTTTGGAATCAGTATATATTTAATGATTATAGATTGAAGACCAAAGAAATGGAGTAAAATAATTACTTTGAAAACTTTTAAAAAGTAATGACAACTATTTTCATTAAATGGTGTTCTAACTATGGTCATGCATTGCACCATGAGGTTTTAATAACAGATTACATGCATGATGGTCATCCCATGACTTATGGCACTTAGTGACATTGTAGCTGTCTTAGATTGTGTAAGTATACTCCTGTGTTTGTACCAAGACAAAAACCACTTAATGCTGCATTTCTCAGGATGTATCCCCATCCATAAGTGACACATGAGTCTATTTAAGAGGGTTTGTAACCTTTGTTCTATTCATTCAAGTTTCAATATATTAGAACTATAAATCACACATAAAAAGAATAAGTGTCACTTGCTTGTGAAAATATAGAAATAGCTTTTTATGACGCTACAAGATACATGAAAATATGCATATAAACCCCAAACACTCTAAGGTTTTATGTTAAAAGCTGAATTATAAAAAGCCTCACTCTAGTCTGTCCATTACTAACAGCTTGTATAAATGAGAACAGCCTGCAGAATGTATTCAGGGAGTCTAGTCACACATCAATCCCTTGGATGACACTGAGAATCCAGAAGCTGTTGTGTAACTGGGCTTATAAAGCTCATCTGCCAGATGTCACCTAGGAGCTCAAGGGACCAAGTTGTAAGATCTGCTTATTGCGGTTTATGGGTTAATAAAATTCTAAAGAAGAATACTTGGCTATTTCATAATTCTTTTGCAGTGTAATTTAGAAGTGGTTCTTCCTGAATGATAAATGTAAGTAAATAAAATATGAAGTGTTTACATTGCCCCCAAAGAAATTTGATACTTATGAGTATGATGCAAATTATTTTAATTACAGACCTGAGACTTATTAACTTTTGCAAACAATAATGTTCTCTCCTAAAAATATTTTGCATCATATTTAAATTTCTAGAATGCTGTGAAAGAATTGCCTACAAATTTTAGAGACTAAAATTTAATTTTTCTTCCTAGGAATGCTATATGAAATTTTAAGAATTGGGAAATTGAAGAATCAGCAGGAATTTTAAATATCTAGTTCATCCATCAGTTATTCTTTTGCTCATGTGCCAGGCACTAGAGGCAACAAATGAAATTCAGACCTGCTTATCTCTTATTTAGGGATTTTGGTAGTACAACATGATATTGCATAATAGAGATATAATAGAAGCAAGCTGATCATTTTCAGGAGGTCAACAGCCTTTTAGCACAGATTGGGTTACAAAATCAACAGCACATTCAAGAGTTAACACAGAGCTGTCTTGAAGCACTTAGAAGACCCCACTAGGACAGGGGCTAAAAATGTCCCTCCAGGCTGAGAAGGCTCAAAGACAGAAACACTACTTCTGCTTTTCCATCAGAGACATCATCAGTGATAAGTTAGGTTGAAATAAAGCCTGTGAATAGAGACTTGATGAGAGAGATGTTTGAAAATGTTACCAAGGATGAGTATCAGAGTTTGGTATGCTGCATAATTTAGTCTTGAAACAATGAAAACCAGCCAAATGGTTTATGCATGAAAATAATCACATTTGAGACGCAAAAACACCACTGGATCATAAGATGGAAAGTAAAATGGGACAGGCTGGAATTATTGATGAATTGAGAAGCCACAAAATAGGCTAAGGTGAATTAATATGAGCACCAGAGGCCTCACTCACTGGATGTGATCAAGAAGAAACAGCTTCAAGATCTGTCTATGTAGATGTTGAAATTTATGGCACATTCTGTCTGTCTGTGTGTGAGGCAGAGACAGTGAGTTATGTTGGTACATCTGTGGCCTGAGGGTCCTCTGAAATATAGGAGCAAAGTAATACTGTATCCTTTATTATTTGACAGACCACAGTGTAACTCTGTGAAGGCATATATCCTTTTAATTCATTGTTGCAGCTCCACTTGTTGAATAGAAGTTGAAATTATAAGAGAGCTCTGGTCTGTGGAATCAGATGTGTTAGTCACTGGCGTGGAGGTGGTGGTAAAAATCATGGGTGTGATGACATTGCTCAGCAAAGAAATATCAAGAAAGATAAAGACAGAACATTTGAGTAGGTGTGTTGGCAAGGGATGAGGCAGGCTTCTGTCTGAGAAGCCTAAAATAAAACCTGAAATGTGTGGCCAGCAGCCCAAAAGGAGCCTAGTGTCAGAGGTGGGGGTCTCCCACTCAATAGGAAGACAGACTTAAGTCAAATTAGTAGATGATGTGTTGCAAGGTGGAATCCCATTATCCAACAAACAGATTTTGCAATTAGAAGGAATGATTGATAACCCTATCAAGTACAATTTTCGTGCCGAGGTAAGGTTGGAATTCAGACTGTAGAGAACTAAATAGTGGATAAAAACTGAACAGCTGCAGCATATAAGCATAGAATAATCTTTCAAGAACCTTGCTTGTGAAAAGAATTTCATGACGGCCGGATCTAGAAAAGAGTAGGTGGTAAATTTGAGGGGCAAAGTCAATGGGGATATTTTTAAAGTTCATTTTAATTTTTTTTTTGGGGGGGTGTCATTTCTTACAAGACTTGATTCTAGGAACCAGCCCTAAGGCAGCTTTTCTTTTGCTTTGCCTCTCCCTGGAGAATTCCACCCTCTACCCACCCATGATCCTGCCAAATCAAGAGCTGCTCCTTCAAAAGTCTGTCCTGCCTTGTGCTATACTTCGGCTGGTTGAGGAATTGTGAGCCAACCCTCAGCCCTTATATTTGTTATTACTTTTTACTTCTTGCTGGGGTGCACCAGACCCTTTGGGTGGCCAGCAAAGGTGCTGCTACGGTGGCTCTCTGAAACCCACGTGGCACCACTGATGTGAAAATTCAGGTCCACCTGCCACAACAGCCTGGCGTTTGGACTCTGTCCATGGTGCTGAACGTGTTCCCGCTGACTCCCTGCTTCCTCCCAGCCCCACAGAGAGTCCCTGCTCTCCCAAGCCTGCTCCTATGTGGCACTGTTGCTCCTGCCTCTTTGAGGTTTCTCCAACCTCTGCTGCTGTGAACCCGCTCATGTGGACAACCTACCACACTTTGTGATGATAAAACTATAGGAATTGGAGCATTTTAAAATTTCAGCCACATGTGTACAACTGGGAACAGAACTGAGTTGATCTCAGAGGCTCATGCTGTGATCTCTTCCACATCACCTTCTCTTAAGCCTTATTTGTATAACCAAGATTTTCTCTGTTTGGGTGAAGTCTACCATTTCCCTTCTATGCATATGCTGGAAATACGTTCTGAAGTATCTTTGCCTGCCTGAGCCAATCCCAGGGTGATACAGTTTCATCTTGTACTAGAATGAATGGATGCTCTTGCTTATCTATGGGTGTGTGGCCTTTAGGGCTACTCCCATGGCAGCAAGACTAGTGCTGACTCACACCCTCCCCTCCTCGGCCTACAGCACCAAGGGAACCCTGGCTCTCTCCCGGCATGAGAGCTGCGCCCCCTAACATGGTGTGCATCCCTACCGTTCCTTTTTGATCTTTATTATACCATACTCTTTCAGACTGTCTTTTGAAAATGGAACAAATAATTTATTTTTTATTCCAAAATGTAGACAACTAGGTTCAAGAGAACTTAGAACTATTTTGGAAGCTAACATAGAGCTTGGTTGTGAAAATATACATTTAATTTTCACAAGCATGTCAAGGTGACTGTCCTGCAGTTGTGAGTCTACAGTGACAGTAAAAATGATAGTGACAAAAATAAATAAGATTTAATAACTAGAAGGAATGTTTTGGACATATTTGTCCCTTTATATACTTCCACAAAAAGTTGAGAGTCATGGATTGGGACTAGGGTTCAGTGGTGGAGTGCTTGCCTAGCAAGTGTGAGGTACTAGGTTCAATTCTCAGCACCAAATATAAATAAATGAATAAAACAAAAGTCCATCAACATTTTTAAAAAGTTGAGAATTAGCTTATCAAATATTTTTAAAGATAATCACCATTGCTATTTTAGCCTGTTTGTAGAATCCTTGAAAAAAGTTGCTATTTTTATTACGTTGAGTTTTATGTTTTGTGATTAAGGTATATGATATAACTTTAAAGATCTTATCTAATATCTGACTAACATTCAGTTTAAAGTCTTTACAATTTCGGAAGCATCTTAAATATAATGATTGTATTTTTCAATTTCTAAGTGAAATTTATGTGTTTTTTTTTTAGGGGGGAGTGGACTGGGGATTGAACTTAGGGGCACTCAAACACATTCCCAGCCCTATTATATATTTTATTTAGAGACAGGGTCTGATTGAGTTGCATAGCACCTCACTTTTACTGAGACTGGCTTTGAACTTTCAATCCTCCTGCCTCAGCCACTGGAGCTGCTGGGATTATGGATGTGTGCCATTCCCCACTCCAGGAAATTCATGTATTTTTGTGACTAAATTCTAACTTCAGAGGTGTGATTAAGGAATCATGAAATGTTCTTTGTTTTCTTCTTATCTAGTCACTGGTCTGCATTAGTGAATTTTCAGGTCATTTTTACTCTTCTTGAATTATACTCTTCTTGAATTAAATTTCCTTTAATTCTTGGAGGTAGAATCTTTCAATACCCACTTGGTCCCTAAGCATCTTCATTTGTCCTTCAGCCTACACAATTCCAGCTTGACAGGTGTTTTCTCCCAGTTTGGGAGATACTCAAGTGCCTTTTGAGTTTTTGCTGTTGAGTCATCCGCAGCCATCCTGATACTTCCCTTCCTTGACTTATCCTTCTGTCCCTTCAAGACTTTATCTTTATCTTCTGTGTTTACTAATTCCATTGCTATGTGTCTAGGTATGAATGTGATTTTGTTTATGTATTTATTTTTGGTGTGTGTGTGTGTGGAGAATATTATGCCTTCTTGGTCACTGACTTTATATTTTTCTTCAGTTCTGAAAAATTTGTACTGGCTCTTTCTTAAACATTACAAATATTTAACTATTTTATTTGTAAATATTTGTATGGCAATTACACTTTACATAATTTTATAGTTTCTTATTGTATGTTTATCTTTTGCAAATATATTTTTCCCCAAATGTTGCATTCATTCTAGAAGGTATTATATATTTGATCACTGTAAAGTCCTGTTGTATGCTGTTTTTATTTGCTATCAAATTGTGATGCTCTTTTCCTTTTTTGGGGGAGCTCTTTTATATTTAATTATATATATATATAATATATATATAAATATATAAGTATGTGTGTGTGTGTGTGTATATATATATATATATATATATATATATATATATATATATATATATAGCTTTTTCAAGCTACTGCTGTTATGCAGACTAATTTTGGGAAACTTTTCTCCTAAGATGGCTTATTCCAGAAGAAAATGATAGTTTCTCATCAGAGCGTCCTCAACGTTCTTCAAAAATTTTAGTGCAGAAAATATTTCCAAACTCAGTTTCACTTTTAGGTTCTTTTCAAAGTTCAAAATTCCCAGAGAACTGTTTTTGCTTTGCTTTGTTTGTTTTTGATTTTGTGTACCAGGGATTTAACCCGGGGCAGAAGTGGGGGTTACCACTGAATTACACTCCCCAGCTCTTTTTATTTATTTTATTTTTTATTTTGAGACAGGGTCTCACTAAATTGCTGAGGATGAACTTGAACATGCAGTCCTCATGCCTCAGCTTCCTGAGGCAAGAAGCATGGGCCGTTACACCTGCTCCAGAAAAGTGTTTCTACAGGGCTAGCTATCAGAGCAGCCGCCCTTTTTGCATGTTCAAACATTCAGCCAAATCTCTGCTTTCTTGCTCCCCAAAGTTCCTCTTGCTTTGGACGGGACTCTACCTTGGATTCCATGTGCTTTCCCCCCAGCTACCATGTCAATACTCTGTTCTCATTGGACTCAGGTCAGTGGCCACATCAATCAGCCTGCTTCCCAGATGGTAGAAATACAGTCTATAGTCTGTATTACAGTCAAAGCCATTGAAGGAAAGGGAGAATACAAACATCTTAATGAAGGTAGGAATTGAGAAAATGAAAAGAAAAAGGATTCTATGAAGAAAGTGCAGAGTTTGAGGGTGAAAACAATGAGTAACTATAAACAGAGTAAATTTACTAGTTAAAAAAATACGTAAGAAATAGAGTAGGGAAAAATCCAACCTCATACTTAAGAAAACACACCCAAAAGTAAATACACATACACATGTGCAAGAAGGTTGAAAATTAAGAAATATAAAGAGATGGAGAGTCCTTGTCTGAAAGAAATCTTTTACAAGTAAAATCAAAGTCAGATCAGCCAGTCATGATGGTGACTGCGTATAATCCTATTGGCAGAGAAAGCTGAGGCAGGAGAATCACAGGTTTGTGACGAACCTCTGCAAATTAGTGAGACCTGTCTCAAAATTAAAAATAATAATAATAATAATAATAATAATAATAATGATAAAATAAGGGCTGTGGGATGTAGCTCAGTGGTATAGAGCTTACCTAGAGTGTGAGAGGCTATGTGTTTCATCCCAGCACTGCAAAAAAGTAATTAATAAATACATAAAAATAAAAGCCTGGGGGTGTACCTAAGTGGTGGAGCACCCCTGAGTTCAATCTCCAGTAAAAAGAAAAGAAGAAGAAAAATGTTAATGTCTGATGAATTAGAATTTAGGGAAAAATCATTAATATGAAAGGAGTAACCGTGTAATGGTGACGAGAAAATTTTCAAATAAAAAAAGTTGCCTTTAAATTTATTAATTGAAAGCAGATATTTAAAAGAACAGCCAAAGCACAAGAGTCTTGGATTGTTTGTCCCTGAAGTATAGTTAGTGTCTTACTCAAAATGAGAGTATAAATGATCCAAATAAGGAAACAGCTATTAGATCTAATAATCATGTTTTCAAGCCCACATCAATTAAGCACATAAATGATTTTCAACAACAGAAAGTATTTGCAAAACTTTACCATAGAATCACAAAAATCTGAATACTTATTAAAGTAATAATTGTACAAATCACCTTTAATTTAATTAAACAGGATCAATAAAAAGATTATTTAAAATCATGAATGTTTGGAAACAGGATAAAAATGATAAAATGGAATCTTATGCTAATGAAAATATTAACAAAAATTTGTATAAAAACTCTTTTGACTCTCTCTAAAAGTAGAAGTTAAAAATTGAGAAACAATTACTAAAAACTAAGCAAAAATAGTTAAGATTTAAGCATTATTTCAAGAAGCGAGGAAATAGTAATAGACTAATGTTTTTTTAAGTAGAAGTTTAGGAAACAGAGTAGGACAAAAATTAAGGACAAGAAACAAGGTAGAGTATTAAAGGAAGCATAACTTTTTGAAAACAATCTAAAAATCATTCATGAAATAAACAAGGCAAGAATAAATAAGAGTGAAATTAGAACATGTGAATAGAGTAGAAAAAAGGGAAAAATCAGGGTAAGCAATTTTGTCAGTATATTTGAAAAGTTAAATACAATAAGTCAATGTTTAGGAAAAATAAATAAAAATCCCCTTGAATTACTCCTGAAGGAAGAGGAAGCCTACAGCTGCTGACCGTTGGGCAGGTGGCGTCACTGGGAAATCCCTGGGGGCCCTCAGATGCTCCCCCAACCAGGCTTTGCATTGCCTTCTGACCTTTTTCCTTTGGTCCTGCCCTGTCTCCCTTGGGATTAGCCCTCCGTGGTCTTATATTGCAACATCATATCCCAAATTATGACAGGTGACTTCATCTCCCTCCATTTAGGATGTCTTTCCATGTCTAGGTTGACTGTGAATCCATGGCTTAGAAACTCCCAAGGAACATTTGGCAACATTTCTCATTCTACTTTTCTAACACTAAGAGAAATTTTTATGTTTAATATCACATCTCTTTTATGGCAATTCAAGTTGCTCTCCCAGTCTCAAGAAATGAAATGGGTGTCTGTGAGTTATTCTCCTATGCTGACAACCTCAGCAGCCCATGAGTATTTCCCAGTACTTTCTTCATTGTCCAGAAGGGAACTTGAGCACACACGAAGCAAGTATCCACGGCCAGATATTTGTAAGTCCTATCTGAGGTCATAATTTTAAGATTTGGGCTCATAAAAATTTTAGAAGAGAAACATATTGACAGTAGAATGTCGTAGAACGATAACGAGGAATGATGTGATGAGCAGCCGCGTTGCAGCCTGAGTGCATTAGCTCTTTAAGGAGGATTTAATGAGTACCCACCAAAGGCGAGGAATTGAGAATTGTATTTACTGATGGTAAAACACATAGACAAGAAAAACTCTCCATTTTCGCCAGGAGTGGCTCATCTGTTCGTGCCTTGGAGAAGCAGACGTGACTGCCTGAGAACACAAGGCTAGGAGTTGCACATAAAGTTGTACAGTTAAGTCAAGCCCAGTTCCAGCAGAATGCCTTCCCTGTGGCGGTCAGCACCACAAACCCACCCAGGTACAGACAGGGAGCTCCCAGCGCCCAGGATGCTGTGCATCAGGAGTTGTCAAACTCCCCTTCTGGGAAAGACCCGGTAGTCAACATTTTCCCCTTGGGCAGCACCTTCTTTGGCAGCCGCTCAGCCCCGCCAGGGCAGCAGGAAAGCAGGAATGGGGGGTGGGGTGGATGTGTCACAGTAAAACTATTGATGGACACGAATATTTGAATTTCATACCTTTTCATAATGTTACAGAATGTTCTTTATCACACAATATTCTTTCCCTGACTTAAAAAAATCTGCTCAGGGGCTGGGGATGTGGCTCAAGCGGTAGCGTGCTCGCCTGGCAGGTGTGTGGCCGGGGTTCAATCCTCAGCACCACATACCAACAAAGGTGTTGTGTCCGCCGAAAACTAAAAAATAAATACTAAAAAAAAAATTCTCTCTCTCTCTCTCTCTCTCTCTCTCTCTCTCTCTCTCTCTAAAAAAAAAAAAAATTCTGCTCAAAAATGCAAAACTGCTTTTAGCTAATGAGTTTTACAGAATCAGGGGAGCAGGGCTAGAGGGCCAGCCCTGCTCTCATGGTCCCCTCTCTCATCTTCTGGACTGCCCCGCCTCACGCTGCCCTGGCCACTCCGGCCTCACTGAGGACCAGTCCTTGACCAACCTTGAGGTCCTTAAGCATATTCTCCTGGGACACTCTTCCTCTCCCCACCCCCAGCACGGCTCTCCCTCTTCTCTCCAGGCCCTGCCAGCATCACTGTATCTCAGAGGCCTTCTCTGACCCCTGCCCAACCCCATTTGAAGAGCAGCCTGGCACCTGCTTAACCCTAGTTAACTTCCCATGTGGCGTTCTTCACTTACTGCAGGATGACTTTTAGAAGTTCTTATGCAGTCCCTTACTACCTCAGTATTAAGGCTATGAAGTTAGGAACTTTAAAAAAATATTGCTTTCTCAGTATTTAGAACTTACAAAGCCCTCAGTAAATCCTTGTTTGTAATAGATGGATGGGAAGGACACCGAGGAAGAATGAGATCCCCTGGGGGAGGAGACACGGGAAGCTCTTTGGGTTGTGCCTCTGTTGTGAAAGTGATGTACACTGTGAAGAAGCCCCAAAGTACAGAAATGTATGGAGAAAAATTTAAAATCCCTCAGGCTCCCTGTGCCCCCACCCCTTTGAGGCATTGAAAACAGTCTGCTCAGTAAACACTCACACTGTTCTTTCTGCTCAATATATATGAGGACAAGACAAACATGCTCCCATATAAGTAGTCCCTCCTCCTTTCTGCTTGTCTCTTTTGGAGGGCAGAATTGGAGAATTTGTTGCTACTGCTAGTGTTGTGTTCTTGTTCTTACAGAAATGTGATTATATATGCAAATTTAATAATTCATAAATAAGTTTACAGAACAGTGCCTCCCCAAAGCTGCGTTTTCAGCTTTGATTCTTATGACAGCCTATGCTGTTTTGATAACTGTAGTGCAATTATTATATTTTACAGGTACAAGATGCACAAAAGCTCAGGAATAAAAGAATGGCATTCTCTTTTAAACCTAAGATAGTTTTCTAGACTCTGAGCTCGCAGTTTCACTTGTGAGCTCAGAGTCTAGAAAGTAGAAAACTTAATCTTACACAGGGAATTTTCTTTCTTCTCTTTTATAAAAGTCAGATTGGAGAGTCAATCAAGGGAATTCTTGGAAAGGCCCTCTGCAATGGCTCCTGTGCTGGGAGGTGGCTGGGGCAGTAGTGTCCCTTCCTTCCTTCTCACCTGTGCTGCCCTCCTAGTCTCCCCTGAGGTTTTACTGTGCCCAGTGCTTGCTCTCCCAGGTGGCACCTGGGCATCCTGCAGCTCCTGGCTTGGTGAGCCCATGGCAGTCAGGCCTGGCACACCCCTGCCCACCTTCTTGCCAGCTCTCCCTCTGGGAGCCACCTCTTCTCATTCCCTCCAGCCTCCAAGATGGCGCCTCAGCCAAGTACCAGATCATTTCTGTCCACCTTTGGTATTCACAGGTCCCACTCAGATTCCCTTCCTGCTGTGAGGAGAAGTCAGGGATGTCCTCACAGTCCCCTCCTCCTGGGTGCTTCTAGTCCTGGGTACCAGTGACACCAGAGCTATCCTGGGAATGCCTCTCACTCATCAGACCCTGAGGAGACCCAGTGACAGCTTTTCTGCCCGCCCCCACACCTTCCTGGAGAGAGTTGAGAGAGCAACAGGAAGTGACAAGGAGAGGGGCGCTGAGCAGGTGAACAGCCAGGGGCGTGGCCCACACTCGCCCCTCCCTGGCCTGTTGCAGTTGCTGAGCATTAAATTTTAAAAGGGCACTTGAAGAGCAGAGGGTGGGTTTGAGAAGAGGTTAACTGCACTCACAGTCCACCTTCGCCTCTTCACCAATTTTCTCAGTCACTCGACGTCTCCTTTCCAGAAAATTTAAAAAATTGGAATGGCAGAAAATTCGGCAATAGGTATTGTTTTGAAGATTGAGACGATTATTGTTAAAATTTCCAGCATAGGGCGGCACATAGAAAGGGCTTACTAAATACTACATGGCATCAGGAGAGAATGCCTACCCTTTGATCTATTTCTATGAAGAAGAGGACATTCCAGTTAAAGAAAGCAATGTGTCAGTGACGGAGCTCCAGGAGACATAAGGCAGGGCACTAAGGAAAGAACAGGATGGGATTTGTCAGCCAGGAAAAGCCACTCCCAGATCAGGAAGTGGAAGGGGATGTAGGGCTGTTTCCCAGGCAACAGGTGAGCAGAAGAGAGATGTAGGGGCAGATCCTGGAGGCCACTTTACCACCTGTGTTAGCCAGGGTTCTAAATAGAAGATTATCTGTCTACCTGTATAAAGGACTTGTCATGGGGAATTGGCTTGCACAATTACATCTCACAATTTCAGAGGCTGAGAGGTCCCAAGATCTGCAGTTGGAAAGCTAGACACCTAGAAAAGCCAATGGTCTATTCTAGTATAAAAGCTGGCCGGCTTAAGACCCAAGAAAATTCGGTGGTTCAGTCTGAGTCCAATGGGAGAGGCCGGGTGCTAGCTCAAGCAATCAAACAGCAGGTGTCCCTCTTATTCCTTTGGCTCTGTGCAGGTCTTGCATGGCTGGATGAGCTCACCACACTGGAGAGGGCCTCTGCTTTTCTGTCTACTAGTTCAAATGTTAATCTCCTCCAGGAACACCCTCACAGACACACCCACGTGAACCTCAGGCCAAATGTGGAGTGCTCCCAGTGGCTCAGTCGAGGAGGTATATAAAATTAACCAAAATCCATCCTACGCATTTTCAAAGCTGTGGCTAAGAGGCAGCTCTACAGCAGGAGAGTGGATGGATGGGCTTGGCAGGGAAGGCAGAGTCCGCCTGTGTGGCTAGGTGAGGATGGTGAAGGGGAGCGCCGGCAGTGTTTTCTATGGTTGATTTTTCTTTCCAATTTGATGTATTTTCAACACGTGAATCTCCTGGTTTAGTTGCTCTAAATCAAGGTGTGTCACAGTGAGTTCCCATATCAAAGTAATCTGCACACATTTATTGTTGGTCTTTTCTAAAACATAAAAAATAAAACTCACTTATCTTACTTTCAGTGTTCTGAAGTAAATTAAATGAACATTAAAGGACTATCCAAAAAGTCTCTCCAAAATGTTTTAGAGGAGCTTATAAATTTGAATTGTTTAAGTTATATAGCTCTAATGTGAAATATGTTCTTCACTTCTTTTGGATACAGAAATATATCTTGGCTTCTTGCAATTTTGAATAACCTCTGTCCCTTGAATCAAACCTGGGTCTGAGTCTTCCAAACCTTGTGGTTGTCTTATGTGTTCTCCCAACCACGGCTGAAAGTTTTCCCAAGGACTTCTGGCCTCAGACCCTAACCAAATTTCCCCTAAAGAAAGTAGAAGGCTTGTCTGCTGCACTCAGGGTGGGCAGGGGGCCCCTGTCCCTGCCTCTGTGAAGCTGGGTGCTTCAGTCCTGCTTTTGGCTGCTTCACGGAGTCGCGTGGGGACTACAGTCACCTGTGGCTTGTGTTGCATTCTGCAGACATAGATTTCCTCTGTGAGGAACACCTTGTGGGACTGCAGCCTTCCTCCCTGTACTCCTCAGCCTGCATTGGGGACCAAAGGGCCTGCGTGGTGAGGAGTCCTTGCAGCCAGTGGCTCATCCTTTCATGCTCTTCACTGTGTCTTTGGAAGATGAAAAGTTCCTGATGCTAATTTGATGCTATTTTATCTTTCATTTTGTGACTTAAGAAGTCTCCCTTATCAAAACTATGGGGCTGTTCTTATTATCTGCGTAATACCATATTTGCCACCTCCCAGGCTTTGAGTTTAGTGTGTGTGAAGCAAGGTGTGAAGGGTGTGGAGCAAGGATTCGTTTCATGTCCTTAATGTGTGGATTCCAGCTACATTGACACGAATGATCAAAAAGTACATCTCCCAGATAGATGCTGCTGGAGGAAGTTGAGCACCTCCACCCTTCACCACATGAGTTTAAGGCTGAAAATATCCCTGCAAGTCTGACCTCAGCAGCATCAAACAAATTGTGTATGCAGTAATTGTATAGTGATTGTTGCAGTAAGAGGCATCTTTTTTTTTGTTTTTGTCTGTGACAAAATCTGTCCCCAAGGTTGATATACTTTTATTTTTCTTGGATTCCAGAAACATTTTATTATGTTATTGTTCACATACACTTAACATTCTTCTATCTCCTCAGTGACTTGAATCTTTTGCAGTTTTGAAGTGACTCAATTTGTATCTAGTAATGTTTTTTTGTCTTGAGATGGACTTTTACCCTTATGACAATTGGCACATCAGGGTCTCTCTGAATTCAGGTTTTTTTGATTCTGAAACTTACTCCCTGAATTTACCCCCACATTGCTCGTCTTTAGCAGGGATGCATCTGTGTTGTTCTCACCCCATCTTTCCATCTTCATTTTTCAGGGGTGCATTTAGCTCCTCCGTATTCAAACAGCCAGGTTGAGATCAGCCAAGCTCTTTCATACCTTACTTTTCTCTATTCTTTTATTCCTGTTTTTTTTTGTTTCCTGTTTCTTTTGATTACTTGTTTTCTTATACACTTTCTACCTCTATTTACTTCTCGAATTAAATCACTCTTTTCCTCTCCTAATAGCGGTTAGCCAAGCATCACAACATGCAATTATCTTCACAAAATCTGCCTTGATATTTTCCTTGGAAAACAAAAGAAACTTAAAGATTTTGTATCTCAAATTACCTTCTCCTCATTTATATGTTACTTTCATTGTCCATGACGGACTTTTTCAGCCAGTGGCCATTTGTGCGTATTCTCTATTCCTCTTTGCATCGACGGCTGGGCCTCTGAGTGTCTCTTGCTTCTGCCTGAACTACATCCTTCAGAAATTCCCTCAGTGGAAACAGCCTCTGCACAGGAAGCCTGAAACCATCCTTTTTTTGTTTGTTTGTTTGTTTTCATTCTTGCAAGGGTTTAGCTCAGGTGCTGAAGTCCAGAGTGGTACCTACTTCCTCTCAGTTGAATGATCAGTCTGGAGCCTCCTGGATCCCAGGGAACTCAGGTATCCATCCAATTACTGCTCCTTGAGAGAGAGTGCTTTTTCTTTGGATTTTCTCTTTCTTAACAGCTTGAAACTCAGTCATTATCCCTTTTTATCTCATGTCCCCCACCAACTTTTTTTTTTCTAGAAATCAGATAAGACCATCATCCCTTACTCTGTCCTCTTTTAACTTCTCTTATATTTATTTCCCTCACATTATCTCTTTGCACTATTCATGGAGAATTTCTTCTGATGACTTCCAGTGCATTAATTCTAATCTGCTGCCATCCATGTATTCAGTTGGCAATTTCAGTTATTGTGATTTACTGACCTGATTTTTTCTTTCAAGTATAGGATTCTTTTTGAGGGTTTCCTGTTTCCTGCAGATACTTTTAATCTCGTTTGTAATTTCTTGAGATACTGTGAACATAGGGATTGTATAACCTGTAAGTGGCAGTTGTGTTACCTGGAGCCTCACAAGCCCCCTCTGCTGGGTTTTCATTGTTTATCCTCAAGGTCTTTTTCTCTTCCGTGGTTTACTTTTGAATATAAACAATCTCATGTTTTTGAGAAAATTATGGAAACTGCTGGGTTCCTAGAATAAAATTATATTCTTGCAGAAAATAGGTGCATATGCTTTGATCTGAAACTATCCCTTCACAACCCTTGGAACTTAAATATGTGGTCTAAGGTATTTTGATAATCCAGGTAATGTTTATTTGGGCTGCAAATCTACTGGCATGAAAAGTTGCATTGAAATTCCTCATACAAATTTTCATCCCGCACTGCTCAGCAAGGCATATTTCTTTTCTTCTTTCTTTGTTTATTTGCTGTTTCCTCTGAGGGTAGGGTGGGAAGTGGGCTCCCTCAGTTCATCCCACACAAGTGGTGGTGCATCGCTGATTCCAGATTCACAGAGGGTGGCTCTCCCTTGTTAGACTTCTAGCCCTGCTTGGACCCCACACTTTGCCTTCCGCCACATGTATGTGAAGTCCTAAAACCAAATATTAGAAAGATAGTACCTAAACCATCTCTGCATCTATTTATTTCACTACTCTAAGATGTAGCCCCAGAAACAGAATTGGTAGAGAAAAGGTGGAACTCATTTGCATCTCTGTCATCAATTGACTTCAGTTGAGAGTATTAATTGTCACTACTACCAACTTGATAGCAGTACTTAATTTTCTTATTTATCATTCTTGGTATTCATTTTTTATCAGTTGCTAAATTGAGATACAAAATATGGTATTGAATTCTGTTATCAAAGCTCATTAAATGGGTTTGCATGAGATTTGGAGGATTCTAGGTTCTTGGCAATTTCTATCCCATTTTAGAGCTTTTTCTTACTCTTGTATTAAAGTTTTTATTCATAAAAACATAAATAAGATTTGGATATTGAAAATCTAACTCTACCTTCCCCTTCTTTGAAACCACTTACTGTGAGCTATGAATGTGAATTACTTGTGTTTCTGTTTTGATGTTCCTGTTCTCGAAGCTGTTTGCCTCAAATATACGAATTGGGAGAGCAATCGTTAAGTGTTTCTCACCTTGTCTCATATTTCCAGATCATATTTTGCTTTTGGTAACTACAATTCAATTTCATGATTTAAAAGTCTAGGTACCAATATGGTTTGTTTACTCTGTCTGGAAGCACACACACCTATGTACACATGTGACAGATTCACATAACTGTGGCAAAATAAATATTATGCTTTTACTAGCAAAGAACATGCAGAGGTAAAGTGTGGATGAAGCAGAAGGTTTGGACTTTGAATCAACACACTTGAATATATACTTGAAGTTTACATATTTCTAAATGTTGTATTTGGGTAGGAGATTTGAGTTAGAAGATAACCACATTGACTTGGATGGTGTGAAACATTGTCTCCAGGTGTGTTTCCCTTGAAGGGAAACTCAGGCCCTTTCTGATGGGGTGGAGAACAAGGTGAGCTGTACATTACAAAAGCCAATCTGCCTGTGAATCCAATATCAATGTATTTTCACAGTTTTAGCTACACATTGGAATTTCCTTTTAACTAGTTTTCTCTCTGCTTCTGGCTCTTCCAGAGCTCTGAGTAGGTGCATCCTAGTGGTCATCAGTGAGAAAATGACCTCTTGTCCTTCTGCACTTACCATCTCACTCCTGATTTTGCCCTCATCTCTCCTTCTTCCGCACTCTGTTCTCCCTTCTGTGCACCTTCATGCATAGCTCTGCACGTGCTTTTGCTGTGTTCTTTGTACTTTCTTTAAAGCTTTTCATGGTTCCTTTGACCTGGTGTAGTCAGCCAAATGGCTAGGAGGGCTGTGGCTTTGAATTCGTGTCCCAAGGGGTTCTCTGTCCCCTTGTCTTGCTCTGCAGCCTTCCTGGGGATACGTGGTTCAGTAAGACGAGATTTCTGCGGCTCCTGGGAAATCTCCCTCTGATTCACACTCCAGTGTGCATCCTCCTGGGGCAGCCTGGCATTCAGGGGGCCCAGGGATGATTCTGCCTCTTCTCAGTGAACCCCCTCCCCCACTGGCCCACCACCAAATCCAAGGATCCCCATGCAAGACCACAGAGGATATAACACGAAGGGGATTAATCATGGTGGAAGGGATTTTTTTCTGGCCTCTCTCCCTTGGGCAACTTGGCACAAACTGAGGGCTGTTAACATCAGGGACAACCTATGCTCCTGTGTATCCTGGACTGCTTCCTGTGAAAAAAAGATAGATCTACTTCGTCTTCATTTCTATCTTTATCAAATCTAAATTTCCCTCACTTTAGTAAAAGCCAGAACAATAATTCTGTATTACACTTGTTGTTACACAGCGGAATTTATGTTTCATTTTTTAGATATACAAATTAAGGCCTCTATCACTAAATGCCTATTACTTTCATTTTTAATTAACTTTAATTTTATGAAGTGAATATGGCTAGAAAACATGTTTTATTGTTGTGTGGAGAGATGTTTTCAAAGGTATTATCAGTTTATCTTTAAGTGTGTGGGGCTTTTATAAAATAATGTTCTCAACATTTGAGAACTTTAGAAAAGCTGTTGTTGCTTGAAGGGCTTTTCTTAAGATTCAGCAAACAGGGGTGGGTCACGTTCTAATTCTGAGACCCCCAGCGCCATTCCTGAGGGATACGCTGTGTGTACCAGCACATGAAGACCACCAAAGAACTTGGACTTCCAGGCATGTTGAACGAGGTGGGTTTCTTCTAGGCTCTGTGACATTGGTGACTCAAGTGACCTTTGTAATCTTTAAGTTTTTGACATGTACATGGAGATTAAAGTAGGTTGGCTTCCAAGGATGTCGCCAAGTTTCTAGGTAATTAATGAATTCTGGCATTACATGGTGGGTACACACACACACACACTCACACACACACACACAATGTTAGCTAATTTATCACATGGATAAATACTGTTTTATTTGTAAAATTGCTGGGAATTGTTCTAAGTTATTTTCTCTAGACACTGATCCATGGAGTCCCCTGGGCAATGCTGTGATAGAAGTGTCACCGTTAGTCCCTTTGTGAGGAGGAAGCAGGCCTGCAAGAAGGTAGGAAACTCACCATCGACTCAGGCTGTTGCTGTAAGGCCTGAAGTAGACACCCTCCGGCCCTGGCAACCTGTCCTTAGTGTGTACCCTGAGCCATGACCACAGACTGCCTCCAGGTAGACAGGAAGGAAATCCAGTTTCTAACCTTCTCTGCGAGACAAATGCATGCTTCATTGGCTAGACCAGGAAGGCAGAGTTTAAAACGCCTCCCTCATGGGCCTCGATTTCACCACCTTCTCTCAAGCTAGTGATACTCTTTACCCTAACAATTAAAGTTGCTTTTGAAACAGTTTGAGTATTTAGATAAACGTTCTAGGGACTGCAAAGATATTTAATTACATAATACTAAAATGTGTCCCTAGACACTGGATGCTAAGGCACCACCTAATCCAGCCCTACTGGAATAGAATCCTTGAGATTGTAGCCCATGCTGAGCCCTGACACACTCATCCAGGGACACAGGCACACTGACACCTGAGAATTAACAGTCTATTAATAGGATATTTAGTTGTAAATTATTTATTATTTAATATCTTTCCAATGAGTGAGTTAAGAATCCTGGAAAGCTCACCAGTTTACAGTTCCTATTTGGATTTTATGAAGATAATGGTATTAAAGTAGAACTATCTCCTGAGTAATATAAAGCCAGCTAAGTTTAGTGGAATTCAATATAAGCTTTTCCTTTTTTAATTTTTTTTAAAAATATTATTTTATTTTATTTTGTAGCTGTCATTGGACAGAGTGCCTTTATTTTATTTGTTTGCTTTTATAAGGTGTTAAGGGTCAAACCCAGTGCTTCACACAGGAGAGGCCAGCACTCTGCCACTGACCTATAGCCCTAGCCCACAAGTTTTTCTTAATAGAGTCGTTGTCTTGTCCTCAGCAAGCATACTTTGTAGCAAAGGAGCCAACATAAGCACATAGAGCCTTAAACGTTAAGCCAATGGTCAGGTAGGATCTAAGAGAATGGTCTTGTACTGTGCTTCTTGGGAGTCTTGTGGAAGAAAGCCTTCTTCACAGAGGTGCTGGTGAACTCTGATGGGAAAGTTACTTGAGAGAGGCTTTAAAAGTGCCACAAGGTCACCATATGTGTGCCTGGGGATGAGCACTCCCTCTAGGACACTTTAGCCAAAGACAGTTTTGTGGCACAGAATTTGTCATGCACGATGAAGGAGGGAGCTTATTCTGACCGGTTGTTGACTTTAAGAGAAACTCGAAGAATGGGTCTCGAATGATTCATCTTAAAATGACCCTTAAGAAATCCAAGCTCTGTTCTTCACGTATGGGAGCAAGAAAATCTTTCTGAAGAAGTGGGCAGCATCAAAGGCATGCTTGGAAAGCCCAGCTTCTGAAATCAGAAAGGCAGGGTGGGCCACTGATGGGTCCTGAGTGTCACTGGAGGAATATGAGGGGAAAGAGATTCAAAAGTAATGTAGGGAGAAGGTTTTTAAGACAAGAATTCTCATGACAGTTGTGGTGCATGGTAGTGAGGGTGAGAGAGAAGTCAAACAAAACGCCCCTGGAGTTGGGAGCTTGGCTAACTTCAAACTCATGATGACATTGACCAAGGTGGGAGGAAAAACGGAGGAAAGATGATCATGTAAGTTTTAGAGTTCCTGATTTTGACGTGGGAAATAAACATCCAGACGGACGTGTGGGGCTGCACAGTCTGTGAAGCTGCTGCCCGTATCCGAGGCTTGAAGGGTGAAGCTGGATGCACCACGCACAGCCTTGCAGTCGAGGAGACAGGTGCTAATACTGCCTCCTCCTTGCCAATTTTGTGACTTTGGGCAAATTCTTTGATTTTTTATGATCTTTGTTTTTTTTTTCTCTTGCATTCCTTAAAATAGCTGTATATATTTCATACTGTGATTTCACTATGAAAACATCATCCAGTCAAGTTTCACCTACTGTGATTCCTCATAAGATACCAAGCTTGTCCTTGCAACTATAATCTGAAGCCCGAATCACCCTGCGACACCAGCGCTCGCAGTATTATTACTTGTCTGCTCAGATCTGCCTGCTTAGTTCCCGCCACTCTTGAACTGGGAGTTCTCTAGCCAGTAGCAGAAGCACAGGAGTAAATGGAGAGAGCCAGGAAATGGGCATTGAGACTCAAAACAAGAATTTCAGGAGCCAAATTCATGGACTCATTGATCAATTTCTTTCCTTGTTGTTCCATGAAATATTTTTATCATTTATTTTGTACAAGTTTAGCAAAATAAAGTTAGTAAGATAAATTAAAGACATTTTTTTTGTGGCAAAACATAAAAAAAAAAAGAGCTACAGAAATGGACGGTTAGGGTTTGGCAGATAGCATTGTGGCTGGTGAACAGCTTCCTTGGGAAAATGGAATCGGGAGGGTTTCCAAGTTGAGGGAAACCTCTTCGTTGGAATCTTCCATAGTGAATAGGACTAGGGAATTATTGGCAGAATGAGTGCTCAGGGATTCCTATGGGTCCTGATCACCTGAGCAAGTGGCACTGTCACTGTGAGTGGGCAGAGAGAGACGCTTAGACCCAAAAGTCAGGAAGGCACGTGCCAGGCACTGGCCCAGGAAGGGATGAGTTCAAGCAGGATGTTACGAATCCAGTGCCCTCAGATGATGACGACCAGGACCAAGAAGCCCGCAGTGGTACAGAAAATGAGGGAGGGTTTTTCAAAGAGTAACTGAAAGTTGTTGGTATCTTGCTGATGAAAGGAAAATGTGAGGAATGAGTCCAGTGAGTTTGATTTTGAAGTTTCTAGCATGAGTAATCAGGAGAAGGCTGATGATTGATAAAAATGAAAAATCTAAGGAATAAAGCTGAAGACATCTCATCAATCTCACTCTGACTAAATAAGAGAGACCGACTCTTTCCTGCTAACATAACAGAAGCAAAAATTATGATAATGATTTACATGGCTTTCCACCACTCCTTTGGGGCAGCCTCACACCTCTTAATGAAATTACCTTTGGTGTTTTGCATTTGAATGACAGAGAAAAGAGCATAGGGACCACAGATTAAGCATGTGTCTCAATAAGCAGCTGGGTCTTAAAATGCAATCCAAGAGCCAGTAAACCATTTTAAAATCCTTTTATGATGCAATGTTGTTTTCAAAATTACACTTTTAAAAAAATATACTAAAAATGAGGAGAAATTATATAGCACAATTCAAAGTTCTAAAACTTCTATTTCAGCGCACATTTACTGTTGCATTGATACACACAGGATGTGTTCTTACTTCTTCAAATCCTCATGAGATGACAGGTTTGGGAACCAGAGTGACCCCGGCAGCCAATTTCTGCCTGAAGCTCTGGGGTTTGACATTCTGTCTAATCTCCTAGGACACAAGCCATACATTGTAGAAATGATTTTTTTTTCTCCAAAGCAGAGGGATTCAAGGACTGTCATCTAAACTTTATCAAAGCAAAGCCAAACATTAGTTCCCCAAGTGGATCACTTCTGATTTTCACTAGCCTACCCATTAGAAATACCTGTTTCAGACACCAATTTATACGTTAATATTTGGAAAAACAAGTAAGAGTGGATGAAAAGAAATACAAGAATTGGAGGTGGCAGGACTCTGGATTCTTCGGCAAGCCTTTACTTCTTCAAACCTAAATGAAGCAAATTTGCTGCTATTGCAGAATGCACACATGCATCAAGGAAAGCCCTCCTTGTTGGCCAACTTGACATCAGATTCAGGCTTTTAAAACTGCTTCATATCTATTGATTAACCTGATATTACAATTATCCACAATGTGGGTATAAGTTTGGAGCTAAATGGTCACAAAAGGGCTTTTTGTATCTAGATATGTTGCTTTATTTTAAAAGAAAAGTAAGTATCTGGGCATTTAACATTATTTGGATATCTATAAAAAGACATTAAGAACCATGTTATCAATTTTCTGCAATAATTCTCTAGCCAATCTCAGATGTTGAAAAAGTAAAGGGAACTACTCATTTACACTAAAAAATAAGTAAGGTCTAATGAAATAAGTGCAGAATATAAACTAGCCAGTGAGGTTACAATAGTAGCATTTGGTTTGGGATAATGCTCATATAGAAGAATTAATATCTTAAGTAGTTTCAACTAAGATTATCGTATCCATCTATCACAAAGGAGCTCAAATTCTGAATCACACATGCAACAGATAATCTCCATTTACACAGCACTGTGTACAGTAGCAAAGCTAAGTCTCATTCACTTCCTAGTTGATATTTGCAAGTGCTCTGCTTTGTACCAACCCAGGTTGATATTTCAAACCCCAGATTTTTAGAAGAGTATCAATTAAAGCCCTAGAAGGTAAAACTATCTCAATGGGAGAATCTTAGATATGGGCTCAGCATATTAAAACTTTTTGGTGAATTGTTCTTCAAGAAGTGAAGCATTTGACTTATATTTCCATTATATGCTTTGGTTTGGCCATTAAGTCCATTTTGTGTAACATAATCTGGTTATATATATTTTTTTCTTTTTTCTCGTTGTTTGGTGTATTTATGTCCTACTTACTTTGATCTTTCTACATCAGTATGTCACGTGTGGCTTTTACCAAAAACAAGTGTCTGGACTTTGTGGGTCTGAAGAACAGAGAGATGAACAGAACTCCACGATTATGACCTTGGTAAAGAGTCGTACCCTAGAAGCTGTGATATAAAAAGCCAGGGAACTGGGGAGTGGCTCAGTGTAGACCATGTGCTTAGCAGGCGGGAGTCCCTGGGTTCCATCAGAGCCCCAGAAAGAAAGAGCTAGAGCGTTGCACTTTGAGATACAAACTGTGGCAACTTGTGTCCTCATCCAGACGGATGAACACGCGTGCTGTTCACACCCGGCGGAGCTTCTCCAGGATTTAGCAGGAGAGCCTTGTGCATGCTCCTTGGCCAGGCGATTGGCAGTGGTGGCACTTGGCATTCTGCATCTGCTCTTCTCTCCCAGTTCCATGGTGGCTCCACTTGCCTCTGGGAGCCACTGGTGCCTGGCAGGAAACTCCAGCGTCCTTGCCAGTGGGAGTGGCAGCGGGTGCTCCTGACGTGGTCATCAGAGGCCGCTCCAACTCTATTTAGAAAGGCTGAGGCTCCTCAGAGTGACTGGGAGCAGGAGAGATCTGGTCTGGAGGCTACATTTGCCTGGATTTTACAGGTTTGCTGTGTCCTTCGTGTATTTACGTAGCTGTAACCTAGAAGGCATCCTTTTAAATTAATATTGAGAAGACACAATTTGCCCTAAAAAATGCTTTGTCTCTTGGTTTCATCATTTATTGAGGTTACAGGGATGTAAGCAGATGGAAGAGGACGGTGTGGGGGTGGTGGCATGCTGTCACACACTCACACACACTCACAATCACCTGCGGTGCCTCACCACTGTCCGCCCTGTTGGAGCTGGAGCACTGTCCTCTCCACAGCGGGGGCCAGGCCTGCAGCTGGGCCCACCCCAGTGCAGTTGGTTCTTCCTGGACCCTCACTGCTTGCGTGGAGGGTCACTGCTGTCCCTCTCCTTGGCCTGGAGCTCAGACCCAGTCCAGTCCGGCGGCCACGGCCTCAGCTCTGAAGCCCTGTGTGGTGTGCAGTCCCTCTCCTCCCACACAATGTGCTCATCAGTGAATGCTGAGGGCTCCTGGGAGGGACGAGCATGGGCCGTTGATAGAATGAGGACATGGAGGTGTCCATTCACTGTCAGCCGCATCACCGTGGGGCCAGCAACAAACGCCCTATCAAACCAGTTCTCGTGGGAAGGCGGCTCCGATGGCCTCTTCTACCTAGGGTTCCGTGTGATCTAGAATGTGCTTGTGGATGCCGAGCAGGAGGACGTTCTGAGAGAATCCAGGGGAAGGCGCACTGCCAATGTGCAGTCAAGAACTTGCGTGGATGCCCCTGGACAGGAAAAGGGAAGAAGAAACAGAGGTTCCGTGGCAGCTCCTTGACATATGCACGGGTCAGCTTTGGGACAACCCGATGTGCTTTGGTGTTGTGTTGTTGCCATTCTGTCTTTTGTCATTCTGTTTCTGCCCCTCTGTGCCCTCTGACAATCTCTTCTCTCTCTTACCTAACCCTTTTCCGTATCACTTACAGTAAACTCTTGTTCTCTCCATGTAATTGTACTATTGCCTGTGACAATCCACCAAGAGTGAGCTTTGTGAAAGCCTACCTAATGTCAATCCAAGCAATTCCAGCTTTTGATTACCAATGTTATCAAAGTAATTGTCTCAATTTATCTAAAAATGTGAATATAAGCACTGTGAAAAAAACTATATATTAAAGTTGTATCAAATGATAGCACAACAAAGCTATGATATAAACCCTGCAAATATCAATAATATTTTAAAGGGCATAAGAAACTCTTCTCTGTGAATCTCATAAGTTCTAGTATTTAAAATCTAGGTATGAGTAAATTTTTTGTTAAACTAGAAAAAATAAGTCATGCTATATAAACCTCGGTCTACAATGAAACCATTAAGAAGAAAAACTCAAAATGAGCAGCTGTGATTACTAACTCCATCCATGCTTAGAGAAAAGAGTAAACACTCAAAAGCAGTTTAAATGCGGGAGTATGAAATTGATACTAGAATGGTATTTGATACTAGAATGGTGCTGTTTCTAGAGTTGAATGAGATTAGATTATTAAAATAATATGATCATGCAAGCTATTTTATTACTGAGCCATCAAGATTTTTTTTGCACTTGGTTTTTAAAACAATACTTTGAATTTAGTTAACTGATTTCAAAAACTACAAACACCATAATTTTTAATCTTGAATGTGAAGCGCAATCTCCACTGTGGCATGTTGCCAACAGAAAAATAAGAGTGGAAATAGGAAGCTGGTCATTGAAGTGTGCAGTTAGTTGGGGTGTAAGAGACGCTTCAGTGAAGTTAGGTTCCCAGACTGCAGAGCTTTCAGTGGTGGGTAGGAGACGTGGAAGTGACGTAACCTGGAATTGAATGTGGACAGGCAAGAATGCGCAGATCATGGGGAAAAAATCAAAGGAGCTTTTGTTTTCTATTTAAATTTACGCAGATTTATTCACTGAAAGGGTGTAGATGACAGAAGGTAAGTTGAAAATGGGTGGATAAGAAGATAATTGCTGTGAGGGAGTAGTAAGTAGGGAGACCAGGGACAAGTGGTCAGATTTAGAAAGGGGATTCCTCCAGAATCCAGTGGTGAAGATAGAGGACAGGAGTGGGTCCAGATGAGGTCCCAGGTGCGGAGCTGAGTGACTTCCCGAGTCAGGGCATCTGTGCTCATTCAAATTAGAGGACTGAGCATTTTCCCTGGGCTTTTTCTCTTTCATTCACTTCCCACACTCATTGCTATCAGCAAATACAAAATAATCGCTCTTTGTAGATTTACTGCAGGTTGTAAATTTGACCAAATTTGCTGTAGACCCAGAGATGTCACATGCTAGAAGAACTGCTCCCAGAATCACTATTTTCTGTCCTTCCCTGCTGCCGAGCATGCCTACCTGCGCATTTTCCAAGGCAACATTTAGGTCTCACTGTTTCACACACAGTCTGTTCTCTTGGAGTCTAATCTTTTGTAGAACAAATGGGAAATATCCACTTTCCTCTGTGGATCTTGATTTTTGACATAATTAATTTAAAAATTTTAAACATATTTGTATTTTTAAATCCTACTTCTAATATCATCTTCAAACTTATTTTTACCATGACAAAAAAAGCATTGCATTTCACAACGTATTTCTAAATAAAATGGTTTCAGGTCATCTCACTTTCGTTCAAGGGAAAGCGGAGAGCAGCTAGGTGGAGAGTCCAGACAGACCTAGTGGGTCGACCAAGGGCACCGTGAGCATTAGCAAGTCTGTCATCAAAAGTCACATTTATTTACCAATTTGAGGATGTCCTAATGAATCCATTAATCATTCTTATGAATCCACCTATAGATTGACAACAGGAAATCTGGAGCTGACAGCCTGGTGCGGATTCCAACCTTATCCCTCCATAGCTGTGTGTTCTCTGGCTGTTGTTCAGTCTCTCTGAGCCTGTTTGCCTTATCTGGAAATTAGGCATAATGTTTTATATGCCTCATATTATGATATCACAGAATAAAGGATTACTGCATTTGAAGTAATTAGAATAATACCCCATACATATTAATTATTGTGATAACGTTAACCATTTTTACAAACCTTGCTAAATTAAAATAACAGGAATTAAAATGCTAAAACAAAACATTTTAATTACATAGGCATATTTTAAAATCTTATTCTTTTTAATTGTATAGAATATTATAGAAACATTGTACCTCATAAAACCTTGACTGTAAAGTTATTACTACTTTTGAAAATTTCTAGGAGATTGTAGTTAGAAACAAAATTGAGAAATGTCCTAAAAAACATAAATTGACTCTAAAGTCTTTATTCTCCTTTATAATATATGTGTTAATATCTGTAAAATATTGGGTTTATTTTCCTTTGACCAGTCAGTAAATGCTTTTCAAGTAAACATTGATGCTAGTTTACTTCATAATATTTTAAGAAGATCAAAATTAAGAAAATCAAAAACTAGCAAAATTTTAGTGCCTTCACATTTGTCTTGGGATTTATTTGATAAATATTTAACCCTTTAAAGATCATTAATTCCTCTTCCGATATCCAAAGCCAAACAAAGAGACATTGGAAACTCTGTAAGGAGTAAGGATTTCACCTAATCTTGCTTTCAACATTTGCTTGTTAGTAAGGTGGATGGGGCAAAGATAAATGACATGATTCAGGCCAGCTGAGACTGTGGACAGTTGAGGACATTATTAACTAACTTTTCCTGGGTCTCCTATGTCAGGTGGTTGAACTGTGCATTGAAACATCAGAACCCATGTTTACCAGGAGAGGTTCTAGGCCCCTGTGTTTGCTCATGAACTGTTGTCGTATTGCAGGAACAGCACTGGGTTCTGTGATAGAGTAGCACTCTGGGTTGTAAAAGCCTAACCCGAAAAGATCCTCCTTTTAACCTAGTAAACAAACAAACAAACAAGACACACCCCTAGACAGATCCAGTGATTTGTTCAATGTTCTAGAAACAACATTGAAGCTACTTTAATCTTAGGTTAAAAACAATTTGAATTTTTATAAAGTTGTTAAGCTCCCAAGCCTTTTCCACTTTTAAAACCAACATACCTCTGATAGGATTCAGTCATGGTCAGTCAATACAACACTAATTTCCAGATAGTCCATCTATCTTGTGGTTAGCTGTATGGAAACTTCTTTGAATTTTGAAATCAGTGCATGGACTTGGCCACAGTTATGGGATTGCATCAGGTTCTCCAGGAAGAAGCTCCAGGGTGGAGATGAGTGTGGAGGGCTGAAGTGCTGAAGCTGGCAGCTCTCAAGGCCCCTTGCTCTCTTAAGGCTTTGACTAACTGGCTTATTTAATAGTCACCATATTGTCTATTTATTATTATTTACATTATATTATTATTTATTATAAATACATTATTTTAGATAACTATTAATTCATATAAAATTGTACTAATACATCAATTATGTGTTAAAATACACAACATTTTATTAAAACATTGATTATTATTAAGATGTTAATAAATATTAAAATGTTGATTGGAACATTTTTTAAAATTTCATGTCTGACTTTTTAGAAGATAGGGGGATTCACACATCTGCTCATCCCTTGAATTTGGCATGATATGTTGTTTTGGTAGAAGAAAATAAAGAAAATCCAAATTCATATAGTTATATAGCTGGTAAAGGGAAGAGTATTTTGCTATAGTCTTCAGAGATAGTAACTAATTCTTTTATACTACACTAAGCCTCAGCAAGGGATAGTTTTCCTAAAGGTTAGTTGAAATGTGAAATGTGAAACAGTATCAATGAATTATTTTGTGTTTGTTACATTAAAATCCAGCCATGCGTGTTTTTCTTTTCAAATGCCCTTTTATACATGCATGATCGTGACATAGATTATTCCCTTGGCAGATTCTTCATCACTTGATGCAGAACTTCCAACTGTTGATACTGTTTGCTTGTACCAACAACAATCTCATTCAATAAAATTGTTCTAAGTGTTGAGAAGCTGTCAAGTGCACACTGGCAAATACGTTTTCTTGATTTGAATTTTATTATTGGCAACAAATATTGTCAGTTGTTTTTCTTAAAAGTCAACAGATTAGTTTTATTCATTTTCAACAAAATGTCTGCCAAATACCCAAATCTGAATAACTTTGTCTTTTAAGCAGAAATGATGCTCCCTGAATAAAGCAAGCAATTTGGTTCACAATCAAAACAATTACAAAAGTGCTTTATCTTAAATAAACCACTGTACAATTCAGCCTACAGCAACATGACTTATTCATAATCAATGTTTCATCCTACATAAAATTAAGACATATATTCAAGACTTTAGATATTAAAATAGTTGTTGTGCCTCATCAAATAGATTTGAAATACAATATTTTATCTTTTCTAACCCTGAAAATGCATGGTCTTGTGCCAGGGCATGGGCTGCTTCGGTTTGGTGCTGCTGTCCTGATGCATTACTAAGACACCAGTACATTGTTTTTGCACCATCAATGCAAATGTAAATCCAGAAATTCTAGTAAAAGTCACAAGACTTGTGATTTAGCCAGCAATCTGAATATTTCTGCATAACTTGTATTTGTTGTCCAGCATGCATGTTAAGGATGACCTTCAATGATTGGTCCAGATCAGCTAAAATAAGGAAGCCCAACTATGTCTGTACAACCATCCATTTTTAGACAAAAGTTAAGGTTGGAGAAAACATATCAATTCTGTTCTCCTGATTAAAGTAAAACATCAATCCATGAATTATTATCTGGTTGGAAGTGAGCAGTGTTCTGGGATTTTTTTGTTCGTATTTATTCTGTGCGCAGTTAGCAATGGCAGCTGCAAATGACCTTATCTGTCTCACAGCTCTTTGTGTGTGCTCCTCAGCCAAAGCAATGCAATAGTTTACCCTAAAAGATGTTTTAGTAACTTCCCCATTTTTCCTTGGAAAAGCAGTAGTTGGCTTTTAAAGAGAAAAATATAGGAAAATCAGTATAAGTAAAGTAACTATTTTTCTATATACAGAGAATTACATTGAATTCAATAGTATTCACTGTGCATCAACCATGATGCAGGTCCTGGGGAGAGAGGATCAAGAGAGATAAGATCTCTGAAATAGGCGATTTTGTTATTGGCTGGTGGGAATGGGTGCTTGGTTAAAAAGTAAACAAAAGCAAAACAAATATAAAGTATACTAAAAACCAGGAAGAAAATAGAATCTGAGAGGCAGCACTAGATTGGAGAGGATCACCAAAGAAAACCTTTCTGAGAATATAGTATTTGAGATGTCAACTGAAGAAGGAAAAGAGACTCAGCTATGCAGAACTTGCAGAAAGTCTTGAAGACAGAAGAAGGAGCAAGTTCAAAGTGCTGTGGGAGAAACAATCTTGAGTGTCTTTGAAATAGAAATGGGCAGTGTGAATGGAAGAGGAGAACTGGGCCCAGTGTCATGGGACTCTGTGATCAGGGACAAGGACACAAGAAGAGATGTGGTCTTATTCTAAGGGACATGGAAAGCCAGAGAGTACCATGACTGACTTGCATTTTTAAAAGTAGTTTTGTAGAGAATTGATTTTGAGAAACATCCAGGGGATAGAATGCTATTTTTTTAAGTCCAACTTTATTGTACATGTCCATAATAATTTGTCTTTGTCCCCAAATAACCCAGACAATCAATCAAACTTTATATTCTTAAATTGAATTTAGGCAGTTTCAAAACATTTTGGATTCTTTTGCTAGTCAAATAAGCCATTTATAATTGTGGTATTACTGGTGGTTAATATAAATGGAATTACAAAAACAAATTTTTCCTTATTTAAAAAAAACTACCAGTACTATCACTATTAATACAAAGACAAAAATAAATTTTCATTTCCCAGAACTGGCATTTCTCTCAACATTGTCTGGCATAAGTCATAAAAATGACAAATGTTAGCCTTCAAACTAGAAAATAGAATATGGACTACATTTTCACAAAAATTGTAGGAATAGCCGTGTACAGCTGTTAGAAAGCTGTTAGAACAAAGACAAATGTTCTAATAACATAGTTGATAATGAGTATTAATAATGAATGCAATTAAACAGTATTCTAAAAAGTAAAAAGGGTATAATGCATACCCAAAATTTAGATATCTGTGGTGGACAAAATCGATATTAAAATGAGGAAAATATGCATGGACTCTTTAAAACCAAAAAAATCTCCTTAATGGTATCAACACATAGGAGTAGTTTTATAGAAATCATTTTTTTTTCTTGCATGGGTAGATATTAAATGAATATGTATTGAAAGAATAACAAATGATGTACTGGATTAGGGTATTTAAAAACTTCCATAAGGGAATTTCATGGTCTATATTATCTATATGTCCTCACTTCTGAATAAACTAGCATTCTATTCCTTGGAAATTGCTTTCAGGGTTTTGTTTTTTTTTTCCTTTTCTTTTTTCTCACTAAAGTAAAATAACTCTTCAAAATAGTCATACAAAGTAATTTGTTAGTTTCAAGAATTTGACTCTTGATTCCAAATTTATAATTCCATTTCAAGTGCTCTGTAATTAAGTGTGTTTAAATAGTTGATATAACCAGACTGTAGCATAGCTGATCCACATGGAGGTGTGTACAGATTGGTTCACATCACTGTTTGACAAAACAAAAAGCAAACAAGAGCAAGAACATTGCTTAATGAAGACCATTAAACTAACATGGTCAGCATGCCTTAGAAGTTTAGTGTCTCTGTGAGCACAGAAACACATAGCTGCAGACTTAGATCTACATGGACATATGAACTCGTATGATCTCATCAGTATCTAGACCTAGAAAGATTGGTGCCTTTTCTTATTGCATTCTTGGGTCATTTCTGAGCAGTGCCTCCCACAATATCTCCAACTGTCTAAGATTTCTATGTGAGTTTATACTATAATACCAGTAGCCATTGCTTCACCACCATCTTTACATTGTACACAATGTATCTCCACCTGGAGGTCATAGTCATTGACACCTTTAGCCACACACAGGGTGAAAGGAAATCCATTTCAAAGTGGCTAAGGTATAAAGACGAGTGTGGTTTCACAAAAACAAAAGCCCAGAGAAGATAGAATAGGTTAATACGGTGCTCAGTGGCATCCTGAAGGACCCAGGTTCCATGTCTCCCTTCTGCTCCTCATCAGTTGGCACTTCTCCCAATGGCTCCTCTCCAGCTGAGAAGTTGGGCACTGTCCCTGATTGATTTCAGTGGTTCCTAAGTAAGTGACTACAATGTGAGTCAGAAAAACTATGTGTCTTGTCTCAATGTGAGGAATACTTCCTCATAAGTCCTTTAACAGGCTTGCCTTTATATTTCCTGGGCTACGAACCTACCTTTAAAACAATTCCAGGAAATGGGAATGAGACCGATGTTTCTGAGGCTCATACTGAAGTGAGAGTCCTCTGAGACACATAAATGAGTAGAGAAGGACAGATGCCTAAGCCAGGCAGGGACCACTGAGAGGAGGAAGAGAGAGGGGGTGGGTGTTGAGTGGACAAAGTAGGAATACTTTGAAAGCCAGCATGGCACCAAATGAAGATGTGATGAATACAGAATAGTTCCGCTGCCAGAGGAGAGGTTCCTGCATCTTCAATCTTAACGTTGTGTTTCCAGTATTTCAGGTGAGAATTGTGTTTCAACAATATATAGAATCATTTGAATCAGACAAAAGAATCCTGTGTAGAGTTATGCAGCTGATCCAAACCTTGTGTTACCCATACCTGTGTCTTACAAAAGCATCTATTGTCTGATTATGGTGTTGCAGAGAATAAGTGAGATTTGTATTTCATGACTGGATGTATGAATGGCATTGGAGGATTTTTTTAATGGCTTCTTTTGTACTGAGGGAAAAACAATAGTCATGCAACATTATATAAATTTAATATTAACATGAACTTTTAATTTTATCATTTAATTTCCCCTACAATGTTTTTTAGGCTGATTCCCGGGTGATTTGGTGGTAAATTAATCAACATCTTTGTTAGTAATAAATGCAGAATAGGACTAATTGTCTTTTTCTCAATTTTTAAGATCCTGACTTTAAGGACCTTGGAGTTTTGAAACCCTTACCAGGTTGGTAAAATAGATATTTAATAATGTTCAGAGGCCATTGTTTTCTGCTATAAAATATACTTTTGGTTTATTATTCAAGCTCCATTTCTGTGTGTTTGTTTGGCATCTTATTATTTAGCATGTGAGTTTGAGATGGGCGGCCCAGAAGGAATTGTGGAGTCCATACAAATTTTGAAGGAAGGCAAAGCTTCTGCCAGCGAGGCCGTGGATTGCAAGTGGTAC
Source organism: Ictidomys tridecemlineatus (assembly GCF_052094955.1). NCBI lineage: Eukaryota > Metazoa > Chordata > Mammalia > Rodentia > Sciuridae > Ictidomys > Ictidomys tridecemlineatus. The sequence continues at coordinate 5,321,758 of NC_135489.1, forward strand.
ATCCGAGCCCCTCCACGATCCAAGGTCAGTCTTAAGAGGAAACCTAGACCTGAAGATTGACTTGAGAATAGTCTAGAGTGGACATCTCTTTGAGGCAACTGGACATGCTGGACACGTCTCAGGATGCCATCACAGCTACCATTTTATTTTGATTTTGAAATGCAACCTATCTTCCCTTATCCAATGTAACTTTCTGCATCATAATTTATAATATGGAGAAGGTGATGAAGGGATCACTTGATAACCCAACTGAGACAATAGTCTGAAGTAAGTCTACGTCTCCAAAAGTTAGATGGAAGTGTTAGGCATGAGCTGGGGTACTAACCATAATTACAATTATGCTCTGAATGTCAGTATCCGCAGTTTATGTGTTAACTTAAACTAGTGGAGAAAAGGGTCAAGGGTTATAAAATCGTGCGTCTCTGGCATATAAAATACAGGTGTGAAAAGGCTAGGACAATGGTGACGGGATTGAGGAGTGTTAGTACAGACCCTAGGTGAAAGTTCAGGCCCTCATGGTCCCAAAAGATCAGGCTGAGCCATGCATATGCCAATCAAAGGGACTAGCAATGGTGATGGGCAGGAAAAGAGCTCTGGTCAGTGTGGCCAGGTGAGAGCAGATATGGAGGACAGTGACCAAAACTTGTCTTCAAGCTACTGACAGAAACTTTAAGGCTTTGTAAAAAGGTGAAGAAAGGCAAGGTTTGGGGACTTGACCGACGGGGGCATTGGCACAGCAGGTGGAGTCTGGGTCAGGCCATGGTGTGGTTGGTGATCCTCTCAAGACGGTGCTGTGGAGCTTTGAGAAGGTCATCACTGTTTGGAGGGCGACTCAGTCCCCGTGATGAGATGTGTCCTCCTGCTCAGGGGGCAGCCTCAGCTTCCATCATGGGGTAATTGCTCCCACTGAATGATTAAAAAGGAAAATGGAGTCGGAGAGGAAAAAACAGAGGTAGTTAGATCAATCACTGGTCCCTCGTTCCAGAGCTTGTGTCCATTGGAAAGGGACAGTCCCTCTGTGATTGCCTGTTAAGCTCTTTGTGATGGTTAAGAGAAGATGTGCAGTCGATCCTACTAAGTCTTACCATTTTTTTCCCTGGTGCTGAAAGTCTAGACTCAATGTTGATCACCCCATTTTTGGCAGTACATTCTAGAATGGCAGCCACTTGGGACACACTTCTTTAGGATAACCATATTCACCCTATTTATCTTCAGAAACATTGGGAATGGGTAGCTTCCATGGGTGTGAAACTTTATTATTTACTTTCCTCCTCCTTTGTCTCTCATTCCTGTTACAGCAAAGCATTTAAAAAGTACTGATTTATTAGATCCATACTTGACTATTTATTGAGTTTGAAACAGTTGATTATTTCATTAACGCCAATATGATAGAGAAATAATAAAGCCTCCTAAACCTGTCCTCTGGTGTTCACCTTCCTGCTTAAACAAATATGTGACAAAAAATTCCAAGCCCCAAGATCAGGTCGCCCAGGTGTAGTTGAGTGTAAGTAAAGGAGGAAGAGGCACATGCACCTGGTCAAAGGTGGAACCCATGACACCTGGCGTGTCAGGCAGGCAGGAGGGCAGGCTCTTCAGGAAGAGGGAAGAGCATCCGGGAGGCCATGGAATCATGAGAATGAGCTTTTATGAATTAAAGAAATAGCATGCCATCTTATCAAAGCACCACGGTGGAGGGGCGGTGAATCAGGAAGCTGAAGGGCTCTGTGGGCAACCCCACCAAAGAATCTGGGCTCCATCGGGGTGCCTCAGTGATGTGGAAGAGGGGCCAAGCAGGGAAGTGTTGCGAGCAGGTTTACATTTTGAAATGCAGTGTTTTCTGGAGAAGACAGGACAGGGCACATCACTGCCAGGAAGCTGTGCTCCGACAGAACCCAGGCTGCGACCTGTCTGCTGGTAGACAACCACAGAAACACACGAAGGACAGGGACAAAGAATTTATGATGGGATATTCAGGTCGAGTCACCTTTGAGGGAGTGGACATCTCAGGAATCACCTGTGTCCTGCTCGTCCTGAGTCTCCCTGGGATCTATCTGTCTGCAGGGTCTGTGTGTGTAGGAGAAGAGCAGCACTCTTCACCCACACCTCTGCTCCAGAGATCCCCAGACCCCTCTCCACCTTCCTGCTTTGACACCTGCAGTTCTATTTGCATCTGAGAAAATCTGTGAAAGAGTTAATTTCATTATGAAAAGAATATTTACTCCTCTGTAAAATTTTATTCACTTAACGCTCTTGGCATCATAAAGCCATAAATACCTACCTGGATTACCAGAGAGCTAGAGTGCATTTTATGATGACTTCTTACGTGATTTATGAATTAACATGCAAGTCCTTTCCACTTTTCCTAACCTCTATGAATGAAAGATTTTTAAGGCTTCTCACACGCAAGAAGTACGTGAGCAGCATCTCACTGCCTTAGCCCCTCAGTGCTGCCTTACAGGGAAGGTTTCCATGAGAGAGCAGATACACACCTCTTTCTCCCAGCTGGTAAATAGGCTGTCCTTTGTACACTCCCAGAACAACAATACCGAGTGTACCTGTCTGTTACAGAAGTTGGCATTCTGTGACCCAAAGGGGAAGCTGCCTGCAGAGCTGGACAAAGATGGCTCTATTGTGACAGGCTTTCTCTGCTAAATTAAAGGTTAGAGGACAGGAAGTTGCTTTGAATGCTGTGGAGAAAAGCAAGAACTGGAGATTACTGCCTATGTGGGTTTTCTATTTTTATGGAGCTCTTAGCAGTTTATGAGAATAAACTATCAAAGCACAAGTTAAACTTGTGAATGGCTTGATGGCTTGCTGTGAATATTTCAACAATACCTGGTGACTGAACCGTATTGCACAATGGAAGTGCTAAATATCTTCCTGGAATTCCTTTATAATTTAAGTGAGTTACATGATGCTTCTCAGGTTTTGATAAATAGAAAAGGTGATTTCTGGCATCTCCTTTATTTAGGAAAAGGAGTACAGATGATTCCCTTTAATTAGAATGTAATCTGTCCAGATTTCTTAGATTTTGAAAAACTAAAGCCAGAAAGAATATTGGCAACCAGTAACAAGGAAATCATTGAAGAGGTGACCTGTAGAAAATGTCTATCTCCCATATATACAAATGCTGAACAAGGGTGGTAGAAAGTATTATTTTGTCCAGTTTCAAATCTTCTCCAGAAAAAAGCCAGCAGGGTGGAATAATGGGAGAATAAATCATGATAATAGTTCGAAACTTAATTCTGGGAGGGCTGGACCTAGGGTATCTGTTGTACCCTAATCTCAAGCAAAAGATTTGGCATTCAGTTAAAACTCAAGGAAAGAATAAATGGATGAGCACTCAGAAGAAAGATACATTAGCAACCTTCAGATACCTGAAGGACGGGCATATGAAGAGGAGTAGGCAATCTGCATGGATAAAGTACTGCAATTTCTTTGAATATTTGAAACTAGAGAAATGTAGCTATTAATTAAATGAAGAGAAGGTTTTTGTTTTAATAATGGAGATCAAATGAGATTCCAGAGGAGAAATCCAAGCATAGTTTGGCAAGGACTTTGTATAATAATTAAAACTCAAGTAATTTTTTGGCAGAGATAATATGAAAGTCTTCTCAAAACCAAAATCCCATGAATCTATGATAAGTGATTTGCTCAAATATTTGGCTAGTTAATAACAGAACTGGCATTAGGTCAACGTCTCCTAACTCCTGGTGGAGTCTAATATCACAAAAGCCCACTATTGTGGGAAATGATAAAATTTGCTGAGACAGGAAAGGGAGATGGTGTCAAAAGACTTATAAAAGATGCGGTAAGGAGGTAACTAAGTCAGTGAAGAGCCTTTTGGGAAAATAAAATTTTTATTATTTATCCATCCTTTAATACTTCAAATTAATTTTAACTTTTTACCTAATTAAAAACATTTTGAGGCGAGATACAATGGCACACACCTGTAATCCCAGCATCTCGGGAGTGAGGCTGAGGTAGGAGAATCGAAAGTTCAAGGCCAGCCTCAGCAAAAGCCAGGTGCTAAGTAACTCAGTGAGACTTTGTCTCTAAATAAAATACAAAATAGGGCTGGGGATGTGGCTCAGTTGTTGAGTGCCCCTGAGTTCAACTGCTTGTACAAAAAAAAAAAAAAAAAAAAAATTGAATCAAATAATCTTAAAAACCTGACAAATATGTCTGTGGTCATTTAGAGTAAAGTTGTGTGACAGTGACTTTATAATGACCATGAATATTGGAGGCAGAATCTTAAGAGAGCACCCAAGATTTCAGACTCAACCCTGGAACTGAGAAGATGACAGAGTACCACATGTCTGCTTATGATAAAGTGTCTGGCAAGGGGATTTGGGTGATCCATCAAGGCTACCAATCAGTTGATTTTGATCAAGAGGGAGATTTTCTAGGTGAGTCTTATCTAATCATATGAGCCTTTTAAAAAACATTGCTTTCTCTGATTTTGGGCAAAAGAGAAGCTAACCAGGTGACTCAGGAACCTTCTCCAGGAGGAAGGTAGTCGCTGGTAAAGAGCCATCAAGAAAACAGGCCCTCCCTCCTGAAGTTCAAGAAACTAGGATTTTAGCCTCAGAAAAGCACAGTCAAGCCTGGAGCACTTCTAAGCTATAAAACAGGGGGATAATAAATGGGTGTTGTTTAAACTGCTAAATTTGAGGTGATTTGTTATGGAGCAATAAAAAATTAATGCAATAGACTAAGGGTAATCACTATAATGGATTACAATGAAAAGTAATACCAGTTCTGAAGATTGAGTTTGCCTTCAGTATTTCCAAAAATGAGAATAAAATTGGTCAAAGTGAAAGTCTTAGCAGGTTAGATAACTACCAACAAAAATGCTATGGCCCAGCTTGTTTTTAAGGAAATATTTTTGTATTATCAGATTTTAGGGGGGAACTCAGATGAACTTGAAATATTTTGACATGACTCTGGGCTTACATGAAAATTACTTTATTATTACTGCATCAAGATCTGTAGTTGAGGTGTATATATTTCCCATTTCAGGAAACAATACGATAGTTTGGTTTGTTATCCTCCAAATTCAAATGATATCTCACCTGAGATTGTAGACCTGATATGTCCATCACAATTAAAACAGTAACCACAGAAGTCTTAGGTATGTGACTTTTAGAATATGGCTTTATTTATAAAGTATCCACTGCTATTGAAGCCATTTGCAGCATTTCTCAGGCTGTGGAATATTTAATTCTGCATAAAGCAGCTCTTCCAGGTCCTAGATAATCACCTCAATATTTCTTATTTGCATGTCATGATGACCATGAGAGGAGGCACCAGGCTGAGCAGTTGGTATTAAATTCTGTTTGTCAATATAATACTTAGTATATTGTTGGATAGATTTATTTGCTTTGTGAGTAAAAACAAGTATTCTGCCTTCCATATTAGTGTGACTTGAAAAACAGATATTTCTAGAACTGGCTAATATTCTGATTTCCCACGTCATGTTCAATAAATCATCTTGTCAGCTCCAACTTTTTTTGATTGATTAAAAAGAAGAATGCATCAAAATGATTCACTGAGAAGAGATTGTAATCTGACGATTTTACTAGAGTTATATATTATTCTGTTTATCATTTTCTCCTTTCTTTAGCAGAGCAATTGAAGAGTTTTCTATTATCTGCTACCTTAAATAATTCTTTCCCTTGGCATTATTATGGCACAAGAGCTAAACCGAGGAGACAGTTGCTCCGATCTCGGCACAGGGAGGGATTTCACATGACTTACAGGAGGGCTAGTGAGGGACACTTGGTCACCTTTTCTGGATGATGGAATCCAGCCTTTGCTCTGACAGCTCTGGGCAAGGACAGCCAATACCCTACCAGCTTGTTGTATTTCTTCTTCTATAGGATATAAAAACTGAAGTCCAGAAAAAGCATAAAATGCTTCAGAAGTGATTATATAAAATCTAGTGATGGTAATTGTTCATGTCCTCTATAAATAGTGCTCTACTTACTAAGAATGCCCTTTAAATATAGGAAGTACTTCGATGCAGTCATTGCACTTCATGTACAAATGCCAGTCAGTTACCTCGTAAAAAATATGGAGACTCTCCATTGCTGTCAGTGATGACGCAGGAACCAAACATGCTAACTGACTTAACTGACTTTCTAACCATGGCAATATTCTTATAAGAATTTATTTATTTATTTTTATTTTTGGTACCAAGCATTGAACCCAGGGACACTTAACCACTGAACTACATTACCGGCCCTTTTTTTTTTTTTTTTTTTGTATTTTACTTAGAGACAAGGTCTCACTAAGTTGCTGAGGCTGGCTTTTAACTTGCAATCTTCCTACCTCAGCCTCCTGAGCTACTGGGATTACAGGCATTGTACCACTGTGCCTGGCAAATAATTCTATTTTTAAAGAATTGTAATACAATCATCAATTTTGAAGGAACACATTTCTGATCTATGAATTTCTTTTATGTTTTGACAGTCAACATGTTTCTTAGATCCTTTAGGAAAATGGAAATGCCTTTGCTTTGCTTGCTTGTTTATTTCTCTTTGATTACTTATTTTCGCTGCAGCTTGTTGTCTTTAAGAGTCTAGCTTTCTTCCTGGAATCTCCATCTTGAGCTTCCTTCTTTATGAGGCTGCTCACATAGTGAGACCAGGAGCAATGATGTGCCATTCAGAGTTGTTCTTAAAAATCAAGCCATTGTTTAAGGGCCTGAGCCACTTTGGAAAATTGTGTTAATTTTTCTAAACTCATTTTTCTTCATCTTAATGGTTAAGCTAAGTAGCTATTGGTTAGGGAACTGAGTGAAGTGGTGCACTGTCAGGAGCTGCTGCCAACATACCAAGCAAACTTTCTTTTCCTAATAATACATTAGAATTTCAAGCTGTATTTTACAGCAGAATAAGAAACTTGAAGTAATTGTTCAGACACATTAGGCTTGAAAACATCAGGTGTGTTTTATTCTTTATTTAGTGAAATGATTTCCTTACGAATTTTTCCTTCAAACAATTATTTCAAATGTCTTTCCTTCTATGGGCATAGTGTTTGGTTTTCATAACTTTCAGAACTATTGAGAGGATGATTAGTTTGTACCGCCCATCAGAGAGTGAATAGACTGCCTTCCTACCCGTGGGTGTTCATCTTTGTGATAAGTTTGTATGTTTTCAGTTGAAATTGTGTTTTCTTTTGAGAGGTGAGAAACTATGTTGCATACTATTTTAGAATGTAATGTATTTATTTAACTTTGTTTTTCATTTAAAATTTTTGTTATCTTAGATGAATACCTAAACTTTAGCTTTTATTTTTATTGTATTTTCATTTGTTTACAGTTAGTTGGAAGAAGGCAAAGTATTGTGGCAAAATGCTTAATCCAGGATTGAGGATTTTCATCCTATTCTAAGCCTCACGCTACTTTGTTTATATATCTGGTGCAAGTTGTTGTGTCTTCTTTGCTTCATGTTTCTAGTAAGATCATCGGGTAGGGTGGGGGGCTTCCTTTTAAAGAATCTGCCTGGATATTTGACACACAGAGAGCAGTGATTGGCAACAACTTGGATGCTAACATTTTTTTGGATGCATGCTTCCTTAAACTAGACATCGCAGGAATTCTCCAGATTGTTTCAGGAGCTTAGTACTATGTTGGAAAAATAGAGGATAAATGGACCATGCGAGTAATATTTGCACTCGTAATGGAATAACATAAAGCATCAACCCAGGCATGAGGACAGTGCGGGCTTTCTTGGCATGTGTGTGTCATGTGGCTGCCGCAGTAGCAGTTGATTCAAATGCATCATCACAGTATTGGAACTTCGTGACGGCCTCCAGCCCAAGTATTTTGATTGCCTAGATGCAGAAACCTTGCAGCCGGGCAGCGTGCCCTGGAGCTCCAGGGTTCTCCACTGATGCTCATTTTCATTGAATTCTTCGTATTTCTCTGTTTTGTTCTTCTTCCCAAAGTTATGTTATGACAGTCTCACTAGGATGTCAAAATACATTTCCAGCTTCCTGAAAGACTGCACATGTTTGTTTTTGATATACTTCATTATTCTTTAGATTGGCACCATTCCTTGTTTTGATCATTATTTCAAATAATTTCCTACTATATAATAAAATCATGATTCTAGATAATTATTATTTTTAGCACTTTGAAACAAATATCTGGCTTATAGATTCCCAACAAACAGTTGATTAATGCTAAAATGAAATCAGTTTAGAAAACAGGATTTCTAATTATTTAATTATTTGCAGGTATGTACATTCTCAAACATTTTTTTTCTCTTTTAATTAAAAAAATTTTTTTGTTTGTTTGCTTATTACTGAGCATTGAACCAGGGGTGCTTCACCACTGGGCCACATCTTTAGCCCCTTTTTGAATTTTTCTTTTGAGATAGCATCTCACTAAATTGGTTGGGGCTTTCGTAACTTGCTGAGGCTGATTTTGAACATGTCATTCTCTTGCCCCAGCTTCTTAAATCTCTGGGATTAAGCCACCCCACCCAGCTTAAAAGTTTTTAAGTGGTACATTTTAATTATACATAATATAGGACTTCGTTGTTACATATTATCCCATACACATAACAAAAGTTGACCAAATTATGTTCTGTGGATTCCAGAACTTTTGTGGAATGTTTAATATTTTCAAAACATGGTTGAAGGCTTAGGGCATGAAAATATAAAGCACTGCCCCATCTTTTCATGAGCACATAGTTTAGCAGAAAGAATATATCAGCTGTAATTTCAGTTTAATGTACATTCAAAATTACACTGTAGCATAGAGGGTGTTGAGAAAGGCTGTGCTAGGGTTAGGGAGTAGGCATCGCAAAAAATTCCAAACCAGACATGCAGCAACTGAACTAGACCATGGCGACTCCGGAAGAGGCTGGCAGAAGGTCGTGGTGTACGGTGTAAGCTAACATCGTGTACAAATAGGATGACATTGTAACAAATAAATGTAATTTGAGGACATAAGAAGGAAGGCAAATTTGACACTTTATGGTTTTTAAATATTTTTATTTTATACCAGTTCAAGATTTTGACTAAAGAGTTGTGATTATTAGATTCATTACTTAGAAATATAGTGGGGTAGGCTTGGGTTTGGGGACAGACTGGAGGGTCTGTACCTGCAAATGTCCAGGCCCTGTGGCAGGCTGTATTCAGGTGTCATCTGTTATGGATAGAAAACAGTGGTTTTGAACATGAACTTAGCAGGGACTGGTACCTAACTTGACAAGAACACTGAGTACAAAAGAGCATCTCTATTAATTGAGATACAGGAATTTAAAATTGAGGGTGGACACATCAGATTTGAGAGAAAGTTCTCATGAGATTCAATGTTTACATAATAAAGAAAAATGAACGCAGGAGGATGAAAGATATGCATTTTTAATGTAATGCATATTTTGTTTTCTATTCATGCTACATCAAGAGAAGCAGATCCAAGACAAAGTAGCCTATAGATAAGCATGTTAAAATACAGAGCCAAGCCCTTGGGGGATCCTGTATGAAGGCTGCCGTTCATTCCAGAACCATCTGAGTACCCCTCCTATTGTGCCTAGGCTTTTTAGTCTGGCTTTGTCTTTCTTCATACAATCCCCACAGTTTGACGTGGTTTCCTGGTGTCATGACCCGATGGACACATGGGTCAGCACTGGCCTTCCTCCTGCTGGTCACCTTTGCAGGCACAAGGCCTTGGATTGTGTCTGGGGCCAAGTAAGAGGCCAACCTGCTGAGACTGCAGAATGGATGGTGAATGAACAAACAGCTCTTTAAAGACTTATCTCTGGTTGAAACAGTTGCTTGTGATTCTGAATAAATGTTGGTATGGAATCAAATATTGTCTGTAGATCAAGAATCAGTGTGTCTGAATCAATGTGGCATGTGGAAGGACATGGACTGGGTGTGAGACAGAGCTCACTACTACCTTCTAGTTTACACCTTCAGAGTCTGAGTTTCCACATCTGAATAACATAGCATAGGAGCTACTGATGGAATTGTTGGGAGTTTTAAAATGTAGCATACAACATAGGTCAAAAGTGCTTTAGATCACACGTGCTTTTTTCTCATTGTTAAATTAATGTTTATTTATGTGGATTTAGCTAAATGCTTTGACTCCAAGTATGGTGAAAATGGTGTAGACTAGCTTTGCCATTTTTAATTTACAATATACTCCACATCAAAAATGAAGCAGGGTAGTCATGTTAAATAATGTCAACCCCCTGAAATCAGAGACTTTTGATACCATTTTTGTTTTCCTTTAATAGTTAACAAATTGTTTCTTTCCATATATTTTTTGGAAGTAAAAGGAAGCTATGGAATTTTAACAAAAATGTGTCAGGAATATTTAAAACATTTTTCTAACCAAAGCAAAGAAGTGTATAAGTTTGCAAAACTAATAAGTGATTCCAAGTAAGTTATGAAAATAGATAAGGATCATTTGGGTAAAAATACTCAGTTAAGGAAAATGATACGTTTAAGTAAAAAAAGATAATAATATTGAAAAAAATTATTCAACACAATTTGTTCTTGCTTGTACATCTTCTTGCTCTCCACTGGGGGAAAATAATAAGACTGATTGCAATCAAGACTGTCTTGTGAGCCTGAAAGAGAAAGGAAGTTCTGGTACTTTCTGATCTACATTTTTGAAATGAAGAAATGTTTTTATCTTTGTTTTACAGATTTACTTACGGTTCTTAGATTATGAGATGCAGAATTCAAATGAATGCAAAAGAAACTTTGTGGCTGTGTACGATGGAAGCAGTTCTGTGGAGGATTTGAAAGCTAAGTTCTGCAGCACTGTGGCTAATGACGTGATGCTCCGCACTGGTCTGGGGGTGATCCGCATGTGGGCAGACGAGGGTAGTCGAAACAGCCGATTCCAGATGCTCTTCACATCCTTTCAAGAACGTAAGATTCTCTGCACTTGACTGTATGTCCTTCAAATATGTCATATGATGCTAGTCTCATAACCCGGTAATAGTGTTTTCTTCATGCAGTCTGAGCACAGCAGGGTGTTCTCTAAGAAGTGGCTAAATCACTGATATTTCTTTGGTTTTGATCTAGTGGCCAAAGAGTGACACATTACATTCTGATGACTTATTTTGGCATATGCATCATGGCCTTGCTTGTGAGAGTTACCTATACAATGGGGAAATGATGGGTCTTGTTTGTCTTTGGTTTAGCTCTTTCGAAGCATGCGGAACTGCAGCAGCAGCTTCTGATGAAGTCTGAGTTTAAATCTTAAAAACCTGCATAAAAATATTTGGTAGGTTCACTTTAGTAAGCTTCTCTTGCAGTCCCATTTATTTAAAATAGGTTTGTGATTACAGAGTCACAATTAAAGCATGGAAAGAGAGGGAATTGCTTCAAAAATCAGCAAATAGAAAAAGCTTCATAAAAATGTCAACAATGACACCATAGGTGATACTCAAAGTTAGCCTCTGCAGCAATGTTAGAAACTTATATCCTAAGAAATAGTGAATTGTATCAATAGACATGTTTGCAACATCTGAGAAACCCTGAGAATTTCATATTTTACAAGGTTCTGCAAATCAAAAAGAATCCTGATAAATTCAGCTTTCAAGAATCGTTACCTTTTATTTCAAAACCATACACTTGTTTAAATAAAAAAGACAATACAATGCTGATGAGATTTCACAGTTTTTTTATTATGGTCAGTGCACAATGGCCCCTGGACAGCACATTTTCTTTTCTTTCTTTTGCAACCCAGAGCTTCACATTCCCTAGGCAAGTGCTCTATCATGAGCTACATCCTCAGCCTCAAAAAAAAAAAAAATATATATATATATATACACACACACACACACACACACACATACACACACACACACACATGCATTTTAATTCACAAGAATTAAATGTATTAGACAAGTCTTTTATATAACGAATAAATAATTTTGGTTTTAAATTTCCTACTAGTTGCTCAGTGGAGACCTTCATGAGGTTAGAACCACTAAATGTCACTCAATCTTCTTAAATCTTGGTACCATCCTCCAGTTGATCAATGTCCTTCCAAATGTGATGTCAGATTCCAACAGCATGTTGTGAACCATGGAGCTGAGTAATATATTAGAGTTAGTGCATCTTTATTTCAGTAGGTATTTGAAACCGTATTAACATTTTCTGGACTACAATATGAAGGAGTTAATCCTACAGTATAACAGTTTAATATCTTCCTACAGATTGCTCTGCAAATTTAATTAATGGTACCTTTGGTGAAGGTTTAGGATTATGTCTACTTTAAATTATTTTAGTTTGCATTTGTGATAAGATACACAATCACATAAAATATACCTTCTTAACCATTTTTTGAAGTTTAATAAATATTTTCTTTATTTCTTTAAAGTGGCAGATACAGTTGTATATATTTATCATTTGCACCATGATGGTTTGAAGCATATATACATTGTGAAAAGGTTCAATCTAGCTAATAGTAATGTATCTTGTTCTTGAATACTGCTGGTAGCAAGTATTGTTTTTACCACAAAAACTATGTGATATATATATATATATATATATATATATATATATATATATATATATATATATCGGCTATATTTGGCCACTCCATAGGGTCTTTTATTTATTCAATATTCTTCCCCATTTTGGACAATACCATTTTAATTCAATTTAAATGACAAAAATATGGAAGGCAATCTAATATGTTAGATGACATACATATTCTAGATTTTTAAAATATCATGAAAAATCTGGAATTATTATCAGAACTGTATTTTTTAATGCTTTAGGCTTAAAATGAAAAATATATTATTATATTTTAAAAATCAACTAAACAAGAGCATGGAGGAATCTTGACTCTTAAGATTTAAAGATTCATTTAGACTCAATATGAGCCAAACTATATAGACAAAAATCATATTAAGCTGTGTATTAAGGAAATGCAATAATTATACAAAATGTGGGCTCATGGAAGTTGCCTGGTCAAAATGGAAGAGGTGCCGTCTGTTCTTTTCTGGGTTTTCTCGAGGAGAGTAGTCAACTGGAGGAAACTGACGAAGATGGGAAACCAGCGGGGTCATGACAAACGCCAGAGAGAAGGTGTGCTCCTCTTGGGCTCTGTGTTGTGGTTCACAGTGTGATAGCTACACAGACGCGTGCTCCGGCATGTGGATCAACGCCTAAGGTCAGATCAGTGTTGGACCAACACAGGGAGCTACTGAGCACAACTAGAGGGGAGCTGCCTAGGTCATGTGAGCTGTGAGCTAGAAGAACTGCATGGGTACCCGTAAGGAGGCTGCGGATAGTGACTAGCCTGGAAATGGACCGTCAACTGGCTTCCAGCATGACTGGTCTACTACTCTGTTCAGTACTACAACAAAAAATCACTAGCATCTGTGGTTCTTTTTAATTCTACAATAGATTATTAAATTCTATGAATCTTTAGTGGCCTACATATATAAGAAATGGCAAATTGATACCACACCACATGTAGGTGTGATCAACGTCCTTCCCCACGTGATGTCAGGTTCCAAGAGCATGTTGTGAACCATGTTTTCACTTCTGGAGCTGAGTAATATGTGAGAGTTAGTGCATCTTTATTTCTGTAGGTATTTGAAACCGTATTAATATTTTCTGATATATCTATTGGCTCTGAAAAGATTAAATCGTCTCTGGGAGTCAATCCAGTGTTGGTGAGTGAGCCACTGTGTTCTTCCTGCCTAGGGGAAAAGAGCCCCTGACCCTTGATGTGCCTCTACAGTGGATAAATGACCACTAGAGTTGGGGAGAGTTAGATGGCATTCTTGTGATCACCTTGTACAGTTACAGTAAGCCTCCACCACAACCTTTGCACACCCCCCAGTGTCATGCTGACCACTGTGTTCTGGCTGTCTGTCTTCCCCAAATGCCCATATTGGAGATCTAATCACCAGTGTGAGGCTTTAGGTATTTGGGAGACTCTTCAGTTATGAGGACAGATGCCACGTGAAAGGGGTTTGTGCCTTGATGAAAGGTCTCAGCTGCTTTGGCTCTTCTTCCTTGCTGTGTAGCACAGGGAGCTGCTCCAACTGTGAGCCAGGAAAGGGGCACTGACCAGACACAAGGCTGCGTGAGCCTTGATCTTGGACTTCCAGCCCCCAGAACTGTGAGCTCCGTCTTTCTGTTGTTGATGAGCTGTGGCATGTAGCTGTAGCATCCTGAATAGATTAGGGTGTTTGAAGTGCTTTTTTTTATCATGATGTTTTGTTTCTGCTTCATTGGCTAAAGTCATACAAAATTCTACCATTAGATGAAACAAACATGGAATCATGGGTAATAAACTATGTGGGCATAGACCAGGTCCTTATTCATTGAAATCAAGGTATTTCCTGATATTAGAGGGCTCAGGGTTTCAGAGGTCTTAGACCATCGCAGGCCAGCTCCATTCCTCAGGACTTGAGGTGAGGCTGAGCATCAGGGCGGGGAGCATAGCGGAAGGAAGAAGCTCACATCATATCCAGAAGCAGAGAGAGACTCCACTTCCCAGAAACAAATATGTACCCAAAGCCACACCCCAGTTTCTACCTCCCCCAGCCACACCCTACCACTTCAGTTACCACTCAGTTAATCCCTATCAGGGAATTAATTCACTGATTGGGTTAAGATTCTTATAACCCAATCAATCATTCCTCCTCTGAAACTTCATGCATCATCTCACATGTGAGCTTTTGGGGGACACCTCACATCCGAACCATAACAGTCCAGGACTGCATCTGGTGCTGGCAGAGCCCCAAGGTCATGAAGGGCATCACATGGTAAGAAATGGCTCAGTGTGTGTGCATGTCTACCCTCTGGTCTCTCCCCTCTTCTATAGTTACCAGGATTTAATCTAATCTGATGATTTTATCCATTCCCAACCATTTCTCAAAGACTTCACTTCTAAAATCCATCGTCAGATTCAATTTCCACCCTCTTAATACTTCCAAGTGGGGTTTTAACTCCTAAGTCCTGTAGGGGGTCACAAACCCCATTCAAACCATAGACATAACTATACAAATTCTGTGCTTATATTATGTAATATATAATTGCATACATAATATAATATAGCAAATAATAATATAGATAATACTTAATCTATGTTTTTGTCATTTCAAAAATCCATATATGGAGACTCTCACCCCCCTGAGATGGTGGGACCTCTGTGAGGTGATCATTTCAGGGGGCCAGAGCCCTTGGAAATGGGGTTGTCCCATGACAGAAGAGCCCAAGGGAGACCACTTAGCCCTCTGCCATGTGAGGTTGGAGTGAGAAGACAGGAATCTATGAGAGCACCCCCCTCACTTCACTGATACCAAATTTGTCGTGCCTGGATCTTGAACTTGAAACCCCAGCACTGTAAGAAATGAAATTCTGTGGATTATAAGCCACCTGGTTCATGGCATTTTGTTACAGTGGCTGCGCTGTAACAATCATGGGTGCACAGGAGCAGTCTGAGCTCCTGTGGTCAGAGGTGTTTATAGGAGCCTGAAGGGTAAAGCCTAGACTGCCCGCCCAGATGGTAGGAAATTGGACTCGTGGGGCCTGGAGGCCCAGAGGGCAGTTCAGATCTGTTGTCAGAAACTGAAAGAAAGAGAATCCCTGGTCTATAGTGGCAGAAAGCTCAGGAAAATCGTGTCTTGCCAGGATGCTGCCAACCAAGGTTGTGATCATGGACTGCACAGCAAAGTCACTGCCCAGTAAGGTGCCAAAGATGTCAACTGGGTTCTTCTTGCTGCTTATGGTACATGTGAGAGGGGACAAATAAATCAAAGGAAGAACAATTAGACCAAAAGTGTATTTGAACTAAATTGTTTTGAAAACGCCCACCATCCGTGGTAGTAAAAGTGTTTGCTGAAAGTATGACTTAGAGAAAAGACTGAATTTGTGGCTGTACAGGCTTTGCTAAGCCATTGGAAGCATCAAAGCGCACAGGGTTTAGCAACAAAATTGTGCTTTGAAGAGGTGAAATTGTGCCTCTACATCAAAGTAGCAGGCTCCCAGAAGGATGAAGGGCACAGACTTTTGGCCTTCACAGCAGGAGCCCAGAGAAAGGACCATTTCAAAGTGATTTATAGGGGTGGCTTCACTTAATGCAGCAAAACTCCCTGAATCTCACGCAAGGCCTACAAGGTTCTTAAGAAAATCATTTCAGCAGAAATACTGTCAACTTAGATTGAAAGGCACAGAGAAGCAAAAGAAAAGGTTGTCAGAACCCCAAAATGAAGCAATCTGATAAGAATACTCAGCTGCATATATATTTTACATTGCATGAGAGAACTCAGCAGAGCCAGGAGCTACAGAAGGGTGATTCTTGGACCTTAAAACATACTCAAGAAAAATCAACATCTCCCCTCATGGATTTCAAAAGGATGGTAACCTAGTTACTCCTCTTTGCCTCTATTTTCCCTTTGAACCAGAATTTTAAACTTGCCCCCTACAATGTGCTGGGAATTTGGGGGCCAGAGATCTTGTGTCTTTGGTTTCCTGTGCCCACACATGGAGAGAAACTTCCCCTGGGCTTTCAGAATCCTCAAGAATCACACCCAGAAATCTCCTCAAAGGGTTTTGAAAATTTAGATGACAAGATTTCCAACTTCAAGCCAATGGGTTTTATATCACATTTTGGGCTTTGAGTCAATGTATCACAGAATGATATTCATGGAAACAGTGGGCAAAGGAAAATGTATGACGAAGCACTGGCAGCCAGAGAAGAATGATGGGAATTCTCTCAGGACCCCAACATTTCTAACCCTGGTTGTACAAACTTTGGTCTTTTCCTTGGATACAGAGTCTGTGGAAGTAATGGGTGATTTCTCCATGATCATGTTATGTTATATGACAAAAGTGATGTGGCACATGGAGTTAAAGTCCCTAATCAATTGATTTTACATGAGTCTAAAAGGAAACCATCTTAGTGGGTCTGGCCTAACCAAATATTCCCACTTAAAAGAAGTTCTGAAACCCAGGAATGGAAGAAATCAGAAAGATTCTGCACTGTAGCACCTGTTCCTGCTGGCCACCGAGGAACAAACTGTCACATAGAAGACCTGGGCAGGGAGTTACAGGTGGTATTCTAGAGCTTAGGATCCTTCAGTTGGAAAGCAGCAAGAAAGCAGGTAGCCCTGTCCTATAAATCCAAAGTACTGAGTTCCCCCAGCACCATGAAGTCTAAGAAGCCCACCTGCTTACCTGAGAACCCAACCCAAGCTCACACCTTGACATTAAACTGTACAGCCCTAAGAAAGAACTCATCTAAGTCCCACCAAGACATGTGACATGAACAAGGGCATGATAACAAATGGTTGTTGTTTTAAGACAGTAATTTTGTGGTACTTTAGAACTCAGTCATAAAAACCAACATATTCCTATTGCAATGATGTGGATTTTTAATGATATAAGTGTCAATCTTAACATATTACATAAAACATTAATTTATTATTGATTATGAATATATTACTAATTCTAAATTTGGTAGTTTATGAACCCTGGCAAAAAATAATTATACAAAAGCAAGGAAAAATAACTACTCCAACATCAGTTGACCCTAAAACTTGAGTGACTACCACTGTCTTCTAAGCCTAAGCATCAGTGATTTTTCATTGTGTTATTCCTATTTGCACTTTTGCTGTGTAAACAATTGAGCACTCAGAAGTTGATGCATACAGCTGAGTAAGATGGTTGCTTTTCCTAAATGTGCTACTGAACCACACTCATTCAAATTCAACTCAAGGGTGTGACTCACTGCACAGAATCTTCATTTATATCTGGTATTCTGTTCTGCACCTCCCACCACATGTTTCCTCATTGACTTTAGTAATTACCCAATAAAACTTTTTATTCTACAAAGCTGAATTCCTGCTAGCAGAGTGTTTTTCTCAGCACTTGTCTGTATTTGTTGGATCCTTGATCTTCTGCAGGTGATGGGTTATGATTTCAGCCCTCAGTTTTATTATATTTTCCTGTCTAGAACATGGTATAGCCTTCCATCTAGGTCTTGTTTACAAAGTTGGCATTCTGTCCTGGATAGTGCTTGTTTCTAATTTTGAAATAACTAAGTAAAACCCAATAAACTAAATTTGATGGATCTTAAACAAGAAAGAATTACAGATGATAACTTTAAATGTCAGTGAGTTTGTTCACCATGTTCAGTGACACTTTG
The DNA here is from genome assembly GCF_052094955.1 of Ictidomys tridecemlineatus. Classification (NCBI taxonomy): domain Eukaryota; kingdom Metazoa; phylum Chordata; class Mammalia; order Rodentia; family Sciuridae; genus Ictidomys; species Ictidomys tridecemlineatus. The sequence goes on from NC_135489.1 coordinate 5,339,906, forward strand.
AGAATATGCACCAAATATGCTGACAATAATCTGGTCAAGTTTATCTTTGTAACCACTTCTCAGAACAAAACAGAAAAAAAGATGACTTTATGTTAGTTACAGAAAAGTAAACAAGCACATTTTTAAATTAGAATTCTTTATTTAAAGAATGAAAGAGAGAAGACGGGAAAAAAAACACGAATCTTCTCAGTGCAATATTTCACAGAAATAATATTTGTTCAACAATAATGGTTTTTCCTCTTAAAAAAGTGAAGGCAATGGGCTGGGGATGTGGCTCAAGCAGTAGCATGCTCGCCTGGCATGCGAGCAGCCTGGGTTCGCTCCTCAGCACCACATACAAACAAAGATGTTGTGTCCACCGAAAACTAAAAAATAAATATTAAAAAAAAATTTTTAAAAAGTGAAGGCAAACACAATTACAACTGTGTGGTACTTCCTAAAGTCAAAAGGCAGTGCGTTTATCCTGCTTTTCTCCAAACAAAGAGAATTTTGTGTACTAAAGAAGGCAGTGTGACCAAATATAGTGTTTTCTAAATTGTAGATTGATCTTGACATATGTCTAAATACCTCAAAATTATGAATTGATGTGTCCTAATAAGATTAAGACCACTTTTTGGTGTAGGAAGTATTTCCTGATGACTGTCATACAGGAGCATCAATACCAGATGGTAGAGGCATAAACTTCAAGTGTACACAAAGCATGCTGGGGAAATGCTGGATGTGTGTCATAGTTTGGCAGGTTTTCTTAAAGTACCCATAAAAACAGTATAAGAGAAAATATCGCTCTACTCAAACATATAAAATTTAAAATATGTGTTAATATGAAAACATTGTAGGTACAATAAATAGGGGAAAGATGAATCAGAGAACAGTTCGCAAGATAAACCTCAGGCAATAAGTAAATTTTTATTCTCCAAAGAATAAACGTTGAATAAGACAAAACAAAAGGATACTTATCCTGTTAGAAAATGAGGCAAATGGAGTGAAAGATTGATTTACAGAGGAAGAGCAAATGATCAGTTGTCTAGGAAGCAAAAATGCACATGATAATGTCCAATCATGATGCCATTGCCTGTTCATGTGCCGAGTTATTAACAAAGGGATGGGATTCCCAATTGGTAGGAGGCAGGGCGAGGTGAAAGCCAATATGCTGCTGGGAGGAAAAGGAAAGTGTTCTGAAGGGCAGTGTAAAACTAGGCCTCAGAATTACAGAACACAGAGCAGACCAAGATGGGTCTCACCTCATCCTCTAGGCTAGTAACCTCTAAGAGTATGGACTATGTGACGGGTGTGTTTGAAATAATGGGGAAAAATGGAAAATGCTAAGTGGTTTGGCTCAGTGGTCCTAGGAGCACACGTAGACTTCATTGTTAAGGTGATGGGGTGGGTGAAAGCTGGCCTAAAACTGTACCGAAACAAGCCACTAAGAGCATGTAGAAATCAACACACATGTCATCACCAATATACTGTAAATATATGGGATCCATATTTAGTATATAGCACCTGTTCAACACATAACACATGTGCAGAGGACAATGAAATTAAGATATTAATACTAATTATTTTTAGGTTATAATGGTTTCTTTATTCTTTCTTTTTTTCTGCTCTTTGGGATATTTATATTGTTTTGTTAATAGATATGAAATCAAGATCTAATTGGAGGTATTAAGTCTAGGAAAATAAGACTGTACATACTATTTTCTAAATTGAGATGATTAATACTCATCTATATTTTCAGAAAACAATCGATCAATACAGTTTTAGTTATGCTGATAGCTAAGGGTATGTCATTGCTGTCTAATGATCTATTCTCTCAGACTAAAAACCACTGTGAATCCACCACAATAGACATTTTCCAGTTTGTCATCTGACATGCATTCAACCAAGTACTGGGGATGAGTTCCTCGGTGAAGCCCTGCAGTGTGCAACCTCCCAGGACACTAGAGCCTCCGCACTTGCCTCCCACTTGATTCTGAGTGAACATACCCTTGAATTCACCTCCTCATTGTAAAGACAGAAAGATGTTACCCTGGGCACATTTCACAGCCAGTCCCCATGTGGATTGTCAGAGACTCCTGGTTGACAGCAGCTGCCCTCCCAAGTGGAGGTCCATTCCTACTTTTCCATTTCTGGCGGCCACTTCCCCTCCTCGCTGTGTGGACAGCAGCCCTATCTCTGCAGAAGGCTGGCCAGTCAATGCTCTGACCACCGGAGCTGCCAGCCCTGGCTATTCACGGTGCATCAGTCTCCTACTGTAGTTGTAACGCAGTGTTCAAACAACAGTTCCGTTCACTACCTGCCACTTCTGGAGGGTTGTGGGGAAAGAAGGTCCCCTACATTTTTCCAGGGCTGTATCCTTGGCCCATGCCACTTCTTCAGGACCAGCAGCACAGCACCATGCATAATTCTGTTTTCTGTGACACCACCTCTGTCCCAGTCACCTTCTCTCTCCCTCTCTGTCTACTGATTACACTGACCCTCCTGGATGATCCAGGGAAGTCTCCTCCACCTGGAAGGCCTTAATTTCATTGCACCTGTGAAGGTTTTTGGACACAGACTGTAATCTTCCAAGGCTCTGATAATTAACATGGGGACACGGAGGGAGAGGGCATTGCTCAATTTACCACAGTAGGTTGGATATTTCTCTTCTACTTTTTTCTTATTTTATTAACTAATGAGCCGTTTGTCTGAAATTATGGGAAGACTAATTAGGTAATCTTGAAGCTCGATTGTATACAATGCCAATTGGTAATAGTGCATCTGAACACATGTCCACCTCACAACTATTAAGTTCTCATCTATATAAAGAAATTATTATTATCATTATTTAATTTTATTGTTTTCCATAAATGGAGCACAAATTTTCATTTCTCTGGTTGTACATGATACAGAGTCACACCTTTCGTGTAATCATACTCATACATAGGGGTAATGATGTCCATCTCATTCTACCATCTTCTTTCCCACACACTCCCCTTCTGTTCCACCCAAAGTACCTCCATTCTTCTCTTGCCCCCTGACCATTAGGAAATTATTTTTTAAATTAATTATTTTATTACTACAGAAATATCTACAAAATGGAAATGTGCTCCAAAGATCAATATAATTTACCTTGATATAAATTGAATATGTGGTTTGGAATTTTAAAGTGAATATGTGTTTAGAAGTTTAAAACTAATGCTCACTATTTTCCAGAAACAAAACTACAAATTAACTTTTAAAAACTTGTTTTGTTATTTAAAAATAAATCCATAATTAAGATGACAAGAATTGTAAGAGCATGTGCTCAGGGACAGTCATTTAGTTCTGCCCCTTTGTTGTTTGTAATGACTAGACTTTAGACTTCTAATCCCTTTTCAAAAAAATGGGGAAACATCACAGTGAATGGGTAAAGTTTTGAATACATGTGTCGGGAACTGAGCAAACAGCCAATGGAAGGTGGCTGATATCTCCCTGTAAGCAGGATCATAGCACCCTGAAACCTTGATAGTTAACACTGCTCACTTTCAAATGCAATGAGGCTGTTAAGCTAAGGAAAGTGGTGAAAGTATATCACCTGCCAGGCACACCCTCTTTCCTTTCTTCCCTCTCTCCTCTATCTTCTTCTTTTTCACCTTTTTACACTTTTCTTTCAGCCCAATCATACCATAAAAGAAAACACAAAAGCATTTTAAATTTGAAATGTATTCTCTCGATGGACTTTTATTTTTGACATGGTTTCTCCAACCCCTGAAAAAAACTCTTCTGTGTTTATTCACATAGTTTAATGAATCACGTAACATTAAAGTCGATTCATTCTGGTGACTTGTTAGATCAAAACAATCGCATTAATTGAAACAACCTAGCTCCTGAGTTTCTTCCCTGAAGAGCTCAGCCTGTGGGGCCTTCGCTGAAGGTTCCCTGGCCACGCGGCCTGCCGTGGTGGGTCAAGCCACCCTGTGGACAAACATGAAGGCAGCTGGCTTCCTGTGATTTGGGGAAGGATCCATTGGGATAATATGTATGATCTCTCTGGTTCAGGTTCTGCAGCCGCTGTAGTTCACATCCATCACTGAAACTACACACTATAGGTTTGCTCCATGGAGACAGAAAATGAGTATCTTGATGCATTAGCACACGAAGTACAGAGTCATCACCAGCTCCAGGGTCTGTGGTCTTTATTTACCACAAGTTCCCTTTTTGGATTTTGGCATGTTTATCAATGAAACCAAGTAGGGTACCTTTATAAAAACAATATGTCTAAATGAACCAAGTGTTGCCTACGTGCATAAAACAGCCACCTAAACGAATCCTGGACCTCGAGTCCCAGGCCTAATAATAATCAGAGCGCAGACTCAGAGCAATTCAGGATCTCCTCATTGTAATTGCAGCATCTAATTGCACAAAATGAATAAATCATTGTGCAGCTGACCCAAGGCAGAGATGATAGCATAAAAATATACAGTAATTTCTTGGAATGAAAAAGGAATAGATAACTCGTGATGTGGTTCACACCATGTGACAGGAAAGAAATTGTCCCTATCTGCAGAATATAATTTTCACATAAAATGTCTTTCTGTTTTCTTAAAATAATATCTTTTAAAATAGCAGGAATGCATGGTTGAGGAGGAATCTAATAATTGTATGTGAGATTAAACTCAAGTTCTTGAACAGAATGTCCCATATTTAAAAAAGGAGAGTAAGATGTAACTTACTTGAAAATGCTGAATATTTTTGATGATTACTCTAGTCACAGCATTTTGGGAACAGGTATTGATTTTTTCAAAACAAACATGAAAATAATGCAGGACATGAAGAGAAGATGCACAAATCTATTTTGACCTCAAATTTCTTCAGCATTTTTCAAATAGAATGTCATTTCTTGTATCTAGGCAGCATAAGGGCCACATGAAGGTTAAAATATAGTGACAGGGGAAATTTTTCCATTTATTTTAGAGAAAAAAAAACCAAACATTTGTTTTGGGGGCAATGCTGAGGCCTGATATTCTTTATACTTTCTAACAATTTTGCTCCTATAATTAAAATACCACAGTGAAAAATGACAATTAAAGCAAAATATACATTTTCAATCCAGTCTTGAAGTTTCAAAAGTGCATACTGAATTGATTACTTATCATTCCCATCTCTGATGTTTCAGTTCTTTTCCTCCATCAACTTTGTCAGGAAAAGCTTGAAATTCCTTAGAAATCAAAGCCACTGTCAGATCTAGTGAAAGGGTAGCACTTCATATGCATGGTGCTGCCTCAAGAATTTCCACTGGGGTACGTGGCCTGCCAGCAAGCCTGCATTAAGCACCTAATGAAGCAGCACAGGGATTTGCCATTTGGCCTTAGATGAGGAGGTAAATGATGCTCAGGTAAGTTAATTAAAGAGAGAAAGCTCAGTTCCTCACAAGGGCGGTGGAAGAAACCACCCAGGGTCACCTGTGGGGCAGCAGGGATGGGTGCATGTGCTGTACTGGTGCTGGTGACGGCTGAGTTCGGAGGCACAGGTAGGCCTGGGGCAGTCAGCGGCTGTGAGCATAGAAGCCGCTGTGAGCTAAGGACGTGGAACTAAGTCTACAAGGAAGGAACTGGAGTATCTCTAGCAGTGGGGAGTCACGGTCTGGTTGAGACTGCCCAGTGGCCAAGCTCCCAGTGGCCCATGTCTCCAAAGACCCTGTGCAGAGGGTGAGGTGGCCATGCTCTGTGGCAGCAGTGGAGACTCTAACAAGAGCCTGGGGTTGAGGCACAAGTGATGGCCAGTTTGCTCAAGGCTGTCCAGGAAGAAAGGACTCAGGAAAACCTTGAGCCTCAGGGCTGGGGGAGGCCAGACCCTGTACTCTGTGTGGGGGAAGAGTCAAGGTGCAGGAGGACACTAAGAGGACTAGGGGGATGAGGATCCTCTGTGGCCCCAGTCAGCCCTGCTTCACTCGAGACAGTAACTAGAATTCCAAGTGGAGATGTTGAGAAGCCATTTGAATGATCAGGGCAAGTCTGGTTCTCAGACATGAGTCAGAGCCGGTGTGAGCCCAGAGTCAAGGGCGTGGGCTCAGAGTGCAGCTGAGGGCATCACAAAAAGGTCGAGGCGGGAGAAGAGAGGGAGCCCGTGGTGGCTCTGGAAGTCTGACTACAGACGTCTGCAGACACCAGCCACGTGGCCTCAGAAGGCAGAGAGCACACCTAAATTGATCAAAATTTCTATGAATAAAATCAACGGAGTTTCGGGTGTGCTAGATTTTGCTGTGTAGTATGAATTCACTACCTAACTGTATATAATGCTGACATGATTAAAACAATGTGAAGCTTTTTTCACATCTCGGAACCAAATACAGCAAGAGGCTCCATAGCATCATGAGGTTCAGAAAGTTTTAATAAACGTAGACATGGGTCCAAGCTGCGTGCAGGGGTGCACGCCTTCAATCCCCAGTGACTCGGGAGGCAAGGCAGGAGGATCACAAGGTCAAGGCAAGCCTCAGCAACACAGCAAGGCCCTAAGAAACTTAGTGAGAAAGGATGAAAATGAAGAAAGAAAAGAAGCAGAAGTCCCAAGGGACTGGGTGTGGCACTGGGGTGTGGACGGATGTGCGGTAAGTGTGCATGTGTGTGAAGGAGCATGTGGCTGTGCCCACAGGCTGGCAGAGGTAGAAGACAGGATTATAAGGGAAGCAGGAAATGAGGGGGACTTGCAGGGAGAACGGTGGGTGGGCGTGGCCAGGGGGGTCAGTGACCCTGGGACTTGTGCCAGTTCAGATGATCAGTGGAACCATCGAAACATTATAAATTGCAGATTTTCTTGATGCAGTATTATGATTCATTTGAATTCATCTACAAATGATAGTTTTACTAGTCACAAATACAGGTTTTTGAATTATCAGTGTTTCAGAGAGAAATCTACCCCTTTTACTTCAATTTTATTTTAATAGTTCTTGAATATTATTTAGTGAATTACTGGATTTATTTTAAAAACAGAATGGAATAATCCAAGTAGAATAAGCTTTAATGGCTTCAGCATTCAAGTAGCAACTATAGGTATAAAGCCCTTTAATTGTGGATTCAAAACAGTGCTTGCTAACAGATCAGACAGATCAGACACACAGGAGAATGATGCTATACTCTGAGGTCTGTGGCATTGTAAGACATGTGTTTTATGATTCCTTATTTAACACACTCTGTAAAACTTCCTTAATTTTGTATGTTGGCTATCCATCTTTCTTGCTTCATAATTAAAATGTGCTCAAAATTATTTCTGTCTCCTGCTAAATAGTTTATTTCTAAAGAGTCAGTAGGATGTGCATATAAACGTGGTTAGTCACAGGTGCATGCAATCCTAATGAAGGATTGAAACACTGTCACTGAAGTTTAGTGTGTGGCCGCCACCTTGTGGTCAGAATGGGAACAGATGTAAGTTTAAAAGAAAAGGAAAAAATAAATAAAAACAAAAGGAAAAAAATTTAAAATGAAAACAACCAAAACCTAGAAACAATGAAATACATTTTAAGTTCTTTATTCTTGGATATAGCCAAGTATAGATGTCATGCAAAAATTACCATTTGCAGACTCAAAAATCCCATAGACAAAATTGGATTTCTTGGTTAACATTTGGTATTCTTTTCCTGAAATGTTATGAGATTTTCCCCAATAATGAAACTACACGGGGTGTTTTTATACATATACTTTTAATTCTGTGTATACATGTCTATGTAAAAAATCTGAAAAGAGCTAAGTACAGTGTAATTGGAGTAATTTCTAGAAATTACTATTGCATTTTGACTTATGTATTTTCAATAACATTTCCATAAGAGTTTTTATAGTTCTTCAAAAGTATGTTCTTATTTGTCACCCAAGTTTATGTCTTGTAATATCCTAGACTATTCTATATCTCCTTAAGAATTAAGGATTTTTTTTGTTATGATTTTAAACACAAGGGTGATACTTCCTGAAGTTTAAAAATGTTTTTTTTGTGAGCAAATGAAATTAGAACTACTTGGATTAAATGTTAAACAAAGTTGAACAGGCTTTTTTGCCGTGCAACTTCTCTGACAACTTCAGTTTGCAGTTGACTCTAAGCAAGTCCCAAACCCTGCTTCTTGGTCTCACTTTCTCACAATATACTTCTTCCCTTCTGGAGTTAAACATCGTACTAAATTTTGTGTTTCCAAAGAACTAGTTGTGAAATGTGTAGATAACTATTCACTGGACACACTTTGAATTGAAAAATTGCAGTTAAAATACCTATAAATATAAAATCTGAATGTATGCAATTTCTGAAAATTGTGTTACTACCATTGTAAGAAAATATTGTCACTTTAATTCATGCCTCAATTGTATAGGATCACTCAACACTTTGAGAAATCATTCCTTTTATATTGGAGCCAACAAACCAAGATGCATTCTCTTCTAAATATTGTTTATCATGTCTTTCCAAATGAGACATGAATATCTACCTGACAATTTGATGTTAAAGAATGCATGTTATTTTGATGGTGAAACTGTTAAATATTTGATTGTGAAACTGTTAAAAATGGAATATCAAAAGTAAATATCTTAAAAACAGTTAAGTCTTTCTCCCATTACGTAGTACAACCCCATGCTGAAACTTACAATTATCAAGATATTTAGTAGGCATAAATTTTGTTTCCTTCTCCCCTTTTAGAATCAAACCAGTGTTTTATGCTGGGCAGGGATGTGCAGAGACATATACCCTCCAGGATATAAATGTACCTAAGCCTCACGGAATCTCTAGTTTCAGGGACACCCCAATCATATGTTTGAACTTTTCATCCTCATGCTGTGCTAACAAGGGTCCGTAAATGACAGTCCCTACTTCACAAGTTAAGAAATTCGGTATCCAGTAAGTCACTTAAATTTTGTATCATTCATCTCCTCCACATTGAAAAGTTTTATTTTATATTTGGTAAGTTTCATAGTAGAATAGTTCAAAAATAGCTAAACTCTATTTATCATATACACTGGGACAGTATCTGTTTTATGGTGTTTATGAGTTTATCACATTTAATTCTCATGATGACTCTATGTGGTAAAGATTGTCACCATCAGACAGATGTAAACTGGAACAAAAACATTTGAATATGTTTGCTCAGAGTCACACAACCAAGAAGTGCTGGGCCCATTGTTCAAAATGAGATGTTTTGACTCACAGTCTCTGTGCAACATTCTCCTCACACAGTCACCAACATGCCTCTGTGCGTCTGTATAGCCACACTATGTTCTGGACATAATGCAATCTCTAGAGCAAGCATTACCTTCCCTTATTTGGCAGATGCGGTAACTGGGTAACTGAATGCTTAGCCAGCTCCAGAGCAAGGAGTTTGAAAACACCCACAGTCACTGGTCAGTCTCAGAAGCCTGCTTCTGCTCAAGGAAGAAGCAAATACATAAGCATTCTTCCCGTTTGCAGCCAGAGTCACAAGGCTGAGCTTTATTCACAATCCAGTTGATGGCACAGCCCAAACAGTACACTTCTCACTGTGCACATGGGCTGATTCGTGAGGGAGACAAGGTCAGTGAGGGAAGACTCCTTTGGCAATGTTATGGGGTTCACTTTCTATTAAGTGGTTATTTAAATCAAGAGCAATAGTATTTTATATGTATGCCATTCTCTTGACCAACTAGATGATTTCACTGCATTTTAACAAATCAGTTTCTATTTTCTCTGCCCATGAAGTGGGATTGTAGTAGGAGGGTCCCCACAGCTTATGCTCAGGAGGCCCTTGAGACCAATACTCCTGTGAGCTTGAGTTGGTTACCAGAAAGTACCCTTTGAGTTCTTAAGCAGAAGAGAAATGAGAATCTTGAAGGACCCACTGCCTATCTATATTTATCAGAGAAGTATCCAGACAAGCTCACTACATTCAGAAACCAATATAAAATTACATTTTTGCTATTTATAAGACAAAGATTAATTTTTGTTCAAAGTTATAGTTGTTATAGATCAGTTTTTTAGCCATGCAGTGTTTAATTGCATTTTTGGTGTGTGTTTGTGTGTGACGGAGAATGCACGTATTTTGTTTGTCATTTGCCCAGGAAGTCTATAAATTATTGAAACTAAAGGAGAAAAGATATGAAGCATTGCCTAAAATAATGCAAAAAAGAGTGATGATGATTTCCAATTAAACTGGCATGTTTGCAAAATTTTTTAATGCCCAGAAGCATCAGGAATGTGATTTATTGATATTCCTAGATTATCTATTGAATGTCAGTAAAACCACTAAAATTTGATTACTGGTTCCAGCACATCAATTGACAGTTTCACAATTAATAAGAAACAGAAACAAGTAAGATCAATGTGGACTACTTGAAATTCAAATGTCAGTGCTCTTATCAACATAGCATTGAACTTCACTGAAATCCAGAATATAGTAATGCTTTTATTTGCATATTTAGAAGTATTAAGTTAACCCATTCTATTAGATAATTTTTATAATAATTTTCAATTCTTTATGGAAGATCAATAAATATTCATGTCTCTCTACAGGTATTCTTTACTTGTTGGATGACTAGCCTTCTGAAATCACTGCAGTGAATTAAGTCATGCTTTTTACAAAACCATTTTGCAGTTATTCAAACCAATTTGCAGAAAACTCCCTTATGCTTTGTGTATAGATTTTGACATCATTTATTATCTGCTCAACAGACCATATAAGTTCTACAAAAACGATTATGGTTGGCTACAGAAATTCAAATTTAGCACCATAATAAAAAGCAGATTTTTGCAGTAATGTATTAGATGATTAAATTTCACATTGTAGCAGTTTTTAATAGTGCTTAACAAGTCACTAACTCAATAAAATGTCAGGTATGAGACTGTTCTTTTCAAAATGACTGTATTCTCTACTTTTTAATATATAATGAAACTGACTAGGAAGTCTTTGCACCCTCTACCTGGAACTTAAAAGTCAATGGTGGGGGTGGGGGGGAGGTACTGTGTCTAAATCCAAGATAGCTATGTCTTGCTTTTGACTTCTTGGGGTTTGAGAATTTTACTTTAAGAATTTATCTAGAAGTGTTAAAATATTCCAAGTTGCCTTATGCAAAATATTTTCCTGACCATTTTGAATCATATCTAAAATAGACAAACAAAGCTAATATTGTAAAACACAGGCACTAGTTTTGAAAATGAAAAAAACATGTCATCATGTACGACTGTAGTTTTAAAAATTCTTGATCCTTAAAAAGTCTTCACTGGGCTGGAGGGTTAGCTCAGTGTAGGGTACTTGCCTGAGGATTGATTCCATCACAGCAAAATAGATCAATAGGTTTTTATTGCTCATTCAACTAATCACCACAAATTACCCATTTTGTGTAGGCCATACATTTTTCTAGGATGTCTATATGTATAATAATTACAGAACTATTTAAAACAATAAGAATTATAACTCATGAGGTGTACAGTGATTACAGCGGTAAAAACAAGTTTGTCTTAAAGGACTCTGGACCTACTCTAATCTACAATGCAGTGTTACTATAGAGGTTGCTCTAAACATGCCATTCTTCTAATCATAAAAAGGAACATTTTCTTAACATTAAAATCATATCTAACATTTTACCTTGCTGAATTGACTGTCCCATGTAATTATCAACCTAGCTTTCTTGTTTTCTTTGAGTTTCAGTTATACTTCACAGTGCCTAAATATGCATAATAATTTGGAAATCATGGTCATTGTAGTCTGTCACTAGAATGTATAAAATACTTGCATATGGGCTAGTTTTATTTTTTTGTGTGTATATAAAATTTGAATTAATATAGTGTTTCTGATGTTCAGGATTAATTTCCTCTTGATTCTGAGTATCCATGACTTGTATTTTTTTAAATATGCCTAAATGACTTCACAGGAATTGATTTAAGAATATTTTCTCATTATTATCTGATACATATTTTTCAAAATATTTTAATGTTGCAATTATGTGGTTTTGTACAGCAAAACTAACTTTATATATGTGGGATTTCTTTGTAAAGAATAATCCACATCAGTAGTCGGTATACAGGCTTTGCTCAATTAATGTATGACTTAAAAACAAGCTAGAACCCTCTGTGGATGGTAGGATTCATGGCAGAAGTCTCATGCCGTCTTATTAGCTGAGCCCCCCAGAAAAATACAGAAAAATACGCAAGAGACAATGAATGCTAAAGCCATACTTCTGAATATCGCATGGCCGACTTTTTGCCTTGATCTATTGGCAAATTATCAATCTAATCTTTTTGCAGTGTGATTTATGACTGAGCTAAGATACAGCTCTCTTTCTTTGTCTTGTTCTTTGTTTTTAGCTCCTTGTGAAGGCAACACGTTCTTCTGCCATAGTAACATGTGTATTAACAATACATTGGTCTGCAACGGACTCCAGAACTGTGTGTATCCTTGGGACGAAAATCACTGTAAAGGTAATGATCAGATCTTGAAATATGTAAGGTTCCCTTCCTAAGGAATGGGAAGGAAGTTTGTATGCACCTGACTTAAAAATTGAGCATATAGTGGCTTCTATGAGCTTCATCTGTTTTATATAACCAATCTGTAAGCAATTTTCTTTACCTTGATTTGCACTGTATCCAGAAGTTTCCTAATTTGTGCATGTATACTGGACGATAATTGATACTGGAATGGCTATTAAAGAAATAAACTTGTTAGAGTCTGCAGAACCATGGAAATTATATGGATGCCTACAGCACAGCACATTTTTTTCCCTAGTGTAACGGGTACCCCTTAAATCCATGGTGACACTTCTCATTTACTCCAGTTTGTCTTTGTTGCTCTTTGAGCTCATCTTCTAGTGATAAAATATGTTGCAGGGGCATTGATACTTCCAATTGCTTCCCGCCACCCAATTCCACTTCTATTTTGCTACCAAAATGCTTTTCTTTCTTTACAATAAAAATAGTAACTAGTGTCCCTGAGCCCTTCTCTAGCCTATGCACACAGATTTTTTTTTTCATTTAAACAGAGTTACTTGGCTGGTTTGTGTGGCATTGATTAGTTAAGTTCCAAGTGCCGTATAAACTCTTTTACTCAAGGTCAATATTAAACAATTATCAAAGAAAAATAAACAGGCAAATAATTCTATTATGTTTATAAAAGTCCAATGTTATCTATCAAAAGGCTTTCTTCAAGCAGAAGTGTTGAGTAGCCATTGCTTGATTGAGTCATTTAGAATGGCAGGTCCATTAGAAAGAATGGTCTGGTATCAAGTACTTCCATGGGGGTGTTGGTGACAATTGTGGAAGAACCACTTGTGAGCAAATGAGAAGTTAAATACTGTCGGACCTGCCCTTATGCAGCACTGGAGACGAGTAGTAGTCACCATCAGCCTTCTGCCCAAGGTGAACTTGTGGCCATACCTGTAAAGAACATTGGAGCCAAGAGCATTGAGAGAATGTGTACCTGTGAGCTTGGGGGAAAACCAAACCCCTTTCTCCAGATGAGGAAAACTTAAGTTTGCAGCTCATTCTCTTGTGATAGGAGAATGCACTTCTTTCTTATCATTTCAATCATTTCTAATTGATCAGGTCTGCTGTTGGGGCTTAGCCTACAATGTAGCCTAAAAGAATGTCCCACATGCCCTTGAAAGGAACGTGTCTTGTTGATATTGGGTGAATCTGAGACACTGCTGCTATGTCTAATAGGCCTGTTTCAGAGGTGTTCAAGATTTTTGTTTTCCTTTTGATTTTCTCGCCTCCGGTCCATTATTAAGAGAGAGTGTTCAGTTCTTTAAGTATTATTCTTGAATCCTCTGATTCTCTCTTCAACTCTGTAAAGCTTTTGATTCGTGCATTTTTTAGCTTGGTGGAAAGGTCTGTAAAAATTTACAACTTTTTTGTCTCCTTGATGGATTGACCCTTTTATCAACATAAAATGATGTAATGTTAAGAAACTTTTTTTTGTCTTAAAAATATACTTTGACATTGGTGTAACCACCTTTCTTTGGACTGTAATTCTACCCTTTTAATTTCAGACTGTGTCTTTGCCTATAAAGCATTTTCTCTGAAGGCAATGAATTGTTGGATCTTATTTTTTTTAATCCAGTCTAACAATCTCTGCTTTTTTCTTTAGTCATTTAATCTATTCCCATTTCATCACTGTTAATATAGTTGGATGTATATTCACTATTATAGTTTTTGTTCTCTATATGTCTCATTTTTTTATCTTTAATTTCTTTATTTTTCTCTTCTTTATAAGTTAACATACTCTACAGTAACATTTTAATTTTAAATAGTTTTTCAAGGTATTCTTGATTTATTTTCTTAGTGGTTGCTTCAGGGTTCTTAGTATATAGCTTGATTTCTCAGGATATATTTAAGATTTATAACAAAAATTCTAGTGAGATATATAAAAACTACTCCTGTACAGTTCTATTCCCTCTTCCATTTTTCACATTTTCTCCATATTACATCTATATATGTTAAATTCATTGCAGTAGTCATTAATTTATGTATTTTTATATCTCATATTGGGAGAAGATAGGACAGCAGACATAGATTAATGTAATTTGTTAGACAACTCCTTTAATCGAATGTTTCTGGACTCCTCATTTGTTTTCATGAATTTATATTGTCCTCTGGTGTAATTTCCTTTCTCCCATAACAGTTTAGTTTCTACCAACCTTTTTTATCATCATCACCAAATACATTACATTTCCATAAGTTATAAGCTCAGCAATACCATTATATACCCTATGACCTTGCCTTTTTACAATTTTAAGTAAGGACTGTGGGTGAAATATGCCACTGAACTTCCATAATTATTCACATAATTTCCTTCCTTGGATGTGTTCATTTTCCTGTTTCAGTTGCTGTGTCTAATTTTTTCATGTGGATCTGTTATTAGGTCACATGCTTCCAGCTCAGAGAACCTCCCTCCATACATTTTTAAGGCAGCTCCTTCAGTGTTGGCTTCCTTCTTCCTTTGTGTTTACCTGGTATTCTCCATTTCACTTGGACAGCACTTGCCTTGGCAGTTGGTCTTGGTCTGCGGTGTGTAGCTGTGGCGACCCTCGGTTGGTCTGTAGGACTTTATGTCTGCCCCACGTGGCCCGCTGGCCTCCACTGGTGAATCGGATCGTGGCCTCTCGGGGCTCTTCTCCTGGGCTGCTTTGTGGTCCCTTGTCCATGTCTACGTTTCAGGGTGACCTTGGTAACATTTTTGACATTGTCTGGGTGTGGTGCTCTTACGTTGTCCTGCTTGGACTCTGTTGAACCTGGATATGAGATCTCTTGTCGAGTTTCTGGAATTCCCGGATGGTTTTCTGGTTTCGCTCCCCTCCCCTCTGCACTCCCATCATGTCAGCATGGTTGAGTACTGGCTGCTTTTCTCACACTTGATTTCTCCTCATTCTTTTCCCCACTTCTTCAGATATTGTGATTTCGTTCCTCTGTGTTCCAGGGTGAACAGGGCTCTTCTGTTCCTCTCTGAAGCATCTCTGGTTAGAGATGATGATTTGAGGGCCAAAAGAACTGGTCATGGTTCAGAAGCACAGGAGTTCACTGTCCCTAAAGAAATATAGCAGATATGTTCCAGGAAATGCCTCTGCATTCGCCACACACCATCAGGATGTTTTACAGAGTTCCATTAAACAGAGTTTAAACCCTTGTCTCTTTGCCTCTATTTTTGTCAGTCATGGCTACTTAATTTGGGAAAGAGTCTACGCAAGCCCTCATGCCACCATCCCCAAATGTCTGTCCTGAATTTGAAATGGATTATCCTTTGGTGTCACAATATTGCTGTTGTTTTAACTTTAGTTTCCCTGTCAAACATAAATACAAAATGATACAGATGCATTTCATGTTCCTCATATGGGAGTTTTGAGCTTTCTCGTAACTAAGAAAGAAGTTAATGTGTAAAATCACCAGTTCATTCCTGATTGTCATGCAATTTTGACCTGGTACATATTTCTTCAGCATTATGTATATATGAATATGCGTACATACATGCACCTACGTGTACACACGGATGTTTATTGAAATCAGAGATGCTGGGCAATAGGACGGTCATCGTAAGGCTAGAAGATAGGGCCTTTTAACAAGTAAGAAATTTTGTTGAATTTAAAATATTTTCTTCTGCTGCTTTAAGCTTGCAAAATTTCGACGCTCAGCCTATCTCGTTTCTAAGTTTTCAGCACATGTTCTGACCGTGACATTAACGTGTGGTGGGTTGTCTCTCGTTGTCTGTCTGTCGTCTCCGCTCTCTCCTACCTGCAGAAAAGAGGAAAGCCAGCCTGCTGGACCAGCTCACCAACACCAGCGGGACTGTGATTGGCGTGACTTCCTGCATTGTGATCATCCTTATTATCATTTCTGTCATTGTACAGATCAAACAGCCCCGTAAAAAATACGTCCCAAGGAAGTCAGACTTTGACCAGACTGCTTTCCAGGAGGTGTTTGAGCCTCCACACTATGAGCTGTGCACCCTCAGAGGGACAGGGACGGCTGCCGACTTTGCAGACGTGGCAGATGACTTTGAGAACTACCATAAACTGCGGAGGTCATCTTCCAAATGCATTCACGACCATCACTGTGGATCCCAGCTGTCCAGCACGAAAGGCAGCCGCAGCAACCTCAGCACAAGAGAGGCTCCCATCCTGACAGACATGCCCGCCCAGCCAGTCAAGCCCCTCGGTCCTCCCGTGAGCAGAAGGAACATCCTCGTCATGAAACACAACTACTCCCAAGATGCCGACGCCTGTGACATCGACGAGATCGAGGAGGTGCCCACCACGAGCCACAGGCTGTCCAGACACGACAAAGCCGTCCAGCGGTCAGTATCTATTGATTTTTTGATGATGCTATAATCCGAGGACTCTACCTGTCAGAGTGTGCTGTGCCAGTTTGTCTCCAGATCTCAGTCCCCCAGGCCCCTAGTGAAGGCTCCAGCCAGGGTCTCAGCATCTCCCCCTCTTCCTTCCCAGGGCTGCCCACACTCTGTTGAAACCCCTACGTGCAAGATATCTCACACAGACCAAAGCATTCCTATACATATATTTATTTTTCCAAAAATTCTGACATTAAATTAATAACAGATTTATATTGCTGATTTATTTCCACATAGTCATGAATGTTACCCCTGAAAACATTTATACACTTTAAGATAAAATGATACTTGAAAACAGTTGCCTTACCAAGATGGCTAACTCATCTTGTTGAATAATTGTAATGCACACATAATATATTTTGCAATATTTTTACTTTTTGTATGAAAATGGAAAAAAGTTTCCTTGCACATATCTCATTATGCTTATATTACAAATTGGTCACAATAGCATATATGCTAGAAGACGAAACACTGATGTTTATATGCAGCGAGAGTTAGTTAAAATATTTTATCATTGTCCTTTCTATACAAATAATATATACCATATTATTTGTATTCTATTATCAGCTCCTAAGAGGAGCAAAAGTTATGGAGACAGAGAACCTAAAATTAGAAAATATTATTTTAAGTTCACACATCCAGTCTTCTTAAACCATGTTCTGCATGTTTCCTAGCGTTTAGTTTGTTCTATGAATTTACGCACCGTCTCCATTTGTTATACATTCTCAAAATATAAAGTATTTTAGTTGATTTAATACGTTTTTGCATGCTGATGTAAAACAAGGACTTCCATGGTTTTATGAGTTTTCGAAATGCTTTGCAGTAAATAGTTGTATGCGTATGTTTATTTTTGTGCGAATATTGCTTTGTTGAATGAAACAGCCGTAACCTTCCAGGTTCTGCCTCATTGGGTCTCTAAGCAAACATGACTCTGAATACAACACAACTAGGGTCTAAAAAGAAAATTCAAGGTAAGCAAAAACCCTTGGTTCCTTTTCCCACTTTGTTGTATTCTGTTTTGTTTTGTTTCGTTGCTATCGTCTTGTAGTTTTTCAGGAATGTGATGTTTATTCATTATTTCTTGAGATATGTGTTTCATGGCATTTCATAATTAGAGACATAATGGAGATCATGGAACAGTGCTGATGGAGGGATGATTCTTGGACTATTTAACTTTAAAATAAATGTTAGTATTCTTACCAGTAAGCATTGTCCTAAAATGTTACTTAAAAGGATGTTGACAATTTTATGTATTTTAAAGTAAAGATACTAAAAACAATGAACTTTCTTTAAAGAAAAAAAAGAAGAAACTCAAGTTTTATGAAATAAAAAAAGTCATTTATTTTTTTAAAACTGGAGTGAATATATAATACTAGTAATTACTCATATAACTTGACAATATTCTATTCATAACCAAAACACTAAGTATTTGGAGATACTCATAACATTTTTGCACTCTTAGTTTTGCATGAATGTGTAGCTCATCTCATCAAAATTAAATGCAGCATGGTATGTCAAATTTTATAAGATAAAACTTGAATCCTTGATAATGTAAATGGTTTCATTATTATAAGTTGTCTGTGTGCACATCTGTTTTGTCACCAGATATCACAGTGGCTCTATTTTTGAAACTTGCAAGAGTCTCTATCAATGTCCATTTAAATTTGTTAAACAGCTAGTCTCCTCAGGACTCTTCCAGTCTATCCACCATTCCTGAATTAGATAAACGCATTTCCATGCTCTGTACTACCTTAATAAATTGGTGTATTTGCTTGCATTTTTCACTGGGAGAAAATGTTTTAACTGTGTTTTATTTTCAGAAAAGAACTATTTATACAAACATGGGGACTGTGAAAAGAAAATTCTATAGTGAATTGTGAAAAGTGGACCTATTTCTAAATTCATTCCACTGCCTTTATCCAAACTTAAGAATTACAGACATTTGTTATTTCTTCGGCAAGACATCCCCGCTGCACAATGATATGTTCATTTCGTAATTTGGTTGCTGGCCACCAAGTGCTCCTTAGTTTTTAAATACATTTTGAGATTTACTGGAAACTTGAAGAAGAAATTAGATCCTGATTAAGACGATCCCAACTTTATTTTTATTGTCAGTTTCACTTTTGTTTCTGTGTTGGTTCTGTCTTTGTTATGTAATTGTACATTGTGTGATGTGTGGAAAACACAACCCTGGACGAACCTTCGGTTACATGTAATTGTTTTCATTATATAGACTTCTTGAGAATAGTGCGTTCCTGAGTGGTTTTGAACATGCTACAGAGGAAAGTGAAAATGTGGACCATGGAAACACCAGCTAGAGGTTTTATGGACTACACACCTATTGTTTTATTATGATTAAATGCAGTAAAAAGTCATGAGTCCAATTACTAGATTGCAATAAGAAAAATTTCATTTTTTTTTCTCTCCTACATTCCCTTGATTTTTTTTTTTTTGTTGTTGTTCTCTATCAAAGGGAGATACCAAGTTTCAAAAACAGCTTTTGAAACCAGGTACTTCACTGTTCATATCCTACCACAGAGATGTTTTTGACTAAGTACTTAGCAATAGGACTGGATCGACAGTCTGAGAAACTACCCTGCATGTCAGTACTGGATATTTGAGTTGGGAAAAATACCCTCTTTATTAGACACATTGTAAAAAGCATGCATTCTCAAATATTGCTGTTACTCTTCCATTTCTTTGTGTCACATGCTTGCTACTTGTAACGTTTTTATATAAAGATATATAAAATGTATAATTATTTCCTAACTTGAGTTAAGAGAAATGTTTTCTTCTGTTAGACGGATTCAAACTCACAGGAGAACAGGTTTTATTTATATCAGTTCTCCCCACCTTTCAGAGCATAAGACATCCTTTAGTATTTAGGTTTACTTCCCTAAATATTTGATTTTTAGAATTTTATGGAGTATGTTCTCCTTTTAGGATAGGAAAATCATTTTAAGCACTTTAAAAGCATAGGCCTTTATGACCTTGAACTGCATCATTGAAACATTCTTGTCCTCAGCACACAAAACACTTGAAAGCTAGTGATGATGATGTGTTATATACAAAGGAAGTCAAACCCTGTAATGGTAACTGCTGCTGAATTGTATACACACTCTATATTTGATTTATTCAGTGGGAAATTTTAAAAATATTAAATACATATTCTTTGAAAATGAATTTTAAGAACCAGTATTACTATAAATCTGCTTACAAAATTTTCCAAACTATTTGATTCTATAGCTGAAAAGATTCTGACCTTCAAATAGAAAAGCAATCTGGTCTACACAGTTCAGTCCTGGCAACACAGGCAGGCTTCACCAACTACCCAGATAAATCATGTCATATGCCCCTGTTAGGAAGTCCATTTGGTTTATGTTTAAAAAAAAAGTAAAAGAAAAATATAGTAATTTTATAATAGAAGAATCAAAGAATTACAGCAATTCTGAATATTTCATATTTATTGAAAAAAAACTAACAAAAATAATCACTTCCATGAACTTGATAAACTGGTGAATAGAAAATGTATTGGACATTATAAAGATCAATTTTTACTATTATTTTACCTATTTTGATACACGTTACTTGTGATAAAAAATTAACATTTTTTCAAACTTTGCTTGGCTGATTTATTTATTACCATACTTACTTTTATGTCCCTTATTTCAAAGTTGATGCACCAAAGATTATTTTTAAATAAATAGCCATATTTTATATAGTTTTCACTCTTCAGGAATCTTTATAGGCCCTCATTTGCTTTAAATGACTAATATTAACCATATGACACACATGTCTCAACTTTTTATTTACAACAGCAATGAAGATAGGAAAATAAAGTAGGTGAAGTTTACTATACTACAGGCTGAGTCCTGTAGCTCTTCACAGGATATCCATTCCCTCCATTTCTTTTAAAATGTGCAGAATGGTACCGATCTGCTTATTCTCTGCTTAAAAGATATTTGTAACAGGAATCCACTAATAGGTACTTCAAATTTTTTATTGTCAAACTAAACTAAGTATAATGATAGATGGATAATTTGCATATATTTAAAACACAATAGCTCCACAGGAAAAGAAAAATATTTCAAGTGAAGAATGGGCCTCCTGTGTGATGATGGTAAAGTTATTTAACACACATAAGCACCAATTCATCAGAAAAGAAGATGTGGTAATGCTGGGGCAGGGACCTGGAGGCACTCCTCTGTCCCTGGCACCAACTTGAGGCTCTGAACCTGGGGTGCAGGGCCCCAACAAGGCTTGGACATGTTCCTTGGAGAACCCTGGATGTCTCAAATTCAGTATTGAAATCTCTTTTTATATCAAAACTCCTGTTTCATGGTTTCGTCAGACCCCATCAATTTTAGCCTGTATTACAAAATGGGGACACCTGTAGGTAAGGGAGAATATGTTTGAAATCTTTTAAATCAAATTATTTTAATGAACAATTATATTTTTTCATAAAGTAAATTCAAATATGCTAACCTGAGTGGGTTTTTTATTTTTTAATCTTTTTTTAAAAAATTTCATTCTTCTTAGTTATACATGACAGGAGAATCGATTTTGATAAAATTATACAAACATGAAATATATCTTATTCTAATTAGGACCCCATTCTTGTGGGTGGGAATGATGGTAGGATTCACTTAGGTGTTTTCATATGTGTATGTAGGAACATGATGTTAGATTAATTGTACTATCCTTCCTATTCCTGTCCCCACTTCCGCCCTTTCATCCCCTCTGTCTAATCTAATGAATTTCTCTTCTTCCCCTCCTGCTCTTTATTGCAATTTAGCTTCCACATGTCAGCAAAAACATTTGACCTTTGGATTGGGGGGATTGGTTTATTTCACTTAGCATGACAGTCTCCAGATACATCAATTTACTGGCAAATGTCATAAAATCATCCTTCTTTATGTCTGAGTAATATCACAATTTCTTTATCCATTCTTCTGTTGATGGGTGTCTCGGTTGGTTGGTTCCATAGCTTAGCTAATATGAATTATGCTGCTATGAACATGAATGTGGCCGTGTCACTATAGTATGCTGATTTTAAATCTTTGGGTATATGCTGAAGAGTGAGATAACTGGGTCAAATGACAGTTCCAGTCCTAGTTTTTTGAGGAATCTTCTTACTGCTTTCCAGAGGTGTTGCACTGATTTACAGTCCCACTAACACTGTATGAGCACTCCTTTCCCCACACTCCCGCCAACGTTTGTTGTTACTTGTATTCTCACCATCCTCATTCTGACTGGGGTGAAATGGAATCTCAGTGTAATTTTCATCTGCATTCCTCTAATTGCTAGAGATGTTGCACTTTTTTTTCACGTATTTGTTGATCATTCTTATTTTTGTGTTTTATTAACAAAATGTCTTCAAATAATGGGTGAAGTTAGCCCAACGTTGGTGTAATAAAGCTCTGGTGTTTTTCTATGTTTGGATTCACTGTGCAAAATCTTGGTGGTGTGTCACACTCACAGGCAACACCAGTGAAGCCCTGAGTAAGGCTGTGTACCTCTGCACACATGCCTTTTTGTTCTCTTCTTCAAGGTTGGTGTGGAAATCTCCTTTTTAAAACCATTTTTACATACCTGCCAGTTGATACATCAGACTGCACAATTCACATATGAGGTAGTTGATTTGCCATAATTGATTTTGATTTGATTACATAATTAAAATGTGGCTATAAACACAATTGAAGATCCATGTTTTAAAGTTAGACCTTTGACTTTCCTTGAATATTCATGTAAGTGACTGCATTACCTTTTTCTCTATTTTCCCCTTAGGACATCAGGGTTTCCTTACATTTTATAACTTTTTAATAAAACCAGTGAATGGGTTTTCCTTGGCCTCAGAATATAATAAAAATCTATGAAATATGATCCTGGTTCCCATTCCCTTTATTAATGGAAATAGTGCACAGATGTTTTGGTAGTGAAATAAATGATAGCAGCTTATCACGAAGCTTGTGCATCACACGATGTGAATGCACATCAGCCTCCAGCTCTGGAGGAAAGCTAACGAAGTAGACTGAGTTCCCTGCATCCTAAATGGACATGACTGGAAAGTGAGTTTCAGTCTGCCCAGTTTGACAGGTCACTTTCTGCCTACATTTTCCTTTATTGGCTCATTTCTGTGCCTCACAGGATGGCACAAAGGACCTGGCCAGGAAATTTTTTAGTAGATGAAGGAATAAGGAGAACCTGATTTATGTAGTTAATCTAATCTCTTATTTATGTAGTTCATATTTCCCACATCCCTTTAAATGAATAAACTATCAAATAAAAATATATTTTTAAATATCCATGGATCTTTTAAATCAATAATCCCAATTCAATAAATCCAAGGCCCTTAATTAATTTAAAATTACCATATTGGTTTTTAATATATTTTAGTTGTTGATGGACCTTTATTTTATGCATTTATTTATTTGAGGTGCTGAGAATTGAACCCAGTGCCTCACACATGTGAGGCAAGCGCTCTACCACTGAGCCACAACCCAGTCCCCCATGTTGTTCTTAGTAATGAATGTTTATATTGTGCTACACAATTTTTTAAAAGTTGATCATATCATTCAAATAATTGGGACAGTGTTGCAAAAGTTGCAGGTAGAGGTGACTGGTGACACGTGCTCCTAACAACTCCTGAGTCTCCTTGCTGCTCAAGTGCTATATGTCCTTGGAAGTTCTCAAGGAGGTAAATGCTTTTACCTGGCCTTTAAGTTCTTGAGGGTTGGAAAAGTGAACTCGACCTGTTTCAGACTTCTTCCCTCTGCTTGAGTGTTTTCCAGAAGGTTCTACTCCCTGATTCGCTCCTTCCAGAGGTCTTGTTCCCTGATTCACTCCTTCCAGAAAGTCCTGTTCCTTAATGACTCCTCTGTCCAAAGTGATTGTGCATCCAACCTGATCCTTTTCATCCTTACTTTCTCTCCAACCACTGAAGCATGCTATTTTACAGTGATTCCTTCTTTGAAATAAACATTTTGGCCCTTCTCTTAATATTCATGGATACTGACATAAATTTTTTAAAATTATGAGAACACAAAATATATAATTCCTTTTGTATCAGGTTGCAAAATTTATACTCTTTATTTTCTTGCCCATGAGTTAAACTTGCCTCAATATGGCTAGACTTTTTGAGTCTATACAATGCCCATGCCAGACTTCCTCCTAGGTACCTGGGGAAAGAAAACAAAGAAGGCAATCTAGTGGGGCACACAATGACAAGGACAGGTAGAAGGAATGGGGCTTTGAGGAGCTGTAGAAGGGACTTTTTCCATCTTGGAAAAAAAAAAAAACCCTGTGTTCCTGTTATATCATCTTCTGTGGAAGACAGAACATACTCAACTGCCAAGAGACTACAGTACAGACGATGTTTCACAATCAAGAAGTTAGTAGCAGAAACAGGGGAAATAACTTCTAAGCAGGATGGGAAAAGGCACGTGGTAGAAGACTGGCCTTCTATGGGGTCTTAAAGAGTGACACCATTGTCAATCAGCAGTGCAGAAAGGAATTTCCACCTAGAGAAATGAGAGCAGCTGTAGTCTTGGAGGCTCATTTATCTGAGTTGAATGGAGCTTAGGAGGAGACGGGAGGGTGGGGGTAATTATAGTGTGAAGAATAGGTAGGAGTTTACAGCATGATTTCTGCTTGTGTTGGATGCTTAGCCAAAGGAGTTTAGCCTTTATTCAAATGGATCGTTTTGAAGTTTCTTGAGAAATGTGGTTTATGAATCCTCTGAAGACACTGTTGCCAAAATGATCGAAGAGTGGAAAAAAGTATAGCCAATTAGACCAATGGAGAAAAGAGACATGAGAAAGACTAATGATGAATGGACAGGGATGCGGAGTGTTTGTCTGGCTTTTCTATTTATTTTGAACCCTATTTTATTGTTTTGTGGTCTTAGTTGACTACCTGATGAATGTATCGAGGGTCACAAACCAAACACCATTCTGAGTGTCTTACATGTCATCTTTTCCTTGGTCACTTTAGTAATTCAATGAATAGCATCAGTAGTAATAATATTTTTTGGTAATATGTTAATAACCATTGTACAGATGAGGAAACTGAGGAAAGTTTCAATAAGTGAGAAAAGTTGTACAATAAGAGATAAATTCAGCTCTGAAACCAAGCTGACTAACTGCAAGTCAGCCAACATTCTTCCCAGATGTGTGACACCTGTCCATCAATATTCAGCTCAGTCCATTTCACTGAGAGAAGTTGATAGTTATCCATATTAATCCCAGAGTTTTGTGTTTCCTCATCTGTAAAACATGTATTATAGCACCATCCTTCCACTTTCCACCTTAGAGGGTATGAGGATCAAATTATCATGCACTGGAAGATATTTTTTATACCCTATAATGCATTGTAAAAATAAATCATTTTTCCTAAATCATGTGTACACTTTATTTTATAATCGACCTGGAACAAACACATCCTCTGTAAAGAGCAGTGATGAAGAATAACTCCTGGCTTCTTTTGCCTCCAGTGAAACATAGGCCTCTGGAACCCACCCATTCTCAATTCACCTGAGTACCACTTCCTACAATTTTTTTTTTAATTGCATCCTGTTATAGGGGTGCTGTTCATCTTGAGTGAACAACATTGAAATCTAAAGCTCTTAAATAACCTCCAAGTCCTCGTTATCAAGTACACAGCAAGATAGCAACACTTGAAAGAAAATCCTTTTTCCCAAAGACAGAAAATTGTCTTGCACAAATTCACATATTACATCAGTGCAAAGACAAACACAGTTGTGCAAATCAGTGCAATCTCATAAACGTAATTTTGATATAAAATGTGGTATGCTACCACGAAAATAGCTTGCCAGTGGTTCAAATCCAAATTGTAAGTGCAGTTCATGCTACATATGTGTTCTTTTTTTTATTTTTATTTTTATTAGTTGTTCAAAACCTTACAAAGCTCTTGACATATATTTCATACATTTGATTCAAGTGGGTTATGAACTCCCATTTTTACCCTGTATACATATTGCAGAATCATACATATGTGTTCTTTAAAGAGTCATTTGAAGGCTCTGAGTTTCACCCCAAACTGTAAAACAGAGCAGGCTATAGCTCGTGAAGGAGTTCCCACAGGAGCCAGAGCGGGGTGCAGAAACCAACAGCTTGAGACAGTGAGCTGCAGGGAGATGGTGGCATGTGCCTTTGTGTTTGCCAATTTGCCTCAGCATGGGGAAGTGTCTCTCCCCGTCAGCCTCCCATACCCCTGTGAGGCAGGCAGTCCCACAAAACATCACGCCCTGCTTCTGACATCCCAGTGGGTTTAGACAATGGGGGAAAGACCTCACCTTCATTTCTGAGGGATCCGATATAGGACCAGGCAGAGGAGGTGTGAACGCTCGGTCAGGTGGGAAGGAAGCGGCAGAGGGAGCCTGCAGGCGTGGCGAGCCCCATCCAGCATAATGAAGAACATGGTGCCAAGGCACTGGCACCACCAAGAGCTGCCGACTCCAGAACACAAACACGTGAGGACACAAATCAGGACCAGCAATCTGCAAGGATCCTGCAAAAACGTGCTGCTCCCTAAGTAGCTGGCTGTCAATGTGTGTCTGAAAAAACGGGAAAAGGAGTGGAACAATTAAATATTTAAGTTTCTTTTTCACAGGAGCTCTATCCTGACACCTGGTTTAGATTTATTGATGATACCACTTTGCATATGAATTGACACTTTATCTGAACTTATTTATCTTTCCATTCCTTGTCATCTGCTGTGCACATCCACAGTTTTGGTGGATGAAAGATAATTCCATAGCAAAGACAAACTCTGAATAAGTTTAGTATTCAGAGTCTAGTTCAAAATCTGCAGAGATAAAGTAGTAATAAGGAGATGGGAGCATTTACTACCCTGATTTGGTCAGTACACATTGTGTATGTGCATTACTTTCTACAATTATTACGTGTTAATCAAACATTTTAAAACTGTGATAAGAAGAGGCTAACTACACCATTTTGATCATCATACTGTAGCCCGTAAATTAAACTTCCAACTAAAATAATAAATCCTTTTTAAAAATTAAAAATTGCTTTCTAAGCAAAATTGGTAGCTAAAATGCAAAAATTGGCAAGATTTAAAGCATAATAAATTTAGAGATTAACATTTTCACTGAATTATTTGAAGTGCATATCAATTCAGTATATTTAGAATCCATAGGGAATTCTGTCTTTTTATTTTCCTCATATAAGCTAAATTTACGAATAAGTGTCTCTAAAATAGAATATTTCTAAGTTGATCCTTATCCTTAAGATATATCCTGTGACAACATGATTCATATATTGTATTTGCCTAATTTCCTGAAAGGATAATCATTATTCATTACAAAAAGTCTAACACTTATTGATGATATTAACAGGACTTTAGAGAGAATTCATGTTTTGGGGAGAAAATGATTCCTCTTTTGACTCCTTTTCTATAGCAAAACATTTTCTCCCACCTGTCTTGAGAATTTTACAAAATATGCAGATATTTCCTACATGTCAGATCATTGCTGCTTCTTTTGTCTCTTGAATATAAGCGTGATCTTTTAAAAGACTGTGCCAGGTGGCAAGACATCCCATCTCACTTCAAAGCCCACTGTGCTTTGAATTAGTAGGGCTGGGACTCCACCAATTCCTTTGCCAGCTGACCCCAGTTAGGATGCCCTGATCCTGGTAAGGATTCCTCAGGACCTTTCATCAGAAGGTGGCTCCCAGAGCAGACAGAGGGCAATGAGGTCGCAGAGCCCTTTCTGCCAAGTTAGCTCAGCAGCAGCACCTGCAGCTCTTCCCTGAGAGCTCCCCCAGGGCTCTGTTTCCCAGCCTCTGGATTAATAGCACCACTTTCCCTTTTGTTATTTCCTCTAGCCTAAGGGGGTTAGAGTGTTTTAAGCTCATCTCTGTGTTACCTTCACCTTCTCTCCCTCCCCCCCCCCCTCTCTCTCTCTCTCTCTCTCTCTCTCTCTCTCTCTCTCTCTCTCTCTCTCTCTCTCTCGCTGTCTCTCTGTTTTGTTTTTTAGCCCTCCAATGTGTAAAGGATTCCATTTATTAAAATCTCTCTGTGGATACATCTTGTGTGTTCTCTTTCTTACAGAGCAGAGGATTAGGGTGGGTTTTCATTGGAATTGTTTTCCTTCCTAAGGGCATTTAAAAATACTTCCCAGAGACACTTTTGTTAAACTTACAACTTTGTCTAATTAAAGTTTTCACTAGAAAGAAATATTTGTTTAGATTGTTTCTGGAATATTAGTTCTGTACCAGGAGATTTTTGTTTTTTTGCTACAATGTATATGTTTTATAGTGAGCAGTTTTATAAAGGGTAGACAATTCTCCTAGGGATTTTGCAGGGGCATATAATTTGCATTGAAATGGCTTT
Organism: Ictidomys tridecemlineatus; assembly: GCF_052094955.1. NCBI lineage: Eukaryota > Metazoa > Chordata > Mammalia > Rodentia > Sciuridae > Ictidomys > Ictidomys tridecemlineatus. Next base: position 5,368,077 of record NC_135489.1, read on the forward strand.
GACATGAAAGAAGTGCATCTTTCCAACTGATGTTCCTCATGGAGCCAGCTTTGGATAACTTCCTAATTCAAGAATGCAGACCACAGTAAGTCTTATGCGCCTCTAAATTTGACTTTGTTCTGTAAAAGCAAAATACCTTTCAAAATGATTGTCCAGCTACGGACCTCTGTTGTCTTGTAGAAGGACCTGGGAACTACTCTGGCATTAGAAGTTTCAAAGCATTTCCTAAGAGAGTTAATAACTGGAATTCTAACTAATCAGCCACAGAGCTTGGAAAGTTAAAAATATACAAACTCAATCTTTCACAGGGAATGATTTTAAACCTAATCACCTGGTGATAAGAATTTTAATCTATTCAAAGTCAACCACCATCGAACTTTTATCTTAAGCAAACAGAGAGTCTACCAGATGTGGCTGATAGAGTTGAATGATTTTGACTCTGCCTGTGGTCTGTTTAAATTGTGATTCCCTACAGTCTGTGATTATACAGCGGGAAAGATTCATTTTTCTAGTTTAATCAGATGAGACTATAGCTTCTTATGATTAAACTCATTTTATACAAAAAAAATTCCTGACATTTCTCCAATTTGGATTCTTATATAATACTAACATGTACATATTCCTATTTTCTTAGAAAATCTAGGAAATTTAGCAAATTCTGAAGGCACAAAAAGAAAAAACAATCTTGACCTCAAAATAAAGACAGCCAGCAACAGTCAGCCTTGCAATGAAGAAATCCCCACAAATGGCAATAATCAGACATTCAGAATGTTTGGGTGAGGCACAGTCCCAAGGACCGGGCAGGGATTTATGTGGTTAATTCTCAGGACAACACTGTAAAGTAGTTATGAGCTGTGTTTTACAAATGAGAATGTGAAGTCCAAGGAGTCAAATGACCTCCCAAGGTCGTGTGACTAATACCTTACAGGCCTGTGTCTTAACCTTAGAAGGGCAGCTACGGGATGAACAGCCTTGACCACCATCCTGGGGTTTCTCTTGGTTATGCACTCCTCAGTGTGAATGCCTGAGATGTCAAGTTTAGTTAGCCTCTGACCGAAACTCACCCCCCTACTCAGCAAGCCAGAGAAAGAGGAGACACTAGGAACAAAAGAAAGACCACAGTCACTGCCCTTGAAAACACTCCTAGGAATTCCTTATGGGTCTTTATCTGTGGAATGCTTTTATCATGATGTACCTGGTCTGCCGAGGTTACTTACAGTAAATTCATTTATAATTGTGGGACAAGATTTGCCAAAAAGGAATATTGCATCAGTATGTAATTTTCTGATTGGAAATGTCAGTATTCCATGACTGAACTATCTCCTCTTGTGTAAGACGTGTTTAATACAGTGGGGTTTAATACTATGTGCCTACAGGCTTCACCTGCATCTCACAGTCACCTGTATCCTTTGAATCACTGGTAAATTTTGGCCCTGTGTAAGACGTGTGATTTCTGTAAGTCTGATTGGAGAGTCTGGTTCTCACTGTCATATCAAAGAGTTTCCTTTACAGTCAAGCTCTTTTGAAATTCCAAGATGTTAGCTGGTCTTCCACCTCTGCCTATTTATTCCTTATAATACAGAACTATTAATGGCATATATTGATACACAATGAATACATTTTGGTTCAGTAAAAAACTGCCAATCAAGGGGGGACATCGTGGGTTAAATTGAATGCTAAGATGCTCAGGAATCAAAGTGGCAAGTGGAGACGTGTGTGAAAGGGATGCACACGGAGGGTGTCGCTGGCATCGAGAGGGTTAGGACTGGTGAGTCAGTGAAGGAAGAAGGACCAGAGCAGGCGGATGTGGACGACACACGTGGGACTCACAACCAGTGTGGGCCTGGCACGGCCAGGCTTGAAACTGCTGTAAAACATGGAGTGGATCATTTCCTTCTTTCTACGAGTTTTTTATTTTTTAATCGGAAGACACTTTCATGATGGACTTTAAGGAAAAAGTAGGTCAGAGATTTATATTCTCCTCAAGGCTTACCCAGTATAATTGAATCGATGGGCTTGTAATTTTTTTCAGATGCCATTACATCTCCTTGGTGCTGCTCTTTGTAAATTGTAAATGGACAGCTCAATCTTCTTGTCAGGTTCTGAAAGCATATATCCACAGACTATTCCAGAAAGTATCTGGGAACTCTATTACAAAGGCGCCAGGCAATCACAGGAAAGTCCTTCTAGAAGGAGGCTCCCTGCCATGGCTTTCCACATAGCTCTCTGGTGTACTGCTGGACCTACGCGGGTGGGAGTTACAGCCTGGGAGCTGCTCTGTCCCTGCAGAGGTAAACAGCACTTGCATCTGATAAGAGGTCGGGCCACACAGCTGTAGGCTTTTCAGGTCTCTAATGTCTGAGAGACAATATGCATTTGTGTGGAAATGGCAAGTTGCTTCACAATGAGGTCAACTCTAAAGAAGACTTGGACACGTGTGATTTTTATCATTGTGCCGCAGGCTGTCATGCCGAAGGAAGACACTATGATTTACAGGTAAGTACACTCAGTCTTACAGAAGTCAGTCCCGTCCTCAGAGCCAATAAACGGGGGCCCAAGACTCCGTAACCTAAGTCTCCTAGTGATAAGCCCATTTTCTAACAAAATAAGACTTCATACATTGAGCCCTAGAGATGGGCCAGTGTGGATGAGCATCGATGAGTTCCAATGTCCACAGGCAGGAAAAGGGCATCCTAGTTCCAGAAGGTGGGACCTTTTTTCCATCTCTCAGACAATTGTGTGGGGCCTCACATTACATAAAGTGGATCTTCCATATATATATATATATATATATATATATATATATATATATATATATATATATAGTGTGTGTGTGTGTGTGTATGTGTGTGTATCAAGAAGCTAACTTATTTCTATTCAGATGATCAAGGAAAAAACATGAAAGATATCAGATTATTTTGAAATTCACATGGCTGACATTTAATGCATACAAAATTTGAGCCCACTGTATATAAACATTTATGTGTTTTGTGATGGATGATATGATACAAAAATATCAAAATACATTCATGCAAGCCCTCACTTAAAAATTCTGTATTTTTCCATCACAGACTGTAAAGATAGGGTATTACCAGGCACCAAGTGGCAGCACATAAAACCATATAGGTGGGGAAAAGCCCCAGCTTCTTTGTGCAGATTAAACAACCTAGACTATAAAATGATAGTACTGTTATCACACTTCATGCAAAGGGAGTCCTTTGAAAACAAAGCCTCTAGTCAATGCTCAGTGAAATTATGAATATGAAACCCAGTCCCATCTATGAAGATCCACTTAATAAAGATCAGCAGTCTCTCTCTGTGGCAGGTGGTACTTACTCTGTGTCTTTAAGGGCTAGAAGAATTATGTGTAATATGTTTGGATTTTATCCTTGAATCAAATTACTGTCAATGTGTACAATTATTTGTCTTGTAATGATCTGATAAAGACTGTTATATGCCACGTTACCAGCATGTGAATGAAACAGGGTACAAATAATGGTTTTCTTTAGACATGAGTGAATAATGATTTGCAAATTTATAATAAAATATCTTTAGTATAATATTTTTTAATAATAGGCTGGAAAAGAGCTAGATCTGTAAGGTGGTAAATATCAGGGAACTTCCCTGAGCATCCTCACAGAGACTGTGTCTGGGACCAGTGCCCACACAGGAACTCGCCCAGCCTCTGCCTTACCTGGAGTCTAACTACCTCCCTTCCCAGCATCAACCTGAGTGATGAACAGCTGACAGGAGCCCTAGGGGAGATGTATGGGCAGTGGTGTTGGCCTTCACGTATGTGGAACACCCTGATGCCAAGTCTTAATCTGTAAGCCTAGAGAATAGAAAAATTATTCAGAATAAAACTCTGTCATTTTCTTAGGAGATGTGTGTCTTTGTTACTTATTTTCTAGCTTTTGCAATGTCCATTCTTGCTGTTTATCCTTGTGGTTCACCTTTTTATTAAAAAAATTCTAATTTGTCATATATGACAGCAGAATGCATTGCAATTCATATTTAAACACGGAGCACAATTTTTCATGTCTCTCGTTGTTTACAAAGTATATTCACGCCATTTGTGTCTTCATACACCTACTTAGGGTAGTGATGGTCCTCCTTTTGTTTGGCCAAAACGCCGTGGGTCACTGCTCCTCAGCCAACTCTCAGTCACCTGGATCAAACATTGCTGCCCTTCCTGGTGTTCCTGCTGGGCGGTCCTCTCCCTGGGTCCTTGGTCCACCTGCCTGTAGAGATAAACACTACTCCAAGGGACCAATGGTTGCTATGAAAGCACTTGCTCACGGGACAGCTCACTCCCTACAGGGCAGGCACAGGAGTGGATGTTTCAGTGATGTCTTATAGGTCCAGGCACACACACACTGCCAGTATACCTTTGGTGAATGAATATATAAGTGAGATAGATAAAATATTTTCAAAGATCACAATTTGTGTTTAATTCATTCTCACATCTAGACACCAGAGAGCATTTTAAATATCTAGAATGACATCAAAGACTATCCACAAGTTGATCAGTTTGGGCTTTATGGTTTCAAGCACTAAAGCACTGAGCATCCCCAGACATTTTTTTTTTTTTTGACAAAAGGTCTCACTAAGTTGCTGAGGGCCTCCCTAAGTTGAGGAGGCCAGATTTGAACTTGAGATCCTCCTGCCTCAGCCTCTAGAGTGGCTGGATTACTGGTGTGTACAACTGTGCCTCACAGTGCTTTTCTTCTGTAACCATAAGATTAGACCAACAGACCAATGGCTTTGCCACAGACATTTATCCCTCACTCTCCTTAGCAATTTTAAGAAGGAACTAACTTATCCTCAAGTGATTTTGATATGGAAAGCTGGGGATTTGGTCTCTGTCTGCAGGTACTGGGGCTTTGGGTCTCTATTTAATCTTTCCTTGGGCAACATATTCTCCCAACCTACAGTGTTAGATATGAACGAAAAAGTGGTTTTGTTTTTTCATCCTCACTCTAGAGATCTTCTAGCTCCCTGTCATTCCTGGAGTCTTCTGTGGAATCCTTCTTCATAAGAAAGGTATCAGGAGACTTACGTAAGACTACAGTTACCAACAACAGGAAACTCAGCTTTGCAATTTTGTTCTTAAAGAAGAATCTCCATTCTGTCCCACCCACATTCTTTCAAAACATCTTAGAAAAAAGTGTCTGTTCCTACTGCCTCCCAACCTGAAATAATTTGACAGATTGCTCCTGAAATGAATCTAAACTTAATGCAAAAAATAAAACTTTCAAATTAAAAAAAAACACATATAAATAAAGCTGTACACATAAGTTTTACTTAGCTTTATGGTAATTTGACATATTGTTGTATTGCTTTTAGGCTCTTGGTAAAAAATCAAAAGTGTTCGTTCATTTCATGATAAAAAGTACTGTATGTTTACTGTAAGTATGTAAAGTGGTATGTGATTATATATGTGAATATGGTACATGAACAATATATTTTTGCAATACAATAACTTGACTTTGTTCCTGAAAAAGTCTCTCATTTTTATATTTCAAAAAATATTTACACTGAGTCCACGTAATCCTTCAATCATGGTTTCATACATTAAATAAATATTTATGAAGTGCTGATGCTGCCCGACATCTACGGGATCAAGGAATGCAAATAGTAACATTCATGGTCTCGTGAGAAAGATACAAAATAGATCACTGCAGTAGATTCAAGCTAGAGAGAGAGAAAAATGTATTTATTCGTTTATTTCATACTGTAAGTATTAACTAAATATGGTGAAGGAAGCTATTTACGTGCCCAGTATTGGCCTGGTATTTTATACACGATGACTCTTTTTCACCCCACAAACGCCACTGACTTCTCCACTTAGACCTGAAAAACAGGAGCTCATGAGGGAGGCTCCTGCACAGGATCACAGAGCAGCCAAGGGCAGGCGGGTTTCAGGGCGATTTCCCGACTCCTAAGCCCACGCACTCTTAGGCTGGGAATCCAAGGGAAAAGCCAGGGACTTCAGATGAGAAGCCAGCTAAGGGCCTCGAGGGGGAGGGTGGGTGCTGGTGCTTGCTGGAGGGATCCCTGTGTCCCAGGTGCTCTGCCTGGGAGCGGGACCAGAGGGTAAGCCGTCTCAGTGGTCTTGTTGAGTGGATCCTCTGGTAATGTAGTGAGGTGACTTGTCATTCACTCTTCCATCTGTGACATTCAGACATTGAAAAGGAATTACAAATAGATGGTACAGTGGTCTTTATAGTTCAGGAAAATTAAGCTAGACATACCTATTCTTCATTCAGAGATGACCATGGAATCTAAACATAGATTCCACCTTATTTAGACCAGTAACTGGAGGAGGCCATGGATAGGACTCCCCAGAGGAACCTACTAGAGACCAGGTCACGACTTTTAGTGGCCTCTCGCCTGGGGCACTTAGCTTAGATGGGGATGTCCCAGATGCAGGCCTATGCAGGGAGGGAGAATCCAGTTTAAGCAATTTGGGATGGGGAAGGGAAAGGTGTGCAGCAGGCTTTAGGGTGAGACCCAAATTTAATAATAATAGGATTTTTTCTGCTCCAGAGCCAAAATAATAAGCCCAAGTAAAAATTGCACACACAGGAATCAATCTACCTACCTATCTATGTAATTTTCCTCTGACTCCAACGTTATAAAAATATAGAAACTTTTCAACTATGAAAGTCAAGTTCAAGTTGAGATTGAAGTGAAACATACTGTGCTAATTGGGTATGTTTAAATATACCATAGTGATTCATAGGCAGCTTATCAGCAGTTCATGAACTAAACTTAAAAAAAAAAGCCTTTTGACTTAAGAAAAATAAGTTGAAATGTCCTTGCCTAAAGAAATGAGAAGATCAATATAATATAACCAAAATTATTTTAAATTGTTTAAAACAAATTAATAAACAGAAAACATTGGAAATGAGGAGGAAATTCATACATGGTGAAGTGATGCACTGCCTGTGAATCAGAACCAGGTATGCACTGAGTTTGTAATTAGGCCCCAACTGTGAGTCTGATGTCTCCATAGGAATGAAATGTGTTGTCCTGAATCCATAAAATGTAGGAAGCTGTTCCATGTAAGGCTGGGACTCTGATGGACCACCAAACACAATTATTAGGGTTTTAGGACATTGAGTTAGGAGTACTCCACCTACCAGCACAAAAAAAGAAAATATTTATGATATTATTTTCTTATAGACATATTTAATAACATACATAAGAAAATCATATATAAATATGTATTAATAATCTGAAAAAAATATGTGTGTGTATATATTTGTATTTACATCTGGAGAAATCTAAGTTTCAGATACTGTACATAGATATGTGATAAACATTCATGATGACTAAATATAGTGTGGAATCCTAAGAGATATTAATGGAAAAAAAATCATCCCAAATGAGTAAAATCCTGAGTCCACAAGGAAGAAGCAAGGGCAACTCCTCTCTGAGGAACTGAAGCCCAGGTAAGATGTGGTACAAGTCGAAGGGAAACTCCTGGAAAGGGAGGGCTTGCAATTATGAGTTAAACTCAATTAAATAACCATCCTATAAAAACTGGAGAAGAGAAAATAAACAAGAGAATAAAGGTCAGAGTATGAGGACAGTTGCCAGGAAATTAGAAAGTAAGTTCTCATGAATAACTAATACAAAGGGTAAGGGGGCAAAGGTCTTTAAAAAATTACTTAAATTTTCAAAAGTGTGCTTGTGAGTTGTTAGATAGTCTCTGAAGAAGGAACTTATAGGCTGAAAGAAAGACCTGAAGAAATCACCAGAATTCAGCTTAGAAAAGACAGGAGAAAATGTAAAGTAGTAGAAAAAAAAAAAAAGACAGAAAGGGTTTTCATCAGCATTTTTGCTTCTGTGACCAAAAGACTCAACAAGAACAATTTGAGAAGAGGAAATGTTTATTTTGAGGCTCACGGTTTCAAAGGTCTCCGTCCATTGAAGGCTAGCTCCGTTCCTTGGGGCTTAAAGTGAAGAAGAACATTATGGGGGGAAAGTATAGTGGAGGAAAGTGGCTCAGGACATGTTCAGGAAACAGACAGAGGGAGACTCCACTCACCAGATATGAAATGTATATCCCTAAGTGAAGCCAACAGCCCACCTCCTCCAGCCACCACCCATCTGCCTACAGTCACCACTCAGTAATCAAGGAATTAATTCACTGATTTTATTAAGGCTGTTGTAACCCAATTATCTCACTTGTAAGCCTTCTTGCATTGTCTCTCACACAAGTCTTGGGAGGACACTCCACATCTAAACCATAATAGAAGGATCCATGAAACTGCCCAAAACACACATATCAAGAGGCACAGATAGATAAAAATCAAGCATGGGGAGTCACAATTAATAGAGGGTCAAATTGCAAAGAAATTTCTAAAAAGTCTCAGAATGAGAGCAGGATAGCTAATAGACATACATCCATAAACTTTGGGTATGATTTCAGGTAATCAACAATATAGGGAAATCTTGAAAGGAGTCAGAGCGAAAATAAATAATCTTGAAAAGTTAAGAAAGTCAACTGACCATAAGTAAAATTTTTGCACCAAATAGCTGGGATTTGTGTGTCCTCATCAGTCAACTGGAAGCTGGATTTTCAACCAATTCCTATTAAATGGGATGCAGCCAAAGCACGTCCTTCCCCTGTGGTGAGTACTAAAGAGATTAACTGGAAGGAGTGCTCGGCATCCTGCATTGCATCCATAGAGCCACACAGATCTATTTTCCAGAGCATGGAAAAGGATTGACAGAGCAAGCTTGGTCGATTCAAATCCTGTACTTTCCAAAGGAAAAACGAGCCTTGACTGATAGTGAATCCTTTGATGGTGAAGACCATCAAAGATTGAGTGCCCAAGCTGTGGAGGGAAACTTTCTACTACTCACATCAACAATCTTCCAAGAAAAAGGGGGTTAAGACTTTTCCAGAAAAGGGATGAGAAATCATGCCACTTGGGGTTGAAAGAACTACCAAGCTGCACTATCCTCAATAAGAGGAAAACTATAATCCCGAGAAAGCATTGGAATCCACAAAGAAAACTGGAGCAGAGGAAATGGTAAGTGCTGTGTGGGTAGTCTGTGTGGTGGTGCACCTGGGGGACTAGCCTCAGAAACAGCTGTGACACGCTAGGGCTGCCTGGAGTAGAAGGATGCAGATTGGCATCAGCAGTGGGAAAGGCACAGAGAAGTCCAGAGGAAACTAGGCACTGGTTTCCAGCTGCCTTCTCCAGCAGAGTCATAAGCATGGTGCTTAATTTTTCCAGCACAATATGTGGTAATGTGTTCAAAGTGCACCAGTCAAGGAAGTTCCCCCAAGCCTTAGTGTCCAGGGATTTATTGGGTATCATTCCTGAAGGCATGCAGTGGGTCTCCAAGGTCAAGCTTATACAAGGTAACCCAAGAACTCTGTGCAAACCAAGACAGATATTCTCCCACAGTCATATGGTTAACATAAACCAAGTGGTCAAATGGTTACAATGTGACTCAAAGCCTGCAACATTCAAAACACTCGTAGAAAAGAGTATCTAAGAGCTCAGACATTATTTTCCAAGTATCAGTCAAGACTAGTTTTTCCTTTGGAAAGTACAGGATTTGAATCACCCAAGCTTGCTGTGTCAACCCTTTTCCGTGCTCCTGAATAAATCTAAACAAACGTTATGGATAAAACAAACAGATGAACAAGAAATTTGGTGCTTTGTAGGCATGAAGGGCACAGAATTCAAAACTCATAAAATGATAAATGAAACTTACACATGGCCACACTGACTAGGGAAGGCGCAGGGCCTCTCCACCTGGAGGCTTCTTGAAGTCTCCTTTATCTGACCTACTTTCAGGTTCCAGGCTGATCTTTGAACACAACCACTCATATCCCACATGATTTATTATATTTAATTTAATTGCAATCAATAACTTACTTAATTCTTCACCATCTTCAACATTTTCTTTCAAACTACGTGTATTGTTTACTAAGAAATGACTGTGAACATTTAACTTTTGTGTATGTCTCCTCCTTTTAGCTCTGTAAGATTCTCCTTATGTTTCTGAGGACTAGGCATTTAGTAAGATAAATTTGGAATTGTTGTATTTTTCTGGTGGATTGACCTTTTCATCATTAGGCAATATCACTGTTAACTTCCACTAATGTTTCTTGACTTGAAGTCTCCTTTATCTATTATCATAGATAGTATACTTTTTCTTATCTTTTATATTGAGTTCACAGATTTTAAGTGTTTACTTTCATGAGTTTGATAAAAGTAACCTCTGTACTACCAGTACTACGTTTAAGATTCATAACATTTCTGTCACCTCAGAAATCTAGCCTTCTTAGGTAAGCATTGTCAACCACAGATTAAGAACTTTCCTCCGTTGAAGTTTCTTGGAATGTAATCATACTGTATGCACATTTTAAAAATATGTCTTCTTTTGCTCAACATGTTGTTTTCAAAATGTGTCTGTGCTGTTCCTTGTATATGAGCTCCTTTGTGTTGGGATGTTCCATTGCTTAAACATGCAGCAATTTCTCCTGACAATAGCAATTCACATATTCTTTAGGAAGAATAAAGCTACCTTTAAAATTCATATGCAAGGGGCTGGGGTTGTGGCTCATTGCCTCGAATGTGTGAGGCACTGGATTCAATGCTCAGCACCACATATAAATAAATGAATAAAATAAAGGTAAATCAACATCTAAAGAGTATATTAAAAAAAAACTTCTTATGTAAGTATTTTGTGGATAAATGTTTTTTTCCTCTTGGATAAATGCCTAAAAGTGGAATTTCTGGATCTGAAGTTTGGCGTGTGCTTAATATTTTATGGAACTGCCGAACTGTCTCATTCTTGCATTTCTGTGCTTCAACCTGGCATCATTTTCCTTCAGTCTGAAAAATCTCTTCTATTATTTATTTTGTATGCATATGCTCAGGTTTTCTCAGCCTTCATTTGTTTTATGAAAATGTCCTTGTATCACCTTGATTTCTGATAGCTGTCTCTCCAAATTGGCAATGTTCCTTCAGCTTAGATCCCTTCCTGCTGTCTTCTGGGTTTTATTATTCACATTTAAAAGTTACCTGTCATTTAATTCTTTCTCTTTGGGAAGTAGTACATCGTTTCTCTAGCCACTTTTATAATTTTGATTTGGTCTTTAGTTTTCATGACTTTCAATGATGTTCTAAGCACAGCTTCTTGGGTATTCAGCTTGGTGTGGGTCACAGTTCTGGATTCTGCTTTCTGACTTCTTGGGTCAGTTTAGTAATGATTTTGACCATCACCATTTGTCCCCACTTAGTGTTCTCCTTTGTGTTTGCTGTTTTCCCTTTTCCCCTGTTTCTATTCAATCTTGGCTTTTTTCCTTCTCTATATTCTAATTTACTAATTCCCTCTTTGGCATGTGTCTAATCTGCTATTAAACCTATCTAGAGAGTACCAATTTGAGCTATGAGAACTTTTATTTTAGAATTTTGTTTTCATGGTGTTATTCCTTAGTTTTTGCTCTAATTTCATCCGTTCTGTCAGATGTATTAAATCAAAGGGATTTTGTTCTTTATGTCTTGTAACTCAGATTACGAGTTACTAGATACTGTGTGTCTGCTGCCTCCTTTTCATTGTTGTTTTTATTTATTTGGTTCTGTTTTCTGGAATGACTGGCATATCTTTATTGCACTACAGATACTGTTTATAAAATTAAAGATTTTTATTTGTACCATCTTTATCCTAGAAGGATTTTACTTTAATTCTGGCAGAAATTTAGAGTTTTCACAGTTGCTTTGTCCAGTGGGAAACGAAGAAGCCTTTGTCCTCCTAAAGATCTGCTTCTGGTATCCTGGGGAGGCCACCCAGGGCTTCCTTTGGGGCAGTGGTGGGGTTCATCTCTGTCCTCTGAGACTGTCTCTATCTACTACGTAGCTTTTTCATCTCATCTTGTGGCTCGTATTTTCTGCTTGGTCTTCTTGTCCAGCACTGCTTAGGAAGGATCCATCCAGTTATCAGAGAGGAGGTGTGTTGAATATCAGCCTCTCTTCTTCGCCTTTCCTCTTTACCAAGCTCTGAAGTCTCTTTAGCCTGGAGCTCCAGAGCTGTTCCTTTCAGGTCTGTGAGCATTCTAACTCTGACCCACCGCCATCACCTTATTTTGATGTAATCTTCACATTGGAGGGAAATGGCAAGTGCCAGATTCTTACCAATGCTTTCCACTTCTCTGTAGGATTTGCTTCTTCTACTCTTGAGTCTGTGGTTGATGTTTTCACTAAATGAATCCTTTAATGCATAGTTAAGGAAGGTTGGTATGACAGAAGCTACCTTATGAGAACAGAAAGCAGAAGTAAGTAAGTAACCGGAGCCATGCAATAGTGTTGCCTTGGCTTCTAAATCTGCGAATATCATCAACTTCTCTCACTTTTATAGGATCCATTTTCAAATTACCCATTTGCTGCAGATGCTACCCCTACCTTATGTCCACCACCTCTTGTTCTGCGACCATCAAAACTCATCTAATATTTCTTAGAGTTTCCATCAATTCAGACTATGGCTGTTCAACTACCAACAAAGTAAATTCCTCATTATTTTGTCATTGGTTTCTCTGCCCCCTTTTTTCTTAGTCATTATGTATATTATTTCCCCAAACTCTCCATTATTGACATCCAGATAATCTGATTTTTTAAAAATCTGACATCCTAGATTAATTCTCCTTCTTTAGATAGAAAATACCCTGGTCTAAATATTTCCATGGCGACAGGTCAGCATTCTGGAGACAACATTCTGTTTGCACAACAGTAGCTTCTGGTTTAAACCATGGGCCTTGGCAGCACCTCATTGGGGTCAGGTCATGCATTCCAGAGTCAGTGCACCTGACTTGTCTGGTGGTCCCACTCTTCTGTTTTGTATGCGTAGACACATCCAACACAGCTTTTGCAAGACAGAATTGCAATGTCAGGATTCTGTGATTGTGCCTCTCGGTAGTATTTGAGTCTTTGAGAGGAGGGACTGTCCCATTTATAATTTGTCACTAGAAACTTGCCAAATTTCTGATGCAGTTTTTGTCCAGTGAGTGTTTGCCAAGTTTTTAAGTAAATGATTATACCTTAAGTGAGAGCAAATTTCCTCCAGCCCAGTCTTAAACACAATCATATTAAATATTCCATGATCTTTTGTATTTTATCCAAAAATTATTCTTCATTTCTTTTTAAGTAATGTGTCAAATATGAGTAAACACCTTTCATCCACTGACCCATCTGAACTGAAGCTCTGTGGGGGGTGGGGGGGCAGAGTGGTTCTGTCCATTCGCTTCCTGTTTCGAGTTTCCCAAGAAAGAGGTGAAGGTGCTAAGGACCTTCGTCTCTTTGGAACCAGAGACTGAGGCAGCACTCATCAGTAACAAGAGGGAAGCAAACTTAAATTAAGAATGTTTCCCTCAACATACGATTTTTGGTGGTTATTAATAATGTTAACTACCGAATTCCTCCATGCAAAAATGATAGGGTCTCAGAGGTAGGAATGAAATGTGTGACTAGGAAACGCGCGTTGACCAGGACTTGATTAGAAAGGCGGCCATTCTTCTAACTGCTCTATTGGTGCTGCTCCCTTACGGCCCCCGTGTAGTCTACCGAGTCCACCCCTTCAGGGAAAGCAGTGTAGATCCCAATGCAGCGCAGAGCTGACCTCAGCTCCAAGCCTATATTTTATTCAATTCTAACAAAATCTAGAAGGGAAAAAAAAATATTGTCTCCTTTTTTAAAAAAATACTAGGACTTTTAGGTAACAGTGTTATGGAATTTAATGATCTCTTGGAACCTGCCGGGGGTAGAGAACCTCAGGAAGCCTAGAGATGGGTGTGCAGCCACTTTGGCATGCTAATTGTCAGCTCCTTGGCGCACAGCCTCAGGTGTCGTCGCCATTGTCACAGCAGATAAAACATATCCGCTTGCCTTGTGGAGTCCTTTCTTGAGACCAGATGGGTCCTAATTAATGCGGTAGCAGCTATACACAGGCCTGCTGCCTTTTGTTCCTAAATGAAAGCCTGAGGTCCATTTGGGTTTTATTTTATGAGTCTTCTCCAGGAAACTACCATTTACATTAACTCTCTGCCATGTCTAGGGGAGCATTTAGGGAGCTGTTAATATTAGGAAGAAGAATAAAATCAATTCTCTGCACCATTAGACTAATCAGGCTTAAGAATTGGTTTTGTTGTGGTTTTTTGTTGTTTGTTTGTAAGAAGAATGATATTCCAGTAACTTTAGAGTTCCCCCAGCCTTTAGAGTGGTGCCAGAATTTTACCATTTTATTTATGAACAGAATCCCGGTTTCTTCAGAGTATTGGTTTGATCCAGGTGAATGTTGGCATGCCCAGATAGGTGTGGTCACGTGAACCAAGGCTTACCCCTGGCAGGATGAGTGGGGGCTTCAGGGTGCCATGGTTTAGAACAGAACAAAACGTATCCTTAACCTTTGCCTCCTCTTCTTCCACTTGGACTGTAGATAGGGTGTCCAAGATAGAAGCAATTATTTTGACTTCACAAGGACAAAAGCCCCATGATGAGGATGGCCCAGTGGAGAAGGGGACTCAGATGAGACCTGGCCTTGTGCCTGCAGGGAACCGAGATGTGCATAGCGGGGAGGATCCCAGATCTTCCTTGGACTGAGCAGCACCCAGTCATCCCCCATGCCCAGGAGGTTCAGTTTTGTCAAAAAGTCCCATTTTATGGGTCACCTTTGCTTACCAATGATAACGTTTCCATTGTCACGAAAATACCTGTGAATGAAACCAGCCTCTCACATTCCATTCAGCACCCACCATCCACCCCACGGGCATTCTGAGTGCAGGACTGGATGCTGGGTATCTCTGGAAGGGTGCGCCCACGCTGAGCCCTGACAGGCCACCTAGCAGAGATCTTGATTGTTTGTCTTCTGGGACCCACAAAATGCAGATTTTCATGACCATGCTCCATGAAACGAGGGGCTCCTTCCTGCCACAAGGTCTTCTCTCCATCCCTCACTGTGGCTTTCCTGTCTTTTTGAAAAGGCTCTTTGAAATCTGAGCAGCTAATCCCTCCCTGTCTCCAAAGAAGCACTTCATCTTCTGGATGCCACCATATCAACAGGAGCCTGGGCTTTCTACCTCGGCTGTGATTAAGGATTCATTGCTTACTGTTTCTTTCAAAAATATTTTGTCTGACCAAGAGTAAGGTTGGTACCAGTTCCTAAGCCATAGGATTGTTTTCACTTTATTATAAATAAATAAACAAAATGTGTGTGTGTGTGTGTGTGTGTGAAGATGTTGGCCTATAAAGCATTTGTTCTATGGGAACCTCAGTAGTTAAATGTCTACTTCAAAGGGCTGATAACCATCCTTTCAAAAAGGCTCCTGAAATTCCAGGAGACTCTCAGAGAGTGTGAAGAGCCAGTGAGTGTGGCACAGTGGGAGAGGCAGAGGCTTGCAGGCCATTCACTTGGTTGGCTCTTGGATCAGTTTGATTTTTCTTCTCCTAGAAAACAAGAGCACTGTAGTCGTTGTATTTCTTCAAAGATTCATGAAACCACAAATTCAGGCTGCCTAACACAACAAAAAAATGCCGTAAAATTGAAGAGCTGTGGTTGATGATGATTTTCCATGGAGAAAGATGACAGGTTGTAATTTGAAGATTGGAAGACCATATCTTTAACCAAGTCTAGAGCATAGTTTTTATTCTATATTTACACTTTTTCTTAAATTTCAACTTCACTATATACTCTCTTGGATATTACTTCAGGAATGAGTTAGTTATTGCAGAGAGGGGTAATTACACCGTTAAATAGCGTATTACTAACCTACCATGACTGCTAGAAAACAACACAAAAGGCAAAGATTACTCTCAAAGGAAGACCTCAAGTAGAGCTTTCTCACCTGGTGAAACCCATGCCCCTTGCAGGGCCACCAGCACCCTGCTGAGGCTGTGCCTCCTGGTGACTCATCTCCAAGGCCTCTTTTTCCTTGCATGTGTAATAGCTGCAGATGGGTGAAGTAAGAGGAAGCAAATGCAGAGGTCAATGGTGAGGGCAATTGGACTATGTCCTCACCAGCCCACAGAGGCATGAGCAGAAGGAGGCCAGGAAACTCCCTGTTTAGACGTCAGAGTCTACACAACATGTGGCGTGAATATTTATACTTGGGCCCTCTGGAACTAACAAGCTTTTTTTATATTTCAGATCGAGCATCAAAAGTCTGTTTATTACCTGAATGGAAAAATACATTTGCTTTATTTTTTTAATTTCCAGAAATAATGGACAACCAAATAAGCAGATAAAAATTGGTAAATGTTCTTCGTGATTATTAACCTATGTGAGAAAGAGAACTCCAATTTCTTCTTGTAGGGAAGGTCATATATATTCTTCTTCTGAGTAGGTAAAGCCATTTTTCCCTTTTATACTCAGTTATTTTGACATAAGATATAGAGCTGACCCATATTTGAGGAGTATATATTGCTTTAGAAAGAAATTTTGTATTTAAAATGTCCTTAATATAACTAGCACATATATACGACATGGTCTCATTCTGCTGCCCACGCTGGCCTTGAACTTGCAGTCTTCCAGCCTCAGCCTCCTAAGTAGCTGGTATTCAAGCTGTGCATCACTGTGCCCAGCCTACTGTGGAAGTCCTGCTGTGGCAAGGCTGACCCTTCTGTCTTAAGTCCTTACATGTCCATCTGGTTGCACAGAAAAAGCCAGGAGGGGTCTGTGCTTGCAACTGTCCTCTGACATACAAGCTGCCAAGTGCTTTTGTGCACAATGGGAAACAGGGGATTTGCATTTAACCCAATTGATGACTTGGGGCTTTCCAGTGTAGCATCTTGTCACTAGACAGTGAGCATAAAATTTAAGCTCTGTTTGAAAACACAGGCTCAGCTTCTCCATCTGCAAAAGGAAATTATGATATTTAGATGCACCACAGTGAGATGTTGTGAATGATTCCTTATAAGGATTAGGTCATTGAAATTATAGTCAGTGTTAAGACCCTTTTAACCTCTGCCCTTCACTGCCAGTGGGGTGGAGGGGATGAGCAGGAGGATCTCTTCATTCTAACAAATTGATGTTTAAAGAGGTCATCTGTCGTAGCAGATGAATGGAACATGTTACAAAAATTAAAAAAGACTATTCAACAGCTGCTGGCTATTGGGTATCACTCATTTACATGACATCATAATTAGACTAGCTTTCACACAATCTTCCCAGCTTCTGACCCTCCACCTGCAGCAACAGTGGGTTTCTTGAGGCGATGGGACTGAGCACTGTCACTCATCTGGTCTGCTTCCCATAAGACAGCCACATGCTGGCCTACTCTGCTGAGAGCCACAGCCAAGTAGGAATGACGCATGGCATTTTTGGTTGAAAGGTGACGCCAGTAAGCCATTGAGATGATATGATTATGTTAAGATCTGCATTCAATTGGATATGGTTCGGCATATTTCCCAGGAGCGTGCGTGGCATTGGCAGGAGTTTCAGAAATAAAGTTTGTTCCTGCTTGAGTGGCTTGTGATTTTGTGCCCAGCCAGACTACGGCACTCCTCATGTCAGGTCTGTGTACAACCATCCTCCTGGCTGAGCCTCCAAGGTCACTCTGTCCACTGCAGCAGGACCTGCCCTCTTGTGCCCCTCTGTTACCACTTAACACTTGACTTTGTATTTTCACCCTGATCATAATCCCTGATCACCATGTTTTAGATGTGGGTTACCTAGCACCACACCGAGTCCAGGCAAGTCCTGTGAGAGCATTTTCTCACCAATGTGTTCTCAGTACCAACAGTTACTGGTCACGTCACAGATGTTCACTGAACACCAGTGGACTGACAGAATGAGCAAGTGCACATGATTCTGCAGTGTGCATCCCACAAGGGCTATTCCACAGGTTTGTGCATCCAGTAATCGCTGATCAGCTCCATGTTTGCAGTCTACACTTAGAAGATAGAAAAAAGTCTTGGCTTTCAGAAAGTCTTACAAAATAACTGTAATTCAAGAACACTGCATTTGAATTCATTGTAAAAACGCCTGATAAGCACAATACAAATATGCATCTTTAACCCAACAATTTTCTATCATGTTTATTTATAAATAAATATCGTGTTTATAAATATTTATATTTAAAATACAAATATAAATAAATATTCATTATTATTTATTATAATTATATAATTATTATAATTATAATTATTTATTATAAATATTTATAAATAAATATCATGTTTGTTTATAAAACCCGAGTTTATTTTAAACTCTCCTTGGACTAGCACAGATTGAGGTTCAGACGGACCTGGGTTTCAATCTAAAGAAGCCATTTGACAACTAAATTTTGTGTGAACCATTATTCAGGGTATGGTAATGCCTACTTAGTTTTCTTAATGATGATTCATTAAATAAGATCATATTAGCACTTCCAGCAAAATGAGAGGTACAGATTGTCCACTATACGTTAGCTTTCTTTCTCTAATAGCAAATTATCTATAAAATTTATCCTGGAAACAAGAAAAGCATCCAAAATCTTAATTTTTCTTCTTTAAACTGGCTGAATCACCCTTGGATGACTTTGCTGCTGCTGAAGCTGTAGCGGCTTTCTCTGGCCAGGTACTTCCTCACTCTTGTGGCTGTTTTTATACTTCAGTAGCAATTTCCTTATTTGCTCTTGAGCTTTCTTTCCTACAACAATACCATCAATACTAATTTTTCTAAGGACTCTTTTCTTGTCTCCTTGCTCTCCTTATGCCATAAATTTTCCACAAGTGATTTCATTCCTGCATTTGTTTTCACTCCAAACTGCTAATGCTCACCGAGCCAGCCTCTCGTCTCAGGCCCAGGCTCCGTGTTCAATCATGCCCGGACTATGCTGCGTCGAGGCCTTTGATGAAGTTAAAAAGCAGTCCAACCTTTGCTCCCCAGCAAAATTCTCACTCTCAATGCATTTGTTCAACATCTCGATGGGGACAGGTAAGCTCAAGGGGTGGAGGGGCAGGGAACTCTGACGCCCAGGTTCCTCTCTAACCTGGCAGCCACAGCGGGGGATGGAGAGGGATGCAGAAGAGCCTGCTCTCCCACATGGTGCTGCTCATGCAGATGAGGAACTACAGACAAGCCTGCAGCTTCTGCTTCAGCTGGGAATCTGTTAACATCTGCAGAGGCAGGAATCACGTTCAGAATGAGGAGCGGACAGCCTATCAAAAGGTCATGCAAAACTTCATTTAAATCACATAGAAACGGGCCACTGCAAATGGAAGACACTTAGAAAGGAACTGGCTTATGATTTTTTAAAGTGTCTAGACCAAGATGGTCAGGAAATACTGAGAAACAGATGTGGCAACCTATTTCCAGGTGTGACCAGGGTTGTTTGGCTGTAAAGAGTGCTTTTGGGGACAGCTGGCAAGGCTCAAGGGGGCTGAGGAGTGCACTGTAGTGACTTCTCCACTGTGATTTCCTGTTTGGCAGAACACTGTGATCCTGTGGAAGGCTCTTGTCTGGTGGAAATACACAGGATGGGATTTAGGAAGATGGGACCCAAGTTGATAACTTTTCTGGAATGTTGAGGGGGGAACTGTGCTTAGAGTTTCTCTGTTAGTTTGAGATTGTTTCAAAATGACTTTAAACAGAGGCTATAATTTTTCTAAGTGCTAAGTGCAAAGCCACTGTGTGCTCCACAGCAACATAAACTGCACTGTGTGCTTCTCATTCTCACACTCATTCTCACTGAGTCACACCCCCAACCCTTTTTATTTTTTATTTTCAGATACATTCTCAGGGTCTCAATAAGTTCCCTAGGGCCTCACTAAGTTGGTGAGACTAGCTTTGAACTCATGATCCTCCTGGCTCAGCCTCCAAGGCCACTGGATTACAGACAGGTGTCACCATGCCTGGCAGAGATTTGCGTTTCTCAAAGTTCAGTGTGGCTGCGTCATGGAGAATATATCTGAGGAGTGGGAGGGGGCAGGACCATGACATCCCTGGTGTGCACTGTCCCCTTGGGAAAATGCCAGTCAGGTTCCCCTTTGGGAAAACAGGTGAGAGGATGGCAGCCCAGCCTCCAGGCTGGCACGGTCACCACCACGTTCCGAGTCCATGACAGATTAGAGTGAGCTTTTGGGAGCACCGAGAGCAGATGGAAGGCCAGAGCCACTGTCCACAAAGCACAGGACAAATGCCTTCGAAGAAGAGGGCTTCAGATATATTTTGAAGCTAGAATGGATAGAACAGGCTGAAGGAGTTAATGTGAGGGTGAGGAAAACAGAGGAATTAAGAGTGACTCATGCAGTCTAATTTAAGCTGCGGCTTTCAGCAATTACTTATACAGAGATGGAGATGAATAATTTGGGGATAAAAATCCAGAATTCTCCTTTCATTATGAATATAAAAATGAAGTAGAATAACACATAAAAGATAACCTACCACAAAAATAAAATTCAACTCAAAATAGCAAGCATTTTGGGCAGTAGCTGAAACTGTATTTGCTTTCAAATGTGCAGACAGGAATAGGTAAATAATTTGGCCTTTGAACCTTTGCCTTTGGTTTTTAGCAAAGGTAAGTTGACTTCGGTCACAGGAGTCTGCAATCTTACCACAGTCCTGGCAAGTCCGCCAGAAGGACCCCAGCACACCATGCACACCCCCCCCCATATCCAGGTCCCCTTTATCTTATGCCCTGTCTCACCTCTAGGACCCAGGGCTTACCCTTAGACTCTTTGCACTCCGCTTATAGAAGCCGAGAAGGCAGTCATGAGATGGGCCCACCACACAGGATTGGTAACAAGTCAAGGAAGGGGCCGTCTTGCAGATGGTGTGGCCTTGCTCAGCGAATGGCCAGGGTCACACTCATCCTTCTTCTCCAGCTGGCCCTGGGACGTAGGAGGGCCAGACCAGCACTGGAAGGCAGCGAGTTGGAAAGGAATGAATGCAAGGGTTATAAAGAAGAGTCCCTCCTCTGCTCCATCCCTGGGATACGAGCTGGAAGCAGAGGCAAGATGCCCGTTTTCCGTGGGTAACACTGAGAATCACCTATTATCATCACACTGAATGTTTCAGCAGCTTTGAACAACTCAGCTGGCAGTTAGCTAGAGAAGTACTGACGTCTTCCCTCCATGGGAAGACAGCGAACACAAGTTAAAGGCAGAGGTTAAAGAGAATAGTTTTCTTCCTTTTAAGGCACTAATTCCAACTCAATAATTCAGTTCGATTGTTGCTTACCTATATGGAAATACAATGTTACCATTAAAATTATGATGCATAGGGCTGGGGTTGTGGCTCAGCAGAAGAGTGCTCGCCTAGCATGTGCAAAGCCCTGGGTTTCATCCTCAGCACCACATTAAAATCAATAAATAAAGGTATTGTGTCCAACTACAACTAAAAAATAAATATTTTTAAAAATTATAATGCCTATTTATATTTTATTCACTGGAAAGATGTTTTTGCTGCAATAAATTGGAAACTAATCTATAGGGTAAGATCATACGTTTGTAAAATGAATGTATGGAGCTCACGTTAAGTGCAGACTTATCTGTAGATCTTTGTGTTTGCGTAACTGCATGGAGAAAAGGAAGAACATACACCCAAGGGTTGGGACCCATCAGCCTTGGTGCACGACCCTTACAGTGAGAGATCAAATGCTTTTCCCTTTACGATACCTGCTTTTTAACTTACTACTAATTTTTACTTACTTGTCATAATTTGGGGAAGGAAAAGGATAAATATAAGGATAACAGCATGAAGTAATCAATAACAAGTGGAAGTATAAAAATATAATGTGGGCCAGGCGTGGTGGCACATGCCTGAAGTAGGAAGATTGTGAGTTCAAAGCCAAACTCAGCAAAAGTGAGTCTCTAAATAAAATACAAATAGGGCTGGGGATGTGGCTCAATGGTGGAGTGGCCCTGAGTTCAATCCACAGTACCAAAAAAAAATTTAAAAATGGGAGAGGGGTTGGGAATGTAACTCAGTAGTGGAATATCCCTGGGTTCAATCCCTAACTCTGCAAAAATAAGTAAATAAATAAATTATATATATATATATATAATACACAGCTATACATATTTTATATATATATATAATATAAAATATGTATAGCTGTGGCATATCATCCATTTAGTCTTTCAAATATTACTATATTTTCAAAATGTTTTAAATGTTAATAAATTAATAAGTAGATAAATAAGTTAAAAGCAATAAAAATATTTGCCTTTAGATTAATTACATTTTTTTCATGAATCTTTTATCTTTCATCCCATCTCAGTATTTCCCTTTCATTTTCTATGTCTTCCACTTACCGTAGTAGATATGAGAATTGCAAAACTTATTTAATAACAAATGCTTCTGTGTTGGAGAAATAATATAATTTCACGTGGAAATTTTGCAATGTGCTCACAGATGCTCCTTCCAGCATGTGGGTGGCAGGATTGTCCTTGCCTTGTACCATCAAAACCCACCTCACTGCACGGTCCTGGCTGAGGAAGCCATCAGCTTGCTGGCTGCAGCCACCTCAGCTCTCATTAAATTTCATGAAACGCGCTTCTCTTAGCAAACACACCCTCCCTGCAGTGCTGTGTCTTCCTGCCCAGCAGTCTTCTCTCTCGTAGCTGCTCTAAGCATGGTCATCTGTTCACTGGTTTGTTCTCAATACATTTCTCCACCTTGTGGTGGCAAAGCCAACTTTCTTTCGTATGCATCTGTCTTGCTACTGCTCAGGGTGTCTGGGAGATTGCCCATAAATGCAGAAATATCCCAATGTATTGGGCAACATTAATGAATCCTGCTTTGTAATTGTGTTCTGAGACTTATTGAATACAAGCAGTGTGCTGTAATTATTACAGTCAGAAGACAGTTGACTTATACATTGGTTACTGACACCCAATGGGCATGGTGTCTGCCTTGACCCCATGACATTAACCTACAACCAATACCAGTGTACTTGCATATAGGATGACCTGGACTGTCTCGTTGGTCATAGTGTCACTAGGATGATGTTCTATGTGCAATACATTGGGATATTTCTGCATTTATCTATCTGTACATTGATTTTTTGGTAGGGTGGTTACTAGGGATTGAACTCAGGGGTACTCGACCACTGAGCTATATCACCAGCCCTACTTTTTATTTTATTTAGAGACAGGGTCTCACTGATTACTTAGCACCTTGCGTTTTTGCTGAGATTGGCTTTGAACTCGAGATCCTCCTGTCTCAGTCTCCCAAGCAGCTGAGATTATAGGTGCATGTCACCACATGCGGCTTCCTATCTGTAGATTGATGGATCTATCTATCTACCTATCTATCTGTCTATCTCTCTGTCTCTATATATCTCCTACCTACGTGTCTACCTATTTTCTTTATAATCAATAAAAGTTATAGCCATAGGTTCTCATTACTCCTAGGTATATTTACTAGTTATTATTTTAAAAGTTTTTAGAAGCACTAATTGGGTGGAAATACTTTAGAGTGTTATTGAGTTATCTAGCTAACTTAGTTGCACTACCCACAAAACTGAGTGTTTTATATTATAAAATATAGCTTTCTATTTAAAAGTAAAAACTGTGCCAAACTACTGAGAAAATTTCATTTTTCCCTGAAATATCGATTTGTTACGACTACCCTAGTTTCTAAGAAATTTAGTTCTTCCATGACAGCTCTAAAAACTGGATTCTCCTCTCTAAGAAATGAAATCAGCAATCTGTTCATTGCTTTATTCAACACCCTGGACCTTCCAATATCCACCAAACAATATTTTAAAGGCACTTGGGGGGATCAGTTTACAAGAAGCAAATGACAAGTTTCCTTTTCATATAGCTGTTGCTCTCTGAGTTATGTCCTCACTTAAATTTTGGTTTGGTGAAACCTTGAGTTTTCTATCAGGGTAATTCCAAGTAGTTTATGATATTATCCTGGAGAGGATGGTTGTTTTCAGCCTGAAGAATATATTCAACATAGTAGAAAACTGTGCTCCGGCATTTAGTGAATGGTGAAAAATTAGTGTGTCAAATGCATTTTGATGACAAACTCTTTTCCTAACACAGTGTCTGAGCGGGATGTCCCATGGCACCTGTGTCACGGTCCGGGGTCGCCAGCGCAGTGATGCAAGTCTTCATGCAAATGGCAGGCAGGAGTTGGCGCTGGAGGTGGGCAGCTTGGTGCAGTGAACAAAGATGGTGAGGAGCATCTGATCACAGAGATGTGCAGAAAGGTACAGCTGATGGGGAGGGACTGTGTTCTTGTCCTGGAACACAGAGTGCCTGGCCCAGAGGCAGAGGGTCTTGCCAGCTGTGTCAGGGAATTTAGATTCCATTTGTAGGCAATTAGAAGGTGAGAGGGGAGGTGCAAGAGAAGGGAGGTGAGGTCAGAGTGTCAGGGCTGTGATTTAAGAGGATTATTCTGCCACGCTTATAATACAGTTGGAACTGAAGACTTAGCTGTGTGGGAACCCGCTAGAACTCACAGTGAGAATCAGACCAGCTCTATATTTCCTGCTTCATTGCCTTGACACATTGCCACCAGTTACAGAGTTTAATTACTGTGGCATTCTATCACTGGGAAAACAGGCCAGAGATGTTCTGAAACCCTTGCAAGAGGCCACAGTTCCTAAGCCCCGGTGCTGGGATTAGAATGGAGGCCTGAAATCCGGCATCAGTACTTAATCTTTCTGCAAGATTGCTGTTCTTTGGGTGAGAGGGCTCTAAACCCTCCCAGGCACACCTCCCGCCCCCGGATGTGGTGGCAGAAGGTGAATGTGGAAGCAAAGTTGGAAGAGCTCCTAGCCAGAGGGAGTCAACTCTGCACTACCCACTCACAAGGACTTGCCGCCAAGTGGGAATCCAACTTTCTGTTACATGTAGCTGGTCAGGCCTTCGCTTGTGTAGGGGCACACAGCACACTCACACCTTGTGGGTCAGGGCTTGTCCACCAGCTCCTCTTCTCCAGCCTGCACCACCCACAGGCCAGGTTTCAGCTGGTGTGTAAGGGGATCAGCACCTCACTGCCCCGACAGCTTTCTCACATTCATTTAACCAATACATTTTTTTTTCTTTCTCACCGGTGTAATGCACGGTGGTTGGTGTAAAAAACAGATTGAGAGGAGGTCATTTTTTGTAGCTGGCTTACCTATGGGATTAGGTTGCAAGGGCTGCTGTAACAAAGTGCCACAAAACTGATGGCTTAAGTAATAGAAATTTACTGCCTGGGAGTTCTGGCAGCTAGAAGCTCAAGGAGGAGGTGAGTCCAGGGTCGGTCCTTCTGAGGGCTTTTGAGAGAATCTGCCCCAGTCCTCCCGCCTATATGGCTGTCCCCTATGTCTCTCCACGTTGTCCTTCCTGTGCATGTCTGTCTCTTCTCCAACTTCCCCCATTTTATGAGGACTGCAGTCTTATGAGGTTAGTGCCTATCTAATGCACTCATTGCAATTTAATTACCTCTGTAAGGACCCTATATCCACTCAGGGTCACATTCTGAGGGTCTGGGAGTTAAGACTTTAACATGCAAGTCTTAGGAGCCACCAAACAACCCACAATGCCCATGTTGCACACATTAAGCCACCAACTTCAGGTGTAATATTTCACACTGAATATTGAAGAAAGCATAATAAACTGAACTCTTTGGACATGTGCAGTCAGCCACCTAGAAGCGTCTTGTCTTGCCCAGATCTCTGTCCCGTGGCTAGGCCAGCTCAAGCAGCTCCTCAGAGAGGTGGCTCCCAGCCTTCATCTAGAGCTTCGGTCCATCACAGCCGGTTTGCTTTCTGGAACTGGCTCTGGGATTTATGTGTGTCTCTCTCACTGCAGTGGAATGTGAGGTCCTTTCCTGCAGAGTCGTGACCTGTTGTAGTCATTGTCTGTCCCCAGTGGAGAGGACAGTGCCTGACACCGTAAACTCACAAGATGACTGGTGAATAAATATACAGGCACATGGCATGCAACATTTTACACCATGCATCATATACAAACCATGTCCCCAGGGGTCCTGAAGCCTCGTCGTGCCTGGAGCATGGAAGATCTGTCTGCACACCAAGTCTCGTGACTCGAGGGAGCTCCCAGTTTTCTCCCCTGCTGCCAAGGCTCTATCTTATCAGCTGCCTTCTATGTCATATGTCACTGTTTCCTGTCCATAGCTGCATGAAGCTAAGTGCTGACTTGAGTTTTCAAAGGTAAGCAACAGATACCAGAACAAACCCATCAATCAAACTCTTCATCTTAAATCCCGAGGAATTAGTGGTAGGTGGTGAAAGGATTCGCCTCCCTAGTTCGTACAGATTGAGACTGCAGCTGAGTTCTCCTGGGCTTCCTGGTCTGTGCAGAGGGAGCTGGAGGCCGGCATTCTCTGTTCCTGTGTGCTCCTTCTGCAAGGTCTTCTTGACTGCCTGCTGAGGGTCAGCAAAGGCCCTGCCCACCTCCGGCTCCCAGCAGGGCAGTGCCTGTTCTCAGAGCCAGGGAACCCTGGGGGGCCAAGGCCAAGGAAGCTGGCCCTCCTGTCCTCACCCAGGTGCAGCTTCCGCCAGCTGCAGGCTCCTCACTGCATCCTGGCTTGTGTGTCAGCTGCACCTCAAAACTTAGAGCCTGACGGCCTGAGGTTTTGGGGGCGGCAGCGTAGAGAGAAGGGTAAGCACTCTGAGCAGAGTGGAGCAGTTTCTGTTTCCAGCTCTGCTGCTGACTTGCCCTGACCTTGAGTAAATCACTTAATTCCCTGATTTCCCCATGTGTAAAATAAAGAGCTAGATGATTTCCCAGATCCCTCTTGCTCCGAGATTCAGTTTATATTTCAAATGGAAAGTCTCTGCCTTAAGGCATTAATATATTGCTCAATTTTCCAACAAACTACTTTCCAATAAATAAACTGCCTAAGGCCACTTAAATAATAACCTCTCTTTCTGTCTCTCTCTCTCCATCTTTCTCCTTCCCCATTCCCTCACGTTAGATTAATTATGCACTAATTATCCCACCTTTTGCACTGACGTCTGACTGCATTGGTCGCACAATTCAGAATCGTTCTGCTGGTTTCCTAATTTCTCACCTAGATTTGGGTGAGCTCTCATTGGTGGGCGGTGGGCATCAGGGCTGGAGGAAAGGGCGTCTGGTTAGCCGGGCTCTGGCGAGGCCTGTGCAGTTGTCTTACCTAAGCAGAGCAGCTGGCTGGTGAAGGGGGTGCATTGTGCTGATTGATCTCACTTGCATTTTGAAGTGTGTTTATACCTGTCGGGGAGCAGCTTTGTAACACGCCTCATGTTTTAAGTCAACGGCATTAACTAGGGCTCATGGTGTTCATTTTTCATTAGGAATAGCGGATAGGGCTTTGTTTTACCTGTTTCTTATATAACAATTACTTGCAGAATTTTAAGGCTCCTATGCCATGAGTCAACGTCAATGGGGAATTCAGAGCTCTCCATCACACCAACTTGTTAGAGATTTTGTTTCCAAAAGGAAATCACCTCACAGCTATTCCCTCTGATATGACACACGAAAAGGACAATATCTACACACCCCACTCAACATATCAGCACAGTGTCTTAAAAGGTCTTGATAGATGCTTCAAACACACTTCAATGGCATTCCTTTCTTCTTTGAAGTTAAATTGTTCTTATTGCCATCAAAGATGCGGGATTAATTGCTGGTGTTTATTTGAAGAATAAAATCCTTCCCAGAAGAAGCCTGGTTCTCCTAAAACCTAACAGTGGGCACCTCTGTCACTAGACTGCCCAAAAAAGGCTGACCAGGGCAATGACCTCTCAAGTAGGATCCGTATTTGGTGTCTGTCCATAGATACTGCTTCATACACATAATAACAACAACATCAAAAAAATCAAGCCACCACAAAGCTAGGACTCCACGGCAATTACTACTAATGACTGAAAAAAGATAATTAAAATATTGTATTATCACATAATTTTAAGAAACTAATATTATGTGACAGTGATGCTGATTCAGTCTTAGTTTTCTGCTAAACATCCTGGTTCGTTGTCTTATTCAATCCTATAGGAATCACTCAGAATCCTATGAATATATCAGTTCAGTGGGTTTTCACTTAGTTAAAAGCTTTTTGTTTTTTTCATTTCCCTTGAGACTTCCTCGTTGACTCACAGATTTTTTTTTTCAGAAATACATTGTTAGTTTCTAAGTTTCCTGTGACTTTTCTGGGTTTTGCTTTTTGTTTAGTTCCACTGTATCTAGGAACTCATTCTACACAGTGTCAATTGTTGAAGTTTATTGACGTTTTCTCCATGACCAAGGGTACTGTCCACCATGGTAAATGGGCCAAGAGCATTGAAATTGCTGGGTATTCAGCTCTCACAAGTGTTCTGGAATCGCTGATCAGCTCTGGTCAGTGGCTGGTGGTGCTGAGCGTGGGGTCCTTGTTGGTTTCCTGTTTGTTCCGTGGGTTGGTGTGACAGCTGCATTGCGTCTCCGACTGCAGAAGTGAACTTGCCCACCTTCCTCTCGTTTCCACCATTTTTGCCTCAGGAATTTCGCGGATCTCGTGTTTGGCACAGGTCTGCCTTGAGTACTTCTTAAGGTGGGTCACTGTGTGATTCCTTTTTTGTCCCAGGTGATTTTCTTTGCTCTGAAGTTCTCTCTAGCTGTAGTAGAGAAACGTCTTTCTGTTGGTGTTCACGTGGCAGAGCTTTGCTCAGCCTTTCATTTTCAACCCACTCATCCCTATATTTGAACTGAGATTCTTAAAAACTTCTTATAACTGGATCAGGCTTTGTTTGTTTGTTTGTTTTGGTCTGTTCTGCAAATCTCAGAGTTTTAATTGGGGTGCTTGGAACATTTAAATATAAAGTCATTGCTGATACGTTAGGGCTGAACTTTTTCATTTTATTTTTTGGGTTTTAGTTTGTTCTGCGTGTTTCATTTCTCTGCCTTCTTATGGTTTTGTGAAGGTTATTCTGAGTTTACTTTGACCTGTCCATGTGTTTTGGGTTGGTCTTTTGAATACCTCCAGTGGTTGCTCTGGGATTATATATGGCTAACAGTCTTCTCCTGCCAACGTTTTACCAGCGTGAATGAGACGTGGGCACCTTCCCTACCATCTCCATTACCATGCCTTTCCCTACGTGCAATAGAATTGTCTTAAGTGTTCCATTTGCACCGATTTAAACCCACATCAGACAGTGCTGCCTTCTTGCTTTTCTGCTTCTACTACTGATTCAACTTAGAAACTCAAATGCAGAGGGTGGCCGGCACTCTTAGCCATGTCCGTGCTCACCGAGCTCTTGCAGTCTTTCTGAAGGGCCATCTTCCGTTCCTTCCTGTCTAGAGGAGGACCATGAGCCGTCCACAGGGTGAATGTGCTGGGAGAGAACTAGTGAGTTCCCCCACCTGAGAATGTCTCCATCTGCCCCCGCCTCATTACTGAAGGACACATTTGCTGGATACTGATTTGGGGCTGGGTAGTACTTCTCTTTTGTCACTTCAAAGACTTTTGTGAAGCCTCTGGTTTGTGCTTTTTGATGAGAAATCTCCTGCTAGAACAGTTTTTCCCCTGAGAGGGTGAGCATCGACCCCAGTCTTCCTGGTTTTTGCAGAGTCCTAGGTTTTCATAAACTTGACTATGATGTGTCTCATCGGAGATTTCTCTGCATTTCTCCAGCTTGTAGTCTGCAGTTTCTTGACCATTTAGAATTATGGGGTTTTGTTTTTGATTTTGTTTTCTTGTGCCAACTTTGGAAAGAATTTGGCTATTAAGTTTTCCAAGCCTTTCCCCCCAATTCTTTCCTCTTTCCTCTGTCCACTCAGAATTAGGAAGATCTACTCAGTATTGGAAATCTCAGGTTATGATCACCAAGCCTGGGTGGCTTTGTACATTTTTTTATTCAATATCTGTCTTTTTTTTATGTGTTGTATAACATCTGTTTTTCTATCTTCAGGTTTCCAGATCCTTCTGTTCCTCACTCTTTATTGAGCCTACCCACTGGGTTTTTCATTTCAGCTTTATTGTGTTCCTGATTAACACGTTTTTGTCTTGAGAAAGCTTTTTCCACTTGCCAAAGCACCTCGTTGTGGCTATCAGATGGGTCTAGCATCTGCATCATCTCAGGATTTGTAGCCTGTTAGGTGGATTTTATCGTTCAAAGGAGGATTTTTTTTCCCCTGAGTCCTTGATATGAGGAGGGATTTTCAGGTGACAGGCCAAGCAGGACACTCTGTATCTGACTTATTTTCAGCCAGGCTCCTCCTACACCCTCAGGCAGAAGAGGGTGCACCACACTACTGCCCAGTGGGAACAGAGGGCCAGTTCCCTACATAGTTTCTGTGTGTGTGTGTGGGGGGGGGCTGCTCCTATTGTTGGGTGGGGTGAAAGTCGTGGCTCACTTGGGAGCAACAAGGGGCTTTATTCACTTGGCCTCTCGTGAGGGGGACGTGCTGGCCTCACTAATGCCAGACTGTTGGCTACTGGTGATTCCTTATTGTCCCAGTTCCTCTAGACACTGCCCCAGCATGGAGGCAGAGGGGCGTCTCAATGCCGCTGGGAGAGGGTTGCAGGCTTCCCCTGTGGTTTCCACTGGCTCTGCAGTGTACAGGGACCACTGCCCTACCAGGATGGCCCGCCCACAGGGAGTGAATACTTTTGGACCAAGACATTAATATTGTTACTGTGAACTTTTCACAACTACCTCTGACTTACTTACTATAACTTCAAGTAGCATCAAAACAAAGTTGTAAGACCCTAAGACCCATCCGGTTTTCATAATCTTTACAACTCATGATTTGTTGTGCCATTCTTGCTGAGATAAGGATTTCATTTGTGTTATTTCATACTTTACAGCAGAAGAGTGCAATTTGCTTAGCATAAAAATATTAACTCTCTTCCTCCATCATACAAAAAAATATAATTTGGATCCTTTAGCATCATTTTATTTTAGAGACACGTTTGTTTCACAGAGAGTAGTGGAATATTTGGGCTTTATAGTTTAACATTCAGTCTCCATTATCTAGGGACATTTGATTCACTTTGATTCCTGTTGTCCCTTTTTATCACTGTTTACAAAATCATTTCAGAGAGCAGAATTGGCAGCCGAAGAAGCCCTTCAAAGAAATGCTACTCTATTTATCTAACTTGAAAGACATGTGAAAAGTCAAGTTGCACTTTTAAAAGACTGTTTTAGATTTCAGAAGATCTTAAGGGATCTAAACCCTTTCTGGGAGATGAGATAGATTACCATATTCTGTTCTCATATTGACTTCCTGATAAAAATGTTTCCAAAATTTATTAGTAAAAAATGGTTTATTAAATCAAGATAAACTATTGAGGCAGATGTTATACAAATTACTTGGCTTCTGAGCCCAGGCATATTCAATGAAAACCAATATGAAGGCCACCAATAACTCAGATATGGAAGCTGGTTTCACATTGCGTTTAGGAACAGGGTTTCATTTTGTAACATAAGGAGCTTGACTTTGAAGTGATGCAGACCCCATTTTACGTTTACAGTTGTAGATGCTGGATTTTCATTGTCTCCCTTACCTCCATCAAATTTGTTGCCTGTCTTGTAAAATGATGGGAGCAATCATGAATTTTGCAGATTTGTGGGATTAGGAATAGCCTTGCTTGGGGGAAGAGTACCTTGAGGCATTGTCTTTCAACATGGTCTCCGTCAGCATTTAGTGCAAACTAACATAAAGGAAGCAGGGTGGAAGAGGACAGCCTCTTACTTTAGAGACACGTTTGTTTCACAGGGAGCAGTGGAATTTTTGGGCTTTATAGTTTAACATTCAGTCTCCATTATCTAGGGACATCTGATTCATTTTGATTCCTGTTGTCCCTTTTTATCATTGTTTGCAAAATCATTTCAGAGAGCAGAATTGGCAGCCGAAGAAGCCCTTCAAGGAAATGCTACTCTATCAAGAGTACAAAATCAAGAAGTAATCACTCAATGTTTCTATCTCTAATTATCCCTAGCAGTTTCTTACATTGTAAGAAATTATTTGCTTACATTGTAATCTTATCATCAGTTCCCCACATCCCCTACCCCTGCCCTGGGTACATGGACAGAGCCAGATGCACCCTGTGTGTACCAGAGATTCGTACCACTAGAGAGGAAATATGTAATTATGAATCTCAGAATTTATAGGATGCAGCTGAGCAAGCCACCCATCTTTCCTCTAGAGAAGGAGAGAGAAAGCCCTTAACTCAGGACAGGCTTGCTCCACTGCAGGGAGACTACGTTGTTACTCTGAGGCTGCCACACATGCTTTCCCCCGAGTACTGCAGCACCCCTGAGTTATGATCTCAGACTCAATGTGACCCAAACGGCACCTTCTGCACACCTTCCCAGAACCTAAGGGATTTGCCCTCTTGCCCTTCAATGTTGTGGGAATAGAGGTTGCACACTACTGCCTGCAGAGCAGCTCTTCTGAGGTTTTGGTTAGGGTCGATAATAACTGAAACTCCTCTAGTCTTTGGAATCATAAGAATCATAATCAAGTTTTATTTGTGTGTAAACAGTAGAAAAACATTTTTCTAACAATAACATGAATTGACATTGATTTTTCCAAAAGCACATGAAGCTGAGAAAGGGGAATGTATCACTAAACATCTATAGAAAACACTTGTTAAAAAATCATTGCCTAATGTTATTTTCTAGGTTCTTGGAGAAGTGTAAGGGCGACATCTACTGGCTGAAACAAACACGTCTTGTTATCAGATGTGTTTTCAGTTCCAAGGAGATAAAATAAACAGACTTCCATTGCTCCACGATTTTATATGCTATACCCCAGAGACCAAAATATTATCACAGTTGCGAAGATCCAAAGATCTGTCTATGAAAATGTGTGGCCACCACGTGGCCCACTGTCTGGAGATTCTATTTCTGATTCAAAAGCTAAATACAGAAATCACTTTGGTAAATCAGACAAGTGTTGCCTATCTAAATGATACAGAAAAGGGGCAGCTGTCATACCCAGCTAACTGTGGAGCATCTTCCTGAATGGAACAGAAATTTTAGATATTGCTGTGACCTCAACAGAACATTTCACATGCCTTCCCAGAACAGAGAAGATTTAGCCTCTTCCCTTTAAATGTCTCGGAAGTAGAGATTACAAATACTTAGAGATTCCCCATTAATTAGAAGAGCTGTGGTTGAATAATTTTGTGACTGACAATCATAGAAATTTACCTTAGAACTTTCTAGAGGCTCGGTTACACCAATATTTAACTGCCGTTTCATATACATAAACTTGAAATGATTCTTTGTGTAGGTGGCCTGGATAAGGGTGAGGACATTCAGTCCTACATTCAGGTACAAGGTGTGATGCTGTTACAACCCACACCAGGGTGCCCCTGTCCTCAAAGCTTGCTCTCAAGTCAGCTCACGTGGACAAACCTGATTCACATATTCTCTTTATGTCGATATTCAGAAATCAAATAGAGGTCATTTGTACCGACCTGTATGGGACTGGGCTAATAGTACCCAGCGTTTCTGGAAGTTTCAAAATGGAAATCATATAAATATAGAACATAGGTGATAATCTTAGGATAATAAGATGTATGATGTCTTTAAGTCCAAAGGCCTTAGTTAAAGTGATCTTATTAGTTCTCAATTGAAATTCTTATTGAGATAACTAGAGAATCATGTGCAATTATAGGAAATAACACACATCTCCTGCGCACATCCCTGGCTCCCCAGGGATAACACTTGACCGCTGTATTTAATACCACAGCCAGGATATTGACATTACAGAGTCCGTCCAGTCTTATGCAGAACTCTCCAGCCATGTGGGTTTATTTCTGTCTGAGTACTGACTTCTATCTAACGCTGTCAGCTGTGGGAGTCCAGGTGTTCACCATGGCCATCTATTCTTGAGAGCAGATGCAGCCGTCACACGGAACACCTGCCTTGGTGTGCCATTGCCAAGCGTTCAAGCTTCAACTTTTCATTTATCCTTCCAAACAATATGTTTAAATGATGATGTTAATTATAATTCTTATGTTTTAATTGGGTGGAAAAGGAGGCTCCATGCACTTGAATGACCAATGAGACCCTGTGTGATCTAATTAATATAATAAATTTTATCTAATTTTTCTGAAAAGTCTGCTTGGATGCCTGACAACCAAGTGTTACCAGTGTTAAGTTAAAAGCGGTGAAGATCTGAGATATTTGCCTTTCTTACAAGTCAACAAATTCACCTGGGGTTGGATGGCTAGGCAGACTGCAGAACAGGGACCATGTGGGACTGTGAGTCACGGCATCTCCTGGTTGTCACACTGGCTCCTGTCCCCTAGAGAGAGCAAGGGAGAAGAGCTCTGCTCTGACCTGCAAACCAGTTCTTTCTGGGGGCTTCACGGAGTCCAGCGGAGGCCTTGACCCCTCGCCTCCCTAGCGGTCCCCGTGCTGCCAGGTAGATCCCTGTGGGTTTTCTGTCCCCGCAGGCTCAGGCTCTCCTCTGAACCCCCACCTGCTTCACTCCACCACACGCTCTGGCTTGGGTGGCTGCCGCCTTCTGCTGTTCTCGGTTCCCAGCTCCGTCACCCCCTGCACCAGCCTGAGGAGGAAGCAGGCTGCAGGCTGCGAGCGACCGACCTTGGGGTGGGCTCCACAGGGATTTCATTTCTGGAAATTCTTCAGTCTCTACTCTGACGTGGTGGTGGCTCTTTTCGTGTGCAGTGGCCTGATTTATAAAGTGTGTGCCTGGCCCGGGTGTGGACTCCGGGAGCCATTTGACGGTCTCTTGGACCTTGAGGGAAGATGCCTGCTCATGGCTCTGAGGTGTTTGACCTCATCCTTTTCCTTTTCCACGTGTTCATCAATGATTTTGAAGTGATACTGGGATCTTATCCATTCTTTGGCTCATATGGGAAGAAACAGAATAAGGGAATAAGGATGCACACTACTCGATGGCTTAGAACAAGAAGATAGATTTTCAGAATATTTTATGTGATACAAATGGAACACTGAGATGTGTGTAGAGAATTTCCGTTTCATGAGGGGAAGCAAGGAGATGTGGATAGAGATGAGGTGTGCCGGGAGTCACCCCTGCAGGGGGCAGAAGGTGGGGGAGGTGGGGAGGGGGCGTCACCCGAAAGCCCAAGACAGCCCCAGACCAAACAAAGGGACTAGCAGGCTCTGGAAGGAGAACAGCCATTTCCCTGCTACTGAGACGGGGTACAGGACAGTCTGTGTAGACAATGAACGATCAGATCAGGGGGGTGGAGGCTGATTCAAAAGGAAATAAAATGCCAATATTTCCAGAGCACTTCCCTCTCCTCCCAGTTTCCAAGGTCAGCTTCCTCCGGGGGACTGTTCCTCCCAGCAGGATTGTTAATGAGTGCCCTGGTGGCTCCCATTCCTTCTGAGAAGGTGTGGAAAATGGGGAGAGGTACCTCCAGGGCAGCTCCTCTCTGGGCTTTTGGTCACCACATGGGCAGAAGGGGAGGAGGGGGCATGAGAAGAAAGGAAACCTGAAATCCACCAAAGGGCCCCCCCCCACTCTCTGGGGCCGCAGCTCTGGGCCCCTCTGGAGGAGTCTCTCTCTGTTCTGTCCTTTAAATAAAACTTTTTGCTCTTGCCTTGGTGTTTCTCAGGTGTTCAAGCTTCAACACCAAGGGAAGAGCAGGACTGATCCGGGTTTTCTAGACGGTTTCAACGCTTCCATCCCCACCAGACTGCAAGGCCACAGCCAAGCAGAAGTGTATTGCGAAGGGGGGAGAGAGAAGAGCTCAGCCCAGGGTCATGCAAGGATCCTTAGCCTGAGGGACAGGGACAGAAGGCTTAGAAAAGCAGGAGCCCCCCACCCCCACCCCTGCTCCCCACCCCACACACCTTCTGGGGATGCATTCCCCTCTGGTATGTGGGACTCACTCCGGAGTTCATGAAGCCCAGAGGAGGTCTGTGTGGAAAAGGATTTTTTTAAAACTTGGAAGATACGTTTATTCAATAAGTGCTTCTTAAATGTCTGCTAGTACTTAGAACTTCCCTGACGGCATCACACCGCGTCTGGATATGTCCAGTTCAGGCTCTCTACTGCAGGGCGCTGAGACAGGTTTCGGAACACCAGGGGACCACAGAAGCCACTGCTGGTGGAGGCTGGGCCTGCTCTCTGCAGATCTTCCTTAACGCTCTCCCCCATTCGCCCAATTAACCCATGTGACTCTCCCTGTCCCCACTTTGGAAAGGATGATGGATGTAGTGGTGTGTGCCCCCTGGGACTCGGACTTTTCTGTGCCTTGAGCAAAGCAGGCTTCAGCATGTTGACGGGGTGCTGGGAGTCTGCTGTCCCTGAGGGCCAAGTGGCAAGTTATCCAACTCATGCATGAGTTCTAGTCACGGTTTTTAAAAATCTAAGGTGGACAGTTGAAGAATGTTTCAGAATGTTTTTATTACTGCATTATAGTTGCACATATCAGAGGGGTTCGTTCTGACATAGTCGTACATGGAATGTCCCCAGTTCTTCCCCTTTCCCTTCCTGCTCCCTCTCCTGCTCCCCTTCTTCTACTCTGAGGGTCTTCCTTTGGCCTATTTATTGTTTTTTTTTAATTGGAGCATTATTGGTATACATAAGGATGGAATTCACTCTGTTTTATTCATATACAAAGAGAGCAAGATTTGACCGATTACATTCTGAAGTTTTGAATATCGTATAAGATCATGGTTTTAAGGCTATTAAAAAAAATACATCTGAAAGATTTTCAGAAGAACATGGTGGATGCCTGTGGTTGAGAGTTCCTGTGTGACTTTACTGCTGCATTGGCTCTGGTCTTCTTTGTGACAATGTCAGTTCCTGCTTGTGGCTTCCACATGCTTCAGGGAAGCTTCAGAATGTAACAAAATGACCCACAGATGAAAATTGCTAGGTGCTCTGCTTAATATGTCACTGTATCCAACAGTATTAAAACAAGGGGAAGTGAAATTGTCCTCCGGGTCCCATGGTGGGGCACTACAGGAGCTGTCTTGGGTGCCTCCTAGAAGATGTGACCAACAGCGAGGACATGAGCACACCCTTGGGGCCTTCCCATGAAATACAGGATTTTTGAAGTCTTCGTATCAGTGACATTTTGTCTAACAATCTTAAGCTCTAGCAGGAAGATGCTCCTTCTAATATGTCATTTCTTCCCATGTAGCCATTGGGACAGTAGATCCAAATGAGAATTATAAAATGCATTCAACAAACAACTATTTCCAGGACTTTAAAAAATATATGGTGAAAGAAAAAAATTGTGCTTTTCTAAGGACCCTCAGCTCTCAAAGTTTTGGCACAAGTAATATTTTAGTTTGAGCTGAGTTTAGTATCCTTTTATGGAGACATGATATTTGGACATCTTTGTGGGGTGCATTAGGATACATATATGTGCTGGATGATCACCAAATCAGGGTACTAAACACTTCTACTTCTTCCAAGATTAATCATTTTTGTGTTTTGTGAATACTGTACTCTTGTAGTCATTTAAATATATCACAGATGTTTTCACCAGCACTTAACCCTGCTGTGCTAAAGAAGCCAGCCCCAATTCCTCCCATGTTTTAGTGCCCTCATCTACTTTCTTCCTGTGTCCTCTGTCCTCCCCGCTGCCCTTCCCAATCTCCATCTGTTCTTCTAGGAGATTGAGTTTTATGTTTCATAATAAGTGAGAATATGTATTTTTTCCACATCTGGATTACTTCAATTAGCAAAATGGCCTCCAGTTCCATTCATGGTTTGGTGCCTCAGTGACGTCCCTTTGGGTAGACCCCACATTTTCCTCTTGCAGCCACCCCCTGATGAGCAGCTGAGTTGACTGCCTACCTCAGCTGTCGTGAAGAGGGCTGGAGGGAAGACGGCAGGTATCTCTGGCATCAAGACTGCGCCCCCTTGGGATACACACCCAATACTAGGATTACCAGATCACATTATTAGGTTCTATTGTTAGGTTTTTAAGGGAGCTCCACATTGTTTTTAATAATGACTGTAGTAATTATATTTCTACTAGTTTCTTACTTTGAAAGGCCAAAAATTTAAAGTGTACTAGAGATTTAGACATTCAAAAAGATGGAGTCATGTAAAACTAAGAAGAAGAAAAAAAGAAAACTTGGTTACCTACTGTTGTGATGGGCAAAATGTGCAATGTATTCAGTCGAGGGGGAGAGATAAATACCTACATGCTTCTGTCCTTTTCAATGCTTTATTCACTCAAATCACTCAATGCAATTTTACTCTGTAGGTTCTTAATCAAGAAAATGACAATGCTTAATGCTAGGCACTGCCATAGACATAATCAATTCACAGCAAACAATTCTAGATTAATTCTAAGCACTGCAAGCACACTTAATCATGGTAAGCTCAGGGTAGGCATTCCCTCTGGGTGCTAAGTTCAAGAGTCAGATCAAAAGTCTCAAGCCTTAGGCTTTAAGTCCAGCAGATACCCACTCACTCAGACCGCGGTGATCGGGTTAGGAACCAAGGCAGGCTTCTCCTGGGGTGGAGGTGACGGCCAGTTGAGGATAAGGTCATAGGGAGAAGTCGTGGCTCTCACCAAGGTCAAGATGTGGATGTAGAGTTTGAGAGCGGTGAGGAGGATGCAGAGGATCAGGCAAACAATGAGAAGACTTGGAATGTCAGTCCAGGTCCTCATCAGGCTCTCCAGCATGAGGGCATCCTGTCAGATAGCTAAGTGTCTGCTCATTTGCTCCTTCCTTTATACCTAATTTGGGGGCTTCTGACCACCCTTTCAATCCTTATCAGCTGCTGCCAGATTTCTAGTGACGTCATTCCTCCAGGTTAAAGCATCTGGTCTGGTGGTCCCCACCCTGATTTTCTTGCTTCTCACTCTTATCAGAGTGAGGGCAACAGGCCAGAGTCTTCACTCAAGTTTGTCAAGGTGGGAAGAAGAGACTCCTTTTACCTGAGAGCCAAACTGGAGGGCTCCCTAGATGTGCCGGGTGAGACTGCAGGTTGCAAACTGGAGTTTTAAAATGGAGTTGATTAGGCTGAGGCCTAAGGCCATCCTTACATCTCTTAATCAAAATAACAGTAAAGTAGCTTAGAATGAGCACACCAATCAAGAAACATACTCATAAGAAATTTTAACTCTTACAATCAAAGGCATGAAAAAGTCAGGATAGAGCAGAGAAAAATTGGGGGGTTAGACATGGAACATCTGGTATGCGGCAGCTTTTGCAGCAAATATTATGCCTAGTTAAAAGCAAACTAAATGCTCCATAACTAATACATCATTTTAGCAGAAAGAACACTAAATTCTAGCTTTTCATTATTATATTTTTTTCAGTATAGGATTCATGAGTTCCATTTGTAAATTACCTAGTGAATAAGCCCATTTAAAATGAGCAAACTTCATAAAAAATACTAACACATTTCATTGCTTCCTTTCAAATTCATCATTTGAAGTCATAAAACTTGATGAATAAATTTCTTTCTGCAAACACTCCATTACTTTCCGTATCCACTGAAGTTTGATCTTTCACTGCCTTCTTTCACATGCTGGACTGACTAGAAAACTTCAAGATAAAACTACATTTTTAAAAAAATCTGTCCTTCCAGACAAACAGCAGCCCACCACTGTGCTCCCAGGCCTAGATTCCCCGTCTTCTGCTCCTAGAGAACCATTGATCAACACCATGAACTATGGGTTTGGGCCAAAATGGACAATTTTTCCTTCATGGGGTGGGTGGGGGTTTGGATTAAAACAGCGTATCCTCTGCATGTACTATAAAATAGGGAAGTTACAAAGCTTCATGGGTGCGTGTGGCATAGTCATTCCTTGCAGACTTTCTTAAACTGGGTGGAATAAACCTCTCCTGACAGGACCTGAGGGCACAGCCCCTGTACAGCAACATATGCCAGTGACAGGTGGTTACAGGTACCACCTAAAACTCATGCCTGTGACAGGTGCTTCTGTGTCACCCTGAGCAGACCAGAGGATGCCCAGCTACCTCTGAGGGTGCTTCTGGAAGAGATTGGAATTTGGCTGGGGAGATTAGATGGCCTCTCCAATGCCGGTGGCACCACGTGGGACCTGCTGGAGCCTGAGTAGAGCTGCAGGAGGGTGGGCATGTCATCTGTTTTAACTGGGACAAGGGTCCTCTTCGGTCTTCAGTCCTTGACTCAGAACCCTCCATCACAAGCTCTTCAGAAAAAAATCATGTCTGCAGATTGTACCATCTGCCCATGAGTGGCAGGTTTGTCCACCTCTGCGCATGAGCCAATGGCTTATGATGAATCGTTCTTTATCCACACCTGATACTCTTCTGTCTCTCTCTGTCATCTATTTACCAACCATCTGTCCATCTGCCCTACGGCTCCCTTTCTCTGGAGAACCCTGGCTAACACATGCTTTCTTTCAGTCCCTCTGGTTGTCATCCTCACTGGTCTCTGTGTGACCTACCCTAAGCTTACCTCCTCCTGGAGCCTCCTAATTCCAAAGCAACTCCTTCTCTTCAAATTTCAGACCAGGTGACGTTTTCCTGATGAATCAGTCTAAATCAGATTCCCTGTGTCCCCTCCTATCACACCCAGGATTACCCACAGAGCACTTTGCAAGGTCTGTCTTTATAAACACAGGCATGGGATAGTTTGACTAACTCTTCCACTAGACCACAGACATGAAGGTGAGGACCATCGGCACTCACCCACGATATTAAGCCAGCATCGACTTTATAGACGAGCATACCATAACTTTTAAGACTTTAACAAGCCATCCAATAGAGTATCAGACACAATCTACATAGAAGAAAGGGTGGGGAGTTTGGAAGTGCTTTTAGTACAAGGAGGATTTGTTCCAACCTGGTACTTCTATGGCAGGGCTCTGACCCAAAGCAGCTGAGCACAGGGCAGTGAGTGCAGACAAGGGTGTCACCTCAGGTCAGCTTGCCAGTCACAGGTCAGCTTGCCAGTTTAAGTTAACGATGACTGGGTTCTGCAATCTCCCCCTCTTGGTTTCCTCATTTGCAAAATCAAGATCAGATTCACTTTGTGTGATCTATGCATGTTTCATTTGTCTTTGGAATAAGGAGGGTGACATTTAAAATGGATTTTTCAGTGGTTATATAGCATATGCAGATTGCCAGAACCAACGACAAGTTGTAGGAAGAAGTGGAAAAGCTCAAGAAATTGATTTTCTACCAGGAGAAATTGATTTTCTACCAGATCTGTCTGCACAGACAGATCAACATCAAAGGTCATACAAAAGGAGCAGCAAAGATTTGAAGACATTATAGCCATTTAAAAAAAAAAAGAATTTAAACCAGGGGAGGTAGGGCCAGAAGGAGGGAAAGTGTCCAAAGCCACCTACATAAGAAATGTGAGCCAAAGCAAACAAAAGAACAAGACATTTGACCTAAAACACTTAGGATTAAAGCAATAGTACCTAGAAAGGAATTCATTGTTTTCATTTTGCTCAGGGGGATCTTTCAGAATTTAGGTAGTAGACTGTGAAGTGATGTTTAGTAATATGTCTCAGATACTTACACATGTGTACACAGACTCAGAGGTCACAGGTGGCCTTGTGGGTTGATTTCTCCATGCTTCTGTTTCCTGGCCCTAGTGAGTCTAAGTTCCTCCCTTGAGTGCTCAGAAGTGCCCATCACCACTGACCTGGGGTACCAGCCTTGGGGAGTACCACACCTCAGGCACTACCCGGTCTAGGCTCTGCTCTGCGGTGAAGCCTTGTGCAATGCACATGAGACAGATGTGCACTAACCAGTCAAGAAACATTAGCTTTAGTGTTTGTCACAAGTAACTCCAGGCATAACCCCAAATGTGGTTTTGAAGCCAATCGCTGATCCATTACGACATTTGACCCAGGAGAAAGCTCTCCTCCTGCTGCCCGCACCCTTCCTTCTCCCATCTAAAGAAGAACCTGCTTTTTCAAAGACCAAGAACCTTTATGGGTGGAAACAGTTTTACTGGAGTCTATGGAGAATTATTTAATATCTTTGTAAAAACTCGGACATCCCTGTTCTCTTTGGTGAATGTCAGAGAAGAAATGTTTGATATGAGCCTGTTTTGACTGAAGGGGACACAGCCAGCTGATGGATGAAGTTCTCCGTCCCCACCAGCTTCATGATTCTGTGAGATGGTTATCAAAGAGTGACTCTTCCTGTGAACCCAGTGGTAAGCAGGTGTTTGGTTCTTGGGGGGCGGGGGTTGTATAGAGAAGTCTGTGCCTGAGTGTGGCTCTGCCCCTTTGCAGCTGAGTCATAAGCAGCTGCTGGCGGTGTGTCAGGACAGTAGTCCTTACTTATCACCAGAGAAGCCACAGTCATTACCAGTGGTGACAGAGCCATCAGGCCCTATGAATTCCACCTCTCCTTGTAGGTGTCTTCTCAAGGAAACTGCTCTAGGTTTTTGTGCCAGCTGTTGATAAACCTACACAAGACAGAGAAAGAGGAAGAGCAAACTGAAGGCAAGGGAGGGGAGGAGCAAGGAGACAGCCAATTCTGTGCTGTTCCTTCCTTACTCGGCTCCACGGGGCAGCTGGAGCCAGCAAGGCAGGCCTCAGAGCAAAGAGCACTGGGCTCCTTCCCAGAGAGTGAGAGAGAAGCTGGGGGAGTCCACGCAGGCCAAGCGCCTTCCAGGCCGACTTCTGCAGACCTTCCAGGTCAGCTAGCTGGGACCCCGAGCACATGTCCACATCTGTCCCCAGATTCCAGAGTCCTCCAGGAGGCAGTTTACAAGAGAAATGAAATCAGCTCTAGGCTATGAGGTTAGAATAACTGACCTATCTGCATTTGGGGTAAAATTGGGAGTTCATAACCCACTTCAATCTAATGTATGAAATATGATATGTCAAGAGCTTTGTAATGTTGTGAACAACCAATAAAAAATAAAAAATTAAAAAAATAAAAATAAAAAAAAGATATACTGTCAAACTACTAAAATAATAAAAAAAAAAGAATACCTGACCTA
Source organism: Ictidomys tridecemlineatus (assembly GCF_052094955.1). NCBI lineage: Eukaryota > Metazoa > Chordata > Mammalia > Rodentia > Sciuridae > Ictidomys > Ictidomys tridecemlineatus. The sequence continues at coordinate 5,410,880 of NC_135489.1, forward strand.
TAACAGGTTCCAAACCAAGCTTTCTCTACCATGTTTTAGATTCCTCAGGAAAAAAGAAAACATATTGCACTGTAATAGTCTCAATACACATGCCAACGCTGTACCACAAAATCTGAAAATAATCACATGAGACGGCACGTTTCAATAGAGCCAAGGTGTGTTTCTCCAAAAATGAATATTTTGCCTTTGCAAAGAATACAAATTATGTCCTAATCCCAGCCTAGTGTTTTTGAGAGAGATCAAACCTTCCAATAGCCCCTAGTCCCCATCTTGTGTCAATCAAAACTGAACATATTCTGCATCAAGAGATTGTCAAGAAAGACAGTTACAAAATTTTAAAAAATGCAAATCATTCATAGGATAAAATTCTAGTATCCAGAATACATAGAGAACCCTTAAAATTAAAAACAAAAAACAACAACAAAAAAAACAAACAAAAAATAGGACAAGCAACTTCATTTAAAAAAAAAAAGAAAAGAAAAGAAAAAGAAAAGTAAAAGGAACGAGGTGGTGTATGGTGCCAGATACCTATAAACTTATGCCCAGGAGGCTGAGGCAGGAGGATCACAGATTTGAGGCCAGACTATCCAAATAAGAAAGATTCTGTCTCAAAATTAAAAATAAAAAGGGCTGGAGATGTAGCTCAGTGATAGAGCACCCCTGAATCAATCCCTCATACTAAATAATCAATTATTTTTAATGAATAAATGCTAAAAAGAGAGGATTGAATGGATATTTCTTACGTGAGACTACCTGATACACAAGTGGCGGGAAAGCAGAGGAAGAGACCTTCGGCCTCACCAGGACAAGTCGGCCCTGGTCCACTGGTAGGAAGAGTGTGAACTGTGAGCTGAATCATCAGCCTCAGGAAATGGTCTGGCGGCCTTGTAAAGGCCACCCATAGAGTCACGCGTGACCCAGGGATGCTTCTCCTGCCTGCATGCCTGAGGCGATTGAAACCACATGCCCCAATAAAAACATGTGCACCGATGATGATCCTAGAACCCTCTGCCATCTTCAAAAGGTAGGGATGACCACGATGTCCATCAGTGCAGAGCAGGATGAGCAGAGTGTTCCGACTCACGCACTGGAACACTGTCAGCTGTGGAAAGGATCCGAGTGTGGAAACAGGTCTCCACCCTGACACACCTGGCTGTGGTCTGCATGCGGGGTGTCCTCCTGTGAATGCAGGGAGGTGCGGGGATAAAGTGAGCTGGGACCTGATCAGCCCATTCTGGTTTGAATGGAAGGACTTGGTTGTAATTGCAGGCAGGAGGACATGGCTGGAGGAGGTGGGCCACTGCAGACATGCACTAGGAGGGAGCGCCTTCCTCCTCATGACCCTTCCCCCTCTCTCTGCTCCCCCCTCTCTCTGCTTCCTGTCTCCCGTGAGCCGAGAAGTTTCCATTTGTCACACCCTTCCACCCTGATGTTCTACCTTACCTTGGGCCCTGAGCAGTGGAGTGAATCAGCCGTCTATGGGCTGAGACCTCTGAAACCATGAACCAAACAAACTTTTCTTCCTCTGCTTTGTCTTTGTCAGGTATTTTGTAACAGTGATGAAAACTGACTAATATACACTTTAATAGAGTGAGAGAAGCCAGACACAAAAGATCTCATGTTGTGAAATTCCATTTATATGAAATATCCAGAATAGGCAAATTCACAGTTACAGAGAGCATTTTGGTGGTTCCCCAGAGACAGAGGAAGGGAAGGAACAGGTAGTGGCTGGCTAATGGGTATGGGGTTTTCTTTTAAAGTGATGAAAATGTTTTGAAATTTAGTAGAGGTACTGGTCATACAACATGGTGAATTAACTAAATGCCACCAAACTACATTTTAAAACAGTTAATTTTATGTTATGTGAAATTCATCTCAATTTAAAAAGTGATAGGCAGAGACAGACTCTCTACCCCACTGTTTGCTGGTCTGTAAGTAAAAGGAAAGAGGTGGTGTATGGTGGAGGGTCACCATACTTGCACCACTTGTGCAAGGCACAAGGACAGCATTGCTGACCAATTTGCAGTGCAACTATGCACACCACTGTGTTGTCATTTTTCTCTTTGCTGACCCACTGAATGGCAGAGAAGAAAAATGGGGAAATCCTCCTCTTCAGAATGCACTTGAGCTGGTTAATAACCAACAACAAATTATCCCTACCCCTGTATTCCTGTTATTAATAAATCTCTTACCAGTTAGGACATTTGTGAAGGCTGTCAATTACAGCCCAGAGGGACTAGTTAATCCTCCATGCCACATCCCCCTGTTTCCCACTGGTTGTTTCCAGTATCCTGGGAAAGACAAAATTAAACCAGCCCTCTCTGGCTTCTGACCTCTCTTGAGATCACCTTTCCCTGGACTAAACTCACTTCAACTTTCCATAGAGACATTTTAATCCTCTACCTAGCTCCAACACTTTGTCTGTAAGGTCGGTGGTCCTCAGGAACAGCTTTATAAATCTAATCCCAAAGTTTATGACTCAGCAGACCGAGGGGGGGCTCAATAATTTCAAATTCTAGCATTTTTTCAGGTGCTGCTGATCTAGAAACGAGAGTTTAAGAACCATGGGTCCAGGTTCCTATGAGAACATGGCTCCCTAATGCACTACTGAAGGTGGCCTCAGAGCAGTGACGGGCATGGAGGAGGGCCACCTCCCTCAGTATTCACTCCATGCTTATGTAATTGCAGGCTGCATTAGCAACAGCCATAAAATGCTGAGCTCTCCGTCAACAAAACCCTGTACTCTAGATCCTCTCCCTGTTCTGCAGAATGGTCAGTAACTCTGATTGGGTGTTAAGGGCCAGGCGCTGACCAGCACTGCATTTGAACTCTTAGTTAACCCTATGACCAACCTTGAAATGGACGACTATCTTCTTACAGAGAGGCTGAGCTCCAGGGGAGGAAAAGCTTGCCCAATTCACCCACCAAATAAGTGAAGGGCTAGTGTTTGAGCTTATGCTAGAGAACTCTGCCTTTCCGAATCCTCCTGCCTGACACCGTCTGTCCCCTAGCTGTCCTTTGGGTCTGAGGCAGATCTGGCTGATTGTGCCTTCTTCAGCTTATTTCTCTCTCTTGTCTCCAAAGCCATCTGCCCTGACTTTTGCCAAGGTTTTCTGAGTCTCCCAAACCTCCTTTTCCATTATGGCTTAATTCCGTCCCGTCAATATTTGTTTTCAGTTCATTTCCTCTCTTTCCTTTCCCTGTTTCTCTGCTCTAACCTGCCTTTGAGCTACTTGAATATAGTTAGGACTTTATCTTGATTAATTTGTAGTGTCTTTGAGAGAGTCATGCATCACTTAACAATGGGGATACATTCTGAAAAATGCATGATTAGGTGATTTCATCATCACATAAACATCAGACCCTATACTCCCACAGGCTAAGATGGCCACACAGGCATGGTCTCATGGGACCACATGGTACATGTGTCCTGTCAGGACTGAAATGCCGTTATGCAACACAGGACCATAGGACCAAACAGAGCTTCGTACAGTTTTCTTAGTGTTTGCTTTAGGTAATTAACCACCATCAACTGGTATACGTATTTTTACCCACTCAAGTGAAGATCAAAACCTTGCTTTCATCTTGGTTTCTTTATTCTTTCCACTTTTAGAATAAAAATGTCCAAAATTTTTATTATAATACATTGAATACTGCATGAGATGATGTTATAATTTTTCTTCCTACCATAAAAGATGATTTAAATATCTAATATGAAAAATAGTCTATATATATTTTTTCTATTTTTAACCATTTAATTCTTCTTTCTTTTCCTTTTCTGAAGTTTCTGGTCATATGTTTTATTTTTAGCTAGTTTCCTTTCTTTAGCAGTAGGTTTTCTAAAATGAATTTCTGAACCAATTCATTTAATTTTTCTTTGTCTGAGAATCTCTTTATTTCCTATACAGTCTCTTGAGAGATAATTTTGTCAGCTATGGAATTAGTCTTAACAGTCCTTTTCTTTCAGAATGTCAGGAGTTATCCATTTCCTCCCGAGTCCCATAGTTTTAGATAAGAAGTCTGCTGTCAAGGGAATACTCCATTTTCCTTGGCTTTTCATCTTTCATTTTCAGAAATTTGTTTCAGAAATGAGGCATCTGATTGCTGATTTCTGTGGAATTATTTTACTTGTGACTTTCACAATTAAAAGTTTATTTCTTTGGCTAAATGTGATAAATTTCTAGTCCTTAGCTTTTCAATTCTTCTATTTTATCTCCTGAGATTTTAATATCAACATCAACTCATTCATTCATCATTTTTTCATAGCCTCTGGAACTATTTATTTGCTCTTCAGTCTAGGTTATCTGGTTAGTTAATATAGTTAAATTATCTTGATCTCCCACCAAGTTTGATGATTCCATTCTCTACGATTCACTATTGAGACCATCTGGTGAGATTTTTGTTGCAGTTATATTTTTCAGTTCTATAATTCCCACTTGATTCTTTTTTTTAATATTTTCTATGACATTGCAGATTTTTTCCATTTGTTTTAATAGAATTTGTAATTGTTTGTGTTTTTTATGACTAAAGTTTTAAAACATTTTCCAGACAATTTTAAAATTTCTATTAGCATCTATTAGCATCTGTGGATTATCATTTCCCATTCACACTGTGATTTTCCTGGTTCTTGGTATGATAAGTGAATTTTTATTGTATGCAAGTTTTGGATATTGTAATATGACTATCTAACCCTTTTTAAGTTTTGTTTTCATCAAGCTCTCCCTCTCTTGAGGTGTAACAGGCCCTGGTCTTCATTTATGCCAGGCTTCCTGCTGGGAATCTTCTCTTTGCACTATTAGACTTTGAGTTAAATATGTTTTTGAAAAAGTACTTAGCAGCCATGGAGTGCTGGTTCCAGATGCATAACAGGAAGGTCAGTTCTCTCCCCATAGGCCCCTAGACTCAGAGAAGGAGTGGGAGAAGCACAGTGAAAACCAGCCCTGCCCCTGAGCATCTCCTTCCACCTGTGGATGCTGATTCGATGAGGCTCAGCTCCCCAGTGGACTCGCAGGGATGTGTTCTGCAGTTCTGACAAACCCTGTTTCTCTCTCCTTTCTTGGTCTCAGTGAGGGTGGGAATGAAACTGAGTTCATCTGTCTACCTGTAGACCACAGAAGACTGAAGAATCAGAGCACCCCTGCTTCCACAGGAGGGAAGGAAGCAGCCTTCTCCTCAGTCGCCAGGGACACTCTGGGAGGCTTCTGATTGCTGGCCCCATATCAGTGAGAGGTCTGCTCATTCCCCCAACTGAAACCTTACAGAAAGATAATATGGCTGGGTATGGTGGCATATTTGTGTAATCCCTGTGGCTTCAGAGGCTGAGACAGGAGGATTGTGAGTTCAAAGCCAGTCTCAGAAAAAGCTAGGTGCTAAGCAACTCAGTGAGACCCTGTCTCTAAATATCTAAATGAAATACAAAATAGGGCTGAGGATGTGGCTCAGAGGTCGAGTACCTCTGAAGTCAAACCCTGGTACCAAAAAAAGATATGGTGTTACTATTGGTATTTAGCTGGCACAAGGTAGACAGTGCTTTAGAAAAAAAAAAAAAGGTTTTCTGTTTATAGACCACTTTATTACTGGTCCTGCAAGAATAAGTGGACTTTTCTGGGATCTGTATATGATTGTCCTTGTTGACCATCCTAAGATTGGTGGAAAGTGATAAGGAGAGCCAGGGAACTCACTGCCAGGTCATTTTTCATGTCCTCAGGTTCCCAGATGTCCTGCCTCCTCCTTCCTCCTTCCTGAGTCTTTCTGTACTTCTTACTGTGTACTTTAGATATTTCAGTTTTAAGGCAGAGAAACTGGGAGGAATGGAGGTTATTCCATCTTTGCTGGAACTTGGAGGAATGGGGACTCAATATACTTTTGAAATAAAATTAGGCCTCAATATTTCTGTCACACTATTGCAGAAGATGAGCAAGTTTTAATAAGCAAACTTCAGCATCTAAAAGGGAGCAAAGTCTTTTAATAAAATGGTTTATGGAAAAAACATGGGTTATTGTAAATGACTCATAAAGGGCCATGGAATACACTTGCTTTGAAAGCGATGATGAGATCCCTTCAGAGCTGACAAGCCCCATATCTGTGCTTGGCTGTTTTTGTTCAGTTAGTGGAAATCCTGTCTTTGAGCCAAACCTTTAACTATGTCTCCGTTTGTGGCTGAGTAGCTGTCAAACGAAGAAGATGCAAGAGAGTCTGATAAGGGGAAAGGAAAACAAAAACAACCCAAGATTAAAACCTTTCAGGGCAGGAAGAGTGTTCTCTTCCCCTGGGAGAATTCCTAATGACTTCTAAGGAACGAAGACAGGTAGGAACACTGCCAATTTCTGAACCTACGAGTCCACTAGGCTAAAAATAACTGCTGAAAGAGAGGTCTTCTGCCTTGTCCAGGAACTGGAGGACACACTGCCCAGAGTCCTGCCTTGGTCCTTGGATGAAGGTGCTACCAGGCTAATGCTGGATTAATTTAAGACAATGGAGGGCCTTGTGCTCATGTACCAAGAGCAGATACTTCCATAAGTTAGTCTGGAATAGGAAAAGCCAGATTACAAAAGTCAGAGGTACAGCAAAACACACCTCCTTTCCACCTGTGGCAGAACTCTCTGTGGTGGCAAGGAGCTCTGTGGAGCGGCTAGCAGAAGAAAAGCTGCTTAGACAGACACAGGCTACTGTGGCCACCACGTCAGCACACTTCAGGTAGATTTAGGAACTGTACCATTGGCTGCGTGAGTCAGGAATACATGCTACAGGTGTGGGAGAATGTGCACAGTGAGGTGGACCTTTCCCCAGTCCCTGCCCAACCTGGAATGCACTATCTATGAATATGTGAGGATATCTGTGCACATGCACATATTAAATATGCACTGTTTTTTCTATATGCAGTAGGCATTGATTACATAATACGACCATACTAATTCTCTCATATAACTACATATTAATTACGTAATACAATAATTGCATATGGCATCTAGGTAGGGAACACTGACAGAAAGCTTATTTTTGACAGAGCTGGGACTTCCCCCAGCACTCTGAGGCTGAGCCCATTTGATACACTTGGTCCTAAGAAAGAGGAAGGGAGCAGAGGCCAGGCCAGCCCAGGGAAGGGGGAACATCTCAACAGCGGGAACACCCAGGTCCCTGCCATTCCGTGCAGTTAGTGAATGAGACCGCTGGGGCTTCAGGCTGGGGTGTACTCAGCAGAAGAACTTGCCTAGCACATGCAGGGCGCGGGTTCAATCCCAGTACAAAAAAGAAAGAAAAAGGAAAAGAAATCTCTCTGGCATGTGATTTATTTCTGTATCCTCAAGTGAGGTGGACATCTCTTAAAATAATATATAAAAAGACATGTAAGTTATTTTAAAACGAAATCGCTCCAGAAGCTTCCACAGCCCTCTTTGGTGGTGGTGTTCCAATTGGGAGCCATTACCACTGAAAGACACTTCATGGGAAACCTGACACCAGGTTTAAAACCTCGCCTAGTTGTGCCACATCACCGCCTGCTGTCCGTGCGTGAACGTGACCTTGGTGAGCCTCACCTGGGGCAAGGCCGCCGCCAACTCCCGCGCAGGCCTTGGTGCCCACCGCTGCTCTGTGCACCTGCGTCGCTCAGGGTGACAGCCGTGACATTCTCAACATTGTGAATCGCATGCCTCACTGCAGGCTGGCGGAGCCCGTGCCTCGGGTCTGGTCAGAGCTGTCCCGTGCGTCCTGCGGGCTGCAGCCTGTGAAGTGTGTGCGTTCTGCCCTTTCCCTGGGCCAGCGCTTGGGGGGCACTTACACAATCTTCCGCTTGACTGCGGGAGCCAGCAAAGCGGGACTCCTGTCTCTCCGCGTCAGCCTCCGCAGCTGGACGTTTCCAGACGCAGCTGACTTCTGCATTTGCAGCAAGGTCTGCTCAAGGGAGACAGATTAACAGGATCCATCAGCGCATTTATGGGGATTCAAGAATGTATCATTTATGTTCAAAACTCGCATACACATAAATCGTTTGTGAAATTCTAAAATAAGCTTAGTTGTGGAAACACAGGCGGATTCTTTCATATTACTCTGTTCTCACGAAAACCAAGGGACAACCAAAATCCATAGGCAGCTGCATGGAGGTAATGTCCCCAAGTCGCCGCAAGAGGGCGCCAAGGACTTTCACATGGACTATTCTTAATCCTTCAGGGAAATACAGGAAACTCCATAAACAGAGGTTCTAAAATCTTTGATTTCCGGATCTCATCCAGCAAATTAAAATTCTGAAGTGGGCTGGTAAGGGTGGCTCATCTCTGTTCCCAGCGACTCAGGAGGCTGAGGCAGGAGGATTGTGATTTCAAAACTCAGCGACTTAGCAAGACCCTTTCTCCTAATAAAAAATAAAAAGGAGAGAGGGTGTATGTAGCTCAGTGGTAAAGCACCTCTGGGTTCCAACCTCAGTACCAGAATAAAGAAAGAAATTAATTAAAAAATTCTAAATTGTTGTATTGATTTTTTATAAAAATGTGATTTAAAAAGCTCATGTGTGAGACAATGCAAGAAAGTTCAGAGGTGAAATGATTTGGTGATGAGAACGTTAACCTAATCCATGTGTTAATCTGCTGGTAAGGATCAGAAGGTGGTTAACTAGAGGCAGGTAGCATGTGGCTGGAGTAGGTATTTCCCTGGGCTGTGCCTTTGGGGCAGGAATTTCCTCTACGGGGATTGGAGCTGGCTCTCAGCTTCCTGGTGCCATGTTCCACTCAGGTTTCCTCTGTCTCACACTGTACCCCGATGCTGACGCTCTGCCTCACCTTAGGCTCAGAGCAATGGAGTCACCACCTAGGGACTCAGACCTCTGAAACTGTGAGCCCCCAATAAACTTTTCCTCCTATAATTGTTCTTTGCAGTCCTTTTGGTCACCCCCACAAAAATGCTGACTGAAACACTCCTTCCTCTCGCTTCAGAAGCAAGAGATTGGGATAAGGATTGAGACAGAAGGAAAAACCCTCATGTGCTTACACATGCATACCCAGGCATACTCGGTACCCATGCATGCGCCCCTCAAAGTATCAATCAGACTTAAAGCACTATACAGCATTAATTGCCAAATACTGCTTGACATCCCACTTCCAAATCAGATTTAAAATTCATGTTAACTTTTAGTTTGTTGACATATTAACTTCTTGGTGTAAAAGCTGAGACAGGAGGATCATGAGTTCAAATCCAGCCTCCACAATAGTGAGGTGCTAAGCAACTCAGTGAGACCCTGACTCTCTATAAAATATAAAATAAGGCTGGGGATGAGGCTTAGTGGTGGAGCGCCCCTGAGTTCAATCCTCTGTAACCAAAAATAAAAAAAAATATTCTATTTGCAATTAACTTGCCTCTTTGGGCATAGGACAATGGGAGGGAGGACTGAGAAGAGAGGACTCGCTGTTTGTTCTTGGTGCCTTCTTAAGCAAATCTACACTCAGGACTGGACAGAGGAGCAACACTCAGGGATGTGGGTGTGTGCAGGCCTGAGGGGGAAAGCTGTGTCCCTAGCTCTGGGGCCTCTATTCCTCAGTGTATTTATGTAGTGAGCAGATTCTTGTGGTTATGAACTTCTTTCATGCTTCTTGGAAGAATTTAAGGCAATAATTATTTCAGAAGTTAATTGGAGCTAATGGAGATGGTCTCTTAATGCTTTGTCATTTAACCCAGAATGCCTGGTTCCTCTCTTCATTTTGCCTCTTTGACATGCTCCTATCAGGCCATGATTTGGTGCTGGAACTGGCCAGCAGCATTCTCTCCAGATCTTAGACTTTCTGCTTCCTGCAGTTAACTGTGTGCTCATCAAGGTAGGCTTTTGTTTCTTCGAAATACCATTTGTAGGGGCTGAGCTTATTATTTTCACCATGTGATATAATAAAGTATCATCTAATAAGATCAACTCGAAGACAAATCCAGAGGGTTTTTTAACCTAAAAATATGAAATAAATTTAAAAACCATTATAAGAGTAAGTGAAAAGAAATTCACTATTTATATAGACATTTAAATATCAAAGAAAATATGGAAAAATTCAAGAGTGAATCTGAAATCAAATTACTTTCCAAGTCTGTAGACTCCTTTTTTACAATTAAAAAAAAAGATGATACTGGATTGTAATTTTCTTAAGATAAACTGAATCAAACTTCAATAATGGGTCTGAAATGCAAAGCAAGACTCTGGCCTGTATTGAAAGATTGACAAACGGATGCACTTGTGTGTTTCATGCTTAAACAGGATGTTTGCAATGCCTAAGTATCACATTTTGCTCTGACTCATGGATGTAAACTGCATTTTTATTCACTGATCAACCATCAACTTCTTTTGGACTGGAAGAACTACGGAGCGTCAAATTCGCTTCCTTCAACTTTTCTAAGAGGCAGTGCCAAGGAGCAAGGCAGACACGTGCGTGACAGAAATTGTGGATCCCTTTGGGGCAACCGGGACAACAGGCCCTGACTCAGGCTAAGGAGCAAGCTTGTTGGAGACGAGAACCAGTCCTCAGTCACAGCCTCAGCCTCGCCCGTCCTGGGGACATGGGCTGAGAAAGGAAGGGAATCCTGGCTGGGGTTTGGGCAGGGAAGGCTGCTTCCTGTGTGTTCCAGGGTCCAAGGCTGTGCTTCTGAGAGGAGTGGGCAAACATAGACTTCTGCCATCCTGGGAGTTGAAATAGTTGTCCCCAGATGCACAGGGAACCCTTGAGCCCACACCATACCTGCTGACCTGCTGGTCAAAGGCACCAGCCAAGACCCTGGTCACTGCTAAGATGAGACTGGCAGATGTGACAAGGTCAGTAGCTCAGCTACCACCTCCCCCGTTTATATCTCCCAGTCCTTGGGGGAGTCGGTATATTTCCCTGGATGTGCAGATTGATTCTGTGGGTCAACAGAGTATCCAGATATTTGATCTGTTGTGACTCTGTGGCTCTAAATGTGTTTATGAATGAGATTTACATTTCTACCAAATAGCAGTTTGCTCTCCCTAATGTGGTTGGGCCTCATTGAGTTAGTTGAAGGCCAGAAGAGAACAAAAGCCAGTTCTTCCCAGTTTTGGGGATTTCTTCTGCCCATTGGCTTTCTTTCTTTTCTTTTCCTTCCTTCTGTCTTGGACAGATGTGATACTTATGTATTGCAAACATCCTATTTAAGCATGAAACACACAAGTAAATCCATTTGTGAATCTTTCATTATAGGCCAGAGTCTTGCTTTGAGTTTCAGACCCATTACTGAAGTTTGATCCAGTTTATGTTAAAAAAATTACAATCCAGTATCATCTGAGACATTGGCTCCCTGGACTCAGGCTTCCTTCTGCAGATTTCTTAAATAAATTTCTTATTATAAAATTCTCTCTATCTATCTATCTCTCTCCCTCTCTCTCTCTCTCTCTACCCACACACAAACACAAACACACACACACACAAACACACACACACACACATATTGGTTTTTCTCTAGAAAATCATGTCTTGTACCTTGGACAAGACGCAGAGTGCCACTACTCTTTGGCTATTAGTTTTCTCCTTTCTCCTGTTTCCTTCCTCCGCTGTGTTTAGATTTGCGAGCTACCGAGAAAGCAGTGTATACACCATCCTCTTGTCCGGAACTGACACCTGAGCCGGCGTCTCCAGGATAGTAAGGTGTCATTACCAGCCGTACAGACGTGCTGAACTGGCAAAAGCTACATTATTTTGTGTTTTATCAACATAGTGATTTTATTTTGTATTGTTCTGTACAATACAATAGCACAAATAATGTCCCCTTAAAAGCAACAAGACATGGTCCCAGCTCTATTTTAGGACAGATTTTACTTTTCAGAAAGCAGCTCCTTATGAGTAGGCAGGATTTCAGGAAAGCATCCAGGCAAGAGACAGGGTGGTGTGTTTAAGGAACAGCTAAAGAACTTGAGAGAGAAAGAAGAAAGTGGGATCTGCTAAGGGAAGGGAAAACTTCTGAAAATTAAAAAGAAATGGGGATTTGGGAGGATCTGCCAGTGATATAAAGAATCCTTCTGTGTCTCTGAGAAATCATTAGGATCATGGTAGCTGTGTCTGGGCCTCAACTCATTTTTTCCTAAATGTCATTGCAGATCCACAGATAACTGTTGAAAGAAGTCAGACTCATAGGGCTAAAATCAGAGAATCATGAAGACATAGCAGTAAAGCAAGATTTGTTCTAGGAGTTAGGGCCTTTTCCTGCTGTCTTAAAAGATAATGATGCTAAATAAAAATTAAATACTTGGGAATCAACCTAACAAAAGAGGTGAAAGACTTCTACAACAAAACCTACAGGCTAAAGAAAGAAATTGAAGAAGACCTTAGAAGATGGAAAGATCACCCTTGTACTTGGGTAGGCAGAATTAATATTGTCAAAATAATCACACTACCAAAAGCACTATACAGAGTTAATGCAATTACAATCAAAATACCAATGACATTCCTCATAGAAAGAGAAAAAGAAGACATGAAATTCATCTAGAAAAATAAAAGATGCAGAATAGGTAGGCAATCCTTAGCAAAAAGTGTGAAGCAGGTGGCATCATTATACCTTAAACTATACTACAGACCTTAAACTATACTACAGAGCAATAGTTAAAAACAAAACAAAAAACAAACAAACAAAAAACTAACATGGTATTGGCACCAAAATAGACTGGTAGACCAATGGTATAGGATAGAGGATACAGAGGCTAACCCACATAATTACAGTTATCTTATCTTAGACAAAGGCACCAAAAACATACATTGGAGAAGAGATAGCCTCTTTAAAAAATGGTGCAGTAGAGAATCTAGAGAAATGCAAATCAAAACTATTTTATCTCACTCCAGTCAGAATGGCAGCTATTTAGAATACAAACATAAAGTGTTGGTGAGGATGTGGGGAAAAGGTACACTCATACACTGCTGGTGGGTCTGCAAATTGGTGCAGCCAACATGGAAAGCAGTATGGAGATTCTTTGGAAAACTGGAAATGGAACCACATTTTGAATCAGCTATCCCACTCCTCAGTCTATACCCAAAAGGACTTAAAAACAGCATCCTACAGGGACAAGGCCACATCAATGTTTATTACAGCACAATTCACAATAGGTAAACTATGGAGCCAACCTAGATGTCCTTCAGTAGACGAATGAATAAAGAAAATGTGGCATATATACACAATCGAATATTACTCAGCAGTAAAAGAGAATAAAACCATGGCATTTGCAGATAAATGGATGGAGCTGAAGAATATAAGGCTAAGTGAAGGTAGGCAATCCCAAAAAACCAAAGGCTGAATGTTTTCTCTGATATAAGGAGGCTGACTCATAGTGGGGTTGGGAGGGCGAGCATGGAGGATTAGACCAACTCTAGACAGGGCAGAGGGGAGGGAGGGAAGGGAGGGGACAGGGGGGTTAAAAAGATGGTGGAATGAGATGGGCATAATCACCCTGAGTACATGTATGAAGTCACGAATGGTGTGAATATACTTTATATACAACCAGAGATATGAAAACCTGTGCTCTCTATGTGTAATATGAACTATAATGTATTCTGTTGCCATAGATAACAAATTAGAATTTAAAAAATTAAAAAATAAAAGACAAAGATGCTACCCCAAGGCCAGACTCACCTCTCCATGAAGCCAACCCATTATCTACCTCCTACTGCACAGAACGTTCTATCCTGTTGACACCCCCCGGTTATTGGTGCCGCTTCCTGCCTCCTCACTTGGTGAGGTATGACATTAGAGAAGCACTCGGAGGTAAGCCTATAAAGCAGGGTTTATTTTAAAAGGGGTGACAGAGACTTCTCCCGGGAGGGAGAAGGGGGCCATGGCTGGTTTCCTGGTGTCCCCAGAAGTGAGGGCATTTTCTATATGTCCTTGGCTTCCATTGTTCTCCTGCTCTCTTCCCCTATCTCTCTCCTTCCTGCGTAGGTGACTAGGCCCAGGAGGTGCTCAGTGGGGTGGCCAAAGGGCGAGAAGTAGATGGGAAGGGCCTGATGGAGCAGCCCAGGTCACATTCTCTGTAGGGAGGGACAATTGCTGGTTCAAGTTACCTTCCCCACACCTTTGTTCTCATCTTCACATTGGAAGCATTATCCTTGAAATAGTACTACCAAACCCAGGCGAATAGTTCTGGTTCTTTAATCTTAACAATTTCAAGTGGTGAGCTTCCAAGAATTTATCTTTATTTTCAAGATATCTTTTGAGAGCTGGCCTCTGGCAATTCAGAGATGAAAATAAAAGTGGCAGCTGTAATCTTGCAGTCCACATTGTATGTGAATTTGTTTTGTCCTGAGGATTTCTCAATGGTCTGAGAAAGAACCATGCAAATAATCTCCAAAAAATCTCCATTCTTTTTTGAAGTGTGGGATTTCAAAATTATTTTGCCAAGGTTAGGGAGATTTTACAGAAGAAGGAAATAATCTACAAATAGTCAACAACAGCCAATGAGTGTTTTCTGGATTTAACATAAAAACATTTATTCAGCGTTAATTCAGATTGATGATGCCTGAGGGTACATGGGTTAGATATCATCAGGCAGAGGCTGCCCAAGACAATTCCGATTTGATCTGGGCTTTGTAACCAGGTTTTGTCACAGATACAAGGATCCTTGCAAATGTACACAAGCACGGAGAGGGATTGGTTTCAAAAGGGCACATTATATTTTAATGTCTGCTTCTGATTTTCAAAAGATGAAATCATCTTCCTCGTAAATCTCTTGCTACTGGGTTGCAGATAATGTTTAGTTTGACTTTTCTGAGCATTCACAGTCTGTTGCAATGGTCTCAGCCATTTCTTATTTAGGTTCAATTAGGAGAAAGTATCAACTTCCTTTCGTGGTTTCCCTCACCTCTCAGATGCTCTTTCCTTTCCCCGTCCTGAGGGGCATCTGTGGGCAAGGTTCACGGAGACCTCCCAGCACCTGCGGAATGGCATCCTGTTTGCTGGACTCTGGGTGTGTCCATTTGTGGTCTCTCGCTCTTCTGATGTGGACTTCGAGGTCAGCATCAGAGACTCCATCGGATCCTCCTCCCTCCAGACCTAGGGCTTTGGGCTCTACTCACCGCTCAGCTTTGGGGAATTTCCACATGCACCGGTCTGACCCCAGTTCCCTCTCACCTGGGCCCAGTTGAGTGCTGGTCCTCACAGGTTGGGCCTGGTAGTTGGAGGCCTGTGTGGGAGCCGAGAGGCCCAGCTGCTGCGCCATCTGTTTGCTTAGCATCTGCATCCCCTCGATAGACTCAGAGCCCCTCCACCACCTCCATGGTCCTCTGGGGATTCAGTCCCCAGGCTGCCAACTATGTCCAACCAAGAGCAGCCACTTTATGTTGGCTTGAGACAGGTAAGTGGTGTCTGTTCAGGGGACCAGACAGGAAGAGGGCACGGTCCCCGCTGTGTAGAGCAGGGCTCCATGTGGGAGTCAGCTATTCTTTCTGTCATCTGCCCGCTTCCCACCCTGGTCCTTGAGGGCCCAACAAGGACACACCCCTCTCTGGGGCCTGGCTCCTTTCATCTCAGCACTTGGGCCTCTCCCCTCAGTTCTGCAAGGACTTTGCTTCCTCCTGGTCGGGCAGGAAGCCACGGCTGGGCTCTACAGGGGTCACCTGCCAGGGACTTCCTTGTAGTCTCGCTCTGCGTGATCCTCCATGGCTCCCGTACATAACTGTGCCGCCCCTCCCAGCAGACACACAGGTTGGAAAGGCTGTCCCCCGCTGCTGTGGACTTCTGAAAACGAGTTTGAAAGCCAAAGACGGGGCAGCAAGCGGCTTTTTACTAAGGTGATATCCGCCCTCCCTTTGAGACAGGAACGGGTGATCCTGGGCCCTGGAAAAGTGTCCAAAAAACAACATTTGACGAATAAAGAAACTGGAAAGAGCCCAGCACATCCTCTCCACTGCACAGGAGTCACGGACTAGAAAAGGAATCTCCATATTGACAAACTGAAAAAGAGGAGGAAATCAGTGGGGTTTTCATCTTCTTAATCCCGTGATTTAGAAGAATGAGCGAAATGGTGACAGCTTGGGACGTGGACGGAAGTCCCCCTGACGTGGGGAAATGGCTCCACTTGCTGGCGGGTTTTCACTCTCCACCTCAAGGGCTTCGGGTGTGGATGACTGGAGACCGGCTGAAGCTGGAGACTGAGGCAGACAAGCCCCCAAACTCAGGTGCCTCCAGGGGCAGAGTCAAGGAGTGGCCGCAGGAAGGAGGTGCGCCCCTGCTGAGCGGGGCTGAAGGGCCAGGAGGAGGCTGAGGCTGTGGCGGAGCTGGAGCTGGGACCACAGCAGGGGCCAAGGCTCTGAGCAGCTTCCATGCACCATGTGATGAGGCCCAAGCCCTTTCTGTATTCTCTCTCCTGGAGAAGCGTGACGTGTTGTTGGCTTCTTCAATGTGCCATTGGGGATTCGTCCTCGAGTCCCTGATGGTCCTCCCAGCTGAGAGCTGCACATTTTGGCTCCTTTGTTTCCTGAGCTGATGCGGAGATGTTGGGTTTCCTGTCCAGGAAGGCCACTGCCCTCTTGATTCATCAAGGCCTTTATCTTCCTTTAATGAGGCCTGCAATGCTGCAGCTAGGGGGACCCTCCCGGGTGTCGCCCACAGAGAAGGGGAGAGGAGCAAGCAGATCACTTGAGCCCATCATGGTTGGTGACAGCCCTGCATTCACACTCTATGCCTCCATGTTGTGGGGGCTGTGACTCCATAACTCTTGGCTTAGTACCCCTGACTTGCAGGCAGTGTGCATGTCACACAGTGCGGGGCACAGGTGCCACAGTCTGAGCACTGACATGGAGGATCTGCGGGGGATGACAGTAGTGAACGGTCCTGTTGTAAATAACAGAAATGTCACTGTGGGCTTCTATTAGAAACCTAAAGTAAACAACTCACCAAAGTAACTCTTTCTAGTAGGATTTAAGCCAAACCTCAGAGGGAGAGATTAAGCAGTTCCACCGCCTTCACTAATTCAAACAGCGTGATTTCATCTCATGAAGACACGTGCTGTGGATGCCTTCCTCTGCTACACAGGAGCGATTCCAACCTCTGATGATGTGTGTCACCATAATGGACGCATTAGCATGTGTCCCATGGGGAAGGGTTTCCTGATTGGGGTGTAAGTTGTCTGTGTATCCTAGGAAGAAGCAACACAGAGAGGAATCAATGACCAGGTATTTCCAAATCGATGGGTTGGGGATTCACTTCCCTTGATTTCTGACTCCCACTGGCCCTCCTGCTCCACAGAGTCCATGTCAGTCTGTTGCTAGTGCATTCCTCAGAACGGGAAGTCCCTCTGCTCCCTGTTCTCCTCTGCGTACTTCCAGCCTGATGTGGGTGCTCATGGATTGGCGGACATCAAGTGTATGTTGCCATAAGAAATGACCAACCAGATGGAATGTGTATGTCACATCAAAGCCAGCAGGGTGCCTGGACACAAGACACCTGTAACTTAGAGTCTGCTGCAGGGATACTGCAGAGTGGCACAGAGGAGGAGTTTGTACCCAGCTGATCTGCATGTGTCCCTTAAGTGTTTCCTGAGGGATGTTGATACCCCATTATTCCAGAATCTGGGGCCTAGAAGTGGAAAACTTTTAGCTGTTTCTCTAAAGTGAAAAGCCACTTGAACAGCAGAATCAATTCTGATGTAATTGCTCTTCCTCAGGGTATCCCTTTAAAGTTCATCTACTGTTAAAAAAAAAAAAAAAGCCATCCTTGAACTTCACGTGGGCCGTGTGAACTGAAGAGCAGAATCAAAGGAACGCTGTTTTCTCTAAGCTTCCGCAGGCTATCTCTCTGGGAAAGCTGAGTGACAAGTCATAGGCCCAAGTTGTCTTCAGTCCCTGTTTGCCGTGCTTTCAGTGTGACCCTGTGGTGCTCGCCTGATGCACCCCAAGCTGGAATAGAAAGATTGAAGTGGGACACGGGAGGGGAAGGGGCAGGTGAAGCTCCACCTGTGTCTTTAATTCCAAGTGAAACGAAGCTTTCACTTACTTGACGGAAGTCTCCCATGACTTTAAAGGCAAATCAATATTGTGCATGATTATAGGATTAAACTGCTATGTGATCACCAAAATCCATCCTCATTTCTCAAAAATTCATAGCGTGCCAAGGCTGATCATAGGCCAGAACTAATGCAGACTTGATAAATGCATAGATAAAAGAGGATGCTCCATCTCTTTGATAGTTCTTGGCTCCCTCTCCACCCCTGCTGAGATCACCCTGTGCTAACCCCATTTTCCCAACCCCCTCACACAACTGAAAAAGGTAGTGAGGAGGGAGATGAAGAGGGAGGGGAGGAGACACCGGGTGATTATCAACATCTTTAGTCTGCCACAGGCCTCTGAATCCATTTTCCCTCCCCTTCCAGCAGGGCCACTTCATGTGAAACAGGAACAGGAAAGGACAGAAGAGCAGAGGGACACGGATCAAATGGAAGGAGAGGGTGAGTTGGGTCCTTTCCGCCACCTGGCATCTCTCTCTTTCCAGAGACCCTTTTCCAAGGACCCTCCCAGAGATGAAGTGCCCAGCCTTGCTCCTGAGCCCTCTGTGGCCTCTCTCCCCCTCCTCATCCCTCAGTCCCCTGCTAGACCAGCAGAGCTACTGTGAGTTGTCTACTGAGGCTCAGAGAGGACGAACCTCCTGGCTGACCACAGCACCATGAGCTTGTGCAGCCCAGCAGGAAGAGGCTGCCACAAGCCAGTGCATGGGTCATGCTCAGAAGCCTCCAAGAGGCTTACCTTGTCAGAGGTTTGTCTTCTTTCTTTTAGGCACGGAGATCCATATTGGAGGGTGATTTCTGGCCAACATCTCTGGAACACATGGATAATAACAAATGACTGTTTTATTAACTGAGCATGAGTGTCGTCACCCTTATCTGGTCCAGTTTCTAGTGTGGGCATGTCCAGTGCATGCTTTTCTTCCAGAGAAGGGAAATCATAAGTAGAGATTTCCTTGGTTGGTGTGGATGGGGAACAATGGAGATAACTTAGCTGGGTATATGACAATGATAGGCACTGACTGCTGGGAGCAGCTAGTTCCATAATAGAAAAGTTCATGCCAATAGAACCAAAATGTATGCGTTCTGAGAGTAACGATACTGAGTTTATTGAACCTCAGGAATTTGCAAGACACTGATTATTAGTAAGGAACCAAAATGACAGAGGTGGCCCTCATTAAGCATAGACTGTGGAAGAAACAGATTTAAAACAAAACATTTTTAGGTGGGGTAACAGAGCATGGTGACTGTGTATGCTACTATCTGCCCACTGTCTTTCTCATTCCTACTTCTGGGAATAAAGATAAAATGATTTGAAATCTGACAGCCATCTTATGCTGTAAGGTGATATGAATGATGTGAATAGATGTTGGGATGGGTGAATGGCACAATCCCAGCTGATCCTAAAGGACACAGGGGAAAGCTCCACACAGGTGGCCACAGGTGACCAACTTCTAGATTTATTTTATATGGTGCCACTTTATTCTAGATTATTTTCCTAATAAATGTAACAGGAATTAACATTAGTAGAATCTGCCTTTCTCTGCAATTTTATGCATAGTGAGTGTGAAAGGGTCACTCAAGCAGTTCTTTATAAATCCATCCTATGCAGGTCCATAGTGTGTTCCTGATTTCCCTGAAGTCTCTCAAAGTTTGTCCTCCCATCCAGTTCCATGAAAAGAACCCATAGAGCCCAGTGAGAGGACATCCATACCCTGCCTAGGATTCACACACTGTCTGTGAGAACTGGCTCTAAGAGAAGAGGAGGAAAAGAAGGAGCGAAAAACATACACAATTTACTTTAGCTGAATTGTGTGCTTTCTAGGTGCAAGTGTGTGTGTTAAAATTTCATCTCTATGTAGAGAAACTGCTAGCAATTGAGAAGTTTACAAAGCAAAGCAAGTCAACCAACAAAGTACGCAGTGAGGAGTGTTCCTGACCTTTTGATCCTTCTGCTTTGGTTCTACTTTTCATTAGGTTGGTCCTATGCCTGTCTGTTCCTCAGGAGCTGCTCCTTATCTTTTCCCAGCACCTAAGGGCCCGATCACTCTGCTATACCTAAGTGTGGAGAACTTAGGACGGCACTCATTCATTTTCCTCAACAGGAAATGGCAGAATCGAAGGGAAAGCAGATCATTCTAACTACCATATGTGTTAAGTTTTGGGAAACGTCCATTTTTATCCTGTTACGTGATGAAAACGATGTTGGTGAAACGGACCTAGCTGGTGAATGAAAGAGTGAAAGAAAAAATAAAGCCATGTTTTGGATAGGAAACTGGAATCCATCTTTGATGGCACATGCCCTGGGGCTGGAGTGGTGGCTTTGCCAACCAGCTGGGAAAGGGGGAAAGGTGCCCGCTGGTGGGGAAGAGGTTAGTTTTCTTCACTCTTCTACACTACCAAGCAAAAGTGGGTTTTGAACATTTTTGAAAATGCATCTCTTTGAAGTACTGCAAAACAAACAGACAGAAAAGTGGGAACCAAATGTCCATCAACTGATGAATTAGTGAATGATCGACATGGGTCTATCATTCGTGATAAATGGAATGAGCAGGGATTCATGTTGCAGCATGGATGAATTGTGAACCCGGGTGCTGAACGAGGGAAGCCAGATGAAAGGGTCCAGGCAGCGTCTGCGCTCATTTCTCTCAGGTGGACTAGAGACAAAGGAGGACTAGATGTGAGGTTGTGTGGGGCTGGGCATCTGGAAGGCCATAGAGACACATGTAAAATGGACAACGTTTCATTTTAGGGTGGTGAAAATATTCTACACTTGGATTGCAGTGATGGTTGCTTGATTCTGAGAATACTAAAAAGCATGATATTTTACATTTTTAAAATGATTTTTAAGTGCATCTTATAGTAGGTGAATCTTTTATAATAAAGCCATTAAAATTGGGGAAAATAGAAGTTATTTTAGAGTAATGCAAGATGAACATCCTGAAATCAACATTATTTTTCTCTGTATCAGCAATGAATCGCTTCTTGTTGTGTGAAGACTGTATCGCATGACTGTAAAGCAATGACACAGATGATTACATTGAGCCATCTAAATTAAACGGCCTGACTAAATGCACAGTCACAAAATGCCAGGATATCTTTTCCTATGGGATAACAATTCCATTTTTAAAGAACACATTTGTGCTTAATTTAATAAGTGTCTTTTTAAGGGTTAAGGCCTTAAACTCGAGTTAACCTAAAATGTGCAAAATGTAACACAAGTGGAAATATATTTATGTAAGTTACATATGAATTATTCAGTGTTCAGACACCAATCTGACTTTGCATTAAATTGCATTGATAGAGGCTCCCCGATTCTGACACAAATTAAACATTTGCCGAGTCTGGCTCTTCCCTCTTTCCCTGCCTGAAATGAGTGGTAGGGGGATGACCTTCATTATGCACAATCATCCTTCAATTTCTTTTTCAAAAATGGCAGGTACTAAACTCTGCCTGACACTATGACTTCAAGGAAAATCAACTGACTATTATTATGTATGTTTTAAGGCACCTTTCTTGCCCTGTGGGTACACACAAATCAGAAGTCCCTGCCCGCAAAGACCTTAAATTCTAGTTTGTGAAAATTTATTGGCCAATAAAAAGGGTAATAAAACTATTGTCAGGAGACAACCATTCAGAGGATAACCATGTGACTCTAGGGACTGCTTGATATCTATTATTAGATCTGAAATAAAAGAAAAGGAATTAAGTTTGAGGATCCAGTAAGATAGAAACACCACCGTGTTCCTCATCTATGCATGGATCTTACATCTGCGATGAACCCTGTGCTGTTTTCCTGTTGCGTCTGTACGCTCTTGTTCTGTGTGGTTCATTTCTAGGCCTCAAGCATGAAGACATTTTTTCAGAGAGTAATTTCCACTTTCTTCCACTTTGTGATTGACTTTCTGTCATTTTGTCCACACCCTACCTCTGGTCTTACGAGAAACTTTTTACAAGGCCCAGCAGGCCTGGCAGGGCAAGATGGTCCAGCCCCAATCTGGATTTCAGCTTCAACTTCAGTACTGCACTAAATTCCCCCACCAGGAAAGCTTGTCTTCTCCTCGGGCTTCTTTCTGGTTATGGGCTCAGAGCCTCGAGCTCTTTTTCCTTGGCCTTGCACATTTGGTGGCATTCCCTTAGTTCACATGTCTTCTCTTCCACATGTCATTCTTGGGAAGCCAAGTCTCCACATTTTTTTAGCATTCTTTAGGTAATTGATTCTTCTCCTCAGACATCCTAGGAGATGTTCCGATTTTCCTTCCCTCTTTCTGCCAATCTCCAGTCTGGTATGTCCACTTTGACTTCAAAGGTTATAGAAAACTATCTTGCAAATGAATCTCCTTCCTGATGTTTATTGCTATGTTTAAGGCACAAATCGAGTAAATCAGGTGGAATCTGAGCGTTCTACATGTCAGGAATTCTGTCATCAGCCCTGACACCATGACTGAGAAGACACAAATGTGCCAGCCATTTGTAAGTCAGTCATTATGGTGCACCTGAAAGAACTGACCTAGGGTCCTGCAGGAAGTCTGCTCCAGGTGGCTGGTGTGGTCCCTGAGCCCCGGTGAAAAGGGAATTACAACCTCCCCTGAACTAGGAGTCCGTCCTCCACATAGCCCCAGAGATGAACATGGAGAGGGCCAGGATCCAGTGCACCAGTCTCTGGAGAGCAACCCCTTGTCATTACCATTTTCACGGATGTGAAAAAAGCAGGAGGGGCTTAGACAGGATTGTCCCTTCTTCCCATCTTTCAGAACTGCCCAGGTCTTCGACTTCTTGCCCCATTCCCAGGCCAATAGGATCCGTGTACCTGAAAATGAGCAGCAATCTTGTCTGAAATGTTTTATCAAGGGGCGGGGAGGGGAGGAGATTTGAACTGATGACTAGGATCCTCAAAAGGAAGAGGAGACCTAACATACTCAGGAAGAGGTTGATTCAATATTCTACGGGAAGAATTTTTCCCAGAAATCCAAGAACTATCTCCAAAGCTAGATATTGCTAAAACTACTTCCCCTCTGGGGACACAAGGCCTGCCAACGTCAGAGCCGGAAATGGGATGTGGCACTGATGATTTTGAACTCCACCTCTGACTGACGTGAGGGTCCTCCGTTGCAAAGACCAAGGCTTCCTGTATGAGAGTGAAGAACACATCATCGATTTGGAAGTGGATCAGCCGGGATTTGGGCTGAAGAAGCTGAGGACCTCAGCCGGGCATTTGCAGCTGGGATTCTTGTCACCAAACGACTGAGGAGGCAAAATACTGCAGAAGGAGGGAGTGAATGGCAGGAGCAGCAGTGTTGGGAGCCTGAGTCCAGGCAGTGAAGAGCAGGTGACCCTGCCGCCCCTGCACACTGCCCTGCAACTTTCCAACACACGGGCATTTGTGTCATGTGACATGGGCAAAGCCTGTCTGTTGACCTATCCAAACACATCTTGATGCTGGTCACTCCTAATAGCTGTTCACTCTTGGAATACTCTGAAATTTTCAAAGTCCTTGATGGACCAGCTTAATACATATTTATTGCATCTATTCTATATGCAAGACATTCTTCACATATTATAATATGAATAAATCATACCAGTGTCAAAAATCTCCTACATTAAGATGTGCAGAGGAAACACAGTGTAACTTTTTATATTCTGTATCCGATCAGGCCCACCCTAGAAGCCCCATCCCACGGGGTACCAGGGAATTGAAGTCAGCTTCTCAGTTTCTTCTGGTTTTGACAGTTTCTGTTCCTTAAATAATTTCCAACCAGTCTAAGCTTAGTTTCTGTTCAGGCTGAAGTGAGTCCAATGACTTCCTTTGCACACATGCTCAGCGGTTCAGAGCACTGTCTCAGCACCTTTTCCCCATGATGAGTCCAGGTAGAAGAGTGCTTGTGACTAGGTGCTCACAGTATGGGATGGGGAGGGAGAAGTCCTGCTGCTTGTCCTGGGTGGGTGCCAGAGAGGACTCACCCAGCAGCCTCTGAGACCTTCACTGAGTTCTGCAGGTATCCTCTGATAAGGACTGCAATTCAGCAAGTCCATGTCATGAGCTGTCACAGGTCCTCCTTGTTGTGACCCTGTGCTCCTTGTCTCCGACCGGTGGCCCCAGGTGCTTGGAGCTCTCCTGTGGTCTCTGCCTGTAACCCGGAGCCTTGTGTTCCTACCTCTTTAGTTACGTGGAGCAGCAGTGGAAGAATTAGCTGGAACTTCAGGATCCCTCCTGCCCCAGAGAGCTGGGTGGGAATTGATTCTGCACCACCACTCCTGTATGGAGGCCATCTCCTGGACATCAGGGCAAGTTTGGTCCTCTCCTCAGGACTCCTAACTGGGCAAAGACCAAGGGTATTTCTGTGTTTGCACATTTCTGTTCTATTTCCAGACCTGGCATGGTGATTGCTAAGTGCTAAGTGTGTGCACAGATTCTTTAAGACTCCTTCCACAAATTATGGCCCCGAGCCCTCTGAATACGAGCCACTCCTAACAACCGCAGCTAATGGGCTGATGCCCACTGCTCAGACTGGCCAGACTCTCCCTCTCCTCTCTCCCTGGCCATGCCCACTTTGGTCAGTGAGCCGCCATGTGCAAAGTCCAGACACCTTGGTTTCATCAGATTGAGAGACAAAGAGAAGAGACACTGAGGAGCACCTGCCGTTCCAGCTCCAGCCGTCAGTCTTCCCCGTCCAGGCACCTGGACTCGGGCCCTGTGAACCAGCAGCTGAGGAAGGAGCCTAGACATGATTCCTACTCCCATTTAGTCACCTGAGGAAACACAGTGTGGAGAGAGCTAGCCTAAGCTGAAGAGCAGACCTCATGAGACACTAACTGACAGTAACTAGAGTAAGTCCAGTGTCTTGATCTCTTTTCTTTCCCCCTAGCAGATGAGCTAGCCCGGGAGGATAGGACCTCTGCCTCTGGGCTGCTCCTTCCTATCAATTTCTGCCCCAGCCACCCAGGATCTGAAAGCAGAAGGCTTTCTATCTCCTCCTCACTCCTGGATGAGGTTTTTCTTTCTTGAAGCCAAGAGTTGTGTTTTAACAAAGCATGGCTGTCAAGATTACTGTTAGCATAGGGTTCGACCTCTCTGAGGCTCAAAAACTGACCTGGGACTATGTATTTTAGCCCATGTTCTCTTTGGGTGGAATCTTCTGCCTCTTTGCTGATCTCAGGAGAAGGAAGGCTGAGCAAGCAAAGACCCTACAGAAACAGAGGCATCATGGTGTCAAACTGGAAAGGGCATGTGCTTTATAGGAGGAAGAGAAAACCCCTCCTCATCCTGGGAAAGCTTTTGGGTTATTTGTGGATGTGAGAAGCAGAAAAAACAGAACACCCTGAAAACCCCTGTCTGCTTGATTCCGTCTGAGGGATGAAAATGGCACTTGCCTGTGCAATGGGATCATCTGTATTAGAGCTAGCAAAGAGGGTTGAAAGAGGGCCACAGGGTTCAAAGCAGTCCCTCTGACAGAGAGCCAGGAAAGACATGGAAAGGATGTCCAGGTAGAGGTCACATGAATGGAGGTGTAACATCAGGAAAGCAGAAAATATAGGTCAAGGCAGCACAAGGCTCCCGTTGAGGAACAAGCTTGTGCCCCAGGAGCAGAGGGGACCAGAGAGTGGGCAGTGGGGAGTCCATCAGCTGCTAGGCAATGAGCACTAATCTTTTGAGCATATTGGAATCCAGGAAAAGGTAAGTGAGCAGAGAAATGACATGCTCAGAATGGCAACCCAGACGTGTGATTCTACCAATTGTACTCAAGGAGAGTTTCAGTTAAGAGAATCCAGGGAATTCACTGTGGTGGTGCACACATGTGATACCAGCTACTTGGAAGACTAAGACAGGAGGTTCACAAGTTCAATATCCGCCTGGGTAACTTAGTAACTATCTAAAAATAAACCAAAAAGAGCTGGGGATGTAGCTCAGTGGTAGAGCACTTGCCCAGCACACGCAAGGCCCTGGGTTCAACACCCAACACCACTTATAACAGGAATCCCAGGGAAGAGAAACGTGTTGCAATATTATATAAAGTCCTTTAAGATATAGTGTGGCAGGTTATAATTGTTTAATTAATATTAATTATTCTTCAAATTATTTTATTAAATACAGAAGGGTTTTTTTTGGTACCTAGGATTAAACCCTGGGTGCTGAATCACTGAGACACATTCCCAACCTGGTTTTTTTTTAATTTTTTTTTTTTTTATTTTGAGACAGTGTCTTGCTAAATTGCTTAGGGCCTTGCTAAGTTGCTAAAGCTGATCTCCAATTTGTGAGCCTCCTGCCTCAGTCTCCCGAGCTCCTGGGGTTACAGGTAGGCATGTGCCACCCAGCCCAGCTGGAAGTTGTATTCTTGAAGATAATGATGATGAATCTAGATTTTGGAGAATGAGTATAATTTGATAAGCAGATATCTAGAGATTATTTTGTAAAGATGAAGTCACAAGAGAAAAATGAAAACAGAAAAATGAAATAACTGAGAGAACCTGTTTGTGGTTCAGTTTAGTGAAAACATCAACTGAGGATACTCAAATCCTAAGAAATTAGTTTGACAACAAAATGCCCTGAATATTTGGTTAAAAATTTATATAACAGTTTTAATATGCCCTGTGCTATACTAAACACTTCATATTTTTTTCCAGTGTAATCCTCACAATAAGCCATGAGATAAGTAATTGTGCTACACCTTTATTACAAATGAGGGAAATCAGCTCAGTCACAAATTAAAATAGTGGTCTAATTAGGATTCAAAGCAGTCCGTCTCAGTCTGATGGGGTCCAGAGTTTTAATTATTCTCTTTCTAGGACTTTGCGCTTTAGCCCATCCAGGGGAGCTACTGGAGGCTTTGGAGCAGGAAGGCAGCATGAACATGCTGTGACTTAGTGGGTTCTGCCCCTCTCCGGCACTGGACAGATGGAGTAGCAGAACTAGAAGCTGGAGCCCAGCAGAGAGGTTGAGGGGCTGGACCTTGCTGAATGTCATGAGCTTAGGTGTGTCCGAGGTGGAGAAAAACAGGAGACTGGATCTCGTGCCAAGTGAGAAATCAACGAGGACATTTTCGTGTCAGGGCGTGGTAAGGTGCTGGTGACCAGGTCTAAAAGGAGGAAACACAGAGGAATGTTGAGGACTGGGAGGAAGGAAGGGGTCTGAGTCAGGGACCCCTGAGGAACCAGACTTTGAATGTCTTGATTGTTGCTATGGCCACGTGGTGGAGATGTGCCTCAATCTGTTAATGCAAAGCCTGGAACTCAAATGACAGGAAGGGACTAGACAGTACTCTACATGGAGTTTCTGAGAAATATCTTCAGCAGCCCAGATGAAGTGAGAATAGGGCTGATGAAATGAACCCAAGGTGGCTGAGGGGAGCCATTTGCAGGGATATTTCCCAGAAGTGAGCCATGGTGGGAGTGATCATTCAGGTTCTCATGATAGAACTGGGTTCTTTTCTGCATCTCAGTGGAAAGCCAGAGGTCTCTTCTTAGAACAGAGGCATGTCTCAATTCTAAATGTGGTTTACAGCATAAAGCTGTCTGGTTGGCTATGGGGACAGACCTAGCACAGGATGTGACACCATAGTGAACACCCATGAGGGGACCCTAGGAAGGCCGGATTGGGAGGCTGGACCATGAGAAGTGGTCAGTATCCTTCCAGAGTTGTCTGGAAGAGAGAGAATTCTACGATATTAATAACTAATTCTTCCTGCATACCTAAAAAGCACCATAAAATCGAGAAAGGCAACTTATTGAACTACAATACCATGATAAAACTTTAACCCCAAATTGTTTAACTCTTTTTCCCTCTAACAGAATCTTTATGCCATTGTGGTTGTTTTTATCAGCAGGGGTGGGGGGCAGCGCTAGCCACTCACCTTTCAAATAGCGCATCAAACTCAATGTAGATATAGTAGAGGTCAACCCTTGAGGGATGTAAGATTGCCAAGGAGTGTGGGGTGGAGGGTGTGGATAGGGACAGGCAGAAAGATGGACATAAGCTGAGGCACTAGAGAGTTTACACTCATAACATGGAAATTGCTGGCAATGTTCAGAAATGGAAACCAGGAAGGATTTGTAAAGAACTGAGAAAGTGCACATTCCAAGGGTAAGAAGGAGTTGGAGGTCAAGTGCTACAGAATGCAACGTTTCATAAGCGACAATGATGTTCACTGAATTCACCAAACAATTAAAATAGTCAACAACGGCTAAAGTGATGGATCAGAGGCTTATGTCAGATTTCAAAGGCATGTAAGAGGTCAAGGATGTAGGGAATGGTGAAGGCAGGCCACTCTTTTTCACAAGTTTGATGTGTAGAAACAGGTAAAGCAGGAGGCAGGCCTGGGGCTGCAGCAGGTGCTGAGATGTGCTGGCAGGAGGCGCTTGTGCAGTGACCAGCTCAGAAAGACTCAAGGGAAGGAGCAGCTTTACTCTTTCCCCAGGGTGAACATCCATGCTGTTTCCCCAAATAGAAATCTTTCTTTACAATTGGAACTGTTGTGGGAGATGTCCTCATTCTGGGAGAACTCTTCTTGCAACTGCATTTTTTAAGAAGCAGTATCTATGCAATGTTATGACAACTTTCTGAATAAATGTCACATTTTGAACCTTCCTAGCCAGTGTTCATGTTTCGGCAGTCTTCCCAGTGTCAGGGTATTTCATTTTAGTAAGTTCTGCCTGGTGGTGAATGGAGTGATAAATGTCAGCTTCTTAACTGTATTAAATGGGATTTTCCCATGTGTGTGTTGTATTGCAGATGATAGCTCAGTCATTAACTAGGGCTTATCAAGAAACTACTGGATAATTTGAGTGGCAGCTGAGGGTTTTACAAATGGAACATAAAACCAACTGTCTTTTCTCAATCTTTGTTTCTCGCTACAGCTCTGCGTTACCTGACACTCACAATTGCCTCTCTTCTTCCTGCCTCCCCTGCTCCCAGGAGTTCCACCTTCACCTTGTGCTGAACTCGTAAGACTCCTTTCTCTTCCACGTGCTCATCCCCCCTTCTCCTCCCCTCTTTTGGGTGTGTGCCAACTTTTACCTGATTTTCTCATTTCTCTGGAAGTATTTTCCCTCAATGTGTCACCCAAGTTCGTATCTAGTACACTTCCAGGATCAGCACTGCTTTTGTGTTAGCACATCCACTTATTTGGTTCAGCTTCCCAAATTGAATTGTCAAGTCCACCACTACTTCATCATGCATGTGTATAAAATTGGAATGTATGGATCACTCCAGGTGTGGTGGGCACACACCTGTGATCCCAGGGACACAGGAGGCTGATGCAGCAGGATGGCAAGTTCAAGGCCCAGCCTGGAAATTT
Source organism: Ictidomys tridecemlineatus (assembly GCF_052094955.1). NCBI lineage: Eukaryota > Metazoa > Chordata > Mammalia > Rodentia > Sciuridae > Ictidomys > Ictidomys tridecemlineatus. The sequence goes on from NC_135489.1 coordinate 5,440,127, forward strand.
AGCAAAACCCTGCCTCAAAATAAAAATATAAAAAAGGGTTGGGGGTGCAGCACAGGAGTAGAGTGCCCCTAGTTCAATCCCCAGCACTAAAGAAAAAAAAGAATGAAAGGAAGGAAGGAAGAAAAGAAAAAGAATGGGTTATCTACTTACAATTTATTTTAAAAAATGACATTAAACAAATAAAAATTCTCAATATTCCTGTTTATTATTAATAAAATACTCAATTTAAGAAAAATATATACTCCCATCAAATTAAGTAAAGCTGGATTAATAATACCAATGCTCAGTGTGGTCAAAAGTACAAAGGGATACTTTTATTTAATGTAAAATGTGGAACTAGTCTAACTTTTTCTAAAGAACATGTAACTCAAAGAGCCTTAAATTCTTTACAATTGTTGATTCCATTTTCCTACTCAGTGTGCACACAAGTCCCTTTCCTCATGCTATTTCATCTAGTACCTGCCATGCTGTCTCCAGTCCCTCTGAAGACATCTTTTGCTACACACACACACATGCGCCCCATATACACTAAAGATATAAAAGCACTACTTTGGGACCAAAGTAGCAGTTTTCTTATTAAAAGCACCTTAAGAGAAAAAAAAAAAATGACCAACTGATTTTATCGCATGACCAGGCAGAGCCCCGATTCATCTGTGAACACTTTCATTCCTTAACTTGTTGACCAGCAATTTCTACAAATAGTGAGTTAGTTATGCTTGAAACTGAACCCTCAAAACAAGACGCGGTCTCTTGAAATTCTCGCGGTCTGGTCTGTGGGCTTGTCTGCTCCTGGGGTCTGACAACTTGCTGCTGAAACACAGGCAGCTCCATGTGGCTGTGAAGCATCCATCCTACAGGTACATGCTGGGGAAAGTTCTCGCTCCCTCTCAAAAGTCTCAAAATACCACTGGGTTTTCATCACTGACGCACAGGGCTGCTGGCCTCTGGAGAGTGCGAGATCCTGTTGGCAAAGAGCGCCCTGGCAATGCCTTTGGTAGCAGCTGATGTGGCTTTTATAGGAAAAGGGCTTGCGATTTCCTGTTGTGGTGCGGGGGACTGTCATTAGTCAAAGGACTACTTGAACAGCATACTTAGGAACTGCTTTTCCCTTGGCAAGACTAAATAGATATGGGGGAAAGAGCAGATGAGTCACGGGCCACTTGAATTTAGCCATGAGCACAAGTGTCCTAAGACTGCACATCGGGACTTTGTGTCCATCAGCAAGTTTAACAAGGCTGTCCTTGGGCAAATCCTAAGTAAAACTGACAGGAAAGAGAGGCCAATGGAATTTACTGGACAATCCTCCTTCTGATCTGCTGGGATAGATTTTTGTTTTCTTCCACGGTTGAAGGGGAATGGGGGGAAGGGCAGATCATCAAACTTTAGGCTAGAAAGAAATTAAGCATTTTATCCTGGAAAAAGTCACCTCCCAGAATGAGTATTGAACAAATAGGTGATGTAATAAGTAATTAAGAGCTAATGTAATGAAAGAGCATACTCGCCTGTGTTTCCTTAACCATCTGTGTTCCTTTGGAACCTGCAGGCAGTGCCAGGCAGTGTGCAGACCAGTGACTTCAGGGCCATTTCTTTTATGTACACCATAGTTCATTCTGCAGGGGAAACAGCAGGGACATCTCTACCGTGAGTGTTCCACAAGCCTAAACATGCTGCTCTACAGCAACGTCCACTTCTCCAGGGCCACCCGGCTGCTTCATCTCAACCTTAGAGTGTCCACTCAGCTGTGCATCCTCATCAGATCTCCCCCACCACCTTGTTCAAGTTCTAACAGGAATGCTGGGTCTCCTGTCTTTCCATTCTATTCTGTTCTATTCTATTCTATTCTATTCTATTCTATTCTCTATTCTACTTTTGGGTACTGAGGATTGAACCCAGGGAAATTCTACCACTGAACTACACCAGTCCTTTTTATTTTATTTGTTTATTTTGAGACAGAGCTTCACCAAGTTATGGAGGCTGACCTAGAACTTGTGATCCTCTAGCCTCAGCCTCCAAGTTGTTGGGATTATAGTAGTACACCACCACATAGGGCCCCTTTTCCCATTTATCACATTCTTTTATCGGAGCAACACACCCATCTCTGAAATGATCTTATTTGCAGCCCTGATTCCAACCTGTCTTTCTCTCAGGGAGTAAAAATGCCCTGAGAACAAGGCCTGGTCTCTCCTGCCTTGCTGGGTCATCTCTGCCTGGCCATGGCAGACAGTTCAAGATATGTTGAATTCATGGGATGAAGTCCTTGCTTATCAGGTACCAATTCCCCCCAGGGGGAAGTAACACATAACTTGGGCTCTCACAGAGCCAGGGTGATCGTGTTGACAGGAAAAGTCTTCCTGTCATGCAGCTGTTCACTCAAATGTGACAGGGAGCACACTGCTGTCACTTCCTATTCACACCAGCCTGAGCCCAGAAAAGCCACCAGCTGTGGGGTGTCAGGGCTGCAGCTCTGCCCAGAAAACATGATTCCTGCCGCAGAGCCTTTGATTTGCTGTCACCAGTGGCTGCTTGACACCCCACTTCCCTGTGATTGACTCTTGCAGGCTGGTCTCTGGTCCAGTACCCACTGGATAGCTGCCTATGCGGGCAGGCTGTCTGTCTTGATTCTATGGCATGGGCACCCAACTTGAAGATGTCTGCAGGTATTTAAACTGATCTCAAAATCAACTTTGGTATCAATAACATAGAGACATATAGGGAACATGAAATATTGCATATGCCTTTTTTGGAACTGCTAAGGTTCCAAATTCATGTGAATGGAAAAGGAAACCCCTCCTCCTCTTACTTGGCTCAGCCACTTCAGCTGCATCTCCTTGCATCAGGGGCTGACTGCAGTTTTGCTTTTGTCAAGCCCTGACTGTGACCATGATTTATCCGCCTAAAGGGGATAAATGTTGAAGATGCCTTTTCATATGAAAAATTCCTCCCACTGCATGATTGAAACTAAAATTTGAAATGAAATCTGCGGTCAATAGTAAGACTAATGAGAGCTATAAAATTTCAAGCAAATCTTTCATGCTAGGCATTTACGAATGTATCTTTCCTTCTTACAAAACCATGTCAAGTAGAAACAATTTCCATTTTACATGTGAAAAAGCAAGGCATGTGGTCTTATTGTGCAGGGGAATTTCTTCTTAACTGTTTTGGTTATATGTGATTTCTCAAAATATGAAATTAGGGTTGTGCGTTTTCCCTTGCTTTTGAAGGGAATGAGAAGATAAGCCACTTGGAGAATTTGCGTTTGAAACAGGAAAGGGAGACAGAGGGGGTGGTAATCGCCGTGTGAATATCTAAGCATTGTGGATGCTTAGAAAATAATCAGTTCTGCTTCCTCCTATGATGTGTTCTGTGTCAGAAAAAAATCATCTATGTGAAATGAACAAAAAGTGAGATTTTTTTACTCAGGCACTATGTGCCGAGTCCTTGAAAATTCTCAAGTAGTATGCATTTCAGATAATGTTCTATCCTGTAACCAAAAAAATAAATTTGAATTTAGAATCTACCTAAAATTAGTAGAATAAGTACCATTGGTTATTTTGACATAGTTTCTTTACTTGGAATCTTCTAAGATGGAGAAAATGATTCTTGTTTTTAAACAATGGGCATTGAATTTTAACAAATAAATAACATGTCACTGTATATGAATCTATTTATCTCTCATTATTTCTACTTTAAAATATTTTTCAGATATGGGGACTTTATACTCCTTTATACCTTCTCTTTTGCTTTCTTTTACTTTTCCATTGGTATACACAAAGATAAATACAAAGGATACCTATGATATGACACGATCTACTACAGTTTGAGATATTGTTTCTTCTGATAACTCATGACAGTCCTTTCCAACAAGACTTTTCCATCAAAACCTTGTTGAACTTTTAAGAGATAAATGTCTTTGTCTGTCTTAAGTTTTGAAAAAATTTGTACTCTTGCTCCCTTTAAACATCTTGTCTGTTTTAAAATAATTAAGTTCGATGGTTTTTTTAAAATGCCTGCCATATATTCTCAGTTGACTAAGGGAGTAAGATGGAAGACCATAAGGAAAAGAAAGCCACCTGGTGGATGGACGTGTGGCTTTGCCTGGACCCTGGAGCAGGATGACCTCCTCACCCGGCTGCCTTCTGCCCAGCAACTTGCCACCCGACCTCTGTTCACGTGCTCATTAGCTGGGTGCTCCACACTGTAACTTCTACAATGCTAGAAAATAAAAAATACCAATTTAAATAAAATTGCTTCATGCTGCATGCAGCATCTCAAACAAGGAAAACATTTTAGCTGCTGAGAAAGTTGCTGAATTAATCCCTGGTGACCAAAGTCAGGGTCCTTGTGTTAGAAACACTGGCTTGATGAAGCAGTATGAGTGTTGATGCTGACTGCAGTTTGAGATTGGGATGAATACTACTGGAGTCCAGAGCTCAAGTAGCACCTTAGTTCATGCAACAGGAAATGAGCTCATTAACTCCTCTGGCAACTTTCTGAGTGCACAGTCGCTTAGGGGAAGCATGGTGAGTGAAAGGCACAGCACAGGTCAGCTAAGAGGAGTGCAAGCCCTCAGCCCCTCATGCACAGTGGCAAGTGTGAGCCTGGAGACACAGCAGACAGCCGCAGGTACAGCTCAAGTCAACAGGATGGAGGAAGAGCTGATCACCCAGAAAACTACTGATGCAGGGCCCGAGTCTCCCGTTCTGCTCACCACAAAAGCACACAGTTGGCTAAGAGAATTGTTGAAGAGGAGGGGATATTCTGAGCCACTTTCCTGTCATTCTCTGCATCCTAGAGCAAATGTGGAAATGTTCATGAAGAAGCCTTAAAATCGGGTTAGAGAAAAACGAAGATTATTACCTTGTAGAAATGTGTTCTGGCCACAGGAGGCCACTGTGGTTGCAATTATATCTCTGATACCTGCCCGCCATGCAAAATAGGTAGGCCAAGTTTTAATATTAATATTGTGTTCTACTGTCCCTTCTCGGGTTTCCTCAAGCATTCGTTTAAACCACTTGTGTAACATGTCTCACGTCATGCTTTAAGATGTCTATCCTGCACGTCACACACCTCGTGCCTGGCTTTCCATGCACCCTCCCATCCCTAGCAAGGATACACATCATGTGTGCTGAGTCAGTGTGAATGGGGGTGAACATCGACAGAAATGAATGAATGAGCAGACGTGACTGGGAAATGGCAAATTTTTTAAATGAATTTCAGTTATATTACGGTTTGACTAATTATTGAGATCTTATCCAATTAATCTGAATCCACTCTATCACATATAGCACATAGATTCTTTTACATAGTATATAAAGAATTAATGACATTTGATCAAATTACATTATGTCTTGGACCATAATAGCAAGTATTATAGAATGAAAATGATATCAGAAATGTCAAAGCCTCAAATATAAAAGTACAAAAAGATAATTCTATCATGTTCAATCCTGATTGTGGATACATACAAATACCTCCTTCTTGCAGCGTTCTTCAGATTATTAGGTGGTTTATTAGTTTGAAAATTATTTTAGTTCACAGCATACTTCAAAAATGAAGTTGTATATCACAATAAAAGATATTTTCTAAACCAGGATTTTGTGTAATTTAGTTTGTTTCCAAACTAATAGCTGTTTAATATTTTAATTTTCTTCTTGCAGTCTATATCTCTTAATCTCTAGATTTGTTATTAATAGAATTGATAATTGATTTCATAGATATTGGATTTCTTAACTTATCACTTTATAAGAAATAATAAATTGGGGGTAATTAATAGTTCAAGTGCATTTAGAAAATATAATTTGCAACTTAAATAAATTCAACTAAAATATCTACCTATATACATTTAGATTATTTAAAAGTTTTATGAAAGATGATTTCACAAAACAAAGGATAAGGAGAGATGTAATATTTTTATCTTTTTATTCTAATTTGTTATCTATGACAGCAAAATACATTACAATTCATGTTACACATATAGAGCACAGTTTTTCATATCTCTGGTTGTATATAAAGTATATTCACACCATTCGTGACTTCATAATGTAATTAGGGTAATGATGTCCATCTCATTCCATCATCTTTTTTACCCCCATTCCCACTCCCAACCCCTCCCTCCCCTCTGCCCTGTCTAGAGTTGGTCTATTCCTCCCATGCTTCCCCTCCCAATCCCACTATGAATCAGCCTCCTTACATCAGAGAAAACATTCAGCCTTTGGTGTTAATGGAATTGGCTAACTTCACTTAGCATTATTTCTCCAACTCCATCCATTTCCCTGCAAATGCCATGATTTTATTCTTTTGTTGCTGAGTAATATTTATGTGTATATGTACTACATTTTCTCTATCCCTTCATTTAATAAAGGACATCTAGGCTGGTTCCACAGTTTAGCTATCGTGAATTGTGCTGTAATGAACATTGATGTGGTTGTGTCCCTGTAGTATGCTGATTTTAAGTCATTTGGGTATAGACCAAGGATTGGGATAGCTGGTCAAATGGTGGTTCATTTCCCAGCTTTCCAAGGAATCTCCATACTGCTTTCCATATTGGCTGCACCAATTTGCAGTCCCACCAGCAATGTATGAGTGTGCTTTTTCCTCTCACATTCTTGCCAACATTTATTGTTGTTTGTGTTCCTAATAGCTGCCATTCTGACTGTAGTGAGATGAAATCTTAGAGTAGTTTTGATTTGCATTTCTCTAATTGCTACAGATGTTGAACCTTTTCTCATATATTTGTTGATTGAGTGCATATCATCTTTTAAGAGGTGCTCAGTTCCTTGGCCCATTTATTGACTAAGGCTATTTGTTTTTTTTTTTTTTTTTTTTTGGTTTTTAACTTTTTGAGTTATTTATATATCCTAGAGATTAGTACTCTATCCGATGTGCAAATGGTTAAAACATTTGCTCCCAAGATGTAGGCTCTCTATTTACCTCACTGATTGTTTCTTTTTCTGAGAAGAAGCTTTTTAGTTTGAATCCATCCCATTTATTAATTCTTTATTTTAATTCTTGTGCTATAGGAGTCTTATTAAGGAAGTTGGAGCCCAATTCAATATGATGGAGATTTGGGCCTACTTTTTCTTCTAATAGGTGCAGGGTCCCTGGTCTAATTCCTAGGTCATTGATCCACTTTGAGTTGAATTTTATGCAGGGTGAGAGATAGGGGTTTAATTTCATTTTGTTGCATATGGATTTTCAGTTTTCCCAGCACCATTTGTTGAAGAGGCTATCTTTTCTCCAATGTATGTTTTAGGCACCTTTGTCTAATATAAGATAACTGTAATTATGTGGGTTAGCTTCTGTGTCCTCTATTCTGTACTATTGGTCTACCAGTCTATTTTGGAGCCAATGCCATGCTGTTTTTGTTACTATTGTTTTGTAGCATAGTTTGAGGTCTGGTATAGTGATGCCAACAGCTTCACTCTTCTGGCTAAGGATTGCTTTAGCTATTCTGGGTCTTTTATTTTTCCAGATAAATTTCATGACTGATTTTTCTATTTCTATGAGGAATGTCATGGAGATTTTGATTAGAATTGCATTAAATCTGTATAATGCTTTTGATAATATGGTTATTTTGACAATATTAATTCTGCCTATCCAAGAACAAGGGAGATCTTTCCATCTTCTAAGGTCTTCTTTAATTTCTTTCTTTATTGCTCTGTAGGTTTCATTATAGAGATCTTTCACCTCTTTTATCAGGTTGATTTCCAAGTATTTTAATTTTTTTGATGCTATTGTAAATGGGATAGTTGTCCTTGTTTCCCTTTTTAGAGAATTTATCACTGATATACAGAAATGCCTTTGATTCATGGGTGTTAGTTTTATATCCTGCTACTTTGCCAAATTCATTTACTAGTTTTAGAAGTTTTCTGGTGGAATTTTTAGGGTTTTCTAGGTATAGAATCATATCATTGGCAAATAATGTTAATTTGAGTTCTTCTTTTCCTGTCTTTATTTCTTTAATTTCTTTTTCTAATTGCTCTGTCCAGTGTTTCAAGAACTATGCTAAATAGAAGTGGGAAATGAGGGCATTCATGACTTGTTTCAGTTTTTAGAGTGAATACTTTCAATTTTTCTCCATTTAGAATGATGTTGGCCTGGGGCTTAGCATAGATAGCTTTTATGATGTTGAGATATATTCCTGCTATCTCTAGTTTTTCTAGTGTTTTGAACATATGTGGGCGCTGTATTTTTTTTGAATGCTTTTCCTGCATCTATTGAGATGATCATATGATACTTATCTTTAAGTCTGTTGATGTGATGAATTACATTTATTGATTTCCATAGGTTTAACCAACCTTGCATCCCTGGGATGAACCTCACTTGATCGTGGTACACAATCTTTTTGATATGTTTTTGTATTCAATTTTCCAGAATTTTATTGAGAATTTTTACATCTATGTTCATTAGACATATTGGTCTGAAGTTTTCTTTGTTTGATGTGTCCTTCCCTGGTTTTGGAATCAGGGTGATATTGGCCTCATAGAACGAGTTTTGAAGTGCTGCCTCTTTTTCTATTTCAAGATATAATTCATAGAGTATAGGCATTAATTCTTCTTTATCGGTCTTATAGAACTCAGCTAAGTATCTATCTGGTCCTGGGATTTTCTTGGTTGGTAGGATTCTGATGGCATCTTCTATTTCCTTGCTTGAAATTGAGCTGTTTAAATTGTGTATATCATCCTGGTTCAATTTTGGACAACTCATATTCCTCTACAATTTGTCAATGCCTTGGATATTCTCTATTTTATCAGAGTACAAGTTTTCAAAATAATTTGTAATTATCTTTTGTATCTCTGAAGTGCCTGTTGTGATATTTCCTTTCTCATAGATCAGTGATTTGAGTTTTCTCTCAACTTCTCTTTGTTAGCATGGCTAAGGGTTTGTCAATTTTATTTATTTTTTCTTAGGATCAACTTTTTGTTTTGTTAATTGTTTTAATTGTTTCTTTTGTTTCTATTTCATTGATTTCAGCTCTGATGTTAATTATTTCCTGTCTTCTGATGCTTTTTGTGTTGATTTGTTCTTCTTTTTCTAGGACTTTGAGATGTAGTGTTAATTCATTTATTTGTTGTCTTTTTCTCCTTTTATGGAATGAACTCCTTGAAATGTACTTTTTCTTAGTACTGCCTTCATAGTGTCCCAGAGATTTTGATATGTTGTATCAGTGTTCTCATTTACCTCTAAGAATTTTTTAATCTCCTCTTTGATGTCTTTTGCAACCCATTTTGTTTATTAGTACCATGTTATTTAGTCTCCAGGTGTTGGAGTAGTTTTTATTTTATTATCTTATCATTGATTTCATTCCATTGTGATCTGATAGAACGCAGGGTAGCATCTCTACTTTTTTGTATTTGTTAAGAGTTGCTTTGTGGCATAATATATGGTCTATTTTAGAGAACAATTCATGTGCTGCTGAGAAGAAAGTGTATTCGATTGTTGAAGGATGAAACATTCTATATATGTCAGTTAAATCTAAGCTATTGATTGTATTATTGAGTTCTATTTGCTTTGTTCAGTTTTTGTTAAGTTTGGTGAAAGAGGTATGTTAAAGTCACCCAGAATTATTGTGTTGTGGTCAATTTGACTCTTGTACTTGAGAAGAGTTTGTTTGATGAACATAGATGCTCCATTGTTTGGGCATATATATTTATAATTATTATCTTATTGGTGTATGCTTCCCTTGAGCAGTATGAAATGTCCTTCTTTATTTCTTTTGATTAACTTATCTTAAAGTCTACTTTATTTGATAAAAGGATGGAAACCTCTGCTTGATTCCACAGTCATGTGAGTGGTATGATTTTTCCCAACCTTTCACCTTCAGTCTGTGTGTGTCTTTTCCTATGAGATGAGTCTCTTGGAGGCAGCATATTGTTGGGTCTTTTAAAAAAAATCCAATCAGCTAGCCTATGTCTTTTGATTGATGAGTTTAGGACATTAACATTCAGGGTTATTATTGAGACATGATTTGTATTCCCAGCCATTTTTGTTATTTAACTTGACTTGGTTTCATTAGCTTTTCCTTTAGTGTAATACCTCCCTCTGCTGATTTTTATCATTTTTTTAATTTCCTCTTCATGAAAGGAAGAATGTTTTTTAGTGCAGACTTTCTAGTTGTAAAATCTTTTAACTTTTGTTTATCATGAAAGGTTTTTATTTAATTATCAAATTTAAAGCTTAGTTTTGCTGGATATAAGATTCTTGGTTGGCATCCATTTTCTTTCAGAGCTTGGTATATGTTGTTCCATGATATTCTGGCTTTCATAGTCTGGGTTGAAAAATCTGCACATAACCTAATAGCTTAGATATGACATTTACAATTTGGTCACAATGTACTAAAATGGTGAATTCAATTATTATCTACAATATAATCAGGAGCTTTGTAAAAGGCTTTATAGTTTCTGATGATGGACAAAGAACAGGGGATGAAGAGTAGGAAGATATGCTGAGTAGTTAGGAGGTGTGGGTATAGAGTTATTATATCTTAGAAAGTGTGAAAGAGATATCTAAAGAAAAAGGTTAGTAGCAGGAGAATAAAGAGGTAGTAATTTTGGGTAGACAAGTAAGAGGGAGGACAGTAGAATACAAAAGACAAACACACATATGTATTAAGAAAAATAAAAAATGTTAAAATAGTGAAAATTGGAGAAAAATAAGAAGAAAAAAACAAAAAGAAATAAGAAAAAAACTGATATACAACACAACTGTAATATACTATTCAGTTGTTTCAATCTCAGTATCCTAATTCATGCAAAGTACTTGGTTTTACATATGTTGGGGATGTGAGGTTGGGAGAATAAGGAGGGAGAAAAAAGAAAAAAAAACTCAGAGGAAGAAACAAGGATTGTTTTGGTTGGAGATCAATACCTTTCTTGCTTCCCTTCTCATCCAATAGGTAGGGTTTTTTGTTCTTAGTTGGTATCTCCACCCTCAGGATGGTAGGGATGACCAGAGTGTGAGGGTTGGTCTTGGGTGCAGGGCACCTGGAAATGGGGTATGGCACCTGCCATCCCGTTGTGAGACAGCACCTCAAGAATCTCCTCTGTGGTCTGCTCCTGTGAGGTGAGCACTGGGTCTTAGCTCCTCCACTCGCCAGTAGATCTCATAGTTCCTGCCCTCTAAATTAGTCTCTGAAGTTTATCTCCCTCACCCTCTCTCTTTCCACTTCCTAATCAGGAGCCTCTCTCTCCAGGGGTCTTGTGTGTTGCAGTCTGGTGACTGTGCACCTGTCATGGAGGGATGTTATGAATTAGGCAGTCACTGCACCAGGTTACCAGCTGCTGGGGATTGGGGGAAATTAGAACACCATGGGTACCTGGCTATCCTGTGTTCCAAACTAGTAGTTGCCCCGACTAAAGATGGTGATGGAGGGGATTCAAGATGGAGGCTGCAGTTTTCCCCAGTGGGGTGTCAGGTTGAGTGGGGGAGCCCGGAGATATCAGTTGTGCCATGCTGAGTTTAGAGATGAGCTCCATGGCGGACAGTGTTGCCACTATGGGCTGTCTTCAGAACTGTGATGTCCCCAGGTGTGTTGGGGCAATGTTAAGTGTCTGTGATCCTAAGGATAGTCACAGCACAGTGGATGGAAAAATCACATATATAGAGACATGCAGCCAAATGTGCTAAGGCAATGTAAAAGGTTTGCCCCTAATGTTCCAACAGCACAGATGATAAAGGAATTAAACTAGTCTACTTCATAAAATTTGAGTAAGACATTAAAAAATAGCTGATTTTTCTAGATTGAAAATTTTGAACAGAGGAAAAGCAATTATGAAATGTCAGTAACAAAAGTGACAAGTTATTGATTTTTGAATACTTAACACATGCCAACCTTTATACTGATACTCAAAATTATTCAGTACTCACAAGAACTAGAGCTACTTTCCTGTTTAACAAATGAGGACATTGAGTATAGGACATTGAGCTGTTCAAAACCAGACCACATGTGTTCATTTGCTTATTTGTCCATTCATTGACTCAAGTTGCAGGCGAGGACCTGCCAGGTATTGGGATATGCACCTGCCCTCCAGGGAGCTTCCAGCCTTGGAGCAACAGACTGCAGAGGAGCAGACCCTGGGAGCTCTTCCCGTTCTTAAGGTCTAAGCTACATACTCCTGCAGTGTAGAGAAGGTCTGGAACATTCTGTGGGCAAGCTGTAGGAGGACCTAAAGAGAAGAGGGACAGGTATGTTTACTTCTTCTCGTTGAGGAGCTTACACTTCACTTGTGATCAGACCCAGTATTCTCAGAGCAGGTGTGTGGCATAATCAGGTGGCGTCCAAGGAGAGAGTAAAGGAACAAGGAGATGGTGGAGAGATGGGAGATAAGGATCTAAAAGCAGAAAATGAAAATAGGATGGGAGGGCACCTTGTTTATAAAGCGTACCTACACCAGTCAGGGTAGTTCCAGAGAGTTCACATATTCTGTGGTAGGAACAAAAGCTTTTGACATTTATTTTTGGATTCCAAATTTTAAAAAGTACTTTTAAGTCACTAAGTTTTTTTCAGAGATGAATTTGTGTATTGAAAACAAGCAAGACACAACATTTCCTCCTGAAGGAGCAGAGTCCTGACCTAAAGTTCCTACTGTCATCTGTAATTTGTATGAATAACTTAGAGCTAATTACCCTTCAGAGCTTCACTGATTGATTAATTGCAGGCAGCTTACATATCTAAATATTGGAAATGCTGAACAGAATGAGCCCTAAATTATTTTAATTTTCTCATAATCTACCATTTTAACTTTTCAACTTTGAAAGACCACTTAGTAACTCTTGATCATCTTCAATTATTAATTAAAGGTGGTCTCTAAATTAGGAATGAACAGAGATGATAGGCTGGTGGGAAAGAAGCAAATTAGGTAAACTGGAATTCAATCTAATTTTAGTTCAGAAAGGAGTATTTGAGCACTGTAAAAAAATCATCTGATGACAGCATCCCCTTAAAATGTGACGTGAATACTTGTGTACCACTGATTCAAACTGCCTCCCTTGCACCTCGTGTAATGCTTCACTTTGTCCAAGTTGCAACTGTGTTTCCTGAAAGAAATTCAGAGGAATATTTGCAGCTCTAGAGCTCTTGAGGAATTTTGAGGAGATTTGGTCTGAGGGTTGAATTTTGGCCATTGAAGGGTCTAAGATTCTATCTGTATAGTAATATCTTCTTATCCCAGATTTGTACCAGGACACATCACTGTCATTTTCCATATTATTTTTTCAGTGACATCCATGGGTAGAGGATGCAGAGTTAGCCTTTTTCATGTTTTCCAAGTACACAATTCCAAAATGTGCTTTCTGAATTTGCAATAGATTTTAAAAACAATAATTATACTGGTTCAGATTAATAGAAATAAATTTTAAAAATATATACTAGTCTTTCTTATTTAATACTTATACAATATCTACTTCATCTGGTTGCAATATTTTACTCTATAACCCCAGAAAAGTTCATTGGCATCACATCATTGGAATCAATGATAGTGATCAAAACTTTTAGAAGTGACTTTCTGGTTATGCCTTTTCTTTTTTTTCCCAAAACTCAACTGCCATAAGTAATACTAGAGTGGATCAATTCCAATAGGAGGCAAAAGAGACTACTGTAGAATTTTCCAACTGTACAAAATAGGAATGCTCATATTTCTAAAAAATAAAAATAAAAAAAATTGAGGAGTTCCTTCACTGTGGCTTTGAAAACATCTAATCTCCTTGTTGGTGTGTTCATGTCTCAGCTGAGAAGCACAGGCTATTGACTTCCTCCCAGAGAGTAACAAGTATGCTATTGTTAGGTAGGCAATGACTTTTCTTAGTTACTATAAGGATTTTAGTTTTAAAGCAGAAATAGCTTAATAAGCTCTCTCACAGTTTTGCGCTTGAGAATTCAGTGAGGACTCCTCACACAGCATGCATGTGGCTTGTATTAATTTCAGTATATGAATGTGTTCATGGTTATGTTTGAATACAGTGGAAGAAACAGTTGTTGTCCTTCAGGTCTAGGGGAAAGAAAATGGCAAAATAATCCAAGAGATGTTTCAGTGATTGCCAAGGGGGAACAGGAGTGGCTTTGACAGAATACCATGCTGCACACTCGGAGCTGCCTATTGCTGACACAGGTCAACGCAGAGCGTCCTTCCAAGAGTCAGGTAACAGTTTGGGTCTCAATTTTCTCACCTAAATACTCAAATTGACTCTGTATGTGTGTGTGCGTGAGTCTGTGTGCATGTGTGTTGGGGGAGTAGATTTTCACCAATCAGCCTTTCTTTTTATAATCCTTGGTTGAGAGTTTATTTTAACCTGCTGCTCTGCTGGGGAAATGAGGTTAAAATTTCCCTCACTTCAGAGAGTCAACAGTGTTAACAGGAGAGATAAGCAAGAAGAAGCCCATTGGGAGACTGTTGCAATGCTAGACTAAGGCAGGGCTCGTGCCAGTGTTTTCCTTGCTTCCTCATGCAAGGGTCCTTTCTGGGCCCAGGGAAGCCCCCTCCCCTCATCTGTGCAGTTTCCTATCTAGAAGCCGCATGATAATTTATCCCGTGGTGTAAAGATTGATAACCGAGCTGGAATACAGTTCTCTAGAGGATTTGCAACTTTATCAAGTATAAAATCTTAGAGTATGAACCAGCAGTAATGAAATTCATACATTATCAGCTTCTGAGATTCGTCAGACACTTAAAATATATCTAAAATTTTATCATATTAGACGTTATTTTCCCTTTTCAAGTAATAGCACTGTAGCCACTCATTTTGTAACTTCCAGTTTGATTCTTCTGGTTAGAAGACAGGTGGATTGGTTCAGATGGATTCTCAGTATCTCTGAAATCCCTATTAAAAATGGAGGTATGGAAAATACTTAGAGCTATTTGGAGCTGTTTATTCTGAAAACTAAGGTTGATGGGAGCAAGCATCTATGCAGCAGCCTTCCCATACTTTGTGTTTAGTTCTTTATCTAAAGGATGAAATCATTTAATTATCTATTCTCTAGTTATTCATGATCTAGAGTATCCATTATCTAATGGTACCTAACCAACATTTTCATAATCCTAAAGAAAACGAAGTGGAGCTGCTGGAGAAATATTAACAGGCTCTGAGAAAGTTGGGAACACTGAATTTGCTAATATTGAGATATTTTGGGAGAGCTTTCAATTTCAAAGGCTTAAAAGTGAATTAAGTCACTAGGGAGCATAAAACCTAAGTAAAAGTTTCTGCCTCCTGCCCACCAATACCTCTGAAAAGATTTCAGAAAGTGGTCCTTCTTTATCCTCTCTGTCTACCATGCAGTGGTTAGGAAATTGCTTGTTTACCTTTCTCTCTTTCTCTCTCTCTCTTAGTTGTAGATGGACATAATACTTTTATTTTTATTAATTTATTTTTATGTGATGCTGAGGATCAGAACTCAGTGCCTCACATGAGCTAGGTAAGTGTTCTGCCATTGCACTATAATCCCAGCCCTTACCTTCTTCTTAAATTAAAAAAACTATCTTTTTCTCATCTTCTTTGCTTGCTTTACCATAAAAAAGAATCTCAGTGAGATTCTAATACCACTTCTAATTTTGAGAGTTTAAGATTCTAGCAAATGCTTTAAGTTTTGATTGTGTGTTTCTGTTTAACATTGGCTCTGACTTTTAAAAGAAAATCAAAGTGTAACAATTATCTTACACTTTGATTTCTGCTCTGTTGCCTTTACAGTTAAAATATTTAAGCACTTATTGGTTTGTTTTGTTGTTAACATATTGCAAGGAGCTGATTTTGTTTTGCTAAAATGGGTAGCCAATGGGTTATTTTTTAAATTTACTTGGCTTTTTAAGGTACACTTTAAATATAGTGAATGCTTTGTCTGTGGCTGGAACAACCTAGTTTAGTAAGGCAAGTGGGGTCATTTTGTTTGATCCACAAGGCATATTAATGAGGTCAAGGCCACGTATTCAATTTCACTTCAATTAGCTTTGTCTAGTTCCATTGCATGGGCTGAATTTTTAAGGACAGACATCTAACCAACACATAGATCCGTGCACAGGCTAGAGGAAAGATAACAAGAATGTGGATAAGCCCTTAAAGACTTCACCCAAGTTAAGAAGCAACAGCAAGAATAGCAACCTGTAAGACAACGGGTAGGAAATGTTTGCACAGTGATGAAGGGGCTGATTGCTAGATCTCAGAGGATGTTTGAAGATGATCACAGACTTGTATGCAAGTTGGGAACACAAGAGGTGTGCTGCCCTGGACTCCTTGATATGAAGGACCATGTGCCCTGGGTGCTGCAAACCCTCCTGAAACAACCTTTGGTGCTCAGTCCCTTTGGGACTGAGTCCACTGTTCTTCTGGGGCAGCCCAAATATAGTTATTTACTCCTGCAGGGGAAGGAAACCAAAAGGTCTTGCAAGGTCAGTCTAGCTCTGGACAACTTGGAAGGTCCTTTCTAGCTCCTGAGAGCCTGTAATGCCAGCTGGGGCTTGGTGGGTCCTGAAGGAGGCTCAGTCTCTCCCACTGCTCTGCATTGCCTCCTTCCCCTCAGGCCCACAGGTACAGATCCCAGGGGTCCTCCTTAATCAACATCCTTGCTCTAAATTGCACACTGAGCCTGCCTCTTGGGAAACTTCACCACTGCAAACACTTTTTCATTTTCTATTTAACATCAGGACTAGCTCTGTAATTTGCAGGTCCCAGCATCAAGTGAAAACCAGGGCAATTTCCTCAAATATTAAGACCTTCAAAGTGGTGGTGATACAGAGCCTTACATCGTGTGCCAAGGTGTGCAGGTCCAGGCCCAGAGTAGTGGGGCCTATGGCAAGCCTGGGTAGCCAGCTCCTTTTCACTAGGCAGCATTATTTTGATCAAAAACTCAGAGACTACTAAATCATATTTCTGATGTTACTGGAAGAGACACTTCAATGATATCCCAAGGTGCAAAGAAAGTGGTACCTTGAGAACCATGCTGACAGGGTCCTGGCAATGAAGACTTGACCTTGAGCATTTTCTAAAACATACTGGCAAAAAACAATTAGTTAATTTCTGTGCAAAATAAGACAACAATAGCTAGATCTATAAATATGTGGAGCAGATGGATTTTCATCCTAAAGCTTGAACTTTAAACATTTATATTACAAAAAGTCAGTGAGCTCTGCTCTTATGAATGACAACATGATGATAATGAACATGTGCAGCCTTGGTCCTGAAGTATTTTGCAGGATGGGTTCCCCCACTTCTAAATGCATTCTTTGGTCATCAGTATAGAGTCCTCGGCCTAAGTATCCTTCCCAGGGCCTCACGGCCTATGAATTTTTAGGAGAATTCTTAGAGTCAGTGGACAATAACTGATAATCTCAAGATGCCAGGATGTGGACAAAACCAGGTTTCACAATTCCCTTTTTAGAATCGTGTTTGAGCAAAGCTGACTCCCGTCAGGGCCTGCCAATCAGAAATAGCTTCTTACAAAAAATAATTTTGCAACACCCCCTAAAATAATAGTATAAAATTCCAATATAAATAATGTTTTCTGAGAGCTTTTCTTTTAAAAACATTCCTAGAAAAAGATCCATTCCATAAATTATTCTATACATTTGCTTAAGAAAAATACATAGTCAAATAGCATCCGGATTTTGACGTTTTCATTTCTATTCTTCAACATAGTTTTTTTTTTTTTTTGCATGGTTTTGTGTCCATGTTTTGAATATTTATACTTTTACAGATGAAATACTCTACAGAAATGAGTATAAATCAAATGCATGCAATGACACAGGTGAATCTCATAAAAATAATGTGGAACGGAAAATCTAGACACCCAAGAGCACAGCCTGCCTGAGTTCCTTTCCATAAGGGACAACACAGACAAATCATACCTGCAGGGCCAGAAGCCCCCTCGTTGAAGGAGGAGGAGCAGCCCTGGGGTTCGGATCTAAAGTCCTGACTGAGCAGAGCCCTAGTCCCACCTTGGAACTTCTCGGTGGATCATGCAATGGAGATGCCCATGTGCTGCCTCCCCTCCCCCCGGGCCATGAACCAGACTTCTGAGAATGCTTTTCAGGTAAGTTCATGGCCCAGGGAACACTCTTCTCTGAGATAAAGCTATCACCCAGATAGCTCCAAACTAACTTGAGTTGATCCTGAAATTCTACCATCATCAATATTATAAATAATTTTTAAAATCTGGGCTGCGGCATTGTTGCCTAAAAATAATAAAAATATGGTTTCAGGAGAAGTAACAGATGGCAAGTTCTCTAAGACAGAGGTTATTTTTTATTGTTCTTTATAAAGCCAATTCATTATACCAGGTTTTTTTGCAAAAAAAAAAAGTTTAAAAGTAAATATTTGTGAATATGAGGGAACTCTTTAGACATTATGGCTGACATATATTCCAGTGTCTTTCTTCGGTGGTTTTTTTCAACTGGGGACACTATAAAGATAGTTTCTTTCATGGGACTGCAAAGACAGGAAGTGACATCAAGCTAGGAGCTGAAATTAAAGGCTGAATTGGAGGCCGAAGATGTGGAAATTATCATCATCATCAACAACATCATCATCATTATTATTATTAACAGTAGTAGTATTAATAGTGTTATTTTTATTATTTTGGTACTAGGAATTGAATCCAAGGGCACTCTCCTACTGAGCTACATCCCAGCCCTTTTTATTTTTTTATTTGGAGACAAGGTCCTGCTAAGTTGCTGAGGCTGGTCTAGAATTTGAGATTCTCCTGCCTCAGCCTCCTAGTGCCTGGGATTACAGGCTTGCAGTGTGCTCAGCTTAAAAATATGAAATTGAACTACACTATCACAGCAGATTCTCACACACATCCAAATAACTGAAAACATCTTCAGCAGTTGTTGTAAGAGACAAGAAGTTAATACACATTAATTGCATCATTGTCAGATTTATTCACTTATGAATCGCTTCTTCTTTAAAGAAATATTTTTTTCTTTCAATGCTGTACATCAATCACTGTGTGAGCATAGCTGATACAGAAGTGAGCAGAAAACCACTATTGTCCATGCAGTTCTAGAAGTTCAAGTTCAGGGACAGTGATGAAATGTTTACAATCACACACACAAAATAAAAAAGAGTGATAGGTGCTGAGAAGGAAGAGAAGGTGTATCTCTGACTATATTGTGGACATTTGATCTAATCCTGGGGATGAAATTGTGCTCTGCTGAGAAAATATACAGGTCACCCTGAGCCATGAGTCCAACTCAAATACAGGAAGGTTGGAGGAGTATTCAAGACAGAGAGCTTGTGCAAAGTCCCTGCAAGAGGAAGAATGCCACTCATTCAAGGAACAGAGAGGCTTCCTGTGGCTGAAAGCAGGACAGCACAGCTGGGCAGAAAGACTGAGGGCTCAATCTGACACCCTACAGGGCACAAGAGTTTCAGTGTTTGTTCTGAGAGAAGTGGGAAAACTTTCAGAGTTTTGTTCTTGAAAATATGTTCTGGCATCTTATAAGAAGCAGATTATAACTGATAAAGAGAAGATTTGGGAAATGAGAGAATTGTCAAAGTGAGTGATTTTCAGATATATTTATGGATAAAATAAGTAGAATTTCATGATGTATTTTTAAAAAAATTAGATCCAGAAATTGGAAGAAAGAAAAGTAGTAATGAGAACTTTGAAGTTTCTTTCAAAGGTAGCTCTTTGCTCCTGAAGCAATCTTTAAAAAGAAAGGAAATAGAGGAAATAAGTAATTTAAAATTAATGAGGGAGTCTTGTTTGGGTTGTTATCATGCTGGTTGTGATTTGCTTTGGAGGCATCCAAACAGTTGTTGCCAATCGCCAGTCACATAAGATACCAGGACAGATCAACATACTGGGTTTATTATAATGAATGTCGCACCTTCCAGTATATAATGGGCACATCTGTGGAAAAGCTGATCTAACCAGAGCACGCTGACTTTTAAAATATTATTAAAAGCTTCCAGATTGCAAAAGGAGAGAATAGTACGATGCATTTCCAATTACCTATCACCCAGATACAACCACTTTCTAGATTTTGCTAAATTTGCTTCATCTTGCGTACTTTTTATTTTTAAATTTTTCTTTGCTGAGTCATTCTGAATGCCATTTCCATATTTTATCATACATCTTTAGACAAATGCCACTGTCACATCTAAGGCAAACGCCACACCTAATGCAATAAACCACGAGGAGGTGTCACTCCATCTATTCATGACAATGCCACAGCACACTGAATACCAAATTCACAATATATTTTTAGTTAAAAAAAATCATTTTAGAATGGGTTTGTTTGAATTGGGATCCAAAGAGTATGGCCCTTGTCTTTTTAAATTGTCTCTACAATGTAGTTAATCCCACAGGCTCACCCTGGCGCCTACACTACCTGGCGCTGCTGTGTTGCAGAACCCAGACTGCCCTGGAAACGTGCCCACACCTTGGCCGGTCCGAGTCCTGGGGTGTTTAGCTTGCGGTGCTCTCTGCTTTACTCACAGGTTAAAGTTAGCTCTGGGGCTTCAGAGGAAGGCTTCGTAGGCGGCGATCTGCTTCCTTGTGAATCATGCCTGAGCGCGAACACTGGCCTATATCTAGTGATGCTGGGATTGTTCTGGGGTCTCAGACAGGCTGGTCCCTGTCCCACAAAACCCCAACTCAGACCTTTCATTTGTTTTTGATAAACTTTACCAGATTTGCAAAATGACCATTTTTCCCTCCTTCCATGTCATAGTCAGAACTCTTCTGTAAATAACCCTTTAAAATAAAAGGAATCTATTTGATATCATAATGTGCAGGGATTTTTTTTTTTAACAGAAGAAGCTTATTTGCTTCTTTATCCCTTTGCAGAGGAATATGTGATATGCTTATTATACCAATATTGCCCCAAAATGTTGTTCTCAGTGCCACTTCTGGATGTCTCGCTCCTCTGTCTCACGGGAACGCCACGTTGTCGTCTGTATGCAGATCATAGGCTTCATAAGACAATACCTGCAACCCTGTCTATCAGCCGTGTCCACAGCTGTCAGGCCTCATGGCTTGATGTTGGAGAGCTGCCTGTTTCTGTGACCACACGTGCCTCTGGCGATGGGTGCGTGTCCTGCAGCAGGCCAGGGAACCTCCCTGTCTCTGGGGATCCTGGTGTCTCAGCAGGGTCTGGTATTGACAGCCCATTTCCTGCGGCCCCATTGCTCATCACACTTCCACCGGCATTGCTTCTAGGTCTTCTCCAAGGACAGAGTTAAGAGGGCCTTATTATTATTATTATTATTTTTGGTACCAGGAATTGAATCCAGGGGTGCTTAACTACTGAGCCACATCCCGAGCTCTGTTTATATTTTATTTAGAAACAGGATCTTGCTAAGTGGTTGAGGCTGGCTTTGAACTTGAGAGACTCCTGCCCCAACATCCTGAGCTGCTGGGATTACAGGTGTGCATCACCATGCCCACCAAGAGGGATTTACATTTGGAAATCAAATCACGAGTTTATAAGTCTTTCCAGTTCAAGTTTGACACTGTGTGGTTTTTATGTGTTGTCCCTCATTTGTGTACTGTAATATTTTCTCCTAAAAACAAACACAAAATAGACCTCCAACATCTTTAACATAATTATTGAATTTTCTCATCCTCAGATAAAACTACAAATAAAACTACAATAGTTCAAAAATCATCTCAACACTATTGCCACTGACAATGAGAGTGCAAAATGAAGTCTAAGTTTAATGCTAGTATTTGTAGTTCTGCTTGTCATTGCACATTTATGATCATGGATTCAGAGCCTGGATGTTCCCACATTGTTTATGATTTTTCCTTGCTATGTATGTTTATTTCACTAACTTTAACATCATTTGTTAGGTTTATTTCCTTAGGTATTGGTTTTATTTCATTTTAATTCAATTTAATTTGTCAATATGTAAAACATTTACATTTTTCACAGTTAAAACAAGCCAGGAGATATGCTTAGCAGTAGTCTCCTTTTCTACACCTCTCCACACTCCTTCTTATTTTGACTTTTGCATCACAGTTTTAAAAAGCTTTTTTATTTTTCTTTACATTCTTTTTGTAAATAAAAACAAATTATATACTTACTCTCCCTACCCCTTTCTTATATAAAAATATAACATTATATATAATGTTTATATATATAATATTTCATATATATATAATGTTTCACAAACTTAAGTGTTGAAAAGAATTTAAAAAATCCCACAATGTAACTAAAAGACTGCTTTCTAAGAAAATGAAGAGAAATAGCAATAGTTGTAAAGTTCTGAGTTACCACTTCATAATGGGAGAGATGCCTAATGATCACCTTTGGATGTTACCAGATAATGACACCAAATGAAGGACCCCATGTTTGTGCTGTTACAGAACAGAAGGGCTCGGGGGTGGTGGGGTGGTGGTGGGGGATCCAGACCTGCTGGCTTGATCAGGACAGTCTGTGTCCTCTGGGAATCAGTCACCTAACTTGATTTCAGTGATCCTGGATAGCTCTGAATTAGCCCTATGAATAAAACAGGGGGTTTGAAACAGAATCCACAAAAAAAGTTATGAGATTTAAAAAGTTTTTTTTATATAGCCAAATAGGAGTAAGACTGTGAATTTATATAGATATACATAAAATAATTAAGAAAATCCTTTAATTAAACAACAATTATAGTTACCCCCGGACCACTGGAAAATGACAGAAAAGAAGAAGAAGTGTTCAGGAGCAGGAATATTTCTTTTTGGCTGCAAAGAGTCCAATTGAGTGTGATCATGGTGCAAGTGCTGTTCATGAGAGACAGGTGCAAGTCCAAGACAGCTGGGGGACACGAACAGGCAGGTCTTGATCTGGAGAGGGAGAGAGTCCTGGCTGCTACCCCCTGGGAGCCTCCCTCACAGCCCAGTGACCCTCAGAGCTAACTAGGCAGGGGACAGGTGCTAAGCATGGGAGGTGATGTGACCCAGCTGCATGTCCCTTTTCAGACCCTGTCTCTGCTTGTCTTCCCTCTGACAGGCAGAGTCCTGGCTGATATTTTAGAGCAGATTTTAAGGTAATCTCTTTAGATGAATTAGAAAATGTGCTTTCAAAATCATCCCCATATCCTTAAGAAAGGGTGTAAAAACTCTCGTGGTAATCAATCGGACTTCACCCAGAGTTTCCAAAGCACCTCTACCTTCTTGATATAACTCTTAGGCAGGAAAAAAAAATATTTTCTTTATTTTTTAAAATATCATATTTTTTCTAAAGCTGCTTTCAGTTTCCATTTGCCCCTTACACCAGCCCAACAGGATTTAATACTACCTTCTTTTGGTATTTGACAACCTATTATTAAAGTTTTTATTTCCCCAGGCTTAAATAGTGTGGAATGTAAAAATTATATTTTATATAGATGGTTTTGTGTCTATATATGATTCTCTCTCTCTCTCTCTCTCTCTCTCTCTCTATATATATATATATATATATATATATGAATAAAACAGGATGAAAATAAATATTTCAAGATGTATTTACCAGAATGGACACCTGTAAAATCATGGAAGGATGGAAACCATAAGCTATCTCACCAAATTTTAGCCTTTATAATGATACTGTGGCATGTCAAGGCAGCAATGCATTAGATAATTCAGGAGATCAGGAGGGGGTTTCAATTAGGATGTCACAATAGGACATGAGACATCTCAGAGAAGAGGGGAAAAACTTGCAAGGCATTATAAAGGAGGAAAATGATGGGTCTTGCCTCTAGAAGCAAGGGCAGGATGGCCCTTTGTGATTACCCACCTTCCTGAACAAAAGATGAGGGAAGTTCCTAACCACAGTTGTCTTCCGAAGTCCATCATTGTAAGTCCTCTTGTTTATTCAGTGAGTCTCGGACCACGCAGAGCACATCATAGGCCTCCTGCACTTAGACAGTCTCTAGTGGGCTCTTGTTGTAGCTGTTCTTGCAAAACCAGTTGAACCATTTATCATGAGGCACTGGGAAAAGTCCAGGTGTCCTAGGATCATGGAGGTTAGGTATTTATATAAAAGATATTTCTAAAAAGAAAAGAAGAAACATTCACAAAATGTTGTATTAAAATAAGAATATAGGAGTCAACTTCTGGACTAGTCAATGCAGTGGAATCCCAGAGGCTACTCTAGGAAATCTTGGTCGGATGGCCCCCAGTGAGCTTCCCAAATCCAGGATGCCAGCACTCTCAGCGGTGTTTTCAGGTCTGAGTCACCTCTGTGCATCTCGTGGCATTTCTCCACACTGTCATGGTGACCTGAGCAGCAGCTGTCCCACAGTGAAGGCTAGCCATTGGTGGTTTCAGCTTTGATGAGGGCTTTGAAGTTTTATAAGACAAACAGCTTCTTCAGAACCTGGGGACAGGCACCACCTGCCAGGCAAGCAAGCAGCCCACAGAGGTTTGGGCAGTCTGGATGTATTCTTTGGTGACTTTGAATCAGGTGAGAAAGTTCCAAAATGGTGGTTTGGATGAAACTACCATCTGGTAGTTTAAAACCTGGTATTGAAGAAAATGGGGAAAAATAGAAAATTTGGAAATGGTTGCCAAATAAGGCAAAGTAGCAAGATTCAGCCTAGTAAGTACTTAAATACCAAAACCAGTTTCTTTTTCACAGTGAAGGCAAAGTCATTTAACTAATTATAATACAAGGGTTTGTATATCTGTTAGTTACCTTTAATATTCAAAGAACTTCAACATGGGTCTAAGACAAAAATAGAATCTGATAACCCAGAAATGTGGGGCTATAGCTGATGAGTTTTCTATTGAGACAGATAATTTCTCCTTAAGGCCATTGGATCAAAAGTAATCTCAAAAAAAAAAAAAAAAAAAAAAAAAAAAAAGATCATGCTTACAAAATAAGGCTGGTATCTTCAGATTTGGCCTGATTATTTACATAGTTGCATCAAGAAGGGTGATTAACCACATAGGCCTTCTTATGCCTCCTTTGGTGGAATTTTATGAGGAATCTCAGACTGAACTTTAAAAACTGCTTTAGGAAGGATAGGATAAGAAAGTGAGAATTCAACACTAGAAACTTGAGCTAATTACTCTCTTCTTGAGTTCCCCCAATATCTTAAGATTCCTGGGCCTGTCTGTAAGCCGCTTTTCTTAACCACCTAGGAACCTTGTAACCAGTACTGGGTCAGTTTTCTAAGAAGGCTTTGTAAACATTGACTTCACAAAGTCAACCTTCGTTTCTTAAAATGTCTAGCTGCATCTGATTAAAAGAACATCCTTCTTAAATGCAACATTCCAGGCAAGACCTTGGTTGTATAACCAATGTTTCTAAATATGTTCTTTTAACAAGGACATGCAAATAACTACATTACATAATATGAATGTATGCATGCAACTGTATTGCTATGAAAATAAGTACATTTAAGAGTTTTCAGAATTATGAAAAATTCAGCAAGAAAAATATTTCATTTCAATTCACAAAGTAGAGTCTCCAAAGTTGTTTTGAGTGATAGATCACTTCAGGAGAAAGGGTTTTTTTATGTATCATCAAAATAGAAAATCCAAACATCAATAATACTATAAACAAACCCATAACCATCTCTTTTCACTTCCTCAATCCTGCATAATTCATTTTACTTTCACTTGATCTTGGATTAACAATCTCATGAATCCATCTGCTTCTCACCTAGAGTTTTGAAGGAGTTCAACAATCCAATTTTATGGTAGAATGAGTGTCCAAGCAGCTTAAAGGATGCCTTTGGAAGCCTCTGGCCAAGCATACCTTCCAAAGAGCTTGCTGTTCCACAGGACTCTGGGAATGATCTCCATTGCTGAAGA
Organism: Ictidomys tridecemlineatus; assembly: GCF_052094955.1. Taxonomy (NCBI): domain Eukaryota; kingdom Metazoa; phylum Chordata; class Mammalia; order Rodentia; family Sciuridae; genus Ictidomys; species Ictidomys tridecemlineatus. Next base: position 5,465,841 of record NC_135489.1, read on the forward strand.
CGGAGCCTCTGGATCAGCTGATTACGAGAACTTTCAAAAAAGCCTCAGGGGGGAAAAAAAATGGAAACCATCTGTAAACAACCAAAGACTTAGAATGGCTATGGTTAATTCATTGTTGTTAGTTTTCAAAAGTAAAAGATCTCATGATAGTTCATTTCCAGGATAATTCAATGGGCAAGGAAATTGGGTCATTCTTGTGGCTTGCAAAACAGGGTATTAAAATCAATCCAAAAAGATTTGATAACCACAGAATACTTATAAACATAATGATTATCTCTATCTTAAAAAGAGGCAATATCATACCTAACTAATAAAAATGGATGACATATTCTTTACATACAAAAACCTTCCACAGGGGCTGGGGCTGGGGCTCAACTTTAGCGCACTTGCCTGACATGTGAGAGGCACTGAGTTCGATTCTCTGCATCCCATATAAATAAATAAAATAAAGGTCTATCAACAACTAAAAAAAAAAAAATTAAAAAAACTTTTATAAATCAATCCTAAAATAATATAACAGAACTATATTAAGTTTATAATTAGAGTATTCTTTTAGTCAGCTTTTCTCATTGCTGACATGACAAGGTTGAAAAGAATCATTTAGAGGAGAAAAACTTACTTTGGGGCTCACAGGAAGTCTGGGCCCAGGGCAGATGGCTCTGTTCCTTGGGTGTGAAGAGAGGCAGAACATCATGGTGAGAGGGTGTAACACAGGAAAACACCTGAGACCAAGGCACTCAGAGAGCAGATAAAGAGAGACCATCCCACACCTACAGAACAGAAACCACAGGGCACACCCCTATCAACCCACCTCCTCCAGCCTCACCCTATCTGCCTAAGTCCCCACCCAGTTAATCCCTACCAGGAGACTGATGTGCTGACTAGGTTATAGCCCTCATAACCCAGTCCTTCAGCTCTAAACCTTCTTGCATTATGTCACACGAGAGCTTTTGGGAGATACCTAATATCTAAGCCATAACAAATATATCAAGAATAGTGAGTCAGAAGGTGATGTACTTCTAGAGGAGGTCTTCAACATTTAGATGTAGTTAAAATTCCATAAAAAAGTAGTGGAAATCCCTAAATGGAGACCATTCGCTTAGAAGCAAAACTCATTAACTTAGAAAATATTAGATTTGAATCAAAGAAGTAAAATTTGGATCCAGTCAGCATGAATGATGACTGACCAGACTCTAGTGCTGTTGTCTAAGCCAGGCAAAGCAGCAGCAAGACACTGACAAATAGAAGCTATCAAGGACAGTAAGCATGTCGGCACATCTCACAGGAATCCCAGACAGCACTGGACTTCGGAGATATTGCTGCGGTACCATTTTGCCTTACTAATCCTACCTGGGCAAGGCTTTTATGATGCTTCCCATGTGCTTGCCAGTGGTAAGGTAGCAATAAATTGATTATCTGTAGCACCTTTCTTCTCATAAGATGAAAGGAAAATTCTTTATGATTCCCTAGAAGTCATTGGGGAAATATAAATCTCAAAGACTGCTTTGATGGAAAAAAAAAAGACTCAATTTGGGGAAGGCAAAATATCAAAAAGTTGTCAGGAGATTTGAATGAATAAGAAAGGATCATGCATCACTGAGTAACACTTAACCAAATTGACAACAAAATATTTCAAAGGTAAGAGGAGAACTGACTGGATTACACAGACCCTTAGCTCCTCCATCAGTTAGAAACAACGGAGGTCATAAACAGTCATTATAAACTACAGATATCGTTTCTCCAACAGCTTCGTATGAAAATACTAATAATTTGAGAAAATGTTACTAAAACAGAGAGATAACAAAACTCTAGTATTGTGTCAAAATAGTATTTGATGTTCAAACTCTAACTTGAAATATCTATCTATAAATTGAGCAAGTCTTAGCCAGTCACGACCTCGACTGCCAACATTGTTTTCCTGAGACACTTTTCAACTTATATTCATTTAGTTTTTGTCCTGTACTTTTTTTTCCCATTCTGGAACAAGTCATTTTACCATAGGGCAAAAATCTCTGTCTTTATCATTAGCAAAATCTGATCCAGCATATCTTGCGTACAATATTGTACCTTTTACCACATCTGTTACTACTTCTGAGACTCACACATGTGGATTGTGTTTTCACCTCAGTAACTACTATTTCACAGATGAAGCAACAGGGAACTGAATCCAAACTATCAGTGGCAAATGTCAGGGCTGTGTCATGGGTTTGTAATGCCTGTAAATTCATGTCCTCAACTTTTTATAGGCAAAAACATCTCTCATAGTACAACTTCTCCAAGTGGCAAAACTGAGCAGGTTCATGAGCAGGTGCAGATAAAGATAGCTTCTCTGAGGTGTATAAAAACCAGAGAGGAAAAAGGCATGTATACTTAAAATCATGATTAATAATTAATTTTTAGCATTCTGCCACTCTCAAACTTATATTATCTACAAAATATCCATTAATTAGCACACTTTATTATTGTTCCAAGGTTTTAAATTATCTAAAGATCTTGGAAATTATCTTCAAGATGACATATTTGGAAACATAATTACTCTTGAAATAAAGTTTGTTGTAATAATGATCTGATTCTGATTTGATTATTGAATATATGAATTTACATTTGCTTAAATCTTAGTGTTAATATTTAAGAAGAATTTTAAGGAATGGTAAATCCTTCATCTAATACCACTCTTAAGTTTAGAAAGAACATACTCAAGTAATATTAAAACGTGAGCTTGCATTATACTTAGTGCTGATAACTCAGAGAACCCATACATGTTGTTATTAAACCAATATATTTAACTAGTTTCATTTGCCAAATGTTTACATAAATTACATGAACTAGAATTATTAAGACTTATGAATTTTTTCTGTTTAAGTATATTAAGTACATTGTTTAGAATTTAAATTTTTAATTTCTTAGAATTTAGAAACATGCCATTTACATAAACATTTACTTATCTTTAAGCCAGTCAGAATAGAACTCTGTTAAGAGATTTAAAATTTAGGTTGGTAATACCACTTAGGAACATATCACACACATACCATGGGAGGCAAAGATCTTAACTTCAAAAATACAAGCACAGAGAAATGGAGAGAAAGAGAAAATTTACAGCTTCAGTTCTGAAATTTCAGTCCTGTTTTAAGTATAAGCACAGAAGCATAACTAATTGGTTTGTATCAAAACAGTTATTCTTTCTCCAGCAATGAATTTTCAGTTGAGCTCTCAAAGGAGACAAAATATTAAAATAGAGAAAGCAAACAAACAAGATTGTTTAGAGAAAAGATCTCTGCAGACCCTCAGTTCATTTATGGCCAAGTGATGAGACCAGAGGTGTTCAGACCAGGGAGGTCAAAGGTTTCAACATTTATTAAGCAAACAAACAGAATCAAGATCATCTCCATGGGCAAGTGTCCAGGGAACATGCCGCTGGTGGACTCCCCAGGGAGCGTGGAGAACTAGGGCCCCACGGGTCTCATCACTGGTAGAGCGAATTGTCCAAAGAGGAGGTGCAATTCCATCTGTGTCGTGGCACACAGACTATGACAGGAAAAACACTCCAGAGAATCCAGAAAATGATTGTATTCAGGTCAGTGGAACAGAGAGGTATTCGTTAACAGCGACAAGTCAAAGGCAGGGAGAAAACGTAGAGTTTTGTAAAAGAAGGGGGTCGTGGAAGAAGGTGAGATGCAGAGGAAGAAGGTTTTTAATGCTATCACTTCCTGGAAAGCCAGCCGTGGAGGATTTCAGGAAATAAAAGGGAAGGGGACTTTCTTAACCTTGGTTATTTTCCAGAAAGTCCGGTAAAATTCATCATCGTCAGGTACAAAAGTTTTAAGAGACAGCAAAAATTAAAAATGTAATTATTTTAGGAAAAACGTAAGTTTCTTCACTGTTGAGAGCCATCAGGAGTCCTGATTGAAAAACCAGTGATAAATAGAAAGGAAGAGCCAGAAATAGAGTAAGATTTATTCTGTTAGAATATTTAAGAAATTCCGATGAAAACTAGATAGAATATTCAGCCCCCCCAATGAGGGCCTACCTCTCCTACTCACTTTTCAGAATTATCAGTTGTATTACATCATTCACTGTGTTGGAGGAACTCATTTGACATCATGAAAGAAGTAGAATTGTTCTCCTCGTTACCTTTCATGTTGAATCAACAAAAGCAAAAGAAAACACTTAAAAGATGCATTTTGCAACAGAAATTTGTGTTTCAGCACATATCAGTAAGAACTCATTTTTATATCTTTTAATCCACATTGTAAGTCAATTTATTTGATCTTACTGAGTTGTTAACAAACAAAACCCAGCTGTTTCAAAAACAGCAAGACCCAGGCCAACAAAGGCGTGTTTCACTTACCAAGAGAGAAATCCTTGCAAGGCATAGCCGTGTCCATTTGAATGGAATCACTGCTAATGAGAAGTTCTTTAAAATCCAGCAGAAAAATAGTTTTCTGAAACACCTTATATTAGCTTGGTGAATTTATAGCCCAAATCTATAAAAAAAAAGAATGAGTTTAATAAAATATATTTAACGTACAGTAATTTATCAAAGTCTCGAATGACTTTCATTTAGCCACATGTTTAATCAGTAATTCGTTTTCTTAGTTGGCCATCTAGAATTTTGCATGGGCTGCGTTGTACCGTTGACTGTTACTGTGGATGTGGTATGTGAGTGATGTGAGTGTTTTATGCACGAACTTACCAGACCCAGTGAGATGTGTCTTTTCATTTTCTTAAAAATTTGTTCTATAATAAGGTTATAGTAAGGATTATTTTGCAATTCTGGTACATTAAATGAAAGAACTCATACTTGAGAATTAATAAGTGTAGAACTCTGAATCTTAACCATCCTCATACTTGGCTATTCTCATCAAATCATTAAATAACATAGGTGGGTATAAATTATAAAAATTACTCAAGTGTGTTACGTATTTTCATTCTAAGATTTAATATATTTAAGCCAATTTGCTTTTATGGTAAAAAAAAAATGGCTTTTGTACTGAGTGCATATCTTCATTTGTTTAAAGTTGTTGCTCATTTCCCAAACCAAGGTCAAGGTTCAGTTTGCCTGTAAAGTTCACTTGCTATTGATGGAGGTGAAGATGGCCAATGGGCAGGTAGTTAGGCAGCAAACAGAGAGTCATAACCAGGGCTATAAAAATTATGTGATGCTGAAAACATGATCCCGGAGGCGATTCAGTAATCTCTTTGACAGCGAGTAACAGAAGAAATGCCATCTCACAAAAGCATTTCAAAACCCAGCTCTGGGCTGGAGGGAGACACAGGCTCAGAAGGCATTTTGAATATGAATTGCATATTCCACAGGACTCTGAAAAGGAAGTCAATAATATGAATTTGAAAGGCAACAATGTTTAAAAATAAATCTGACATTTCACTTCTGGAGTCAACAAGCCTGAGATCTACGAGGTTTTCAAAGAAATGGATGAGCAATAGCTCAAGGAAGGTGCGTGAATTAATGTGTCCCCAGGGCTGTGCAGGGATCCTGCTCCGGAGGAGAGTCTCTGCATTCTGAACAAGGTGAAGGCCGCCCGGAGCCCTGTTTCTCCCTCTGCAGTTTCATCTTTTGTACTCTCCCCGAAGGACCTGGCTCCTGACTGCATTGCTGCGCGTTAGGTTAAGGTAACTAAGCACAGCTTAGGCAGAGGCCTAAGTCATAATGGTGTGCCATCAGGGGGAGTCGGGCCACAGGACCTTCTTTCAGTAAACATGTAGGAAGAAATTTACTGTGGAATGAGTAGCCCAAAACACATTATGGAATACTAGCTGTGTTCCATACTCTGGGAAGACGTGCGTGACCCAGAGGACGCCATGTCCTTCAATTCTCTGTAATGTGGACAGCACTGGACTGGGCACTGTGGGCCTGGAGGAGAGGAAGGAAGACCTCCTCTTGGGAAGCTTGCTCTGGGTGGGGTCCTTGTGCATGTGGTTAGTTAAAGTGTGGTGATGCTGTTGCAGGGAGCACTCTAATCCAGTGACTGCCATCTTTAGAGAGGGGAGATTTGGACAGACACGCACCAGGGAGATGTGGTGCAGGCAAAGGCGGAGATGGAGGTGCTACTTCCTCCAGCCGAGGAACCATCCCGTCAGCACCTTGTCCTTGGAATTCAGCCTCCAGAACTGCGTGGTTTCAGCCGCCAGTTTGTAGCACTGTGCCTGAGCTGCCCTAGGACCTCAGGCAGAGCTTGAGATTGTGGTGAGAGAAATAAATTACCGTCACACATCTACAGAATACAAGAGTACAAGCTACCGGAGAAGAAAAAGAATCATACTGAGTCTTTAAATTCTGGGTGACATTAGGTAAGTGGTACAGATCAGAAAAATTCCATAGCAAGGGTGACATCAGAACTACACTTTAAGACAAGTGGCAGAACTGGGCAGGAGGAGGAAGGGTGTGTGCTGCAGGGAGGAGTTTGTGATTCCAGGAAGACACTGAGTACAGAATGCAAAGAGCATGAATTTCTGCAGCATTGGATGTGGCCACACAAGGAAGCCAGGGCTGTTCACAGGCCTTTCCTCTGTCAGGATGAGGAGTCTGCACTGGGGAAAGTGGACCTTAAGCTTCTTGGAATATACACAGCAATCACACACACACACCTGTGTGCAAGCCATGGTCACACACACACACCACACACGTGCACATGTATCAAGGAAGCATTTTCATGTGGTGGCCCAGAGGTACTGCCACGGTGTGTTTCTTGGCTCTACTTGAATTGCTACAAAGGATGGACGGCCTTATTGATTCACAGATCGCCTCAGGGGTGATGTCCTGAGGCCTCTCTGTGCTGAGCACTGTTGAGGAGCAGGGGTTACAACAATGGCTGCCGTGCAGTGTCTCTTCCAAGGGAGGTAAGTACAGAATGGCAGACACGGGTGTATTTGATGGAGTTTCTGTGGTGACAAGTGCTATGGAAGGACAGAAACTGAGAGCAGGGCATCTTTAGATAAGATGACCAGGAAAGTTTCAAGTGGGGATAAGTGAGCAAAGACCTGGAGAAGGCAAGAGAAAGAGCCATTGGTGGATACAGAGATGGCATCCTGGGGACAGCATGCACAGCCCCTTAGATGGGTGTGTGTGTGGTTTTGAAGGAACATGGGGAACACTGTGGGAGAAAGTTGGTCCCCAGGCACAGAGATAAAAACAAAACAAAGCAACAACAACAAAAACTCATGCCGCACCATTTAGTTCAAAGAGGAGGAAAAATCAGGGTGTCACTGGGTGAGCCCATGGTGGGGAGTGCTGGTTTGCTCTTTAGACCTGCTGCTTAGACCTGGGATGGCCCTTGGCTGAAGCTCAGCAAAGGTAGGCCATCACGGCACACTTGGAATGGTCCTATAGGTCCCCAAGGAATGGCATCCAGTGTGTTGATGAGACAGAAAGCAGAGAGGGCAGGCTGTCCCCAGAAGGCCCCAAGCCCAGGTGGCAACTGTAAGCCAGGAGAATCATTCCTAGAGTCAGGATGTGGAGAAGGGGCAGCAGCTGCTTCAGCAGGTGGAGACAGGATCATGGGCAGAGGGGAGATGATGGGAAGCTGTAGGCGCCGGCTGCTCTCAGGAGGGTTGAGGAAGGCTCACCTTTCACCTTCCAGCCTTCAGGAGCCATAGGGACCATCAGTGTTTGCACCTGAACATGGCACATGGGACCCTCTCATCTGAAACTGATGGTGATGGGTTGGAGGGATGTGCTCTGTCTTCCCATGGTGGCAGGCAGACCTGTGAGCTGCCTCTCTGACTCAGTTCACCACGGCTGCCGTAACAAAGCACCTGCGTCCAGGTGGCTGAAGCAGCAGATGTTTATCCTCCTGAAGTTCTAGATGCTCAAGTCCAAGAGCAGGTCCCCAGGGTGCTCCTCCCGAGGCCTCTCTGCCTGGTTGGTGGGTGGTCGTGTTCTCTCCGTGTCCTCGGTGTGCCTCTGAGTTCCAAATTCAGCTTCTTTTAAATACACCTGCAATATTGGGCTAGGGACACTCAATACCTCTTTTTACCATAATTACCTCATTAAAGACCCTATCTGCAAATATAGCACATTTTGAGGTGCTTGGGGTTAGGACTTGTGAGTTTTGGAGAGACACAGTTCAGCCCCTAACATCTCTACTTATGAAAACACGTCATTAGTCTAATAGTAGCAGAAGCACCAGCCGAACTCAAGGGCCTGTGCTCGGGGACAGGACCTTCTCTCCGTCCTTTCCATTGCTCCCGTCAGTACTTTGCCACAGGCAGGTGTGAACACCATTGCACATGGACTGGGAGGCAGGGACCCGAGCATCCCATCTGGATATGCAGGCTCTTGGGACTCACTTCCAGGTAAGTTCAACTGGCTGCTCATGAATGAAGAATCAATCCACATTTGGAGAACTGTGAGTCCCCAGTGTCAGTACACGTGAGTGAGTTCATGTACTGTAACTGCAGTCCTGCCCGGTGAGGGTCAGCTCCTGGGGACGGGCGAGGTGGAGGCAGAGGAGGGCTTCAGAAGGAAGTGAAGGTGGGGGACAGCGGCACAGGGGCCCCAAGGAAGAGCAGAGAGAGAAGGAAAATATAAGAGGAGGGAAATGCTGGATCCTTTATTCTCCTTGCATTCGACTCCCAGGGAGAAAAGAAGTCAGAGGTTAAAATGGAGATTTAAACCCTGCTTTAGAAGCTCGGGAGAAGGAGGCTTTTGTGGAGGATTTCTTTCAGCAAGATTTGTTTACAAGGAATAAAGCAGTCGCCACATGGAGAGTTGTGGGGACTGTTGTTATAAATTCACCAGGAATAATTCTAAGATATTTTTGCAGCCATGTAAGCCTCAGAGAGAAGAAACGTTACAGATATACGGAGGCCTCATTTTGGTGGAAATAGTCAGAAGAGGCTGCGAGCCTGTTGAAAGGGCTCAGAGACTCTGCCTTCAAATCCGCTCTAGAAATGAAACAGCTGCCACGAGGTATTGATTAGACGCCTGCTGGATGTGGCTAGGAAAAAAGAAGCCTGTAATGTGCTTACTGCTCCCAACAAGAGTGACAGCAGGTTAGGGGAATGGAAGGCTGATTAGGGGAGGAGGCCGGAAAGACGAAATTCAACACGGCATTGCAAGGGAGAATAGGGCTCCCTCCCCACTCAGACTTTCACAGTTAGAATAAAATCAGAGCGTGAGAGAGCTCTGTCAATGCCCCTTGGGCTAAAACTTCATTGTGGTGACATAGGAGGTAGAATGTTATGGACCGAAGAGTTGTTAGCATCACCTGCCTGGAGGAAACCTGTGAAGACTGTGACTGGGAGGGGTCTGGAAGCGAGGAGGAGGAGACCTGTTAGACTATTAATATGTCACGACTGTCTTCAGGAACAAGGAATAACCATAGCTGGCCTCACAGGAGAAAGAGGGCACTCGCTACCCTTGGTCCTGACAAAAGGCGCTCATGACCTATTGAATGACAAAGGAGGCCATGTGCACCTCCCAGAGAGAGAGGGCCATGACATGGCACATTGGGACCTTTTATCTGAAACTGATGATGATGAATTAAAGACAACTGCTCTTTCCTTTAAAGTTACATCTGTCCCCAAGGCTACTCATTTAGTTACACAACCCATGGGTGTGTAAGCTTGCTATAGCTATAACAAGTATCACAAACTGGGTGCCTTACACATCAGAAATTTATCTCACCGCTCCTGGCCAAGGTAAGGTGGGGGTGGGGTGGGTGCTTCTGAGGTCTGAGGGAGGATCTGTTCCAGGCCTTTCCACTGGGCTTGTGTGCACGGGTTTCTCCATCCCTGTGCAAGCAAGTCCGTGGGACCTTATTTTAAGCTGATTACCTCTATAGAGTCTCTATTTCCCAGCAAGACCATGATCTGAAATTCCAGGGATTTCACTTGAAAGTGGAAGTTTCTGGGAGATGTGATGTGCATATTCCAGAACACAGAGTATTTCTTCATCTTTGGAATCTACTGATTTCTTCTTCATTGCTTTTGAATCACTGTGTGATGACTTTTGCAAATTATCCTACCAGCCAGGCCCTGTGGAGGCTCTCTCCTTGGGCAGGGCTGCCTCGTGCCTGCCTGAGCTGACGTCATCTTAGGCCACACAGGTGGTTCTGTGGCATTTCTTAAGCAGCTAAGTCTCTTGTGTGCACACGTGATGGGCAACTATGAAGTACCCACTTCAGTACAGACAAAAAGCACTCCTGCTCTTTAATTCAGTATCTCCCAGGGAGTTTAGATTTTAGATGTAGATATAAGTCCTAAGGGCCTGAGCTTGGGGCACACTACCCTGTGCTTAAAACACTGTCATTCCAAAACATTCCACCCGGTGCCCAGCTGTGCCTGAATATGTTTGTGTCTTGGGCATGCAAAGATGAGTTGACAAGGGACTACGTATACCCCAAAGAAAAATCACACAAATTAATATTATCTCACTGTATAATTAACCTAATATTATCTCAATTTATAATTAACCTGTTTTATACTGATATGAAAATGCATAAAATTGTAAACATTGTTTTTTGGGGGGATATTATATTGAAATGCTACAGTGATTATGAACATGATCGAGTCTAAGTGAGGATGCTGCATTTGTACTGGACTGGGGTTTAAAAACCGAGGAAAACATATCCGTGCTCTCTGTAGGTACCCTAAAGAACATGAAAAGTTTTCTCCTCTGAGAAGGAGCTCAAGAACACAGTGTCAGGCAAAGTGACACTGTGTCTGGCTCCAGAAGGGACCCTTGGTTAAGTCCTCACAATGAGCGAGCTGCATCTGGGCTGGAATGACTTGAGGCTTGAAAACCCGACCCAAGGAGACTGCACCCGTGGTTTTCCTCCCATGTGTCAGCCCAGAGTCACAAGTGTTGTGCTCCCCGTGGTGATCAGATGTGTCATAATTGAGTCCCCACGAACCGACTTGCAGACATGGTGGAGATGCAAGCAACAGCGAAAAGCAGAGGGAGAAGGAAGCTCAGACCGAGGATGCTCTTTAAGGAGGACTTCCTTCTTGATTTCTTGGTAATGACTAATCAGAAGGAGTGTTAGGAAATGCTTAACTCACACTGGAGGGTTTTTCCTACCCACACATACTGTGAGTTTTAAATTGACCCAGATAAAAGCATCATCAATGATTTTTCAAGGACCCTTGGAAATCATTCCCTAAATTCCTGTAACATATATTTATTTCACATCAGTATGTCCATATTAAATGCTATCATTTGCACAAAGGAAAAAAAAAACTTTTACTAAATCAGGAAAATGCATTAAAGAAAATATATTATCGTCTATTTCACATTATTTATTGCACTATCTCTGAAAATTTGTTATAAGAAGTGGGCAAATTTTAGAAAAAGACATTTGGGTTCCGTATCTAAACTTGATTGTCATTGCTAACAGGAAAGATCAGTAATTAACTTCTGCATCTCATCTTAAATAAGATCCTTAGTCATCTCTACCAAGGGGTGAAGAGTGAGAATGAAAAGCGTGTAGTCATCCGTTAAACACAAGGAGGCCTGTGTTTAAATGTCACTTCATATCAAGGAACCGTATGCACGTGACCAAGTGGGGAAAGCCATCCTATTTTTCTTAGACTGTGAATTAATTTCAATTAAAAACTTCTTTTGAGAGAGGAAGAAGGAAAAGGTGTTAATTCATTGTGAAGGGTAGGGTCAGGTATTTAGACATGACAAGGATCTAATTAGATGAAAAACCAAGTGACATTTCTTCCAGAAACTTTCTCTAATTTGCCAAATTCTTTTCTTCAACCAAAAGCTGAGTTCTAAGAGTACTATTTTAGCCTCGTGGTATAACTAAGTGCATGTCTTTGCTCCTGTCCGGCCACACTGACAAGATCTCTAAGGATAGAATATACCTAACAGTCTGTGACCTAAGACCTAGAGTCTTCCACCTTACAGAGCTAGCTGATCAGAGTGATGACAGATGATAGATAATATATAGACAGGTAACTGATAGGTAATAGAGTTTGAATTATGCAAGATTTATGTAACAAAACAGTTATACTTATTTCTTTGGCTATGGCTTACATTACTGAAGAATGTTGTCTTGGTCCTCATTGCATAGAAAATAACAAAGAAACCCAGGGAGGCACCCGAGCCACCCAGCAAAGCTAAAGCAGGGCTTTCATAGAGCAGAGGTCACCCCCTGGGTTTTATGAAACACGGATCCTGGTTCAGCAGGTCTGGGGAGGATCCCTGTGTTCTGCAGGTCTAACGAGGCCCACAGGGGCTCTGATGCTGGTGGACCTTCACCAGTGGACGTCATAGGTCCTCGGTTGTAGTGTGCCTTTTCAGAAATACTGTTCCTAGTCCCACCCCCAGTGTTTGTCCCTGTAAGAATGGGATGCAAACCGGGCATTAGTATTTTTGCAACCTAAGGTGTACATGGAGTACAGTGGTAGAACAGGGCAGTGTGTACCATGTCGTTCTTTCTAGAAAATAGCAAGGGTATGTTTGGAGAAAATGGGTTCAATCCTTATGATTGAGTCAATATGATGCTTTCCAATATGCATTTCTTGTCTTTGATTTTGGTTTGCCACTGAAGCACAGTAAGTAAACTGTAACTAAGTTTTGGTCGATGAGTTCATTTCCTTTGATGGTATAGTGATAGAGGATTTGGGGTTCAACATGTAGCTCCTGAAACATTTCAAAACAACAACTAGCATTAAAGTCCTTAGAACGGATGTCTAATGAGAGGGAGATAGATGAACTGAGGAAAGAATGGTCAGAGATTAGGAGAAGAAAAGAAATAACAAAGTTGTCATTAACAAAAATCCATTATTCTGACCAAGGGAAGGGCAGAGAAATAATAAAACATGAATGAGGAGATTAGTATTTTAAAAGGGTCTTTAAAAGCTTTGAATGTTTTAGGAATGCAGAGGGTGCTTTGCAAGTATCGATCTGCAGTGTGTTGCCTGTTTAGCTATGTACACTGAGAATCCTTTGTTAAGAAATAAAAACCCACAAATTTTACTTACTGAATTAACCAACCCCCCCCCAAATAAAGCATTCTGGTTAAAAATTGTGATGATCTAAGTTATTTCAAGTGTTAATGGCCCCATCCTGTTGAAAAGTCATTTTATTATTTAGTGTTCTGGAGAATTAAATGAGAAAAGTTTTTATATATTCTAAATACAAATTATACAGTATGTCACTAAGAAAGGAAAAATGTAAATAAAGGTAAGGAAAGAAATGGAACTGACTGGGATTCCTTCTCATGGCATGGACTATGTATGCCAAGCACCGTTTAACCCTCTGGTGAGCCTGGAAGGCAAGCTTGATCATGCAGTGGGATTTATGGATGATGGACTGGCACAGGCAGCCTGGCTGTGGTAAGTGGTGCAGTTCTGTATGTCTCCACTGCACCATGAAGGGGAAACAAGAAGGCATTAGGGTTCAGCCAGAAGCCCCCAAATAGTAGGAGACATAGGAAAAGACTCATGGCAAGGAACGGGTTTCTGTGATAGGAAGCTGGCCAGGCCACAGGAGAGGCCCAGGGAGCCTGTCAGGAGAAGCAGGCAGGAGACTCCTCCACAGGAGCGTGGCCGCTGTCCACGGCACAATGTGGGATTTCTTCTTCTTCAGAGGAGCCTGAGCAGGCCCCTTCAGGTCTTCCCGCAGAACGAGTCGGGCCTCTCACCAGGCCCTCAAGGTTGCCTACGCATCCCCCTTACTCAGGGTCCAGCTGACCATGTCCACACACAGTCGCAGCAGCCCCTGGGCCTGCCGGATGACGGGGACCCCCAAGGTTACCTAAGCATCTCCCTTACTCAGGGTCCAGCTGACCATGTCCACACACAGTTGCAGCAGCCCCTGGGCCTGCCTGATGACGGGGACCGTCCTGAGAGCCCAGACCTGTGTGTTGGAAGGTAGGGGCGCAGGTAACGGTGACGGGTAGAAGCAGTGTTGGCAAAACCTAGAAACAGAAAGGGGTGCAAACACGAGAAAGAAAATGGGCACAGTGCCTAGGATGGGGACACAGAAAGGGGTGGAGCTCAGGGGACCCGGAGGAACCCGGCCTCCCCCCTCCCCAGACCAGCGCCGCTGCTGAGCACTGGGCTCCGTCATCGGGGTGAACCCCTTATTCTCCATGACCTGTGATCCCAGAATACACTTGAGGAAAGAAATCCTCTAAACTCTGGATCAATCTTGCTGCAGGGTTGAACTAAAATCAAAAAGTCTGAACAGGACCCTGCTTTTTGTTTTACTCTGCAAGTGCGGATCTGAAAGGGACGTTAGCTGTTCTCTCAAACAATGGGACCAAACAAGCCAGGTTCCCTCCGGGAGCGAGCAGCGTGGTCTCCCCAAGGGTCCAGTTGAGGCACAGTCAGAGGCCTTCCTGCTCAGGTACAGGAACCAGACTGCTCCCAGGGCAGGGAGGCCCGCCCACACCTCTCCCGGCACCGTCTTTGGGCCGAGGCCTCTGCATACCAGAGAAGGTACGCTCTTTCCTCCTGCAACCCGTCGGTCAGTTGTACCCGGCTCTTGGCTTCCATTCTCCTCCCCTCCTTCCCTTCAATCTGGGGAATCCTAGGTCCCTCAAGAGGTGGTCTGTTCCAGTGTCCACCTTCCGAATCCCCAGCTCTGGCCCTCCTGATTCCCAGGCCTCTCTCAGAGCATGTCACGGACTTTGCCCGTGGAAGCAGCCACCGGTGAAACCTGAATTCTGATGATGAGTGGCGTTCTGGCCGTGCCATCTCCACAGCACTCACCCTCACCCTCTCACCGCCCCTGGGTCTGGCTGCCCCACTCCCTTCAAGATCCAACCCCACTCGAATCCCACACTCAGCACCCGAACTACCTCATCTCCGTCCTGAGTCCCTCCCTCTGGATTTCCATGGAACTGCCTCATGTATCCTGTATTCCAGGACCCAGGGTACCATTTTCCTGTTTTCTTCTTTTTGAGTAATTTTGGTAGCTAAAGTTTGCAATCTCAAATGATAATTTATTGCAGCATTAAATAGGATTAACTCATATCACCCAAACTGAATTCAGTTTACCTAGTACCTCCAAGGGCTCTGGGTTCTGCTCAACGCCAGGGGAAGAGCCCATGGGCTTGCGCAGTGACTAATGGAGAGGTCCTGGCCTCTGGCAGGAAGGCCTGACACTGGTCCCAGCCTGGGGGTCAGGTCCCCACAGGGGCAGTGGAGGCTGCCCTCTGCCCCAGGGTTCCCAGCCAAAGCAGCTCCCTCAGCCCTCTCTCAAGGGGAAGCTAGACAGAAAGGAGGCAGCCATGACTCAGCCTGTGTCACAGGCTCCTGTCCCCAGCCCTCCCTGTACCTCACAGGACGTCATCTGTACCCACTCAAGTTGAAGTCAAACCCCTCCTTAGCACTCTTGACCCTTGTAATCAATCATTTCTTCTTTCTTTAATATCTTTGCCATTCTTTTTCCGATTGGCTCTTTCTCATAGCCTTATAAAAAATGTGACAACTTCTACATATCAGAAGGAGTGGGCTCTGCCTTAGATGAGTATCAATTTGATCAATAAGCAAAGAACATAACTCTAAAAGGCCCACAAAACTCCTTACATAAATGGAAGTGTTCAAATCATGCGTCGTTAAGGAGGCTGTACCCTTTATACACATATGGCCATCTCACGTTCTCCTCGACAGGACCTGCATTCATCCACCAGAGCAAAGATGAATACTGTCACAGCCACCGTATTGATCCCATTCATGACCTTGCATTTGAGTAGCACCAACATCATTCCTATCCAGTAATGCCTATATATAGATTTAGAGAAAGGATTTCCTTGCTTTCATATAGTAACAAATTTTAAGGAAGGAATTCATGAAAAGCACAAAATCAAAAATTAATAATAACATAGAATTTGACAAAACCACCAGGATAATTTCCCAGCTACCCTTAGGTTAAAAAACAAGAAGAAGAAGAAGTTTATGTAGAGCAGTAATTCCGTTGATACCAGTTCTCATAGGCTGGCTGGGAATTTCTTCCTCACCTGCGTCTTTTCCACACTGTAGCCTTCATCACTGTGAACTAATTCAGGTAGATTAAGACATGAAAACAGGCCAGCAACTGAGCTTAGGGTTTTAAAACTCAGGACTGTCTAGGCAGTCAGCATGTCAATTCAATGATAAAAATTGATCTTAATCCCTTCTTCCTCAAAACTCTGCTGAAGATCAAACACCTATCATACCTCTTTCTGGCATACTGATGGTTAGGTTCAGAAAACACATCTTTTTAGTTAAAAATTGGCAGAATATATCAAAGAGCTTTCAAACATGGCAGCAGCACTTTGGCAAGGCCACAGAGTGTGGGATGATCAAGTGCTATTTGTGGATAAATAGTTTGAATCTCACAGGACAAACACAATAAAGGTAGCAATCTATTAGAATATTATCTACATGATTTTTTACTTTATTTAGCTTCCTATGGCTTGATCTTGCTTCTGCTCATGAAATTAGAAACGAGAAGATGAGGATATCGGTGCTACTCTTCACCTGAAGGCAACTATGATTTATCATCATGGTATAAGTTACTTGACTGGATAATAAATGTGCAAGAATATTTATGAAACCTCAGATTCTCCACCGTCACTGATATCCAGTTCTAAATCAAAATTCGTGCACTGGAGACATAGTTGTATAACCCTATAACCCAGCTTTTATGTGTGTGTGTGTGTGTGTGTGTGTGTGTGTGTGTGTGTGTGTGTTTTAAGAAAATCCAGTCAATATTTCAGTTAAGTCTACATAAATACAACTTCATGAATTCATTAAAGACATACATATTTCTAGTGTATTCTTCAATTACTTTTCCATGGCTCCTGCTATATAAACTTTCTTTTTTTGAGTTACTGTAGTTTTTATAGTTAGACATTATGTGGGTTCATTTTGACATAATTACAGAGGCATGGAATATGCTTTGCTCCAATTCAGTCCCCAGTATTTCCCTTTTCCTCAACCTTCTCCCTGTCCCTGTTCTCTTTTCTCTACTGGTCTGCCTTCTGTCTATTTAGTTTTTATTTTTTTTAAATCAGTGTTTTATAGAGACCCATAAAGGTGAAATTCTCTGGTGTTCTCATGGATGTACTCAGTCACTGTGGTCAATTTCATTCCCCCTCCTCTTTCCCCACTCTGCTGCCCTCCCCTTCATCCCTTCCTTCACTCCACTGACTTCTCAATTCTCAGATTCCCCTCTACGCCATTTCCCCGCCTTATTTTGCTCTAGTTTCTGCATATGAGAGAAAACATTGGCCCTTGACTTGCTGAGGCGACTTATTTCACTTGGCGTGAGGTTCTCCCGTTCCATCCATTGACCAGCACACGACATGCTTTCGGTCTTCTCAGTGAAACTCCATTGTGTCTACAACCACCTTTTCCTGGTCCATCCATCTGTTCTGAGCATGTGGGCTGGACCTGCAAGAGCATCGACGTAACTTGGGGCCAGATCCACCTCACAGGGGCAGTTTTCACAAGGACTTTTGTGTCCTCAATTTCTTGTCTTGGTCACATTTTCTGAGATAATTAATTCTATCTCTGCCCCATTCATGCCTGATCTTTGTCATCACAACCATGAAACTATTCTTGTAACCAGTAGCAGGCCAATTGCTAAGTGTTCACTTTTTTTTTTTAAATTTAGTATGTTTTTATTTATTTTTTATTTCTTACATACATGACAATAGTGGAATGCATTACAATACTAATAATTAATCTATTCACAACACCATTTTTCGTAACTCTGTATATAAAGTATGTTCACTCCAAATTATGCCATTATACATGAGCTCTATTATTATTATTATTATCATTATTATTATTGTTTGCATTACAATTCTTAATAGACCTTTATACCACAATCTATCTTTGATTGTATATAAGGTGTTCACTTTTAATTCTTTACATCGATCTACTTATGCAGTGATTTTTTGTTTGTTTGTTTGTTAGTTTACTTTATCTCAGACTGTCCTTCATACATGCATGGGAATGAATTGAGCCACAGCTAATTCTGCTCGATAATTCTGTTACTCTGGCCCCACCTCTACCACAAACTTCAGAATTCTTCCCCTGGGATGTTCCACAAGCACTGCAAAACATACAGTTTACCTAAGACAGAACTTACCAAAACTCAATGAACCCAATTCTGCACTTGAATTTACATGTAAATTTGCCACTACCAAATTTTCCTGTCAGTCCACTCACAAGAATAGTTACATGAATAGTTATGAGTATAGTTTCATGGTATGGTAACAAAGATGGTGCTTGTGGTACCATCCCTGGTCTCTCTGACTCTCAGCTATTATACCTAACTCATTTTCACCTTCTGCAGATTTTGCTCCTGAATCTCCTCCTGTTTCGGCCACTGCCCTTGGTCATTGATGGTATCAGTAACTACTGCCATTGATATCTTTGTTGCAAATTTTGCACCTCTCTGGTCAATGAACCACAGTGAAACTGGGTGATCTTGGTAAAAGGAAACTGAGGAGGAACAGGGAAACCGGTTTCTCTGTAAAAGGAAGCTTTGAGGAGAGCAGCTATGTGGGCTTTGCGGGTGCCCATCGTAGGTTGATGAAGTTCTCTGGATTCGACGAAGGTGCTTTCCATGGGACACCGTGGCCTGCTCTGTCCATGTGCCCGTCTCCTCACCTCCTCACATGGTCTCTTCCTTT
Organism: Ictidomys tridecemlineatus; assembly: GCF_052094955.1. Classification (NCBI taxonomy): domain Eukaryota; kingdom Metazoa; phylum Chordata; class Mammalia; order Rodentia; family Sciuridae; genus Ictidomys; species Ictidomys tridecemlineatus. Next base: position 5,484,446 of record NC_135489.1, read on the forward strand.
GGATCGCGGCCTCCACGGGCTGCCTGCTTGTGTTCTCTCACACCCTCGGCTCCTCCAAGCTCCCTGGCTTTGGCACCGCCATTCCCTCTGCCTGGGAAATTTTTGCTTCTCCTCCTTGGAACAGATAATTCTGTTTTAATCTTCAAAGATCCAATCTGATGTGACAAGCTTCACTGTGCCAGTACTCTTACTCTTAATCGGATGTGACAAGCTTCACTCTTGCCAGGGCTCTCGTCCCCAGCCCACCCCCACACGCTCTCCTCCTCCTTTTGCCGACTGCCTTGGAGTGCTGAGAAGGGTCCCCGCGAGTGTCCTCCCACTGGCCGCGAGTCTCTAGAGCGCTGACACGCTGTCTTCACCTCTTGGTCAGCACTTAGCTCAGTGGGCAGAATGCAGTCGACACTGTAGCTACCACGTGGTCAGGAGGAGATGGGGGTGGGTGGTTGGCTTCCTTTCCCTTCCCCTTCATAGAAGAGATGAAGAAGAACACATTTGTCTCCGTGTTCATTCAAAACAAGTAGCTTCAGCACGTGAATCAAACTGGGTTTAAAAAGACAATTTGAAACCCTGGGATTGGCTGTGGGGACGGTTGCTGGGTGCACATCATCCTCTCACGCTCCTCTGATTTTCCAAGGCTGTGAAAACAGACTCCCTTGAAGCTGCGGCTCTGAGTAAGTGAGAGGATGGGAAAAGTTTCATGTGAATTTGTTTAGGATGAGATCATGTCGCAAATGACTAAGCCATGCATTCGCTTATGGCTACGTGAGCTGGCTTACATAATGCGATTCATAAACTCTGAATTCCACGTGGAACATCACACAATTTTCATATGATTATTATTCAAGCATTAAGAAGAAAGAAGTATTGTCTTGGCTAATGCTTAAAAGACCCCATAAATTACATTATCCAGTATATATACTTGCAGGAAAGATATCATTCATTATGTGAAACAATTACCAATAATCCAATAGCATTATTTGGGGGCTCTTTAGAATAGCAGACCCAATGGAGAGGCTGCAGCCTGAAGCATGGCTTGGTAACCTCATGTCTCTTACCTTCTTTTAGACCATAGCTGGTTCTAGAGGCTCCTTGAGTTTAGTTGCATAACAATTATCATCAGCTCCACGTATGTTAGATAATTTTTTGTGGAATGTGAAGCACTTTTCAAATATAAATGACATTACCTTTGAATTCATACAAAAGTAGTCGCATGCCCCTACCGCAGAAGGCCCAAACCACGGCATTTGAAACACACAAGCTACAGAAATTAGAAACAGAAGAGAGAACACACATTCTTGACTTCATAGTCTTAGTCTGTTAAATATCCTTAATTCATTTTGGGGGAGGTTATAGAAAAATTGATTTGGGCATGCACATTAAAATGATCAAATGTAACTGAAATAATTATCTACTTTCTTTAAAAAGTGTATTTCATTGTTCTTAATTCACTTAATTCAAGATCTTAATTCACTCTTCAGATGAATGAAGTGAAAGGAATATTTTGTGTCAAGCCACATATTAAATTAATAGCAAAGCAAATGGTACAAGTATTTCAGTTGCCACAAGGACTTACATGCAAAATATTTCCTTTGCTTTTATATTTTCTATTTATCTTGAAAATATCATCCCAAGTAGATTTTAGGGAACTCCTCTGTAAAATTTTTAAATGGACATAAAAATAAAACCTTGAGTATTTTCCATGTGGCTAAATGTATTAAAACTCCATAATATATTTGATTTGATACATATTTATTGTGTATCATTTGAAGGTTGGTGACATGCTATTTCAATCTGCATGTAAAAATTGCCTAGCATTTCACACGCTGTAACTGAATATTATGTTCATATAGACACTTCATAGTTAGGGGGTGGACAGGTGAAAATGTTAACCTCTCATTTAGGATTTTCTTCCTCTGCTAGTACAGAAAAAAAGAAAAAAAATGAGTTGAAATAGCATTTTAACTTGAAGTCTCAGAAATAACACCCCAGAAGACCTGTTCACTTATTTCATGTTGGAGAACCCTCCTGTATAGTTAATGTCTATTTATATGGTAATTGCTCCCCAATATATGTCTCCTTTTTCTGCTTTCAGCCGGATTCCATTTTCACCTAATAGCACCAGTCTCTAACGCACTGTGCGCGTATGAATGATCTTCATGAATAGCGCTGAACAAATCAATAGAATGTGCAAGTTTGACTTAAGCTGAATGCTTAGCAGTTCATGAATTAAAATGAGGCCAGAGAATACGCATGAAGAGTAAGGCCTCACTTTTCTTTCAGTGATTCTTGAGAAGACCAGCCCTCCGGTGGCAATGACATTTCCTCTACCATCAATGTTCCAGTCATTTCTAGCCCCAACAGACCTCTTGGTTCCATTTGAGAAGTTTCAGAGATGAGAGTGTTGCTGAAGAAATTTATGGCAATGTTCCCCACCTCTAGTATATTAAACTTAAATGTTCCACCTGCCAATATATATATATATATATATATATATATATATATATATATATATGAAGCAAATGAAGAAGAAAAGCAGCAATACTAATAACATGAAGAAGTAATGTGAAAAATAAAGGGAATGAGAAAAGATGCAAAAAGAATACTTTTTAAAATATATATATATATATGTATATAATTTTTCTAGTTGTAGATGGACACTATATCCTTATTTTATTTATTTATTTTTATGTGGTGCTGAGGATCTAACCCAGTGTCTCATATGTGCGAGGCAAGTGCTCCGTACTGAACTACAATCCCAGCCGAGAAAAGACTACTTTAAGGTTTATATATTCAATCTTTATTTGACAAATATTTATTGAGTACCTACTATGTCCCAATGAGTCTTTGTTGTTATTTGTCTACTGAGGATGTAACAGCCATTAAGTCAGGCAATATTTATTTCTCCTTATAAAAGAATGTATACGTGTATACATATAATTATATATGTATATGTGTATACATATAATTAAACTAGATTTTTTTTCCGGTAGCCATTGTTCCACAGAGGTTCAGAAGGTCAACGTGGCAAAGAGTGAGTGGAGGAAAGTAACCGGTTTGATCTTGTCAGCCTATTGGAGAAGGAGTTGTCTGAACTGATGTGAGTGATAATGAAGCAGCAACTGAGATTGCCCATCAGAACTGGTGCTGTGGATGGACAGACAGCCGCCAGAGTGCCCAGGGAAGAGTGAGCTAGGAGAGAAGGGGAAAGGGCCAGGGAGGACTAGACTCCTGCGCCCCATGTGTTTAGCAGTGGCCTGCACAGGACAGGAGCCTAACAGGAGGCTGGCCGTTCTCACCTGCAGTGTCACCACAGTGGCCAGGGTGACTTCTTCAGTGGCCTAGGTTCCAGAGACAAAAGCTGCCGAGAGGGACAGTCTGGGGCAGGACTGTGCCTTACAGCTGAGGCACTCACAAAGAGACTTCTGCAAACTCTTCTGTTACATTTTATTGTAAGTTTAAGTGATCAGGAAATTCCCTGGGTGACTTCATAGCCAGAGTTTCTCAGAGATGAACAGAATTCCGGACCACTACGAGTTTTTGCAGCTGCTGGTCTATTTTTAAAAAATCAAAATATAGTTGTAAATCTTCTCCTCATTCATCTATGAAACAAATGCTTTTTTAAAAAGCAAAAAATTCAAAGATCTCCACCCTGACGTGGGAAAATGTATGTGTTTTTGCCTTCTCTAACAAGTTCCCTGTTTCAGTTACTCCCTGGGTCAGACTGAGAACCCCAATGCAGACCAAGACAGAAGTGGGGTGCACAGCTGTGCAGTGGGGTGTGGAGAGAGGAGGCCATCTCTGCCCTGGAAGCGCAGAACCAGGGACAGCCTTTAAATACAACAACAACAACAAAAAGAAAAGAAATAAAAAGAGGGGCTTCCCTAACTCCCACCCAGGGAGCTCAGGCTAGAAAGAAAGAAGAAAGGTGAGCAATTCTGAGCTCAGCATCTGTAACAGAGAGAGCTGCCTGTCAGGCTCCCTGGGGCTTGATCTGAAGAGATTCCTGGAGATGGAGTCCACCCTGCCTCGGGACCTGCAGATTCCTGCTTCCACTCAGGCTGTGGAGGAGGAGGCTGGTCCAGGTCCCAGGGGGAACCTCAGCCCAGGGTTTATGAGGCTGCTTGGGACGGCAGGTTGACCCAGTGTCTCATCTGCCTTCATGTAGGACACGTATAAAAACTTAAAGTGGGCAATCTAACGGTGTCCCATAAAATTTTATAGGTATTCTGTATCTGGGATGATGGGATATAATGACACTTATAAAGCTGTGTGTAAATTAGTTGAAAACTTTTAAGTATTTAAATGTAACATGCAGATGTTGGTTGTGGTTCTAAGCCAGGCGGTCTCATTCTGGAGAGTACTGTGGGGTTTCCTCTGGGTCCTGGCTGTCCCCTAACTCTGGGTGGGTGTTCAAGGTGAAAATGACCTACATCTTCCAGTGTAGCTGTTGGTCCAGTTGGTCAGAGCACATAGACTTCTGGGGACTGACTGGGTCCTTGTTCTTTAGGTATCACAAACTCAGGTCACGAGCATTAGTTGCAGAACACAGGGCATGTATGTAACTCCAGGTCAGCATTTAGAATGGGCACACCACCTCCCACATGCATCTTCTTTTATGAACCTTGCCCTCAGGCCCACGGAAAAGCCGCTTCTCATTTCTCACCTGGTGTCAGAAACACATTGTTTCCACTTCCCCGGGCCATGAGCTCCTGTGGCTAGTGGGTCCATCTGCTGACATCCCAACCAGCAAGCCTCCCAGGATGGGGCAGCCCCCGTGGTTGAAGTGAATTGAATGGAGGGATGTCCTCGCCACAAACTCCAAGGTGTCCCTGCATGCTCCACGCACCCAGTCAATGCCGGCTAGAAGACACCAAGTGGCTGCTGCCCCAAACCAGTTCATTCAGTCACACCTCTTTATCCCATCTCCCAAATCCCTCTCATCTTTCTGAACAATGTACATTTTGTGTTTTCTCTGAAAGCATAAACACTGATCTTTTACATTTTCCTATTAATTTCAGAATACCTTGTAGCAAATATTTGCTTAAAAGCCTTATGAAGCAGGTCAACTCCATTGGAACATATAGCTGATCCCTCAAATGATTGTTATTTTGCTCTAAGTTATCATCTTAAAATTTATTTTGTATCTCTAAACTGCACTAATCTTGATAAACAGCTTTAAGAAGGAAATAAATACAGCCTAAATAAGCATATGAAGTCATGAAATAATTTCAAAGCATATCTTTCCTGATGTTAGACAAATATTCATTATATATAGTCTTTAAGTAGAAAATCAAATATAATAAGGCCTCTTTGAGGCTCAGTTTCCCTTATTTAGCCTGGCATTTTCTAAATTCCCTTTATTTGTGAAGGTATGTATAATAGAGCAGCGTCTGTCACCAAGGCTATCAACCTGGGCAGGAATGTAATATGTATGATGCTTATCCTCACGTGGAATGAAGAGGTGCAAGATACATGTTCATTAAAGAAAATGCTAGATCTGTAGGTACAAATAAAAAAATGATAACTGTATAAAACACTAATAATGACCTACATCTGGGATTAAAACGGAGCTTGCCATAGTGGACAAAATTGCAGATAAATATGGAGAGAGATAATAGCAAATCATTTTATGATCATTGAATAACTTAGGAATAGGTAAACAGACGCGTATCGCTCCATCAAGATGCCTTTTTTGATGTGTAAGTGGGTGTCTTCTGTCAGTTTTGGAGCATTCACATAACACTTCTGCTGCACCCTCGCTTTCCTTTCATCTGGGATCTGGCTAAATGTGCACAAAACATTTCCGCAGAATCCTACGTGCATCCCGCAGCTCTTTACCTCCCTCTGTCCTTTTGACTTTCTATGCTTCATTCTATGAATTTTCTTTGAAACTTCCTAACACAATTGATTCCTTTTATAAAGCTGTATGCATTTTCCATGTCCAGAGTAACTATTTTTAACTTTTACACATTTTTTTGTCCTTTATTTAGAATTTAATATACGCTGGGACATTTTTGGTGCTTTCATTAGGGCATTATATTTATATATAACAGTGGGGTTCATTTTGACGTAGTCATACTTGGATGGAATTTAATTTGGTCTACTTTAGTTCCCAGCTCTCCCCCCACCACACACACATGCTGCCTCCTCCGTGGACCTTCCCTGTGTTTATTTTTTGTTTCTTAATTGGAGCTGTATGGCTGTACACAGAGGTAAAATTCACTGTCTTATGTTCACTTTTTTGTGTACAGAGCATAATTTGGTCTGTTCACTGCACCACTCCTTCCTTTTCTCCCTCTTTCCTCCCCCTCAATCACCTTCTTCTACTCACTGATCTCACTTCTATTTTTATGGAATTCTCCTTCTCTTTTCCCCATTATTGGGCTCTGGTTCCTGCACATGAGACAAAGCAGTCAACTCTTGACTTCGGAGTCTAGTTTCTTTTACTTCGAACGATGTTACCACTTTTAAAAAGCCACCCTGACACTGTTTCTAGAAACTCTGGTGACCCCCCAAATGTTCCCGTTTGCTTTGTTTCCTTGAGCATCTCAAACATTGAGAACTCATCCTTAAACTTCCACATTTGGAACCAGAGGATCTATTTCTATCATGGGTTGTCGCTGCTGTTTTCTTTCTCGTTGCCTTCGGTTATGTGCATGATTCTTCCCACATGGGTCAGACGTTGAGCTTCAAGATATATTTCTAGAGGGTATTTAAGGCCCTGTGTGTTGTTCTTTTCTCCTGAGCTGATTCCCTTTTGTTTCTGCCAGGTGCTTGCAGCACTAGTAGCTGGGACCATTTTAAGTCAACTCAAGCCAAGGCATTGATGTTTCCTGTGCCAACTAGAAAACTTGAAGTTTAGTTATAAACTTTGAAAGCCTTGCATCCTCTGTGCTCAGCCTCAGTTCTAAATGCCACCATTGCAGGATTTTGCCTTTTAAAAACAAAATAATGTTTGTACAAAACCTGAAACTTACAGATAAATTGGAATTAATAAATGATTTCCAAAAGATGACTATGTTCTCAACATTTCTAAAAAAAAATCTGTTGTATTTCTATACTCGGTACACATAAAATGAGATAGGGTTTTTAAAGACATACAGAATTACCAAGAATATAAATTAGAGTTGATTTTCATCATTTGTAGATACTGTATTTCTCTGCAACTCCCCCCACTCACCCACCCCCAAAATTAATTCATTAATTAATTAACTTGTGGTTATTGTGAGTCATCTGTGGAAGTGTTCAGAGCAGTGAAAATTTTGAGTTACTCAAAGAAGCTTCTCAGGGAGGTCAAATAATCACTGTTTTGCTTCTTGTTCCAGCCCTCATATGTCAAGCAGGTGTCTCTGTGGCAGTCGGCTTAGGATCTTGTATACTTTTTTACAATTTATTTTTGTTGGTTTTATGGTTGCTGATTCCATGGCTGAAAATGGCTCTCAATGTAGAAGTAGAGTGCCGTCTGGTGTTTCTAAGCCCCGGAAGGCTATGTTGTACCTTACAGAGAAAGGATGTGGGCTACACTGCTTCCTTCCTTATGAGTTATAGTGATGTAGGCTGTGAATTCCATGATAAAAAACTAACAGTGCATATTAAATAGAGTGTATAAGCAGCATCATACATAAAACAAGGTTATATTCTGATCAGTTACAAAAACATAGAGGCTAGAGTCTCAGAGGAACTTTGTCTTGTGTTTCCCCAAGGAACAATTTTCAAAATTCACTAATGTATTGTTTGCAATGAATTTACATTGTATACCTGGGAATAATGGAAATACAAGTATATCTACATATATGTCTAAAAAAAAGAGGCACAGCATGTCTGAAAAATTTGAAATGATATTAAAAGATTTAAAATAGGTTTAATAATTTAAGATATATACTATACTCCTGTATTGTATGATTCACTTTTACAAAAATGTCACACCCTCCCAAATTATCTATACAGTTAGTGAAATTTCAGTAAAAATGACAATGTTCTATATGAAATTGGCAAGATATTTATGAAATTTACATTGAAATGCAAATATTCAAAAGTAGGCAAAGCACCCTTGAGGAAGAATGTGCAAGGACGTGAATTGCCATATATCAAGCCAACTTCCAGAGCATGTGATTATGCTACAAGGGCAGATGAGAGCACAGGATACGTGTATATACACCTGTATGAACTAACTAACCAACTAAAACAACAAATATATAAATTCAATTCATAGATTGCTTTTATGACATAATAGTAGGAAATATATAAGAAGAACAAAAAATACAGTGGAGTAAAAGATTACTAACAGAATGGCATTAAACATAAGATCTTCTGTTTTCCAAAATTCACCGCTAAAGAGTGAGAAAGATGTTATTGGCAACATATACAATCACAAAGCTCTCTTTCCTGAATATGTAGACAACATTTCTATAAGACAAAGACATGAAATTCAGAAGTAAATAGGCCAAAACCATAAAATGATAAAAATAAAAATGCAAAGACATAAAGGCTTATATTCAAATGATTTGAAGAGTCAGTGTACATATGGAAATATGCATAACCTCATTAGGAACTAAGCAAATTAAACAATAAAATTCACATGTGACCACAAGCATGTCTAAAATTCTAGCAAGCAGAAGATGGCACGCACAGGGAATTATGGAATGCTCATATATGTATATGGTGTATGGTAGGTTTGTAAATTAGTATACTCATTGCCAAAAACGGGAAATGGTGATCAGTATGCAAATGCTCTACGCTGTGATGAGGGCATGTGTCCTGGATCATTCCTCAGTGGGCACTATAAACAGACCTCTTCTTGTAAAAACAAGGGTGGACCTTCAGGACTGTTCTAGTGGGGGTGCTGCAGAAGGGGAGCCAGGTGGGGCTCCAGGCTACACACTGAAGACAGCTAAAGACTGAAAGTCAAGGAGCAGAGTGAGGAGGCAGCGGATGGCAATGACGTAGAGGAGGTGCCCAGGGGGGAGGTACTTGGTAAATGGACTGAGCAGGGCTGTTGCTAAGGCAAGCCAGAATTTATCCACAAGGATGAGCAAGGGTGAGGGGGTTCTTGGGAACCTGAATTAGCAGGATTCTGGCTGTGACTGGGTTGGGCAGGCAGCCCAGGACAGAGATTAAGGCTGAAGCCAGCAAAGTGCTCAGCAGAGCCCAGCTAAAGTTTGGGTTGGGGTGTGACAGTTATTGTCAATAACAAAATCATAGGTGCACGTGCCCCAGGAGAGCAAGGGACTGCCTGTTCATACCACTGTGTTCACAGTTCCCAAAATTTCAGAACAAATCTAAATATCAATCAATAGTATCATAAATACAGAAACTGTAGTAAACTCATACAATGAAATACTGCACACATTGGAAATAAAAGACCTAAAGTTACATAAAACAATATGAACAACTCACAAGGACATGGTGCTCTATGTAATTAAATGATGAAAGTAAAAACATACACATGTATGATTCCATTTATATGAAGTTAAAGAACAGGCAGAACTCTACTACCATATTAACAGATAAAAACTTGGACAGTAAAACAAAAAGCAATTAGGTGAGTACCTGTAGTTACTTTTCGGAGTTAAAAAAGAGTCATGATAAAAACAAAATCAATGGAGCACACTGGTTTTCTGGAGACATGCTAATCCTTGACTTAATTGTAGTTATATATGTAGTTTTTACATGATAACTTAATAGCTGAATAGTTTTCCTTAACATACTTAGCTGCGTGAGTTTATACTTCACAATAAAAAGAGTTGAAATGTTTATTCAAATATATCTTGAAGCATTTTTGATTAATGTGATATTTTCCAGTTGAGTTTTCTCAGCTTTTAAAAGAAGCTTTATAATATTTATTTTTTTTAGTTGTAGTTGGACACGATGCCTTTATTTTATTTTTATGTGGTGCTGAGGATAGAACCCAGGGCCCCACATGTGCCAGGCGAGAGCTCTACTGCTGAGCCACAACCCCAGCCCTAAAAGAAGCTTTGATAGCCATTATTCATACGAAGTCAGAGATATCACCAATTATAATGCCACCTTTATCTGTTTTTTTTTGTATTATTTTTTCCTTGTTTTCACATGATGCTATAATGTTTTCTCCCCTTTTTCTTTGCTTTTTGAGATAACGTTACTTAGGCTGGTCTTGAATTTCTGGGCCCAAATGCTCTTCCTGCATCAGCCTCCTGGGACTCCAGGTATGCACACGATGCCCAAACACAAATGGAAGTTTTTAAATGGGTAGGTGTATCACTATAATTCTATCTCCTTTGGAAAAATGAGAACAAAACTCATGTTTTCATATTTTTTTCAGGGGTATTAATTACTGATGTATTGAAATTCCAAAATACTTTATTTTCATTATCCCCTTAACTTTCTGTTTCATTAATGTAATACTAAATTTCTTAGATCCTGAGCCAAGACATAAAATTGCCAGAAATCCTCGTATTAACTAGTTCAGTGGTTTTGAAAAGTATATTAGTCAGCTTTTCATCACTGGGACAAATACTGGAGACTTAGATGAGGAGAACTTTATTGTGGCTCATGGTTTCAGTGGGCTCAGCCCACTGTCAGCCGAGTCTACTGCTTAGGGCCTAAGGCAGAATATCATGGCAGAAAGAGAGGTGTGTGGAGGAAGATGCTCTGCACATGGCAGCCGGGCGGGGGGATTGGCAGAAGAGACCAGAGTCACACTATAGTCACCACAGGAGCTGCCCAAGCACCCGCTTCCTTCAGTTAGGTCACACCTCCTACAATCCAAAAGTGCCTTCAATCCATTAATCCATGGAGGAGGTCAGGGCTGTCATAATCAGGTCACTCTGACAGGCCCATCCATGAACACGGCTGCACCAGAGACCACGCCTTCAACCCCTGAACCTTGTGGGATATCCAGATCCAAACCCAAACAGGAAGGTCTTGAAAAAAACTGAATGGCCTTTTCCCTTATTAAGAGTTTCTATGATATGCCTCCCTTCTCCCAGATCAATGAAACCTTGTTTTTGAACCTGAAAGTTGCTAGATGTCTTACTTTGATTTAGTGATTTAAAAAACTTGTCTAAAAAGCATTATATCAAATAAAAATAAATGGTTTTAATTAAATTTATATTTATATTTTTCAAAATTGATATATTTATTATGCTTTTGGAAAGCTGAAATCCTTGATGGACATCCTTGTCCATATCAGAGTGGTTTATGTGTCAAATTTCAGAGATCAGATTCTATCCTCTTCTTTAGCAACAGTTCATAACAGGGCTTTTGGCATCCTTTTTTTCCATTAGTTCAATTATTGGTCTGATCAGTGTTCTACTCTTACTCAAAAAAAAAAAAAAAAAAAACAAAAAAAACAAAAAAAGGATACCCAGAATGGACAAGCATTGTCTTAATTATTGGGCTAAAAGTGGTGAAGATATTGTTTGTTTGTAAGGGTCCAGCTGGAACTGCAGCTTGGCGACAGGAGGAGAGCTCTGTCTTAGAGAACCTAAGGGTCAGGCTGAGGTTAGCCTTCAGTCTGTCTTGAAAAAATGGGAGATGAAGGGCTTTCAGGAAGGGAAGCAGGTTCAGTCCAGCTGTGGGTTTGTTTCTTGCTCTGACACATTGCAGCCACATAGAGTCTAGAACAGGTTTTTCTTAAATGCCCAACATTCCTGCATTTTCTAGGCAGAGAGTACATGAAATAGTGTTGGAGGTGAGGGGAATGGGAAATTCATGGAGTGTTCCTTTCCTGTGCTGGATAGTAAACACTGAAAGCTCTCATAACTTATTAACAAGTATTTACATGATCAATAAGCAAAATAGTTTGAATATAACACACTAGAAGAGGAGATTAAAATAAATGTAAAATTTCTCAAAAAGAAAATTTTATGAGCAGAGTCGATAGAAGTGGGGAGAACAAAAAAACATGCCCTGGTCAGTAGGAAAGATGATGCCCACCAGTGGCCCGTGGCCTGGTTTCAGGGAAGAAGTTTCCTTCATGTGACCCTTTTCCTCAGGGTGTGGTATCAAGCCATGAGGCTCTTTTGGTAGTTCCATGGAGCCTCTAAACCTCAGTATAAGTGGAGAGTAGTTCTTGTGACACCATGTAATTCACAAATAAAAACTGTCTGAAAATTAAAGTACTTTGCACTATTTTCCTTGCGAATATTTTAAATTGAATTCTTACACCAGCTACTCGTTCCCATCACAGCACCGCAGGTTGTAAAATCCCCATTTTATAGATGAGGGAGTTAAAACTGCAGGTGGCCAACAGCCACGAAGCAAGGGAGCTCTGAGCTGGCACAGCCACCCCACTCTGGGGAGCAGTGTCCGTTTGCTAACTACAAAACTGGTGATGCCACCACCCTTTGAAACATTGTACGTCATGATTAACTGGTGATCAGAACTGTAACTGCAGTGGTCTTATTTTGCTTTATTTGTCCTACAATGCTAAAATATTGATTGCAATGGTATTATTCTTAGTACAAACAATTGCATTGTAAATATTTACATTATTTAGATAACAACATATGTGTATGTGTATAGATATTAAATGTGTAACTCATGACATGAAAATAAAATCAATTGTTGTGAATCTATCCGTATCATTGCGATAAAGTGTATCCCAAATCAAAGGAAACCAGGAAGTGCCATGCCAGCGAGTACCTGGGGAATCTCAGGCTCTCACCATGGAGCCAGGCCACAGGCTAATGCATCTGAGAAACACCAAAGTGCTAATTGAATAAAACATGATGGAGTCATTTAGACATTGGGTTTATTGCTATTATTTTTCTCTTTTTTTTTTCTGTAGCTCACATTCAAACGGGAGGTTTTGCTGCAGAGAACAGGGGTCAGCACGGACTTATTAATGATTCAGACTTCACTTACCTTCAGATATTTTTGTTTGTTTCACTTAAGTCATAAAAAACGATACATCAATGCAATAAAAATGTTGACCAAATTAGAGTAAAATGATCCATAAGAAAACTTCTCTCATTTATATCTCTAAAATTATATGTGTTTTATAAAACTCACATGACAACTGTGGAGTATCCTTTTTAAATATATGAAAATGTAAGAAAATTAAAAATGACTTGAAGATAACTAGTGCTAACATATTAGTTCATTTCTTCCTATTCTTCATATAAATTTATTCTTTAGGTATGGAAAGGCAAATGAAGACTTTCCTGTATATATCCATCCATAAGTTTACACAGTAGTGAAACTGCATGTTTTCTTAGCCATTATTTTATTATCAGCATTTCCATTGCCATTAACATTCTTTATAAGTGTAATCTCTAATGGGCATAACTTTTTATGGATTTAGCAAAATATGCTCAACAACTTCTGTTCTAAATTTTGAATTGATATGTATATTTAATTCTATACTTAAATATTATTCACATATAATTATAGGATGAAAATAATTGTACATATATCTTATACCCATTTTCTAAAATTAACATCCTGCTAGTTTTCTAGATGTGGAGTTTTTGAGTCAGCAGAAATAGTTATCTTTAAAATTCTTAAAATATATTTCTGAGTAATTTTCCAAACTACTGGAGTTCCTGTAGGAAAAACACCATGCAGTATTTATCTTCCCTTCCTCAGGTCTCCGCACAGAATCTGGCACAGAATTGGTCCTTAATAAAAGGGTTTTAGAGCTGAACTGACTGCTATTGTTTTGAGAAATGGAACTGATTTTTGGTCTTGCCAGCAATGTATGCAGATGCTGTTACAATAGCTTTGAGGTTACTTTTGTTAAAATATCTCTAAAGTTTGCAGCTAGCACCCTTCACTCCATTTTTACATACTTTTTGATTAAAGGTGAGAATGGCCATCTTCATACACATTTATCAGCTTGTTCTTTCGTTACGACATATTCAGGTGCACACTGTAAATCCTGGCAAAGGGCAGATGGGCAAGGTGTGCTCTCTGGTGCAGTGACACGGCCTCAGGGACAGCCCTTGTGAACCTGCTGGGAGCTGCGTTAAGTATCCCCAGGCCAAACATGCACGGCTGCTGTGTACCTGCTGCACTTTTTGCACTTTTGTAGCCTATTACACATCTGCTCACATCTGCAAATAAGTAAACATCGAAGTCCCCGTTGGTAAACCACAGGTATAGTAAGGTCAGTACAGGAAACACAGACACTAGAGACTGCATACCAATGCTCAGTAGCTGCACAGTCAACGTGAACTCCTCAGTTTTACACTTAAGTTTAAATTTAGTTTTGGTTTTAAGATAGCAAATTTTTGGGTTCTTTGTTTTCTAACATTATCTAGTTCCTGGCTCACAGTGCAGTCTCAACAAATATTATTGAATGAATAACAAAATTAACAGCTGAAAAATTGGAAAGACTGGGTTCAGATGCGGGGAGATGAGGATAAGCAGGTATTGTGATCCAGGGAAAGACTGGTTGAATGTTTAGTCCAGAGGTCTGCTTTGGAATTAAGTGCTTTGATGCCACCAGATTTCAAATAAAATTAACCTTCCAGGAATGATCAGCAAGTCATCACGCCGCTGCACATCGCCTCTTTCCCTTCCTTCTCTCACTCCTCCCAAACTGCCACCCCACTGCAGTCCTCTGAACATCCCAGTCCATCATTAGCAAAGAGCCAGCCGCTGTCTCCAGGGGCAGCTCAGAAACCCTCTGAGGTGCTGGCTTCTCCTTTGCTCCTGGACCTGGAGGAGGGAGGGCTCGTCTTCTCCTCATTGTGGGATCCAGATCACCCCACTTCCTTCTGCTTCTTAAAAATCTCTTTGAATCACATCCCAGCAGATGATATCAATCATTACTCCTCACTGCCCCTGTCACAGTACATCCCCCAGTGAGGCCCCCTCACTGCATGATGTTTTTAGTTCCTGACTCACTGCCACTCTGCCCAAAATATCTCTGTGGTGCATTTGTAATGGTCTGACCGTTCATGTAGATGATCTTTCTAACACCCTATCACAAGCTATTTGAAAGCCTCTCCTCCAGCGATTTTGACATGCATGCTCCCAACTCAGTCTTCACCAGCAGAAGACCCTGTGTTATCTCAACAGTGTGCACCGCAGTCGCCAACTGATTGTCACTTCCTGGAGGTTGAGCTCACCCCTTCAGCAGCCCATGTCAACCATTGGTCAGTCCCTCCAGATTCTCTCATCTCTTGATTCCAGTCCAGATGACGTGCTTTCCTTAACCACCTCCCTGAAATCCCTGATGGCTCAGTACCATCACTTTCCAATGTACACTGCCCACCCGCTCGCCCTCTCTTGCTTCACTGTCCTCATTTGAGCACACACCGCGACCTGAGCTGAGGCACCGCCTCTGTTCTCGCATCTCCAGAGTGAACTTCACCAAGGAAATCTACACCACCTGGAGGGCTGCACTCACCCTTCAGCTCCATCACTGGGGACTTCCAATGGGCCCTCTGGTTCATGGCAATATTATACTTCCCTGGTTTATTTACTCCCCCATTTTCTGTTTTTCAATTTGCAAATCCCCAGCACCACTTTTCCATTTTTATTCTCTATTTTCTATTCACTGAGAAAATCAGGTTTCAGAATAGAACTTTTCAGACTCCCACTGCCACATCCATTCACTTTCCAGCATCTACACCCACAGACTTGTGCTCCTGCTGTTCTCATATGAACAGGCCATGAGCTGTGATCCCGCCGGAGGCCGTCCCCTCCATCTGTGAGCTGACTGCAGCACCTCCCACAGGCACAGGATATGGTTCATCCCCTGCTTCTAACATAATCTCCTAATTAATTTTGCTCTTGTCCTCTCCTCCTACTAGCTACCACCCCATTTCTTGTTCCCTGGCAGCAAGAACCCTCAAAAGAGGTGTCAAGCTAAAATACCCTAAAAGATGACATAGGAGAAAAATCCAAATTACCCTTGATGTGGTGGTGATTTTAAAATATAACACTAAATGCACAATTCATGAAACTTCATTTAAATGAGAAACTTATGCTCTCTGAGAACACTACCAATAGAATGGGAGGACAAACTACAGACTAGAAAAAAATATTGGACAAAGACATATCTGATAAAGATGTATCTGATATTTTGTTCTCTATCCAAAATACACAAAGAAATTTAAAACTCAGTATTAGAGATTTAACAGCCCAATTAAAAAATGGGCAAAAGACCTGAACAGACACCCCACCAAAGAAAATACACAGATGACACATAGGCATATCAAAAGATAGCCAATTTCACATTCCATTTTGGAATCACAGAATAAAACAGCAATGAGAACCCCCCCCATACTCCAAGAATGGGGAAATTCAAAACAACACCAACACCAAATGCTGATGAGAATGTGGAGCAACATGAACCCAGTGTTGCTGGTGGGAATGCAAAATGGTACAAGCACTTGGAAGGCATTCTTGTAGTACTCGCAAAATCAATGAACTCAGATTTAGCCAAACCATTTGAAAATATGTCTGTATAAAAGTTTCAACAGAGTTGTTTATATCGGCTTCATCCATAGCTGCCCAAGCAAGGAAACAACCAAGACCTTCTTCAGTGAGTAGTGGATAAATAAACAGATACAACAGACAACAGAATGATGCTATCTGATGCTAAAAAGTGATCCAGACTTGAAAAGACATGAAAAAGATCTGTGGTTGTCAGGGGCCCAGGGCAGGAGGCATGGTAGGCAGAACAGAGAGGGCTTTTAGGGCAGTAAAACTATGCCCTGTGATGCTCATATGTTTTTGCTTAATATTTTACTAATTTTTTTGGTATATAACTTACAAGTAAAACATGTAAATTGCACATATTGATGGATCACCCTGGGAAGTTTTGATGCCTGAATACATTCAAGTTCAACATCAATATCTTCTAACATTTATCATTTCTTCCAGGTGAAATCAGTCAGAATTTCTTCCTTTTGTTCCTTTAGTTCCTTGACCCATGCTGTACACTAACGCTATCTATGGGCACCCTTCTGTGCCGTTCCATACCAGAACCTCCTGCTCTTAGCTAAATGCAGCTTATTAGCCACTATTCTGCCTTTCTCCCACCTTCCCTTCCTTCCCTTTTCATTTTTAATAGAATAATATGTATAAATTTCAATTATTTAGAGTTCATTTGCTGCAGATACAGCTGTCTCCCTCCCTCCCCAAATTTTTCTTTTAAATACTATAGCTTTCTTGCTAGATACCAGCAACCAAACTTGGATTAAAGGTTTAAACATTTTGCACTTTGGAGCAGCTTTTAGCAGAGTCTGAGTTAAATCAGTGTTGGTTTGCCGGGGGCATGAAGATGCGCTGGCCTCTTTCCTACTCTTTCATCTTCCAAAGACTTTTGAAGACAAGTGTGGCAACTTTGTTGAGACCACAAAATTGAAAGGATGTGGATCTTTGAATTAGAAGATCTCTTTCTCTTAGAAGAAAGCTCCTTTGCTGATAATCTTCTTTGGACTTTATGGGAACAAAAAAATAAAGTATTTCTTGCTGAAATCATTAAACATTTGTGGAATTTCTGTTGCCTTGTTAGAATAGATAGTGTTGTCCCAACTAATATACCATACTTAATCCAGCCAAATGTCCTCTCTGAAACATGAGTGGTGAATCCAAATTCTATGACATCTCTTACTGACATCTCCTAGTACTTATTACTCTTCAATTCAGAACATGTGTTTCATTTTTGTTTTTTATATATAATTAAAAAAGCAATGCATGTTTATGTTTTATAATAAATGTAAACTTTGTTAAATTCAAAAAATATGATAGTGATATTCTAATAATTACACACTTTTAAAATGGGATTTATTAAGTGAATGTCACCAAAACCAGTAAAATGATTCTAATTCAACTTACTGTCAGTTCATTGATCAATGCCACAGACAACTGTGACAATCATTCAGAAAACAGAAGATCAATTGACATTTGAAATCTTATGCTCATAATTACTTCTCTTAAAGCAATCTTAAACTTTTATGAAATTTTTAATTTTCTGACAATACCTTAAAAGATTCTACTAGTCATTGCTTGCTTTATAATTACTTTGAAATACTACAGGCACAGTCCTGAAAATATATTTAAATTCTTGCATAAGACTGCCTTAAAAGTTTTTCAATGATCCCACAATTTTCAATGATCCTCAGTTTGTATCAACAGAAAAATTCTCAGAAAAATCTCAGAAAAATCTCACTGTGTCCATGGTTTTGAAGGCTTCACATAATGCAGAGAAAGTGGGAAATGACCCGCTGAGTTTCTGTATCTTGAAACCCCAAAAGATAGATGATTGGTTTCACAATAATGGTCAAGGCAAGACTCTGTGACAAGATTTAGGGAGTAATGGTCAGTGTTAAAATTAGCAGTATGGTGCAGTGTGGTGGCACACACCCATAATTCCAGGGACTTAAGGGGCTGAAGTAGGAGAATCGCAAGTTCCAGGCCAGCATCAGTAACTTCATGAGACTCTATCTTAACATTAAAAACAAACAAACCAACAAAAAAAACTGGCGATGTAGCTCCATGTAAGACACCCCGAGTTCAACCCACAGTACAAATATATATGTACACATATCTATGGCTTGTGTTATAGCTCATCATGCCACCTCTTTGGATGATAAAATAAAACATGAGAGATTTATTCTAAATGATACAGAAGGTGTTTCCTGATTTAGATATCCAGTGATAATGCTGTTCTCACATTAAATAAATCAATTTGACATTGAAAACATACTTTCAACCCTTTAAATTGAGATGCCCATGGTATGTCGGACACAGGCTTCCTGGGTTTCTTTTTCTTTGCATTTTATTTGAAGATGCCCAACAGTTGACACTTTGCTATACTTAGAATCATCCTGAGATGATTTTTTTTAATAACTGAATATGGCATTGGATTTTGTGGTTAGATTTGCTGTCATTTTATGTTGAGTCTCCATATAGTGGTGAAATACAGTAGCATGGATCCTTTGAACACGCAGAGCTAATTGCCAAGGAGCCAAGATGGTGCTGTCTGTCTTCCTTCTTACAGACCTTCCTGTGTGTGGGGGGGATTTTTATGTAATTTTCTCACTTTCATTCTCCTCTACTGCCCAATGCCTTCTTGTGAAATTCTCAGCTTCCCCCTCTTCTCTCTGGCTTCTCCCACATTCCTGAGATCTGCCACTGATCATTCAGCTCTTTTAGCCGTCTTCAGATCCTACAGGTGCATCTCGATTGTGGAGGAGGAACTGGCCAGCCAACGGTGTGCATCCACTAACTTTAGCATAACTGATTACTAGTTATTTATGATGCTCCTGTGATTAGGCTTTCTTATTAAAATGTGTGCTTAAAATTTCTCAATAATAGATATTACAGGCACAACACTCTTGAAAATATGCCTTACTTTTTCTTCTTTTAAGAAATTTGAAGGGGCAGAGCACTTGCCTGGCATGCACAAGGCCCTGGGTTCAATTCCCAGCACCACAAAACTTTAACAAAAGAAAAGAAGTTGGAAGTTCTCCAGTGTGAGTATGTATATGTGTTTGTGGGTTTATGGGCACATATACATACATATATACATATATATATATGCACACAATATATATATATATATATAAGCTGTCTATTTTTTAAAACCGAATGTGTGTAGAAACACAATACGTACATGACACCCACACAAACATATATTTTATGTATGTAAGGTATATGTAATTGTCCAGACACAATCTTTGTTAGTCATGGAATCTGTCCTGTGAATTCACCTAATGGCTAGCATTGGTCTGTCACCCTAGAGTAAGCATTTGGTGACTCTCCTGCAGGGGTCCACACATACCTGGGCAGGGAAGGCTTTGCTTGCCATCCTCAGTGGGCCCACAGAGGTGACTCTGCTTACTGTAAACAAAACTTACTGTAAACAAAACTCCTCCTTGCTACTTGTTTGTGGTGCATTTACCACAGAATGGAGCTGTTTTGGTAATAGTGATCTTGCTTTGAAGGTGCTCCTGAATGCAGTCCTGCCCTGATGCCCAGGGCTCCTCCGCACAAGGTGGCTGAGAGGTGCCACAGGGAAAAATGAATGCTACATATGCGCCTCATGCAGGCTTGTGTTGGAGGTTGTTGGCCAAGAGTTCAATGTTGATTTATCAAAAACATATTAAGTGTCTTTACACAGAAACACAGGCAAATGAGGGTTTTATGCATCTACAAATGTGACAGTGGTTGTCAGGAAAGGTATTTGCTGAGGATGAGCAGTTTAAGACTGGCTATGGGGTTGCAGCCACTTCACCAGAATCCACAGTGTGTGTACACTCACAATGGAAATCACACGGGAAATTCAGTGCCAGCACACGAGCCTCACGTACGATGTCCATTTCCTCTTTGGTGTGGCAGCAGCTCTTCATGTGTGATGGGTGGATCCAGCAGCCTGAGGCGAGGAGAGCAGCCGTGAGTGCTCTCCTCTAGATGACATGCCCACATGCAACTGGATTGCCTTCATCTATCTATCTAGCACAAAGCGACTCATTGCCATCGATCGCTTTGTGCTAGATAGACACATGAAGGCCATCCAGGGCTGATTTTATAATGCAATAGTCTTTCATTAAACTGAACTTAAAAGCATTTTCAGAAATGTGAAATCATTTTATTCTTTCCACCAAATTGTTCTATGTTTGGAAGACATGATTTTCTTTAGGCGACTGGGTTGGTTTTCTGTCACTGTACTAGCACCTGAGGCAGTCAACTTGCAGAGAGGAGAGGTTTATTTCGGCTGACAGGTTGGGAGGCTTCCACTCACCGTTGGTTGGCCATGGAGCACGGTGCTGAGGAAGTGTGTCATGAAGGGAGCACTTAGCAGGGACAGACCCCTCAGTTCAGGGCCATGAAGCTGAAACAAGAGGGAGGAGGAGATTGGGTACCATGATCTCTTTCAAGGACACATCCCAGTGACCAAAGACCTGTCACCAGGCTCCACCTTGTAAAGTTTCCACTGACCCCTCAGAGTCCCAAGATGGGACCACTCAGGGACACTCAACACCCAGGTACAGCCAGGCTGTTTATGTTTCCTTTTATTTGTTAGAAAATGTTCTTCAAATAACATCTGTAGGGGTTGCTATTATTTTTAAGTGTAATATAGTTTTGTCGACTGTGCACAACCATGACCAGCATTGTGAGAGTGACCTGGTGAGCGAGATGGAGACTATTTAACAACTGGTTCTCTGAGTGCAGTTTCAACATGAATGTCCACCTGGATAAGTGAGAAGGAAGTGAAGCAGCAAATCCACAGTCTGGAACTTCTTCTTATGAATGACTTTTAAACTGAATCAGGTCCTCTTGTTTGGATACATGAAGGTCATTTCCTCCGCTTGCTATTTACAATTTTCATAACAACCCGCCTACTACAGATTTGACACACTTTGCATTTGATCAGCATTATTAACACTTTCTTAAATCAATAGGACCACAAGGCAAGTCTAGCTTTGTAGCATTTGACAGCTTCTGTCTTGTAGATATTCAGCCATGACCTCTTTCAAAGATCCACCTCACATCACAGGATTGGGGATCTTACAGAGATGGCCAGGGCACAGAGCACAGAGCCCTTCCTGCCCGCACACACAGAAGACTGAGAACCTCACACCAACAGTACAGAACCAGAAGGTGGTGGGCTGGGTGTACTTATTTTTTATGTGCTATTTAGTTATAAGTTTATGTAATGTTTTAACAATGAATCTTTTCAGAAACTGGCTTGCAGAATTTCTAAGAATTTAAGAATCACTCTGGCCAGCGGGCTTCATCACATCACTGCCATCCTCGCACTGTGGCTATCTCCAAGTCACCAACATGAAGTCACAGAAGGGCCAGCGGGAGCTCAAGGCCCAGCATTGGTCCATGCTTCTCAGATTCTGTGGGTCACTGGACACATAGACCCTCATGAACGTTCACAGAGGGCCCCCGTGTTTTAGGAAGGTTGAAAGATCCTGAGACCAAGTTGGAGAACTGCTGAGCTAGAGAATGGAGCATCTGTGAGCTGTGGCGCTGCAGTCAAGGCTAGAACCGATGGTGATCCTGGTGTCCTGGTGGCGTGGAATGCAGTGGGTCAAGCACGGTCTATTTCCCTTATGCAATAACAGATACAAGGACCTTTAACAGAGGAGCTGAGAATTTTAAAAAAGAAAAAGAAAAGGTGATCTAAAGTGAAATGAAAGGTTTTGAGTAAGAGATAGAAATAAGTTCATAAGAAAAAAGCGCAATGCTTCGTATTGGTCTAACAATATTATCACTATAGCCCTGAATTTCTAATAGAAAAATGTTTGTTTCTTAGATAGACTTTAACTTGTGCAATGGATAAACATGAACGGCAATGTATAATTGCAACTGCTTTCTAAGATCTTATTACAAGAAAGTCCTTTTGATCTGCTAAACATCTTGAGAGGTTTGAAATGCAAAATAGGTCTAAGCTAAGCCTGAAGGCATGGGGGAGCCTGTGTGTAGCAGAGGTTTTGGAGCTCTGAAGGTAATCCAGGAGGAAGAGGAAAGAAGCAAAGGGCAAGAGGAAAGACAGTCCAGTCGAGGCTGGGATGCTGTGGGGTGGAGCATACGCAGTATGACGTCACCTTGTGTGGGCTCCTTGCTTGCTCTGCTGCACCTGCTCCTGCTTCTCATGCACTGGTGTGTGTGTGTGTGTGTGTGTGAGCGCGCGCGCTGTGCATATCTCACATGCTGGGGTCTGACTATGGACACGCCTGAGGATGAGGACTCAGGCTGCAGCCATGAGGTGATGCTAACTAAAATGACAATTTGGAAGAGGCAATAATTTAAAATAAGAGGAGACTACCAGAGTAAATGTCCAATGTACACACAGAAGTTTTAGAATAGCATTGAACTTCCATAGAATATGAAATGGCGTTTTAGACGACAACTCCTAATTTAACCTCCCTAAGGAAGATACACTTTTGACATCTCTTGGTTCAGAGCATTTTCTACTCATCTTTTAAGGCTTATATAATGAATGCTAATATTAATAACATTATATTTGCCTGTCTTGGTGAAATTTTGACCATTTTATATATTGGTTTTAATTTAATTATAAACATGCAATCTGAGTTTATTGCATCTTAGAGATTATTCCTCTCATAAAATAAATCTGGCTTTGCTCAGCTGTGATTTTATCTTTGGATTCAGTTATCCATCATTTTCTAAAGGAGTATGTGTGCATGTGTGTGTATGTGTGTGTGTGTGTGTGTGTGTGTGTGTGTGTGGTTGTGTGTGTAGATCTATATATGTCCACGTCTATATCTAAATTCATACATTATCTAAGAGAACTGATTTTTAACTTGAGGCTTCTCTCTAAATATTAAGACAAAAACAAATGAGAATACGTTGCCCTATTTGAACACCACCTCCCAAAACAGGAAAGGAATTCTAAGTTTGATATCCCACAAGCAACTTGGTTTCAATTTTCCCTAGTTTAAAGCTAGCAACTGCTAAGCACATTTCAACTGTCAGACAATATCAGAGAGATAAATAAAATCACTAAGGTAACCAGCTTCCAAAACCCCATGAATCATGACGGCATTTTTACATAATGTCAAGCCTAAATTGCACTTGGCACACTAAAATTTTAAACTGCCTCCTTAAAAGTAGGGTTCATTTTCCACTATTGTGTGTTTCCAAAGACTCTAAAAAATATGCTGCATTGGTTTCCTTTTTACACCAAAATAAGAGTAAAACAAAATAGCGAGACAAGATGATGTTTCATTATTTTTATACCAATACTAGCCAAAGAAAGCTGTCTAAACACATCAGTCAACTTAGGTCAAATGTATTCCTATTATTTTTATAAAATAAACGATATGCAGAGAAATAGCAATCAAATTGAAAATTTGGAAGCAATCTTCACCCCTGGGGAGAGAAAACTTTGTATGCAAACTCACAGGCTTTCTGTTTCTCCTTAAAGGATTTCATCCCAGCTTGCGAGACACGCTGCCTTTCTTCAACCATTTCTCAATTGTATTTTGGTCCCTGTATCTCCCACAGCCATCCCCAGCCCTCATCATGCAATGCATACACCAAAGCCATCCCAGCTATCAGACATGCACTTAATTTATCTGATACGTCACTTGTTCCCTACAGCTGCCATCTGTTGTAAATGAAGTCCCAAACGTGTGCCTGGCTCCCTGCTCCCTGAAGGGTGGCAGCAGGCATAGAAACAAGGAGGGCCTTGCTGGGTGCCACACTGCCAGCCTCTTCTGTTTGCCATCAGTTTGTCACCGTGAACTGTGCCACCTGACGACAATTCTGTGACACAGCATTGTAGAACACCTGCCAAAGTTTAAAAAACTCTATCTAGTGCTTTGGGACCTCTTTCATTTTCCCCTCCCTGACATACAATCATAACTCAGATGAGCCTCTGGAGCATTTGGAGATGGATGTTGATGTACTTGTAAGCCTTCTTACTAATGCACAAGCCATCGCTGCATGGACGGAGGGAAATTGTGAATGAAACAAGCCATTTATTATACTCTCCATATCCAGCCATCAGAGAGAAGCTGCCTTTGAAATGTTTCTATCTGTTCTGGACTGCTGAGGAGCGATGCCGGCGACGGCGGTGGTATGATGATTTTCCGCAGTTTCTGAGCTTGCCAATTGTGAGTTTACTCCTGATGCAAGTTAATAAATAATGTATGCACTGCTAATAGATCCAAAATCTTAAGTTTCTGTCAGAGAGAGAAATTGTGCCAAATCATCAGAGAAGTGCTACATTAAATTGGAGGAAGGCAGAGAGCAGGGAAAGGGGGAGGGTGGGGGATGAGGGAGAAGCATAGAGGAAGAAAATAGAGACATGTATAAGTCGGAGTCTCTGTTTTTAGTTTAAGCACCTTAAACTAACACAGTTTAAGAAATCACAAAATTTTGTTTCAAGCACTGTGTATTTTTTTTAATGTGATATTATCTTTTATCTCCTGTTTTGAAAATTTATTTATCCTATTTTTGTAACCTTGCAAAAATAATTTTAGATGTCTGGGGTTTCTGTTTGTTTTATGGGAGTGACTTCTCATTTAAAATTTTTTAGCTTAAAGAAAATACACAGCATTATATATGCATTTGAACTTTATAATGCATAGATAAATCATGTACATACATATATGCATACATCTCTCACATCTACCCTTCATCTAAGTGCCATTGCACCTATCACGATATTATATACATCTGTAATGATTTCCATTTCTATTCTTTTCTAGACTCATAATAATGGGCACCTTCAGCAAGCAAGTAGCAGGGACTTGAGGCTTTGCAGGCCATGGGGACTCTGTCCTACCTGCCCAGCTCAGCTGTCAGTGACACAGTGAGCAATCCCCAGATCAATCACGGGTCTGTGTGACCTATGAGTCTTGACCTGTGAGTCATACTTTCCAAGGCACTGTCCCTAGGAAAACCTGATCCACAGCACAACTTATTCCAGTTTCTCCCGGGGGATTCACTAGGTCACTGCAGCACATTTTGAGGGTGACAGACTGAAGGAGCTTTGGAGTCATCACAGCAACCTGCCTCTCATTGCAGAGTCATAGGGTTGCCCAGGTACCTTCTCAGATGAGGGTGGAGAGTCATATTCCTGTCTGCTCAGCTGGCCACTCTCTGTGGCAGGCCTGTATCTGAGCGTCAGAGGAGACCCCACCACCGGGCATCCATCCTATTTACAGCAATAAGGGGTAGAGACAGTAGCACCCATGTGCACACAGAGCTTTCTCTTATGAACAATGACAGTACTTCCCTCTGGTGATGAACACATAAAACTGGGCAGCTGGGAGCTCAGGAGCTGAGCCACCTCCTCTGCCTGCTTCTCCTAGTGAGCTCCTTTCTGGATTCCACCTGGAGAGAGCTGACACCATTATCTCCATGGAGAAAAGGATCAAAATGATAGATATTTGATCAATGCGAATATAAAAAATTAACAAATGCCATGGAAAAAAAGTACCTTGCACTGACCACAAAATCAAGGTTCTTTGTGTCTTTCTTTTAACCACTTTTCAATGCACTTTGTTTGATTTCAGCAATCCAAAGAGACTGCATTTCAAAATGGCTTTTATCTCCCATAACACATGAAGTGCCCTTTAGAAGTCTAAACAAAATAATGCCATCTGTAGCTGTGTCGCCGAGCTTTGCATTATCCTCAAAAAAGTCAAATGGGTGTGCGAGCCTTGGATGCCATTCCAACTGCTGGCCAGTGCCTGGTAAAGAGAGGTTCTTCCTCCAAACCTCCTTTCAAACACACTCTCGACTCCACAGGGAACAGGACGTTTTATCCGATTGTCTTTCATGTCATTGCTGTGATTACCAACCAGGTGTTTCGTTTTGTTTAAGCGTTTGCTAATGAAATGGAAGCCAGTGCAAACTCAGGAGCCGTCACTCTCAACCCACGATGGCAGGCCCTGTGCACGGGCTCCGGGCCTGGGATCAGGAAGGCTTTCCTTGAGGGTCCTGATGGTGTTTCATTCAGCTTTTTCGTGGCCGTGACCAAAAGACCTGACAAGAACAATGAGAGGAGGAAAGGTTGGTTTTGAGGCTGATGGTTTCACAGGTCTCATTCCAAAGATGGCCACCATCTGCACTGGCCTGCGCTCAAGGTGAGCCAGAATATCATGGTGGAAGAGTGTGGTGGAGGAAGGCAGCTCAGGACAGAGCCATCAGGATGGAGACAGGGAGAGAGAAAGAGAGAGAGAGGGTGGGGGGGGGAGGAAAAGAGAGACTTAGCTCAGCTCACAAAATATCTACCCTAAAGCTGTCCCCCAGTTACCCACCTTGGGCCACACCCTACCTGCCTACAGTTACCACCCAGTCAATCCCCATCGGAGGATTAATGCAATGAATAGGCGCAGACTCTCACAACCCAATCATTTCACCTCTGAACCTTCCTGTGTGGTCTCACACATGAGCTTCCGGGGACACCTCACGTCTAAACGTAACATGTGGTTCAGGGAAAGTGAGGCTCCTCAGACTCACTGTGCATTCACTTCACCTGGACCTTCCCCGAGGGGAAGGGAACTTGCAAAGTGCCAGGGGAAATCACTGGGTGCCCCACGGCTGATCATGGTGCAGCTCAGAGAATGTGAAATGCTTCACTACACAGAGACCCAGAGGGATCACATTGAAGACTTGATTTTGCTGGCCCAGGGGAGTAATGGTGGGCTGTGGAGGCTACACTGCTTCAGAGCATTTATTTCTAACGGTATTTTAAAACCTTCTGCATGTGTACAATAACACATAGAAGGTATTTATGGGTTTACTTATGAAGTGACTTCTGGCTCTAAAGTGCTCCCAGGCTTTCTGTAAGATGTGTTGAAGCCATAGTTGTTATTGTGCTGTAAGGTCCTAAACTGAATACATTTTATGGGTTCATAAAATCTCCCCTGCAGAAAGCAGAGAACACTGCTTCTGCTCCCTCTCAGTGCATGGACAGCTGCTGGAGCAAGAGGCAGAGGCCCTGCCATCCCCCACTGAGAACATCTGCTAGTGCCAAATGCCCCCTCCCCCCCCCACAAATAACCCCTATATTCAAGAGTTCCCTGGAAGGACCCATAGAACCTGACCAGCCTGTTACAGTCACTGTTGGAGTTCATCATGGTATGGGACAGAGACTGGAGTCTGTAACAGGAAGTGCCTGGGGCAGGGGCAGGAGAGAACAGAGGTGGAACAGGCTTCTCCAGGGGAGTTACAGGGATAATGTTGATACCTCCCAGCATGAATGGGTGTCCATGGTGATGCCAACCAGAGACACTGACTCCTTGATTTTTCTGAAGCTTTGTCACAGAGACTTGGTTCACCTTCTGTATGCCTAAGCTTATTCTCTAGGTCCTCAAAAGTCAAGCTTATGCCACCATAATGTCCCCACTATTCAGTCACATTATTTTGCATGGATCTTCTTTCTGAGAATCTTGGCAGTTGTCAGCATCCTACATTCACCAGGTGAGTCCTGGCTGTTGGTTTCTGAGTCTCTCTGCTCCCCGGTGCCCTTCCCTCACATATTTCATGCAACTGTTTCTGTTTGCCACTGCTCAATCCTGAGCCCATCCAGTCTACTCACTCTTCTTCCCGGGTTCTGTCTCTTGTCCTGTATAATTTTCATTCCGTTTGAATTTGTCTTTTGAGAAAATCAGATGTTGTTCTTAAAATTCAATTTTAGAAAGCAAAGTGAATGTCAAGCATGGTATCCCGTCATGTTGTTATTTGTTCATATGACAAACAATGGTCAGGGCTGTGTGGGGTACATTGCAGGAGAGAAGTTCTGTAGTGGGCATTCAAAACACAGGTAAGTTTAAAGACAGAAAATAACACAGTTTTATCCTTCAATTCCTCTTTGGATGTTAGTATAGCAAGGATGGAAGCATTTTCAGCTGGGGGGTAGGTGGTCTGAAAGCATGTATCTGTACACAACTTGTCTTTGATCTCAAATCCTTGACAATTACCCTGTTGGTGTGACTATTCCTTTTGACCCCTGCTTTTTGTCTCAAATCTGCCATTCTGATTCTGAGCCTTCAACTCCTGGGCATCATGAAGCACTCAAAATCTATGTCAGTAATTTGCTTTAAGTTGGCTTGATTTTTACTTTTCTTATTTCCTTCAAGATAGTCCAAGGAAACGCCTTCATGTATCTTTTGTCTGAGAACCTGTAATCTCACTGGTAGTCTTTTCACTATTTCATAACTCTCCTGTGTGTTTACAGCTGTGCAAAGGAAATAGAGACATAAAAGGACCACTTCTTCCTCAAACCCTGCCATACTCACAGTAAATGGGTTTTCAGAGCATGTACAAGAAATTCCCCTTCCTCCCACCTTCCTTCTTTCCTTACATTGTTTCTCTCTTATATTAAACAGTAGCTGTTACTAACTGAAATTTACATTACGTGGTAGAAAATTCACTGATAGAAAAATGGAAAGTCCATTTTAATAAGACCAGGGTTAAGAATTCCAGCTCTGGCATTTCCAAGCTGGACAAGTTATTCTATCTCTCTAAATGTTCTCATGTTTGTGTGCATCATTACAAATAGTATCATAATTCCAAATTTATTACCTTGCTGAAAAGATTTAATGTGGCAGTGTATGTTCTAGTCAGTACAGGCCAGGGTGTGCTGCTACACTCAACAGTCCCAACCTTGGTACTCACAGCACAGGGGCTAGTTTTGCTCACATTACAAGGCAGCTAGGTATTCTGTCCTATCTCTGCACGCTGGGGCACAGGCTGATGGAGCAATGGCCACCTGCCACACAGAGTGGCTGTGGAGAGGGAGTGGCTCAGCACTAACATGTTTCTGCCAGCAGTGACTACTGAGGCCACACTTCCTGCTCGCCTGAAGCCACCCTACCTCATTTAACCACAAGGGGGTCCCCAAAGTGCAGGCTGGCCTTCCACCCAGGGGCACCAATTAGAGAAGTGTTTCTGGCTTCCTGAGATCCTCATTGAGTTGTAGATGGCATGTTACCACTTTGCCTCTAGGCTGTGAACAAGTCACATAACTTGGATACAGTTCCTGTTTCTATGGAAGGAAAGATTTCCAAATTGTTACTGTTATTTAATTTGATTTGAGTTTTGAAGTCTTTCAAAAATGCCCATGATGAATTAAATGGAAAAGGCAGATGATTAAACACACACACATACAGATTTACACGTTCCTGGTGATTTTCTTTCATATTCATCAATAGGAGATTGTTTCCCCAATGCTCTCTCCAGAAATAGGTTGTCTCCTTAAACTGAGTGCTTTAAACCACGGTGAGTTTTTAATAGAAACTGAAGTCGGGTGCCTGGCAGTCTTGGGCTCTCTGATCTCCAGCAGCTGCCCTAGGAGAGGGGAGTTTAGGAAAGCCCTTCCCCACTTTCAGCACAGCGTCTGTCTTAAGAGCTTTCATATCTGCTGAATTAGGGGTTAAGGGACAGGGAGCGCCACCTTTATCTTCTATTCTTCCTCTTTTCCCTCCATACTGAGGAGGAGGGGAAAGCAGGGCTCCAGGTTGTGGGGGTGCCAGATGAGACCTAATCTCCTCCTCTCACTCCTAAATTTTTTCAAGGTTTTCCCTGATATTTTGGCCTAGAACATTTCAAGATCATATTTAACTTTTTGACAACTGAAATTATTTTATCGCTCAATGTTTATTTATCTTTTCCTTTGAAGGCATTAATTTCATTTATTTGGTGAGTTATTTAAGCTCAAAAGAACTTTGTGCCAATCTCATTTGATATACTCAGTTGCCTAGGAACCATTCTACTAACCTGAGGATATTAAATGGTACATTTAATATGTACCACTTCTTTTTAATTGACAACTTATATTTGTATATATTTACAAGATACAATTTAATGTAATGATAAATATATTCATTGTGGAAAGATTAAATCAGGTTAATTAAAATAAAATGTACCACTTCTGATAGTAATTTTGAACTCTGGGACTTAATACTTTAACACTTGAAACTTGAAAGGAAAGGGAGCAATGTCCCTGCATAAAGTAATCTTAGAAATCATCATTTTCAAACTCTTTTTATCATATTCATTTCTTTGACAGAAATCCAAAGAGCCAGAAAAAAAAGTCTATTTTCTTTTAAAAATTATTTTTCCCACTTTCTTCTGAACATCCTCTAGGTAAATCAGGCATAATGGATTTCAAATTTTATTACACATTTCAAATTGACTGCTTTTATCACAGTCGAACCCAAACAATAACAGGGTAATGAAAACAACAACTGTTAATAGTCTTATGATTTTTACTTCCTTTAACATTATTAGTCATGTTACACTCTAAGGATTATGAAAGATAAATTATAGAAGAGATTATGTGATTAGTTATTAATTCTTTCCCTGCAGGATTGAGAACCAAAGGATATGATAATATTTCTTCATTACAGAAATATGCACTTCCCTAGTAATATAATCAAACTGCACTGAGGCATGGTAATGAGGGACAGGCAGAAAGCTGAAAAATGAATCAGACAGTTGTCTTCAAATCTCATTTTAGCCAAGTGTTTCCAATTTCTCTCCATCGAGACCTTTTGTTCCAGTTCACAACATCAATCAGAATTGATAGCATTCCTTCTTTGTCAGTGTATGGTGTTTTTGTTGTTTTCTGGAGTAGACTTGCATGATGGCCTATAATTTTTCCCTTACTCTGTCACATCCCAAATCCTGTGACCCGGATTAAGTAGTTCCCTTGCCGTTAGATTATGTATCTACTCGGTAGTAAATTGGCTGTTCTCTCTGAAATTATTCAAGCATAAAGATTATCTAAGCTTCAGATCACCAAGATATATTTTCTATTCAGTTTTCATCAAAAGAAATTGTTATGGAGTTACTCTTTCTTGAAACACACACACACACGTGAACTCTATGTACGCAGGTAAATACTGTCTGTGGTATTCAGCCTTCTGTCACGGAGACAAAATGCCACAGATACCCAACTTCAAAGGAGGAAAGTTTTATGTTTCAGAGGTTTCAGTCCCTGTTCTCTTGGCCCTGTGGCTTTGGGCCTGTGGCAAGGAAGAGCATCCCACGGAGCGCACATGGCCAAGGACACCACTCGCCGTCTTCTGGGTAGGAAGGAAAGAGGAGAGAGGAAGGCCAGATGCCAACATGGCCTCCACGGGCCTCCTTCAGGAACGCACTTCGTCCCCAGGCTCCAGCCCAAAGGGGGCCTCCACCTTCCAACAGCACCACAGGCGTTTGGCCTGTGGTCTCTGGGGGGCATTTCAGAACCCAACCCTAACTCATTCTCTCTCCCTCTCCTATACCTCTCTCTCCCTTTCATCTATCATCTGTCATTTGTCAATCATCCACCTACCCATTACCTATTTTCTATCTTTCTTAAATTGTTAGTTTATTTATTTGTCTGTTGAGACTTCGTTTTATTTTTCCTGGGCTCTGTGTCTTGTTTCCTTTTTATGTCTAGAACATGAAGCCCAAGGCCGCTTCACTCATTTTTTCCTTTCCACTGGGAAGCCCCTGAGGGAAGCCGGTAGATCTGAACCCTGCACTGGCCCTTGCAGATGCATTTACAACCCTCTGGAGTTACTAGCCCTGAGATCCAGCTCAGTCACCATACGTGAACCGCTGGGTCAAAGTGTTGAAGCCCAGAAAGAGATAATGGCCTTTTCCCTTACTTCAGTGAGCTTCTCAACACCTTTAGTGAGAGAGGAGGATGTGAGTTTCCCTGGCTACCCCTCCACTTCTTATCAGTTCCGTTTTTATTTTTCCATCATCAAGAATGTTAGCCTCTGTGTTACAGCAAAAGGTTGCTTCAAATGACACATCGCAGGAAGCAGGTTGTTGATTTTTATACATTTTGAAAAGTATAAAGTGTTACATAGTATGCAGCATTAGATATTTGTATGATAGGTTAATTTAAGTCTCTTGGATTAAATCTTCAAATAAAAATGTCCATTTCTCTGCTGCACACGTTAATCTGCTGTACGATTCAGAAAACACTGACAAAACGGATTAGAGAAAAAATTCTATGAACATAGAGGAGCAGGATAATAATTTCCCCAAACCAAACAAACAAAAACTCCAAAAGCAACCGTTGACTTTTTCAAATGAAAAATCATCACAGCTGTACAATCCTCAAATCACAACAGAGAACACTACTCTTCTCACCTGAGCTTCAGTTCAGCTTTTTGCCCAAGGTGAGTCGAGAAGAGTAGAACAATTTATTTCTTTAATGAAATGAGGCATGCTAATTAATAATGCTATGTGATGAATGTGCTTTACTTAGATAGTGGCATTCATATAAATTCATGCTATGCGCAGAGCTCAGCGACCTCAAAACTTGTCCCCTATGAAGAGCCAGGACCCTTTATTTCTGTGGAAAACGTCCTGACCTGTGTTCATACAGAGCAGCTTCCGGGATGGTGTACACTTGGAGGCCACAAGTAAAGGCAGAGCTTCCACTTTGGAAGGCTGGGTAAAATTTTCAGTCTATCCAATTCTTGAATCTTTTATTTGATTCTATTTCAGGGAAGACTTACTCCTCGCTGGCGGTAGCTGGCAAATGGAAGCACAGGGTTAAAATGGGCTCCAAATAGGGTTGCAGTCTCTCCTGGACCAGGCTAGGGACAACGGAGACCTCTAAACACCAAATGATTACACTCTTGTGTGTGTATTTTCAACACGTCCAGCAATGTGTCTTTGCTTATTTAGATTCCTATATTTGCAAAGTGATAAAATTGATTCTGCTGCTCATCAAACAGCAATATCAGGTGACTTATCTTGAGCCTTCATGTTCACTTTCAGAAATGCCTAATGGGTAAAAGGTTTAAATAAGTAAAAAAAAAAAATCAGAAGTTAAGAACAAAAGATCTTACTAATTACTGGTGCAGCCAATATGGAAAGCGGTATGGATCCCTGGGAAAACTTGGTCTGGCACCATTATTTGACCCAGTTATCCCATTCCTTGGTTTATACCTAAAGGACTTAAAATCAGCATACAAGGGGATGCAGCCACATCAATGTTTATAGCAGCACAATTCACTAATGCATTTTATATGAAAATATGAAATTTTCTATGAGTAGATAAATTGTGGAACCAACCTAGATGCCCTTCAGTAGATGAATGGATAAACTGTGATATATATATATACACACAATGGAATATTATTGAGCATTAAAAGAGAATAAAATCATGGCACTTACAAATTAATAAATAAATAAAGGTCTCACTAATTAAACCACCAAAAAATAAGATTAAAGGTAAGACCTTTATTTATTTATTAGTTTGTTATACATGATAGCAGAATGCATTTCAATTCATAGTACACATATAGAACACAGTTTTTCATGTCTCTGGTTGTACACAAAGTAGAGTCACACCATTTGTGTCTTCATACATGTACTTGGGGTAGTGATGTCCATCTCATTCTACCATCTTTCCTACCCTCAGAAGTGCCCTCCCCCTCCCTCCCCTTTGCCCTATCTAAAGTCCTTCCATACTCCCATGCTCTCCACTTCCATACCCATTATGGATCAGAATCCTCATATCAGAAAAAACATTTGCTATTTGTTTTTTTTAGGGTTGGCTTACCATAATATTCTCCAACTCTATCCATGTACCTGTAAATGTCATGATTTTATTAGCATTAGTCCATTATTTCAATTGCTCTACACAGAAGATCTTAAATAATGTCATGAGTTAAATCAAAATGTAAACTTCAATATTCGGTATAAACTTCTCTAAGTCACGTAAAGGATTCACAAAACTATTGGAAAACATTCTCTGTCAAGTAAAGCCATTTATGGGATGGTACTTCCCACAATGAGAACTTTTTATTTTTGTATTTTTGAAAGCTATGTAAATATATTTCTAGTTGCACAGGGTTCAACGTCTAGGAAACAATCTCAGTATCACATCATGAATGGTTTTTTTTGTCATCTTTTCCTAAAGTCTGTCTTCTTCACCTACCCTACCCCAGAGTGTCAGATCTTATATTTAACTCTCAGTCCTCCGACACATCAACATGTTCAGTCAGCTCTTTCTAGACTTTTTTGCATTTTGATTCATTGAGTTCTTCCTTTCCTCTTTGTGTGGTTAAAGTTTCCTCAGAAGAAATAATGGTGCTAGGTCTCAGATATATTAGAAATTTAACAAATGTTTGTGTTTATTGGAGGTGATGAGAATCCTGAAGGGAAATCAATATGCTTTCTTGTAGATTATCATGAGAAGTCAGTACAATGATTTATCAAACACAAATTCAGTCAATCTGCCAAGGGATGAATATTCCTCACATTTTGCTTTTTTTAAAGTAAATTTTTAACTTCCTCATTCTGTCAGTGAGTAAGCAAAGCCCCAGTTTCATATGAAGCATAATATTTTTATATTATAACCAGGAGAATATTTGCTTTTGTATTTGCATACAGGTTTTCTGTTTCTGCCACTTCTTAGCAGATCCAAATATTAATCTCACTATCCTCTTCACTGTTGTTCTCAGGACTCAGAAGCCAGAGGGTTACTACAAATACATTATAAACCGTAAGTAGGCATGTGCTTAGTAATCTGCATTTGAACTAAAACTCCTTCCATTATAATGATGGAGTAACTTATGATAAAACAATCTAATACAGGTGATAAACTGTCCCCTCTGCCAATTAAAAAATACATTTAGTGAATGTTTCTCTTCGATTCTCAAATATCCTTGATTTGCCTTGCCCAAATCATATTTAGACAAGTATAAAACAAACGAACAAACTTTGAACAGACTTTAATACAAACAGATTTTAATACAAACCTTCTTTTCTTTTTGAGCCATGTACACAGAATATAGCACATCCAACTTGAGAAAATAGCTTCAGGAGGTGCTGATGAAACAGAGGAGGTGCTCAGTCACACTCCTGGATATTGGCTCCTGGGTTTACTAGCTGATCACCAGGGCATTTTCCAATGTAAGCTGATTCTATTTAAGTACACTCTCCTCTCAGATGTCTTAGTATCGAACCTTAAAAATAATTTTCAGGTGTCGATTAATGTCCCCACAAGAACAGAAGAATGAATCTTTGCTACTTGAAGATCTGTAGTCGGCGGACCAACAGCATCAGTATCGGCGGCAATCTAATTTGGAAGATAGGGTGTCAGGCCCCATCCCAGCATTTTATCAAGATATCCGGAGATTCACACATTCACTTCAGCTTGGGAAGTACAGGCATATATGATCCTCTTCCTCATATATGTCCTCCTTTCCTGTGTGGGCCCTGTGTCAGCACACAACTCCCAGGGCCATATGAGTTTATAGTGAAGAAACCCAGTGACGGGGCAGGCAGAGGGTCCTGGAGCAGATCTGCTGCAGGCATGTGGTCAGAAGCTGGGCGCAGCCCTTGCCAGCTTGCTGCCTGCACAAACGCCCACTTTCAAATCCAGAACTGCTTCTTAGATAGATTTGTTCCTGAACTCTGATCTCTGTGCACAGGGCAACCGCATTTCTACTACTTGGCTTGGGCCTTCAAGCTGCTCAAAATTAGCACAGAACAGTCCAATGAGTGCTTACTTAACACTTCTTTATAATACTCTATTTCCAAAGATCCAGACTTAATACCAATCCTGGAGTAATCAGCGTTACCAGTGTCTTCTGAAACAACACTACAGGTCCTCACACAGGTCTGGGCAATGTATATGTCATATCTACTGCAGGTTGGGTTAAAAGACTCCCTCCCATCCAGTCCAGCGTATTGACCTTCAAGTCACTAAGGCAGTGGAAGGAGGCTTAGTCAAAGTTTATTGAGCTCTCTGGATCAGCACCACCAGAGACCACCACCATAATCAGATCTGAAACCTTCTTCAAAAGCAACTAATCCCACAATATTGTATATATTGAAATATCACTTGCCCCATAAATATGTGCAATTTTATATGTAAGCCAACAATTTTAAAAATGTTTAAAGAGCTGGAAATATTAATAATCCTGATGGATCATTGCACACTGAATATAGGTAATGAGTTATCACATCATTGTATAATTAACAGAACAATTAAAAATAATAAAACAGAACTTATTAGCTGGTTCTCCCCTACATTCTCCACTCTTTTCTCCTCCGATTCCATCACATTCTATGATCCCATGTTTCTCAAGGATGCAGGGATATTTTTCAGTAGGGACAAAGAGCAAAGCAATGGTTTCTATGTTAAATGACCATCGGAAAATAAAACGTATTTCCAGAACCCCAAATGGTTATAAAATTATTAATCTTAAATGCTGTTAAAGTTAACTCCAAAATGATTATACTGAAAGCATTATTAAACAATTATAAATACAAAACACTTTCATCATTTATTCCTATAGGGGAACCCTTTAGAGGGAAATACACTTTAATCTATATCACCACATATAATATTTTTTGAAACACAATTATAATAAAATAAAAATTATTTAAATAAAAATTTAGGAACTACTTTAGCTACATTCTAGTGATTTTCTTTTCTTTCTTTTTTTTTTTTTTTGATATGAGGTATTGAACCCAAAGCCACTTAATCACTGACTCACAACCCAACCCTTTTTATTTATTTTTTTCTTGCTTAATGCCTCACTAAGACCCTGAGGCTGGCCTCAAACTTGCAATCCTTATACCCCAGTCTCTCTAACTGCTGGGATTACAAGTGCATGCTACGTGTCAGGCATATACTAATGTTTTTCTACTACTTTTTGTACCAGTAGAATTTATTGTTTTAAGCAACAATTTGCAGAAGGAAGTTTTATCTAGAAATAACTATCTCTCATTGAGAAATAAAAGTTGCCAGATGGTGTCCTTGTTTGTAAATTATTTTATTTTGAAAGGACTGAAATGACAGACATTAGACATTTGAGCTGATTTGGTAAATTAATAGAGACACTTGCTACCATGAAATAGAGGCATTTAAATATTAGGATTATATAGGACATTGAGAAATAACTCAAAGTATAAAGATAAATTGTTTCTTTCCTAACCAATAGTTCCTTGTCTGTAGGTGTTCCATATTTCAAATATCAGAAATCCACAAAGCTATTAATTTTCCTCGTACATGAATTTCAAGATGTGCCATGTTAAGAATGAAGAAACACTGGGGAAATAGCTTAGTTGGTAGAGTGCTTGCTTCATGTGTTCAATCCCCAGCCCCACAAAAAAAAAAAAAAAAAAGTAGCAGTTTGGGCACTGCAGGAAATGCACATGGGTTACTTATGTGCTTTCAATTCCCCAGCCACACCAGGTGTCTCAGACTTTAATGTTCATCCCCAGAGAGACGATAACCAGACTTACAAAAACAGTCAAAAGGAAGAATTTAATAAGTGTCCTTTTATATATAGCTCAGTATGTTCGTTTCATAACATTGACGTATTATTGCATTGTGGTCAAGTTTCCTCTATATATGGTCACTTTGCTAATAAAAGCAAAATTTTAAAATCATATTTTAAAAGAATGTTTATTGAATGTTGACATGTGTGCCATAAAAATAACTGTTAGAAGGTCTGTAAAATATTTCGGCATGTTGTGGAGTGGCAGTGATGATTCGTTTAGCACAATGTGACTATTATGATGTGAACAGTCATCATTGATCCGAACTCAACTAGCCTAAATTTTTAACAGAATCAACAATTATTATGCTAATTTGGCCAAGATGTTATGATTACTTGAAATTTCAGTCAATAAACACAAACCAATTGCTCATAAACCCAAACTTTTCTTGCTCTTTCTATTATTCAGTGGCTGATTGAGAACTGATGACAATTTTTAAAGAATTTTATTTATGTTCCTATTACATTACACAAAATCACACACTAGCTTTGAGTTTTTATACTTTTCATTGATGTGATACATTTTTAAGTTAGCGGGCACTTCAGTAATATTTTTATTTCACTGAGAAATATCAATGTGCATATTTAAACAATTTATCATGAATCACCAGAGTGTGCCCTATATTTTATTATATATTTTCCATATCTTAATAACCCTCTAGACTATATATTTACTAAAAATTTCAGAAAATTATTTTTTATTAATGCTAATGTTTGTCAAATTACGTTTACGGCTTTAACGTCCCAGAGTGTGAAATTGATGCTAATCATTTTTAAGACACAT
The DNA here is from genome assembly GCF_052094955.1 of Ictidomys tridecemlineatus. NCBI lineage: Eukaryota > Metazoa > Chordata > Mammalia > Rodentia > Sciuridae > Ictidomys > Ictidomys tridecemlineatus. The sequence continues at coordinate 5,522,909 of NC_135489.1, forward strand.
CTAGAACAAGATCATAAATATGATATAGTAATTTAAAGAATTAAGAGAAAACTAAAATGCACGCTAAATGCATTTCAGTAATGGGTTCTATCCAAATAAGACAAATTTAAAATCTACGAGAGATAAATATTTTGGACAATTGAAAGGAAGAGAACTAGAATTATCCCAGCCTCTTCTCCCACACTTTATTTTTAACATCAGAACACTTTCACTGCAGCTATGTATGACCATCTGTCTCTCCCACAGGGTGGGTGTGAAGCTGTATTTTGTAGCCTATAAAAAGGGCATGCTGAAGTAACTGACACATGACAGGTGTTTAATATGTGGTTGACACTGTGATTACTGTCTATAGTAATAGTTGTCCATGAATTTAAAGAGTGGAGTCTACTACTAATGTTCTAGCACTGAAAGCAAAAATTAATGGTAACATGAAACGAGGATAAAAATCAGTTGCTGAGAAAACTGAAAAAAGTTTTGACTTATATCTTAGTTATATTTCAATTTTTTTCTAAACATTTACAAGCTAAAATTCTATCAATTGACCCACTATTATAAGTGGAATAACTAATAAATCAATGAATCAATAAACATTTATCTGTCATTCTGCTGCCTTTCACCACTACTAACTTCCTTATAAATATAATCTGAAACTTAAATTCAAACCTAACCTATTTTTTTCCATTATATAACAATGCTTATTGTATTCATTATATAACCTAGTTCATTATGTAGGTTAAAGGTTTCTTTTAATACATTATTTAAATATTTTCATTGCCACATAGAAAAAAAATAACTACAAAGCTGATAATAAAATTCAGTTCATGTGTGTTTGCATTTTCATTAGTTAAAAGAAATGCTATAGTGTGGCATTTAAGAAAGTTATTTGTTGTTACTTAATTTTTTTTCAGAGGTATGAAAGTCATACCTATACTTAATTAGCATCCCCAAATGCTCTAACAATCAGTCTATGCCTCACATTTCTTTCATGGATCTAGTACCCTTTCTTAATTAGTCTTGCACCCAAATTAGTCTTAATTAGTGATGGTCTGATAGAGTTGTGTTTATTTTGACAATAAGAGAGTATCAACTGATGAAATGTTGAAGTATCTGAAATAATGTACTACTGGAATAGTAAGGTGATATTTCCATTGTGTTAAACTCTCAGAAATGAGAGTAAAACTTAGCAACCAGTAGTATCCTAGGAAAAAAACTTCCCACAAAGCCCAGTGTACACAACCAATATATTAATAAAATGTTTTAGTGTAGTCTGGATTTTAGTGGATATAGTTTAGGGGGATGACAGATTATGGAGTCTTTTGTAGTCTGTACAGTTTTGGAAATTATGTCAATAGAATATATTTAACTCATAGGCTCTTATAATATCCTTCGGCCCCCAGGAAATGGCTTGCCTCACCTGACCATGCGCTGTGAGTTCCCTCTGCCCTAGCCTTCCATTCCGGCTGGACGGGTTAGATGTGGACTGCTTCATCACAGCACAGGCCTTACAGCTAGTTCTGTTCTAAGACAGAGAGCAGCCTGAGAAAGCCAACAGAAAAGGCCTTCGGAAGGCTTACCTGAAGAGACGCATTTCTTAGAGTGGAACCAAATACTGCCTAAATCTTCAAAGGAAAGAAGGTTCTGTGTAAAATCTGGAAGAATAAGAAATGCATTCGTTCAGTTCTAATGAACTGCGTTGGTAGACTTGGGGTTCATCTCTGATCAGCCTATCAGAAAAGACATTATTATGCAAGCCAAAGACTAATATTTTAAAAAAAATCAGGTTAAAAGTGCCATTTAAAGACTGTACTACCTTTGTTTAAGGGTGGTATGGACTATCAGCCAGTAGTCCGTGCAAACCTTGTGTAGAACCGAAGACAATCTTACTGCAGCGACTATCATCTTGGCAGAGTCTGTCAGTGGTAAAGACATGAAAAATGAAAATGCTGTCCCCCTCACTTTTTATCTTTTTTGGTCGCAGGCAAAGATATTGAAGGATACTGGAAAGAATTCTACATATTCTTCTTGTGTTTTTGCAGAGGCAAGCACTGCGTTTAGGGGAGAACGGAGACTATCCGCAAACCCCATCCTTGTCCCTAGGACTCCCCCAAGGTTCTGCCTGAGTCCGCTTGTCCGCAGCCTGCGGCAGGGAGGCACCAGCACCCATAGGTGGCGCCCCGCGTCCGTGCCTGTGCGTCTCGCCCTTGCTGCAGGCGCAACTGGGAAACCCGGCGCGTCTACCCAGGTCGTTAGAGCTTAGAGCCGACGTTTTAATAAATCAGCGCGGTGCCAAAGCGCTCCAGGAGCCCCGAGGTTCAGAGGAGCAGACACATAAACCTAGGCGGGAGGCATTTCTTCAATCCTTGCCAAAACCTGACGTTTCCCAAACTGGAGATTCTGGAACCACGGCCCTTAAACCTTTAAATTCAAAAGCTTTCTAGCTCCATACCAGTTTTTTTTTTTTTTTAACTGTTTTTTTTTTCTGGTCCTCTTCTTAATTATGAAAGTGATCACGCTATTCAAGATTAAGAGTTGGAGAGAATTTGGAAAAGGAAAGAAAGAATCTAAAAGAAGAGACGCCACTGATGCTTTTGAAGGTGCCTAATTTTTAAAAAGGCATCTAAGAGGATTTCGCTCTGGGTGTTTGGGTGAGAGCTGGACCAAGGCGGTGCAGGGTGCTGAGTGCGGGGTGGGGATGCGGGCGGCGGGAAGGCACACCGAGCCCCGGACGACTGCTATGCACACAGGCCTTAGGGCGTTGGCAACGCTGGGCTTTGCCCTCCAGAGTCTGGAGGAAAGGCCAGGGCCAAGAGGTCCCGCCAGCGATGCGCGTTGTGGGCGCGCTGGGCGCAGCAGCTGAGAAGCCCCAGGCAGCGGGCTTCGCGTGGTGCGGCTGAGGACTCGGTGCGGCTCAGTGCCGGGCGCGAAGCGTATGGGTTAGAGGCACCGGGCGAACGCAGAGTGGGGCGCGGCGCGGTGCGGCCGCGGGGCGCGCGGGCGCGGGGCGTGGTGTGTACCGGGAGCCCGCGCGGGCCGGCGCGGGAAAGCGGCAGGGCGGGGCGGCGCGGTTATTGGCCACGCGCTGGGAGAAAGGGTCGCGCTCCGAGTCCTCCTCCCGCCAGCTACCGCTCGCCTCATTTTCTCTAAGCAGAACAACTTCGCGGACAGCTGTACTCGCCCATCATGGATGTTCCAGGTAACCAAATCCCGGCCCTACCCCGCCAGGATCCTCGAGTTAACTGCCCTCTTGCATGCATTTTCATGAGGACCATCACAAGTCTATGTTCTACGAGAGAGAGAGAGAGAGAGAGAGAGAGAGAGAGAGAGAGAGAGAGAGAGAGAGAGAGAGGGTGAGGGAAGAATATCGCAATCATCTTGCATGGGGACTGAGGACAGAGAATATTTATCGAGAATAAACTTCTCCTGTTCTTAGAAAGAACACTGGAAGAGTTGTTCTGAGGCTGAGAGCCATGAGGAGGCAGGCATCTTTGCGTTTTGCTTCTTGGCTGGATATCGGAATGACCTGTCTGGTTTAATGACAGAGGGGACGGGGTGAAAGTGCCAAAAGGCATATAAGTTAGCAGAAATTTACAGGCGAAGAGCGGACGCGGGGTTCAGAAACAAGGGCTGGAAAATCAGCAAAGCCTAGGATTCCTGTTGGTGGAATCCTCAGCTCTTTGCAGGAGAAGAATCCAAGAGGTGGACCCAAGGGGGCTCATCAGTAGCCCCGGGATCCTTGGGAGTGGGTCTTGGCTTTAGTCTCCCCTGCACCCGTCTTTCTCCTCTCTTTCCTTTTTTATCTCATCTTAATCCCATTCACCCTAAGGAGATTCTCGGGGTTTGTTCTTTGGGTAGAAAATTGAATTATTATTATTTTTTAAAACGAGCTGCCACAAGACACCTTCTTATGGAAAAATAGAGGGTTAAAGGAAAGGCAGGGAAAAAAGGAGGTGGGTTTTTTTTTTTTTTGGTTTGACTTTCAAGAAAATGACGCTGAAATGAAGACGGTAAATCAGTTTCTTTTTCTTTATCCGCTTCTTAAACCCCCTCTTCCTTTAGCTAAGTGGGCAGGGGGCGGCGCTGACGCCCTCTCCAGGGTCTCGGACTCTGTCTTAGCAATGAGGTTCTGCAGCTTCGCGGGTCCTTGACCTCATGCACCCCTGCGCGAGCCACGCAGGAGCCTTCACCGACGCGCAGCACCGCGCGCCCGGGCTTTCTCTGAACCTGTTGGGCCAAGTCGGGGATGGGGGTGGTTGAGCTCAGACCAGGGGGACGGCCTTCCGGAAGGGAGCCCAAGAGCCGCTGGCACTGCTCCCCTCCGCCCCTCCCCCTAGCTTTGCCTCCCTACCTAAGGGTTTGGGTTCTTTGCCCTGACAGGTCCGCTGGCACCCTCCTTCTGAGAACTCCCTTGGCCTTGACCAGGAAAGCAGGGAACCGAGGCCAGAGAAGGCTACTTCTGTCCCGGAGCGATCCTGCGCGCTTCCTGGCGCTCTTCCAGCCCACGCCTGCCTCTGCCTTGCGCGCCGCCCCCCAACCCAGATGCCGGCGCCCGGCCGGGGCCCCCGCGGGCCGCGGCTGACCATGCCCGGGCGCCGGGGGGCGCTGCGCGAGCCGGCCGACTGTGGCTCCTGCCTGGGGGCGGCGCTGGCCTTGCTGCTGCTGCTGCTGCCAGCCTGCTGCCCGGTGCGGGCGCAGAACGACACGGAGCCCATCGTACTCGAGGGCAAGTGCCTGGTGGTGTGCGACTCGAGCCCGTCGGCGGATGGCGCGGTCACCTCCTCCCTGGGCATCTCCGTGCGCTCCGGCAGCGCCAAGGTGGCCTTCTCTGCCACACGGAGTACCAACCACGAGCCGTCGGAGATGAGCAACCGCACCATGACCATCTACTTCGACCAGGTCAGCCGGCTCGCTCGCCCACCCGCCGCCAGGGAGGAGAAGGCAGGGCAGGGGGCCAGAGCTGAGGTTCCCCTGTCTTGGACCTGGAGTTCCCTGGAGCTCCCTCCTCTCTGTTCTGCCCTACCTTTTGGCTCGCTGTTCTCTTTCTATTCACTCCTTTTCCACATTGCAGCATTCGTATTCTTAAATTACCAGTTTACTGAGCACTTGGATTACTGAGAATCCTTTAAAGATATCAAAGATAAAGGTCCTGTAAAACTGATATTTGAAATATATTTCCCAAAAGGAAACGTTGCCAGTATTACTTTTTGCTGAGGGTGGGTGGCTGGGGGCGGGTTGATGATGTTCAGGCAGTCAGGTGCCAATCTAAGGGCTGAGTGCATTCCAAACTCCTCCATTCAGAAAAGGAATACTCCAAAAGCCTAGCCCAGATCACAGAAGAGATGTTTATTTTAGAAGATGGAGTAGGGAGAAAAATAAGTGAGGAAGGTTGTAGGGGAAAGAGCAGGAATCATTATATAAATATAAAACAAAGTAACATGGTTGTATAAAAACAAGGTATAGAAAATGATACATACAGTATGCAAATGCCCTGTACACAATATGTCAATATGTAATTTAGCTGTATAAATAAGAACAAAGAGCAGTGACTTACTTTGCTGCAAGTCACTTAACTTCTGTCATTGGGTTCCAAGCAACCAAGACTCAGAGAGGGTCAAGCCTTTGCAATTCTTTCTCTGGGTGATTAGTGTTAAGGGTTGAAGGTTATGACCATCCTTTTGTGTCCTTCCGGGTTGATTCCTATTCTTTTTCAGAAACAAATTAAAAAGCCTTTTAGTGTTTTTCAAACTTTACCTCATCAGATAATCCTTTTGCCCAAGCACTTCCCACACAATGGAGCACTGGGCCATCCCTGAGCATACCTGTGCTCCAGGGAACACTTTCTGGTGGCTTTATTGTCTCCACCAGTCAGCTCCAGAACGTAATAGCAGGCACACACACACCTGGCCTCTTTTAGGCCAGGGTATTCATTTTGTAAATCTTATTAAGGATCTTCTGTTTGAAGGGGTGTGTTGCGGAGGGAGGGGGAATTTTTCTTTTATGTTTTTATTTATTTAAGATATAAAAATATTTTACTCATTTCCAAATCTTGGAGATAACAATGAAAGAGCATTCGGGAACTGTGTGCTCTATTAATAAGTTGTTCTCTATGTGCTATTAGTTTGTAACTATTTTTCATTTCCCAATGTCTTACCAATAGCTTCCACGGCATTTCCACATCCACCATTTCTTTGGGGTTTCAAGAACACGGTGATGAAGGGCAGGATCAGTAGTAATAGAATTCTAATTTACAGATAAGGAAACTGAGCAGGGCTAGGTCTTAATTGAGGTCCACTTTTCAGGGCCAGGATGGGTGTCCTTTCATCTGCACCAACGCTGTGAATTTGCCACTTTTCTAAATTCAGAACTGAGGCAAAGGAGTGCCTGTGAAGGGAAGGAGCAACCCTCAGGGCCCAGTGGGGAATTCTTTATTCTCCTTTAAAGCATTGTGAGAAGACTGAGAGCAGGGGCCCTGGTGGGCAAGGTGGGCTGAGGGGAGGGTCCAGGACACTGGGGAGTTCCCCAATCTACCTCAGCTTCACACATTGCCTTCAGGGTCGCAGCTGTTCACTTACAATGAGTGTGTAAGGAGTAACCACCAGAGTTACTCAGGCTGAGGCTTATTTTCTGATCAGATGATGAAGTCTTGAATCTAGGGTGTTGTTGCTGTTGGCTTTCTGTTTTAGAAACCAAAGCGCCAGTGGGCCATTTTATTATTTTTACTGAATTATAATTTGTATATGAGGAGGGACGGGGGCGGGATCTGGACAAATTGACCAGATTCTGTCTAGAAATGTCTGAAGGGGGGGGTTGGGTCATAACTGGGAACCTGCCATTCTACCAATTCTGCTATGATACTGTAACCCTCTGGTCCCCTCATATTTGAGGAAATCCTTTGACAGGCTCATGTGATCTCCTGTCAGGTGGCTAATTCTCTCATTTATTTTCTTGCATGTTGTAGGATTCTCTTAGTTTGAGCTGTGGGTGCCCAAGCTACCAGTTCAATTCTTTTTATTTATTGAAACTCATCTGCATGACACCATTGCTCAACTAACAGGTAAAACAGGTTGCTCAGAGGAAAGTGAGGAGAAACAGGCAGCAGTCATTGTTTACTGACAAAGCTCTTTCATTCAGTATGCATTATTGAGCACCTACTGTGTGATGCCAGGGGCTGGGAAATGGGGGGGGGCACATCTTAGAGACTATTGCTTCCCTGGGGGCAGGTGGAGTTAGGTCCTGGCTTCCGTTTATGGCAGCAGTCTCACTGAATCTGCCTCTTGCTCCATGGCCCTTTCCCCCACATCAGGTATGGAACTGTGTTTATGAAACAAAGCATCATGTTGAAGGTGTGGTAGGTAACCCACAGATCTCAGGAACAGACTTGAGCTGCTGCTATGTACCAAAGGGACTGTCTCCAGTCCCTTTCTCTCTGCCCTGACTCCAAGCATATCAAATCCACACTCATTTTCTGAATGCATGAATAAACCATAGTTGAAAAATCTTTAAAAATGATGATATATTAGAATAACTTTGAAATCGGTTCCTGCTGCAGGATGGTATAACTTCAGTTCTGCCCCCTTCCTGGAGAGGCCTGGCTGAGCCGAGCCAGTGTTGCCAGCTGCTCTGCATTAATGCAGGAAACCGGTGTCAGTGGTTGTCTGAGTATCATTAAAACAGGCTGAGCAGCAGCTGGCTGTTAGTACTGTATTCCCTCCCTCTTCTTTTTCAGGTCTTAGTAAATATCGGCAACCATTTTGATCTTGCCTCCAGTATATTTGTAGCTCCGCGAAAAGGGATCTATAGCTTCAGCTTCCATGTGGTCAAAGTGTACAACAGGCAAACCATCCAGGTGGGTAGCTTTCATAGGGGGGCCCATGCAGTTTGGTTAATGATTTCTCACTGCTGAAGGCCCATTTCTTGGCTCTGAGAGGCTGAGGAACTAAGGAACTGGGCTCTCCAGAGGTGCTTGGCCCTGAGCTCACTGGGGATCCTCTTCATCAGGCCCCTGGTGTGGGCTCTAAGGATGGGGGTGGGGAAGAAAACAGCAGGTGGGAGTGGGATTCTTTATGGTCTGCTGAGCTTTCCCCTCTGCATTTTAGGTCAGTTTAATGCAGAATGGCTACCCAGTGATCTCAGCATTTGCAGGAGACCAGGATGTGACCAGAGAAGCGGCCAGCAATGGAGTCCTGCTGCTCATGGAAAGGGAGGACAAAGTGCATCTTAAACTGGAGAGGGGCAACCTTATGGGGGGCTGGAAGTACTCCACGTTCTCGGGCTTCTTGGTTTTTCCTCTATAGACTCAGCCCCCCCGATGATGGGGAAGTTGCAATCTGGACGCAGGAATCCCCCCTTCATAACACCCTCAACTTGCCAGAATAGGACAACACATTTCCAGCCTCTGTCAGACTGTTGCGGTCCAAGAATGATTTCCTCCTAAATCTCCAGTATTTTCTTTGAATATTGACAATTCCTCGGGAACCTGGCCTCTAATTAGTTTTAGACGACAAGGTCTTAAGGAGAAATGAAATTATCGATTTGAGCAGTTTGTACCTGTGATTGTAAAGTCAATATTGGATTCTATTGTTGGGACCATTGACTTACCTTCTTTTGTTTGTACATTGTGTCATTGTCCCGATGGCAGGAGCACTGCTGTGGACCCCAGGATGGACTGCAGGTTGCAGTCGGGGCTCAAAGCAAGAGCCTGGCAAAGAACTACCCGTGGGACAGTCCTTGACCTGTGTCCCCTGTGTGTCTGTAGAGCCTTAAGAGGAAGAATGGCTTCACCCTCATTCTGTGCTTTTCCCCTGGGTGGATGGGAGGGGGCGGGGCATTGTGAACCTGTCAGGAAGTGCTTTATCCAGAGGAGCCAAGTGTGCAAGACTGGACTGACTGCGGTTTTGTTTTGTATTGTTTGTTTTCTTGAGCAGCTATATTTTCTTTGCACACGGGGCCCTCCATCCTTACCCCACTTTTAACTTCTGCACTGGGGTTGGGGTGGAGGGAGAAAATGTATGCTGAATTCATGGATGAGATAAAACAAAACAAAACAAAACCTGTATATTTTGTTTCGAATGAGACCTCACCAAACCAAAAGTATCTGTCTATCAGAGTCACAATAGCAAATGGACAAGTCTGCTTTTTCTTCCTGAGAGAGTCTCTCAGATGCATCTTTAGAACTTGCAACCTGGATTTTATTTATTTATTTATTTTTTATTTACACTTGGAATCCTTTAAGAACCTGGCATTGCTGGGTGGGCCTGAACTGTGCTGCTTGTGGCGCTGTCGTGACCAGATACCCTCAGCCCTGTTTTCCTCGAGTGCTTTGCCTTGTTTGGATCCACCTTGAGAGAGCACAGTGATCAGGTGCTTCAAAGAAGACAGGATCAGCCCCTCTTCCTTGGGATCGTCTTTTAATCTGCTAAGGAAAGGTCTTGGTTGACACTGGGGCAGGCACCTGGCAGGAAACCACTTGGAAGCCACAGCAACTAAAGGTATTGGTCAAAGCACCCGGGAGTGGTTTTACAAATGTTTTTTTTTTTTTTTTTTTGTGCAACACTGTTATTAAGACACAGCTGAGAGATGATGGGTGCAGGGCTCCTATGCCAAGGAAGTGTCACTAATCCCAAAGCAATCAAATATGAGACCTCAAACAGGATGTTAATTTGTTCTTTGTGTAACAATGTAACCAAAATATTGATAAAACTCACAATTTAAGATTCAGAATAAATGGGTTTGATGTCTGGCTTGCTCTAATCCCTCGGTATCGTCTCCCAACTGTCAAAATAATTGGGGAAGTAAAGGCCAAGTGTCAAGGACTTGGGGACTTTAAATCCATACGATGCCTCTTTTAAAAGTATGCACACAAACACGCACCCCTGTATGCAGATGCAGCTGTGGGTCTGGTAGGTATTGCATACTTAAATACATTCAATTTTGACTTGCAGTATTTTCCAACAGGAAGAGTTTGGGGAGAAACACAGAGGTGATAGCATTAAGAAGGTTTTATGGCAGGCTGTCTGCTGCCATCACAGGATCTCGGAATTGGTCCAAGGAGTCCTTTCCAGACTGTGTGCGGATGGGAGGCCTTGGGTTTCCAGTGCTCCCAGTTGGGATTACGAAAAGAGGTTTGACCAAGGGTCTAAGTTTTACTGTCCTTAAGTGAAGAACACAGTAAAACACAGAATTTGATTTGAGTTCAAAGTTTGTGAGGAAATAAATCAACCAAAAGTCTTGTAGAGTCCTCTGTTTCTGTGAGTAGGAGACTTACTTCCCGGAGTGGGCATTGTTTATTAATGCTGGGGACAGAAATAGAAGGCAGCTAGCTGGAGTGTGCGCCCTTTGTTGTTCTCAGTTATTTGAATCCTGTTTCACTCATTTCCTTAACTTTGTGTTCAGTTTAAAACAAACAGGAAACCTCATTAGAGGACCATATGAGTACTTGTTACTTTTATCCCTTAATATATAAATACGTGTATTTGTTTGTATTGATACCTTTATTACATGCTGATTGTTATTGGGTTATACTGTCTAATAAATAAGTTATTCAATTGACCTATCTAAAACTAAGTATATTTCAGGAGCTTATTTTATGTTAGTAAAGCAGCTTCATCTTGCAATTCCACCTCTTTCCCCACCCGTTCCCTTTTCTTTCTTGATTTGGATGTGGGCAGTGACACTAGGAGGAGGCCCTGCTGACAGCCTCTCTGAAGTTGTTCACCATCTACACAGGCATCTGCCCAGGCTGGATTTGGCTGAGAATCTTGAGAGATATGAAGCTTCCAGTTATGGTCCACACATATATAGGTCAGATCTAAAGCTGACGTGTGCATTTTCCTTTAATTGGAAAAAGGAGGTGTGTAACATGCCACAGCAAGTCTTGGCAGCCTTGGTGTGGGGTCTGGTTTTCTTGTCTGCAGAGTGAGATCATGGCCCTGTGTGGTCAGCTGCCCCCGGGAGCTGTTGTGAGGGGCCCCCAGAAGTGCTTTGAAAACAGGGCATTGGGGTAGTGTGGGTGTTACTGTGGCAGAAGCATTACCAGAAAGACAGGTTTTTTTCAACATGCAATTTGTGAAGATCATTTTAAATGAATATCTGACAGGAGGGCAATCGTACATGAAGGCAAATTTCCATGTTTCTCAGTGGACTATTAAAACTGCAGTGCTATATTGAGGGTTCCATTAGTTTGATTTTTAGGGATGATAATAATATCACAATACATAAATTTTAATTTAATTCCACTATCAGTTGGGATTTTTGGCTGTCCTGTGGGGTTCCTGTTCATCTTTATGTTACAATATGTACTGCCCATCTTTTAGAAAAATACACAAATGTAACATTTCTGATACAATTTAAAAAATATAATTTGATTAATATAGTTAATATTATGGCATTTTAAAATTAAGTTACTTTAGTTGACAAATGTTAGTTCTACTAAATTGTAAATGCCCTTAAGAGAAATACTATTTTCTTCGCTTATATTCCAATTTGAAATGCAGCCCCAGTGATTCAACACCAGGTCCCGGGAAACTGTTGTTACCATCTGTAATTCCTGAGCCGTTTTTGCACCCTAATATTTTTAATATATGTGTTTATGTGCAAGTGAAATGATCAACATTTCTACAATGTGTGCTTTCTAAGGCTGCTCAGAGTACATGTGATAAAAACCTACTTATCATTAGCATGAAAACTCATGGAACCCTGTAGAGATGACATAGATTTACTTGTTTAAAAAAAGAATTAGCTAAATCTAGTTATATTGAAATTCAGAAAGAAAAATAGAATATACATATAAAGCAAAACAAAACCTTTGCTGAATATTTTATTTTACTTGTGGTATTGTTATTAAGGAAATTACAGTGGGCATATTCATAGTAACTATTACATCATACTGTTGAACTGTGAATACACTTACAAACACACCTACCTGATCTGTTAACATGGTAATATAATAAAAAATTATATGGATCGGCTACATTCTCCTGGAATCTGGAAGATGTAAGAGGAAAATTTGATGAATCACTTTCTACAAGCAAAACAAAAGCAGCGGCTGCTCCTTCCTGTGCTTCAGCTGTGCCAAAAGGAGCCAAGTCTGTTCTGTCAATTCCTGAGCCCACATTTTGCATCTTTTATAAAGGAACAAACGTTGTAAGAAGATAACATGGCTATGAATAAAATGGTCAACGTTTGTTTATATTTCTATGGCATACGAAATACATAATAATCTAATGCATAAATGCACATGGTTGAAGGAATTCTTATTATTTTTAACATGGTGTAAATAAATGGGAAACTCATAGAAGCTGGTTGCGTTGAATCATTCTAAAGGGTCAATGGTTCACTCTGTAAAATCACTTGTAAAAACTGCAAGACTATAATGAGTTTTGTCCTTTTGCTTTGCTTATGTGAAAATTTACTTATTGAAATTCTGTTTCCAAAATGGACACTTTGTTACTAAAATGGGAAATTACAAACATTTTAAAATTTAAGAGCCAAGCTTATAAATTTGTAAGAGTCTCTAAATTATTTTTGTTAGCCTTTAAGGCTCAAACACACCAAACATAATGAAAAGAATAACATACTCTTCCCACCCTGGTTTTGTTGTTTTACTCTTTTTGTGCCCTGTAACTTTTTCTCTGTACATTGGGAAGAGGTTAGCTGGTGATGGCCAAAATCATTAGTCAAATCTGTTTATGAATTTTCCTAGCATTTCAAACCATATTTTTTGCATATAGAATTCTCCAAAAACATATTTACTGCTTTTGCAGTCAGGCTACAATTCATTTTTTGTAGATATATCAAATGTTGTTATGTTACATAGAGTGATGTGATTGGACACATTCAGTCCTTGCAGCCTCTCTCCCTCCCCCAAATAGGAAAAAGTTATGCTGAAAGTCTTTTAAAAGATCTCTTGACTATAAACTTCAAAAAATGTCATGTATGTGAGTTTGTATAATAACATTAACAGAAATATGAATCTTAACCAAATGAGCTTTCCTTACATCCTCAAACCCAGTAGGGTAACTTGAAATTTGCAAGGGCAAAAGGCACATAATTTTACCTCCTACAGATAATAGGAGTTCTGTTCCATCTTCCTAAGTGGGTTTTGCTGTGGATTTCCATCACTGGAATCACTTAAGTGTCTACAGCGTCATAAATCACCATCTTCATCAGCTTGCCCACATGCATTTGCTGTGTCTTGTAAATGAGCTGCTTGACAACTTAATTTGGAGAAGGAATCTTCATTCCCTCTTCTTAATGCCTACAGCAGGACTCCCCAGGGTGAGGATGCCTCCTTGCAGGGGAGCCAGCTAAGGAGTGGAAGCGGCTTATTAATGAACCACCACCAGTCCTGCATCCTGACTAGCAGTGCCTACATGTTCACCATCGTCCCTCCATATTCTTCAGGAATACTGATTTCGCCTTGGATTACATATCAGGTTGCAAAGGACACTAAGTTGTAGAAAACCAGCAATGCTTCGCAATGTGCGTCTCCTAGCTATTTTACGTCTATTGAATTCTATTTTATTAATTTAAAAATGCATGTGCCCATCTCATTTGCTTCCAAAGTGCCCTAGCACATAGGACATATAATTATTCCCTTGACTTTACACTAAAAATTGATCATTTACTGTGATTCTGGAATTATTATGATTATACACCTGACTTAAGCATATCATAGTAAAAAAGACTATCTAAAATATAGCTCAGTTAAGTAACACTTGGCAAATTTTCCTTACTAAAATACCTCACTTGCAATATTTTTACATGGGTCTCTTTATTTAAAGATTTTAGCCAGCTTTAAGAGTGTACTATTCTATGAAATGTTTGTCTTTGGAATGCTATTTTTAAATAATCACGTAACTTTAGATCATAAACAGTATATTTCCAGAAAGTAGTCTATCACTGAAAAGCAAATTTAGGATGTGAAAACCTGTCTTCTTCTTATATTTTCAGCACCATGTCAGGATACCATATTCTGGAATTGTAAACTGTCAATGGAAAGAGCAATTATATTACTCATAAAAATGATCTATGCTTTTGGGGACCAGGTGTAGATATTTCCTTTTTCATTCCACAAAATATCTACGGTTGCCTAGGGGCCAGATAGTGTGCTTACAGAGGATGACAGAAAAAATGAAGACACACTCAGTGTGAATCAAGAACTCTGTCCTTGTTAAAATCAGCCTGGAGGGTATCAAGTTTAATGGATGGTGAGGGGTAGACTGGAGAGGGTGTGGGAGGAAACTTTGAGTGCCTATGGGCTGAGGTGAAGAACGTAGTTTACATTTTTCACATATGAAGAAGAGAATGTTATTCTGGCACTGACATGGAATACTGAACATTAGCTGATATCTCAATTAAGAGCTCCTGTGTTACCTCCCTTCCCTTGCTGAACACGGTGGGATCTTTAGCCAACTAATGGCTGACGAGGGCTCCTGGACCAGCCTTGGAAGTACTACAGTGTATGGGGCAGACTCAGGGAATGCTCGGTGCTTTGAATGCAGGACAGTCTTGAGTTGCCCATTTTATACCTCATGATCTCTCCTGCTAGGTGGCGAGTTACTTGGAATGACAGAGTCATGTGAGAAGTAGACAAATCCTTAGAAACAGTCACGTAGCAAAGATCAAATGAGACGGCAGTTGATGCCTGTGTTCAACAGACCCATCAGGGAGCCATGCCGAGCACTTTGGTGTTTGTATATGATATTAATTAAATGAATAAAGATCTTACTTAAGAAAAAAACAAGGGAGAACTATGAGCCCAGAAGGCATGGGTAGAATCATGACTTCTGTATGTATTATATTTCTGCAACTTTGCACACATGTATTTGTGCACATGTGAGTATGTGAGTATGAATAATATTTATAATTAAAATTTACCACTATCATAGCCTTCTCTATATTTTAAGCCATTCTGAAAACTTGCTCTCAATAGAAGGGATGATGGACCCAGTGTCTTTGCTTCGGTATAGAGTTTCACTTACACTTCTCCCTCTCAATTATTTTGCCTGTGTTTTGCAATTATTTTTTGTATTCAATCTTCAGAATTTATTTCACCAGAAGGTAGAAATTACATCTGGTCTCCCAGACAGACAGAGATTGAGAATTGTTGAGAGTAATTAGACCAGCTGGAGCCATAAATCCAGTAGAAAGTTATGATCAGTGGATCATGGCCTAATCTTCTCTTCACCCATCGCATCTGAATTACCTTGGCACAAAAACATGACAAGGGGCTGGAGTTTTAAAGGAAATTGCCACATCTCCCCAGTCATTAGCAGGCAAAAGGCATGCGTGCATCAGGCTGTGTTAATTAGGGAAGACTTATTCTCCCCAAAGACCTATTACTTTTTCATACTTTTTTTAAATGTCTCAAAATATACTGCACCAAACAGTGGATGTGATATGATTTTTTTATTTACGGTTCTCAATAAATTTCTGAGTTTGTTTGTTAGAAAAAAAATTATTTGTTAAAATAAATTTTGTCTCTTTATCTTAATGGAGAACTGAAGTGATCCTAAATTTATTTTATTATATTTTCTTCCAAAATTCCAGAAACATTCATTTCAGGGGAAAAAAATATCCCCAATAGATGGTGCTGCTGCTGTGATTTAAGCCATTGCATAATTAGTATGCAAAATGTTCCATGGAGAGGCCTCTGGGAATTCCCTTACATCAAGTTATAGAAAGACAAAAATGTGGCTTTATTTTTGCTAAATGCAAATTGACGTAATTGTGTAATTTGAAAACCTCAGAAAGATTTTGTGATGTTTTGAGCTTAAGAATTTACTTTTCTCCATTGTTCATGTCTCAAATATCTTTGAAATACAAATGCAAACAAAATTAACTCTTATGAAAGGATGAGATGATTGGCCTTCCAGGTTTTTCTCCCATAATGCTCATGGGTCTCTTAAAGTTATACGGTGAAAATGAGAGTGTACATTGTATGGGTTCCTTCCTTTATATTTAGAAGAAGATGTCTGGATGTGAGAAGTGTGTTGGAAGAATGATGTTGCTTCCAAATGCTGATAGTGAACACTTAATATGGCCAAAGAATTGAGTGCTCTGCTGTGATCTGTCCCTACAACCATTAGGACATTACTTCCAGCAGATACTTTAAATGCTATGATCAAGGTCTCAGCACAAGTATGTTGCAGAGATGCAATTTGAATTGTGCACTCTCGTACTTCAGAACCCCCTTTTTAAAGACTATTGTTTGTATGGCATCTCAGTATGAACAGTACAGTGTGAAAAGGCATTTTGTCAAATAAGAAAGCTACATTCTATCAGTAATCTCATACCTGCATCACATTTATCTCAATAAAGCACATTGTTTTTTAAAAAACAATTTTAAGGCTGCAAATATAATAACTGCTTTATTATAATTGTAATAGAAAAATTGCAATATTTTTATAATATAAATTTACCAAAACTCTCATATCAGAAACACTGAAGTTTGGGTTCTCACTGGTTAGTCGTCATCCCCATGCACACACACACACACACACACACACAAAATGGAAACATTTTTTCCTTTATTTCTCTTGACAGAATTCTTTGCAAAGACAAACTCAAAATTACTCAGGCATGTAAATAAAAAGTTTATTTTCTCAACGATGTTGCATGTTTTATAAGTCCACATATCACTCTCTGTTTAGGAGTGTAGAGCAAAGGCTAAGAAATCAAGTGCATTAAGCAACTGATATGTACCTGAGGTGAGCAACATGCCTCTTTAAACTTGCCTGATTGGAGAAGTCTCCCTCAGAACTAGGAATAAGAAAGTTCCTGAAATGATTGCATGCCTTGCCCTAAAGCATAGTAGCAAATTTAAAACTAACTAAATTAAACCAAGGGGAGATTCTAAAGATGAAGAGTGGCATTTAGTTGTAGCCTACCTGTACACCAGAAGAAACAAAGTTTCAAAGTGAGGTGTTAAAAAGGCTACACAAAAGATATCTCCAAACTTTTTGAAGTTGATTTCTCTTTTTTTGTTACCTCCATGACCCTTTTTGTAGCACATTCACAATCCTAAAGATTGTGGATGTAGAAAAGGGCTTATAATAGGAACTGTTACATCTAAACTCTCTATAATTCATGTGTTCATGATACTTTAAAAACAATATAGGTTTTTTAAAATTTTTTTGGTAGTTGTAGATGGACAGAATACCTTTATTTTATATGTTAATTTTTATGTGGTGCTGAGGATCAAACCCAGTGCTTCACACATGCTAGACAAGTGCTTTGCCACTGAACTATATCCCTAGCCCAAAAACAATATAGTTTTTTTTAACTTGTTTAAGGTACTTATGAAAAGAAATGGTATCATGTTTCAATCCTAAAAGGTAAAGCAAACAATTGCCATTAATATTCTAATTTAACTATAATAAGAGCTTTGATCTTGGAGGGTAAGTAAGCACCTGTTTGTATAACAGGAATTGTCTTGGTTCTTCACTCTTCCAGCAAGTAGGAAGCGTAAAAAGGACCCCTCCCTTGGTACAGCTGACAGGGAGATCTGATAAATGTGCAGCAACTACATACAGGGATGTTTTGTTTTTCAGTGAGTTAAGATTTAAGTAAAATCCAAAATGAATGTAAATTTAAATTTAGATTTTGTTCATTTAATTGCTTTTCATAAAAATATTGATATTTTCTGTAGATAACTCAGGACAGATTGGTTCAAATCAAATGCTATCAAGTTGAGCCTATTGGCCCGTAAGATAATATCACTTTGTAGGGGTATTACCTGAACATGGGGTCACAGTCTGTGGATCCTATTTTGGAACTGTGGAAGTTTATGTTGAGGCCAACTCTGGTGGTTTCCCCTTCAGTTGGAAAACATCTGAGAGATCTTGTGACACAGTGTCAAGCTCCACATCTTCTCAGGCTCCAGCCACAGAGGGGCTGGGTCAGGGCTGCAGCAGATCCTCTGGCATTTCCTTTAGGAACGTTTCCAGAAAGTGCATCATATCCCTGACCTACAGGCTTTAACTTCAAAAGCACATATGCTTTTGGAGAAGAATTACGATGAATAAATAAATAAAATAAGACTTTGTAATTAGAAATAAATGTAGGGAAAAAAAGATGATGATACGAATATCAAAATATACACATGAATAGACTAGGTAGGTAGATAGGTGGATGATACAGAGGTGCCTGCATGGATAGGCCCATGGATACTGTAAGTGGATGGTGGTTTGGGAATAACAAAGACTCTCTCCCTGACCTAATCTAAGCAGGGCCTTTGAGCCCCCTTTGTACTAAGCCTTGTTCTGGGCCTGGTCTTTAATTTTGCCCACCCTGGTTGTTTAATAGCAAGAATCCTATTAAAGTGTAACATTTAACATTTTAGGAGAGACATGAGTCTAACTTGCCATCCAACCCAGTGCTCTGGAGGAAGAAGGTTGTCTGAGGAGTAACAAGCTTGTGAGTATATTCTCAAGGGTGGGTCAGGGCTCTAGCTCCTGCTAAGAAAAGGATCTTCCAGGACGGTGTCTTCGTGGCTCTTTTTGAGAGGGATTGACTCCTCAGCCTTTGAGTGGGAAATCCCCTGCTCTTTGATGAGGCCTCCTTCAGCAGTGGGTGAGGGTCCTGGCACCCTGGGTGTCTGATCATAAGACACAGGCTGGATGGAGACCGGGAGGCTTCCCTGCGAGCTGCAGCTCCTTCAGAACCCAGAAGCTTCTCCGTGATGACACCTTCCACTGTCCTCTGACCCCACAGCCTCCTCAACCCCTCCCACTGCACCCTCTGCCTGTGATGCCAGTTCTTCCTTTCTTACTGGCAGGATCTTATTAAGGATGATTTGAAACTTCTTTGGTGAACTTCAGATACCTCCTCCGTCCTCCCCTTTCTGGTTACAATCCTCCTTGTTCCATCTTCCATCTTCTCTTCAAGTCCCTGAGTCCTCTGATTTGAACATCTTCAAACCCTGACCTCCTCTCTCCCTCTGAACACACTGCCACACTTCTCTGTGGGTATTCCAGCCCCTCCCCCAGCACCTTCCACCTTGAACTTTTGGTCCCTACCCCCCATCACAGACTCTCAAGGGACTCGGGCCACTACATACCAGGGGAAAAGAAGATCTTAAAGCATCCCCCACAAATCAGCATAGAAATCACTAGCTCTGCTACTGAGCAAGTAGGCTGAATGCTCTCCATCCAACAGAAACGCGACTCAGAAACAAACCAGAGCCAAGTGAGCCACGATTTCACAAAACCAGGCGTTTATAGTACTGTTTATGTGATTCACAATCACATGCTTGGAATGAAAGCTGTAAGTGCTGTATTGGCATCTGTCTGCGTGTTTGTGGTGTGCAGGCACATACACTCTGTGTGTGTGATGCTCTTCTGACTGTGGATGGTATTATCACACTCAATCACGGAATCCTGTGAAAGAATCGCATTCAAAGGCTGCAGAGATAGATAAGTGCTTACATAAATAGTCTTAGAAATCCCAGAAATATAGTTACTAACCCAAATGTTTTCCACTTTCACATGACTTGAGTAGATCTTTGACTAATAAGACTATTTTGGTATTACTGACTTATTAAAAACCAGTATGTTTTCTGGGGTATCAGAATTAAGCATGATATGAGCATTCATTTATATTCTGCTTTATCTTACTAATTAAATGAGGTAAGATACTGGATGTCTTAGAGTATAAATGTTATAAATTTAACCTATGAACAAATGTACAAGTAAAGATGAAATACAGGGGGCTGGGGTTGTGGCTCAGCTGTAGAGCACTCACGTAGCATATGCAAGGCCCTGGGTTTGATTCTTGGCACAACATAAAGATGAATAAAATGAAAGTATTGTGAGCAACTACTATTAAAAATAAATATTAAAAAAACTTTGGAAAAAAAGATGAAATATAAATGAATAACTTCATTCATATCAAACACAGCAGAAAAACAAAACACTCAGATGTTAAGCTATTTTAGGGTTTTTGCTTTTATGGTAGTTGTCTGATAAGCAGGTGCTATAAAAAAAAGTTAAAGGGGTGATAACTTGAAACAATGGTTGTCTTTGCTTAATGTTAAAATTGTCTAAAAATCGTTCCTAGAATATTCCCAGTAATTTTCAACCTTTGAGTTATGTGAAGTTAAGCAACAGGTATTCATTAATCAAAAAGATAAATTACTGTAACATGAAGCCTAAATATAATTTTTAAAATTTTATCTTTTTCTTTTATGTGGTAAAAAGAGGCAAAATAAAATTTTAAAACTTAACCAGAGTAAAGGAAAAGAACACTGTTAAAAATGTGGGATATATGATTTAAAGGACAAAAGTAATTGTGTCCTTCTTAGAAAGAAGAAAACATAGAAGAACAACTGAATGGATCTAAAAATTTTTAGACAGTTTGCAGAAAAAAAGAATTTTGGAAAAAAAGAATCTTATCATTTGTTGAAAACTGACTAAGATTGGATGGAGTTACTTATAAAATTGTTCTTCTGTTTTTAAGGCTTAGTATTGATAGCACATCAATGCTGAACTAGAATGTGGATTTCTCTTTATTAAAACAGTCGGGTTCTTCAAGACTATTGGTCTTCTCTTAATAAGAAATTGTACAAGAGTTCTCTTTACCTTTTAAGTGTCTATGTAGGAAATTCAGTATCTTATAAAAAAAAATTCCCTCTGCTTTATGTGTGCTTAATATTGTGCTCTTGATTTTAAGAGAAACAGGTCTTCTTATTTAAGAAAAGAACTATATTTTTGTGAGATCTACATTTAATTTTGTATTATTTCATTGTCATCTCAGTTAAAAGAGAAGCTAAATATTGGTTCACAGTAACCTAATATCTTGTTTAATCAAACCTTGTAATATTTTTGACATTTTCCCTTATTAGAATCAAATCTCACATGAATTCTTCATAATGTAGATCTGACTTTCCAAGAAGGCCCCCGGAAAGGCCAAAGCATCTTTAACTATGACCATTTAAAAATCTTTTCACATCCACAGATAGCTTTTGTTTCATTCTAATTCTTCCCCAAGAGCATAGATCCAGATAGATCCATTAAATTGCTAACACAAGGTCAAGCATGTCACAAATTAAGTACATGAGACTGAACGAGCTCATCAAGAGTGATTATGACTTTTTGGAGTATTGGTGGATGTTCAGTGTCTAATTTCCAGGCACAACAAACTGCTTTTGCTTTTCTCTTAAATTATAGTTCATAAAAACCTTGTAGATGACACTTTTGTAAATAGAAGTGAAACACTTTTCCCCCCCTTCTTCCTGCCTAATCCCTCTAGCTTCTGGAAACTCTCACGGAGACTCCACTTACACACTTCACTAAGGCACTGTCCTTGTCATAGCACATAACTGGAAACTTACATAACCAAGCCTTCCACTGGTGTGTCATGCTTGGGAATGATGTACCGAGAATGAGATATGACCAATTTTATGAAACCGAGACTGACTTTCTTGGAGGCAATTCTTGCAAAGCTTGGGAAAAACAGCCTGGCACCCAGCTTGCAGCATCCCCAGCCTTTGAGGTGAGTACAGAAGGTCATTTCTCGGTGGCTCCAGAAGCTCATGATGATTTGAGTCCTTGAGAAGGGAGGAATTCACTCAAATCTATGAGTACTGAAGTTGAAGTCCCCTGGGGATTTTTGGCTTGTTTCCTAAGCCTCAGGAGACTTTTAAAAGTCTAATCTGAGATTCCTTATGAAAGATGTCAGAAATGTAAACTTAAAAAGACCTACATTGGCAATTAACACTTTTGTTGCACTTATATAAATGGCCCGGTCAAATCTAATCAGAACAGGACTTATTTTGTAAAGAAGAATATTCTTACTTTGGTGATCTTTAAAAATAAATAGTGGGACTCCACCTCTTGGGTCCCCTTCTTCCTCCAGGAGAAGTCTTTTTTGCTGTCCTTTAATAAACTTCTAATTTCTACTCTGAAAATAAATAAATAAATAAATAGTGATTTATGTAGAAAGGGGAGTTCATAACCCAATTGAGTCAAATGTATGAAAGATGATATATCATGAGCTTTGTAATGTTTTGAAAAACCAATAAAAATATTAAAAAAGAATTATTAATATGCAAAAACAACTGAAAAAAAAGAAATGTTCTGGTCTGGGAAACTAGCACACCTCTGTGTGCCATCAGATTAGGGTTTCCTTGATTGTCTTTGAGGTTTGACTGTCTGTGAAATAGAATGGGTTTGGCTTCTTGCAGATTTGGTCAGTCCCTACCACATCTCAACTCTTCTTTCTCCCTATCATTGGGCTATAACTCTCCAATTCTTTGGTCATCCTCCTTAACTGGTGTCCCTGAGAACCAAGACCTGACTCCCAGGATCCTTATAGGGTCCTTAGTAACCATTCCCCTAGAAGATGCCCAGCTAGCTGAAGGAGCAGGACCCTCAGCCTGGCCCTGGGCTGCTGCCCTGCAGACATCTTGGGACGCGTCCTGCCCAACATCTAGAATTATCCCTGAGTGCTCTACCACCAAGTCATGGCAGCTGACCTTAGGGAATAGGAGGCAATGGAAGGAGAGCTGGACTTACACTGTCCAGAGGTAGCAGTACCTCTACTCTGAATAGAGGAGGGACTCACGAGGTTTCTCTCCTTGACTGGACTTTAGAGAGGACCATGGGCCCTCTTTTTCATCAAGGTCTCATCCCAGGGCCTTGTCCTCAACCCTGCCTAGCCAGTGGTAGCCGGAATCCTGCTAAGACTGATTGATGGGACTCCCCTTGATATCTGATCACCTGCTCTATGTTATGAAATTCCTCATCCTTCACCCTTGACAGCTGCTCACTCTGCCTTACCTTTAGCAAGAATCCTCTTAAATCAGCTGAAATTTTCCTGTTGGTATTTTCTTTGTTGACTCCTTGACTCTACTTTTGATTATAAATCTCCATCTCTCTTTGTTGTCTTTGGAGTTGATCTCAATCTCTCTGCAATTATGAATCTTTACACCAATTGCAGCCCCGTTTAAAGTCTTTTTTGCAAGTGTCAGAATGAGTTTCTTGTTAACAAATGTATGCGTAAGTATAAAATAAATTTAGGCAAATAATATACATAGAATATATATATATATATATATATATATATATATATATATATATATAACTGTACGTGTACTTATGCAGAACATATTTATATGTGTGTGTGTTAGATATAATCACACATATGAAAATAGGGATAAAACAGAGTAAGAAATAAAAACACTATTCAAAGAATAAATCTGACTTTTTGAAACACTTATGAAACACATTCGTCTCAGAGTACTATGACCTTCTGCCCGGGAAGCTATGATGTGCATGGTGTAAACTCAGGTGGCCACACAGCTGAGGGCAGAGCACAATTCTGTAGCACTTGTGTGTACCAGCCTGTGTTCTGCAAGAGACTTAAATGCCTTTGTTCATGCCAGCTCTACAGCATGGGTATGAGTATCACCCTCCAGCTTTTCCATGGTCAGACGGTAAGGGCAGGAGCTCTGACTCCAGCTAGACAGATTCCAGTCTGTTCTTCTGACCACCACCTTGTACAATCTCTCCGACGATTCCAACATTAAACTCCGATGGCACAGCACATGGACTGCACCACTCTGACTGTTGAATCAGATTTTATAACCATCAGAATGAACAAATGCTGTGATCTGGATGAAGACTGTGTCATGTGCCCCCAGTTGATGAGGAGTTCAGCCAGTTCTTCATTCTTCTGCCCACAGAGCCCAGCCACAGTACCAAGTCCACTGATTTCCCAGACACACATTTCTGATTTCCCACCGCAGAAGAAGCCTTTCACCCATGCGCTGGATTTCTAGGGCTACTTCCTGCTGTGCTCTCTGCTATGGCCCCTTGCTGTGGAGCTGGAGCCTGGTTGTTGCTGGCCTGCCCTGTGTTTCTGTGCCAGCTGGAGAGGAGTTCCTGAGCCCTGGCTTCCACCCTGGGCCAAGTTTTAATAATCAAGTTCCTGGTCTTTTTCTGATACCTGGTTTTGTGATGAGCACTTTTACCCTCTGTTCTCACCAGGTTTAGGTGGCTTTTCCTCTGCACTTGGCAGTTGGTTTTCCTGAGGCAGGTGACCTTGTCCTGAGGTCCCTGGCTCAGAATTTTCAAATCTTGGCATCTCTCAAATCTCTGAACACCTTTTCTCCTGGACCCCTCAGTTCCTTCACTTTTTACATCTGTCAAGTGATCACTGTTTTATAAGTGATCTTTGGGGAGTTTTTCTAGTTCTAAGAAGAGGGGGATGAGGTGATCTTCCTTGGAAAGGGAATACCTCAGGGGAATTTTGGGGAAGATATTTAAGTTTCCCAGTAAGAAGTCAGGAGGGTTCTCATTCAGTGACTTTCACTCAGGTGACGTGAATGGGAAGGGTTAGAGAAACGAAAAGGAGGCAGCACTGGGAACCATGAAGTCGGGGCTTGTCGATGGAAACAGAGGGACCGGAGAGTCATGCTGGTCTTGGGTGACTATCTATTTCTGTCAGAGAGAGAGAGAGAGAGAGAGAGAGAGAGAGAGAGAGAGAGAGAGAACTAGTCTCATTGACAAAGATGGAATAAGAACAACCATATTTACTTATTACAGCAATATATGAGTGTTAAATTTTCTAATAATTTTATGTGATAATCTTACCTGAATTCTCTTTAATGTATCATATCCCTAGATTAGAAAAAAATTAATAATTATATGTTTCTTTGATATTTTATGAATATATTTCATAAAAATTACTACAAAACAATTCGTCTATATACTATAATGTGTACAATTACTCAATTATCTAATGAAAAATTCCTTTAATAACGTGTTGATCTTGAATTCACATTGCAGCTTACAAAGTGCCTCATTTCCTTATTTATTTATTTTAAATTGTTTAATTTTTACTTTAAAACACTCAGTTCAATTAACCTGCTTATCAGGTTTATAGGGTACAATATGGAGTAAAGTTTACCCTTTTACATACAGTGTAGAGTTCTCTTGGTTGTAACAACTCAGATACACCTCTGGCCCCACCTTGATCAAGTGAAGAGAGTGTCCATCAGCCTCCGTCACCTGATTTCTGTGTCCCCTGTTCCCAGGACTTGACGTCTCTGGTCCATTCTGTACTGCAGAAGGCCATTTAAATGGGGTAAAGCTGCATGTGGGTCTTGGCTCTGGCTGTTTTCCCTGGCATCAAGTGTTTGACAAGATCCCTCCATATCACTGCATGTGTGAGTGGCTTCTTCACCTTCATTGCTGTGTAGAGTTCTGTGATAAACCCTGGATTATACTCAGTTTGCATGGTGAAGGATCCTTAGGTTGCTTCCAGTTTTCAATTGTTACTTATAAAGCCACTATAATTATATTGATCTATTTTTTGATCCATATTACTTTAGGTAATAATCCCAACAAATTTGTGAATTAGCCCCATTTTATTCCATTTACCAGATACAGAGATTGAATAACTTTCTCAGAGTTCAACATCCAGTGATTGGTAGTAACTCTAGAAATGGCAGGATTCTAGGAAGGTTAGACTGTGGTTAGTTAAGAGGTGAGTACAATGATTCCAGGACTACTCACGTGCTTGCACACCCACACTTGCATGCACACGTACACATGCACCTGCTCCAGTGCTTGGTCTCAGTGCAGGGATACCAAATTTGGCCATGACAGTCACACTCCTGTTCAGGACAACAGTGCCCGTTGGCTCCCTCCAATCATGCACAAGGGCTCCACGTCACCTCGCTCCTGCCAATGCTTGCCACTTTTCAGTCTTCTAATTTTTCTGCAGGTGTAATCAGTGGCATGGCAATAATAAATGATGGCAGTGCTAATGAAAATGCAGGTTCAGCTAGTCCATTCATCACTGGTTTACGGCAAATGTGAAACAGTGGAACTTGAGGAAAGGAATCTGGTTGGCAGAAGCCTGAAGGTCTCCAGATGGCTGAAGAACTCCAGATGAACACAGAAGATTGGAAGAGGAAGAAAGCAATCAAGGCAAGAGACCTGGGGGCAGAGACCTTGATGACTAATTGTGACAGTTTGGGGACTTAGATGCCTAGCAAAATAAGGGCCCTTATGACAAATTAGAGGAAAGTTATGTGCTACTATTCCATAGTAAAAATTTTTAATAGCAAGTGTATGTATCTAGAGCTGCTGAAGGTCTGATTTATAGAAAAGGCTTCTCCAGTAGTGGCAAATCCATTGGTTGTGTGTCTCCAGAGTCAGGGATGTGAGGTTTCATCTTGGTTTTCCTCTACAAAACATTCAAAATGAACCAGTTTCATCTGTCAAGACTGGTTCATTTTAAATCAATATGTATGGTTATTGGGTTTTGTTGTTTTACATTTAACTAAACACTGTGTTTTAGATCCAAAACATAAATCTGAATCTGCTACAACGAGGATTTAATATTCCTTGTCAAATGTAATTTGATGCTTGATTCACTGATGGATGGTGCTGGTTGTGATCCCCAATCTTGGAACGGGGGAACTGAAAAACATCATGAAATGTGTTTCTGAAAACCTCTAATACAATATTTAAGAGATGTGAAGAATGGAGTTTATGGACAGCATTAAAATATTCTTTAAGTCTTAATTTATTGGGCACATCTGTAGTTTTCTTCCATCTTTTAGATTATGAAAGTGTTCAGACTTAAAATGTATGAAAATTATTTAATATCTAAGGTATTAAAATAAAAGCAGTGTTAAAATGAGATAATTGGTTTTGCTGTTGTTGCACTTGATTCTATGTTAGAATTCTGTCACTCAAAGGCTAAGTAGCAATCTCTGATAAAAATGGCCAACATTTATTGCAAGCTGAGCACGAGCCAGTTGCCATGCTTGCTTGGCCCGAGTATCAGCCAGGTACGGTCATTTGCTCTGGTCTACAGCTGAGGACACTGAAGCACAAGATCAGTTAACCTGCTTGTGGTTCTGTGCTGGCTCTCCTGGACCCAGGCTGCCTGGCTGGGAATCCATCCCATAATAGATTCTGACATCAGACAGCGCTGAGAGCCAGCATCAGAACATTTCAATAAGGGCTGAAAGCTTCTTTCTCTAATTGACTGTTGTGGCCAGATGCCTATCTTGCAAAAGTTTTCCTTTTCACTCCAAATATCAATTATTTATTATGTTTGCAAGTTCAAATATCTCTGAGGTTAAACCTAATTTATGTATTTAATAATATTTTTGGCCAAGTATGCAATGCCAAATTAAATTCAAGCACTGAAGTACTTATCTTGATGGCTTAATATGTATTCCAAGCAGACTCAGTTTATTCATTTATTAATTAGGGTTCGATGCTGGGGATACAATGACATAAACAGTCGCAGTTCATTAAGCATGCAGTTTAGGCAGATTTTGAAAAGCATATTGAAACTCTCATGCTGTTCACTGATAGTACCTTGGACAGCAGAGAGCTCCTAAGGCAGAGACACACTGTGGTGGTGTCTGACCTCCCCTCCAGGGAAGCCTTCACAGGGAGGTGGCACTTTAATCTCCTCTGAGTCGGGAGGGACGAATCTCAGTGAGGAGGGAAGCAGAGATGAAGAAGGCCAGAGGCAGGGGAGTGGAAAGAGATGGGGATGGAGAAGAACTGCTAGGGCATGGTCTGTTTTCTGTTACTGTATCTGGATACATGGACAAGGTGATTTATAAAGAACAAAGGTTTATTCCCATGAGGGTTCTGGAGGCTGGGATGTTAAAGGGCCCTGGTGAGGACTTCCTGTTGATGGAATCTTTCTGGGGCAACCCGAGGAAGCACACGTGACAGGCGTCGTAAGTTGACAGGGGTCCACACAGGAGACAGCCAAGCTGAGCTCGTCAGCAGATGCACTCTTGAGAAGCTCAGAACCTCTTCTATTGACCCACAGAGGGCTGGCTCCGCCCCCTGACCTATCACCTCTGAAGGTCCCACCCTGTCTGACCTCTTAGTAACTCATAGTAGGACTCATGTCAACAGGAGTATTGTTGGGGACATTCTAACCACACCAGACACAAAGACAGTTTTGTAATTCTGCTTGAAGAAAATTTCTCTGCAGTTTTACAAATAAAGTGCTGTGATCAAACATTAATCATTTTAATGAGACTGGTTCTACCTGTATGCAAAACAAAGAAACAGGATTGTGCACTTTTGACATTTATCATTTTCTGCCTACCCACTCTTTGTTCTAGCCCATCACAACTTCCTTCTTACAGCATATGAAGTTGGTAATGTAAGAAAACAAATTGATTTTGATTTCTAAAACCATATAGAGGTCAATATATAAATTGATACTTTTCCAAAATAAGAATGTGTGTTATCTTTTTAATCTATCTATCTATCTATTTATTTATTTAAGTTGTTAATGAACCTTTATGTCATTTGCTTATTTATATGTGGTGTTGGGAATCGATGAAGTGCCTCACACGTACAAGGCAAGCACTCTGCCTCTGAGATACAACTCCAGCCCCTATGTATGTGTTATCTTTTATTGATTAATTTTAATTTACATTGATTTGTTATGAATGTTAAAACCTTATAGAGCATTTCAATCTCCTCCCATTTCTGTAACAAATTCTATATACAGTAAAACCCCCTCTTAGGGTACAGTTCTGTGGCTTTGGACCAAGTCCTATGGTCAAGTCATCATTAAAGTCAAGGCAGAGTCCGCCCCAGCACCAGCCCAGATTCCCGGTCTCTGTGCCCAATTTCTCTTTCATGCTCTGCTACTGGACAACCTGTCTTCACGTCCACCCAGTCTTTGCCTTTTCAGATATCATATGCATGTAATCTTCCAGTATGCTGTTCTTTGTGTCTGGCTACTTTTATTTTGCCTAAAGCCTTCAAGATTCCTCTATATAATCGTGTATATCAGTGTTCATTTATTTTTTAGAAATTGAGATAAATATATAATAATTGTGTATATTTGGAAGTGTGGTATGATATTTAACATGCACTTGACACCTACTGATCAAATCAGGGAAATTAGCATTTCTGTCTCCCTATTATTTCTCTGTTTGGAGCCTCAGAGCTTTGCTCTTCTAAGTCTTCCTAAAATACACAATGTACAACAACTATAGTCTGACCGTGATAGGGAGCATGGAAACGTATTAATTCCGGAGGCTGTGTGGGTACCTGTTGTCCACCCCCTTCAGCCCCTCTACCTCCCTGCATCCAGTAACCACTGTTCTTTATCCCTCTTGACTTTCTTTTTTTTATTTGTTATTTTTAGATATACATGACAGTAGGGTGCATTTTGACATAGTAGACATACATGGGGTGCCACCCATTCCCATTAGGATCTCATTCTTGTGGTTGAACGTGATGTGGACTTACACTGGACATGTATTCATCTATGAACACAGGAAAGCTAAGTTCAATTGACTCCACTGTCTTTCCTATTCCCATGCCCCCTCCCTGTCCTCCATTCCCCTTTGTCTAACCCACTGAACTTCTATACTTCCTCTCCCTACCCTCCCTAGTTATGGGTTAGCATCCACATGTCATAAAGAACATTCAACCTTTGGATTTTTGGGACTAGATTATTTTACTTAGCATGATATTCCCAGTTTTATCCATTTATAGGCAAATGCCATAATTTCATTCTTCTTTATAGCTGAGTAATATTCTATTGTGTGTGTATGTGTGTGTGTATGTATATAGATAGATAGATAGATAGATAGATATGCACATATATCTCCATTTTCTTTATCCATTCATCTGCTGAAGGGAATCTAGGTTCATTGCATAGCTTGGCCTTTGTGAATTGAGCTATTATAAATATTGATGTAGCTGTGTCACTGTGGTATGCTGATTTTAAGTCCTTTGGGTATACGCCAAGGAGTGGGATAACTGGGTCAAATGATGGTTCCATTCCAAGTTTTCTAAGGAATCTCCATACCGCTTTCCACAGTGGTTGCACCAATTGGTAGTCCCACCAGCAATGTCTGAGTGTAGCTTTTTTCCCCACATCCTTGTCAGTATTTATTTTTACTTGTATTCTTGATAATTACCATTCTGCTTAGAGAGAGATGGACTCTCAGTATATTTTTAATTTGCATTTCTCTAACTACTAGAGATGCTGAACATTTTTAAATATATTTTTGAGCATTCATATTCTTCTATGAAGTGCTGTTCAGTTCCTTTGCCCATTCATTGATTGAGTTAATGGGTTGTTTTTGGTGTTAAGTTTTTTGAGTTCTTTGTATGTCCTGGAGATCAATGATCTATCTGAGGTACAGGTGGTAAAGATTTTCTCCCATCCTGTAGGCTCTCTGTTCATGTTCTGGATTGTTTCCTTTTCTGTACAGAAGCTTTTTAATTTGATGCCATCCTATATATCAACTCTTGGCATTATTTCCTAAGTTTTAAAGGGTACTGTTGAGAAAATCATTGCCTGTGACTAAAAGCTGGAGTATTGACCCTAGGAGTTCGTCTAGGAGCTGCATCATTTCTGATCTAATTGCTAGGTCTTTGATCCATTTTGAGTTGGCTTTTGTGCAAGATGAGAGATAAGGGTGTAGTTTCATTCTTCTACATATGAATAGCCAGTTTTCCTGGCACCATTTGTTAAAGGTTGCCTTTTCTTCAGTGTATGTTTTTGGCATCTTTATCAAGGATGAGATGACTACAGATGTGTGCATTTGTCTCTGTGTCTTCTATTCTGTACCCTTGGTCTGTGTGTCTGTTTAGATGCCAGTACCATGAAGATTGTGTTACTATAGCTCTGTAGTATAATTTGATATCAGGTATTGTGATGCTTTCAGTATTGCTTTTTTGGTTTAGAATTGCTTTGGCTATTGTGGGTCTTTTATTCCTCAAAATGAATTTCAGGACTTTTTTTTTTTTCTAGTTCTTCAAACACGGCACTTCTTATACTTTCCATGTTCTATATTAGATTTTTCTCTTTGGAAAGCATAGACATAGATGTGTATTTTGTTTCCATTAATTCCTGGGACATGTGTTGCAAAAATTATAGTTTCTCTATTGAATAGCTTTAGTATTTTTTAGTATTTTTCTTGAAAATCAATTGACTTTGTCTGTGAATCTATTTCTCAACTCTATTCATTCTCTCTCTCTCTTTCCAAATTCTCTTTGTGTGTGTGTGTGTATTCCAAATTTCTCTAGATTGCACTGTGATGGCCAGTGTAGCTTTCTATGAGGTTTAGATGCCAAGATGAGTCCATCATCACCATACTTGGTTTCTTTCTTTCCAAAGTTCACTGACTATTGCTGTTCCTTCCTGCTGTCCTTTTGGTCCATTCCCTAGGAATTTTGAAGCTGTCTGTGCACTAGTGAGACTGACATACCTTCATGGATCAGAGACCCCTTAGCATTCTATGATGTTTTTCTGCCTGACAGGCAACCTTTTGTCCAGAAGATTGATGGTAGCTACTCCAGCTTGCTTTCTGTGAGTGTTTGAATAGTTTACTTTTTTCTTTTTATTCTAACCTATTTCTGTCATTATTTTAATGTAGATTTTACTGTAACCAATATATAGTTAGGATTTGGGTATTTTCCCTAAAAATTATAGCTTGTATTTTATTCAGTGAATTTAGAACACTTACATTGTTATTTATATGGTTGGATTAAAACTTCCATTTTGCTCTTTGATATTTATTTCTTCTGTTTCTTTATTTCTCACTTATTTCTACCTTCCTGTTTCATTACTTTCCATGATTTCATTTTGTTTCTAGTCTTGGATTATTATTAATATGTTCTTTAAAACGCTTTTAGTAATTTCCATATGGTTCAAAATATGCATATTTTGATCACTTGTAGTATTGACAAATGGAAATTGTGTATTGATGCTGTAAACAGGATATATTGACAGATGTACATCAGCAGGTTGTGAAATGGTCAAATCAAGCTAATTAACATATCCATCACCACACATCCTTATTTCGTCTTAGTAGAATAAATAAGGTAAATATTATCTTAGCAATAAAATATGTACCTTTATTGATTAAATTCCACCTTCAAATGATTGCATACTATTTCACACATGGTTTAATACTCTAGCAACTGCATGCTTTCAACCTCTCTGCCACTTTTGCCTCTCTGTCATGTGTATAACTTTTAAGTGCATTGTAAATTCAAAATGTTGCTACTACTTTTGCTTTGGAGAATAAATTACTTTCACAGCAATCAAAAAATAAAAAATAACAAATTTAAAAATTATCTTTGTCTACCCTACTCTACACTCTTTATTTGCTTGTGTAGATCCAGCTTTCCATCAGGTTTTTTTGAGAGGGAATTTTTTTTTTTCCTTTTTAGTACTGGGGATTGAATCCAGGGGACATTAATCACTGAGCCACATCATCAATCCTTTTTATCTTATTTTGAGAGAGGGTCTCACTAAGTTGCTTTAAGCCTCACTGAGTTCCTGAGGCTGGCATTTGAACTTGCAATGCTCCGGCCTCAGCCTCTGGAGTGGCTGGGATTCTGAGTGTGCACTGTTCTTGGCTCCGTCAGTTTTATATTCCTTCTGCAGCTGTCTTCTTATAGTGCTTGTTACAGTGTAGATCTCTGTCGATACATTTTCCTAAGGAACATGGATTTGTCCTGGGCACCTTATTTCCTCTTCATCTTGAAATGTCCCTTCTCTGAGTACAGAACCCTGGTTGATCTCTTTTTTAAAAGTCACTTCTGGTTCTCCTGGCTCATCTGACCAGTGAGGGGAAGTGACTGCGAATGTATCTTTGTTCCTGTGCTCACAGCCTTTCTTTCCCCGGTTTTCTAGCAGTTCCAGGTTCTTACACGGCAGGTGCACTTCCGTTTGGGGCCTGATGTTCTCTGAGCTACTTGGCCCAACATGGATCTGGCTGCACCCCTCCATCCTCAGTGACTCAGGGCTTCCTTCTGTTTTTGTTTTCTTGTTTAGGGAGGTGGATCTCCCTAATTGCAGGGGTTTCAACAGAGCCATGAGGACAGAGTTGGCCTTTATGCACAAAGTCTTTGTTCCACAGGAGAGATGGCAGATGGGGTCCTGTTCAGGGTTCTGCACGTGCAAGGCATCAGCTGTCACCCCAGGAGCCCCTGAGCCAGGGGAGGCTTTCCCAGGACTCAGCCCAGCCACCTTGAGAGCTGCAGGTGGAGTTCAAGGAGAAGAGCCTGGTGGGCAGCAGAATTCCTCTTGCACCTGCCACTCCCACGGCCTTTATATCTTCTCCTTAGCTCACACTTGGCCTTGAGTTATTTGTTAACAATTTTTAGATGAATTCTTCCTAGTAGTGTCTGTTCCAGGAAGCAAGTTCTGTCATGCTAGTTCTCCTTGAAGGTGTCTCTTTCCGTAGATTTCAGGTTAATTGATCGCCCTGTGATGTCAGCTTCCTGGTGGGTACACAAAAATTTGTAAACATATAGATTATCTGGCATATCTAAACATATAGATTATTCTGTTCTTTGTTCTTGTAGGAACAAGCTTTTTCAGTTTTCCACATTCTTCTTGGGAGTCAGTGTCCTATTCATTTCTATTTTATGTGGATTGTGTGTGTGAATATATGGAAAATTAACATGTAATCAGAAGGAAAATCTTGACTTAAAATGCAATGAAAAGAGAAATGGTGAATTAGCCTTAATTAGGCCAAATTGTATGATATATATAAAATATATATTATACATATTATATATATTATATGTATTTTATATATGTATATACACACGTTTGTTTCTCTTTTAATTGTATATTAACACAGTAAGTTAATTTTTTTTGAATGTGGAGCTGTTAGTATATTTCCACTATTATGATTTTTTTCTTTAGTTAAAAAAAAATTCTTACTCCTGCATGAATTTCTGTGGCCAACTGGTTAGCAGAAAGCATAGGTTTCATTTTCAACCAATTACTTTGTAACCTAAAAACATTTCAGACAAAATGGTAAATCTTTTTTTTTTCTGTTTTGATGGCATGCCGTAAGTATAATTGTTACTATAATAATTACTATCTAGATAGAATAATTGCATATTTACTATAATAACATAAATAGTAAGTACTATTGGTCTGAATGCTTGTGTCTTTGGAACCTAAGAGCACTCAGAACTTACTCGCTGAGGCAATGGTACTAAGAGGTCATGGAGTCATCGTCAGAGCCTGGGTGAAGGACATTAGTGCCTGAACAAGGGGAGGAGCTGTCTCCCCTCCTGCACTGGGAGCACACATTTGGAAGGGCCCTCTGTGAACAAAGGCCCTCGCCACACATTGCAAATGCGTTAGGCCTTCACAAATGTGAACGATGAATTTCTGTGATTTATAAAGTCCCCCATTCTCAGGTACGTTTGCTATGGCCACCAGAACAGCATCAGACGTTACCTACTTAAATAATTACATATTAATATCATTGTAACATTATGACAGATGTTTGAAAAGCACATACATGAAGATCCATGGTGAGAAAAACCAGGAAATTAATTTAAATGGAGCTTACCTGTCAGATTCAGAAGGTGCCATTTTTACCATCGACTTCAGTGAACTATACTGTGAAAATTCCAAATCTTTGAAAACATCAGAAAAGAAAATCTTCCCCTCTTCTTCTATTCTTAAATTATTTTCCTGGTACTAATAAATATCATAGGCATTGCTTTCCTTCAAGTCTGTCTAGAAGAAAAGAAAGGAAAGGAAGAAAAAACAAAAACAAAAAACAAAACAAAGCCACTGAAAGCCTCCTATTACACTTACCACATCAGGCCTGGCTCCACCCCGGGCAGTCCCTGGGCAATGGCGGCTCTGCCAGCTGGTGTGGCAGCCTCTGGAGCCCCAGGTCACCTTTCCATCTGGTGGGGTTCTGTGCTTGATCTCTGGGCTTCGGCCAAGGGGAGCGGAGTGTCCCCTGACCCGGGAAGCTCCTGCTGAAGGAGGCCGACACTCTGCTTCTGCTGCTGCTCCAGTCGGGAAGCAGCCTGGAGGGAGCCTGAGGAGGGAGGAGCCCTCCCTGTGCAGAGGACCAGGATCCTACAGAGGTCCTGGACGTCTACAGTGACTGGCCCTCAGCCTGCAGCTCCAGGGCTGAACAGCGATTCCCCGGAAGGGCCTTCAGTGCACACAGGAGGCCTAGGGCAGGCGAGGCCCGGGGGAAGGCAGTTGAGGGAATCGTGCATTTCCTTACTGATATGAAATGCATGATGGGAAAACTGGGTCACACATGGTTTGCATGGGAAGTGTCAAGGAGGACTCCTCCACTTCAGAGAGGGAGTGACTGAGCTTGAGGGTAAGGCAAGGCATCTTAGCTGCTAGGAAGTGGACAGACGGCGACGAGGAAAAGATGCCTTAGCAGAGAGCAGCAGTCACCTCTCCCAGTAGACTGTGCGTTTCCAGGAGCCCAGAGGGGTTCCTTTGATGGACCTTTGACGGCATCCTCATCTGGGCAGGCTTAGGATGGCATGAAGAGGAAAAACAAAGCTTTTATGGAAGTTGCATACAAAGAGAAACTTAAGAGGAGACGTGTCAGGCAGCACTGGAGGAGAGAATGAGGAAAATCCTGGAGAAATTGCAAGGGGAAAGAGGAAAATGGAAACACACTGGATGCGACTCTTCCAAGCACAGGGACAGGCCTGAGTGTGTACACACAGGTGAGCACACAAGCTACACAGAACTGGGTGTGAGTTATTTCTTTATAAATCCTTCGCCAAGAACAAGGTAATTGATTTCTGAAGTAATGGATGTTAGTACTGTAACCTGGACTTGAATTAATACCACTGTCTTTGGAGATTTATTTGTTTTGGTATTTTGTCATTCTGGAGAAGCCCTCAGACTCAAGGTGTGGGCCTGAGGCCTGCTGTTGTCATTGTTTTGAGAAAATTGCTAGCTATACATATAAGCCAGAAAGGCCTCAGTACCTTGGCCCCTAGTGGTCTTAACACTTCCACAGCAGCTTTCGAAACCGAGAAGCCCACAGACACCAACCACACTCAAACCTTTACAATCCAGTGGCTTTGAAACTAGCAAATCAGTTTTTTTTTTCTTTTCTCCCACTTAGTCCCAGTGTTGTCTACGTGGAGAAGCTGCACCCAGCATCTTCAAGCCACTGACAATGTTATTTGTGGTTTTGGGACCGGACAGCTTCTCTCCCTTAGAGCTTTTGGACCATTCTCCTGAACAGCATCATTTGACCCAGGATCCCATGTCTGATGCCCCTGTCCCAGTATCTCCCTGATTGGTCACCACTCTAGATGATGCCCCTTGCCGCACGCCTCTCCCATGGTGCGTGCTGGGAGTCCGGGACCTCATGTGGTTCTGTTCAAGGACTCCTGATGGAGTCTGTGTTTCTGCCTCAAGTCTTCTGCCTGCCTCAGTCCCCAAGGCCTTCAAACTTCACACCGCGGCTCTCCTCCTGGTTGAAGTGACTAAGTTGGGGGGAGTAGCACTCCTTGTGCTTTGAGTTTTGCTGAGCACTGAACCTATTGATATGTACAATTAGTATGTGTTAATAAAAAGAAAGGAGTCTCAGTTAAGGTCAACTGGCACATTTTTCTTTTTATCTGAAAATTTATCAGGAAATTTCCGTGGAGTAATTGGTGGATCAGGGCCGATGCATTGCCAGCTCTCTAAGAATCCACTTGATGAAAATGAACCTCCCTCCCTATCCTTCGAATGACACTGATATGTGTGAGTGGAAGCTAGCAGCGTCTGTCGTGAGATGCTCTGTAGAAACCTCTGGCTTCCTGACACACACTGGTGTGGAGCCCAGGCTTTGATGGACTTCACCTTGTCATGTCCTTCATCAGGTGGATTCATACCTCTTCCCAGAATCCTTTAGGCCAAGTGTCTGACAGCCACCTCTGGGGATAAAAAGAGAGGTTAGCAAACATTTTGATGAACTCCAAATACATTTCAAATGTTCTTGTATCTAATTCTGTACTGGAGAGTTGCAATCTGTGTTTTGAGGTAGATGATGAGACATTGTTTTAAAAAAAAACAATTCATCAGAGATGCATACCCTGCTGGTAATGTCAGTGGGGAACCCAAAGAACCTTTTGGTAATTTTAAACATCTATTTCTATGTGAGTTAAATGAGATCAGGAGTCAGGAGGACAATCTACCATATATAAAGAAAAAGATGCATGTTAAATGGGGAACATGCAGTTTTTTGCGTGAATATGAGGATAAGAGCATAAACACAGGACATTTGTCTTAATTAGGTAACTTCATTGCGCTTGTTTTTGCATATGCAGCACCTAAATGCCCAGGTTATTTTCTGCATCCTACTTAGCAACTGATGATAATTTTAGCATGTGGTAACTGTAAGCTATTTTCTTCCTCATTTTACTTACCCTACCGTACAGGAAGATTGTCTCAACTTTTGTAAATGCATTTAACACTGAGGTAGGTAGGCCTTGGAATCATGAGGTGTTAATGACTCACCTAATGAGATGATACATCATTAAGACCCTGAGCTATGTTTTTCCACAAAGAAACCATTTTCCGCACATGCTTTACTTTTCCCCTGGATTTGAAAAAGATATGAGCAAACAATATGCTAACAAATGCTGCAATTTATTATGTGCTAATGACATACCAGACACTGTGCAGTTGCTGCCCATATATTATCTCTAATGATGAAATATCCTGAAGAAGGCTGAATTATGCTTTCAGGTACTGAGAGTTTGAAGTTAGTGAGAAACAAATTTGATGATATGTATGGCATCCAAGTATGTGTCTTCTCAACTGCTTGTCTCTGTGACTTGTCATCCGCAATTTGCACTCTGATGGGGTAGCTGGAGACCTGGGTGTGAAGCCTGAGTGCAGAATACCCTCAGTGCACCACGAAGGTGTACACTTCACCCCGAGAACTTCTTAGTAATGTGGAAAGCACAAAGAAACGCACTGCACTGAGTTTGTTCCCACTACATATTTTTGTTCTTTCTTTAAAAAATATAGATGTATAATATAAATAAAGAAAATGGGAGTAGTTATTTTACTTAGGAAAAGTTCGAGTAATACCTGAAATCTGGCACATGGTTTACTTGAGTATATTGGATGCCTTTTAACATGTCTGACTTTCATATGCAAAATAGCATTTTCTCATCCCCTTAGATGTTCAGTATCTCCCAGAATTGTAGTTTTGACCTTAAACTCTTGAAATGATTTGGTACTTGTATTTAAATAGTATGTTCTGACCAATAATAAAAAATCAAATTTAATAATTGCATTTAAAAATTATCATAATTTACACCTACATGTGAAAATCATCAATTTTAAAGAGAACTGTTATGACTCAATTATAAATCAAGGTATCCACTTTTACTTAATACATTATACATTTGAGTTTTTTTATTCTGAGTGACCACAAAAAAATTCATGAAAAAATAGTATCTAATTCAGTGCTACTCTTGAATATATACTCTTGTCATCACTTGGAATTTTCTACCACTTAATTTAAAAGTGTAGAGTTTATTGATAAGAAAAGTTTTCTCATCCATTGACTTTGACATGTGGTTTTATTGTGTTTATTTATTGCACGGAAGTATTGATATGTAACTACCATCTTACCATACTTGCCACTTTAAGTCAGAAACTTTGTTATTTAACAAACTCCTTTTGCCTCAATAATAGAATTAAAACTGTAGCCAGTGTAATATTTTTGTTTTTGCACGTCAAACTTCAGTAAAGCACACTTATGATGACGTTCTCATACTTGGTATAAAATAGAAGATGCTAAAAGTATTTCATTTGAGACACTCATTAGTCAATTGTTAAACACAATATCATTCAGATATTAGAAAAAGTTGATGAATTAGATGAGAAAGGTGAGAAAAGAGGATATAATTGACTGCTAACCACTCCAGATATGTGAGAAAAGACGTGGGCATGCTTTTTTTAGTGGATTCAAGAAAGCAGTGGGGGGCAGGGGGTAGAAGCTAAAGAGACAACAAAGTCATCCTCAGAGCAGGGACATGAAGGAAGGAGGCCACTTACACCATTGCACTAAAACTTCCTTGGGGTCTCAACATTTTTGCTAATCTACCATGCAGAACGTGGGTGGGTAAAGAGTGGACGGGGAGCTGTTTCAGCTTGATTCTTTCTGTTGCTGTGCATTTTACTGCAGCCTATGGTGAGAGAAAGATCAGTGGGAATCACACTGAAAATTCTCCTCATTTGCAATGCTCTATAAAAAGCAAGCCTATGATGTAAGGCCCTTCCCTTAATCAAAATGCAGAGAGCTTTGCTTGCTGCCAGAGGGACTAGAATACATGGCTATGGCAGAGTCTTTATGCTTGTAAGATGAAACAAATGCAAGGGTGAAAGTTAAATAGAATCCCAAGCAGGTGTGTGACTGAGCTGAGAGGCAGGCAGGGCAACCGGGCCTCCGCGAGAGGTCAGAGTGACCCAGACAGCTTCGCCAAACTTCACCAAACAGGACTCTTTTTTTTCTGTCTTCTCAAGTTAGATCATCAGTGTTTTAGAGGAGAGAGAGGTGGGGTCAGAGGGACTATCTAAAACCTGGAAAAAGTAACAGTAAAATATTTTAATGGTTTTATAAGATTATTTGATTTTCTTCTCTTTAGGGAAGAGTAGTGAACTTTTCCTGCAAAGTCTGAGCTTAAAGCTGCGACTTTAAAAGACAGGAGACAAAATGAAGAAAAAAAAAATGCAAAACAAACAGTGTCCACTGGAAGAAGAATGTGCTGGAAAGACAGCAGCCCCCGACTTCCCCAGCTCCTCTCATCCCGCCATCTTTACACTTCTTCTCGGTGGGACTGTTGGAGAATGGGTGGCCTCCTGAGGAGCAGGAGGGAAAGGAGATCCAGGAGTCCTTCCCAAGACTGATCCAGACCCCAGCCTTCCTTCGTCTTTTAAGGTCCACCATTGCATGTGAGTAGTGAATTTTTTACAGTAATTATGTCCCTTGTAAGACATTCAAGGAGAAAGCAAAGTATGTGTAAATCTCCACACTACAAAGAAAAAAATTAAACTAAGAAAAAAAATAGTCCTTTTCTTCTTGCCTTTCTTTTCTGCCACATCATTTTGCTGTGTCCTGGGCATCTCTTCTGTCAGTCTTCTAAATACACACATTACTTAGGAAATTAGATCACAATTACGCTCACGTGTCTTTCAAACACTATGTGAGTCTTCAACAAGATACCTGCCTTATGGGGCAATTATCTATAAACATTTGTCATTGTACAGTTGAGGACATAGTGGGCATTCAGGCTCCGTTTGCAGGCTCCCTGTAGGAGGAAGAACATGCAATTGTGCTGTCAGCTTTTCAGAGTTTTACAAAACAGCAATTTTTAGATCAAAAGGATTAAGATGTGAGATAAATGGGTAATTCCAAATGCATGGGGAAAATCCTAGTTGGTATTTTTGTTACCGTGACACACTATACAACAAAATGAAACTAGGTTTTGGTGAGGAAGCATAATTGATACCAGCAGGAAAGAGTGTAAAATGAATTAGAAAAAATACCAGCTTTTTGCTTTTAAGCATATTATATTAAAAAATGAAAAAAATTCTTTCTTTTCTCTTCTACTAGTAGTAATTTTGAGAAATTATTTTCAAATCTTTTTCTTTATACAACAGTTGTTCCTCGGGGGAAATTTTTTTCCTGTGTTTATGCACTTCAGTGTTTGAATTAGTATCTCAATACAAATTTGTACAACAGTATTTATTATCACAGTTACAAACAAGCTTAAAATATTTTTTATTTGAAAATTTAACTTTTAATATGGCAAGAGATTAAGAGATTTGAAAACTTTCATAAAACTTAACTTAAGCCAAGATATAATAAGACAAATAAACCAAATGTAAGGATTTTTGTTTGTTTGGGTTTTTTGTTTTTGTTTGTTTTAATGCATCTTAAGTTGAAGGTATAGTGTTTTCATTTAAAATCAGAAAAAGAGAGAGATTTGATATGGGCTACTAAGGGATTCCAGGGCCTCCTCACCTTAAATTGTGTGTTTCAGAAGAATTCATAAAACCTTACTGCTTTTCAGCTGAAAATAAACATATATCAGGTACACCTAAAATTACAAAAATGATCTTTGTGATATTTTTTGGCAAAATATTTCCATAGTAAACCTTCCATGTCCAGGACTGAAGTGTAACTAAGGTGAAGTTGGTCCTGGGGCTGCCCTTGCTATTAGGTGGGCAAAGTGTCCAATGATCGTGTTCTCAGGGAGTGAAGTGGTGTAGATGCTGGAATTAGGAGGAATTGTGAGCAGCTTGTTTGTTCAGCTCTGGGTGAGAAACACTAATGTGAACTATGTCTTTAGTCTCAGACTATACAAATTCATGGGTGGCATGTGAAAGCGGTTAATGGTCTCTCTAGTTTGCACATTGCCACACAATTTTCTCTATTTTTTCTTACACTTTGGAAGGTACAGATTATCATGCAAATTTAAAATCATCTTAAATAAGTTGCACTAGCATATATGGAAATCGTACAGCATTCGAAGGTCAGATTTGTTACTCCAAGCACTTGATTTG
This sequence comes from Ictidomys tridecemlineatus, assembly GCF_052094955.1. Lineage (NCBI taxonomy): Eukaryota > Metazoa > Chordata > Mammalia > Rodentia > Sciuridae > Ictidomys > Ictidomys tridecemlineatus. The sequence continues at coordinate 5,564,246 of NC_135489.1, forward strand.
CCACATGCTGCTTTTCCTAGTTTGAACAATGATGTTTACGTCTCTAAGCCTAATACAAAAATTAAAACAGTATCCCCTGCACAAGATGAAGTGGCAAAATAAAAACAAACAAAATTTATAATTCACCCAAAGCAATGACTTCATGCACAGAAGCATCATATAAACACTGGCTGCTAGTTTCTGGACAGAGAAGGAGAAACACCTGTGGTTGGTGGCAGCCCATGCTGGCGGGCTCCCACTCTGCCCTTCTCCTAGCTCTATCTCCATCCGTTTCCACTCCATCACGGCTTGGTGCTTTTTGACGCTGCACCGCTTGAAATTAATCTTGAAACCCTCAAAATCCCTATTGTCACTCCAATTTCTAGTTCTTTGTTCTCTGCATGGTGTGAAGCTCCGAAGTGGACAGTGGTCTAGGGTCAGCCCGGTTCGGTGGATCCCCATAACCTGCCCCTACTCCTCCTGTGAACGCTATCACACCTCCTTTCTTCAGCTTCTATCTGGCCAGTCATCAGCCCTGGGTGACAGGACTCTCTGTTTTCTCTGCTCCTGTGAATTTTTTTTTTTTCTTGAATATAACAAGAGGAGCAACTCCTACTGGAAGGAAGCATGAGAGTGGTGTATCTTCTGGCTTCATCGTCCCAACCTCTTCCAGGAGTCACGGCTTGTTTCCCCTGGAAGCTCGGTTCTGAATTTATCTGTTCATTTTTCCCCCTAGTTCACTGTCACCCTCTTTCTTTGGCTCTTGTTGCCTACCAACTTGTCCCTGGCCTTAAAAATGATCCTTGAAACCCTTATCTCATTGTACCCTGTACCTTTTGATAATTCTTTTCTGTACCTTCCCCCTGATATTGTGCTCAACACACACACACACACTCACACACACACACACACACACACACAGAGAGAGAGAGAGAGAGAGAGAGAGAGACGGAGACAGAGACAGACAGACAGACAGACAGACAGACAGACAGACAGGCCTTGGAGTTAATGGCAGATTCTCTAGAATTTATCCCTCCTCTGGTTGAGACATATTTTCAGTACACACAGACATGCATTGCTGTCCAGGGACTTGACACTAACTGGATCACTCCTGGTCACATCTACAGGGCACCACACTCTCCTGGCTTGTCAACACTTTTGGAGCCTGGAGAGAAGGGATCAAGGACACTATCCTGAGGTCGATACAACTGTCAATGATTTAAGGCCTCCACTACTCAAAAGCCTGTGTGCCACAGAGGCTGGCTGGACACAGACTTTGGGATTAATGGTTTTTGAGTGAAAATCCCAGGTCTGCTGCTTCATGGCACTCAGATTTCAGGTGGTATTTATAACTTCCCTGGCTGTGACTGACAGCTGTCCCTACTGGTGAGGCCGTCCCATGAGTGGCCCTGAAGAAGCCCAGGTGCTCTCTGTTCAGGTGCTAGAGGAGGGCTTCACCTAGGAGAGGTCTCCCTACACAGTGATATTCCCAGATGAAATGGAAGGGAGACTACTCTTTACTGGAAACTATCTGTAATGTAAAATTCATGAGTACGTATTTTATAGAGGCAAGAATAAAAGCCACGGGTTATTGATCCTCAACTATTTTGGAGACATTTTTTTCCAGATTTTAAATTGTATATCTTTCACAGAAAATTCGTAAATACATTTAAGCTCTTAAGAGAAATATATCTACCTGCAATCCCTACACGTAGTTTTGTTAACATTTTGGTAAATGCTGTTTCCAGATTTTTTCACCATTACAATAAAATAATTAAAATAATGATAATGAGATACTGATTGTGTGATATTATCAGTTATCAGATAGAGTCTCTAGCCCACTCCTGAGGCTATGCTTTTTATATTATCAACTCATGTTTTTGTCTCAGCAACTCCATTAACTTGATAATATCATCTTTATTTTATGAATAAACTGAACTCAGAGAGTTTAACTTGCCCAAGTCCCCCTGGGCAGTAGGATACAGGACTGGGCTTCCTCTGAGGGCCCACTGATTCTGCAGGCTGGTCATGTCTCTTGAGATATGTCTTTTACAAAGCTGGAATCGTTCAGATTTTCTCCAGATGTGCCAAACACAGAAAATCTAATCCTTATGAAGGACTATTGGAGGCGCTCTATATGGTTAAGATATTTGTCATACCATTTTATTCTTGCTTATTGTGATAATATAAGGGAATACATTTCACTGAATGGGCCACTCCAGAAATTATATACTCTGTAATGTAGGCGAATGAATATGGAGGAAAAATGTGTATGTGTGTGTGCGTGTGTGTGTGTGTGTGTGTGTGTGTGTGATTCCATGATTACAGTTTTAATGCTTATAATATGTTCAATGTTTAAAGAAATTTATTTCATTCTTATGCAAGAGAATAAGACATAATTATATAAGGGCTAACAATAACAATTTGTTAGGAGGGAACAAATCTGTCGATTCTCAAACTTATCACTCACACAGAAAAACTCCACGACTCTGGGTGGTTTCACTGTCTTGTTGAAGCTGGTAGCAGACAACTTTCCCATTTAAAAAAATCTTTTATTTTGCCAATGGTGCTTTTAAATTCTTTGCATGTTATAGAATGTCATCAGAGAGAGCCTCTGTAATTGTTTTAATATCTTGATGATAACACTACCTGAAGTGTTGGTCAGTCTCAGTGTAGGATCTGGGCTAGCAGGCCTATATGATTATTTTGGAAATAAGTTGTGAATGAGGGAGATATTGAAAAAAGGAGAATAATGGAGGTAGTGTTGATTGACAGATCATTTCTTAAGTTATTAGGATAGTGTTATCGTATTTTGGGGAAGAGAATTTCATAAACTCAGAGAAGAGTGTTGATGTTTATAAATTCTTTTCTTGATTTCTTATGAAATCTTATGAATCCCGTATACTGCTTCCATGACTACCATTTTTATACATATTTGATTACTTTATATTGTAATTTACAACTCAAATGTGCACAATCCAACAGCAGGAGCTCAGTTAGAATTTAGCGGGTTTATAGCTTTGTTTGGCCCTCGGCACAAGTAATAAAATCCTAGCTTTAAGTACCATTGGGGTTTATAGAATGAAGACATCTGCATTATTATATTAAAATGTTCCTCTGTGTAATAAATATAACTGACAGTAGTGCATGACTTACTTTATGAAAAATATGTTGATAGCAATATAGTCTTAAATACTGAAAAAACTGCCTATTAAAATTTTATGGGCCTAGTTACCATTTAAATGCTCAACAGATGTCCATAATAACAGTCTATTACTGGATATTCCTAATAAAAGTTTTAGTTAAAATTATTTTTTAAATACCCATGAAAACACTGTATTAACCTCCCATTTATTGTAGCAGTGTTTGTATTTATTATTCTAGTGTGTTCTTTGAGGGTAACGTGGAGGTCTCAGTGATTACAACTTTGAGTACTTTTCTTTAACAATGTTGCAGGGCCTCCTGGTTTAGTGTGATCTAAAAGGTGCGGGATTATGCTTTCCCTGAATCTGTGGGAGGCTCATGGCCCACTGACTCCAGACTCTCAGATGTACACCATAATGTTGGCGTGCCCAGCCATCCATTTGTGGGGGTCTGGTGCTTTACGGGGGCAGAAAGCTGTCTGTGCTCATCCCAGACAAACCTGGATGCTGGGTCCCTAGAGACAAAAATGCTGTGTTAATATGAAGCAGAGGGAAAGAGAGAACTATTTCAACTCATTTCCAGCCTATCTTGATATTCTAAAATCAATCTTAGACACATTCCACCATCAGGCATTTTCATATAATGTACAATTTTATCCACATAGTTTTTCCTGGTGGAAGATGGCAAGTAGGTGGAGTCACAACCTGGTAACCAAATGTATATATGTATATATATGACTTTATATTTTTTGACAACCACGAAAATATTAATTACCTCCTGCTAAATAAAATTTACATTTTATATGTATTAATATTTAACATTTGAATGTAATCCTTAGCATAAACATGGATATATATAAATAATTTTTGGCGAATGCACTATTCTATCATGGACTATTTCCTATCACTCTAAGTAGAAGGATGTTATTTACCGTCTGTAACCATTCCCTCAGTTGTTCTTGTAGAGTGCACCTTATCTGTTTGTGAAGTAGAGAGCAATTTTTTAAATCAAAAAGTATATAGATATTGCTACCAACCAATCTTTGTCTTTTCATGACTGAGAATCATAGTATAGACCTTGAGGCATTTGTAATAAATATTTATATTTTGATGATGGTGAAATGAAGGTTTTGGTAAATTGTAATCTTATCTCAAACACTGCCTGGGAAGAGAGATAGAAGAGTTTATGTAATTATAATTAACATGTGTTTCCTAGGCCTAAGTTGTTTTTGTTCAATTTTTAAGCCTTTTGTTTTTTGGTACAGGAATTAATATTCCTTCAGGGATTAAAGATACTGATCAATCTCTTAGTTCTCTCCCAGACACTTTGCTAGGATTATCTCCTCTTTGAAGATTTGCTGGCTGGAACTCTCCTTTTGGTTTTCCCTACTTCTTTTCTTTAATTTTGCCTCATTTTTTAAAGATAAAATCTCAGAGATCATTTATACATTGAGTTACAATTATTGATTAATTTACTAACTATTTAGCTCCTTGAGCAGAGAGATATTAGCTAATTCCTCTTTATATAAGAATAGGTGGTCAATAACTGTGCATTGGGTAAATGGATAGTAGGTACATAGAAGGTTCTAGCTGAGTATGGAAAATGGAAGAGATTTTCGTCACCAGTTGCTGGAATTAAATAATTCAGTACATTATTGCCCTGCAGTGACTTTGAAGAAAGTCTTTTTAATGCTTAAGATATTGAGTCTGATTAGAAGTTATATTTGTACTTAAATAAGGAAGAACTGATTTTATATTTTTCGGGCCTACTTGTTTTGTATATTTGGATCCATCTTCAGATGGTCGGTCAGTGTCTGCCATAACTACATGTGCCTGATTTTGGTTAGGAGAGTATTTTGCCACTTTTAACATTTTTAAATTAAATTGCAAAAATTTTTAAATAATGAAACCAGAGGTAAACTACCCACAAATGACAAGGTTTGGTCCATGATGAGAAGAAATAAACCTTTATAAATGATATTTCTATGTTTCAATTTCAATGAAACCATGCACAGTTTGAATATTGGGAATGCTTTTGTATGATTAATAATACAGCTAAGTAAGTCATTTGCATCTTACCTAAAAAATAAGAAACAACTTATCAAGGTATCTCAAAGTATGTTCTTAGTACTCAGTTATCAGGCATCAAAAATCTCAAAGGTATAAACAGAGCTGCGTGCTGGCGGTGTGGCTCAGGGGTGGAGCCCTGGCCTAGCATGCTCCAGACTCTTGTTTCAATCCCCAGGACTGAAAAAGACAAAGCAAAACAAACAACAACAGAGCAATGCCAGAAAGCCAGGGAGCCCTGGGTCCACACCACTTTCTCTAGAAGCTGGACCGTCTCTTCAGGTGCTGTCCGTCGTCTCTGGAACTGTGGGTCCTTATGGTGACCACTACTCTGGAGGGCACCTGCAAAGGACGAAGAGTGTTTCAGCTCGGCATGTCTCTTTCCTCTGAGCAACCCCACGGCTCAGGAACTGTGCAGATTCGGAGATTTACTCCAAGATGAGAGAAGAGGAGCCACAGTGTAACTAATGTGCTCACACCCCGGCCTCAGGAATGTAAAGTCCAATCCCATGCTCCTATGCTGAAATCCTGGGGTCAGCTGTCACGATAAGACAATGTCCTTCTGTCCACTGTCCTGGAAAGCAGTCACTGTGAAAAGAGAAAAGGGCCCACCCTTGATGTGTCATTGGCTTTCCTAGTGCTACATGGTTTTATCTGCTGGGCCTTTGAGCACAGGTTGGTCCAACCCAGGTTTGGACATTGTGGTGAGGTTAGTTGAGAATGCAACTGAAGCCTGAGGTTGGTCGATTTTCAGTCAAGCAGATAATCTCAATAATTCAGTCAGTGGGAAGCCAGAGCAAATCCTGCTCCTTCCCCAACAGCCAACAGCTCTGCTCAGGACTGCCACCTGGGACCTGGGAATGCTTCCTGCAGGTCTGCCCAGCAGAGTTCACTATCAAGACTGAACAACGGGCCTCCCACTGGTTTCCTGCCCACTGGGCACAGGCTTTGCACTTGGCAGCCCCTCAGAGGTGAGATCCAATTCCTTGAAACACCTCATCCACCTTCCCCTCTTTCCCCTCCCCCGCCTCATAAGCTCCTCATTTAGCTTTATATTATTGGAAGTCTCTGTCTTCAAATACAGTTCTTTTGAGGTGCTTGGGGTTAAGTTCCCCTAGTATGATGCGATACGCATACTGAAGTACAGAGTGAGGAGTAGAAATCCAGGGAAATCCTCGTCAGGATATATATACTGTTAATATACATGGATAAAAATCATTGAGAACATTTTAACTATGATAATGAAATTTTAAATTCTAACTAGTGTTTGGAAATTCATAGAAACTAATTTCAGATAAGTATTTAAAAAATGTGATGTGTTCTCAGAGTATATTGAGTCTTCATATTTACTTGGGCATACATCATTTCTGAAGTTCGACTGTGCTGGAGTTATGTTACCTCTCCTGTGTGTGAGGTAAATTGAAGATCTCATGTCCACAATGGAACTCAGCATCTACAGACCTCAGCAGTAATAAGAACACCCTCTTTGTTCTGTTTTTTTAATAATTGCATAATTCTAAGACAATTACTAGTGACATCTTCTTTCCGGTCACTTCAGTTCTGGGAGTATCTGGTGTCCAGTGCATTCGAGATTCACCTTTTCTACTCTAAATTTTACAGAAACAGGATGCCCTGGCGAGGAACTAGGCGTGCCCATGTGGTGACTGTGAGAGATCGATGATGATCCTTAGATACCTAATTTCTCAACCTCAGTTATTCCCCTGTTATGCTGTGTGACAATATATCTGGAATTTTTCTTTGTACTCGATTCACTCTAAAGAAACAAAAATAAGTCCTTTCCAATTAGTAGCCCTGGCCTCAGAATGGTCACCACCATCACTTCCTTCCTTGGGATAATAATGGATGGGAAATGCAAACATGCAGAGCCTGTTTTAGGGAACTGAACTCAGACTTAACTTTGTAGGTCAGTGAATAGAGTAGGAACCTGAAATTTGAAAACAATAAAACATTTGCTTGGTTAAAATCCCAATTTAGTTAACTCATTTATTTGATTTCTTATAATAAAAAGAGATTCCACACTAACCTAACAAACTCATGAAATTGTTTTGTATGCGGATAGATCTACTATTCAGTTCCCCTGGTAATGAAACCACATGGTCAGAAAAGACACAAATACATCAAATACACAAGAACATCACGTAGGATATGTATGAGAATACAAATTTGTCTTTGCTATTTGTCAAGCCCAGTATTATTTTTCTTATGATAAATATTCTAATTTTCAACCCAGAAAAATGTATACCTTTAAAATAATTGCATAATTCTAAGACAATTACTAAAAGTATAAATGGAAAGGGGGATTGTTTTCCAAACTTCTGATCTAAAGAAGGCCATAATTGAGGCTGGGGATGTGGCTCAAGCAGTAGCTCCCTCGCCTGGCATGCGTGCGGCCCGGGTTCGATCCTCAGCACCATATACAAACAAAGATGTTGTGTCCACCGAAAACTAATAAAAAAATAAATATTAAAAATGTTCTCTCTCTCTCTTTAAAAAAAAAAAAAAGAGAAGGACATAATTGGGTTACAGTTGGTTGCGTTTCCATCTGCAGATGTGAGCTCATGCCAGTGTTGAACACAGGTGTGTGGAAAAGAAAAGAGTCTCAGCAGACATCCGTGTGTGAAATCAATGTTACCAGAGATTGGTTATCAGTATCTGCTTTTTAAATATTATTCTTGGAAACCACTGACCACAAATTCCCCAGCCATTCTCACAGTCGCTAGTGTCCCTGGCATGGTGAGCACTGGGTGCTCCGTCATTACAAACGGGGGTCACCCCTCCCACAGCGTTTTACAGGCAGAGAAGGAAGAACCAGTGGGGGCATCAAGGGTCACACACGCTGACATGCAGCAACCCCAGGACCTTGGCAGACTTGCTTCCATTTGTTCATGATCAACCAGGCCTAGAAATGGTGACCCTCTGCCTGGCATTTCATCTCAGAGTGCGTATGAACCCTTTACCTACGAGAGAGATTTTCACTTCGGGCTTTACAAATCATAATTTGGAGAATAAGTCCTTTCTCTCTGGGTAAGGGTTACATGAGATTGTGGGTGGAATTGCTCAGCGGGGCGTTGTAATGCCGGGTCAGTGCTCCCGCTACTCAGTTATGTATGGCATTTACGGAGTAATGGTAAGAATGTTGGGTTTCATAAGATCAGCAAACCATAAAACACATACATACGCTTACCCTGCAGGCGTAAAGGACACCTCTTGTGGAGAAGGCGCTAACCTGGTACAGGGAAGGGCACACGGCTCTGCCACACACAGCCTCTTACTGTGCTCTGCATACCAGGTTGGCCTGAGGACGCAGTCGTCACTGCAGGAGAACCCTGTCAGCCATGGCAACTGCCCGGATGATCCGAGGTGGACAATGCTACGTGTTCTGGGCACATGGGGAGACCACATTTCACGCTCTGCTTTAGTTGAGTTACATGTTATTTGCACTCTGGTCAACAGGATGTGAGTGTGTTGTGACCACAGCCCAGCTGTGCCAGGGCTGGGCATAGATTGCAGAAAGGCCAAAGGAGATGTTGGGGACAGCATGGGAGACATAGGGTTTGTTGGGGAAAGCTGAGAAGAGGAGATCCGTGACTGCTCCAGGCTGAAGAGACAGCACCTCCATCCCTCAGGGCCTTCACCAAGTGGAGCCTCTGTCCCTTGTGGATGCTATCTGCAGTGCCCTCAGTCGGCATCTGTCCCCACTCAGAGAGGAGTCTTGCATGTTAGGCTGTAGAAGCCGGATGACCATCAGCCTCAGTTTGCTTGTATTACAGATTCCCAAAGAGCAACTGTGCTGGTTCCTATGCAAGAAAGCAGCTCTCCGTGGACGACACTGACTCCCCTAGTGCTCTGTGCCATAGGAGAAAGCCAGTGTCCCCCAAGACAGCATGTGTGTGGACTCTGCAGACCAGGCTTTCTCTCATGAGCCCCCTACCTTGGCTATGCTTCTGAGAACAGAAAGGGGGCATCCAGGGACATGGGGTTTTCCTGTCTCTCTTTTCTTTAAGGATGGCACAGGTTGAAATGGAGCAGGACCCTCAATGCTGTCTTTAACAGCATCTCCCCAGGAACGTTGACAATGGCGACACTGACCTTAGAAGAAAGGCACCTGAAGTCCCAAGTCTTATGTGGGGAAGTCATGTGGAGTTTACCTTAGTGAAATAAACATAATATTATTATTATTATTATTTGGGTGGTGCTGGGGATTGAACCCAGGGCTTTTTGCATATGAGGCAAACACCCTATCAACTGAGCTATGACCCCTGCCCAACATATTTTTTTTTGAGAAGCCATTGTGTGTGTGTGTGTGTGTGTGTGTGTGTGTATGTGAATTTTTCACAAAAGGTCACTACAGTTCTCCAACGTATGACTCCTACACCAGCGGTATCAGCTACATCGGGCTCTTGTTAAAGTGCTATGTAATGCTCCTCAGACCTAAGGATAAATCCATACCTCAGTGTACTCCTTTCCTTTCTGGCATGTGATTATTCCTGTAGCACTTCATGGTAAGAAGTGAGTCTACTACTTCAATGAAAAGAAAATGGTTTATGGAGTGACAAAATTCCAAGGTATTAATTATATGGTACAAAGAAAATTGATGCCATATCTCTACTAAATACATCATAATTACCTATCAAATGGAAAAATGTTCGACATGGATGACTAACTTCACATCCCAAGAGACCTCCAGCTTTCTTTTTCTCTTACTAATTACAGATGGAGCACATTTTTCATCAACCTTTGGAAGTGGCCTATCAACGTGAGTTAAGAATAAATTAGTACCATACTCTTTTTCATTTTATGTTATATTTAAACAGAATGGTGTACACCTGTCCAGCCATGAGTAGCTACCATAGCACCAGGGAAATACACCAGATGACAGCTCACGTCACACAGATGGCAGGACATCACCTGGAGCGTTCACCCTCCGCTGTGTGAGCTGGGGTCAAACCCAGGTTTAAGCCTTATCTTCCCAAGCAGCACATTTAAGCTCTCCCTGTTTTACTCTCTTCATTGAACAAGTAGGGGTGATGACAACTCTCAACTCGTTCATTTGCTGTAGATTGACTGTGAATGTGACTAAAGCAGCAAGAAGGATGCTTGGTACCTCCTGAATGCTACGTTGGAATCAAACACATGGATCTATGGTTGGCTTTTCAAAGATAGATTCCATAGAGGTCTAAGAATACATTTGAAAAATATTGCAAAAGTTTACTTCAGAAATTAAAGCTACTTTAATAGATAGTTTTTATACTTAATGAATGAATATAGACATCATAGCTTTATTGATAGATTTAAATTATCTCAGAGCGTCATTTAATAAGCATTTGGAAAAAAATATTGTGCCTTGAACTATGTTAACAAGTGGAACATGTATTTTAGAGTTTAATATTATTAAAATCCCTTTACATGGTCAAATCTGATTGCTGGTTTGGAATCATCACTCAGTTTATTTGTGTAAGAATGCTGCTTATAAGTCACATTTAAAGGAAACAGTCCTTTCAAGGTTGATTTTCATATTTTGATTTACTTAATGTGAAAAAGTTAAGACAACAATGAGATACAGCTATGTGCCTTATGGAATGGCCCAAATCCAAGAGACACATAATGCTGAATCCTGGAAATGATGGGGCAGAAGGAACTCTCACTCACTTTCAGTGGAAATTCCAAACAGCATAGCCTCTTTGGAAGATAGCCTGACGGTTTCTTAAAACTAAACCCACATCTTGTGGTCAGAGGATCCAGCATCATGCTCTTTGCTCTCTGAACACAGGAGGTGAAAACTCGTCTTGTGAAACCTGCACAAGTGTGTGGTGTTTACAGCACCTTTATTCATAGTAGTCCAAATCTGGAAGCAGTGAAGACATCCTTCAGTAGGTGAATGTGTACAAACATCGTAGCATCACCTGACAGTAGATCTCATTCAGCGCGCCTGAAAGGAATCATCCATCAAGTCAAGAAAGACATGGAGGAAACTCAAATATTACTATATGAATGAAGACGATCTGAAATGCTACCTACTGTGTGATTCCAACCCCACGAGCTTCTGGAAAAAGCAAAATTATGCAGACGGTAAAACGATCAGGAGTGCTGAGATGTGGATGGAGCAGAGGTTTAGGGTTGTGAGAATTCTCTGCATGAGGCTGTAATGGTGGCAATACATCCTTGAAATCTTTGCAATGCCCCAGGATGCACACCACCAAAACTAAGATCCGTGGGTATCATGGACTTTGGTTGGTAATGCTTTGTCAGTGTAGGCTCATGGATGTAATGAGTGTGTCACTCTATTGACAATGGGAGGCCACCCCTGTGTGGGGGTAGGGACATGCAGGAATGTGTGTATCATCTGAATTTCACTGTGAACCTAAAACTACTTTGGAAAGGAGGAAGTCTCTTGAAGAACAATGTGAACAGTTTGATGAATGCAAATAAGGCACTTGTGGATTCTACCGGTAGACTAGGGGCTTGTGAGTTGCAGCTGCAGTAGAAGCTCAACTGAGTGACCACACGGTTTATCTTTCAAAATATGAATTTTACTACTAATCACTCACTGGGATACGCTGGTTGCATCAGGCCACAGGGGGTCTTTCTAGGCTTTGCTGATGCAGCACTGTCAGGAAAATGTGTTAGAGAATTTATTTCTGTGAAATCTTTCCATAGGATCGTCTAGTGCTAGGCAGGCAGCCAATCCATAAGGACGAAGCTCCCTCCCTCACCTTAACCTTCACTGTTACCTTCTCGTAAGATGTGCAAATAATTCCTGACATTATTATTCATGAAAAAATATGTCTCATGAATATAATTTTATGTACAGTGTGACATAAGGCATTTAGTAGCTAATAAAATGGCATACGCTCCTAAGTTAATGCCTTAACAATGCGATTTAGGAGATGCTGAGGGTCAGGGTTTCACTTATCCCCTTGGCTCTGCCTCAGTCTGACCTGACACTGGACAAGGTCCTTCCTGCTCTTAAGATGTCTCAAGTATGTTCTTCAACCCCCAGGCAATATTTTCTTGGCATTTGTCAGGATTAAAACGACAATTTATTGTGCAGCACTTTGCACCTTGTACTGTGTTAGTGCTTAAAAGTGCCACCTCATCTTGGGGATGAAAGGAAATGATTTCCTATGCCGAACCATCGGCCCATCTTTCTGTGGACAGGCCTGGTTTCTCAGGAAGAGTACTTGTCCCCGATGCAAGTCTGGAGCAGATGGATGCATTGCTTTCTTTAGAGTGAAGTCATCATTGGTCTAAGCCAAATACCTTGTGCCCTTTCCTTTCCAGTGATGGTTTTAGGATCAAGATGGGTCCCTGTCCTTCTAACAAGATGACAATGTAGAGTTCTGCCAAGCCTTTGGCTCCTAAGTCCAGGACACCGGCAGAAGGTCTTCTCTGCACCTTGATGTAGGTGTACCTGGATGTGAGGCACGGACTGGCTTCCATGTAGGGAAGGAAGTCTGAGGCACCTTTGCAGGCTGAGTATGCAGCCGGGAGGGCATGGGTCCCAGATGAAGTCAGTGAGTCTGAATCATCTCTTCCTGGAACAGGCCTTGTCTCTGGTGTCTAGCTATGACACACCATTAGGCACGGATTCTTGGTTCCCAGAAGCAGCAGTATTCTATTCTCAACAGTGATTCTCATCCACTGTTTTCATCTTTGGAGTCTCTGATTTATCCAGGATTGTGTTTAAGAAAAGTGTGTGCCAGATAACTCTTAGAATCCATAGCTGAGCAACATTATAAAAACAAACACACCAGGACACTCGAATTCATTCATTGCTCAGGAAGCTGGAAATAATAAAGGCAATTTTTATTGAGAATTTAATATATGCAGACAGTGTTCTCAGTGCTGTACGTGAAGCACTTCACTTAATCCTCATGACATGATGAAGTAAATGGCCTTATTATTCAAGTCCCATGGCTGACAAATTCATAGTTAGAAAACCTAAGAATTGTGGCACTATCAACATTCCAGCTCAGGCAGCCTGACTACATCACTCAGGCAGAGCCCTAGGATGTGATGTCTTTTCTTTGTAGTGAAAAGCTAGTTCAGGTTCACTCATTTAAATATATATATTTTTTATCTTGTGACACAGTTTGTCTTCATTTTGAAAACATAAATACAACTATGGTTACAAGATGAATTGGTGACTTTTAACCAGAGGAAATTGACATAATTAATAGATATTAATGGTCGAAAGTGTCCCTCCCAAAGAACCAGATTCTAGACAGCAACATGAGATCACATTGTTTGGGTGATTCATGCTGACAGGTGCTACTGTGTGCATTTCACACTTCCTCCACGTCTAACATGTCTAACGTGGGCAAGACATTGGCATGACAGATGATGCCATTATTACCATGTTATATATGAGGTCCAGAAGGTCTTAAGATATTAGGAAACTTTCCTAAGTTCCTGCAGCTCTTCAGTGGTGGATTCTGCATTTACACTGAGACCCTGCATGTAAACCCTTGGCCTTGCTGCCTCCCATTTTACTAATCAGACAAAATCAAGTGACATGCAAGTTATCAAAAGGACCTGCTTTCAAGGTGAGCCATATTCTTTTCACTTTTCACGGTCTCAGATATTTCAGTATCTCTTTTACTTTATGGAGAAATTTGTGGTGGCTTAGCCCATTGCTATTAAAACAGTGTTGTTAAAAGCTCGCCGTCTTGGGGCACTGTCTGGAAACATGCCTGCCTTCACAGTGCATATTTGAATGTTTGGAAATTGTAGGGGCTGATAATGTTCAAAGTTCCATACTGCATCATGGAGATCATCTGCTTCACAGAAGACAAGGCTGTAAATATACCTTTTCTCTAGCAAACTTTTCCAAGTTAACTATGTCAATGCCTTTTACAGATTAATAGCAGAGCAAAGCGGGGTGCCTGGTTTGGTTTGGGCTTATTTCATGTGCTTGCACAAGTTGATGACAAGTTGATATTCCCATAAATATCTTCTAAAGTGTCAGTGTAACGTGTGGATACCAAGGAGTGTTGTGGATCTATTTCAGGTGGAAGAACTTAGCCCACAGAGATCTGGAAAGGTTGGGGAGAGCAGTGATTCTTGCTCTTATTTCTTTGGATTTTGGATCAGACCTGGTCTTTGGGATTTAAAGACTTTTCCTTTTGGTAAGTCAAGGCTGAGAATCACTTGAATGGAATTACTGGAGGAGGAGGGAGCTCAACAGCTCCTGTGAAAAGAAGCCACCTCAAAATGATTCAGCCACTGACTCTCAATAGTATTCAAACCAAGGAACTTAAAATTCAACAATTGCAGATACCAAGCCAACTCTTTTAATGAAGTAAGTGGTAGAGGAGTTACAGTGCAGGAGAACAAAACCCCAAGATTTTAAGTTACCTACTAGGTTCACAGAACATATGAAACAGGCTGACTTTACAACAGGGGTGGGGCACAACAATCAGAGTAAGTTCAGTGTCCTCTTTGTTCAGCGTCCTCTTTCTGACTGTGTGTGCTCAGGGGGGAGGTTTTCCTTGAATCCAGCTGCTGCTCAAGCCTGCTTTAGGATCCTTCCCAAATCTGTCTCCCCTCAGCACAAGGGCGCTCTGGCCTGTGGACTTGACCTCTCAGCTCTTTCTCTTCCTTTCTCCTGAAGAGTGACCAAGTGGGAAGGATGCTGTGGGCACTGGAGGGAGGGGGTGCAGGCTGCCTGTTGTGCTCCGGGCACCGCCCTCTCTGGGGAGGGAGCCCTGCTGACCATTTGCTTCTGTATGAGAATGAGGTTATGGGCACATCCGGTGATCAAATAGAGGTCTGGGATGACAGTGGCCATGGGCAGGTTCTCCAGACACCCCTGGGCCCCTCCTCATTGGTGCTGTCTTCCTGTGTGATTTCAGGGACAGGTTCCAGCAGAGCAGTGGGCAGGGCAGACGGGGGGGGGGGTGGGAGTTAATGTGGTGTCACCTCAACCCTGAACTCCCTCTGCTCTTTCCTGTGGAGCACACACAACAAAACAAAAAATGTTCAGTGACTGCCTTTGAATATATCCTTCTTTCTCCCCTTTGCCCCTTGTCACCCAGCTGCCTGCGTTGGGGACCCCCTGGCCAGACCATATTTCTTTCTTTGGACCCGTCCTCGGCTCTTCCAGGCCACAGTGATTCTTTTCATCATTCCTCACGTGCACATTTTCCTACAGCTGTCAAATTGAGATCCTATTCTCTTCTCTGGCATCACTTGTCCTTTTACTATTATTATTTTTTACTTTTATCCATGTTTTCTTTCAAAGTAGACTCGAAGGATCTTGGATGCAGAAAGCTCACCGTGTGTTTGGAATCAGCGTCCCGTCATCCCTGATAATATCATTCCTCCTACACGTTGGGAGTCAAATGAAAGCATGTCGGTGAAAAGCTAAGGCGTGAACGTACCAACAAGGACAGAGGGCAGGAGTCAGTTGTTAGAGCGGTAGTGGGAATGTACACACTAACAACCAGAGACCCATTCGTTCTAAGACCACACAGAGGTCTATCAGGTAGGATTTAAGAAAAAAATCCTAACTCTGTGGTTTGGAGAATAAACTGCATGAGTAGAGAAGCACCGTCCCTCTCCTAGTGCAAGGGTAACTGGGGTGGCCCAGCACTGCAATGTGCCCTATTCTGCTAGATCAGGTTTGAGGTCAGTGAATGCATCAGACTTGTCCTGGCTGCGATCAGGGGCAACGTATCACTGCTCTCACAGGTTGGCTCTGTCCTGCTCTGTGAGGGCAGGGCGTGGTTGTGGGCAGGGATCGGGCCTTGCTGGCCTCATGATTGTCACTGGAAGGTCTCAGCAGTTGTTAGTTACTTGCTAAGAGTATTTGCAGGTGGGCTATTCCTCTTCTTAGAGATAGACCTGCAAAGATCAGTCATCACAGATACAGCTGCTTTCAGATTTGTTTTGTTAATCATGCAAAACTACTGATATTTGAACATTTTTGACCTTCAAAATTTAATGTTGTAAAGTTTAATCTGGTGTCTATAGATACAACGCACTTTCACGTATGTAGAGAAAATACAAAGAACATTAGGTAATATAATCGGAAAATAACTAAAAAATAAGTTATTAGTCTTTTTTAAACTTGGGGAAAATAGTTTTTAACATACTTGAAGCATATCAAATCTGTCCTTAAGTGACATTCTTCTATTTAATTTACCTTTAACACGATCTCTTTTAAGATTTTTCTTTTTAATATCTAAGCTCTCTGGAATGTCCTCAGTTTCATCCTAAAGGACAAGGACATAATATTCTGGGAAACGTGGAGATCATATACAAACTCCTCATTTGTTTGCATGCTTCAAAAGCCCACAATAATCCTTTAATAAAATTCTGGTATTTGCTCTTTGTGCCTGATCATTTCCCAAAAAGGTACATTAAAAACCACAGCTAGTAGCTGTGAGCTGAAATACCTTTGAGGATGGGCAGGCAGAACTGGTGCTCACTGAAAATCCCTCTCACCCACCCACTTTCTCTGTTCTTTGGATAAAAAGGCCCCAAACATCAAAGTGACTCTTTTTAAAATGACAACATGTAATGAGATGAGGATCATTTTGAGTGGTATTTGGCTGATAAGTTTAGATTTGGTTCTGATAGTGTTGACTGGGAATTCCTTTGACATCTTCAAAATGTCCCAGTTGAATGTGACACCCAAGCTGGGAACAGGAAAATCCAGGCAGTGACTCCTCCTTGGACTAGCACTTGGACCCCTGGCTCAGGAGATGGGTCTCACACCAGGGAATTCACTATGTATCTGCTGGCCAAAGGTGTTTCCCATGAACAAGTCAGCCAGATAAGACATTCAATACCTAAAATATCAGGCACAAGCATAATAATCAGCCGTGGATACATTGAAGTCAGTCGTCTTTGTGCCTATGTAAATGTTTATGTGTTTTTACAGAAGAAGTTGCTTCCTGTTCTTCTCCGTTGCTTCCCTGATCCTGTGGGAACCTCTGGTCCCCGACTATTCTTTGCAACGCATGTTTCTAAATACCTGGGCAGAAATCAACACTTCGATGAATATCTTCACTCTTTGATTGCTATCCTTTTTAAAATAAATAGTACAGTGGTAAACTTAATTGCACACAAATTTATTATTTTTCTCAAAAAAAAATCACATTACTGTAAGTTGAATTACCAAGTCAAATGATATGAACATAAATTTATGTACAGAATGTACTTAGCCACAAAGAAACTTCCAAAAAGTAGAGATCTTTAAAACCACAATCTGTAACCACAGTGAAATAAAGATGGATATTAACAATAAAAGTGACAACTAAAGTTTCTAAGCATTTTTTTTTTAATTTAAAATAAAGTCATAAAAAGTTAAAATTCACTGAAATGAATACATGTTATATAATGCCAATGAAGTATCATTTCAAATATTTTATTATTTAAAAATAGTTCTATAATATATTATTTTTGAAATGCATAATAGGTTTGAAATTAATAAAACTACTCTGGAAAACAGTATGGAGAATCCTATAAAAACTATAAGTGGAATCATCATATAACCCAGCTATCCCACTCCTACATATTTATCCAAAAGATCTAAAATCACCAGATGATAGTTACATAGTCACTTCAGTGTTTATACAGTCACTTCAGTGTTATACCTAAATATGAAATCAACCCAGATGTCCGTCAACAGATGATTGGATCATGGAAATGTGGTCTATATACACAATGGAGTTTTACTCAGCCATAAAGAAGAATGAAATAATGGCATTTGCTGGTAAATGGGTGGAAATGGACAAAATTGTGCTAAGTGAAATAAACCATCTCAGAAAATCAAAGGTCAAATGTTTCCTCATATGTGGAAGCTAAAGCAAAATAAGGGAAAGAAGGCAGTGGGGGAGGGGATTGGATAGCATGAAGATCCAGGGAAGATCAATGGAGGAGAAGGAGAATGAGAGGGGGGGAGGGAGGGAAAGGGGAAGATAAATGGAATTAATTTAACAAAATTAATATTATATGCACAGATAAGGATACCAATGGGAATTTCACCTTTATGCATGTGTAGAAGAAAGCACGTTTAGTACAGTAAAGGAGGGAGAACAGGTGCAGGGAAAGACAGAGGGGGATAGGAATTAAAATCAAATTGCTTGCATGTACAGTTTTATCAGAATTAACCCAAATACTATGATAATTATAATGCTCTCATAAAATAAAGAAATAAAAATGAAATTATAGTTAAAGATGAGAAAATTGATTAAGAAACTAAAATTAATACATTAAAATTAAAGTTGCATTGATTAATAAAGTTAAATGCTATGTTTTGAAAATAAAATAGGAAAACATCACAAAAAAGTAGTAAAAAATGAGGGAATTATTTAGGCATTCTGAATATCTCAGGAATATTTGGTACTAAATTTGTAAACCCAAAAGAAATGCATATTTCTATAAGTGGTTCAAATTGTGTCAATAGAAGTCCAACATTTTAATAGACTGTAACTGCAGAAGAATGGATACTTTTGTAGAACACATACTATGACATTGTCCTCTGGCTTCCTTGGCACAGACTGAGCCTCAAGTAACAGACTCGTCCTGTATTGTGCTGGCCTTTGGGGCGTCTCCTATTGCTTTTGAAGAAACCCATAAACCTAACTTCCATACCTGATAAATGAAGGAGCTTAGAGTCCTTATTTACAAATATAAGAGAAAAATTTAAAATGTAAAATAGTAAATGCAATCTAGAAAAGGACATAAAGCTGTTTAAAGAATCATAGATGAAAAGATTAAGTAGTGCCTGGAGAGGTGTTTCATGCCTGTAATCCTAGTGGCTTGGGAGGCTGAGGCAGGGGGGCCAGTTCAAAGCCAGCCTCAGCAACTCGGTGAGGCTCTAAGCAACTTATGGAGACTTTGCCTCAAAATCTAAAATCAAAAGGGGGTGAGGGAGGCTGGGGATGTGGTTCAGTGATAAGTGCTCTGGCTTTAATCCCTGGCGTGCGCACACACACACACACACACACACACACACACAAAATAAATCAAGTAGGAATAGTTCCAATAGTCCCAGTAATATAAAAATAGTTGAATCTTGGGTTATTTATCAAAACTACACTCTATTAAAATTTCAAGAGAAAACTCTAACTTATTAACACTGGTTGTTAAAAAAAAAAATGTTGGATTCTAGGTACAGCCCACTTTTAATTAAAAGTGTGAAAATCTTCTAGAGACAATGGGCAGGATGTAATGATAGAAGGTCCCTGGAGGAAATGGGAGAATTCTGGAAGGAATTCATGCGCCCAGTAGACACGTGGTCCTGATCTGAAGGCCGAGCAGCCATCCATCCAGGGAAGCAGGAGCCACCAGGGAACCTCCAGGTACTGGAAATCAAGAAGGAAGGATAACATGTGCCAAGAAGGATCAGAGGACATTCTGTGAGCAGGATGTGGCCCAGCACGTGGCTGGCGCTGCTCAATACCTGGACGACTGGGGAGATGAGCGTTGAGTTGGCAACAAGAGGTTGCTCGTGGAAGGCTTGGAGAGCCACAGCACATGGCTTCGACTTCTATTTTGATTGGCCTTCCTTCTGATTAAAGGTTTTGAGTTGGAGAGTAATTTTGTATTATCTTCTTTGGAGAATATGAGGGACCAAAAGTAGGAAAAGACAAGCGTTTTAGTTTTTCTTCTCTGAAACAAAACTGCAAAAAAGCAACATTAAGGACGGAAGATTTATTTTAACTTGCAGTTTCCGAGGCTCTTTGGTCCGTGGTTGGCTGGCTCCATGGTTACGAGGCCTGAGATGAGGCAGAGCATGCGGCAGAAGGTGTGGTAGAAGAACGATGCTCACCTCATGGCAGCTGCCAGGGGGTGGTTTCTTAAATTTTAATCAAACAAAATCTACGCTGGTTGCAATTTTTAGTCCTCAGCTGTTTGGGCAGGCTAGTTTTATTTGTTTTGTTATAGTTGGGTTTTATCTGAGATTCTCTCCCTTAAATTTGCAATAGGTGTTCTCAGTATCACTAAAAAAAAAAAAAAAAAAAAGACAACTTTCAAATAATAGTGTTATATTATTATTGTTATACTATTATTGTTAACAGGAAAATCTTTGGTGCAGCAAAAGAAACAAATGAAACTTTCCAGGCAAAAGATTGAAAACCAGCAAGACCTGGTGACACATACAGGTAGTCTCAGCTATAGGGTGGCTGAGGCAGGAGGATCACTTGAGTTGAGGAGTTAGAGACAAACCTGGGCACTAGAGTGAGACCTGTCTCTAAATAAAGAATAATCAATCAATCAATTTAAGACTTTAAAGGAAATGAGACATCCTGCTAATTTCTCACTGTTCCTAAGGTGAACTCAGGACATTAATCATTGCCACAGACTTACAGTGCCTAACCCAAGGTCTTGATAGTTCTGCTGTGAATATTTTTCTCAATTCTGCAAATTCATATACGCTTGTTCTACCACCATCTCCAAATCCTAAGACTTTGTGCTTTATGAGCCCCTGAAAAAAAGAATATTTTGGATTTGTGGACATTGGCAGGAGGGAGTATAGATTGAGTTATGTAGCCTTTGAATGAACATTTTTAGTATACCAATACCTCATTTATTACTGAAACTCATAAGTCATTTGGTTAACCAAAGGTTATGGTTGATTTGAGAAAGAAATTTTTCTATTCTTTTTTTAGTTCTCAATTTTAATTTTTCCAGGTTCCTTTCAAAGCCTGTAATACCAATTAAGTTTGGATCAAACTATTCTTGGATGGAGATGTTTGAAAGTGAGAATTCAAGTCCTACAGTAGCTACTTTGCTTGATTTACTCAAGAAAGTTGGAGAAAAAGAATGATTATTACAGGAGAAGTAGTGACTACCATTCTTCAGGAAGCTCTTTTCAATTTTTCATGGTAGTCATCGGACAGATGGGTGCTTTATCAAATGGTACACCTTGATCTAACTTAGAGCTCTAGAGTGATTCCTATCTATTAATCAGAAACATAGGAGATTTTTATCATGGAGTAAAATGTAGCAAAATACAAGTCTCTACCTGGTTGGCCAGTTTGTAGCTCCTATATGGGTAGGTTGTATGAGTAGATATTTTTACAAGATCTTGGGTAATAAGATACGACACCAAGAGTTATACTACATATAATACGTATTGAAGACACTTCACTTGAAGTCACATTCAATAGCTGAAGGAATAAAGTGGTAACACAGGAAGTCAAAGTTTATACAGAGTTTTGTCCACATGGTTTAATAGAAGATAAAAGACATGTAAACAAGGAGCAAATTTATTCCAAGAACAATTTTAGCTTGTTTCGTTTCTTTTTTTTCTTTTTTTAATTGACTGAGTTGATTGATTTAACTCTGGACTTCATGTTTTATAGACCTGTCAAATATCAAAATCATAAAATACATGCTGCTCACTTTCTTTTATGTTTATTCAGCTGGATAATTGTAAACCTCTTGTATTCACACATGTTGATGGAACAATGAAATTAGCCCTTTGACTGCCACTTTCCTTGTGGTAATTTGCATAGCATTACCAATAAAATGACTTTACTTGTGGGGCAATTTCTTTGGCAGTCAACCCAATGTAATTAGATTTTTCTCCTAGGAATACTGTCAGTCTTTATTACTAAGTAATTAGCTTACAATATAATATTAAATGTAAAAAAAAATCAACCACATGATTTCCTGTTTAGGACGTAAGTTAAAAACTATAATATTGAGAAATGAAATGTGTGAAGAACACACAGTCCTCATCTAAATTCTCTTATCAGGTTTTGCTTTTCTATCCAAGAGTGCATTTTGCATTTATTGAGAAAGAGAATGTGCATTGTTCTTTTAGAACAGTATATAACTCTTGTGAGAGCCATTTGTGAAATCTAATAAACTCTTGTGTAGTACTTGTAAATCACCATAAACTTGACATTACTCCAAGATTGATGGGATTTTGCATAACTTAAGGAATATTAAGATAATTCCTTGGGCATCACTTTGTGTATAATTTGTTGAATATTTTCTGTAGACATGTGGAATAATATAATCATGTTAGAAGAATTTACCTTTCCAGTACATGCATTGTCTGTTGTGTCAGTCAGCTTTCCATTTCAGTGACTAAAATAGCCAAAAAGAGCAACTTAGAGGAGGAAATGTTGGTTTCAGCTCGTGGTTTCAGAGGTTCAGTCCATAGATGGCTGAATTGCTCTGGGCCTGAGATGAGGTAGAACATCATGGCAGAAGAATGCTGCTCCGTTTGTGGCATCCAGAACAGAGAGAGGAGGTGGGGAGATGGAAAGGAATTGAGGGGAAGGGAAGGGGAGGGAAGGGGAAGGAAAAGAAGAGAAAGGAGCCAGAGAAAAAATATCATCCAAGGGCACATCCCCATGACCCCCTTCCTCCATTCACACCTCACTACCTTCAGTTACCACCTGGTAGTCCATGAAAATTAGTAATCTATCTATCTATCTATCTATCTATCTATCTATCTATCTATCTATCTATCTATCTATCTATATCTCTCTATATATATGACACTATTTTAATAGCATCAGATTATTATAAGTGACAAATTTGAGGTATTTTCATGAGATCTGACTGAGTTAATCCAAATATAACAAACTTCTAGGGATTTCTGCATTCCAAGTTACAAAAATTCTGAATCTTAAGCTGATGCTCTTAAACTTAATTTTTTAGTCAGAGTTAGAACTTTCTATGTGGATAAAGAATCAAGAAATTTTCTTTTAAGTAGACACATACTCACACAAGCCTTATCCATAGTTTAAAAAAAATAAATTTTGCCAGAAGTAGGTAAATTTACTTACTTACTAGTTATTAACTTGTATTCCCGACACCTACCACACTTGGTCATGAGATGGACCCATTTCTTCTTTTTTCTTGCCTCTCATCTCAATAAAAAGCCTCTCTGCATCCAAGGGAAAGCGTCAAACTTTTACCCAGCCTCAGAATCCAGATGAAGAAGCTGGGTCTGTCCAAGGAGGGCTGAGCTGAGAGGAGAGGGACACAAACCCAGAGGCCAGGCCATGCAGCACAGGGGGAGGTGGAGGCACGTCTGCAGGCCCCCACTGCCACCTTGGCTTGGTGGCTAACCAATGGCAGGTTTCTGGAACGCCTGAGGCCGAGGGGCTTCTCAGAACCCAGAGCAAGGAAAGGCCCACACAGATGGCGGAAATGGCTACAGACTGCTGGTCTCAGCCCCGTGATTAGAGTTTGCAATGACTGCTATGGCAGCCGGCCTGCAGCAGCAGCCCTCACAGACACTTCAGTGGTTTGCTCATGGTGGATCCTTCACTCTTGGCCTATGATCTTGCAAAGAAGTTGAGGTCACCATGTCTGGGGAGACGGAAACGTACCCCAGGCTGCGCTCCTCAGTGGTGGTGACAGCTTTGGCTCATGCTTGGGAGGCAAGATGATGACACTTGCAGAGGCGGAGTGGGTTCCTGAATTGCCACCTGTGAGACCGCTGGCAATGGGGTGCCTGCCCACTCGGACCTTTCTCCCCATCAATCCATAAGTAAGATGGTATTACAAAACCACCACAAGCGCTTCAACAGATCAGAATCTATACATAGCATTGGGCTTTCACTTTTGTAAGTCTGTCACTTATTAGCTCATCTCAGAAATATAAATTTAGGAATCAGAGAGTTCTGGAAAACTTGACCATAAAATATGAGCAACTTATAAGAAACAAAATCAGAATCCCCAGAGCCTCAGCAATGCCATTTCCCATCAGTGCATTTTATCATCTCTGTGGCCTCTGGCTTCTTTCTCTGATAAACAGACCACAGACTCATCCTTTCCATGTGTGGTAGGCAGAACAACATTGCCTTGGAAAAGGAGGCTCCCAAATCAGGCTGAAATGGCCAACTTCCTGCCCACTGGCTACCAGCTGTAATGACTTCCATAATTAGTGTCTCAATTAATGCATCTTAAAGTGAACATTACTTTATTTACCTAATTAATTTGTTGTGGAGATTAAATGAAATGATATTTTCAAGTTTCCAAAAAGCACCTTACATTTGGTAAGAACTAAAAACAACTCCCAAACTGTTATTATCCTGCCAACAATGTGTCCCTTAAGGTAGAATGACAGTGACTTGCATATCTCCTGAATGGGAGGGACAGAGGACGCCTTGTAAGATAAAATAGGCAGCTCTTACTGTTAATCCCATGCTGTTAGAAAGACCTCAGCTACGGAACACTCTGGAAATGTTGATTGTGTAAGATTTCTGAGTTACTCTTGGTCTAGTACTGAGGTCATCACAATTTAGTTATGTCACTTATTCATGGGGAATGTTACCCACTCCCACCACAAAACCCACAGATGCACACACACACACATTGCTGGTGGGAGGAACTGAGCAATTAATAAAAGTCTGTGTGATTGTGTCAGACTGCTCATCAACTAAACTAAATTTGAATGGAAAGTGAGGGGGAAAGGGGAAAGATACCTGAACTGAAGATGGAAAGAAGACAGTGTGCACAATATCAGGAGAGTCCCTCACAATATCATTGTAGACAACAGAGGAAGGACCATCTAGAAGCAACAAAGAACAAAAAGGATTTATTTTCCACTTCTAGTCCCAGTGGACCTAGTTTATAGATTATTGATGGAGGAAATATATCCTCAAGGGAGATGCAAATTTCGCTGAAAACAAGAAAATAAAAGAAATGTTCATGTCAACAGAATTTTCTTCTTTCACTTCACCTAGTGGTTTTAGAGTTCACACATGTTGAGTGGTGTATCAGTGCATTTATTTACATATCAGTTGATGGACTTTGGGTTATTTTCTCTTTTATGGTTTTTGTGAATAATGGCACCATATGTTTCTGTACAATTTTTGATGTGAACATGTTTTCTCTTCTTCTTGGTTAAATACCTAACAGTGGAATTGCTGGTTAACATGGTTACTCTGTGTCTACCAATTTGAGCCCAGTTCCAAAAGCAACTATGACATTTTATCTTCCCCCCAGCCACGTGAAAGGATTTGATTTCTCATCATCTTTACCAACATTTGTTGCTCTCTGTCTTTCCAGACCTCCAAATCTGCACTGCTCTTGCATGCACCGTGGCCGCCTGTGAGTATGTGCAGGCATAGCTCAGACATAGATAGGAAGGGTCCTGGGCCTGTTCTGCTCTGAGACACACTGTAAGGTAGCAGTAATCTCGAGAATCTTTGCTCAGATGGTCACTATTTGCCGTATTGGGAATTGAGTGGGGAATAAAAGGACAGGGAACTGAATCTCCATCTTTTCCCCTCCTGAGATGGTCACCTATGATTTCTCAGGTGACCTACTTCTTCCTTGTCCACTCTCTAAATCCCTTTACCCAGCATAAGAACCTCAACCAAATGGAGTTTGAGAATTTTGGCTGGCCAGAGCACAGGAGCCAATGCTAATCAAGTTCTATCCAAATTGATGTTATTTTATTCAATTATTTTGTTTTCCTCCCCTGAAATGTAACCACTGCATTTTCTTCCACTATAATGTGATTGTTCAGAGGGCAGAGATTTTGTATATTTTTTTACTGCCTTAACTCTGGTTCCAAGGGCAGTGTCCATAGCAAACGCTCAGTAAAGGGCTCGTGGAACTCGTGAGTAGTTCACACTTCCTACAGCAATGTGTCCTTACAGAATACAGCAGGCATATTGTAGGCAAATCTGTGAAGATTGGAAAGGGTTACCTGAAGGTTTTAATTCTAAGCTGGATAATCTGTTTACTTACATGATATCACAGTGAATTAAAGTCTATAAGTGTGTCTAAGAGAAGCAAATGAAAACAAATGAATAATTCTACTAGATGATTTCAACAGAATCAATAAAGAGATAAATTTTAAAAATAACTCAGGAGTAAAGAATCTGTGATGAGGAAGTGGTGAAGATTATTGAATTTATAAGATGATTGAATTTATTTAACTAAGATCTACATAATTACACATTCATGTCCACCAAACAGAATATAAAGAGCATAATCTTTGAAAAATTAAACCAATAATATATATATATATAAAATATGTAGAATATATGGTATATATATATAATAATTAGAATATAGTTAGAATCATGTATAGTTAAAATAAAATTATTATGATCAAGTTTTCATTATGATCCATAAGTCACAAGAATTTTTTTCTGATTACTTTTCTTAAATTTGAAGAAATCTCCTAAGACTTAATAACTTCTGGTTGATGAAGCACGTAGATGAAATTCAGCAATTCCTTCAATTGCATGCTTACTTTTTTATTTTTACCTTTTTTCAAATAGCTTTATAGAATCATAGAATTTGAAGCTGATTACATTTAACTCGGTGGACATCTGCTACCTCTATAGAAGCCCACAGTTGTGCCTGGGAGGACATACACTACGTGTGCTGTTTAACAGGGTCGGAGGTTATTTTTTTCACCCTCTGCCATATTTTTACTTCTTTTTTTCTTTTTTTTTAGTATTTCTTGCAATTTTGAGAATGAATGTCAATCCTTGGCATAGTACCAAAGACATTCTCCTTTAAGACTTAAAAAGAAGTAGGTAGATAATAAATGCAGCATAATAACAGAAACCCCAGCCAAAGGTATGAATGCTTTAACAATACGGATGATGGATCAGAGACAACTCAAATTCAAGTTTACTGCTAACTCTTGTTTCCATAAATACAGCACCCATGGTCAACCCACCTTATTCAGGGCCTGATGCCTCTTCTAATCATTCACACTGCTATAAGACATTATTTTATTATCTGTCTTTCAGAACCAGTTATCTTACTGCTTTGTTGGTCTAGTTATACATCAAGTACCTAATTTCACAATATTTTGTAAATTCTAATAGTCTTTCTTAAATTTTGAAATGCATTTATTTATTTATTTAGTGGTGAAGAAAGAATGAAAGAGAAAACTGAAGGAAAATTTTTGAGATGTCAGGAGACACCACTTCTTTGCTTCAGAACTGCTCATGGACATCAGGGACATGCACCCTCTCAGACAGTTCCAGAAGAGGTCTGGCTGGACCTTCTCCTTAATTCAAGCTGTGCTCTGGCTCCCCACGGCTGAGGGACTACAGACCAAGGATCCTGTCTCAGCTGCCCTCCTTCTTGGCATAGTTCAGCTTCTCCTGGGCTTCAGAGGGCTGGGCGAAACTTTTACATGCTCTTCTGGTTCCAAACCATTTGCTGTGAGATTCCACACTCTACTAAAACAGCCATCCTCCCTCTTGTGCTATGTGGTGGGAAGTGTGAGGTCCCTGTGAAGGTCAAGTGTGAGGTCCCTGTGAAGGTCAGTCTGTGGGAGCCCTTCTAGGCCACTGCTGCTTCTCATTTGATTTCAGCAGGGCCTTGCAGGTGCTGACTGTCTCCACAGTCTCCCCTTTCACTCTGGCTTTGGTCACCCAGACAGAGTCAGCTTGCTTGGCTCCTGTCCTGGCTAGACACCATGACTTGTGCAAACACACAAGCACTCTCTTCAAGAAAACAAACAAACAAACAACAACAACAACAAAAACAGTAAACAAAACACCAGATACAGCAGTTAAATCCATATTAACAAATAGAAAACGTTTTCTGAAAACAATGTAGACCTTGTGTGAATGAATTGCCTTCAGTTCTT
Source organism: Ictidomys tridecemlineatus (assembly GCF_052094955.1). Taxonomy (NCBI): domain Eukaryota; kingdom Metazoa; phylum Chordata; class Mammalia; order Rodentia; family Sciuridae; genus Ictidomys; species Ictidomys tridecemlineatus. The sequence continues at coordinate 5,592,005 of NC_135489.1, forward strand.
GATAAGAACTAACTTACCAACTATGTTATTTTCTTATTTTCTCTCCTTCCTGCCATCCATTTTTATAAATGCACAAATAATTTTCAGAATTCATACCTCATTAAATTTCTCATGATTCCACCCTATCTCAAATGTTTAAGATAAATTAATGGGCTTTGTAAAAATTATTTTTAATTTTTAATGGTGTATATTGATCCATACATAATAAAGGGACTCACTGTAGCACATTTGTACATGAAAACCTCATAATTTGCTCAGTTTCACTGCCCAGTATCTCCCTCTTCCTTCCTCCCTCTCTTCCTCTACTCCACTGGTCTCCCTTTCATTTTCATGAAGCTGCTTTCTTTACTTTTTTTCTCTCTAGCTTCCACATATGACCCTGATTTTCTGCTCCTGACATATTTTGCTCAACTTGATTCTCTAGTTTCATCCATTTTTCTCAATGACATATTTTGTTCATTTTTATGACTGAATAAAACTCCATTTTGCCATTTTGTATCTATACCACGTTTTCTTTATCTATTCATCTGTGGATGGACACCTAATATGATTCCATACCTGGGCTATTGTGGACTGTGCTGCTATGTATATGGGTTTGCTGGTATCACTAAAATATGCTGACTTTAGTTTTTTTGAGATGAATACTGACAAGCAGCATAGCTGGGTCATATGGTGGTTCCATGCCTGGTGTTTTGAGGCACTTCATACTGATTTCCATAGTAGTTGTACTAGCTTATAATCCCACCAAAGTGTTCCTCTCCAGATTTTATCATTTTTTTTTGTATTGTTGATGGCTGCTTTTATAACTGAAATTAAATGAAATTAGTCTAGTTTGATTTGCATATTGAACATTTTTTCAGATATTTGTTGGCCATTTGAATTTCTTATTCTGAGAAGGGTCCAGTTAGTTAATTTGCTCATTTATTGATTGGATTGTTTATATATTTATTTATGTTTTTGTTTCTGTATTCTTTATATATTTTGGATACTGATCCTGTCAGAAGAGTAACTGAAAAAGATTTTTTTCCTCCCATTCTATAGATCCTTTTTCACAGCCTTGTTTCATATGCTGTGTAGATTTGTTATTTTTTGGTATTATTATCTGAGCTTTAGGAGTCCTATCCAGGAAGTCATCGCCTATGTCTGAATGTTGGGATGTTGCCCCTCTAATGTCTTCTAGCAGTTGCAAAGTTTCTGATCCAATTTCTATGACTTTGATCTACTTTGTGTTGAGTTTTGTGCAGGGTGAGAGTTAGGGATCTAGTTTCATTTTTCAACATACGAATATCCAGTTTCCCTAGTGCCATTTTCTAAAAAAGATTTTCTTTTGCCCAGTGTGTGTTTGGGTGTCTTTGTCAATGACCTGATGAGTGTATCTGTGCGGATTCATCTCTGTGTCTCTTGTTCCTTTGGTCAGTACTAGGCTACTTTTAACAGATTTATCATTCTGTTAGCAACAATGATATTCTGGTTCCTACTCCTAGGTTTGCAGCATTAGTTTGACTGGTAAAGCAACTAGCCTCATTTATTATTAATTCAAAACGAAACCCAAGATCTGGGTGCTTCTAAGAAATTGGAGAGCTAGCTTCATCATTAGCTCTGTATTCAAAATCGGGTACCTTGACTAAACCCTTTAACTTCAGCTTTTTCATCTTTTAGAATGATGATTATATAGGATATTATATATGATATAGATGATGATTATGTATAATGTAATCACATATGATGATCATAATGATTGATATACAGAGTAAGAGAGATATTTGATTTAAATTAGTATTGCCATTTTTTGTTCTAATGCATCTTCAGATGAAATCTTGGAGGAGGCAATGAAGTGAATAGGGGCCCACACCACAGTCGCCAGATTGTTTTAACTCCTCACTCTCTGCTGTGGCCAAGTTGCTTAAGTTCTTCTTGACAGACTCAGAGTAGTAGCATCTGTAAAAAGTTATGCACAAAATTATATACTGGTCTATTTGGTAAAGAAAGAAATTACTAAAAGTTTTTGCTATTTACTTAAAGCTTGACTAACAATAGATTTAGCAATTAGAATTAAATGTCATCCTGTATCATTCCATCTAGTGCTAACTCTCTCTTCCTCTCTCTCTCTCTCTCTCTCTCTCTCTCTCTCTCTCTCTCTCTGTGTGTGTGTGTGTGTGTATATGTGTGTATTTAAGCTTTATTTTGAAATAATTTCAAAATTTCTGAAAAGTTGCAAAAATAGTACAGAAAAATACAAAAATAGTACATTCTCTTTTGGTCTCATCCAGCTTCTCCGATGTTTTATGTATTCCTGTACTTATCAAAAAAGTTGAGAAATTAATGTTGGTATGTTACCATTAGCTACACTATAGATTTTGATTGGATTTACTCATTTTATATGTTTTTCTGCCAATAGCTTCCTCTGTTATAAAATCAATGCAGTAATCATCTTCTCTGTCTCTGAATATTTGTTTCCTGGTCCCTTTTCTTGTTGTTTTTCACTGTTTTGCCACTTTTGATGTGTGCTGGCCAGGTGTTGTGCAGAGTGTCTCTCACTTTGGATTTGTCTGATTCTTGCAATGATTATTTTGAAGGTATGTATTTTGGGGAAATGCTACATATGCTTTGTGTTTTGGTCAGCCTTTTTGCTGCTGTGACTTAAAGACCTGATCAGCACAATTGTAGAAGAGTGAAAGTTAATTTGAGGACTCAGTTTCAGAGGTCTCAGTCCATACGAGGCCAGGTCTATTCTCTGGGCAGAAGGTGAGGCAGGCGCATGAGTGTGGCAGAAGAAACCAGCTCACATGACGATCAGGAAGCAGAGAGAGAGTCCACTCTCCAGATACAAATACTACCCCAAGCTACACCCCAATACCACCTCCTCCAGCCACATTCTACTTCAGTTACCACTCAGTTAATCCCTATCAGAGGATTAATTCACTGATTGGGCTAAGACTTTTACAACCCAATCATTTCTCTTCTGAACCTTCTTGCAGTGTCTCACAAGTGAGCTTTTGGGGACACCTCACATCCAAACCATAACACATTGTGTTCCCATCTATTAGTATATTAGGGCATAAGTGGTATATCCACATGGGAATTATTGGGGATGGTGATTGCTATGATGTGATGCTAAATGTTCCTCAAAAGAGGTGGGGCCATTGAGTGGTCATTGAATCTTAAGATCCAATAACCAGATTATTGTTCTGGTTAATATACTACTGTGCATTTCATAATCATATGTATTAGGTATTTATTATTATAAGCTCATTTAAAATTATGGTTTGACACTACTGAACAGTACACCTATGATTTAAAAAGAAACAAGTAGACACTGTGTATAAATAACTGACTTGTTTCATTATTGATCATATTGATTATTTAGTAATTGAGTATGCTGAATAAAAAAGAATATGTTGGAATTTTAGTTGTGATTAACAGGTGAGTTATTTAGTGGGCCCATTAGCACTGAATGAATCTTAAGAACTTGGAGACATTTACAATATAATTATCAGCTTTCTTCAGATGAGCTTATTGTAAAAATTGGTAACATAAAGTAATACCGAAATATTAGGAAAGAAATAATTTAGGGACATGTTAGTTTTGACATTTTCCTAAAGTAACTTTTTCCTTTTGTTTTCTACTTACACAACTAGCCCAAGGTAAACTTCAAACCAAGGATGTAATACTGATCAGAATGGCAATCCATAAAAGTGCTGTGGGAGTTGATGGGAAGTTCATTTTCAGTTTTCTTTTCCTGCCCCAGCAGAACCAGTTATGCACCTGTCATTTGAGCATATAATCCCTCTTTTTGAAATCAATACTTGCTGACTATATTAATGAGGTCAGCTATTGACAGATACGCTGTGAGCCTATAATGGCTGTCACTTTTCATTGCAATCTGGAATTTCATCACAGTATTAGTGTTCTTTCCCAGCTATTGATGTAGTCTTAGATTACTAGGTTTTGATAGAATCATTACATATTATTTTGATTTTGATTGCTACTAAATATCCAATATCACTGATGAAATATATGTGTGAGAGCCTCACTGGATTAGGACGACAGTTGAAGATTCTAAAGTGTTTTCATTATTTAAAAGGAGGTAGATAACTACAATATCTATAGTTATAACCTTTATAACTACAACATCTATAGTTAATTGGAGCCTGGACACTGCATGATAAGCCTGTGAAGGATGTTTCATGAGTGCCTACTACTTTCTACATACTTATGTCCACTGAGCTGGATCTTCAGCAACTTTGAGAGCTTGGCATTTCTAGAAGGTTAAATATGTGGAGAGACTCATTGTCCTCCAGCTAGTATGTGTGTGTGGAGTTGTCCTTGAAGTCTGGACTGCTTCCAGCACACTTCAGCAGACACTTACCACTGGATTCCTCCTACGTCATCCACTAATGGCAGTCCGAACACTTCAATGCTACTATTGGAGCCTATGCTGTATGTAAGATCCATAGAGGATGCTTTGCATATTGTATTCATCTGTTCCACAAAACAACACATGTTTCTTTACAATTTCAGAGGGAGACTTTCACTCAAGTAATAAAGTTGGGAGGCTATCAAGATGTTGGAATAGAGAAGGTCACTTTCCTGGCTGCTCCGTTGGGTGAAACCAAGAAAGCAGGTAGTCAGCTTCTCAACAAAGTGGGTGAATGGAAAAAAAGGGGCGTCTTTAGTGGAATTTAATACTGGACATTCCAAGCACACTGGGGACTCAGGAAGTCAGTCGGATATAATAAAATAAGGAAGAAATCCCCAGTGCCACAGCTACTACTGCAGCCAGAGGCACCAACCAGAGGGATCCCTCCATGAGCAAAGTGGAGGGATAAGGGAATTAAAGGAACCCACATTTTTAGGAGTTCTGAGGTGCCTCTGGATGCAGAGTGTTTAGAGATCAAAGACACTGACCAACCAAAGTGAAAGTTGCCCTGCATTATACCCTTGTGTGAAATGAAGCCCTGCATTTCTAGGCAGCATGTGGAGGGCAGAGGAAGGAACAATTTTGTAGCTGCAGAATGAGGGAGAGCACCTGTGGGAGTCGGTTCCTGGAAAACCCAAGTTTGGCCTGAAATATAGGCCTGGCAACCTGCATGCACAACCCAGAGTGTGCCTAACTGACCAGGGGAAAATCAAATGTGGAAAGAGCTTTACACAGGGAACAACAGATCGTGGACACTCAGCTGGCTCTTCCCATCCCCCTCCAATCCAGCTGCTTACAGGACCAGCAGGGAGAGATGCACATGGCTGGGAATTCCAAAGGGTAGGGGTGGGAGAGACTGAGTTTGCAGACAACCTGAGGCCAGGAAATGTGGGGTCTGCAGATGAAGCAGTGGACTAGAAATTGGCTCATTTACTACACAAGTGGAACCAGGTGAGATCTCTGAAGTGCAGTTTTCCAGCACTGCAGAGATTGGCAATTGCTGGCCCCTCAGGTGCACTAATTTAGAATCTCCAGCCAATTGACATTCCCAGGGAGCCTTTGCCTACCTAACCCCACAAGAAGGAACTGTGCTTATGGTGCTACCTCTCTCAGCCCAGTATTCCGGAAGGTGGAGCATCACACTCCAGATGAGCCCCAAAAAAACTACTGAGAAGAGAAGGTGAGAATCTCTTGAAGTCCAATGGAAACAATTCTTTAACTTTTGATTGAGATTTTTTTCTTTTATTTATTTTTTACTGTTTAGTTGTGACCATAATGGTTCATAGACATTTATATATATCAGTTTTTGAGAATCAGGATGTTTGACTACAGTATTTCAGTTTCAATTTGTTTTTTAAATGTATATAGTTTTATTTGCAGGTGAACCTTTATTTTTATTTATTTATTTATATGTGGTGCTGAGGACAGAACCCAGTGCCTCACATGTGCTGGGCAAGTTCCCTGCTACTGAGCTACAGCCCCAGCCCAAGCTACTGCCACAGGCCTCCGTTGTGTTTTGTATACTTTTATTTTCATTTTATTCTTTCCTTAATTTATTTTTAAATATTTTACTTTATGTATGTCTCTCTCACTGATCTGTTTTCCTTGATTTTCTTTCTTCTGCTAACAGCCAAACCCTGTTGTGTTCTCTTCCACTCTTTGTTTATAGTTATATCTTCTCTCCTCCTCACTCATAATCATCATGTCCTACATTGCTGCTCTTCTCCCCTGTCCACCACTAGAAATTGAACACCCTTTTGCAAACTTGCTGTTTTTATTGTAAGCAGTAACTGATGATATTATTTCTCTTTATATTGAAAATTAACATTATAGACTTCTTATCAGCAACTATTTAGTTTAACTATTTGGCATATTATTTGCATTGGTTGTTGTTATTATTTGTCTCCCCCTAAATGGTGAGGTGCTGGAAATCTTCAGAGACCTACACGTCCACAGGGTAGAATCTCTACTCCCTCAGAATCATAGTGATAGGTGGATATGCACGTACAAGATGAAAAATCAAGAGAACAAATTGATCCAAGATGGATTCAGTAGAGAATCCATCAACATCAAGTGGGAGAAATGTAAAAGAAGGAGTTTAGAAAGTACATAGTTAAATTGATATGTGGGATACAGAATGATGTGAGGAGTAAAATCAAAGAGAAAATACAATAAGTGAAAGATTACTTTAATAAAGAGTTTGGTAAATGAAGGGAAATGAGGGAGAAATGAAAGGAAATGAAGGAGTAATCCTAAAAATAAAGGGATCAATAAAAAATTAAATATTCAATGGAAAGTGTAACCACAACACTAGACTACTTGGAAGACAGAGTTCCAGACAGAAGACATAATATATAACCTTGAAAATAAAGTTGATCATGGAGAAAAGATGTTAAAAGACCAGGAACAGAACTCCCAAGAAATATGGGATAACCTGAAAACCAAAGATCAAGATTTGTTGGAATAGACGAAGGCCCAGAGATACAAATCAAAGAAATGCATAATCTTTTCAAAGAAATAATATCAGAAAATTTCCCAAGTCCAAAGATTAAAATCGAATATCAAATACAGAAGGCTTACAGGATACCAAATATAAAAAAATAATAACAGATCCACAAGAAAACACATTATTATCAAGATGTCTAACATACAACACAGGGTAATCCTCGGGGACCGATGAGGAAAACAGTAAGTTGATCTCTGTAACATATTTTTAAAGTTACCTGGTATCTAATGTTAAATAATTTTTAGCTAAAAGATAAAAAATAGTTCATCCTTTGATGAGATAAAAATTAAATGCTTTAATATTATATAAACTACATAAATATTTTATTATATTGTTTGGATACAAATGCACAACTATAAGTTTTTTGATATTAAGTTATGTATGATTTTAAACACACACACACACACACACACACACACACACACTCTCAATATAAGAAGATGCACAGATTGCTGGGAAGACCAGCAGGGCTGAGGGCTCACAAGGTTTTCTGCCTGGAGCAAGGCTTCTGTCCTGGAAACCAGGAATGCCCTTTGAGAGTGACAAGTGGCTCCAGGTCACGATCCTCTCTCATTTCCTTTCTTTCAACACCAGAGACAATCTGCGGCTGTGCCGTACAGCAGAATTGGAGGATAGATTGAAAACCATGCGGATGTTTGCTCCCTGTACCAAACCTGCCTCCTAGGTGTCTAGAGAGAACTGCAGCTTAGGAAGTGTCATTCAATAAGTTTTCTTTAGGTACAAATACATAGAGAAGGAAATGGAAAGACAGTGGAGCTAGAACAAGTCTCAGTCACCACCTGACTCATATTCTAACAAGCTGACGTAGGTAAATACACAGTATTGAAAGTCTTTCAGTCTGATTTTTCTATATGTCTACAAGGAAAGCAATACCTATCCTGCAGATTCATTATAGATTTGGAGCTCATCTAGGTGGAATGCCTAACTCAGGAAGTATGTTATGTCCAGTTTGTTATTTAAGTTGGAATAGTGTAAAGGTAATTCCTAAGATAGAGGTTGTCATTGGTCAATCTTTAGCCATGATAACTGATCCAAATTCATGTGTGTGTAATTTTTCACATCTTATGTATAATTTTTTATAGATATATATGTACATATATATATATATCTTACTTGTTTATATATATTTATAATTATATATATACTTCTAATAGGTTCTGGAAAGTGTTTTAATAATGTACAGAACACACAAAAAGACCAGAAGTACTTTATCTTGATTTTTATGATGCAATAAGGCTACATATATAGATAAGGAGAATTTGAAAACTCTTAAAGTAGTATGCAAGATTTTGTATGTATATAAATTTGTTGGAAAAACAACTTTAGCTTTTCATCAGATTATTAATTCTGTCTTTGACATGCTTAAGAATTTCAAAGAATCTGGCCAAATGCCTTTTACATATCAAATAGAAAGACATTTCAAAAATAGATTTGGAAGAACATGCAAAGACAAAGATGGCCTTGAGCCAAGATTAACCTTAGATTAAAGTTCCATAATAACAGAATATTATAGTTAAAAGCAACCACTGAGGTTGCCTTTGCCCTTAATGTATAGTAATGAACTGGAATTGAGAGAATTAAAGTGACCTGCCTCAGTGATATTAGAACATAGCAGTCACTAATGGAGTTCAGCTTGTCAGAATTCTACTTCCAAAGACTTCCCTCTGGGACTTCTTGTGTGTATGTGTATATCCAAACTGGCATCCACATATTTAAAAAACATCACTGTGGCCTCAGAAAAATATGTTAATACATCCTTAAAACTACCTGCAAAAGTAGCATCAGGAAGATTGTGAATGTCTAGCAAATTAACACTTGACGATTGATAGTGCCAACTAGTGCTAATTTCATTTACTGTAGTATTGTGAATGACACAGATATTTGGCACATTATGACTTACCATCTGGCCTGGGGAGTTTATGATTCATTCACACAACAAGACTTTTTAAAAGTTTTCTATTGCTTTTCCAGACCGTGCTGGAGTGTGAGCTTGAAGGATGGTAGCTTGAGGCTTTTCAAGTTGAACATCACACTTTACACACAGCAGCCAGGTTCTCCAGCAGGGCGTATGTGGATATCATACATTCCATGAACATGGGTATTTGCAACAGTGATAAATTATGCAGATATTAATCCATAAGTTTCTGGTGTTTCTTTTCCGTATCATGCTCCCATTCATCCCTCTATCAGAGTTAAGCTGTGAAATTTCCTGGGGAAAAGAGAGCATCCTTCTATGATTTGACAAGAGAAGCTCTTTATGGACTTGAGTCTCAGTGACAACCAACTGTTTAAAATGAGAGAGTGGGTTCTGAAAGCCAGACTCTTTGGCCAGAAGGACATTTTTCAATAATGAAGCTTCCCTTTAAGTGGTGGGTCTAGAGGTTTAGATTGCAGAATGTGAGTGTGTGTCCCAGTCCTCTGGGACATTCAGGATGAAAAGTAGAGGAAATGGAAAGTCACTTGTTTCAGGCTGTTGAGGGAGGTTACCTAACAAATGTGCATCAGAGCACACACACCCTTGCTCTCCTTTATGAAACCCAGATGCCATATTGGAAAGGAGCACAGAGTGGGGGAAGTGGCATATAACTGCCAAACAAGCTTACATATTCAAAATAATTAGGGATGCATTTAAATGTTTAGAATTATTGGCTTGGTGCAAAATTACTGTCTTAAATTAAACATAAATGGGCACAGGCAGGTGTAGACTGATGATGGGTAGATTTGTCTCTCACCCTAAGAAGATAGAAAATTATGATGATTAAATTATTGAAATAAAAAATAAAGATCATTACTTTTAAACAACTAGCATTAGCCCAAGTAAATATTTAAAACCACAACATTACTGTCACTTGTCACAAGCCGTTCATGGATTGCAGGTGGGTCACTGCACTTGGAAGCCTCATGGATAGAGACATCTGGTGCCTGGGAATGGGCATTTCCTCTGGCCAATTGCCCAGGAATAATGTGAATGTCTTTCCCGCTCTGCCATGGCCCCCACAGCACCTGGGTTGGGTGTGACCTGCCAAGGTATCAATCAACCTGCAGATTGCAAGACATCATGAAGCGAGACTCTGCCCTTGAAACCTTATCCCTGCCTTTGATGTACCCCCCTTAACTAAACCAGCATTTTCCTTTCACCTAGTTCCAGAACCCATGTGGACTAGAACTATCAGGTGTTTCACATTCTGTGAATATATTTTTGAGTATTTGTGTTTGTTATTTGCTAAATATCTGAGATTATAAGTTTTAGGGTAGATTGGGTTCCTAGACAGAAAGAAGGACCCCTTACTCAGATGCTGGCTGTCATTCCCCCCGAAAAGCCACTTACTGAAAAACATTAATGAAGGAGGTTTTTACCTGGTATCCTGCATTTATTATTTCATTTGGTCCTCACAATGATTCCAGGAAATTCTCATTATCAAATATTCAAGCAAAGCTGACATCAAGTATTTTTTTAAATGTCCAGAGTAATAATGTGGAATGTGCCTACAGTAAGGAAATGGCATGTATCTCAGTGGTCTCCTGTTATGTGACAGCCACTGGACTTGACATCCCTGTGCCAAGCAAGCAGATGAGAATCTCCAATAGCCAGAGAGTCACACAATATTTCTTTAGTTCTTTTGAGATGGACATAAAATGCTTTTCTCTTCAATCTCTTTCCTTAGAATGCTGACTTTAGATACAAAAGATAAATCTAAAAAATGTACTACTTACACTAGATCATATTTTCTTTTATTAGAGTTTTTTTCTGAATAAATCCTTCAAAAAAGAATTTTAAAAGTGGTGTGAATTTCAGGGACCATGTCAGCATTGGATAAGAACATTTTCACATGGGAATTTTCTGACACATTTTCAATCACTCCACCTTATTCCTGCATGTCTGAATGCATTTTAACCCTGAACCTGCTCAGAGTACTCAGAACTGAGGTTCAGCTCATAACCTGATGGATGAGACAACTTTATTGCTAGAAAATCTCTTAAGCAAAAGTTTTATAAAGTGCTTATTGCAAATGTTCCATTTACTGGCCATTATATATACGGTTGCTTATTTTTAGAACAGGACATTTCTCCTCTCTTTACTATTGTATATGAAACAATCATGAAACAATCTTTAGGATTATCATTTGGTCCATTTGGCAGAAGTTGGTTTGAGAAAATGCTGGTTTCCATCCAGGGAAGCTTAGAATTCTCTCAGGGAAAGAACCACTTATAAGGTGCAATTCCAAATTAAGAAGGAACAGATTATCTTAAATTGATAACAATTATAAATTTTCATTTGCAGTAAAAGAATAAAAGGTTTATATAAGATTCTGTGAAACAGAAATGCATACAGCTATCTATATGTGTAATATATACCTATGAACTTTCTGATGGCCTCCCCATCACACAGGTTAAGGGGATGGCTGAATCCTTGGCACCTGGCACTAGACAGGGGAGACTTACAGCAGTTTATTAGTCACAGCCTAGGAGGGGAAGACAGTGTGTAACACGCAGGTCCATGCAGTGGCCTCAAGGGGTGCAGAGTGAGAGGACAGATCCCAGAGAGGCAGAGCTTTGTGCAGCATTGCTGTGAACAACCCTGCTTCCTGTGAGAGCTGAAGATTGGCCTGCTTCACTAACTCTGTGGGTGGGCAGAGAGCTGAAGCCCCCCACTCAGGGTTGAGCAGGCACTAGGCTTCGACTTCAGAGCAAAGAGGGTTGCTTAGCTGGGACCTTGTGCAGGGAGGCGAGGAGGGGAGTAGACTTGTGTTGGCTCCCTCAGGCCCTCCATTTTCCCCAGATGGCAAGGTGCACTTAATGACCTAATAGCCTTAATTTTAAACTCCATACAACAACACATCATAGGTACACAAACACGCACACACACACACCCTCATGCATATCCTCATACACACTCATACACACTTTGTTGTTTTATTTCAAGATCTCTCTGTTCTGCTCCTCACTGCACCTATGGTTACCAAAACTCACAGTAAATTTCAGTAAATTCTGTTGCAATATAATTAGTTATTATGGCTATTGCACAGAAAGCACTCATTTTCACATTATTTCAATTGTAAACATTTTACTATATCCTAAACATTTAGCCCTAAATTATTACAAAGACAGTGTAGAGTGTCAGAAAAAAATCTATTGTTCAATTCATTATTTGACATGTCTTTGTGGTTAAGTTTCAACCTGAATCTATGTCTCAAGAGAGTATAATCATAGGATTTTGTATACTACACTCTTTTACTCACCAAAAATTTAGGAGGATGTGTCCACGTTGATTTCTACATGCTCCAGTGCACAAGAGCATCCTTATTTAGGCAGAGGGCACAGCTCCTGGGTGAGGCGAAGTGAATCTCCAGGAAGCAAGATGTTGTTAACAGGTGGAGGCTGGAGAAGGAAGAGCAGGGCGAGTCCTGGGCTACCTCTGGAGGGTGGCCCAGGCGTTTGGCTCACACAGCCCAAGGCAGCTCCCATTTCCACACTCTCTGGCAGTCTGGAGAGGGTTAAAGGTTGTTTCAGAAATAATATAAAACCATTCTGAGTCTTGACACATGCCGCGTGGAGAGGAAGGAAGGAGGCTGGAGTAGGTACCCTAGGGATTTTCTTAACTATAGCTGGAGGAAGCCTAAAATATGCCATTCCTCTCTGGCTGCTGAGCCTGTTCCAGGAACACCTCATCATAATCATATCGAAGATGGATTTTAAAAAGCAGCGCCTCAGTCTATTCTCTGGCTGTAGCTCCATCATGGGGACTTAGGTCCTGGCGATGACATCTAAGTGAATGAGCAGAGCTGCATGCTAATTAATGGGCATCCTATTTAATTTTCCCCACAGCACAAAGGTAAAAACCTGATTAGAAAGGAAGCCCTGCAGGCCACTGGGTGACTGGCTCACTGTTGGACCAGGAAAGGAAACCCAGAAAGTCTAACGATATGGAGATGTGTGAGAACTTTTTACCTTCTCATAATTGAAATATGGAAATGAATCCTACAGGTGCAGAGGAGGGTCGACCTCTGGGCACAGCAATCCAACAAGGGAGCAGCTCTAAGATTCTCTGGCCTGGGGCTTCTTGCCAGCTGACCCTCCAGCCCAGAGCAGCTCTGCTCTGGTGGACCATGATCTGCACCTAGGACAGGGGCAGGAGTGGCGGCCAGAGAAGCCTTTCCACAGCCCCTCCCTCCCTTCCTGGAAGAGGCTGTCAGGCAGATGCTGAGGGAGAGACCTCTGTCACTGTGACTTGCTGCATCTCCTCTGGTTCTTTAGCACATTATTTGCTCCTCGCTGGCTAACTAACCAAGAGAAGTGAAAGCATTAGCACACCAGCATGCTCTGGAAAGGGGATGGAGAGGAGGCCAACACCAGAATAGGAGCTGGCCCAGGGAGGAGACCCCGGCCCTGGCTCTAGAGGGCATCTTCTGCTCTTCCACTGGGCTTGGCAAACGGGCCGTCAAAATGCTGAATTTTTATTCATTTTTTTTCTTTTAAGTAATTTCTTGTTCAGCCCTTACTAAGCTAATGGCTCTGTTGCCATAGTTTAGAACGTATTTTAGTAATAAGCATTTGGTTTATGTGTTTCTTTTTTTAGACATTTAACTTTCACTTTACAAAATTTAGGTTGTGCAACTTGATGAGTTGATGTAGGTGTCTTTTGCAAAATAATGGCCACACTCAAGTCAATTAACTATCCATGTTCTGACATATCTGCCTTTTCCTCTGTTCTTTTCTTTTGGTGGTGAGAACACTGAACATCCATGTCTGCAGGCTGCGCCAAGCACACAGCACAGCATCGCCACTAGCAGCCACAGTGCACGCTAGATCCCTGGAGCCAGCCTTCCTGCTTCTCTGAAGCCCTGTACACGTGGAAGTACGCCTCTGCATTCACATCTCCCAGCCTGATGACCACTCGGCTGTCCGCTGCTGTGAGTTTGATTTGATTCTACATATGGAGACGTCGTACAGGGTGTGTTTCTGTGTCTGGCTTATTTCACCAAACTTAATGTCCTCCAGGTTCACGGATGTTGCAAATGTCAGGACTTAAGACTGAGTGGAATTCCACTGGATACAAGTCACATTAATTCTGTCGGTTGATAGATATTCCTCCTCCATGGACAGACACTCAGGTTGGTTCCCTGTCTTAGCTCTGTACACAATGCTGCAGGAGGCAGGAGGATCCCGCTGCCTCTGAGAGATCCTGATGTCGATTCCACTGGACACCCACCCAGAAATGGAAATGCTAGGTCATGTGGTGCTTTGCATAGGATGTGTCCCCTCCAAAGTACATGCTTTGGAAACTTAATCCCCAAATTCATATGTTGATGGCATTTAGAGGGGGGCTTTAGAAGTCATTAGAGTTAGATGAGGTTATTAGGGTGGAGACCTTGAAATGGTGTTAATGGCTGGTTTTATTTGTCTTTTGCAGTGCTTGGATAGACCCCTGGGCCTCATGCATGCCAGAAAAGTGTTCTACCACTGAGCTGCACCTGAGCCCTGGGGTAGGTGGCTTTGTAAGAAGAGAAAGGCCAACGCGGGCTAACACAGGCCTCCCAAGTTCTGTGATGCCTCCGGCACATTATGACAGAGAAGGAAGGAAGGACCTCTCCAAATGCAAGACCTTAATAATGGTTTTCCCAGCTTAGAGAACAGTGAGAAGTCCATTTTGTTAGAAATTTACCATGTTTTGGTATTCTATAATAGAAGGAGGAAATGGACTAAGATCTATGGTAGATCTGTACACAACAATGAACTTCTGTATTGTTTTCCATACTGACCACATTGATGTATATTCCCACCCACAGCATACAAGGATCCCCTTTTCTCCATACCCTCATCAGTCTTAATTCATTAAATAACAACCTTATTCACAGAAAAATGGACTTAAAATAGATTAAAGGACTCAGTGTTAGACCAGAACCTGTAAACCTCCCACAAGAAGACAGAGGGACAAATCTCCCCAACGCTGGTCTTGTCAGTGATTATTTTGATAGGATATCAACAGCGCAGGTGACAAAGGAGAACAAGGAAGCAGATGACACCAGACTCTGCAACAATCAGAACGGGAATCTGCACAGCCAGAGCTGACAGGAGCTTAGTACCTCAAGTACACCAGGGACCTGGCAGCTCGTGGAGGAACACATGCCCAGGGAAAAACTGCAAAGGATCTCAACAGACATTTTCCAAGGAAGACAAACATAGCTAGCAGGAGTTCCACTGGACATATGTCACATTAGTTCATCGTCAGGGGAATGCCAACACAAACCACAGCCAGGACTACACTTTTCTTCAAAGGTTCCACACAACGGCCTGTTCTGGAATAAGAACTGTGCTGTTTTGTCTTCCGACTCACTTGGGGCAACGTGCAGATTAAGAACAATAAAAACCCACATGTGAGCAATCAGTGACTGAAAGGCTCACGTATTCTTAAAGACTTATTTTCCAGAATACTGATGAAAATGGCTTTAATAGCAGAGATTTTTGCTTGTGTAATATGGGAAGTGTGATATGTACCCACTCACTGCAAGGAAGGTGGGCAGCATGGAATGTGGACAGAAGATTGATGTGAAAAGGTGTGTTGTAAATTGTAAGTGGTGATATACATGAAGTGCATTATCGTGATTAACATGGGCAGGATGGTAGTCTCCACATCTCATTGAAGCTTCTATTTCATTAAATATGGTTCCTGTCATTTTTATGTCTAGCTCTTGAATCACCTCAAAGTTAGATCAGAAAGAAAAATAAGGCAACGACGAGAAATTTAGGAAACAGATGAAAGGAAGTGGAAGAAAGAGCCGATGAGGAGGATTTAATGCAGCCTATGCTTCTGCGTGTGGGAATTACACGAGGATCATTTAGAATAATCACTTCTGAAAGTGCAAATCCCTTGAAACTGGTTGTAGCACTACTGGGAGCAGCTAATATGCATGCAAAGAAACAAATGATGTTTTATGAATAATGATAAATATCTGAATACAGAGCTTTTCCTCACTACACTGTCTTCAGAAACTGTTCATGGAAAAGAAACCCCTTTTTAGTAGAGGTCATTCTGTCTTCCGTTGGCCGCCACCCAGTGTCGGAGGCACTTTTCCTCTGGAGCATGCCATGGCCTCCTCCGGTACGTTCCCCAGCTCCTTCTCTGCTGCAGTGAGTTTCAAATGCTGTTCAGTGTCTGGTGTCTCAGTGTTATGTGTCTTGATTCTTATTCTTTTCCCTTGTCACAAAAAAGGCACTGAGTTAATTTGTAAATCATCCCCTTGTCCTCCTTCATTCTGTGAGAAGTAGAAATGCCCATAACTTTTGTAATATTTATTCTAATTTTACAGGTTATTTACCAAGTAGGAGAAATGTTGGTGTTGACTTTTAGTATGGGAATTAATTAGACCTGGTTTTATTCAGACCACTAGAAAAGCCATCATTTTTACACTTGTCTTCTCATTCATGTGTTTAGGGATTAATCTTTAGACTCCTCCTGTGTGCAGGGCATCCCTGTGTGCTGGGGACGAGGCACCCCATAGGAGAGGCATAGACCCGCGGTGGTGGTGCTCACACTCCTGCTGGGAGAGGCTGGAGATAAACATGTGAGCAAATGCACAGCCATGACTTTCCTTCAGTGATACATGAAGAAAAACAGGGAGAATAACAAACTAGATAGTGAAGGCATTGTGAAAAGAATTGTTGTTTAAATAAGGTAGCCACAAAGCCTTTCTCTGAAGAGACCCAAATGGCTGGAGACAGCAGACTTGCTAGAACCCTGAGTGTTTCCGGCAGAAGCAGCAGAAACTGTGAAGTTCCTGAGATTCACTGAGTTTGATGCATGGGAAGGGCACAATAAGGCAGAGAAGTAAGGGATGAGGTCAGAGATACGTGGGGGCACGTATTGTGGGGTACTGTGGGAGAGGTTGAAGAGGTTGGATTTTATTCAGAATATGAGGCCGATGTGCAGGAGCACACGATCAGGGGATGACAGAATGACTAATCCACCTAGATGGTCCAGGGGCAGAGCGTATTCCGAGGGAGGCCAGAGTAGACCAGGGGAGGTTAGGAGGTAAGAGAGGAGAGCTGGGCGTGGGGAGGACAGGGGGGTGTTTAGCAGGAGCGTGACACACTGAAGCTGCTGGAGATTAATACAGGACTGACCCATGGAGCTGTGGTCTCCGCACCTAGGGACATGATGCAGTCAGCCAAATCCTGTTGAACTAGTGTGTTTCTCAACTGTGCTCTTGGGGACTCAGTTGCAGTCAACAGAAACCATTCTGGCTGGTTTCTGCAGACAGCAATTTACTAATGGTTTTATGTGGCCGAGGAAGTCCTTGGGGAGGACAGAATAGGGCAGAGAGGTAAAGGGTCACACTTCCAGTGCCTCAGGAAGATGCTGACCACAGGAGTGCCCTTTGTCATGAGACATGCCTGTCTGCCTGTGTTTGGAATAACTGCATTCCCCAACTAAGCCCTGCCCACGTGCCATGCCTGTGATTGGCAGATGTTAAATTCTATTGGGAAACCTGATCATAACAAAGTAGGAGCAGCTGGGTGGCAGCTTCTCAGTCTGCATAGTTCAGAAGAGTATGCTACAGAGGGAAGGTAGCGACAGAGAGCAGCAGATCCACCTTGGGACTGAAGTACGGAAAGCCAGGAGTCAGGGGATATATTGGCACAGAGACAAAAGTGAACAGCATCGGTATGTGAGTAGCATGAAAAACTGGAGCTCAACTAAAGCTCACCCGAGGGACAAATGCAGAGGAAAAGAGGGTGAATCACATCATCACCCAGGGCCTAGACAGCCGGGCTAGCAGAGAAGACCAGGAAGGCGAGACAGCCAGGAGGGGAAGGAGGAGGAGAAGGTGGTACCTTGCAGGGCAATCAGACAGGATACCAGTAGCAGGCATTGCCAGTCACACAAAATGACATAGTGTTTAACACACTATCAAGACAGACATGACCCTAAGATTTAGCCAGACATGCCATTGCAGCGGAATAGTAGAGACAAAACTCTAAGGAGGCTGAGGGAAAAAAGAGTGTCAGAATGTAGTAAAGTTGGCACCAACAGGAAACTCTCACTCTAGGCTTTCGAATAAGGACAACTCTCTGACATGATTTGACAAGTGGGCTGGGATTGGGACCAAAGCAACATTTTATAAAATAAAGAAAAAGAATACACATGGTCAACTACTGACGGAAATAATGATCTAGTCCCTTTGAGATTCTGGTCTTCTCTCTGTTCTGCCCCACATTCTCCTTTGAGTACAAAGTGTTTTGTTGTCACTCCTTGTTACATCATCTTAGTCCCATAGTCAAATGGGCAAGGACATGAAAATAACTGAAATTAAATATGTTACCAACCTTGATTGTTCCTGAAAACAATGGATTATAGCTCAACTATTCTCCTGTTTTTTTTTATTCTTAATAAGGAAAATAATACTTAATATTTTAATTTCTAACTTTTTCATTTGATGGAGATCTGAGTAAGTCTGAAGAAGGTGGATATATTTTATTTCTAACAATTATATCACAATCAAGATGCTGACCAAATCAAACTCAGACATGTAAGTGTTCATGAATACTTGTTATTATTTTCTAAAATTAGATACTAAAGAGTTTTTCCTACCAAATATTAAAATGTTTATAATTATTTTAACCATATGAAGAAATGTATTGTTTTTTGAAACATTTTCTTGCTTTGGTTTGTGGTATTTCAACGGATAGAAAAACATCTCTGAGTAAGAGAGGGTCAATAATATTTTGTGGGAAATACATTGTCATTAAAAGTGAAACACATTATAAAAGTTATGCCATTACAATGCATATTTTTTTGCCTTGGTATAGAGGGATCGATATTAGATTGTAATGGACAAATAATTTTACAAGGAAATAATACAGATCCTCTATATGTTTTTCTATAGAAGTTGCTTTTTTTAGGTGATCACTAAGGACTTTATCTCCAGATTAGTTGGTAATGATTCAAGTTTAATTGCTATAATTGCTGACAGTGATAAATATTTTAAGTTTTGTCTCAAACCTAGATTTCAATCTGATGAATGTGCTTTCAGTTAGCAGAAATGACAATATCTACGTCACAGAACTGCTGTCACAGCCAATGATAAGATGCAAACGGCCCCTCTAAAAATTCTGTGGCTGAGGCACTGGGGTTGGGGAGGCCGCAGTATGGTAGCCACAGCTCCCCAGGCAGTGGGCTGAGAACGTGCCTGGATCCCAGCCCATCACCAACTAGTCTGTGAGCTCCAGGGGTCATTTCAACATGCAAACCAGTGGAGAGAAGAGAGCTTCAAAGGGTGCATGAGAGGGCAAGATAAGATGGCAGCGGGGACTCTCTGGGTATCCAGTAACACAGTTAATGTTTTCATTCTCTGATTTCTCAACTGTGTCACTTTAGTGATGCTGCACCACCAACAGGTAAGAGTTTGGTCTGTGTAAACACAAGAAGATTAGCTGTAACTAGTCAGGAGAATGGGGTGGGACAGTCTTCTGAACCTTCTGCCAGTTTTGCACAAACATTCCCTGCTGCCTCCTAACACTGCTTTCCAGCACATGGCCCCTAACTAGAGGGACAGACCGCTTTTACCAACCCTCATGTGCTGCCCCACTTCTTCCTTCCTTCCTTCCTTCTTTCCTTCCTTCCTTCCTTCCTTCCTTCTTTCCTTCCTTCCTTCCTTCCTTCCTTCTTTCCTTCCTTCCTTCCTTCTTTCCTTCCTTCCTTCCTTCCTTCCTTCCTTCCTTCCTTCCTTCTTTCCTTCCTTCCTTCTTTCCTTCCTTCCTTCCTTCCTTCCTTCCTTCCTTCCTTCCTTCCTTCCTTCCTTCCTTCTTTCCTTCCTTCCTTCCTTCCTTCCTTCCTTCCTTCCTTCCTTCCTTCCTTCCTTCCTTCCTTCCTTCCTGCTTTCCTTCCTTCCTTTCTTTTTGTGTTTGGGGGGAAACTGGATTAATAAGAACTGTGCATATTGAACAAAATGGTGGCTTATGATGAAAATGTTATGATAGTCAATCATAATGATAAAAGTCAAATAAAAAATGAATGTTTATTATGTTTTAGGCAGTTATGGTAAGCAGTAGAAATAAAATCTCTTACCTCCTGCTGCAGTGGAAACCCTTCTATTACCCAAGACTATGGTGGGGAATCGTTGGAACATATTGAAATTCTCTTTGTTGGCAAGCATTCTGCATTCAGATGTTGTCTTCGAGGATGATAGAGGCCATGATCTATAGCTGATGGCTGAAGTTCCCAGGAAACGACATCACTGTTAGGAGCAGAATTTTCCCCAAAATTTATATGTTGGAGCCCTATCCCCCAAGGTGAACATATTTGGAGTTATGGCCTTTGAAGAGGCAGTTACAGGAAAATTATCATAAAGGTGAGACCATCTTCATGTAAAGTGACTGGCATCCTTATAAGAGGAAGAAACACCAGAGGTCTCTCTATGCCAACAGAGAAGAAAGACCCAGGTTCTAGTGAAGAGGTGTCTATCATCTACAAGCCAAGGAAACAGGCTCCAGGAAAAAACAGTCCTACCAGCACCTTGATCTTATTTTCAAACTTTAGAACTGTGAGAGAATAAATTCCTGTTGTTTAAGCAACCAGTTGTGTTTTGTTTTATTGTATTGTGTTTTGTTGTAGCACCTCTAGCAGACTAATACAGTCACCTTTGTAATTCAAATTGAATTCCACTCCCAGTTCTGCCAATAATTGGCTGGGACTAATTTAAACTTTCTAAGCTTTGAATTTGTTTTTTAAAATAGTAATTTCCTCTCCTGTGGTGAAGATTCAATTAATAATAATAGAGTATAAAAACCTAGCATATAATAAATGCTTCATATATTGTGATTATTATAGCCATCAAAATTATTTAGCCAAGTGAATGAGAGCAAAAACACCAGCTAAATTTTTTTTTTAAATTTGATTTTCCCCTCCCAAGTAAATGTGCTTTTATTATGCCAAATACAGTATTTTCTTACTTGAGAATTTTTTTCTCTGTTTGGCTTACCACATTTCAAAACTCATAAAGTGAACTTACAAACACTCACCTGCTTCCACAGTGTATTTTTAGTGGTAATTTGAGGAGCAAATTGTTGGGCAAAGTGACAATGATCCTGATAGATTGTGGCAGGTCTCCAAGGCCAGGGCCACAAATGGATGCTGGCATCCCATGGACCTCTGTCGTCTTTTGCTTTTTCAAATCACAGAACAATAAATTCAATTGTGTGATTGTGGACCTGGAAGTAGATGATTGGACCAGTCTGCAGCTGATGTATTATTTATTTGTAAGTCCTGTGACTACTTTAAAGATGAAAAGATCATGGAGATGTGACTTGAAACTCATCTGTTACTTAACTCTATGAATTCTTTGAGGATTTTATTTTTAAAAATACTTTGCAACTCAAGTGGTGATATGGAACTACAGTCACATAGTTTATGTATTGCCAATTTTAAGAAGGTTAATATAATATTTATGTATGAACTTGTAGAGCTGGGTGACATGTGCAAGATGTTGCTTAATTTATGTGAGAAAGGGCCACTCAAAATTCTCCCCTCTAAGACTTTTGAAAAGTGTGATTCAGAACTGATTTAGTAGTTGAATACCCCTAGAAACTTAAAATACAGAGCAATTAGGCACAAGGACACTCCAGTCATATTTAACTACAGGCAATAAAATGGAAGAAATCCAATAAGCAGAGGTTGCAGCAACTTTGACACCTTCTATGACTTGTGCATGCATCAAAAGATGGAGCAAGAGATAATTATATCTGAACTACTAAGATGTATTAAATTTTCTTGAGTCTAGGGGAAAAATGTTAGTAGGAGGCAGTGCTGAGTTTCATGCATTTGTTTGTTTCTACCTGTTGGATATAACATTGTCCAGGTTGTATTTATCACTATTGAAAAACTGCATTTTAACAGTTTACACTATCAGTGGAGAGAATAAAGGGATAATTGTCTGCAGGTTTTGCTGTTAACCCAG
Organism: Ictidomys tridecemlineatus; assembly: GCF_052094955.1. Lineage (NCBI taxonomy): Eukaryota > Metazoa > Chordata > Mammalia > Rodentia > Sciuridae > Ictidomys > Ictidomys tridecemlineatus. The sequence goes on from NC_135489.1 coordinate 5,613,906, forward strand.
GATTATTCTGATTCTGTCCTGCTGAAGAAAGACAAAGGCATTGGCTTAAGCAAATAGCTTGACTCATGACTGATGCGTAATGAGATCATGAGATCAGTTGCGATTTTCAGAGATAGGATCAACTACAAGTAGTGAGAACAGAGTATTTCTGATTTTATACTTGACACTTACCACGTGTTAATTTCTCTTTTGATGTAAACCAGGTAATTTTTAACTCTACATAGTTACCGAAGAACATAAAGGAATAAAATGGCCACTATTTTTACTGGAAAGGAACATTAAAACTCAATTGAAGCATTAAATTGTGTCCTTCTGATACTTTGTTCAATGGAGTATTGTCACTGTCTCTGGGAACATCTCATTATGGTGAATTGGGTCACATTACATGGTGACATTGTTAGTAAGTATTATTATAATTTTGTCCATATGTAGCAACTAACGGTACTGAAGACAAAATAGAAACATGATAAAAAACATGGAAAAATTAATTTTACTTTATAAGTTCATTCTAGAATGATTGAATTTATTTATTGAGATCATGAAGATATGGTTCATATTGGTTTGTAGACTGCTCAACAAATAACATAAACATTATTTAAGAAATAACTTGTCTTAATGTTGACATGTATTCAAAATCCATGTGGCAGGTATCAGGTTTTCCTACGGAGAAAACAATATAGATTTATTTAATGTTTGCAGTATCTACAAAGTAAAGACCAAGGAATTATAACATAATGAGCTGCTTTAGGCTCCTTTGGGAAGTTAATAAAACCATTTCAAATTACCCTGTATGACGACAGACTTCAATTTTTGTCCTAGAACAAATTATTTCTGATTGGGTGCATCTGATGTTTTGACTCCTTTAGTCTCCCAGATTTTCCTGTAAGAGCGCCTGGAATGAGGACTTAGCTGATGTCAGGTACAGTTTGCCAGCAATGACTATTTGGTGGAGCTTTATTTCATTAGTTTGGTGCCTTTGTAGGGACTTACTCATAATGGCAGCTCCCCTTCAATGGCAATTTCTTGAGAAATAATGACATTATTGCATTTTTCAGTAGGAACGATGATAATTGAATAAAACTATAGGAATAAGAAATGAGAAAAGGTTCAATTTAGGGAATATGAACTTTCACATGAAGCTATAATGCCAATTATTTCATTTGGATGAATTTATTTTTCTAAAATGAATGATAAAAGTGATCTTCCATGACCCTGGGTTAGCCACCAAATTATAAAGACAAATTCATTAGAAAAGCCATTTGAGGAATTTTGAGGAACATTGTGGAGACAGACACAGAAGACATTACTGCTCTCTACGGGACGAACATAATAGAACAGCAATGCACAATGATGTTAAAGCATACATAAAAACAAAGAAATTAAAATAACAGTGCATACCACATGTAGAAAGTTTTTCGAGATTGAGGAGCCTAGGGAGTGTCACTATTTTACAGATTTCATTTCGTAAACTTGAAAGTATCTATTTAACCTGTGTTGAACAGAGATGACTGGGCAATGGTGGGATTCCTTACCAGCATTTCTTCATTAATTAGACTGACCTAGAGGCAAAGAATAGGAAGGCACAGCAGGAAGAAGGAGGTGAGAAGAAATTGCTGTGAGAGAGAATAAACCTGGCCTGGACTTCACCTCAACTCAGGTGGAGGAGGTGTGGCTGGACAGGTAGGCTCGGACCCACTCTGAAGGGCCTTGCAGGAAGATGCTGTCAGGGCCCCATCAGGGAACAAGATGCAGTCCTACAGGAAATAGGGAACCACGGACTGTGCCTCAGAAATGAAGGTCCCTCATGGGTGTTTGTCAGATGTGGATCCCTGGTTGTATCAAGACCAAAGGTGGAGAGGAGATTGGGAAGTCCTTCATACTGTGTTAAAATTTACAGTACTTTCTTACTATCAGAAGAAAAGGTCAGAATTTCTTGTGTGAGATGCAAGCAGGGGCACGAGCCCAGGAGAGTGATGGGTCCCTAGAAAGCTGGAAAGTGGAAGGAGAGGGAATTTTCCCTGGAGTCTGCAAATGGAAAGCAGCCATGCCCACACTGGATTTGAATCCAGTGAAACCCATTTTGGATTCTGAACTGCATACTACAAGATAACAAATTCACACTGTATGAAGGCACTAAGTTTGTGGCAATTTGTCATAGTGGTGATAGAAAACCAATGCAGTGTGGTAAATATTTTTATTGTACTATATTTTAAAATCCCAAACAATTCTTTCCAGAGCTACTGAATTTTCCTAGATTTTTCTTGCAGTTATATTTTACATTTTCCAGTATCTGGCAGCATGGCCTCTTGACATTAAAGAGATTTTTCTTTTTAAAAGAGATGGAATATTCCTATTTTAGGTCAGATTTTTTTGAAATTTTGAAAAATGATTTATGACTGTGTTTTTATTATTATTGTCACTGACATTTCTGTTTTGAAATCTATGCAAAGACAAAAAAAACATTTAAAGACTTCACACTGGTGAAGACTTGCAGCCTTCATAATGGAAGAATGAACAAGTGAATTTAAGGTGTTTTGTTGTTTTGTTTTGTTTTCTTCTTAGAAATATACCAACTGGCTCATGGCATGTTTCACACCTGTTTTACTACATATGAAGTTAATATACTCTCCACTCTTTCTATTAAAAATGTTGCATTGTATTAATTCATTAAACTTTTAAGTTCCCATTAACTTTTTTGGGGGGGAGGTTTTTGGAGGACTGAACTCAGAGGCACCCAACCACTGAGCCACATCCCCAACCTTATTTTGTATTTTATTTAGAGACAGGGTCTCACTGAGTTGCTTAGTGCCTTTCTATTGCTAAGACTGGCTTTGAACTTGTGATCCTCCTGCCTTAGCCTCCCAAGCCACTGGGATTACAGATGTGTGCCATAATGCTCAGTTCCCATTGACTTTTTAGATTTTTTAAAAAAATTCTAATCAATAATTATAAGTCCATTTAGGAATAATAAAAGCAGAGTATCTATTTTTTTAGTAAACATACAGATCTCCTGCATGTGCACAGCTCACCACTGCAGAAGCAGCCTCATTAGGCTTGTTGACTCTCTTCTGTCTCTTTCAGTTCTGTGTGGTCTTTTATGTTCTTGAAAGGGACCAGCTGAAAAATGGCACACACTAAGATGTATTCCAGATGCAGAAGGGCACCTTGGGATGAATGCTTCACGGTCAGGAATTCATCACGGCCTGGCAGCCTCTTTACTGGCTCCCCTGCTCCTGCCGTGTACACCTGTGGCACCTGGCGCTCTTCGTGGAAGCAGTTTGGAGACTTCCAAGATGAAAGCTGCTGTTAGATATTTCTTCTTTCATATAAACCTTTTGATTTCTTTCCCCTCACTATTACAGTCTGGGTCTTAATCTCAATTCCTTTTGCTACTTTTCCATTTTTAAAAAAATCCGCTGCAGGGCTCTGAAGAAAAGATGAACCATTACAGCTCAAATATTCTTTTTTCCTACAGGATCACTATGACAATAATATCTGTGCTTTCCTTCACTCTGGGTATTTTCATGTGAGCATCCTGAAGCACTTGGCTAAGCATTTACTGGTCCTAACATCTTTTCAGAGGAATCGAGGGCTTAAAAAAAGGATTAATCCAAGTCTTGCTGGAGTGAAGCCCTTTAGGGAGAATTGTCTCAGAACACAACAGCTATTTACAGCTTTCTTGGTATAAAGCCTTTTCGAATTTTTTTTTTAAAGGATCAATGAATGTCTTCATCTAATTAAAAATTTTTCTGTGCTTAATACATGAAAGCATAATACAAACAGAATCTCTACCCTTAAGAGATGTACAGTATAAACCCCTGGAGTTGAAGATTGACATGTATCAGACTCTCTCAAAGACTGGATGCAGAACCGGACTGTTGGGTTTGGGGTCAACATTTCTCAATTAGTGGGTCTGGCACAGGGTCCTGGATTTTTATTCACCTGAGGCCCATGCTTTCTGAGAGCCACCATGTAGAGAACTGGAGAGCCCATGGTAGGTAGATGATTGAGCTTGTGGTGGAAGAAAAGCAAATGTTTCTTAAAGGAAGCAAAGGGAGAGAAGTGATTGATGAGCACATGGGTCTACAGGAGGACATGCTAGCTTTCAGAGATGCTTGGAAATTGGGAGTAGCGTGGAGAACCATCAAATCCACGCAGGCAGCACAATGTCTGGACAGGAAAAGGAGAAAAACTAAGCAGCACTTTGGGAAACTGCAAGCTCTAGGGCTTTGTATGAAATTAAAAGAAAATTGAAATGACAGAAGTTAGGGTATTTTTCAGGTATTATTGGTTTTTAAAATTAATTTGTTCTAAGTGTACAAATACTTGTTTACCTCTAACGGGGATGACACAGGGTGGGAAGGTAGAGATGCAGATACAGGTTTATACTTAACAGTTGTACCTCAGGCTAATGTTTTCTTGAACACATGGACATCCAAATCTTGGTAAACTGCCTGGGAAGGTGTGTATTTCCCTTAAACAAAGATTTCAGAGCTGTACTGGTAAATGTATAACAACTGGTGTGGTGAGGGTGGCAAGAAGAGTCCTGCTCTGATAGTGTTTACCCATAGCCAATTTCAAGCTATCTACATTTTAATAACTGGGTCTTGTAAAATTCTTAAAAATTTAACAATTAGTTATGATGAACCAGTATGAGCAGTATCACCTTATTTATACCAGCTAAGATTTAGATACTTGAAAACATAGATGTGTTATTACCTTACCATTTTAACAGAAAAAGGAAACTTAATATTTAAAGAAGATCTCTTCAGTTATTAGAAAACTTAGTAATTACAATGTGACACATAAAGGCATAAAGACATAGACTTTGTAGGGTTCAGGAATATTTTCACTTTCTCTTCCAAACCATGCCAAAATTAACAATCTGTAGCTGATTCTGTAAATTCAGCTGACAATTCTCCCATCAGATATTTTATAACTTTATTTTCTTTGAAACTATTCATTGTACTCTTTTGGATACTATGTAGCAATCCAAGCTCCACAGGCGCCTTAATGCGTAAGAAGTGCTTGTGCAGGTTGTGGGAAGGGGATAAATCATCCATGGGCCTGTGACATGCATCACCCTCCAGGCTTCATCCCAGCTCCCTGAAGGCAGAGCTCCTAAGTGCAGCTCCTGACCTTGTTCATATCTTTTTTCTGGAATGGCAGTGCTCTACCATGCTTGCTCTCCTTCTATGCTCACTCACAATTCTACAAGGGGTCCTGTGACTTGAGACTTTATGAAAATAACTCAATAACATACCAGAGTATACTGAGATTGCCTCCATGCATTGCAGCGAGGCCCACACCTTGCGTGTCATAAACAGGTGTTTAGAAAATCAGAAGCTGTGCTGAGGTCTGGCATCAGACTCCAAGTGCTCTCATTACAATCTGGATTAAGCCTGAGGCAGAGTGGCCACAGGAATGGTTGAGGCTCCTCCTTGGTCTCCTGCCACCCCCAGCCATTCTCAGCCCGCCGTGCTCTCTGTCCTGGGCTTTGCATCTTGTTTCAGTGTCTTCCTTGATGGCCAGAAGTAGGCGTTAGCTTTGACTTGCTGAAGAGTGAATTGCCTAATGACTTTCTAGTCACAATTTAAAAGTGTTTTAAGTCTGACAGCTGGCTCCCTTTGACAGGGCCGTGTTGAGAAGCAGTGTCATGATTTAGACAGACTTACTGGGTGAGGGTGGGGAACGCATCCTGCCTGGCCCCGCCATTGCTGCCAGCACACCTGGCTCATTAGTGCTGGACATGACTGGCCCATCAAGCCTTGCCTGCTCCCCCCTAACAGAGCTGCAGCGTTTGGTTAACATTTGCTACTGAGATGCATTTGAGTATTGGAAGTAAGGCAAGGTTTCTATCCCAGAATCAACTTTGACCATACATCTGATGTCACAATCTCTCCATTTCCACATTTTTGAGATAGGATCCAAAACTTAAAGAACAAAGAAAATAAATTACTTATTAAAAATTAATAACATTTTTTCAAGTTTATTTATTTTTAAATTGACAGATAAAGCTGTATGTATTTATCATATACAGTGTGATGCTCTGAACTACATGTACATGGTGGAGTGGTTGAACTGGGGTAATTACTGTTTGCTCTACCTCACACAATTATCATTTTTATGGTGGGAATTCAACATCCATTCTCAGCATTTTTTTTTAATGATACAAGACATCTTCTTAAGCTATAATCATTATGCTTTACAATCTCACTCTCTCTCTTTCTCAATCTCTGGCTCTCTGTTTTTTTTTTTTTTGTTGTTGTTGTTGGTTTTCACATTCCTTCATTGCTTTTTTTCTTTCCTTTTCTTTTTTTTTTTTTTTTAATTTTAACATGGGATGTCCCTATGTAGCCCCAGCTGGTTTGGAACTCCTGGGCTCAAGTCTTCTTCCCATGTAGCTTGGATTATAGGTGTGAATGCCATGCCCAGCTTCCTTTTTTAAAAATTAAATTAAATTTATTTTAACTGATGCTTAAAAACACAAAATTGTCTATATTTTTAGGAGTACCATACCATATGATGTTTCTATATTCTTCTATATTGTGTATATATGTCTAATGTTCAAATAAGGGTAAGAGTATTTATTTCCTCAAATGTTCTTTGGTGAAAATATTCAAAGTCCTTTCTTCCACTTTTGTTGAAACTTACACTATATTTTCAATATCTGTAGTCACGGTACTATGGAATACAACAACACATTTCTTCTAACTGTAATTGAGTATGAGTCCAACTCTTTTTGATTGACATATGAGTGAGATTGTATATCCTCCAGGCTCATCCATGTTATTGCAATACATAGAATTTTATTCATTTTTATGGCTAAATATTATCCCTCTGTGTGTGTGTGTGTGTGATTTCTTTTTCTTTATTCACAGATCCATTGATGGGCACCTGAGTTACTCCATTTCCTCCTCTTTGGGAATAGTGCTGCAAGAAACAGGGGATGTAGATGTCTCTTTGATATATGATTCATTTCTCCTGGATACATAACCAGTAGTGGGGCTGCTAGATCACATGGTAGGTCTATTTTTAATTTTTTGGAAACCTCCATATTAATTCTACCTTCTTTAAACAATGTATATGATCATGTGCACAGATTGTTACATGAAAACGTCAAAAAATAGAATTTTATTGTATATTTTATGTAACTGTGGTACAAAGAAACTACAAAAAAACTCCAAAATACCCCATACAATTGCTTTTCAAACAATTTTTTTTTAATCAAACTAATTTTCTTTGCAAACCTTTATTTATATGTCTGTTATTATTGTTAGTAAATTGTAGCTATAATAGTGGGATTACTTTTGACCTATTCATAAATGCATGTAACATAGTGTTTTCCATTATAATTCCCATCATTCTCTCTTCCCTCCCCTTCACCCTCCACCTGATTTCCTCCATCTGCTCTATTGGCCTTCCTTTTATTGATTTTTGATTGCTGCGTTCCAGCTGGACGGTAAGTTGGAAGGCATCATGCTCAACTCATAGACTCCCACAGCATAATGTGGGCAGACCTAGTCCCAGTCCTTCCTCAGCCTCTGCTTCTCCCTTGCCAGTGGGCCCTCATTTCAACTCTACTGATCCTGCTTCTATTTTCACGAAGTCCCCCCTGTTAGTACTTTTATTTCTCTAGTTTCTTCAGATGAGAGAAAATATTGAACCTTTGATTTTCTGAGTAGGGCTTATATCATTTAGCATGATGTTCGATGTTCTCCAGTTATTGCAAATACCATCATTTCATTCTTCTTCATTTCTTCATGGCTGTATGAAACTCCACTGTGATGTGTGTGTGTGTGTGTGTGTGTGTGTGTTTCTTTATCAATATTTCTTTATCCATTCATCACCTATGAAGATACCATAATGTGGATTGGCTTGTTGTACCATTCTAAGCAACACTATGATGATCTACTCTTTCTGCACATACTTAAAAACAAAGACAAGAGAGTATAATAAAAACAACTTGAGTTAGTTCTGCTATAATCTCTGATTTTCCCCAAAGCAATCACATTTTTAGAACAATTATTGGTGGATACTAATTATGCATAATGGTGGATTTCAATCTGGCACATTGGCATATAGAAATGACATAATTAAGTCAATGTCACTCAGAACCTCCCCCGCCCTCTCTCCTCCCTCCCAATGCTCTGCTCTCCCTTCTATTTTCTTGAGGTTGCTTTTCCTCCTTTTTCCTCTGTAGCTTGATAGAGCACTTGTTGTTTTAATCTTGCTTATTTTCTTTAATATAATGCTCTCCAGTCAGTTCCTTCAATTTTTTTTCAAATGACATAATTTTGTTCTCAATTTTTTAAATGGACTCTTTTTATTTTTCTGTTAGGAAACTTAACTTTTCTAAATGACATCCTTAGGTTGCTATTATCTTTTCTCAACTTTAGACTTTCTAGGTGAACATTAATATAAAAGAGGAAGTCAGAAGAAAGGACTGGTGACTTTATCATGTAAACCCAGTGATGCTCGATGGCAGTGGTGCTGGTTTAGTTCCCCTATTCAGTTTCAACCAGAGCTGTGTTCCTAGGTGCCTCACTCAGGATCTCAGTTCCTGGATTCTGCTGTTTAATAATGTTAGTGCTCCTCCTCCTCCTCCTCCTCCTCCTTTCTACTCTTCTCCCTGACCTCTCCCAGCTCCTCTCATCTGCACTTTTATTTTCACATGCCAAAGTTAATAATTGTTAAATGCTACCCTGAACCATATGAGAGTGATTTGCCAACCTGATGCCCTTACTCCCAAACATTGCGTCATATATTTGCTACAGACAGGGATATTTTCTTATTGAACCAGAGTCTAGTCATGAAAATTAGAAAACTAACTTAGACTCACTGTGATGTCTAATCTTTGTCTTGCCAATATTGCCTTTGTTTTGTTTTGTTTTTTCTTGAGACACTTCTCTCTAGGTTGCCCAGGCTTTGTCTCACACTCCTGGTTCAAGCAATGCTCTGGCCTCAAATGCTGGAGTAGCTGGGACTGTGGGGTCACATGACCTGCTCCCAGGAATATCTTAGGCAAGGGAACAAGTTCATATCAGGTGCTGCATTCACTTGCCTTGCTTTCTTGCTTCCTTGGAGTCGGAGGTTTCTTCAGCTGCCCTGACCCTCATGACCTTGACATTTGCAGACTGGACACCAGCTTTTTTCTGGAATGTATTTCCATCTGGCTTTATCAGATGCCTTCTCCTGGTCAGAATCTGGTGCTATAACCTCAACAGGAAGGTCACAGAAGTGACGCAGTTCTTCTGATGGTAGGACTCCTTTCCCCCCATTCCTGGTTGACACCTCTTTGATGGCTTGATCAAGATGATATTTAGGTGGCCTCCTAGTGTCTTCTTACTCTTTCTCCCTTTGCAATTTAATAAGTATTTAAAGGGGAGTGATTTGCATCTCTGTTTATATTCTGTTACTAATAGAAGCATCAATTTTCTTATGTATGTCAACATAGAGTTGTAGGTTTTCATTTATTCCTGGATTGTGTTATTATTTTTATACTTGGATGCTTACATGTTAAGTTATGGAGAGGAGCTGGCTGTGGGCCTTAATTTCACACATTACCTTCATTCTCTGTGAACCCCCCGCCCCAGGATTTTGCTCTTGGATGCTTTGTTTGATTGTTTGTTTATGTCAGCTCAGGAATGAGTCATTTTCACAAAGGTTCTTTTTTCCTATTAGTTAGGGATGGTATTTAGAAGGCCAAGTTTTGATGGCTTGGTCTCTGTGTTGCTATTGCTTTATCACTGCTTCTAAGCATGTAGGTATCTAAGTGGTCACTGAATTTCTATGTGCAATTGTTCAGGGAGAAACAATAGATAGCAGGGAAACTTCCTGAGCAAGATTACAAGATAAGATGATTTAATAAAATCAAGGACTCAAGGATTCACATTTGTTTGACATTTAGCAGTTATCAAATGTGTTTTAAGGAACTTAGTTTTCTACCCCTGACAGAATGGATGTCTGCATCCATTAATAATTTTCATCTATATTAACATACTAATCTCTACATAAACACATTTATATCACTTTATTCATAATTCAAATAAAACTATGAAATCTTTCAAAAAATAAAAATTTGGGTATCAAATTAAGAAGAGTGTTTCTAAATCTCTTTTACTCATTCAGTGAATGCAGATATTGGTTTTCTATGGTTTAATTTTATGCATAAATGGAAAATCCACAATAGCTTGAAAAATATTTTAAATGTACAAAAATATATATTTTTTTGCTAAATAATGGCTATTTGTTAATACAGTTACAACTTAATTTAAACTTTCCTCCCCAAATGAACAAATAAGCAAAACACTTTCCCTTTATCTGTGTATTTTTCAGTATTTTAAGTTTGATCACTCATAGATGTGTGAATTATTTTTTAATTTTTGTTGTTTTTTTTTTTTCGTAACTGAAAGGAGCCAGATTTTATGCGGATATTTATTGGAAGTGCAGAAATATTAAGCATTCTTAGACAATTTCAGGCAAATTTTTAAGCATAATTATGGACATTCAAGTATACATAAGACTTCAGAACATAAAAGGAAATGCAATACTGATTTAAAGCAAGAAAACTCAAGCAAAAATGAGTTCATTGATCTTGTAATTACATAACAATGTCTCTCGATTGTCAATCATCTGTTCCTAACCCTGACTACCTGCCTCTGGGCATATTCACATCCAAGAAATTACTCTTGGAATTTCAAAGCTAATTGAAGACAGTAGATTGTACATTGATCTTTTTAGCTTCATTAAATCACAGAATTTAAACTGTTCTATTCAGGATAAGGGAAACATAACTTTGTATTTGTTCACCATGTGATTCAAATGAAGCTGAAGATGGAAATGGAGGGGAAAGCTCTTTGTTCACACCTCTGCTCTTCAGTTTCTCCTCTTATTTCATTCCATAGGGGTGAAAGGGGTAAGGAACACTGTTTTTAGACCCTGGCTACCTTCCTTGGTTACTACTCTAATCTAGGTATGGAATCTGTAGGATTCTGTTGAAAATATTATTTGTCTTAATATTATTTAACCTAGGATGTTTCTTTTTTAAAAATATTTTGATTTGTAAATGGACAGGATGTCTACACTTTATTTAGTTTTATGTGGTGCTGAGAATCCAGCCCAGTGCCTCACGCATGCTAGGCAAGCGCTCTACCACTGAGCCACCGCCCCAGCCTTCTCAGATGTTTCTTAATTGTGATTTACAGAACAGAGTCACCATTTTACATTTTATTAATGTAATGAAATATACAACATGTTATAAGAAATGTAAATTGTACTGAGAGTCAAAGAGTTTGCTGCGGGTAAGAAGCTTGTTTCTATCCTGATTCTTTATTATTTTAGCATTACAGAGTCTCCATTCCAGATAATCATCCTAAACTCTGCATATATTTTCTGGGAAATCATAGTTCAAAAAATGCAACTTTTAATTATGGAAAAGAATCATTTCTAACAGAAGATTAGTAGAAATTTTTACAAGACATTTTAAAATGTAATTTGGAATTTTTGTTCCTATAGAAATATTTTTTTATCTATAGGCATAATTTATACAAGATTAATTTATAAAAATATATGATTTTTATAATAAAAGTGGCAGCAAGTACATGACGGTGAGGGATAGTTCTTTTCTCAGATCCACCTGGAGAACCTGAATGGATAATATCATTTTTACCAAGTTTTAAATGAAGAGCCAACAAGTTAAACTCAGTAGATTTATATATGTTTATTTATTTAGATTGTATTTCCTTCTCCAGGACAGTAAATAACAAAAGAATGTGCTTTATACAGATTTTATAGAGGCTCTTTAGCCTAGGTAATTTTTTCCACCAGGTTCCCCATCTGCTTGTGAGTAATCTTTGAAAGTGTGAATGAGAAACCAACCAACAAACAGCACGAAATCCCCATAAGACTTGGAAGAAATTATCTTCTTCATCTTCTTAGTATGATGTTAACAAAGGATTCTGATTTCTTGAACTTTACATTTTGAAAGAAATGTTTTATCTATCTATCTATCTATCTATCTATCTATCTATCTATCTACCTACCTACCTATCTACCTATTTATTTATTGTATGGGGATTGAATGCAAGGGCACTTGGCCATGGAGCCATATCCCCAGCCCTTTATTTAAATTTTTAAATTTTGAGACAAGGTCTTGCTCAATTGCTTAGGGCTTAGTTAAATTACTGAGACTGGCTTTGAACTTGCAATTCACCTGCTTAAGTCTCCTCAGCTGCTGGGGTTACAGGTGTGTGCCATTGTACCTGGCTTTAAAGGCAGAAAATAAGTCATATGATTAGGCATGGAGCTAGTTGGTTCTTCAAGATGTAATGAAGTATGGGCTTATTTAAACAAAAAAATGTATGACTATTCGAGCAATAATTGTTACTACCTATTTTTATGGCTACACATATATGTACACACACACATATATGTATATACACAAATATATGTATATATATTACACATAGTTGTTACTTATCCAAAACATTTGGATTAAGAGAAAACATGTTTTAAATTGTTACCATTTTTCAATTTGAATGTAAGAACTGCCAAGCAAACAGTATAGATGCAATGCATTTAACTTTCATAGGTATACATCTACAGTATGCAAATTCAATGTTTAAATAATGTGGAAATTATATAAGCAGAAAAATATATTTCTAGCTCCAATATTAACTTAAATGGTTTTGTATTCTTATAAAGAAAATAATTTTGGTATTTTTAATTGTGCAAAAATATTGAAAATCTAAGTATTTATTTTTGTTGTTCTAATCTGAATTTCTTTTTAATTATGAACAATGGTCACTTGACAGAAAAAAAATTGTGGAAGCCTAGTAGATACTTTAATGATGACTATTTGCATAGTACACATGGATGTAATTCTAGTATAGAATAATTTATTAAACATAAGTTATCTGTGAAAATTAGCAAATCACAGAGTAGGTGATTCTTCTCAGGACATTTCAAAATAGGTAGATGTCATAGTAGTTGGGTGGACAGACTTTTTCTTAGAAATTGAGTCTGAGGCAAGTAGTAGCTGCAGGCGATATTCAACTATCAATCCATAAATACTAGTTCACATTATTTTTGAAATTTTGAGAAAATTGCCCTTTAACCTTTACTTGCAGTAAGTTTATTAAACCCTGCAGGTTTACAACTTGATATTCAAGTAGGCTCCCATTTCTGTTTCTTATGGATTCCATGTGATTGCATCACGGGTTAGCACCCTGCCCGCTGAAACTCCTCCAGCGCTTCCTATCCACAGGGCTGATGCGCTTGGGTCTCGTCTTCTGGTGCTTTGAGGGCTTGTGCCTGCCCTTAGCTCTCCAGGGAGGCGAGGGAGGCAGCTCCACAGCAGGACTCAGGTAGGAAAGCTGTGCTGGAAGCACATTCCTCTCTTCCCCCTCACTGAGCAGTCAGTGGCCCCCACTGGAGAACACCTCCATTTTCCCTAAGTCCCTGGTCATTAATTAATTCATTAACTAATTTATTTTTTAATTTTTAAAGAAAGATATTACTTCAGTATACCCCCCAAACACAAAAAGCACTTAATCATTTTGAATGGATGTCTATAGATACAGCTATCATTTTCAACTTAAAATCATAATGCTTTTTAAAAAATTTTTTAGACTTCTTGAATATTTTGCCTATGTTTTATTTTAGATTTTGTATATTTTACTTTTCAAGTTTTAAAGTTTAAAATGAGTTAATGACACATGAGTGAAAGGGGATGGATTCCTGGAATGAGCAGATTTTAAGTTGGTTGCTAAGTTGAGTTCAGTAACACTCTTGAGGTTCTGATGGAAACCGTGTCTCATCTGGAATGGCATCTGCAGGAGTAGTCAAACTACAAATTCACGTTTCAGTAGGAGTGTTGAGTGGCAGGCATAAGTACCTGGCTCTGCAGATTCTAACCCTGGAATCCATGATACAAAACTTCTTAACCCAGTGGCGTGCTGGTAAATTCTCAAGAACCAGTTTGTGGAGGACAGAGGGAGCAGGATTTGAGCAGCAGTTTCCCTTCTGTAAACACTCCCAGAATGGCTGGCCTCCCCCAGGACAGGCCCAGGTGAACTCTGTGGACAGAGTGGTGGAGACGCACAGGCGCTCCCCATCTCCCGTCTCCCAGCTGACAGACACAACATGAATGACACCTGGAGTCAACTTAATAGCAAAAGGCAGTGAAAATATTAATGTGATGATTTTTTCACATTATCTTTTCTACTCTAATTCATTAGATTTTACATTGAAATAATTCTATTTTTTCTTCATAATTCCTACATTTAAAAACTGGCTCACAGAGTTTTTTATTTTTCTTTTTTTCTTTTTTGTACCAGGGATTGAACCCAGGGGCACTTACCCACTGAGCCGCATCCTTAGCCCTTTTTTATATTTGAATCAGACTCAGGGTCTCACTAGGGCCTAGCTAGGTTCCTGAGGCTGGCTTTGAACTTGCCATCCTCCTGCCTCAACCTCCTAAACTGCTGGGATTACAGTGTATGCCACCAAGCCGGGTTGACTCACAGAGTTCCTAAATTTGTGATGATCCATTCTCACAACTGGTACAAACCATCGCAGGCACACCAGTCTGAACGAGCCCATGGAGCCTGTCTTCAGAGATGCTGAGGGCAGGAAGAATACTAAGGACAAGCACAAGTGGTCAGCAGGATACCTGAGCAGCAGGCCCTCAGATCCTGCTGGTTGACATGTTTTTAGGCTATTTTTCATCTCATTCTTGGAGATTCTGTATGTGTGTATGTGCAGGGAAGGTAATGGGAAGTTGTTCTGAGCACTTTAAAATGAGTAGTGATGGCTTCTAAGAGAACATGATCTCCAAACCATTCAAAGCAAGTCCTTCAGAGATGCCCGTTCCTTTCTTGCCTTCAGCATTTAAAGAACTGTCCTTCTGGGCTTGTTTTTGTTAGGTTTTATGTCAAACTGCTTTTCCCCAAACTTTGGTGTTCATTGCTGCCCTGCCATAATCCCCCTACGCTGACTGGCGTGGTTATTACCATTTATGGGAAGGCTCTGTGCTGAAAGCCAGTTATGAGTTTCTGTCCCGATGGATCATGATGAAGTCGGAGCGGCTGTCATCCACAGCAGTATGAGAGCCTCAGATGGGGAAGAAAGGAGTGCCAGGGATCATTGATAGAGTCATCTCTGCAGTTCTGCTGACAAACTGGATGGCTGCTTTGCCGGGTTTCTAATATTAGGAAATATTTCTGGTGGCCTGTCATCTTCTTGAATCATTTGGAGTGTAGATCATGATTGAAATTTCCTGGTTTTACTCTGATAATGAGGACTGATTCTTTTTTTTTTCTGATAATGAAGAATTATATGCAAAGTATGTAAATAACATAGTGAAAACCAAGCAATTCAATGGAGAGGCAATGGTACATAAAATCATAGGAGCAGAAACCTAGGAGCATCAGTCTTGCATAGTCATTTTAAAAGGAAACAATTTGCCTATCAAAGTAATTGTTTCCCAAATACTGTACAGATCCTCGAAGTTAGTGATTATTACATAAGCACCTTAAACAGGAATCAAGAGGTAAGTAGTTTAAAAAAAATACTTTGTTTTTTACTGACAAGTAGATTGATGTTTTTGCACAGCTAAGTGACATAGTTACCATTGAAAAGTACTTCTAGCTTGGCATAAACTCTTAATTTGTTTTCTTACCACCACTCCATAGCAAAGCTAGTGTGAGGAAAAGAAAAAAAAAAAAGACTTTCTGACATTATAAAATTCTATTTTAAAGAACTACTGCTGTCATCTCCCCGGAAACTGAAAAATCATTCCATTTAGAATTTCCTTATGCAATATTTTTCATTCATTTCTAAATTTTATCATGTGTCTTACCATAAATGCCATGGGAAATTATTGTGATGTCACAGATGAAGCAAGGTAAATAGAAGGGTCACAGAATGACCAGGATTGCCTGTGGACAATGATTCTGCTTTATTTCTTTTAAAGTTTTATTGGTTTTATTTCTTTTAAAGTTCACAGGATAGTCAGACAGGTATGGAAAAAGAGGACTTAAATATGCCATAAAGCACAGCTCTTTAGGTTATGTAAGTTACAAAACAACAATTCTTCCATGTCTCTGAAATTTGCTCTCTTTATATTCACCAATCATGGCTCTTACACCCAGATTTGTTTAGAAATGAAACTTAAAGTATAAAAATACATATCTTATTTGCTTAATTTATATGTGCCCCCAAATTTATTGGCACCTTATTATCTACATTATTTTTCCGAAATTTCTGGTTCTCAATGTTCACACCTCAGTGCCATGAGGTAATTTTGAATTTTGAAAGCAATGAAATATATTTCTTAATATATTTATCTTATATGTAGCCAGAATTGAAGACACAATGGTGATGGAGCATTATGTTTTTCTGTTGATATTGATATTGAGTTGTATTTGGGCAGATAGAAGAATTATTTAAATGTGGGATAAAATTTAAGCTGTAGTTAAAGATTAGGAGTAAATACTGGAAATAAAACACAAGGATTTGTTTTAGCCTAAATTTGATCTCATTTTTAAAGATTTATTTGAAGATTTTAAGGAAAAGCAACAGTTAGAATCCTGGCATACATGACACTCTATCAGAGGTGCAAGTCACATGAGCTCACATATAAAGATAGTAAATTTGGCAGAGGGAAGAGAAACAGGAAAGTGATTGAGTCATACATTTCTGTATTCCTCTTGTCTTTTTTATTGCTATGATTTTAGGTAGGAAAAACTTTTGCCTCAAGTATATACAATGCAACTATATCAGGGGCTTTGGGTTAACAGCTCAGTAGAATGAGCTTCCGGAGGGAAGTCAGAGACTGTATATAATTTTATATTTTGTCTCTTTCCAAAATGTCTGCATTGCCTTAACACAAATAAAGAAAGGCAAAGAAACTTCATGACAAACACAGACCAAATAAATGGTAGGTGAGTTAAATGACTGCATTTTCCCATGTATTTTTGATACCCAAGATAAAATTAGCCAATTCAGTTTGGCAGGTGCATTGAATTGGTTTGAGTAAAGAAGAACGGTAGGTATTTCAGATGATAGGTAATTGAGAAATATTAAGCCATTCTCATTGTCTGAAAGACAGGGAATGTTTGTTTTTAAAATCAAACTTTCCTGTTACTTTAATGTCCTTTTTGTATAAAGGACACTGAACATTTGCATATCAATTCTACTACAGGTGTTTTTAAAGGCAAAAAATCTTTAAAATTATTACCAATTGCATAATAGGTACTCAACACGTGTGGATGAATTGGTGAACATTTATATGATTTGTGTAAACTTGCATAGGCATATATGCTTTCAATATTTTATTGCAAATAAAAAATAATATTGAGTCAATGTGCTAGGAAGCTGAAATAATGTGTTCAATTACTATTTTACACTTAAAAATATAGGGATAACTCACCTGATCAATCCTCAAATCACACAAGTGGAAAGGGTACTTCTCCCTCATGAATGGGCCCAGTGGGGAGTCCTTAGTGATTTTTTAAAATTAGTGTAATTTATTATGCAACCAATACTTCTTTTGCTACATATGCATTTGATGCACAAAAAGTGTCATGGGCCTCCTGTTGTGTGAAAAGTCTCAGGGTGGTGCAGCTAGCTCACAGCACACAGGCCATTTTCAATGTTTTAGAGAAACCCAGTGACATCCTGGGAACCAGCCAATTATTAGTTCAAGGTGGCCCACTATTTAAGATGATCTCTCTTTTCAATGGTTTCATATCTTTGCCAAGATGGGTTTCGGTGATGACTGTGACAAAAAGCAAGTGTCACATGAAGTTCCAGGTAGAACAGGAAGCATGATGGTGGCATCCAACCAGATCCCAAGGCTCAAGAGGTGGTGCGACTATTTTAGTCAGCTTTTTTGCTGCTGTGACTAAAAGATCTGACCAGAACAATTTTAGGGGAGGAAAAGTTCATTTACGGGCTCATGGTTTTAGAGGTCTCAATGCAGGGACAGCAGACTCCATTCCTTGGGGCTCAAGATGAGGCTGAACATCCTGGAGGAAGAGTGTGGCAGAGGGAAGCAGCTCACATGATGATAAGAAATAGAGAAATGCCACTCTCCAGATACAAAATCTATACCCCATAGCCACGACCCAGTGAAGGGCTTCCTTCCCAGTGAAGGGCTTCCTTCCCAGTGAAGGGCTTCCTTCCGCCATACCCCACCTGCCTCAGTTACCACCCAGTTAATCCCATCAGGGACTAACTCACTGATTAGGTGAAGGCTCTGACCCAATCATTTCTCCTCCACACCTTTTTGTATTGTCTCACATGGAAGCTGTTGCAGGATTACCCTGTCTAAATCATAACAGCTACCATTGGACTCACAGCCCTTTAGTCTTAACTGTGATTATGTAGGCAGGAAACATATTTTTTTTTTCAAATTCAGGTACATTATGCTTTTTAAGTTGTTCAGATATGCATGGATGTTGATTTCTATAGACCGAGTATTTAAAACATCTGAACTTATGTTGGCTGAGGGTGGCCATCAGGGTGAGGTGGGATGCTGGGATGTGCAAACACTATGAACTGTGAAGGATTGGGAACCTCTGGATTGGGCTTTAAATAACAGTTGAAAAAAATGCTATTCTGGTTTGACTCCATGTCTTTTGGGTGGTAGGACGTACGCTAGCCTCCAATCACCTGGGCACACCTGTACAGTGGACACTACCCTTTACTCCCTGCTTTTCATTCCATCTTGGAGAGCCACTCAGGTCAGTAGATTGCAAAGGTAACGATAAGAAGCGCTCAATGCTTAAGCAAAAACAGGGAGGGTGGTCCTGCCTTGTCCCTGCCCAACATCGGAACTGGACAGTGCCCTAAGTCAGCAAAAAAGAGAAGATGGTCTCTCAAATTGTGTTGGTTTAAGTTAAATGAATATGAAAGAAAAGGAGCCCATACAAGTTCTGTGGGCAGGGAATCTAAATGCTCCTTTCTTGGTTTGTGATTTCTTTAGTTCTTACGTTTTCTAGTGTTAGTGTGAAAATGAAAAGTTATACTTAAATTGATATCTTAGCAAACATTTTTGACCACCTTTTTAGTACGGTTAGTATTGGAATGATAATATTGAAATGATGCTATCAAAAGTTTTATATATATTCCTTTTTATTTTTTTTTTAGTGTAGAAATTCTTTTGTATACTGATTTTATTGTTAGGTTCCTAAAAATTAGCATTAAGAATGCGTTTAGCTCTTGAACTGGGGCTGTAGCTCAGTGGTAGAGCACTTGCCTAGAAGCACTGAAAAAAAATGTGTTTGGCTTCGTAAATCATATTTAATTTTTATTTCCTAGTAAACACAGAAGAATAATCAAAATGTCACCAAATGAAGTCCCAATGGGTCCCCAGAAGGGAAAAAGAGGCCTGAACTCAGCCCTGTCTAGTTTTTGACTTTTAGCACAGAAAAGAATAGTGTGGAAAGCAGAGCTTTACTTTTCATTTGGGAAAGCTAACTACAGAGCAGGATTCGCACCCAGAGGAAGAGGCAGTGTAGGAGCTCAGAGAGGTGCTTTGGGGCTCAGGTTTCTTCTTTTAAAGGAAACTTTGTAAAGCAAAGGAGAAATGTTTTCTCTGATATGCAGATGCTAATTCACAAAGGGAGGGGGTTAGGGAAGAATAGAAGTACTTTTGATTAGACATATATGTATAATATGTCAAAACACATTCTACTACCATGTATAACTAATTAGAATAAATTAAAAATGCAAAAAAAATGCAATAAAATGAAATAGAGGAAGCCTTGTGATTGGTGAACACCTCGAGAGCAAAGAGTGGCCCCAGGCTCCTGAGCTCAGCCCCTGTGAGTGGGGAGTAGAGCAGGTCTGGGCTGTTTCACGCAGGATCTTTAGGTGGATGCTACCTGGTTAATATGTAGCACTTGGACTATACCCACCTCGGGTCTTTAATAGTCTCTCTATCTAGGCTTCCTCTAATCACTCTAAAAATGCGTTTTGTAAACCAACAAAGTATATAGGCACCAATCAACTGGATTTATAGTACTCCAAGGTTTACTGGACTTTAAAGAATGTAAGCCTGGAGGACAATAGGGCGGGCGGGGGAGAAGGTGAAGGCACTCACTGAATTTTAGATTTAAAGTCACAGTTCCTCTGCGCTTCCCTGTTGGTCTCCTTTCTACCTCCTCTTATTTTTTCCATCCTATCTTAAAAACAAGCGTTAATTACATTACTGTTCTCTCCACATAGTTTTGAAACCTCACTGTATCAGTAAGGTCCCTAAATATTGAGTTCCAGAAGAAAAAATAGACTCAAAGTTCTTTCTAATTTGTAATTTCATGATCTCATAGAACTTAAAATTCATCACTGGTACACACACCTCCAGGGGGCAACATTTTAAATATTTTGGATCTATAATGTGTAAGCTCAAATTCCATGTTGCAACCAATTTGTCTTGAGCTTATATAATTGATATATTTGCTTGTACAAATAGAGTTCCAAGGTCTATTTCCTAGTGGATACTGTGGCTACTTCCTCTTGTGATTTGATTTGTAGCTTTTCAGGGCATATGGAGACATCCTTTAACACTCTGTCATTACCACAAAATAAATATGCAAAAAATAAAATTTGTGTATAACAGGGAATGTGTATGTGTATTTCATTCATGTGTATATGGATAGCTATAGGTATAAATTGAATTGAAAATTTTAAATCAACGATTTTTAATTTGCATTTCCTATTGATTCCCCATTCACATTTTTTTTTCTGTTTCCTTCTTTATTACCTTTCTTCTTTTTTCTTTACTGTCTACTTCCTTTCACTCTTCTCAGTCTTTCTGTACTGTAATATAGTAGACCATTAAAAAAGCAGGATAAGTACGTTTACAGCTCTCTTCCTGCTGCCACCAGGGTGCTATAAATGCACAAACTGGAGATAATTGAGGCCCGTATTAACTCACCTTCTGTTGCACAGGAAGCCCATAAGCAGCCTGTTAATGTGCACTGTGTTGAAACTCTTAACTTGGGGGATGAGAATTAGCTTGCAGTAGTAATTTGGTAAGCACCTGGGAAAATTGCAAGCTTCATTTCTTGCAACGTGGAATATGATTAAAAAGAGAATATATTATTATCATGGGCACCATTAAAAAATGTGTAGACAGCATTCTATGATGTTAAAATGGAAATTGGAAGTTGTACTCAAATGTTGAAGATGCTGCATGTTAATTACTGTCTACCACAGTGCACTGCAAGTGCAATTCAATTATTTGCTTTGTCAAGCAATATTTTGATTAACTTGAACTTTAATTTTGTGCATCTAGTGTTTTTCATATTGTGATAAAACAGTAGAATGGCATGTTGCCCCACCAAGAGTTCTCTGAAAACACCAGGAATGCATGCGGTACTAGAGGAACCCACAGTAAGTCTAGATAAAAAAACATTTCTCAAATTTAGAACATTTCATTTTAAATATTAGGGTTTTTTTTAGTCTATTGAGTGCTGCTATATTATGCTAGGTGCTTATAATAATGTTTGTTATTCCTAGCAACATTTTCAAGTAGATACAAATATGCCCATATTTTATTTGAAGAAACTAAGTCAAAGGAAAAATAAATAACATATATATGCTCACTCAGAAAGTTCTTGAGCTTTAAATTGAGGCTCACCTTTATCCAGAACAAAATCTTACTTGCTTACTTTGGGATTTTATAGGAAGAATCCAGATAAATCCTGTTTATAATTTATAGAAATTTACCACAACTCAGGGAAATATAAATAACATGTTTCAAAAGCACCATTTATGGGCAATTTGGGAATCACATTTTGATGATCTTTATTTTTTCATATCAGGAATTGAATCCAGGAGTGCTTAACTACTGAACTAGATCTCTAGCCGTACCCCCCCCCCTTTTTTTTTATTTTGAGACTGGGTCTTACTATGTTGTTTAGGGCTGCCCTAAGTTGCTGAGGCTGGATTTTAACTTGTTGATCTTCCTGCCTCAGCCTCCTGAGTCACTGAGATTACAGGCATGTGACACAATGCCTGGCTTTGACAATATTTTTAATGTTAGGGAATAAATGGCCTTTTATTGGCTGATAACTCCATTCTATTCACAAGTCAATAGTCCCAGCTGACTGAACATTTGATTGCTTACCTTCTAATACAAACTGCCTGCAAAGAAATAATGATATATCTATATGTATAGTTAATTTGCTTTGACATTGATAGTGATAGAGAAATATACTTTTAAATCGGATTATTGTATCCAAAATGATACATAACAATAACTCTAGTCATTCTTCCAGACAAAGCTTGTTTTGAACAAGTATCAATTATCTCTTAAAATTGTGCTTGGTTATAAATATGAAGTGTTTAATGTAAGTGATTTTTTTCAATGTCAGTAGCTTATGTAAGCAGACATATCAGCAATTCATTGTGTAAAAGTGCTACTAATGAATGATACAAGATGAAACACAAAATTCTAATTTCACACAGAGGTGAAACTCACTCTTTCTACATGAAGAAAAGAGAAGTGGTCCACAGAATAGAATCAGGAACTTATTTGTGAAGAGATGTGTTTAGAAATGTAAAGGAATTCTTGCTAGACAGCAAGTAGGCTTATTTCAGTTAAGAGGGGCTGTGCTTTTTATGAGCTATATGAGAAATATAGTCTGTATATTCTTATACCAAATATATTACATAGGAATTCATATATTCTTGAACAAATGTATCACTAATTTGCCTCAGAATTTGTTTCTTTTCAGACATCACTCTTTATACATAAAACAAAGTAAAAAAAATGCATCTGTGTGTGTGTGTGTGTGTGTGTACATGCACATGCCTATGTATATTTAAAAGCATGAATTGTATTGGTTCTTTAAAATCTAAGCTTAATAAAATTTAATGAAATATAATATATTGATTTGGGATATCTTTATAAGACCCTGGGCATGTAATTTATTTAAGAGCTTATGCCAAAAAAACTATTATTTATCCCATTTACAAAATTTGAGTTGGCATTATTTGAATGCAAACACATAATATTTTTAAGAAACCAAAATGTATGGATTGGAAGATCACCAACAAATATGTCAATTCTACATCTACTGTTAGGGATATTATCTAGAATAACTTTGATCCCAGTTACATAATCCTACATAAAAGTAAATGCTAAAAAGTTAACTAAAAATTCACTTCTGCTACATGGATAACACTATGTGTCTACATATATACTCACATACATATATAAAATACCTATGATATATATGTTACATGTATATATACACACAAACACACACACTATTCTTTTTTTCTTTCTATCTATCTATCTATGTATTGCAAGTTTTTGGAATTTCTCCAAATTGGTACTCTGTTACTAAGAAAATAATTTTATATATTTTATAAAATTATTTTATATACTACATGATGAATTTAGTCAAATTCATCATGTAGTATATAAAACAATTCAAGGCTAAACTTCAGATTTCAGATAGTACTACCTGGCAATTATTTTTCTGATGTCAAACTGTAAGTAATAATTATAAATTTCTCTAAAAGTACACAAAGGTAATTTAGTAATAGAGTAGTTTGACACTCATGATTTGCAGTGTATATCATGTGAATAATCACCTGCTCACTTGCCTGTTTAGTAGATTCCAAGTTTCAATGAATTGCTATTATATAATCTGTGTACTATATACATTTTATTGAAAGTGATACTTTGTTCCTACAAACACAATCTTTTCCAATGGAGGACATTGCTCTCTCTCTCTCTCTCTCTCTCTCTCTCTCTCTATATATATATATATATATATATATATATATATATATTCCTATATCTATACAGACGTAGATATAGATATAGATATACATATTGTATCTTGATAGCTAGCCCATTTCAGGTATACTTAAATATATATAAAATTTATCTGGCTACATAGTGAACATTTAAATTGAACTGAATGGAATTGTGATAGTATTTCTAATTTTTCTATATATTTAGTGATAATTAAATTTAGTGATGATAAATCAGTGATTATTAACATATATACATATACATATATATTTACATGAATATGTAAAACACCAGAGAATGGACCCTATCAAAATATAATAATAAATATAACAATGAAGTCATATTACATATAGAATAAAGTTATATTTGTAATATTGTCCCCAAGAAAGGATAGAGAGCTATCCACCCCTTATCCTCTCTTCTCCCTTCATGTAAATGAAGGCTTTACCATCCCAGAGAAGAGAATGCATGGCCAAAGCTTGTTTGCCCCGTTTCTCATTAAGCCTGCTGTCTGTCTAGCTGTTAAAGACCCCAGGTTGTGAGAGGTTATTAAGTGATTTGTTTTAATAAAAGACCTTCATTTTTAGCTTCTGCTTACTTCCTCTAACTGAACCACCCTCATGGGTTTCTAAAATGTGAAAACAACAATCTCACATTTGCTATAGAAATAAATCACATTGTATGATTGAAAGTCATTTCCCAAGGCAGCTATCTATAAACTCACTAGAAAATGCATAATTAATATATAATATTTATCTGTTTCTTCCTGTTCAAATATTGTGCCTCCCTATCCATATATTCACAGACTGTATATGTATTCCACTCCTTACCTCCAAATATTTACATATGATAACATAGTCATTTACTGATGATTATTAGTGGATTTGTGACTGCCAGTCATGTGTTTGTCACAAAATGCTATGAGGCCACTTGGTAACTGAGAGTCTAAAGAATAAGCAGAAGAGAAGCACTAAGCAGCAACTTCAAAATAGATGACGAGGCTCCCCTTATCAAATAATGTTATTGTTTTAGCTTCTCTTCCCATTATATCATGATTAGGACTGGATTTAACGATTGCTTTTAACAAAATTTGTTCTCATTTCAAAAAACCTTCTTTAGGTGATAAAAATAAAATTTCCAAATTTTACTAATTCTCCACACACACACCCCTGTTTTTGCATGTGAGGTGATCAATAAATATACCAATTTTTTTTTGCCCATGTTTCTATTTTTCTTCCATTGGCCATAAAAGCACTTATTCCATTCTAAAAAACATCATCAATTATGATCACCTTATTTAAATACTTATTTCAGGTTTGAAAAAGGATTAGTGAATATTTTAGATTTGAGTTAATTTAAATGAAAGATGCCCAGTCTCTTTCTATAGGTCAAAGTTGAAGAGTCAAGGGGTCTAAAAGTGATGCTGAGTGCTGGATTGTGGTGCCTGGGTCTCCAGTGATCCCTGTTCTGTGCACACTGCTAGCCAAGCCCTTCACACAGCCCCTCTGCAGCTGGCTGTGGGCTCCAGGTTTTACCTAGCATGGGTACAGCATCTCTAGCTCTTCATGGGCAGGTTCCTCCAGGAAGAACTGAACTGCCAATATGTTGGTGTGAGACTTCTAGTACCCCAAAACTAAAAGAATGATTTCTGTTGTTTTGAGCCACTTAGTTTGTGGTGATTTGTTTTGACAGCCCCAGGTGACTAACAAGAACTTTGCTGCCAGTATGTGGAATGCAGAGAGCACAGTATGCTGAGTTGAAGAGTGTCCCCCAGATTCACATGCACCTGACACTTCAGAATAGCATCTTGGAAGACATAATCACTTAAATGGACATGAAGTCATACTGGATAGGATGGGCCCTACCTCCAGTGACCAGTGACCATTATGCTTATAAAATGGTGAAGAAAGTGAAGAAAATGTGACTCTTAATTTTAGAATAGAGCACCGTGTTAGGATGGGGACAGGGACTGGGGTGATGTGTCCGCAGCCCCAAGAAAGCCACGGATTTCCAGCAAGCCAGAAGCTTGGAAAGAGGCAGGGGACAGATTCTCCCCAGAGTCTCCTGAACGAACGAGGGCCCTTGCCATTTGAATTTCAGATCTGTGGCCTCCACAACTGTCAGAGAATGAAGTTATTTTTTTCAATCTGCCAGTTTGTGGTTGTGTGTTATGGCAGCCCTAGCAGACAAGCACAGGGTCTCTGTTATGTGTGTCACTGAACCTGAAAGGCTGGGGACCCAGCCCTTGGTGACGCCGGGCGATGTGGGCCTGAAGCTTCGTAACACCAGTGGGAGCGACGTGGACCAGACCCTTGACGACACCAGGTGGGGGTGTGAATTTTAAGTTGTGGATTAGAATTGGGCCTGAGGTCAATTTCAGCTCCAGTGAGCTGTGTCCCTCTCTGTTTATATTTTTGTAGTACACAGTAATAACACAGAACAGTGGGCTTCACTGTAACATGTTCATATGTGAATATAATATACATCAATCATTCCACACCCTACAGTCCCATATTCTCTTTCACCCTCCTCCCCATCCCTTGCTTCTTCTCTACTAAGTAGTCTTCATTCTACATTCATATCATCCTTTTCTTTTCCAGATGCCAATGTAAGAGAATACACTTGATACTTGTCTTTCTAATTCCCAGTGCCATCCATTTTCCTGCAAATGACATGATTTCATTCTTTTTTATGACTGAGCAATACTCCTGTGTGTTTGTGTGTGTGTGTTTGTGTGTGTGTGTGTGTGTGTATTACTTTTTCTTTATCCATTCATCCATTGACAGGCATCTAAGCTGCTTCCATATCTCAACTGTGTGAATTGTGCCAAGGTAAGCATGGTTATTCAGGGGTCTCTAAGGCATGCTGACTGATTGCTGGCTGTATACCAGGATTGGTCTGTGGTCTCACACTGCTAGATCCCAAGCAGCTCCCTCAACAGTCCTGAGCAACAGGTTCCACTCCTGCGATGTGTTCCCCTTGTTTATTTTGGGATGTGAATGGATCTTATGAGTTGGAAGAAATGCCATTTCTTTTCTACCGTAGGCTTTCCTAGTGTGAATGATTTCTTTTTATTTGTTCTCTTTCATCAACATTGAAAAAAATGTGATTCATTACCTGAGTTTTGATTATAAATTAAGCCTGTGATTGCAAGTGTCATGGTCACCCTTTGCAGTTGACTGTCTAACATCAAAATATGCAGATGAAAACACGTTTCTTGAAACTATTAATTTTGGAAAATGGTGGTATGTCATTAGTTAGGAAAACCAAATAAAAGAAGCAGCATCAAATGATAACGGTCAAACATCCTTTAATTGTGTAGAATTCTCATCCCCAATTTGTGATAAAGATTTTAATAGACATCCCCCCTTGAATTTACCAATTATTTCTAAGTAATGACTTGATCAGATTTGTTGAGAACAAACATACACTGCTTTGTGCACACCCAGCAGAAATATATTGCCGATTCTCCCTGATTTTATCCTTTAGAGGGTTGATCTATTTTTAGTATTTTTTAGTTATAACTATCTAGAACATTTTTCCGAAGGACATATTAATATTATAAAGCTGTGAGATTACATTTGAAGGATGTTTTCCCGTTAATTTGGAAAAGTATATCAAGACCTCAGTCACTGAAATTTCTCAGTACTGATAAGTCACATTTGGCCCCTATGTCAGTAATTCAGGCAAGATGCTGGTTGTGCAAGAACATTTTGGAGATTCTTTCCTCCATCATAAAAAATGAAATGGCTACTCTTAATTGGATAAA
This sequence comes from Ictidomys tridecemlineatus, assembly GCF_052094955.1. NCBI lineage: Eukaryota > Metazoa > Chordata > Mammalia > Rodentia > Sciuridae > Ictidomys > Ictidomys tridecemlineatus. The sequence continues at coordinate 5,641,454 of NC_135489.1, forward strand.
GTTTGATTTACCATCTCCTGATATCTAATTAAAAGTATCCATCATGTGTACATATTCTGTTTCCCACAGCCTTATTCCAAAATGACTTTAGATCTTTTTATGCTTTTGATTTCAGACTCTAATGATAATGTACATGGCTTATTTAAAGTCACATAGAAATGATCATGGTTAGTATATCCCTTTGAAATGAATAGAAAATTCTCACTATTGGGATGGATAGTAAATGAGATCTACTCTCAATAACCTGCATTAATGTCTTCAGTGATTTTTAAAAGAAGCTATTTGAAGTTTTATCCTGCCATAATCAAGAAAGCAAAGAAAATCATTTTAGATTCATTTATCAGAGGATAAATGATATTACTTTTCTTATGTGTTTAATGCTCAAATCTCTTATATCAGTTAATTTATATTAACACTGCTCTTTGATAGTCGATGACAGATTGTGCAGCATTTTTAAAGGAATTAAGATCTATGTAAAATATGGTAATGTGGTTCATGGTGCAGAATTCTTGTTGTTTTCATTATTTTATCTTGAAGGAAAAGGCATAAGAGCAAATAGGAAAGTAATGAGACAGTGACTCCTTTTCACCTCTGTGACAGAATAGAGCCCACGCTGAGGCAGAGGTGACTTCTGAATACTGTCATGTTTCTTGGGACCAGTGCATTGCCCTAGAGGGCACAGCCAAAGGCTTGCTGTGGAATTTCCTTTCTACAGTGTGGAGAGGGAAGAGCGTTCACCGTGGCTTCCAAGGCCATCATCTGACGTACGCTCTCCTTTCCACTGTTCCTGGCACTTACACTCACTGGCTTAGTATTTTCTGCTCCTGTATGTCTTAACTACATATTCCTGTGCGCAGAGCTCCTTTGTTTCCTGATCAATGAATTGATTTAGATTCACTTTTCTAGGATATTGATTTTTTATAACAACAGAAAGAAATCCTTTCTTCCCAGCAGAAGAAAATGTTTCAACCCTGCTGCATTTGCATTCTCTTAATGTACAACAAACTCGTGAGTTTAAAGCCAAATTTATTACATCACTGTTTCGGTGAGCCTGGGTCTTCTAAGGCTTAGATCCAGGTGCCCATTAACTCGGTGCTCATTGTGAAGCTTGACTGAGCAATGATCTGCTTCCAAGATCCTTCAAGGGGGCACGGAATTGATTTCCTGTGATTGCATGATTGAAGTCTTTGTTTTTGCCCTGGCTTTCCATTCCCAACACTCTCATCAACTAGAAGCTTGAGGACCTCTCCATGTGGTCCCCTCTGAACATGGTTCTTCAAAGCTGTCAGCAGACTCTTCACCTTCAACCTTCTGGGAGGGAGTCAACCTAACATGCTGGTCAACCTAACATGCTCATGGTGGTGAGTTCCGCATTTTATTCTCAAGTTCTGCTTGCACTGAGTGGACGGAGGTTTACCGGTGTGTACACTATGTGCAGAGCTCTCCTGGGTTGTTTCAAAATTCTGTCTGACAAAACTCTTCAGGCATAAAATAATAGATTGGCAGTTATAATTATTTGCACTTGAACAATCAATTCATTTACTAAAAGGTTATTTATTGATAACCTATGTTGAACCAGGATCTTAAAAAATAACATCAAGTACATATGTGAAATAAAAGAATAATTATTCCAGTCCTTATAATTTATCAAGGCTCTTATAAGTTGTTGTTGTAATACAAACATTCAGTAATTTACCTCAATGTTTTGGTTCTCCAATTTGCTAATACATATGCAATATGTGTATGTATTAGCATATGTATTAGAAAATTGGAGAACCAAAATATTGGTGCTTGCATTAAAATACAATATAAAAGAAAGGATTTTTTTTATCTGTTACATAATATTTCAGGTTTCCTGGGGAGATATGTTCTTGGTCATGGACATACAAATTCTCCCCAAAAAGTTGGGAAAAAAGTAACCTAGTGCCCAGCCAATACCTAATTTAATTCTCAATGAGAGAAATGCTATTAGACATTCAATCTTTATTAGCACTTTTGGAAGTTTGTTGATTTTCCATATTAATTTTTATCTATTTTCAAAAATATTTTATTCATAATCTATTGTAATCTGTTGAATTAGAAAATCAACATTTTGAAAATGTAATTTTAATAATCATGCTTTATATGTGTTAATATAAATGATATTTTATACTTTTCAGTTCAAATAGTCTATTGTAGCCTATATTGTATTATACACTAGAAAATATTCACTGGACTTACTCTTCCCCATTTTAATTACTATTAATTTATGTTAGTAAAAATTAACATGAAGAATTTTTTCCAAACTATTTTGTTACAAAAGAGATCATTCTGCATTTTTTTCCCCTGTAGAACTGGACTTTTTTTTTTAATAAGAAAAAGATTCAAGTTGAACATCCTCTTGAACAATCTTCCTACATTAGTTTGTGTGAAATTGAGCTGCTTTAAATTGCCACTTGTTTGAATGCTAAATGGTGTGTTATTTTATTTCACAAAACTGTATTGAGAAATTCAGGAAGAAACATGATTCAAATGAGGCTGCAGAAGGGGCAAATAGGAAGAGTTCCATGAAATTTTCACAGTAGTTGGCAAAATATATTGAATTGGGTACTAGTCTTTAATCTTATAGTGATCATTGAATAAAAAAATCCTCAAACTTCACAAAAATTAGCCTGCAAGAAAATCTCACATGTATACATATTCAGGAAAAGGAAGGCAGAAACCATTCTGTTTATTTTGCCTGATGAAGTTTATGAACCCAGTGCATTCTAGTATGGGAATTACTAGGTAATGAATGGTAGCTGATTCTGTTGAATGCTTTAATAAAGTACAGAGGAAATTTAGAAAGCTTCATGGTGCATGTATCATGGCTATTACTATTTTTGTGTGAAATAAATACACATGAAATTTTTCAAGTTTACATAATATGGAATTATAGTTGACATTTTTTCTTTCAATTGATATTAACAATTATGGTAATTATATAATGAACAGGACAAAATTCAAGAGAAGATCATGAAATACTTTTCAGTTTACTTTATTAGAATATATATGTACAATATAAAATAATATATATGTGGTAATAATTTTATGTATTCATTTTCTATATAATTATTATTTCCAAAAAATGTGAATATGAACTTCAAAATAATAAATACTAAATGAATTATATATTTTTGAATAATAATACATAAGAAACTACATTTTACTTGTTTTCAAGACTTTACAAATGCCCAAAAGAACAGAACTGATGGTTTACTAGAATAATGCACAGCATACCACTTTGATATTTAGTGTATGAACTTGAAGAAAAAGATTGCGGGGCAGTCCTGAATTTCTGAAGTCGGTGTTTGACAGGTATGGTTTGATTTTAGAACTTTGCCCATTAAAAATTAGTATTTACAAAAATAATAAAAAAATCTTTCTTCATTTCATAATTCAACAATTATTTATCACCTGGATCAAAAAGAATCAAATCTCAAAACTACAGTGTGACTTACGAGGATCTGACCTTTTGCAATGGTGGAAGTCTAAGTTGGGGGCTTCAGGCCTGGCGCTGGAGACTGAAGAACACAGGGGGACGGGGGAAAGAAGACGGCATCAAGTGGGAGGTAAGAAGAGTTGGAGTCCAGAACCACCTGCTAGAGGCCGTGAGTCCTGCCTGCTCTTGGTACCTTTAGCCAGGGTCAATGTGTCCTGCAGGGATGTCTGATTTGTCACAGACCTAAAACACCTGGCACAGCCATCAGGAAGGGGAAGAGGCCTCCCTGGAAGCTGTCAGAACTGCCGGGACCTAGAGCTGCCTCCCTCCACTGCCCACTTCATTTCCTTTTGCCCAGAGCAAGCTCTCCAGCTGCTCAGGGTGCCTTGCTCCATGGGGGAACCCAAACCTTCCTAGCTGAAGGCCACCTGCAATCTTGCTTGGATGGGGTTGTTGTCAATTTCCAGCAATGTTAAGTAGAGTGTTTTGGTCAACTTTGAGTCACTGCGAACAAAAGACCTTACAAGAGCAAAGTAGAGGAGGAAAAGGTTATTTTAGTGCATGGTTTTAGAGGTTCACTCCATTGCTGGTCCACTCCATAGCTCTGGGCCCAAGGTAAGGCAGTGCAACATGGTAGAAGGGCGTGGCAGAGTAAAGCAGTTCAGGAGTTTCAAAGCAGGAAGCAGAGAGAAATTATATAACTCTAATGTCACCCTTCTTCATAGGATCTACTTAGTCCAGCCATACCCCACCTGCCTCCAGTTCCTGCCCAGTTAATGTATATCAGTGGATTAATCCACTGATTTAAGTTATGGCTTTCATAACCCAATCATTTCACCTCTGAACATTCTTGCATTGTTTCTCCCATGAGCTTTTTGGGGGATACCTCATATCCAAACCATAATATATATTCTACTTGTGGGAGAGAACCCTTGAAGATCTCTGATATTCCAGACACACTCCTTCCAGTAGTAAGCATCAACTTTCTCCTTGCTATTCAGGACCAGTTGCTACAGACTGCACCACAAACTCCCTTTCATCTGTGTGCAACAGCTGGAGGACCAGGAGGCTGACTCAAATCTTAGTTCTGTGGAGTCAATCTTGTGACTCTTGATTGGACTGTTTCTTCTTTAAAGCTCATATTTTTGAGCAGTCAAAAAAATTGAGGTTTGGAAACAAAAATAGCAGTAGTTTTGGTAGAAGACTTGCATGTCGGGAAGGCAAGCTTGTGTCTATAGTGTCTACTCCAGTTTGAGGACACTTTGCCTCATCCAGATGGAAGCAGTCCAGAGTTCCTAGCCTGCCAGCAGGCAGCTGGCTGATCCCGCTACAGAAAGATGGCAAAGCAGGGGACAAATGTTGGCCTCCTCTCTGCAGATTGGGCACTCTGGAATGACTTAGCCAAAGGAACCTTGGAGAGTAGAAGTCCATGTTGCTGATTCTGTGACTACCTCCATCTGGCCGCCATGACCACTGATTCAGGAACCCACTGGTGAAGACAGGGGTGCCTGTCTTCAGAAAGAGGCGAGCTGAGTCCCATTTTATATTTTATCCTCATTAGGAGAAGTCAACTGACATACCTCTCCATCACATATCCTCGCCACCAATTTTCTAAAACACACTTGTTATTTTATACTGTTTTCGTATTTCCAAAAAAGTTGGAAAGATAATGGTTACATGTGTTCCCTCTACCCAGATTTGTTTATTTTTAATAACTTACATTAAAATAGTTGTGATAATTCCTGAACCAAGTGGACACATTATCATCCACTAAAGTCCAGGTGCTATTCATGTTTTCTTGGCTTTGAACCTCATTTCCCTTCCATCTTCCAGATTCCCCCGGGGCAGCACATCCCAGGTCCTCAGGACATCTCCTCAGGTTCTTTGGCTTCCACTGTTTTTCAGACTTACCTTGATTTTCATGCCTATGACAGGTTTCAAAATGTTCACAAAATACTACTCAGGTCATCTCTAGATATGCTCAGTGGGATTTGTCTCATGTTTGTTTCCTCGTGGTCAGTCTAGGGGCTGCAGAGGCCTGGTGTTACCATGGTTAGGTCATATCCAGGGCGATATGGTCACCGGGGTCCTCCTTCTGCAGCAGCAGGGATCACCTCCCAACACTGCAGAGCTCTCCTACCCCACCCTTCCCTACTGTCTGTCCCCTTTGCAAGTAAGTCACTGTGTGCACCCCAAACTTAGGGAGGGGGAACAGAGCTCCAACTACTTGAAAGTGGAATATCTGAATTATTTGAGATTCTCCTGTGTAGCGTCCAAATCTGTTATCATCTGCTATCCTAATTTATTTATCATTTATTCTCTGTGGACTTATGGATCTATATCTTAGTATTTGGATTGTAATATAATACTACTTTATTTTGTGGCTCAAATTGTTCTGGTGTTGGCCAGTGAGGTCTTTCATTGGCTCCTGTGTCTTTTCACTGAACTCATCAGAGTGCTTGTGTGTGTGTGTGTGTGTGTGTGTGTGTGTGTGTGTGTCTTTCTTTTTATTCTTTGAGGATATAGTTACTTTGCAGTTTCAGGCTTGTCTTATGTATTTCCTGCCCCAGTTCTTTAATAAGTCCTTTCTCCAAGAAGCCTTGGCCTCTTTCACTGAAGAACTGTATTGGAAGCTAAGGCTTGAGTGTGAAGTGTACTCATTGCTTCTATGTTGTCATTTTTTAAAATACCCTCATCTGACAAAGCAGGGGACCTTATGTGTGTGTATTAATCTTTGCATATGCACATGTCTCAGTATTCCCAAATGTATCCATCTGTATCTATATGACACGTGAGCTTTCACTAGTGGTCTCAAGCCTCATCCATGACACTCTGATTGTCCTAGCCTCCTCTCCTTGCTCACGTGCTACCTGACACATCAACAGCACGAAACCACCAACCACTCACTTGCCTAATTGTCCAGTTCTGGTGTATGCCTATGAGAGCATCAGAATTGGAACTCTCATAGTCTATGGAGTGGGAAAACTGCTCCTCTGGAGTGCAGAATTGATACACAGATTCTTTTGCCATTTTTACACACACTCCACTCATTTTCAGGCTCCTTGGTCTGTGCCTTTCCCCAACTCTCTCTGCTGATGCTGCTTCACACACTGCAGTGGAGTGGTGATTTCCTCTCTGCATTGCCCCCAGCCTCTCCCCCCCTACCACCTCCTGCTGACGCCTCCAGCCAACACCCATCTGATTCTGGTCTCTATAATTTTGCTTGTTTGAGAGAATCTCATCTAAAGGAATTAGACAGACTTTCAGAGGGACCTCTCACATTAGCCATGTGTACTTATTTAAGGTAATTATTGCCTTGCATAGCTTGATGGATCATTTCTGTTCATTGCTGATCTTTGTGTCCGGTCTGGATAAACCTCAGTTTGTTTATTCCTCTACACACTGAAGAACCACCTGGTGGATGGAATGTAAACACTGCAAATATTTCCTGGCAGCTTTTTTTCTCTCTCTCTTTTTGGTGTGTGTGTGTGTGTGTGTGTGTGTGTGTGTGTGTGTGTGTGTGTATTGCTTTAGGCATGGGGCTCTTCCACTCTACTACATGATAGTACCTGCCCACCTCTTCTATGAAATTTTATTTTGAGACAGTAGTCTCACTAAATTGCCCCAGTTTGACTCAAACTTTCAACCCTGTTCACTCTCCCATCTAGACAGTTTTTGAGGTGAACAAAAGTTTCTTAATAGGTAAATACCAAACAGCATTTAGGACAGTGTTTAGCTGGATCAGCAGCTGTCACACACCCTTTCCACACGGCTGTGCCATTTTGAGGTCTCACTCACAAGGAATTGGCGTTTATATGCTCCACAGCCTCACTGGCAAGTGTTATTGTCATTTACTTATTTATTTACTTTTGCCTGATGTAATAGGTACACAATAACATCTCACTGTAGATAGTCACCAGCTTCTCCATTCAGCTTCCATGTCTTTGAAACATCCAGTCAAACATTAACCACAGAGATTGATTACTGCCAACCCTTACCCCTGGCCACCTCTTTTCCAGGTAAGGAGTTTGCCCACCAGAAGGGTTTTTCTCCCGTCCTGTGTCCTATCAGTGCCATTTACACACTTGCCTGTTCCCGTTCATGGAGTGCTGTCTTACTCAGCACAACCGCCTGTAAATCAAGCCCGGGACTTGTCTTTCTCGCTTATTTTATCACAAAGAACTACCTATCAGGCTGCCGATAAGTGATGTGTGAGAGAATGTAATTTAGCAAGAACAAGCCGTGGGCATCTGGGTTATTTTCTCATGCCACCTACTGACACCTCAGGGTATGATTTCTCCCCGAGTCATACAGGCATTGGATGATGGAGTGCTCTGGGCATGCTCAGTTTCACCACTTGGTGTGCCTGGCAACAGCAGTTCCTGGCGAGTGGCTCAGGGCAATGGTAACTTGGTGGAACATGTAGGCCCATTAGAAAACCAAAACGTCTTTCCTAAAAGAACAAGAGTATCCATAGATCATGCAGCAGTTTTCCCAAATCCTAAATTTCTGTGCTGTGATTCTCTCATAGGGGCCTGCCAAAGGATGCAGACTGCATCCCTACCTACCTGTGAAATTCCCAGCACTGTTGATTTGCCCATGTTGCAGGGACAAAGGGCAGAGAAGCTTGCAAGGCAGGCTGTACCTGTTGCAGAACTTTCTCTTGTTCTGAGCTGTTCTAGGAGGTGTCAGCTTATGAGCCATAAATTCAAGTAGCACCTCCCTTGAAGTACATAACAGCTTCAAAAACCTTGAAGACACTCATCTCACATCTCCTTCTTTCATTACACGTTATGTCCTTTTCTTAGTGACAGGAGCATTGAGATGTAGCAACTTGTCCTTCACCCTGGAAGCAATACTGTAATATGCTCAGGATCACTGGACCTTGGAAGTATCAGTGCAGTTTCAGCTCCTTGAGTTTTCCTCTGTTTTATCTCCTATCCCTGGCATGCGGTTTTTAGGATGGGTCCTTAGTATTTGCTGTTTACAGCTCTACAGTTCCAATTAGAATAAAATAATCAAGATAATGGACTAGTGTGATGTACTGTGAAAGAGAAAGGTGACTAAATGCCCACGGGCTAGATTATAAATTACAGATGGACAGCAGCTATGTTCCTGGGGTAGCACAGTGAGGATTTATTGCTGGAAGTGCCCACTGAAAGCAAACGGCTTCTGATTTTCTTTACTGGGAGACATAGAAGGGGCAAATTCATTAGTCCAATAACTAGCTGCATATGAGGTGCTAGGGATGCGTTGATGTGTTAAAACCACATCGATACAGCAGCTGGGACAGGAATTACCACCATGAATAGGTTTATAATGCTCTACTGTCGTTTGCCAAGATCCACTGTTAATCTACAGGCCAAATATTTGAGATGAACAGTAACAGGATGGGATCATCTCGCTTTTAAATTTAGAACTCATTTTAGCGACATTAGTTTCTTCATTCCCTTTACAAATGTGGTCTTATCTTCATTTTTGTGGTCAGATGTAATTTTAGTAGCTTTCAATTACCTTTCCTACTGTAATATCTCTCAATCCATAAGTCATAAGGCCCATGTGGGGATTCTGCCAGTTGCTGAGTATGTCTATTCCAACCATTTATTCCAAAGTGAGAAAATAACCACAGGATGTGTTTGGAGGCCCACTGGATCCCCTATGGGATGGATTTGCACTGAAATCCTGTTCATGACTTGTCCCCACCATTCCCTAATTTGTCTAAAAGAACATGGTGACATTTTATGTCTCCAGAAATCAGGGTCACTCCAGAACCATTCTTTATCAATCTGAAAATTCTGTTTCCATTTTCCAAAGTATTCTCTCCCTGGCAAGTAACTGTCATTCCTTTGGGAAAGTCTTGGAAGAAAAATCAACACTAAGAATTTTTAGCACTGGAACGAGAACAAGGGAAGCTTCATTCACAGAATTATGGATGCTGGAACTTGCTGGAGTTGTGAAGTTCAGTGATTCCCTCTGTGAGTGACTCATGTTAGATTTCTGTTCTCCATACTGAGAGCTTCTTTGCTTATTCCTGTTATTGGAGACATTACTAGGATGCACATCTATTTAATTCATAGCTAAATCATGATCAACTAACCATACCAAAGATTTCTGCACACCAGATTCTTCTGATTACTTGTTGATTCTGTGTCCATTGCAATGCCTATGCCGCAGTGCCAACCATTGCCATCCCATCTCTGTATTTTATTTAAATATCTCAGCTAATGGCAGGAGTCCTGCTGTGATTTCTGACCTATAGAGAAAAGCAAACACAAGTTCCTCAGAGAAACAGAGTCCCTACTCAAATATATTTTCATGGTTGTGGTGAAGGCATATCCACTGTCCACTCTATTATTGGAATATCTGTAGTATTTGGATACCTTCCTCCAGAATTTACCACCAGAGTTCTGTCATTTCAGCTATATTTACTGTACGCCATTTTGGGTTCACATTCTAGGACTCTGAGCTAAAATATGCATCCAGAATCTTTCCTGAGTATGTTCATATAAAAATCTTTGATCAGATCAAACTTATACCCCTTCTGCTTTAACCACATATTTTTAAGTTCCTTGTCATATATCTTTCTTAGCTATTAGTGTAAATTGATAAAAATTATATAATCCTTTTGGACCATGATAAACTTACTAAGTGGTCACATTTTGTCCTTCATGCTTACAGAGCTGCCGGAACTCGAGTAAAGTAATATGTCCAGAATCAGGGAGCCGTGGTGAGTGTAGGTCCTGAGGCAGATCCACAGTGCTGTGCAAGGCACCTGCTTCAGGGAGGGTGATTAAGTGTTCTTCAGTGTCATGGTTGAGACATGAGGTATCCTCCCAAAGCTCATGAGTCGTACAAGGCAGGGATTTTCAGAGGCAAGGTGACTGCATTGTGAGAGGTGTAACCTAATCAGTGGATTAATCCGCTGATATGGATTGGGTGGTGACTGCAGGCAGGTAGGGATCACTGGGGGTGTGCTTTTGGGGATATACCATAAGTCATTGTGTCCTCGAAAGTGGAGCTTTCTCTTTGCTTTCTGGTTGCCAGGTCCTGAGCTGCTTCCCTCCTCCACTCCCTCCTGCCATAATGTGCTGCCTCACATCAGGCCCCAAGCTATGGACTCCACCAAGCATGACTGAACCTCTGAAACCATGAACCAAAAAGCAGCAAAAAAGCTGACTAAAACATTCAGCGAAAAGGTTTCCAATCTCCTTGGGCAGGAGTGACAGGGCTTCTTCCAGTGGCAGAGAAGCTCTGGGGCTGGGGATCCCTTGCTTCATTGAAGTCTGCCCATAGGATTCTGCCCCAGTGTTCACGATCACGTGCCGTCCCAGCCACGTTCCTCCCTTCAGCCCCAACAACAGAAGTTCCAAACAGGAGAAACTCAACTCCCATCGTAGTGAAGCCCCATTGGATCAGACTTGTTGTTTGTTTTTCAATCATATTAGCGCAGAGCTCACATGAAAGAAAGGTTTCTTGAGGAAGGTAAGAAGCTTCTGTCTACTTATACAGACTTTGAATTGCAAATTTGATGTCTTGACCTCAGCTTTATCTCTTCCTACGCTTTCCAGCTCAGTTGAAAGCCAGAAGCCAATCCTTCACACTCCTTCATTTTACTAAACTGTCCTGAGACGGCAAATGCTTTGTCACTCAGAGCCAAGCCTTCCATGATCACTGATAGTCAAACGTGGTACACTGACAGTTTTGCCATCTTCCCCCTTTTCCCCAGAAACAAGGTTACTTGTGCATTTAAATTAAAAAAAAAAACAGAATAAACAAAACAATTTCAGACAATTTATCTCTTATTTCCAACTGCTCTTGTTACCAAATTCCGCTATCAGCCAGGGTTCGATACATGCTGCCTGTTTGATCTGTGACAAGATTTGAACGTGCATAATGGCAGCTGATGGTTGAGCAGTCTCTCTGTGAGTAGCCTCTGAAGGCTGTTTTCTTTGGTTCAATGTTGGATCAAGTCCACAAGCAAAAATTGAGAAGGACAGGCAGATGGAAGATGGCGGCAGCAAGAACAAGCTCAGATGGCATATAAGTTCTAACTTCCTCTGGTCTTGCTAGTGCTGCAGAGAGCAGGACCCTTCAAAGAGCAAGACCCTTCGATATGGATCCATCTCCACTGGGAGGCAGAGAGTGCCTGCAGAAGGATGAGGGAGAGCTGAGTCGCTGCAGGTCCCGCCTCTGCGGGGCACTGATGTGAGGTGGCTGTGCCTGCTCAAGGTTTGGGAACCTCCCAACGTGTGCTGATGCGCTCCCCTCCAGGAAACGCACGCCAGCCTCTCCTGTGACTCACCCAGACTGGAAGACACAGGGAAGGAACTAGGGGAAGAGAGGTGACTTAGTCAAGATGACACACCATAGACACGTCCTGTCTTCTTTAAGAGATTGCATTCAAGACCTCATTCTTTTAATTGTTTCTATTTTCAATAAGATATTTCTGTATAATATGTGAAAGTAAACATTATTCTAACTCATGAGAAAATACTAGAGAAATTCAAGTCCAGGGATACTCTTCAAAACGACCAACTGGAATTCTTCTGAGGATCAATGCCATGAGAAATAAGGACTGACAGCAATATTCGGCGACTAGGAGACCTAAAAACCATCAGTGGTGAACTGGTGCACTCTAAGTAGGGGTTGCAGCTTTGCCACAGTGAGGTGCAGAGCGAAGAGCTGGTTTGCATCGAGGTACTGCAGAACACCCTGAGCAGCACCAGGCACTTGGGGCTTCTCTGTACTATTTCTGTAACTTTTCTCTAAATAGAAGTTGAAAAGTTAAGAAAAGAACTTTTCTTTAAAAAACAAATGTCCTCTTCCTCTTCAATACTTAGGTTAACTTTCAAAATACAACCACTATATAGGTTTCTGTTTTCAAATGTTTATTTTCTGGTACCCATTTAAACCACATGTGTACCCTCTATTTAGAGAGTGAATGCAGTAGTTGGATAATATACACATGCCCTCCTGTGGAAGACTCAGAACTTAGGCGAAGAGTTCGACTGCCTGCCTTTCTGTCTCATACTTACTAGAAATATTATTTTATGTTGCTAAGGGTTATAACATTTATATCTTATTTTTCAAATTCAACTAACATTTCCCAATTGTCTCTTTTAAAACCTTCAAAAACACAGTGTAATGTGTTTCACATGCCATTTATATGTTCTCATATTATTTACATATTTTTATATTATTTATCTCTACCTATGTAGGATGATTGGATCCAAAGCCAGGGAATTATAATTCAATGTCCATAAATTCTTGTTGCTGGAAAAAAATTCAAATGTCTATTTTGGAATCTTTCTATAAAGTTCTATTTTTAATATTTTTGAACATTCTTCACTTCTAAAAGTCATACCACTATTTTCTCTTGTTTCATTTTATTCCTTTTTAAAACTAATTACTTTTTTTTTTTTTGCATATTAGAGACTACACCTAGGTCCTTGTACATGCTAGGCAAGCAATCTACCACTGAGCTACAGCCTCCGACCAATCTAAATTTTTTTTTTACGTATTTGTTTGTTTGTTTATTTATTGAGATGGAATCTTGTTATATTCCCAGGCTTGTCTCAAACTTGTGATGTTCCTGCTTAGCCACCATAGTAGCTGAAATCACAGGTGAGCACCACCATGGAGTATATCATTTTATTCTTAGGTAGCTTTTTATTTTGTGGGAAAACCTCATCATTTAGTAATTCTTGCTATTAAGTTATTATCCACCAAATTTTGGGGGTGTTTAAGGTTTTTTTCCCACACAAATGAATTATGGTCAAGTCGATTGGTTCCTATTCTTTATAATAAGGAACAACTATGAGAAATTCTGGACAATATACAGCAAATTTTAGCACCAGATGGAAAGTTCAATAAAAATGTCTGTTTGTTTGCTTGTTTCAGAGTGTTTTTCTCTACTGTTTATCAGTTCTTCCTTTGTTTTTTTTAATCTTCAGTATCATTTTCCCCCCATTATGTAATATTTTTGCTAATTAATATTGCCCTCCCTGTATTCACTCTATGTCTCCAAATCTTCCTTTTAAAAATTAAGATTTAAAAAATCTTTTTGTTGTATGTTCTGAAATTTTTCTACATTTATCTCTAGAACATCAAGTTAGACTTTATCCTTTTAGGATTTGATCTGAACATTGGATTTTTCATTTTCTCAAGAAGAGCTTTAGTTTCCAAGAAATTTCACGCTCTCCAGTTGTTCTCATTTCATAGCATCATGTTCTTGTTTTATTGCTCTTACAATCTTTTGAGTCTGAGGACACTAGAGGAAAGTGTTAAAAGTGTTAGAGTTCTTTGTATTTCTTCAAGTTTCTGTAATTTTTAATGTCATTTTTTTCTCATATTTTTTCTTATCCAAATGAATATTAACATTTCTTTCTCAAGCTTTAGTTTTCTTAAAATATTAGGTGATATGTGGTTTTAATAATAGGTTGAATAAATAAAAGGCCAACTACAATCTATTTTATTCATCTTTAATTATATAGATTTGTTCCCCCAAAATATTTCCCTTTAAACAACTGAGAGCTGAATATTAGAGTGATAGTAATAACTCAATAACAGGCTTTATTTTAAGGTAAAACAGTGTGGAGAAGTTAGGTGCTCTTGGGATACACTTTCTGATTCTAATCAACCATCAAAATATAAATAATTAAATAATCTCTATTTATTACATCAAAATATGGAAGATTTTTATTATGCGTGGATGTTAAGTGAAGTCAAACACAGGGGTGTCATTGGCGAACTCCCTAGGGAGGCAATTTCTTTTCTTTAAGTTGCTATTTTTAAAAATTGATCCTAGAAAGAGAAGTTACTAATGCAAGTCTCACACACTTGATATACAATTGAAAGGGGTCAAAGAGAAGACTAGCTCACCCCTTAGGAATGTGATTCTCCATTGGATTACTTAATAACAGCCTCACTAAAATACTAGTATTTTTTTATTTTTGAAAATTATAAGGCAAAATTTAGTATTTCATCAGGGTATTCTGAAGTTTTGATGCTACTTTTCCTGTTTTTTGGGTTTTTTTTGCTCATCAGTTTTCTTTGAGTGAACCAATGTGATTGTCTTTCTCTAATGGGATTCTTGTTTTTCAGTTCTACTGTTTTCGTATTTGTAATATCTTTTTTTTTTTCCTTTCAGTTGGAAAGGTGAGGTTGGGAAGGTGCATCTGTGCCTCTGTGTATGGGAGGGAATGCTGTTGTTTACTTTTATTCATGTCAAAACATTAAATTTAAATTGTTTAGTATAAATTAACCTCAAGAATAATCCCTATTTATTACAGCTTTGGAGTCTAGCAGTCCTTTTATTTATTTATGAACCAATTTACATTAAGGTGGAGTCACCGATATAGCCTAAGCAATTTGATTTCAGTAAATGATAGTGGAAAATGCACAGAAAAAAGACTTACGCCAAGTCCAGTGCATATATGTTGGGTTCCCCAGTTTGGGTGGCCACACTGTCTGTGGCGGATCAGAAACCTTACGATGTCTGGGCTGAGCCCCCACGAAAGAAGCCTGAGCAGTAAACAGGTGCACACTTGGACCTTGGTAGACAGGATGTCTTTGAGCCCGTGAAACCAAGTGACCCAGAAATTGGGTTGATTACTGTGAAATGGGTTTTACCTAACCTGCTAAGCCACAAAGCTGGGAATACTGACATGCATTTTCTCTCAAGTGAGACAGGCTCTGAAGGAATGAGAGGGTTGTGAGGAGCTGAGGGCCTCTTCACTCACACCAGTATCAACTCCGTAAGGGATGGGTGAGGAAATCAGCCACACCGGCCTGCCATCATTTTGCATGATGGGTTAGATACCCTGAGCGCATGCAGCAGCGCTAGAGCCCTCCGTAGAGCTTCCCTGGAAGGTACTACATCACTCTTCTGTCACCATTTAACAAATCACCAAGCACTTAGCTGCTTAATAGAACATGCAGGCAGTTCCCGTGGGTCACAGCCCAACATGCTCAGCTGGGTGTCTGTCCATGCTCACACAAGGCGGGGCTCAAGCGGCCAGTCACTCAGCCTTCTCTTCAGAAGCCTTGATTGGGAAAGAATCTGACTCCAAGTTCTTCCCATTGTTGGCAGAATTGGGTTCCCTTTAGTTGCTCTCGGAGGACCCCAGTCACTGACACTGACCCTCTCCAAGGGAATTTCATGGCCTTCTCCTCTTTCGCCTAGGAAGGAGACACTCATTCCAGTCTGCCATGGCGCTGACTCACAACCTTACCTGTCTCATTAGTGGCATCTCATGACTTTTGCCATGTTGCAAATCACGGGTTCCACTCATGTTCAAGCAGACTGGGTTCAACAGGGGCAGAGCTCCTTGGGATGGCCTTAGGGTGTGTTGTCCTCAGACGGTGAGCATTCAGGCAGCCCTGGATGTCTACTTTTCACACATGAAGCATGGTCAGAGCTAGTGACCTCCGGCTCATAGATAGTGGCTCTTACCGGTGTGGATGGACAAAGACTTGAAATGAGCCTTGTTGTAAGACTGGGACGGGGAGCCCTGCTGAAGCAAGGCATATGGACATATGACCAGGAGTGTGGACAAGGGTTCATTCCGTGTGAAAGCTCACCAGAAAGCGGCCTGCAGATGAAGCTTCTAGTGCCCAGGTTTGCTAACTCCAGCTTTCACAGTTGGCTACTGAACAAAGCTGGCAGCGTGCTAACAATTAACGTTATACATTCACATAATCACAGGGACTTCCCATGTGCAGGTATGTCTGGTACTGTCAGGGCTGAGAGCAATATGTGGCTCTGAGGGTCTGACAGGCCCCATTCCCATTCAGCTGTCCGACTGATCATGTGAGACTGTTGCCATCCACAGGTCAACAGACAGTGATTCTTCCTTGCTAGAGTAGACACGTATTCTGGATGTGGATTCACCTTCCTTGCCAAGCGTGACCATTTTCTATTAGGTAATTAATTAGTATCTTGCCTTTTAAAGGAAGCCTAGGTTGAATATGTTTCCTATTGGCAAGGTCACATACTTATGATCTGCTCTATTGTGAGTGGAATGTCCATCTGAGTTCTTGGCCCATTAGTAGAAGATCAATAAATATTTCTTGAAAGAATGGATACATAAAATGCATTAAGATGTCTTAGAATAGAAGTAGGTGGGAAGAGAAAAGGAATACACAGTGACGGACTCATAAAATGGATCCCAAATTGAGACTGATACAAAAATCAATTCCTAAAAACCTTTCACATTTGTTACGAGTGGGCCACAGAGTTGACTTTCAGCCCTGTGGAAGCCCGCCTGCAGAAGGAAGTGGCATCCATTACCCAAGTCACTGTGTCCATAATGGAGAGGGTCCTGGGTTATTCCTGACTTGGGAACTTCTGCTTTTACACAATTCCTTCCTGCAGCCCTTACTGTCTCGATATCTTTCCATCAACAAGCAGCCTTTCCTCTGGAGACCCTCATAAACGAGACAGTTAATGAAGCTAAACATCTGTTTGGGGGCACCTCTTACTACTTTTGCTTCTTCAATTAAGTGAGAAATTTGAAACTTTTTTTTTTTAAATTTTCCATTTTATTTTTCTAGTAAAACTTATTCTAGTGTATAGAGAAAATATATTTAGGTTGAAGTAGTTGTATTAATATTTCCTAATTCTTTCCTTTAATATTCTAGTGGAAATCCTCGAATTGTCCCTATAGCACATTTCAAGAATAAAATATTGATCTTTTAAGCAATCATCCATAATCATTGCTGTTTACACTGAGTTATCAATACCTTGTGGTCATAGTTGAGCATGAGATGTTTAATTCCTTGGAAGTTCTGGAAGTTTAGCTCTCTGAGTTAAAAATTAGGTGTTAACATACAATGAATAACTGTAATGATAATACTAATTTTTTGAATAACTTATAAAGTTTGGGCGTCATCTTTAGTGTTGTGCATATGTTATATTATGTTTCATTACCAATATTATCAATGAAAGAGATTTTCACATTAATTAAATGCATAGAAATCACATATCTAGAAAATCATAGAGTGATAATTCAGTCAATCCATCTCTGTTTGACTCTAAATCTATGATTTTAACATAGACCCAACATGACTATTTTTCTGCTTGATCCCCCCCAAAAAGATTACAAGAACCTCTTATTAAAATTAACATGTAAAAGTATATCTGCAAATATAACAGAATTCTCTTTAGAAAATAATTTTGAATTTTTAAATTCATAGATAATAAATAATAGAGTTCTGCAATTAAGCTCTGACAATAATTTTGATATAGAAACTAAAATGGCTGACATATAATAATTTCAGCATGGAAACGAAAATGCTTCTGCCAGAGCATTTCTAAACTAAAGGTTTTCTAACAATGCTAATTGTTACACAATGAAATAAATCATCCTTTCAGGTGCAAAAAACAATGACCCAGTCCTGCTGCAGTCTTCAGAGTTTCTTATTCAGTCTTACACTATCATTTTCTCAGTTATACGCACACACACACACACACACACACAAACACAAACACACACAAACACACACACTTGTATGCCTGTAGTTTTTTTGTCTAAACACCATTGCATTGTACATAATCATTTATCCAAAGCTATGTTGATAGATGACTGGATTATATTCATAACAAACTGGCAAAAAAACTTTTGCACTTGAACATTTCTGTCCTTTTGTGCATCTTCAGTATAGATTTCTGAAAATGGAATAACTGGCTCATTGGGAATATGGGGTTGAAAGTGCCAGGTCCTAAGACATTTCCTTCAGGGAAGCTGCCTGGATCAGTTCACTTCCTGTACCAACAGCACATTAGCCTATGGCTTGTTACATTCCTCCAAGGTTTGCAAAAATGTTGGTCGACAAAAGCTTAATCTGTGAAAAATAGTATGCAATTCTTTGAATTTCCATTTGTCTATCAGGTTGATTGTGTATAGTTTCTCCTGTATATAAACCAATTATTATTTGGGGGGTGAATACCATACTCATAAAAATAGATTGGAATAGTTCACATCTTGGTTTTTAAGAACTCTATGTATATTACAGAAATTTATGCTTTATCACATATGTTCTAAATATTTTACCAATATTTGAAATTTTTTTTTGGTTTCCTAAAAAGTATTTTATAATTTTCATTAGGAGGTGTATGAAAATTCACTTTGCCCCTAAGTATTGTATCTCTATCTGTATCATTGCTACTGGGAATTGGAAATTCATTTTCTAATATCCTCCACCTCTTCTGTTTATCCTTCCTATACAGAAGGTTGCTGATTATATATATGGAATTTATAATTAGGCTTTGCAAAAAGGAGCCAAGTAACTTTAAAAAGTTTTTCTCAAATTTTCTTTTTTTTTTTTTTTTAAAGAGAGAGTGAGAGAGAGAGGGGGACAGAGAGAGAGAGAGAATTTTAACATTTATTTATTTTTTCTTAGTTTTCGGTGGACACAACATCTTCGTTTGGTTTGTATGTGGTGCTGAGGATCGAACCCGGGCCGCATGCACGCTAGGCGAGTGCACTACTGTTTGAGCCACATCCCCAGCCCTCAAATTTTCTAATAAATAAAATCACTAAGTTTCAATTCATACATTGTTATTTTTAAGTAAAATTTATTTTAACTATGTAGTTGGTACTTTTAATACATTTTAAGTGCATTAGTGTAGTAACATCTTCAACTTCAGAGGCAAGCCTGGAACAAATGTCCAAGACAATGTTCTGGAGATATTCACTGATTTAGAATATGCTATAATTTTCTTTATTTTAGATACATATCATTTAGAGATATAACATTTTCTGTACATATAAAAATAATAAAATCCTTCACATATTGTATTACATTAACTTCTTTTGCTCTTGATTGCACGTAATGTTAATTACCTAAACAGATGCTTATCTTCAAATGTTGCTCTGTATCCATATTTTGAGTGTCCCATTTTTGTTAGATTTATTGATTTGTTAAACTCTCAATTGCCTTAAATGTTACACTTATAAACAATCTCCAGTGCTCCTGTCTTTCTGGGCCTGGTTGACAGATGTACAGTTCTACCCATCCACCATTGACATGATGTAAATAATCTTAGTGCTCAATTTAAGTTTTAAAAGACATTGCCAAGTGGTCTTCTAAAACACAAGGAGTGTTTATTATACTTCTCATGTATCCTTCCTTGTGGGGAAGGAGCCCATCACTGCATGACCTTGGTGTAGACCCATGCCCTGCTGGCCAAGCAGGATTAACCAGGGCAGATCAAGTCAGGTTCCAGGTGACTAAGTGGCAGCTGCCTGAGCAAGAGCGGCCTGCCCCCTCTGAGGTCACACACCAGGGATTCATGGACCCGAGAGCCACAGGTAGGTAGGTACGTTATGCACCACATGAAGAATGTTGGCCTGAGACTGAAACCAAATGCAAGTGGACAGAGGGAGCAGGAGGGGAAGATACTGAGTTTGGATCCTACCATTTGCCTCTGTGGACAGGGCACTGCTAACCCTACCTCTGGACTGGACTCACGTGCCCATAAACTCTGTTTGCCTAACGGAGTTTGAGTTCAGATTCTGCACTTGGAGTCCAACACCATGTGTACTACTGCAACCCTGCTGCGTGAAGAACAGACTGGAAAGTGACACGGACCCAGGAAGTGGGCTGACTGAAAGCAGGGAACAGGACATACCCTTCTGTGCCCAGTTGGCAAGTCGGCAATCCTTGTTAAGCCACAGAAGAGCAGCCGCTTAAGTGCTCAACCGTAACCTGTGACTCCTGTTGCTGTCTGTGAACTCTGGGGCTTAAGGGACTTAGCGAAAGCGTGTCAGTACTTTGAAATAAGTTGACTAGTTGTTCTTGTCACATTCATTAAAGCTGGTCCAGGAGAGAAGCCACTGTCAGTCCATGTTGCCACGTCTGAAGGCAAAGAGAAAAAAATATAATGCAATCTGATAAAAGAAGCATCTTTAGGATGGCTGGGAATTACACAATGATGAGATTTGTTTGGTTGACGTAGAGGAAAATTATTCAAATGTTGCTGGTGAAAATACTAATAGACTCCAGCTTCACTTGTTCTTAGCTGATTTAGACATCACAATTTTGTAGGTTACACATCATTCTTCTCCCACTGGCTTTGCGGTAGACAACACTTCTGATGTGGGTTCTGATGACAATGGTGGCCTAAGTTACTTTTTAGGGACTTAAAGTCAGCTTTGGCTGAAAACACTGATGTGTCACTTGACCTGCAGATGTCCATTAGATGACTAGATTGGGGGAAAAGCCTTGGCATCTCTGCCTTCTATGTGTCTGTCTCCTCCGCTGCCTTAACTTTTGGGGTCATATTCTACAGTTTTGCATGTAGACCTGTTAATAATTTGAGAAATATGTAGTAATATATAGTAAAACTACAATAGGTTTTACTTGACCCAGATTGCTTAGTGTCTCTCCTGAATCAAAGCTAAAGCCACCTACCTGCCAGTTACCATATACAGAAACACCAAACCACACACACAAACAAACAAATAAATAATAAAAAAAAGAAATGAAGAGAGGTGGTATCCAAGTTTTGAAGATCTCTAAGTCCTCTAAAGACATGGCCATCTATCTCACCCCTTTGTTAGCCTAACCTATCCCTCTGTTCCCTTATTCCTGTCCTGTGTCTGTAACCCTCCACCCGTGGACTGGAGAAGCTGATTTGTGAGCATGGGCTCCCGTCTCTCCTTCTTTGGCCTCTGAATAAAGCCTTCCTTTATCCTCGACACTCTTTTTGAGGACATTTTACATGGCAGGAGCTTCCAAACCCGGGTTTGGTAACACTGACATTGTTAATGATGGTAAGATGGACTTTATTCAAGAAACCACTCATCATGGAAGGAGAGTGGACTCATCCCCAACTCCTAAAGGGATGAATGGAAATTCACAAGCAAAGATCAGGGTGGGTGGGGTCAGTGGATGGAAAATTACAAAGAGGAAGCATATGGATAAGGGGCTTCTTGCTAAAATGAGTTGAAGGGGTTATTCTGGAAGGCAGGCTGGAGTAATAAGGTATCAAGGTGACTAAATACTAAGGGCAGGGGATTTTTGCTTAACTGATGTAGCAGAATTCTTCCTCAAACTAGATTCTTCATAGTAACAGGGTCTATGCCCAGGTCTGGTCAGGAATAGAACTCAGGGAAGTCCGGCTGAGGTTTTGGTCCAAGGAGCCAGTCTTTGCCAGTTGAAATTTTCGGTGGTTTCCTTTACCAACAGCCCACACTTCTTCCCCCAACCTCCTGCCCATGATCCCCAACCATCCCCACACGAAGACTAAGTCTGTCTGGCCTCTGGGTGAGGAGTAAGTGGGTTCTCCTGTGAAGGGCAGTGGTCATTCGCTTGGGCTTCCCCTGTGGTTGGCCTCGGTCAGTCTCAGTCACCACCACCCAGCTCCTGGAGTGGAAAAGCACCCACAGACCATGCGGAGATCATCAGGTGTGAATAGGTCCAATGAAACTTTGAGCCTGGATCCTGAAATTTCAGTTTTGTGTGATTTCACATGTTATGGAATATCATTTTTTCCCCTTTGGATTTTTAAAAACAACTTAAATGTAAAAATAAAAGTTCATTGAAAACTGACCCCATTAAAACACAGGGTGGGAAGGATTTGATCCCAATCTCTGCTACAGATGATCACAGAGACCCTAGCACTGGGAAGCAAGGTCTGTGACAGCTCAGCGCCAAGAAAGCTCCCCCAGTCCTTGAGACCAGAACCAACAGGAGCCACGTGTCCTGCCCTGTGGATTCTCTGATGGAGGAAAGGCCCCCAGTTTATCTCCGTGGGGATGTGGGTGGATATGGAAGGAAGGAGGCAGAAGCAGGGATAGGCAAATTGGCCACAAGAGTGTACCCTGGGTTGCATACTGTGGAGCAGACCTCACTATCACTTTCCAGCGTGTCGTAGCAACACAATGTGTTATTTCCTCGGCTTGTTTTTCTAACTGGCAATTTTCATCACAGTTATTTTATTTTATATCTATTATGTGATATTGGGCATTTTTGGAGTGGTTATATTCATTTCTTGGTCACAGATTTTCAGTTCACAAGAGTCAATTTTGAAACAAAAAGAAATGCACATCTCCTAGTAAACCCAGATACGGAAGTGAACAAAGTCCCCATGATGTCATGTAACTCCACTGCCTTGTGTTGGGGGGGGGCAATCAATTTAATGTCACAGGACTGCTGTGGTTGCAGGGCATTCACAGGGCATCACGGGGCAGCTGAATTCTTCTGTCTGTTCATTCCCCTTCTGGGATTCCTGCTTCTTCTCTCTGAGCGTGGTCAAACAGAGGGATGGCCAGAAATATTCATCATCCCAAACTCAGATGATGTCCCCTATTGTCTCTAGTGTGCTTCCCTTGTCTAGCATAGGGACTTTCATTGCCTGAATTTTGTTTGAAACGGCACTGCTTACCAATAGCTAGTGACATCTAGGGGAGGCCATCAGAACAGTCACTTTCCTGAACTTTGACACAGAAATGATGTCTGATGTTTGTACTAGGAGACGAGACTGAATAGAGAATTCTAGAGAAAAAGAGTAGTGAGCAAAGCCTAACAAATTATGATTACACAGAGGGTTAAAATTCAGTCCCTTAAAACACAAAACAATTTTAATAGATTTCTTACTACACATCTTTCACTAGTCAGAATCCAGTGCAAATTGTTCACTGCCTTATGTTTTCTTCCTTTAAGTCACATATATGGACATTTATGGATACTACCTAGCTTACATTCATATTGACATATTGCTAAATATCAAGCTTTAGAGTAAACAATTTTAATGTCATTTTTGACTCTAAATTCTCTAAAGGTTATATGAGTATAAATTTAATTTCTAAAAGCCATGTTTGACAATATAGTGAAATATTTAAGAAGTTAAGTCTTAGGTGCCAATGTTTGTGATCTGGCTCATGCCCAAAACAGCATCTCCAATGCCTGCCACTGTCTTTAGAATGATTAATGATGAGGGAATGCTTTATTCATACCTTATTTACTTATAATTTATTCATTTATCATTCAATGGCAAGCTAGTATGTAACTAGGAAAAAAACCTCTAGAAATAATAGAATCCAACCTCATATGGAGTTTGTGTTTAGTACTAAAAGGTCAATTCAAACACTAAGTACTCTGATTCTGTTCTAGAAGATGATATTGCAGTTCCACGGGCAGCTATTAACTGAAGGAGGAATTTAAATGCTCACGAATAGAAAAAGGGCATTGCAATTTTAAGAATTGTGACAGGGCCTCAAGATGCTCTCAGAGCAGTGGGCAGACATGATTTATGTATTTGTAGGCTGCAGACACCAATGCCTCTCCGAAACGTACTTTTTAGCATTGCGGTTTGACCTCTAAAGGTGCATAGTGGTCTCTAGCCACATTGCATTTGAAGAGGGGTATGTCGCAGGCAGCCATGCCAACTTGGACTGGGCTTCTTCCTAATTACCCTCCAGGGCAACCCTCTGAGGAACTCATGTTGCATCCAAACACATTTGGGTGGTTCAAACTTATCTTGGAGAAGCACCTGCAAATCGGCCTCATTTCCTCCTTCAGTATCTCAGGGAAATCCCGTGAGGAGGGCCCTGGGAACACAGGGGCCTGACCATCAAGGGCACTGGCAAGAGCAAAAGAAGCATTTGCTCACAGAACTGCCTCCTGCTTGCCACGCCTGCTTGGGCTCAGTCTCCTGCCTGTCGTACACTTGACTGCTCCGTGCATACTCAGTTTCGCATCATGGTGGGTCAGATGACACCACAAGACGACACTACGTTCATGTTTGACATTCCAGGTGGCACAATCACCTGGTATGCCTTTAAGCCCCACCAGAACACAGTGGCAAGGACAAAGGCACTTCTTCACAAGGAGAATATGTATCTGCAGAGTATGCCGTAGCTTCCATCCAGACTTCTAGATATTTGCTTTGTGAGCCATGTACAGGGCTCACCTGGGGCTTGGCCTGGCTGGGTTTCCTATTGTGGACACAGCATTCCATAATTCACTCTGTCCTCAGACCAAGAAGTCCAGCTGCACAATATTGCACCAGCTGCTGGCCTCCCTGCTTTGGACACAAACAGCTGGAGCTCATATACTACTGCATCAGTGGTCAGGAGGCACACCCACATTTACATATACCTATATATTTTATATATGTAAGATATACTATATTTTATATATATGCGCATATATATGCATATATATAAATGTATTTCTCATTGGATGAAATCACGATGGGAAGTCAGAGAATTGATACATTTTTGAGGCAGTATGGTTAAAATATCCTGTTTTTCCTCCTTGGTGAAACCAAACAAACTTGGGGACTCATAGTTAACTGTCAAAAAGATGAAGGTGATGACAGATCAGGAGATGCACACCAAGAACCAGGACCCATGTAGACTTAGTTTTCTCTGGTGAACAGATGTATTAGGCATAAAACTAATAGTTGAAATAATTTAGTTGCCTGTTTCATACACAATTGCTATTCTCTAAGAAGTATCAAGTCACAGAATCACTGTATATATAAAAAATGCAATAAATACATGCAAACTATTATTCCTGGAAAACTGGCTTGAAAAGATGCAATGATAATTCCTGGAATAGTTCTGGCAGGAGCAAGTCACCACCTGGGGTGTACTTGTTACAGGTAGACAATCCTGCATTCTTAGCACCAGGGCCTTGGCATCAACCTTCCTTAAATAACTCCTGCATGTGGGACAGGAATCTGCTCTTTTTAATGGAGAAATAACAACAGCTTAGCTCTATTCACACCGTTGTACAGACTTCTCAATGATAGTATTTTTGGTGCCGACTTCAAGTGCAGGCAACAGGGGAGAATGAAGGACCTCTTCAGTCTTTTGTAGCACCACTTGCCACTCTAGTTTCTCTCTCTGGAGGCCTGATGTGCAACTCTGATGATCACATGGTAAACTGTCAAGTCACATGTTAAATAATACAGGAGTCTAGAGGGATGTGTCCCAGAACTGGCAGGAGCTGAGACACACAATGATTATTTCAATTCACAGAAAAAAAATATTTTTAGAAATCAAAATAAACATGATACTTCATGATATATGAAATTTAAATAATGTTAACTTAAAAATATAAATTCCTCAATAAAAGGTCACAATAAAAAGTCATAGGATGGATTTGGCCCCATCCTTGCTCTAGATAATTACTTAAAGGAGATGGATGATCAGACAGACCCCAGGCTGCAAAATCCACATATAGATAAACAGATCATGACAGATGGCAAAAACTCCACAACATTTGCAAGAAGTTCCCTTCAATAATCCAGGCAATGACAGACTACTTCGGTTCTCTGAGGAGCCAAGAAGCCTCAGTACATACCTGTTTCTTTCTGCACCTGGCTTATTTCATGTAACATGATGTCCTACAGTTCCGTCCATATTGCTACAAATGGTAGGATTTCATCATTTATAGATAAGAAAACAGGAATGAACAATTAGAAGACTTTGGACAAGTCAAATGAATGTTTAATGTCTGGGTTTGCCATGAAATGAAATGTATTACTAAATATCTTGAATTATTTGAAATAAAAAGCATAGAAATTTCAAAATATATTTCTGGTTCATTTAAGATAGATTTTAGCAAGTGCAATTTCAAGGAAGACTTCAATACCCATCTTGAATATTGTGCTTGCATTAATTATCAATACAAGATAGATTATAAATGCCCTTAAATCCTAAAGCATTTTTAAAAAAATGTTTTTGCTTAGATTATGGAGGAGGGACAAGAAAGGATAACTAGACCAGGAAATTATGAGAATGAAAATTACTTTCTACATACACATGTTTTGTGCTGGGCATAGGTTTTGAAAATGTGTGTGGTCTTATTCATATAAGAAAAGAAAGTTCTTTCTACTTATAATAGAAAGAACTATTTTGTAAAATAGTTTTCATGTTTGTTGAGCTTTTCCGCATATTCACAGCTGCATGGAGTGCCCAGCTCATAACCTTCGTGAAGAATGGACACAAGGAGGAAGCCACTCTCCTGGCTCAGTCTACTGTGGCTTCCTGGGCCTCTCCTGATGGCCCACTGCAGGAGTCCGGACTGCAGTAACTGCTCCAGCACTACTGAAAGCTGTGTGGTCACCACGTTTTATTAATGCTCCCCAAGATATTGAGTGATTTCTATGCTCCTTGGAGTTTGCAAAAATAAACCAACACACTTCTCAGGGGAAACTTGCCAAGTCATTTATTAGCTGCACAAGTTTGTTTGTTTGTTTATTTATTTTTAGATTACCTTGCCACTCAATCTATAAATTCTTAGTTTAGGATTGAAGTTAACATTTGTTAAGAAAAAGATAGTCATTGCAAAATATTTTTGCTTATAGGTTAGACCATTAGAAGCCATTTTTATATCACTAATAATATTAAGTTAACCTGTCATATTTTATTATCTCAGGTACATGGGATACAAACTGCACTAAGATGATTCCTAGAATTAAAATGCACAGGATTATGTAGAGTGATTGAATTTATGGAAAATATCTTCTTTATTCTTTCACATGTTTGGATTTACATATTTTAAATGACATATCTTTATATCATCTGTCAATCATCCATCAATATATTTATCATTTATCCATGTATATATCTATTATCTGCCTCTATGATCTATCTATCTAATTTGCATGTTCTTCCTGGTGCTGAGACCTTACGCTGCATGTTAATTATGCATTCATCATTAACTCTACATCCTAATCAGCCTGGTCTTGAAGTCCTCATTCAACATTGACGTGTATATGTGTGTGTGTGTGTGTGTGTGTGTGTGTATGTGTGTGTGTGTGTTTTTTTTCATTTTAACAAGTTATATATTCTTCCCCAATCTCAATTTTTGAACTAGAAATTTAAAGCTTAAAAAAAAATACTGAAAGAATACAACCCTCCTCCAGAAGAAATTGCCAACAATTAGACATATTTTCTTCTCTCCTCCTTTCCTCTCCCCTGTTCTGCCCTCCCTGAACAAGCAATGCATAATTTGAAAGTACAATTCGGAAGCCCCATAGCTTTACACCCAAACACATTGGTGCTCCTTTGGGAAGGGAGAGGACACTTGCCGTCCCCCATGGAAAGATGTTTTGTAAGAAATAAAGATCCCAAATTTCTAAGACATATAATTTCTAATTCATATATTTTTTCCTTAGCTTCTGCATCTTTGTGTATTTTTTGAAAGACTGTGTATTCTGAAATCTCAAAAGTAATATTTGCAAAATTATTGAAATTTTCACCTTTGCATTTATGTCTGAGCTTTGCAACACTGATTTTTGTGCATGTAAATCACAGGAATAAACTGTATTTGCTTGTTTTTAACTTGTGGTTATGTGGTTGTGCCTTCATTAAATTTATTAAATACTCCATCTAACCCACAGTTCTGTGATCCCTGCAGTGTTGTATCCTCAGCTTTCCACATATTTCTGAGCTCATTGTTTTGTTGTTGATCTACTGCATATTTTCTAATCACTTTATAATTAGCATTACATATTCTGTTACTCTAATGACTTAATTAGTCTAGGTATGCTCAAAGCTTGAACATTTGATAGGGTAAGTGCACTTGGCTAGTACTTATGCATTGTATTTATTATTTTTATTCTTACTATTTGTCTTTTTTTTAAATAAATTTAAAATAATATCATAAACTTCTCTGGAAAAAATACTAATAAATTACTATTGGGACTTAATTGACTAGTTCATTTGTGGTGATTACACATCTTTATACTATTTAGTTTATCTAATCATGATAATATTTAATATCTCTTATTAAAGGCTTACCATGCTTCTCATAAAATTCAGCCTATATTTTCTTAGAATAATGTCTTGGCACCTGGCACATTTTTCTTATGCTTCTTGATGAAATTGAATAAAAATTTCCATTTTTTCAATACCAATAGGAAGAAAAGCAAATGCATACACGTGATATAGCTTCTAAGTTATGCATTTCTCTTTTTATGAATTGGTGCTTTCTAGAAAATGAAATCATCCTGGAACATTTCCAGTGCCAATTCTTTCTTTCTTGTGTTTATTCTTTTGGTCTCTTGTTCATTTAGTAGCACTGTGGTTACAACACACAACTATAGATTCTCATTTTCAGGTTAGAGAATTTCCCACTTGTTGCTGGTTGACCGAAAGATACAATTGATATACTACTGCTTCAAATTTTATCTAAATGCTTTTTCGGCATCTGCTTTGTTTTATTTAATCTGGTGAATATTTTGTTTAGAACATACAATTGTAAGTTTGATTGGCTGGTAAGTATAACATAAATATATATTTCTCATTTTAATTATCATTATTGTATTTTAGCACTAGTGAATTAGAGAATATTTCCATTGTCTATTTTATGTTGCAATCATCTCTTCTTCAAGACTTTGAAAAGGCTTCTATTGAATCTGATTTTGAGAAATTTTAACAGATAATAGCAGTGCCTGTGTAAAACCATCTAACTCACTTTGGACATTTTATCTTTTTCCTGGGCAAATGCATGCGATTCATTGCATTTTCGGATATAATCTCAGATTCATGTAGACATATGTCAAAAAGATTGTTTTCAAAATAGGCTAGGGAGTTAAAATACAACTTAAATATATGGAAAGTTTTATTTACAGTTATTGTGATCACAGGTATATTAAAACTTATTTCCATTATCTTATTTTCTGCTTTCAATTTATTCTATTTATTTCATCTTTTTCAAACTCTTTTTTTGTTCCCTTATCTCATTCTGGTCTTAAAATATCTTTTAATTTTTTTAAAAAAATCACCAAGCCTAAAAGTGACTTGCATTTGTTTTCTAGATGCATTTAGGAATTATTTTAATGCACATTTAATCTGGTAAGTATGAATTAAGTCAATAAATTTATTATTATCCACTCAATAAAGAATTTAAAAGGGCTAAATCTAACATCTTCCTCCCTAATTTCCAAATATTATATTTTACTGTTTTAGCTCCTTGTGATTACTACAAAATTGCACAAAATATTTCAGAAACAGACATTATTTTTTGTCAGGTATTCAGGCTGTATCAGCTTAAAACCTCAGGACATTTTCTAAGGCTAAGGATGGCAGTTTTCTCAGACACCCCAACTTAAGATGATCATCAACACACATTTAGGCCACCCCTGCCTGCTCTTCCTTACAGGGCTGAGTTAAGCACCCCAGCTCTTGATTTGTAGGTACTGACTGACTAGTGACTTGTTCCTGTTGTGTGAGATACTTCCCTGATCCCTGAAGTGTCCTCTGGCTGAGCTGTGCCCAGATACTCTGGAACTCTCAGACTCACATGAGCTCAGGAAACAAGACCTTCCACTGTTGGTGGAAAAGGAACTGCCCAGATTGTGCTTCCTCACCTCCCACTAATCACGGACAGTTTCATCTCTAAAGGCTTCAGAACAATCGTGAGCAGCTCGGAAGGCATTAAGGCCTTAGCATGAAGGACACTGACTTGATGAAACAGCGAGGACGGGGAGGACGCTGGGCCAGAGACAGGCCCTGGTCTCGGCGGGAAGCTCACTTTGACTGGGAGCTGAGTGACTATGCACGTGTGGCTGTGGCAGCCTCCAACAGGGAATACTCAAGAACTCAGATGAGTCGCTAGCAGCCAGGGACCAGAGGACAATTATGTCCCTAACTGAAG
The DNA here is from genome assembly GCF_052094955.1 of Ictidomys tridecemlineatus. NCBI lineage: Eukaryota > Metazoa > Chordata > Mammalia > Rodentia > Sciuridae > Ictidomys > Ictidomys tridecemlineatus. Next base: position 5,671,533 of record NC_135489.1, read on the forward strand.
CATTTTGAACACCTAACACTCAAATTGGAGGAACCAAGGCTTGGGTCAAAAGTGATCAATAACATGAGATAGAAACAAAACAGAACAAGGTACATATTATAGGATATGGGGTGTCCCCCAAAGACTCAAGTGTCCAAGTCTTGCTGTTCAGTGCAGCAATGTCCAGAGGTGGGGTCTTAGGGAAGATGAGTGGATCGTGAGGGCTCCGACCTCATCGGTGATTAATGCATTAATTGGATGGTATTATTAGGAGGTTGTAGAGACTCAGAGGTGGACCAATGTGAAGGTGGTGAATCACTGGTGGCACGTCCAGGGAGGGTGTATCTAGTCCCAGGCCCCTTTCTCTCTGGCTCTTCACCCATCCCTCAACCCTGCCTCCTGGTTGTCATGAGAACACCTTTCCTCCCCGGCTGCCCCCTCCTTCTCTCCTGTCTTTTCCCCCCTCCTTCTCTCCTGTCTTTCTCTGCCTCAGCACAGGTCCACAGCAATGGAGCCCGCTGACCACGGACAGAAATCTCTGAAACTGTGGGCCCAAATAAATCTCTCCTCTTGTAAGCGGATTTTCTCCGATTTTTATTTTTATCTCTCTCTCTCTCTCTCTCTCTCTATCTATCTATCTATTTATTTATTTTACAGCAGCAAAAGGTTACTAGAGAATATTTGTTAGAAATTTAAGGTAGGCCTATTTAATTAGAAAAATTACACTATGTACCCTCAGCCTAAAACAACACTGTGAAGAACACGGTGGCTTCTGCTCAAGCCATTGACCTCCATCGCATGGCTCAAATAAATCTGCATGGTTATTATAAAAAGAAGAAAAAAGAAAGCCAGGTGATGAAGTTTTATTTTATAATTTTTTTTTTAAAGCCGTGGGCTCACTAATCTGTCAATCTCTACAGAAAAAGGGAGAGGAGGTGAGTGTGGCTTCCCAGGGCCCCATGATGGAAAACGAATGTGGTACAGAGAGTAGTTAGGGTGCCCCAGATACGTCTTAAAAGACAACCCAAGGGCAGACTGGCAAAGAAGTAAAGGACACGGGGTAGATTTATGAATGAAATTAGGAAGATTCATGGTATTGACTTTAGATAAGGAAAAGACAACCAGTTGATATAATGAAGCCAGTGTCCTTAAGCTACTGTGAAGGCAATTATAAAAGGCATTGCTCTTGGAAGCATCATTAGCTTTTTTTGGCAATTGAATCCTTGGTTAGTAATTATTACTTTTGTGAAAAGATGTAAATTACTTACACAATTCAGTAAATAAATTCCATTTGTCACACTTTTAACTTTTTTATGCATAATTTCCTCAGATGTAGAAAATCGACTTAACTGACTTTGGCACATAGAAAATATGCTTTGGCATATAAAAATCAGAGTATAACAGAGTAGAATCCTTTTGCCTAGTCCTACTTATCCTGTCTCATAAAGAAATTATAAAGCAATGAATTTAAAATGGGTCAGATGAAAGCCATTTAAATTGTGATATATATAATCAATTCAAGTAAGTTAGTGCTACAGGCTTATTGAGACAAATCCTTTATCAAGACATAATGCACTAATAAGAATAGAGTGTGCAGTTCCTGTGGATAATGCCTCCAAGACAAGGTAATTTTACTTTATGATGCTACTGTCATCAACACTTTTCCCATGCCCACTGGGCACACACAACTTCTGAGAAAAAATAAGTCAGGGTGAGGGGTTATGTTGAAATGGGGACGACTTCCAAGAATTTACAATCTAGGGCTATGCACATCATTTCCTTGAATAATAATAACCTATACTTCCATATGAATTAGGAAGCTAAATTTTATCTGTCTTCTCAAGATTTTGCCCTTGCAATAGAACTCAATAGCTTTAAGAGAGCTTTCTGATCTGATTATGTGCCCTTTTATTCAAACATAGGTAATAAAAATACAAAATTCCTATACACTGTCTGTTACCTGCCTGAATACGGCATGGGAGAGCATTCTATTGAAGATTTTAGCACAGGCAACAAACAGAAAATTATGATTCAACAGTTTCCTCAGGCTGAGGAGAATTTTGAATGCTTTGGAACAAGTTTGGAAAATCAACATTCATAAAGCCACAAAGGATGGGTTCATGTGAAAACCCAGTATCATAGGATTCAAATACCTATAGGTGCTTCTCCACTTACGATGGGGTGACATCTCAATAAACCTACCATAAGTGGAAAATATCCTAAGTAAAAACTGCATTTAATACATCTATTCTACCAATGCTTTAATCTAGCCTAGGCTAGCTCGCAGATACCCAGGACACTTAGATTAGCTCACAGCTGGGCAAAATCACCCAACACAAAGCTGGTTTCATAATAGAGTGTTCCCTATCTCATGGAATTCATTGAAAGTCATACTGCAAGGGAAGAACAGAGTGGCTGTCTGCATACATACGAGACATGGAGAAGTATTTTGCAGACACTATGGGCTACAAAAAGCATGAAATAATATCCAAGAAACACTGGGGACTCCATGCACTGCAGCAGGTCACCTATGTCCCTCTCTTGGCATGGCTGACGACATTGTGGCTCACTTCAAGTCATTCCTCTGAATGCACATTGTTTTCATACCATCATATAGTGAGCCAGGAATACAGTAGTATAGTACACTAAATTCCTTTTAGAAGTGAAAATTAATTTTTAATAATTTAAAAAGAAAGTCTGTTCTGGACATTTAATTTATAAGACTCTTTCTAGCAAGGAAGGTCCACGGTATTGGTGTGAATGAATAGAGTACTTTTGCTGTGATGAGAAATGGAACCTTCTTCTACTTCAAGGTGGAGCACATCAGTGGTGGCACCTCTCTACTTCAATTCAAAGACGAAATGTTGTCTCCAGCTATGAAATGTGATCGATTGATTCCTAATGTTAGCTGAGCACAGCAATGAGACAGGCACCTTCAGATTTTGGGGATTCATCAGTGAAAGTGATGAGCAGGAATCCTGCCCTTTAAAGTAATACTCTAGCAGGGAGACACCAATCAATAAAACCATACTGAATACATAAATACTTTGCATATTTGCAGGTTCACAGACTGAAGAATAAGGAGCGTAGGGTAAGGAGGATCAAGAACATCAGGGCAGGGTGAATGGAGAGGACTGTTTATCCAGGATGCTTACAACAGGCTGATGCAGAAGAGGCACTTGATCAGAGAATTGCAGATGAGGCTCTCAGTGTGGGTGTGGCCAAGAGGCGAGGAGGAGGAGAGGAGAGGATGAGATTAGAAGGTCTGTGGCCCCCATGCACATAGACCATGGATGTGCTGCAGTTCTCTTACCTTAAAGTGGAGGCACAAGAGAGCTGGGAGCGGAGGCGTGGCCTGCTCTGTGCTGGATTCTCAGAGGCTTGCTTGGTTGTGTGTGAGGAGCTGACCTCAGAGAAGGGTAGAGCAGTCGTGGGCAGGGTTGCTCGAATTCCGATGACACATGACAGTGGCTTGTTGTCAGAGGGGAAGGTCAGAAGTCTAGGTGTGCTAATTCTGTATATATTTTGAAAATGCTTGACTATTTATAAAAGGTTTCCTTTATAAATAGGAGGAAAAGGATCCAGCAAGCCTGTAACATATGAGGCTGAGCGGTTGCCAGCATTGAGTGACCAACCACAGCCTTGGCTGCTATGAAAAGTTTATGAAGACTAGCCAGGCACTTATCTGGGGTCACGTTATGTCTGAGATATCACTGGAAATGTCAAACTGTGGATGGGATACATGAACCTGAAGGGGATAAGACACATGGCAGAGTCTAAAGTTTGGAGAGACAGCCTCATAGAGATGATTTGCAAAGCCATGGATCTGGATGGAATATGAAAAAATACATACAAGAGAAAACAGATGTGAGGACTAAACACTGGGGCACTGCAATAATTAAAATGTCCAGTGTAAGGGCAGAACACATTAAATAAACCAAGGAGGGCAATTCAATGTCCTAGAAATAAAACCCATGAAGTATTGTGTCCTAGGAGTGAGAGAAGACAGAGTATCAAGAAATGCCCAACTGTGTTCATTTCTGTTTTTTCGGACAAATAAAATAGGACAGAAAAGTGACTGTGGATTGTAGCAACAGTAAGGTCACTGGTGACTCTAGCAAGATCAATTGGTGGAGTAGTGGTTTTAGATGGATTAGAAAAGGAGGAGTTAGTTACCTCTTAGTTTTAGAGAAACTGAGCAGTAGCTAGAAAGGAAGCGATATAAATAAAAATCTTGAGATTTTTTGTTTATAAAAAAAGAAAAGGATTATGAACCCACTTGAATCTGAAAATATGAATATGATATGTATGAAATATGATATGTCAAGAGCTTTGTAATGTTTTGAACAACCAATAAAAAAAAGAAAAGGAATTAAAGGTATATTTTCTCACTGATTGTTTCTATTGCTGAGAAGAAGCTTTTTAGTTTGAATCCATCCCATTTATTGATTCTTGATTTTATTTCTTGTGCTTTAAGAGTCTTGTTAAGGAAGTCAGGCCTTCCTCTTAGCAAGAGAAACAATCAATGAGGTGAAGAGAGAGCTACATTTTGGGAGCAAATTTTTGCCACACACACATCAGATAAAGCATTAATCTCCAGAATATATAAAAAACTCAACCTCATCAATAAAGGGGCTAAGGAGCTGAACAGACAATTCTCAGAAGAAGATATATAATTGGTCAACAAATATATGAAAAAATGTTCACCATCTCTAGTAACTAGAGAAAAACAAATCAAAACTACTCGAACATTTCATCTCACTCCAGTCAGAATGGCAGTTATCACGAATAAAAACAACAGTTAAGTGTTGACGAGGATGTGGGAGAAAAGGCACACTCATACACTGCTGGTGAGACTGTAAATTGGTACAGCCAATCTGGAAAGCAGTATTCCTTAGAAAACTGGGAATGGAACCACCATTTGACCCATCTATCCCACTCCTTGGTCTCTACCCAAAGTATGCTGTTTTAAGTGACACAGCCACATTAATGTTCATAGCAGCACAATTCACAATAGATAAACTGTGGAACCAACCTAGATGCCCTGCAGTAGATGAATGGATAAAGAATGTGTGGCATCTATACACAATGGAATATTACTCAGCAATAAAAGAGAATAGAACTATGGTATTTTCAGGAAAATGGATGGAGTTAGGAGGGGCAGAATATCATGTTAAGTAAAGTAAGCCAATCCCCAAAAAACAAAGGCTGAATTTTTTCTCTGATAAGTGGATGCTAATCCATAATAAGGAGGGGCATGGGATGAGTGGAGGAACTCTGGATGGGGCAAAGGAGAGGTGGGGTAGGGCGCATTAGGGTAGGAAAGATGGTGGAGTGAGATGGTCATCATTACCCTAGGTAATGATGTATGATTGCAGAACTGGTGTGATCCTACGTTGGGTACAACCAGAGAAGTGAAGGCTTCTGCTCCATTTGTGTACAATGAATCAAAGAGCATTCTGCCGTCGTGTATAACTGATTAGAATAAATAAATAAACAAAGAAAAAGACTAACAGATTTCAAAACTGCCGTGGTTCTTTTAAGGATTTGTGATTTCACCGTCTATAAACTGTATCTATAATACATTTTAATTCATTGTTTGCACAAAAAAGTTATATTTCCTACCAATGGCAACAGTTCAATAGAGAACAAAATTAGATGATGGAGAGAGTGCTGAGAATCCTAGGAGCCATGCACCTGAGAACGTGCTCAGATAAGCAGAAGAGCAGTAGTCGTTAAAGATGGCAGGAACGCCTCAGTGACTACTGGAGGGACAGGTGCATGTGGTGTGGACAGGCTGTGGCATGTCTCTCTTGATCACTTCTTCTCAGTGAAGAACAAAGTCCCTGAGAGTGGAAGAGGAGATGCTGAGGTTCAGGAAGAGACAGGGTCATCTGGACAACTCTGACCAGGTCATCTGGATAACTATGAGGAAGGAGAACACACAACCCACAGCTGCAGGTTCCAGATGGCACTGAAGGAGCACATGGGTCAACGACCATGGATTTGTTAAATGAGACGAGTCATATCCGTTCTGCTTTTCTTCAGCCACTCTAAGGTGCAATGAAGTCTCTGAGTAGACTGAGCTCTTGCCGTGTGAGTATCTGGAGCATGTGCAGGAAAAGGAGTTTCCTGTCTGACCTGAAATTTAAGCGGAATTCCTCACCCTCAAGGAGTTGAAGAATAATCACAGAATGGGACAATGAAGCAATTAGATGCTTTTGGGGATAAAAATATTGTGTTAGGAGCAAGAAATAAACTGAAGTTAGCCGGAAAGACAGCTGGTTGTCAAATAGAGATACTTTCCCTTGAAGCAAAGCCAGTTCACCATTTGAACAAAAGACAAAGGAGTATTCAGAGAGTTGAGTTATGCACAGGGTTTTTACTAACAATGACTCTGAAATTCCAGAAGATACAGATCTTTAGAGGTGAGAGGGAGATGGAGAAAGGCAAATCTAGATATGGAGTGCCTTGAGGATTAGAGCTCAGGTGTTGTGTGGAGATCTGGACGTCTGAGGCATCTCGATGAGTGCCCTGGACTGGCAAGAGTTCTTCTAAGTTGAATGTAAAGAACAGTGATAAGATCCCAAGTACCAAAGGGTGCTATTGTCGAGAATCTAGGCCTCACTGATAATGATGAGGACGGAAGTAGATAGCCCCTTGATAATGGAGGTACACGGTCTGGGAGGATGGATGCAGAGAGTCCCACATGAAGGAGGTGGATGATCCCATGATGAAGAAGGTGAAGCGTCCCATGTTGAAGGAGGAGGAGGGCCTCAAGATGACAGAGATAATCAGTTGCCAGAAAACTCCATTTCAGTCCCAATGTTGGGCTCACCCCCATTTCCTGAAAGTAATATTCTCTTTCTGAGTGGTGTTTCTTCACATTGATTCTTATTTTTGATAGACAAGAAATATTAGAAGCTGAGTTTCACCAAGATTTTGTGTTTTCTGCTCATCTCAGATGATAGAAGTAAGTGCTTTTGGGATGATATCTAAAATAATATTCATGTGAAAGAATTCCTCAAGAGGTGCCTAATTTAAAACTTTAGGGAAAGAAATTATAAATTATAGAAATCATAAAAGTTTTCATAGCTGAATTTTTATCTCTAAATTTTAAATTACATTTCTGTTAGCTCATATCTAATAATGTTTTAATGAAACTAGTCATAGATTCTTATTATTGTTTTCAAATTTTTTTGTTTTTAGCAAATTTGTGGTATAAGTTGTTAAAATCAACTAATTGCATAGAGTATTGAACTCAACATAATTCCAGGAACCAAGAATTTATATGAGCAGCATACATTTCTAAATCATAAACTCTTTATTTAATATTTATTGCTTAAAATATATTATATAATAATTAATTCAACTCAGTTTGATTGAAATTTTCTATATTAATTGAAAATTAATGCATTATAAAATAAGGAAATGAATAATGCATGTAGAGTCTTGCATAATAATTCCTTAGAAGACTTGGTGTAGGGTACTTTTCATACACATAGTTACCAAATCTCTCACAAGTTTAGATGGGGCAGAAACCCATTCCCCACCAAGGGAACAGAAATATCCCCTGGAGTTCCATCCCTCTGACTTGCAGTGAGGGAGAAAGGGGGTGATAGAAACTTGGTCAGGTAAAATGGCTTACTCTGGAAAAGGAACGTGGAGAAAATAATGTCAGGAATAACAATAAATAAAAGAGGGATAAGAAAAAGGGGAAGACAGGAGACTCTGAGTGCATGGGGTTCAGACACTGCAGATATCAATGTCTACGGCACCGGATGTGCACATCCCCCATGTTGGAGCGCAGGATCCAGCCAGAGGGCCAGGAGTGAAATCCCATGGTCAGCACCAGAACTGGCCATGGCTATGAGAGGCTTCATGGGTGTCACAGTGGTAAGTCTCCTGTATGACATGGTGTCTGCAGTGACTGTGGTCAGGCAGCCACATTCATGCCACAGCCACCAACTTTGCCAGTGTTACATGAAGTCCTGACATGACATAAATTTGGAAAAACAGCTAGATTAGTTATCACGTGACATAAAGGACCAGTCAAAGACAGAGGTTTGGGGAATGGGCTGAAGTCTCCATTGGCCTCTCCAGATGCAATCTCCCCCTTTGGCCTCTCATTTTTGACTAATAATGTTAGTCAAAGGGAGGCTGAACCCCAGGAAGTGAACGCATAGACTCCTTTTCCTTGAAGGTTCTGGTCATTTTGCAAGGACAGTGTGCACAGTGAAAGACTGGACCATGGAAATGGAGGACAGTGTTCCCCGGAAACCTCCATGCCATGCTCCAGAATTGTAGCGACTGCATTTCCTCACCAGGAGCCAGGTTTCTGTCAAGGGGCCTCCCCTTTACCTGTCACTAGCTCCTTCTCTGGACCTACTAGGTATCCTAGGGCTGATGGAACAAAGTGCCACCAGCTAAATGGCTTAAACCAACATAGACTTATTCTCCCATCATCTACAGATGTCAGGGGTCCAGGCATTTTTCATTATGGAGAGTTCTGTGCACATCTGCTGCATGCTCCCCCTTAGCTTCCAGCATGCCACCCATTCTCCTGTGCCTTGGCTGGTGGAACGGTCACTTCAGTATCTGCCTCTGCATCTCTTCATGTAAGAACACCAGTCACATTGGGTTTAGTGCACACCCTAATTCAGAAGGCGTTGAACCAAGTACCTGTGCAGTTCTATTTCCAAATAAAGGTTCATTCTGACCCTTTCTGAGAGACAAGAATGGGGAGGAAGTGTATTCTCTGGCCCAGTACAGATGGTGACAGCTTCCCTGCTCCTGCTAACCCTGGCAGGACATATGTCATATTTTCTTGCTGGTTTTACTTAATCAGGTTCGCAACTTTTTAAGCATGTCCTTAATAGAGTTTTCTCATTTTCCCTAATTGAATGCTGTGTTTCCTGGTGAGACCCTGACAGACACTATGGCTTGAGGAATCCGCACGCTGAGAGTAGGGCTCCTGTGCTTAAGAGGAAGATGCCATGTTAACCAGAAGGGGACAGATTAGGAAAGGAACGAACAAACTCGTCACAACCTTAAATCCCTTGTTCATGTAATAGGCCAAAACCAGGGACTTCTCTACAGCCATGGAAATCATTTCTTACCACTTCTGTGCTGGGGATAAGATACTTTAAAAATAAACTCAAATATTGATTTTGCAGGTGGCTGAGATACAATATCAGTTCAATTCACAGCCCCACAAGGTCTCCTGTAGAAATTCAGTGCATTGAGGATGAACGAGTCAGAACCTGAAAACTGAGAATGGTGAAATGTAGGAATGTGAGAAGTCTCAAGAATATGGAGCAACACTGCATGGTCCTCTTACATCAGCTCAAGCATGAGAGGCATTTACAGAAGTTGCATCAATGAGACCAGAATATAATTACAGAGAGAGCTAAATTCATTTGTGCCAAAACACTGAACAGAGTTTGTATATTCCATGAACTAAATTAAGTCATCAAGAAAGATCTAATTATTTCCATGGCACCCAGAATTCTTGTTAAAATGAAAAGCCCAAAGATTTGGAGCCCTGAATTTTTGGAAAGGTTTTATTATATGCAATATAATCTTCACCTCCCAACGATGTCCCCTGAGATGGTCCAGAAGCCTGTGCTTTCACCATAGTTTTACAAACACTTGATGCAGAATTACAGGTTCTTAGGAAGGTGCTCCTGTGGCTAATCTCTGTATCTTGCAACATTGAAAGCTACTCTGCCATTAAAATGAATCCACTGGGCAGGGGTGGGTCCTGGTGGGGGCACAGGGCACATGCACTTTTATATCAAGCCACTATTGCTTGAGTGGCAATCCTAATGGTGTGACTCACAAGGTTTGGGAAATGGTTATTGGATGACTGGGTTACTAGAATAGTTCTGGGCAACTCACTAACATTCTAATATATATTTATTTAGACTCTAGGCTTAGGAAATAGATCCACAAAAACAGAGAACCATGTTTTCTGATTTTTGCACAGTTTTGAGCATGCTCAATAACCCAGAGCTCCTTGAGTGAATGGTGGAGCGTATCATTTCTGAGTCTGGATAGAAAACCATTCAAAGATCTTGGAATTGGAGCTAAAGTGGTAACAAACCTCAGAACTGAGGCTCCTGAGTGTCTGAACTTTGATGATTCTTCCCTGTCCATGACTAGTACATTCATCTAAGCTGTCACACTAGAGCAAGGGTGCACCAGGAGTTGCCTGGCTGATCTCCTGGTGGAACCCTGGATGATCTCCTAGGATACACACACATCTGTATTTCATAGAAGCTCTATTTTCTCCTTCTGGTCAAGGTCAATGGTTCAGTCCAGCGTAGTGACTCCTCTTCTTGTCTGATGGGCCACTTAATTTAACAAAGTGGTCTGTGGAAAGAAAGACAGATTCTGAGAGGTGATAGTGAACTGCTATATCAATGCCAAGGAAAATCCCTACCCATAGCTGCCATGCATTGTTGGGTATTTTGGGTGAAGCAGACCAACTCTGTCCCAGGGATATGATATGTATTCTTGAATTTGGAAAATGTGTTATTTTTCAACATTAGGAGAGAAGAGTATCCGCAGCCACTCCTGTTTGCTTGGAATGGAGAACAGCATGCACTGACAGTCTTGCTCCTGTCATAAGGAGGGTCATATGAGCTTGATATTGCAGCTGTAAAAACTTCCCATGCATATAATGAAATAACTGATACACACTAGTTATCTGTAGATTAGAAGTGCAACTTGGGTCTCACCAACCTAAAATCAAGGTGTGGCAGGGGTTGGACTGCTCTTCTGCAGATCTAACGAGGACCCATTCCATTTCCTTCATTTGATTTATTGGTAGAATTCGGTTCTTTGTGGTTAAACAATTGAAATCTCCTTTGTTTTCAAAACCAGTGAGGATGTATTGAGTCCCTCTCCTTCTTCCTCCTTGAATTTCTTCTTTGTTCTTATTCTAGCTCATCTCTATAAACCATTCAAGGGAGTTTCTCCAAATTTAAGCACTCGTATAATTGGGCACACGGGGTATGTCAGGGTAATCTCACTACCGCAAGGTCCAGGCCTTAATTGCAAATGAAAGTCACCTTCTGCCAGATAAGGCTTGATTGACAGGTTTGGGAGATTAGAGTGTAGACATCATCGGGGGTCATTACTCTGCTTAGCACCAGTCTGCTCTCTGACCCTCAAGATGCGTGTCAGTCTTGTATTCAGATCACATTTATCCACATCTCACATTCTCAAAAAGTCTCCGTTCATTATGGCATCAATTCCAAATCCAAAATCTCATCCTAAATTTAGCAACTCAGAAAGTCCTGAATCTCATTATCTAGATCACCTAAGTTGGGAACCCGTGGGCCCAGAAACTAAAATAAACGAACAAACAAAGAAAAGTCATCTGCTCTAAGTGAAAGAGTGAGAGAGGCACTGAACACACATCGGTCACTCTCCTCTTCCAGGAGAAGGTGGCAGGAGAAAGCAACTTCCTCTTTCAACCCAGTTGCCAACTCCAACCAGGGAAACCACTTGGTTTCAAATCTGTGCTGATCCCTGGTGACTTGCAGCTGAGCTCTGAGGATTCACAGCTCTGCCCCTGCTCCCATATGGTCATCCAAACAAAGGCAAAGAAGGTGGGGATCCAAGCTCTGGCTGGCGATGACATGTGCATATGCTGTCTTAAGTTACAGCCCATTGGGCAGAATTGTGGGTCTCTGTGTAGAGAGAATAATGCCCTTCCCCTAGTAGTGTCAATGTCTTAATTCCAGGAGTCTGTAAATTGTGTAATTCCATTTGTGAAAGAAAATACAAAATAAAAGAAAATACATAATTACATTTTATTGTTTTTATTTCTTCTTTAAATATCTCAATTAAATATTTGTTTTTGGTCTGCTATTACTGTTATAACTATCTATGAAAAACTATTCTTAGGACTTTCAGTCTGACAAATACTGTAAAAAAATTATTTTTGGTACGCTCTTCCTTCCAGAAAAAAGTTACAAGACCACATATTAACTCATTAACAACATGCCCACACTGGATAAGCAAGGATTTGGCATGGAAAAGCTTTGTCATTATAATGACAAGTCTCATTAATGATGCAAGTATGCCTTTTAATTTATCTTCCATAATATTTGCTATCCAACTATGTCTACCTATCAAATGCATAATTTCAGGCACAAGTTGTTCTTTCTTGTATCAAGTTAGTTTTTATACAGGCACCTGAGTTAAAAGTTTGTGGTCTTGGTCTCTTAAAATTATAACTCAGAAAAATGTGTAAAAGCCTCACATCAGAGAGGGAAGGGGAAGCTTGTTGGGATAGTCAACCTCTTATGTGGTTCCAGTCGTTCCACATCAGACTGACACTTTCTCAGGAGTAATTGAGTTCCGGTGAAACAAATCCCAGAGTAGAAAAACTTGTTGAAAAACTTTTGAAATTTTTTTAAGGGGTATGTGAAAAATTATTGTTTTACAATAAAATTTATATTTACACCAGATGTCACTACCCATATTTGATAGCACTGTCTACTTGAGTTGCATTTAAAAGTTTATACTTTGGACGTAGAAAGTCGAGGTGTAATGTACAAATACAGTTAGAGCTAAGTATGAAGGATCCCCAGCATTCCTTCTCAACTCAGCTTGCCCTCCTAGCACCGTCTGCCATCTATCTCATGTATGAGGCATGGACTTCTCACATGTTCAAGTTCCACAGAGACCTTGTACAATTAGCAACCTGATTTTATATAAAATATGAAGGAGGAAGTTAAGATGTTAAACAGTAAGAAGCATGTCCATTTAAGTTGCTCTGCAGCAGAAGTGCGACCCTTAGCCAACCTAAAGGTCCTAAGGCACAGCCCGACCATGGAATCATAGTGTCTCTGTGTGGTAGATACCTGTTACCTTGAGGATGGAAATGTTTAGGAAACACAGTGAAATACCCAAAATCCATATAACAGCAACAACAGCAACAAGAACAGTTCTACTGGGTGGAGGGAGAGTGAATTGGTAGAGCAGAGAGGAGTTTAGGGCAGAAGTAATATTTTGTATGTCACTGTAATGGTCGATCCATGTCATTTTACATTTGTAAAACTCAGAACTACAACACCCAGAATGAACCCAATGTAAATGTGGATTTTGTATGATAGTTGGCTGCAACCCTGGTTCATCAGCTACAGTACCTGTACCACACTGGTGGGGCATGCTGATGCGCTGGTGGTGGAGGGTGGGGTACAGTCATCATGGGATCTCTCTGTGCTTTTCTCTCACCTGTGCTGTCCACCTAGGACTTGTAAAATATAAAGTCTAAAAGCAGTCAAGCAAGCATATGAACAGGAATCAAACCCTGCAGGCCTTGTGCTACATGACAGGTGTGGCCTATGGGGCCAGAGCTTCTCCTTTGGGTCACCAGCCGTCCACACTCACCTGCCGGACACCATGAGCACAGCAGTCCTGCAGAACATGAGCTCTCTTGATTCCACAGCAGTCTGGGAGTTCATGTTAGAATTCCCTTTTCCTTTTCCCTTTTGCTCTGTCGGAGAGCCCCTGGAGAGAATTCCTCCTGCTTACCAGGACTTCAGCACTTCATTTTGGGTTGTGGACTCCCCTCTCTAGGAGTGGGACAGCATCTTCAGAAAGAGGAGGTGCCAGCCACCTGCTCACAGTGCAGGGACCTTCAAATGCCCACGGCTACAACTGCAACTTCTGTACCTTCTGGTGTCCTGCAGGGATCTGCTCTTCACCCAGGGTTCCTAGGGCTGCCCTTATCTGGTTGGAGATTCAGAGCGTCACTGACCTGTGCACACCTCCCCGGGGCACAGTGATGAATTCAGGCTAAAGCAGCAGCCCTCGCCAGCTGTCGGGCAGCTGTGAGGCTTTGCTGGGATCTCAGCAGAGGCTGAGGCTCTTCCAGGAGGAGCTTGCACCCTGGAGGACCGGAGCTAGTGCAGCCCCAGCTCTCCTTCCCCATGTACCATCTGAGAAGCACCAGCGCCTGCCTAGCCAGGGTGCTCCAGCTTTTCAGGACATTCATTTTGTCCGGGTTCCTGACTCATTCTCATAGCAGGAGATCACTGGTGAATTCTGAGGTTGTTTTCAATTTCTCATTTATTCTATTAGTAGAGTATGATTTTAACTTGAAGCATGCACAGTTATTTTTAAAGACAGAGGTAAATAAATTTTCTATTGAAGTGTGTCGGAAATCCTTTTTAGAAATCATAGTCCATTAAAAACATATATATTCATCAAAGTTTAAAATATAGTATATTTAAATAAAAAGTTTGAACATACAAAAATCTACCCCCTTATTTGAGGTTTTAGAACAGACTAACATTATGTCAATGGGTTCTACATTCAGCAACTACTTTTGTTATCAGTTACCACTCAAGAATTTTTCCCAAACCAACCATCTGAAAATCAATGGGAGATTTTTTTTCTTTCTTTTTTTTTCTTGCAAACTACATCCAAGCTTTCTGTTTATACAAGTGACTTTTAAAAATTCTACTATTTTAAAGTTAAAAAAGCAATCCTGTGTGCCCAGTTCTTAAATTTTATGTAACACTTATTTTTTAGGAATAAAAATAGGGCTAACACAGCTGTAATTTATGGTTTTCAGAGTTTCATTTTAAGAAAGAAAGCTTATGACTGCTCTTACAAAACGTAATAATCAAAACTTACTGTGGAAAATGGTGTCACTTTAGTTTTCTTATCTTAATTTTATATCTTATTTCTCCCCAAAGAACCAATTTGTTTGTTTGCAAAGTCCTTTGGAGAAACTTATTTTACTTTGCTTCAGTTTTACTTTCATTGCATGAATTTTGAGTGTCAGCTATTTTTTTTTTCTAATTATAACCACAACTTTACTCTTAAAGGAAATGCACCCATCTGCTTCTTTCCCAAAGTAGGGGCTTCCCTCCTATTTGACATCACAGAAACCCTGAAGTCTTGGCACGTTCTGTCCAATCTAAAGTTTACTTTTAATTAATGAGGGAAGATTCCAAGGAGACTCTAAAAATCTTCCATTTAATATTTCAAAAGAGTTCTTAAAAATCAAATAAAAATGTACCCCAATATTTTGCACGTGTAATGTAGACATTTAAAAAATTAAGTTTCAACATCCTCCAAATTAATAATAAATAGTAACGAATAAATGGCAAGACAGGTTTCTGAAGGTCTTTCAAAAAATTTCAAGTAATACTTTCAAAAGCAGTTCCTTCTAGCCACACGTGGTTATATAAACTTAAATTTTAAATAACTAAAATCTGAATAAAATAGAGCCATCCCTGTGGTCTCTTTTCCTTTCTACGCTCGCTGTGCTCTTCAGTTAGTGGTGGGTGCTCCTGGAGCAGACAGTGCAGAGGTGAGCACTGATTGTCTCACCACTGAGATTTTTTTTCAGACAACAATAATCAATATATTATTAACTTGCATTTTTCACAATCGGTATCAAAAGGCAAAGAGAGCTTTGATAAATCTTGCTACATTTCCATATTATGAACCTTTTTCATGATCATTGTAAATGAAATCTCAAGAGAAAATTTCATCAAAACCTTCTGCAAGCACTCAATCAGTTCACCCACTCTACACATGTATTGACCCAACACAGTGAAGTGGGTACTGTTTAACTTTTTATCTATCAGTTAAAATTTTAAATAAATGAATTGTGTCATTAAAAAAAAAAACAGGTGACAGCATGCAGGAAAGCTGAACATTTTCTTTATTCCAGTGAATGAACCACCAACCACCTGGACTGAACCCTCTGTGGCGTGACTTCCCACAACTCCTCCAATCTGAGGTTTCAGTAATCAAGGTGCCTTAGGATGTTCACAAGTCTTCCAGACATCTCTTGGCCCGTAGGACTTCTGATGGTTTGATGAAGTATGATTGAGGATGTAGTTTTCAGGCACGAATTTGGTTCACTCTTATCCACCTTGTATAACCAACCTTAAAATAAGATTTACAGGAAAATCCCTACAGAAAATCCCTGATGACAGTTACTAGATTTAAATTAACAATGAAAGATGGATGAGAGAGCTGCTTGGTTGTTTGGAAATAACAGGAAGTGGAAGGACTAAAGGAAAGATACCCACTAGTGTGATGTACATAATATTGAAATTAGAAATCAGTTTACTCCTAGCAGCATGCAGTTCAGCACTCATGGGCCGGGGGTGAGGGGCAGCCACTGCAGCAGCCTCAATGATTAGACCATCCCTTAGTGCTCTTCTGCTCCTGCCGTTTACCTAAAGGTTACTTCTGTGGCTATGGGCCAAGGGCATTTGTCCCATAACTGGACTGGGATAATCCTGACCTCCCAGATGTGACTACTTGGTAGAGTAGTCTTCAGGTAAGCTGGGCTCAACCTCCGAGCTCTAGAGAGTGTGTCAGGAGGGAAAGGGGTGACTTGAGCCACAGTGACCGTGGGATTCTAAACACAGACCTTGCTAAGGCAGGAGACTGAGAGGTCAGCCAGCGCCAGGAGCAAGCCTGCTCTTCCCTCCATTCAGACCTGAAGGGGGCGCTAGGACTCCCAGCAGAGATCTGTGAGGTCACCATTTAGCTCAGGGGTGGGTTCTTCACCAGTCTTGTACGTTTGCCTCACCTGTGAAATTCACCCTGCATGCAAGACCACCCCAGAAATCCTGACTTTGTGCGTTTGTGTGGGATTGGGTATTTGAGATTCCACTATTGTATTCCCAGTAGTAATTATGTTCACAGCGATCATGGAAACTACTGATGTAAATGATCTGCTTTTTAACAGTATTATCAGATAGGATCATCTTACTTTCACATTGAACTTGCATCATTATCTTTATGTGATATTGGATGGCAGATACCTTCTTTTACAGACTTAAATTATAATCAGCTAGATAGTCACTGTCAGATGTTTTGTTAATTGTATTTTCTGATCCTCCCCCACAATGATACCAAGTCTAAGTCTGATATCTGAGGTCACCTAATCTTTCAGTGTTATCCTGAGGACTCCAAATACAATGTGAGTGAAGATTTGACTACTTTCTGTTCAAAACACCACTCAGGTAACTGGCAATAATACATTGGAATCATTTTCTGGACACTGATTTTTATGTGGTCAGTCTCTTAAGTTTCACTGGAGAATATTGATGACCACCTGTGCAGCATACAGGCTCTGTGTGAAATCAAGAAGACCAGCATTTGGAGTGAGGGGATGGACGTATATTGGAGGCAGCCCCTACTAGGCCTCCCACAGGTCTCTGCCTCCGATGCACCACACCTGGGTAATCTCTTCTTGAGTAGGAGCCGTGTTTCCGTCTTTGCTTCTGTCAGTAGATGTGATGGAGGCTGGTCCTGAGATTCGGGTGTAGAAGAGCTGTGGCTTTGGTGTTGTGGCCCACCTCCCCTCCCTGCCCTCTACCTTACCTCTGATGCTCCCTCCTAGGGAGGCTACCTGCTGTGCTGAAACCCTGAGGAGCCACAGGAGGGATAACCTGCCAACAACCACACAGGTAGGCTCCGGTGAGGCTCCTCTTCCTGCCAATCTGCACTTTCCATGAAACCCTGCCCCAGCCAACACCTTGTCTTCAGATTCCTGGAACTCAGAAGATGTGAGAAAGTGTAAATTTGTTGTTTCGCATCCCTAATTTGTAGAATGACTTTTCATGTAACTATAGATAAATATTCTATCAAATTAATTAGCGTTGTACAGTGCACTGTCAAGAAGACAATTCTGATTTGGTAATAGTGCCAACATTTACACAGTTGACACAAGGGGGTGTTCATGTGCTCTGCTCTTTAGGCTGTTCATGGAAAAATTTTTTGTTTTGCAAAAGAGTTGTACACAAAATTCAAATTAGAAATACATAAAAGTGTTCTTATTCTGTTCAAAATTTTTAAAAATGGGTTATTTGTCTCTCCATCTGAAATATTTGTGGGAATTTATTTATTTATCTACTTACGTACTCATTTATTTATTCCTTTGCCTATTTATTTATAGCCGTGAGGAAACAGTTAACCCAGCAGTTCTCCTCATTCAGGTCTCGCTTATCTCTGTAGCCACAGCACTGACCGTGGGCTAAGCTCTGGGACTTAAGTGAGCACACAGCCACTAATGAGGGATGTCATTCCACAGGGCCAAGGCAGTGGGGTCAAAATGCACCAGGCTGTCAGCATTGTTTGACATAAATAAGAAGATTCATGAAGCGAATCTGAAGTCTGGTTTGGGAATTGCACAGTGGCTGGTCACTCAGCAGTGTAAAAACATCATTTACAAATCTGAATCTCAAGACTGGAGTTGCTTCAGAAAAGTGTCTTATAAACTTAGAGGTATTATACTAGTGGGTCAAGGAATCTAAAACTTAGGTCTCAAGGCTGTCACCTCCAGGAGCTCACTGATCAAATGACTGCAATGCTCTCATAATTTATATTCCAGTGACTCCCATTCTTGTTGCTAAAGACCCCAAATTGGAGGAGGAGAAGCAACTCCCAGCTCTCTGCCTAGCTCCTGTAATGAGAAGCAAACAGGGTGCAGAGATGTCTGATTAGAAAAATGCAAAATTACTGCATTGCTGAGAGAAGCACAAATGTGGAAAATAGATATTCAAAGACTGAAATTTCTCTCACACTATCAAAAAGGGTGAAGGTAGAATACTTCCTGAACTCCTTACACAAGCATACAACCTCAAGACAAAACATGAAGATTAGAGTAAAAAGAGCTCAAAATACCTGAATCTCAAGAGCAGAATCTGAATGTCTGGATGAAATGCAAGGACTAAATTTTGGGACTTAACCAAAAACACTCTACCTTGAAGGCATACGGTCATATGTCATAAGCTGTGCAATTGCAATGACGTATTGAACAGTCTTAGTTACTTTTAATATTATTCTGATCTTCCATTTTTAATTAAATTGTAACACTGGGATGCACCTGGCCTCTGTGGCTTGCCCTTCCTTTCATCCACACCCAAATGCTTTTAAATGATGTTCATAAAACTCCAGAGTTGTTCTTTAATGACTCCTTTTGCCTATTTTTTTTTCTAAAACACTTTAAATTGAGCTCACTCTAATTCTCTGTCTGAAATGCAGAGAGGTGATTGATTTTTGAATTCCTGTTATAATTAAAACCCACACCCACTTTCTTCATCATTACTAAAGTTGTCATTTTAGAAAAGGAAATTAGAACAATGTTATTCAAAACCCCTAGTAGCTCTCCATAATGTCGGGCACAACCAAAATACTTTAACTTGTTGAAAATATGCCTACTTTACAGTCTCACTTATCAATTAGTTTCACCCAAGGTCCTGGCCACATTGAACCTGGTGAGCTTTTCTGAGATTACCACATTCTTACGTCATTGTGATTTGGACTCCTGCTTCCTCATCTTTGACTCCCTGTCTGGCTTAGCGACTCTCTGTCAAGTACCTGCTCTGGTTTTACCACTGAGATCTTCCCAGGTCACTCTCCTTTTCCTTCCCCATCTTAGAGCATGTTGTCTAACTTTCCAGTTTGGCAATTCTCTTAGATATTCATCCCAAAGTGAGCTAATTGTGTGGATACATCATAGATCATGGATTCTCTGCAACACATCCGTGTCTTTCAATCCTACTGTCCAGGCTGACATCTAAATTGCCGAGGTAATAGGCATTCTCAATGCATCACTGCTTGCCTCATTTGATTATATAGCTGACTCCTGATGATGGAATTGGATTATCACGATTTCTTAGTAGAAGAGAACCCAGTCACTACTCTGCAGACCTCAGTCATGAGAAATTTTCAGAGAACTAACAAAATGCCAGTGGAAAGATGTGCACAGAACTGCCAACTGGTCCCTGGCCTCTCTGGCTTCCGGAAGACAAATTCAGACTTATTCACTGATTGATTAATTTAGTAAGTATTTACTCTTCAGTTGTCACATCGGAATTCCATTTTGAGGACACATAGATGGCAATGCCTTGAACTATATAAAAGTAATCGATGTTTTCATGGAACTTTTGTTCTAGTAGGGAAGACACAAATGCTCATATAAATATATGCTATTAATATGTAATGTGAAATTCTGTGCACTAGAATAATACAGTTTGTATGGGTAACAAGACACAGCTAAACAAAATAATAATACCCATATCACTTAGGAGGTGACACTTAAAGCTATGTGAAAATATTCAGCAAGAGCACTAGGCACAGGGAAGAATGAGAGCACAGAGCCCAAGGTGATGGATAAAATTGGTTCCTTAGGAGCAGAGAGAAAGCGGGGAGACTTGTTCATGTGAGGGGCGCAAGGTGAGGTGAAGGAGGGGAGACAAGGAAGCATGCAGTCTTACCTGGAAGCTAGCATCAGATCCCGAGGAAACTCAGTAACAGAAGTTGCCCCACAGAATACTGTCCTTGAAGCAACAGTTAGAGCTTTTGATGTCTTGGGCACACGTTGGAGCTATTGAATCAGACTCAGAATTGGCTATAAATTCAAAGCCAGTTCTCAGAATAAGTAGTGGGTGTTACCTCAGAATCAGTACTCAGAGAAATTTCCATGTAATTCCAAGGTGCAGCTAAGTAATAACCCAGGGGCTAGGATGAGGGTGATGTGGGATGTCGAGACAAGCATCACCTCACACTGCAGGGTTGGGTGCATAGCTTCACTGGAATGGGAAGCTCTTTGATGATTTTCAACAGAGGAATTATAAGGCGTGACGAACATTTAAGGCCATTTCTTTAGCTACTGGGGGATAACTGACTATAAATGCAATAGTAGAACAAGAAGACTGGTAGGAAACCATCATCACTTTAGAGGTAGGGAAAGACAGTGGCCAGCACAGGTCAGGGAAATGGAGCTGGTGAGATGTGGACTACTTCATGATATGCTTTGAATTTATAGCCAATAAAATCAGGTGAGGACTGTGTTCATTATGAGGGAAAGAAAGGAGTCAAGAACTCTGGTTCAGGGCTGGGTATTCATCACAGTGGTAGAGCACTTGTCTGAGAAGCACAAGTCCCTGGGTTCTATCCCCATACCCACAAAAGGGGGAAGAATTTGGCCTGACCATGTGGTGGTGCCATGTATGGACATGGGAAGAACGGGGAGGATCTGCCCTGTGGGGAGAGGCTGATGATGGCGAACGAACAGTTCTGTCTTAAACACACTCATATATAGATACACACACATACATATATATACGTAACACACATATCATGTATAATAAAGTACTTATGAGAATTCTCAGGTGAGATGCTCAGGAGGAAACTGGATACAGGAATCTGAAATTTAAAGGAGAAGTGAAGTCTACTGGTATCACTAGTATATCAGTAATATTTATGGGTGAAGGTGATGTCATGTATTTACACAGGGAGAAATAGTTTTTAAAAGGAGCCAGCAATTAAATCCTGGGGCACTACCAATAGCAGAGCTTCTAGAAGACAAAGCAGAGTCAGGTAGAGATTGAAAAGGAGAGACCAAGGTTTTCTTGGAGAGCTAGGAAAGTGGGAGGTCCTGGGAGAAAAGAATAAAAATTAGTCACAACCATTGCTGCTGAAAGCAAAGTTACAGATAAAAGATAGAGAAACGCATTGGGCAAAAATGTACATCATTTGTGAGTTTGATAGGGGAAATTTCAGTGGAGTACAGGATTCAAAGCCCAATTTGAATGAAATCAGAAGAAATGGAGAAATGGTGGAGAAATAGGTATTTGAGAATAAAATGTAGCAGAGATCTGTGATGATGATTGAGGCCTTTATATTTATAAAATTCTGTTGCCTTTAAATTGTAAGATATTGGAATGTTATGGTATGAATAGTACTGGGGTTTTTTTTTTGCACAAAAGGTAAATAATAATGACATATCAGGAAACAGGTAAATAACTTAGGATCAGAGTTGAAGTCCAGACTTTTGCTCCAGCCGAGCTGACTCATTTCTCTGTGCTCACTGGTGTTCCCTCCGTGAAGTACATGCTAATCCTGAAAAGGCGAAAGGGGCCACTGGTTATTAGAGCAAGGTTGGTAGGAGATGAAATACAGGACTGTGGCCAGAAAACAGTTATTACATGGTTCTTAGTAATAACTGAAATTTTGCATGGCTAAAGAGGTGCTGGGAGATAAAAGTTGTTGAAGTCAAGTTGGTAAAAAAAAATGGAGGGCAGAGTGTTCTGTCATCTGTGGATGTTGAAATGAATACCAGAATAGCTCTGGAGAAGAAAACAGTAAACATGTTCAGTGCCAAGACGACTTGGTGGCAAAATTACCATTACATTCCAGAAGAGTCGTCTTCATTCTGCTCTGAATAATGAATGAACTCCTGAGGTCACAACTACTACAGTAACAACATTTTGGATGTGGTTTCCAGTTTTGTGGAATGTGGATTTTATGTGATTCCCAAACCAGTCTAATTAATAATCTTATTGGAGAGGGAAAAAATAATAATTTATTTATTTTTTATTGCACAAAACCTCATGTTTAATGTATGAGTTTGGACTTTTGTGCATGCCTTCGCAATTCATGAAACCTCAAAAAAAAAAAAATGGATGGGTATCACACTTGTTCTCACTGTTTGTCTATCTCTTGTTGCGGAATATAAATGTTAACACATTGTCATAGCAGCTGCTACTGCAGAAATTAGACATGCACAATTGGGACACACAGTCCTAAAGTGATAATGAACTACGGTTTTAGAATATTCACATTCTCACCAGTGTGACCATGCCTTAGCGTTTCTCTATCCTGTTTTGTTCTCTGGCATCGTCTGGGGCTCCTCTCTCTACTGCTCTGCCTGTGGTCATTTAAACGTTCTGCAGTGCCTCTCCTGCTTTGCTCTTCCCATCATCTTTCACTTCTTGTCTTTGAACACTGTTATCACTTCCTGGGTTGGAATCCTTCTCCTGATGTACCTGCCTGACCCATCCTCTGCGACAACAGCGAGGGAGCCCTTCTCAAGGACTTAGTTGACCCTCCCTCTTGTGAGTCTGCAGTCCTTCTTCAGCACACCACGCTGTGGCTTATTGTCAGTACACTTGTTTTTCTTAGTCCTCGTTTGTATTTCTTATTACCTTTCCTCCCTGGACACCCATAGAGCATCTGACACATCATTGTGGGACTCACAAACAGATGGAATAATGAATAAATGAATAATGATCGTCTTTATCTGAACTGTTTTTATGCTGAATAATATTATTTAAACATTTGAACTATAATTACGAGGCACGTGAGATTCATAATGACCAAAATTAAGAATGGGAGAAATTGAAGTGAGTAACAAAGCTCTATATTCCATGAAAAGGTTCAAAAGAGTCCTAGCTGCTCCTGGTTGCTGGATCCTGAGCTGCTTTCCTCCGCCACGCCGTTCTGCCATGATGTTCTGCCTCAACCCTGGCCCAGAGCTCTGGAGCGGGCAGCCATGGACTGAACCTCTGAAACCCCACGAGGAGAGCAGCTGTGCCCGGCCATTCCCACCTCTTATGATGCTCCGCCTCACCACAGCCCTGAAAGCAACAGGGGCAGAATGCTTCAAAACTGAACCCAGGGTTTCTGAAAGCTGGACTGGCTCCTGGAAGGCATTACCTGAAGGTATAGATGTGCAGAGGTCAGTGATGTCATCATGAACAGACAGTCCCTGGGCTCTGGGGGGCACTGGGTCAGGACACCCAGTAAGGCCTTTCATATGGACACCAGTGACTCCATGGAAGAACCCTAAGCCAAGCCTCAGCTGCAAAGAATTGTATGTAGGGTTGACTGCAGGTGATGTTGGAGAAATTTCATTATGCCTCATGGTATGTTTCCTGATGAACATATTATAAAGTTGTATTTTGTTTCCTCTTTGGCCTATTTCCAATCTTCAGTTTAATAGGCCACACTATGCAAATTGAAATCAAAAGTCTCTTTGAATGTTGTCTTGCCTGAACTTACCGCTAAGAAATTGGAAAGAAACATCTTATGATAAGTATCTTAATATAATTTTTAATATTTTAATATAATTTGTAATCATCACCAGAACTTAAAAATGGCTGATTTGTAGAAAATAATGAATAATGTGGATATTTAATATATAGTAATCAGATAAATGGTCATGTATTATAGGACTGCTCATTATGGCAGTGTAGTTTGCATAGGGTAAACAAAAGTCAACTATTTTACACAATAATTTAATTTGGTAGACCAAAATTTGTAAAGAGGACCATTCTAGAAATGTCACATTTAAAAATAAATTTCATCTCAAAAGGTAAATTAAATGTCATTGGGATGGGCAGAAAAGGGGAATGAAGAGTTGTAGCTTAGTGGATAGAGAAATTCTGCTGTGAGTGTTGAAAATGTTTTACAGACTGATGGTGATAATGACTATTCAACATTGCAAATGTCATTAATACCACTGAAATGCACACTGAAAACTCATGGAAACAGATGGTAGATGGTGATTGTCAAGGGCAAGGAAGGGGTAAGTGTGTACAACTTTCAGATACACAAGGGAAGAGCTAGAGAACCAGGAAAATATTGTGCCTACAATTAACAGCACTGTTTTGTATGGTTAAAAATATATTGAGGGTAGGTCACGTACCAAATGTTCTTACATTACTTTAAAAAAAATGGCAAAATTTATGTTGTACGTGGTACAAGACCCTGATCCCCAGATTTACATTTTTAAGTTTCAGTTACCCACAGTTGACCATGGTCTGAAAATGTCAAATGGAAAATTTAAGAAATGATTTCATGAGTTTAAAAAAAATTAAGATGCAGATGTCACTGCGGATGAACAATTCCTCTTTCTAAAAGTAGATCATCTAAGAGGTATGTTTCAAGTGATGCAGATCTATTATTCTAAGCTACTGCCCCTCTTTATGGTCACTTGACAGTGGAATGACAGTACAATTTGTGCAGGAACAATGCTGTACTTTATCGCAGGATATCACCTGTAGAGTGCAGCTAATTTGCATGTCAGATTTTACCAAAGATTGTGTAGGATACTCTTGATATTCAGAAGAGACATTCTGTGATTTTTAAGATATTTAAAAACTCATGAAGGATCATGATTGTCCAAAAAATAATGCCATTTCTAATTTTAAACTTTTTTTTTTTTTACTTATTTTTTTTTCCCCCACTAGCAAGCTTGGCCCTTGGACTGATTTTCTTCTGTGTGGTCCATGTTTGTAATTGGCACACTTGCTCAGCAGCACAACTGTCATCACCTGCCCCTGTCTCTGCCTTCCCCATGGCCCTTTCATTGCTTCCTGGGATTAAATTACAGGTAAATTACCTGCACTCACCCTTTTCTGTCTTCTTCTTCTGCGGAGGTTCAACCCAGGAAGTCTGGAAGTCAGAACAGTGACACTGGAACTAGTTTGGGATGCATGAATGAGACTTTCTCATGTCACTGAAAACATGGATCCTTAAAGAATGGATACACCACAGAGCCAACCAGGCTGTCATATCAGGGCTCTGTAATTATTTGTTCAAGGAGGTCAAGCTTGGAGTTGTATAAAACAAAGTTTGGTAAAAGTATGAAATAGAATGCAAAGGGGCCCGCATACCTGTTTAAGGAGGGCAGGATTTAGCTCATCTGCAGTGCAAAGTCATGGAAATGGGGTGCAGTGGACCAGCATGAAGCCATGGCATTTGTGTGGGTGGAGATGTATGGAGACCCTATGAGACTACTAAATGACAATCACAAGAGGATGACAGATTGCTGCCAGCAGGTTTGGAAATTAGAATCAGTAGACCTGAGAACACTGAATGTGGTTGGATGGGGACTTGACTTAGTGCCTGTTTGGTGGCAGTGACACTTAGTGGCACTTAGTGATGCTAACAGAATGACGAAGCAACTGGAAGGAAAGGTGGGGTCTGAAGAACACGGCTATAAGTTTGCTGTTCCTCACTTTGAATTTGTGCTGCTTGTCATTATTCTGCAGAGGGAATATTCTTTGGAACCTCAAAGAGGAGAACCTCAAAGCTGTGAAGTTTTAAGTCCTCAGGAGAACACTCGGTAAAAATGTGGTCATCTGCATCCTTATGTTTGCTTATTGGAAAAGTAAAGAGGTGTCAACACACCCAAGGGTATGTGACAAGGAGCCACAAGGTCATTTCCTCATGGAAGGGTAGCAGATGTTAGTTCCAAAAATCCATGGATTAATTACAGTGTTGCAAGACCCTGTTCTGTGGTGCCTTGACAGTCCTTAGTGGTGCTCCAGGCCCAACACTCTCATTTGAGAAAGTAACTGCTGTAGTCTGACCCACCCAGATTCCTATGCAAATTTATTTTAAGGTATTTGAAGGCAGGTCTGAAAGTTGAGCACTTCATCAGGTTACCTTTCAAGGTATAGAAGCCTGGTCAGAACCCTCAAATGTAGAATGGTTTAAATGAATTTGAAAAGAGTGGTTTCACACAGTCATATCATCTTTGTAGGAAATATTCTTATGCTAGAGGTATCTAACTGTTATTCACTTATAAACACACAAAGAGACTCTTGAAAAATTATCTTTCCTCATTTACATTTGTTGTAGGTATCTGTGCACATAAATAAATGTATATGTGTGTGTGCAAAAAGTACAAAGAACAAAGAATATGCTGAGATAACAAAACCAAATAATAAGATATTTTAATATACCATATGTTTTAAGTAACAATATTAAATTTGCCTGTTTCTCAACAAAATAAAAATAATGTTCAATTAAATGTCCAAATTTAAAAGTCTTAATAAGGATAGTACTGAATAGAAGCTTAGCAAGTATTGCTGTATTCTTGATTGTGATTTAAAGATTTCAAGTTTCAATGAGAGATTTGAGGACTTCATTTTTCACAGGAAACAGACTGATCATTCAAATTGGATGCTACAGACTTTATTGCAACCCTTGATTATCTTTCATCTCATTAAAAAGCTGTTGGAAAATAATTTATTATTTAGTTGTTAACAGATGATAAAAATTCATTTTTGCTAATGGCACAATCTGATTATATTTTATTACCCAATTTTTATTGGTCTTGATAAAAGGGCAGGAGATTAATTATATCTCTATTTCACCATTTCAGAAAGAGAAAATTATATTTGCCGAACTAGGGCTTGCATAGATCACATCGATTTTTCTGTATTTTAATTAAATGATTTTGAGACTTAAAGTAGATATAGCAACTCTGGTACTTGGTAATCCTTCTGGGGTATCATATCCTACTAGGCAGTTCATACAGAAATTAGAATTAAATTATTCTTAGTACATTTAATGGGACTAAAATATTTTTATGATTTTAGTTCTCAATGAACTGGATGAAATTGCAAAAAAACTATCTTGAACCCTGCCTCAACATGGGGAGACCTTTGCAGGTAATCCTGAAGAGAATGAAGGAAAAGTGATGTTTTCTGAGCTGATTCTTCCTATAGTCTCCCAGTTACTTTCCACACCACTTCCAGGATGCACTCAGTGATGGCAGTTGCTGAAGTGTTCTAGTAAAGTCCAGGGACACTAAATTTTCTTTAATTTTTCTTGATGTAGAAGAACTCAAACTGAAAAGTCATATTGCCCAAGAGAAAGACCTGTAACCACCTCTTGTCTCTGTATCTGCTTACCCCTGTCCTTCTATACCTCAGCAGGCTTTTGGGTAGCTAAAAATGTCTCCAGTAGGCGAACAATCACCTGTAAAGATGTTCACTACCTAATCTCTGGTATTACACTCACTTACGTGTTATGGGTTGAATTACATTTCCTCCTAAGGTGTTCAAGTCCTGACTCCCAGGATCTGTGACTATGGTCTTATGTGGAAATAGGGTCTCGCAGATGATCAAAGTAAGAGGAGGCTTTTAGGAGAGGCCCTAATCCTACATGACTGGTGTGTTCGATTCTGGCATCTAGCCTGACAGGTGTGGAAGGCCTGTCACCTCTGCTTTGGAAGTCTGGCCTTCAGAGTGTATTCATTTACATTCATTTACCTTTCAACTTGTTTGAATTTAAATTTATTTTAATCTGTTGTGAGACAATGCATTTCTGTTGCTGAAGCCGTGAAGTATGTGGTGCTTCCTCCAGGTGACCCCAGAAGCTACAACCACACCTTGTTGTTTGTGACAAAGGGAGATAATTGAAGACGTTGTAGCAGATAGAGTTAAATTTACTAATGACCTTACTTTAAAATAAGGCTATTTCCTGGATTATTTGGACAGGTGCAAGTTAGTTCTAAGAATTGTGAAAAATGGAAGAGGATGGTTAAGTTTCAGTCAAAGCAGAAGGATTTGACTCTTGACTCTGTCTTTGAATTTGAAGCAAAGAATGTCAGACCAAGAGTTGAGGGACATCCTGAGTATTGCCTCCTCCTCCCTAGATGCCAGATTCTTGCTGCAGCATCCCAAAAAGAAAACATTCCTGCCTAGTATATCTCTATGGTCCACTGCTATAGGGAGCTCCAGGTGAACTTTAGGAAGAAGAGTAGCCCACATATATCTTGTGTTTTGTTTTTTCCCTATGGTAATGCTGTATCTGTATAGTAATGCTGTATCAATGTCTTCTAAATAACTATTTTGCTTATTTGCAGTTCTGTAAATTGGTAGATCACTTCAGCAGCAGGGCTGTTTCAGGCTTAGTCACATCTGCTTTTCTAAGGTTTAGGTGAAAAAGCATGGTGCACCTGCAGGGAGGTCTCCTCATGGTCACTTTCAGGCCTCTTCCATTGGTAGCTTGGAACCTGCCTTTGGAAAACCACCCTGTCTTCATGAGAGAACGCAAGACCGTGGCCACGCCCAGCATCCCTTGGAGTGGGAAGTGAGCAGTGGAAGGGGGAAAGATGGTGACCACAGCCACCTCTGAGTCCAGCTTCCTCTGACACAGGCCATGCCCTGGGCAAGGCAACATTTCAGGTCTGCTTCAGGAGACAAATATCAGCCATGCACAGGTATCCAGTGGTGCAATCCCAAGTGAGGTCAGCAACCGGAGGGCTCATGGTAGAGAACACAAAAATACTCGAACTCACAAAGGTCAGTCTACTTTCCAGTCATTGCTGCCCGAGAGCCAGCAATGTTAAACAATATCAGTGATGAAGGGACTCTCACTGCCCTGGTGGATGCCTCCCACACTTGGTACCACGTGATTTCTACTAGGCAACATCCTGGGTGTCAAGTGAGCAAAGGATTATTCTCGATTTACAAAAGGAGTGTAATTTTGTTCCTCATTGGTTTATAAACCAGAATATAATTTTTCAGAAATAAATGGGACTCTTTCATTCAACAGTGAATGACAGCATAATTAAAGCAAAAGAAAAGTGAATTTGGGTAAAGAACAAAAAAAAAATATGAAAGTAATATTTGTTTAAGAAAGTTTTTACATACGTTAACATTTCTTTGAAAGAAATGCTTCTTGCAATAAATCATCTAATATTTCAAGATTCTTCATTCAACTATTCCAAATGAAAAATGTTGCTGAAGTTCTTGGAATTTTGAAAAGACTCAAACATGTTAACATTCAGCAGTGTCAACTTCCTCTTGTCACTTCATTCCATATTTCTTTTTGTCTAACAGTGCTGACAATTTGTTCATTTTCGGTTTTAATGTTTCCTCTCAACCACAGATAAGCAGCTGATGGGTGATTGTCTGAAGAACTATTCATCTATCAATACCATCTTACTTCCTCTTTCCTGTTTCAATAGTCTGAGTATAAATTATTCCAGAATTAGGTCATTGGGCATTATGTTCAAATTGTGTTGTCATATCAGTTGTTTTTAGCATTCATAATCATTTATTGTGGTAAATATACCAGATATTATTTTTTGGTAAATTTTTTGCCAGGATAAAACATAGTCAAAGACATAATTATGGCTTTTTTCTTTCCTTAACATAATTTCTTATTTTTTATTATATTTTGAACATTTTTAAAAACTTTGATCTACCTACTAGACTGGCTTTTATATTTATATAATTAAGTAATAGATACAATTATGTCACCATTTAATCTTAACAGTGAAGGAGGATAAAGTTTCACAGCAGTAGAAATAATGAATATTTAAATCGCTCAAAAATTGGACAGAAAAACTGAACAAAACTTTTAAACATTACCTAAGAGCATTCTCTCTTTTTGTTTTTTGTTTTGTTTTGTTTTGTTTTTTACCTATGACTGATTTTTTTTATTGTTTTCCTCACGTCCTTAGAAAAAAGTTCTATATAGCCTTGAGAACTTCAAGTTTTAGCTCCCATATGCAATAAGACTTTTAAGTGTTGCTCTTTGTTCTACCATAGACAGGCCCAGGGAAACTGGGAAATAAACCCCTTTTTCAGACCCACAAGAGAACTGACTTGCAAGGTCTGTGGGCTGTCCTGAAGTTCTGAGGGCCATGAACACTCAGAGCTCCTGAGAGATTTGCTTCCACAGCCTGCTCATGGTGATTTCAGCTCAGGAGACCCCAGGTGGACTCGTCTAAAATGTGTGGGACTTCTGGTCCACAGCTAGTGAACTATATATTAGTGTTGTTTTGAGCCACTACAATTGTAATAATTATTCCCCCTCCATAGGACATGAATACAGAAAGACACAGTATATTTCACATTTCATATCATTTGCTGAACAAAATGATAAAATTGGTTTGTACCATCTATATAGAAGAAAATTGCATTAAATGTGTATTTTTCTCTTATTGTTGCCACAATTATGTAATATTATTTAACTCAAGTTCAAAAATAAACCATTTATTGCCTCATCTAATTGTGTCTGAATTTGTTATCCATGATTTTATCTTTGAAACAGGAAAAAAAAAGGTGTTCATGTTGCAACTTTGAAAGAAAAGTTTCTATGAAAAGACACACTGTATCATAGAAATAAAATCCTTGGCCTTCCACAATACTTACCTATACTCTGACTAGACATTGATTTGACAAAAGAATTTAAATCTCAACACTGTTAGAAGTTAAGGTTTTTTTTCTTTGTGTTACTGGGAGTTTAAGCCAGGGGACTCTACCACTGAGCCATTCCCAGCCCCTATTTTATTTTTATTAGACAGAGTCTAACTTGTGCAGGCTGGCCTCTAAGTTGTGATCCTCCTGCCTCAGCCTCCTGAGTTGCTGATATTGGAAATATTAGAAGTAAGAACTTTAAATGTTACTTTCTTTGGTGTTTTCACCATTTTGTTCACTACTTCTACAGAAAAGATTAACAGAATAGCCGATAGGGGATGATGAGGGTATAGGAGTGGGTGTGGTTAGTTTGAGAAAGGCCCAATGATTTCAACCTAAGAAGGGACCTGAATTCCAGGAAGAACAGGTGCCCACCAAGAATGTCCATAGAGAAGAACTGGCCCATTTCCACAGGCCGCTGGCCAGTCGGCAAGAGCAAGTCATCTTCCTTCAGAACTGTGTAGAGCAAAAGACCCCAAGCAGCCATCAACTGGGCCTCAGAACCCTACACCAGCAGGACGCCACCTCCTCTCACTGTGGCAATGCAGCTATGACGACCAGCTTCTAGAAACACTCGTCCTCTCTCCAGCAGAGTGTGCAACAGGGCAACCTGGGGACAGATGCCAGCTGCTCCCGTAGACATGTGTCATCAGGAGCTCCAGGAGGGCTAAAGCTCTCTCAGTTTGGAGGTGGGATGCCTGGGAGCAGGGTCCCCCGTGGTGGGGTTCTGGTGAGGGGCCTCTTCCTGGTGGCCAATGGCCTCCCTCTCCCTGAGTCTCCACGTGGTCATCCTTCAGTATGTTCAAGCACAAAGAAAGAGTGAGTTCACGGATATCTCTTCTTTATAAAGACAGTACTGCTTCAGGATCAGAGCCCAAACCTGTCCTTATTAACCCTTCTCAACCTCCCATCGTGCAACTCGGAGTGAGGGATTATTGTAGCTAAATAATTGCAAAGAGGGGAGGAGAAATGAGGACTGAGGAAAGGAAGGGTGCTCCTGACTATTTCAGGTCTTAAGAGAGCCCTTTCTGCCTGCATGGCCACCTGCCACATCTTATTCTAAACTTCTCACAGGAAATGTCTTTCACCAACTCCACTCCTTGGCCTCCACACCAAGGTCTGAGTCTCTCTGGTCCTAGGGGCAGCCAGCCGCTGGCAGGGACAATACTTGGTTTTTCTGCAGAGGAGTCTTTGTCCTCTGGCTCCTTTTGGATTCGCATTGGCTTCTCTGAGGATGGATTCCCCTTTGTGACGTCCTCAGGGTCCCTCCCGCTTCAAAAGCACGACATCGTAAAAGAGCCACATGATTTCCCAATGAAGTTAGCCTGGCATGTATCCCAAAATAACCGTTTTCCCCGATATACTAGACAAGTTTTACATGGTGATGAGATTGCCATTCAAGTACCATGTGCATTTTGTCATGGCTGTACAATATTAATATGATCTATTGTGGTTAGCATGTTTAAAGACCTAAGAAAACTACTCTTTTAATAAGCTAACATGGAGTTTTAGTGAGAAAACCTGCTGTATCTCAGTTGTGAAATTAAGTTGAAAACTTCACAGGCAACTCAAGGACTCAGGTATGTGTTGGGAAATGAATGTTTTTTTTATAGGGATTGTCCATTTCCATTTAATCATTAAAAAAATTGAGTTTTGTTGGGAGGTCCTGGGAACTCCATTGTGTCAGCACAGGAAGGAAGGCAGGGAGATTCTCATTCGACTTCCAGGGATAAGGGTAGCATCTGGGTTTGGGAGGTCAAGAGTGATCTATGAGCCAGGAGAGTGGATCACACCTATTATTCCAGCAACCTGGGAGGCTGAGGCAGGAGAATCACAAGTTTCAAGTCAACCTCCAAAACTTAGTGATATCTTGTGACAAAAAAAAAAAAAAAAATAAATGAAATAAAAATAAAAGGGCCAGGGAATGTGGCTCAGTGATAGAGCATCCTTGGATTCAATCTCTGTTCCTCAAGTGCGCACGCGCACGCGCACACACACACACACACACACATATACACACACACACGTACAAACAATGCCTGAGTAGCACAGCTCCTTCAGCTTCTGCTGAGGATCTTCAGTTACTGGGAGATCATGGTAACATCACTGAACCACTGGCATCACCAGCAAGTGGAAGACTCAGTTCTCTGCGGAGAAGAATTTTTCTCTGCACCAAAACAGTTCATCTGCATTTTGACTAATTCCATAGATTTCATGGGTGGATTAAACTACTTATAACATTCCAAGAGTGAGGGGCAATACTTAACCCAAAGTGGGGAGAAGAAGAATTTCAAAGTAGGACAGAGGAAATTGCCAAATGGCGAATAGAAGATTTTTAAATTTTAACAACAAAATGTATCAAGACTGTCTTTTATTATATGTTCTACATTATTGGTTCAAATTTTATAGAAACTCATAAACCTGCTATATAAAAGGTGGGTCTAGATGTGTTAAATATCCATCATAAAGAAGGGTAATAGATAGGCATCCAGTGTTTTTCCTTAATGGAGAAAGAAAATAATTTCTTCCACATTATTTTTAGCCCATTTTTTATAGGACTAAGAAATTAAGTGATGATCCAGTTGTGAAGCTAGACCTGACTGTGTGTTCCATTGCCTGAAAGTGCTACCAGGCTGCACCAGCACCTGGTGACTTACCACCAGACCACAGAGTGTGACAGTCCCAGCCACTTTCCTTCAGAATGTCAGACACTAAAGGTAGAGTGCACTTTTGTGGCTAAGGGTGAGTACATATTAAACAAGTCTATAAGACCTCTTTAATTTATCTTTGGTGACTGTAGCCACTTCTCTTTGATTCTTTTAGCAGCACTAACAGGAGTGATTGCCCTTAGCACTTCTCTGTAGACAAAAACTGTTGTGATCACAGAGGTCCCCTTTGTGAGTGACTAAATTCACAAAGCAGCTGCAAAAATATGGAAACAACTTTAGGAACTTGAGCAACTGAAGTGTTGAATAATATTTCTTCCAAAGATAAGAAATGATAAGGACAGTCTCTATATTTTTAAATCAAACATTTTGTCTTGATATAATAGTAGATTTATATAGTTATAAGAAACATTAGAGACTCTGCATTACTTTTGCCTACTTTGTCAATATGGAAATATATTGAAAATCATAGCACAGTGGTACCAACCAGGTGCTGATGCTGGTGCATTCAAGACACCACGTTCCCCACCAGAGCCCCCTGTCGAGACCATGTCCTCTTCCTTCCCACCCACCTGCTTCTTACTCCCTAGCAACAAAAATCCATTCTCCACTCCTAAAATTACAACCTTTCAGGAATGGAGCCTGATGGAGTTGTACTGCAGGGAACTTTGAGTATCAGCTTTTTTGTTTTAATCAGCATCTTTCTCTGGACATCAATCCAGGCTGTTGATGTTTCAATACTTCACTCTATTGCATCGTTGGGGAGGATGCCATATGTTAAAAGGTACAACCTTTATACTTTTTAAGTTCTGTAGTCAATTTGAGCAATTGTAAGAAAACAGAATAAAGCAAAAAAAGAAAAAAAAAATTCCTGAGTTGGGCAGATGGCAGAACCAAAACAAATTCCGAGGACTCCAAGTCACAACACGACCTGACAGCCTTTGTAGGAGGGGCAAGGGCAGGGTAGAGACAACTTAATCGTGGCCAGCTTGGATGGTTGATGGGTTACAGAACCTCCTGCAATTAACTAAAGCTCAAGTAGGGTCATCCAACTCCATAATGGTTGGGTCAGCATGACGTTTTGGTCCAAATAAATGGCCTCCTACAAATTTTAATCAAACATAGTATCCATACAGCACACCGGGTTTAACCCTGACATGCTGCAGGAACTCTGAGCAGCACAAGATATTCTGCACTCAGCTGCCATCCACAGGAGCACACTTGCTGTTGGGTGTGACAACTGCAGGTCTAGTTGTGGAGGAAACCATCAAACTCTCCTCTGGAAGCTGCTCCATTTCAGCTTCCCAGAGGCGGCCCTGGACCAGCGCTCCAGCTCCTCAGAGTCCTGGTGCTTGATGTGTGGTGTCACTGGTTCTTGTTCAGGAGACACATGGTGTGCAGACATTTCTCCATGATTGTTGCTTCTCTTTGCATCCCTTTAACACTCCTTTCCGGAGCCATGTTTTTAATTTGATGAGGTCCCCTGGGTATTAACTTTAAGAACACTTTGTCTTTCTCTCAATGCCAAGACTTTCTATGTTTATTTTTTCAATAGATTAATAGTTTTATATTATCTACTTAAATCTGTGATAAGTTTTATCTAAGTGATGAGTAAGAGGTGGGATTTACATCAAGATTTTGTACAGTGTTCCCTAACGTGGTGCGGTGCTCCAGCACTTGTTGAAAGTGTTCTTCTTCCTCTGCTGAATTTTGCTTTCTTTGGGACACTGTGTGTGGGGGGGTCAGTTTCAGTTCTCTCTTCTGGTCCTCTTTTTCCTTGATTTCTTGGCCTATCTCTTCACCAATGCTTAGCTCCTGCTTATTAAACTGACATAGTAGGCCTGCATTTTTGGCAGCAATATTCCTTCAATTTGGTCTTAATTTTCAGGATTCCTTTTTAAAACTCTTCTATTTTTCATATTTATTTTTAAATAAGCTTTTATACTATCCTGATGGACTTTTGATAGGAGTGAGATTATATTAATAGATCAATTTGAGAAGAACTCTCATTTTCACTGTTGAGTTTTCAAATCCATGAATGTAGGGTATCTCTATTTATGTAGGTCTTTTTGAATTTCCTTTATCTTTTAAAGTTGTAGCATACATGTTTCCTAACCCATTTTGTTAAATCTATCCCTAAGTATATAAATGATTCTTCTGAGTGACTATAAATGCCATTGCTTTTTAATTCTCAGTTTCAACATGTTAAATATTTAAATATTAGTATGTGTGAATATGTTGTTTCAGGTTTATATGTTGATCTCTTCTCCATCTACCAAACTCATTTCAGTTTTGATGTTTTTTTTATTTCTTTCCTTTCTTTTTCTTTTCTATCTTCTTTCTTTTCTTTTTCTTTCTTTCTTTTTCTTTCTGCATATTTCTTAGGATGTTTGACATGGACAGTCTCGCCATCTGCAATCAGGGATGGGCTGACCTCTTCCTTTGCAAGTATGTGTGCTGCATATCATTTCTTTTTCTTGCCTTATTGCTGCTTGGCTTTGTGAGTTCATGTCCTCTGCTACATCTGGGAAGCTTTCAGTCATTATTTCTTAGACAAATCTTTCACAGCTCCTTTCTACTTGCCTTCTGGGACTCTAACACTGTGCAGTTGTACCTTTTGTCTGAGTCCTGAGCTCTATTCCTTATCTGCACTCAGTTGGGTCTGTCAGCTATGGGTTTTTTTGTTTTGTTTTGTTTATTTGGATGGGGGAAGTTATTTTGATCTATGGTTTTCACCCTTATCCCTTGTCATCACTATATATTATGAAATCTGTCTAGGAACCTCCTTCCTTCCCTCCCTCCCTCCCTCCCTCCCTCCTTTCCTTCCTTCCTTCCTTCCTTCCTTCCTTCCTTCCTTCCTTCCTTCCTTCCTTCCTTCCTTCCTTCCTTCCTTCCTTCCTTCCTCCTCTTTCTTCCTTTCTTTATTTCTTGTACCAGTGATTGGATTCATGGGCATTTAACCACTGAACAACATCCACCGCATTTTGGTTTTTTTCATATTTCATTTAGAGACAGGTTCTCACTGAGTTGCTTAGGGCCTTATTGAATCTCTAAGGCTGTCTTTGAACTTGCAATACCCCTGCCTCCACCTCCCAAGCCTCTGGGAATACAGGTGTACACCACTGCATTGGCTATTGTCTTTCTGATTTTTTCAATTATAAAATTTTTCACTTCTATATTTTTCATATGCTTCTTCTTTATAATTTCATTTTAATTAATTAATTAATTAATTTAGCTCCAATGTTCTGTCTATTCATTTGCTTTGGGATGATTTGCTTGTAAAAATTATTTCCGAGTGGTTGCTTTAAAACTCAGATGATTTGAACAGCAGATTTATCTTGGGGTCAGCACCCATGGATTGGCTTC
The DNA here is from genome assembly GCF_052094955.1 of Ictidomys tridecemlineatus. Classification (NCBI taxonomy): domain Eukaryota; kingdom Metazoa; phylum Chordata; class Mammalia; order Rodentia; family Sciuridae; genus Ictidomys; species Ictidomys tridecemlineatus. The sequence goes on from NC_135489.1 coordinate 5,708,329, forward strand.
TTCTATTAAAGCCTGTGAATGTCCTCGTTCTTGTTATAATGAGTAATTTCCTTATAGTGTGGAGGGTGTTTTAGTTATCGTATCCGGGAACTCTGTGTCCCATCTAAATTATACTTTGTGTATTTTGACATGGGACATCCTGTCGAGGTTTAGCACACATATGTTTGGCTGTGGGCTGTGGATCCAGGGGCAATCTAATTAGCTTTGAGACCCACTATCTGTCAGCGTGGACTCTCCTTGGACTCTGCTGGCACTGTGTGTGGGATGAAGAGGAGCTTGCTCATGCCAGGTGACCTGTGGCCCCAGCTGAGGAAAGAGTCCACATCCTGGGTGACTGAGGGTGCTTCGTGGGGCAGAGCTTGCTCTTGGTGGATGCCCCTTGCCAATAGACTGTGGCCCCTGGGTGGGGAGGAGAGTCTTGGGACCAGTTGTCCTGTGTGGAAGGAGCCTTCGATGGGCTCTGGTCGGTCCAGTTCTGCTGTTGAGATTCTGTGGCAGAAATGAGCTGCCCATCCCTCATCTGTTGCTTGCTTGTGGGGAGAAGAAAGGCTAGGAAATGCTGTCCTTGCTCACCTCCCCTGTTGGGTGGTGGCTGTATGATGTCTGGTCCCTGTGAGGTTACTCCAATGTCCCTAACCTCCCTCTCTCCAAATTCAGAGTCCTACTTCCCTTGTCTCTTTTTTTCTGTTTCTTCTAGGTTTATATTTTTGTTTAGCAGGGAGTAGCAGGTAAACAAGAGTCTACACAATTATGTCCAGATTGGAAGTCCAGTGTAGTTTTACAAGGTCTTTCTATGGCATAATCTCACATGGCACAATTATGTGTCAGCCTTGAATGTGTTCTAAGAAGGGATGTCTTTTTTTGTGAAGCTGCACATGGATATAGTTATGGTCCTAAAATATGGTCATGTACTAGAAACTTTGGAGTAAGTGCTATAGAAAGTTTCAGAGTATATGCAAATGCTCATCTTGCACTTGTGAAAATTATGTTTATTAATACAGGTTTTTATATAACTGTCCTTTAGATTTTACCATGCCTGGTGATTCATCATTGTGACATATCACAGCACAGCTGGTTGCCAGGAGTGACATTATAGCAAAGATTTATATAAAAAATCTAAAAGTTATGCAGCTATGATGCTTCTACTCCACGGGTAGCACCATCAATACTCACATTTAAGATAATGGCTCTGAGGAAAAAAGTTCCACAAAGAAAAGCTATAGTAATGAAATTACTTGTCTCTGACATTCTAGCAAAGGAAACATGACTATAAAATTTGTATCTAAAAATATCCACTGTCCTCAAATAGTTACATTTGAAAGTGAATTGTCAGTTAATGAAGGTCTTTTGTGGAGGGGCAGAGAGTTCATACAATTGTTAGTAACCTTTGTAATTACCCAAAGATAATGTCATTTAGTGATTACTAATTTGACTTTCTAAATCATTAAGTTGTTTCAGTTTATTGTAATAAAAATATCATTTGGTTTGGACTATATTTACTATTTGGTTGATGATTAGAAGTTATTAAATTTATGCTCAAGTGATCCTGTATTTAATGATTGTTGTAGAAAAGAGTAAATATGGATTTTTCTTCCCATTACCTTCAAGTAAACTTTGATCAGAAGATTTTTCTACACATGTCTGTATATATTCATACTGTTTCTTTGACTACGTGTTCAAAGCCAACATGATAGAAGAGGAAGACTCAGATCTTAGTATACTTCTAGCTTTCAGGACTTTTCCTTTAATGTCCCATGATTAATACATAAACAAGTATTTTAGTCCAGAAATTTCACAAGAGGTCTAAGAAACCCCAGGTTATCTTTTTTTATTATTCCTTTCATCCACATATGTGAATTGAAAAAACAATTTAAATGGTTATATTGGCACATATGATTAAAACGAAAGAAGAAACTATATGTTATTTCTGACTTATACACATAATTATTTATTCATCCAATAATTCCTAAACTTTAAACTTTGAAATGCCTTCAAGATGACCTGTTTTATTGTACTGACTCCCAGGAGCTCTGGAATAAGATTCAGAACAGTGCTGTAGTGAGAATCCATGATGTACCTGCTGAGGTTTCTGGCCCTCCATCTCAATTTTGTTGACCACTCCTGTGCCTGTGATGTGTCGGTCTGTGTGGAATAGAGGCAGATATTATGCTGGGCCTCTGTGAGCATCATTTAATTTTCTAAACCAATCTCCATTTTGAAAAGAATGACACATACTCATTAAGGTTTACTAAGATTAGAGACCTGTTATCTAATTTAATTTCTACATTTCCATTTTGCTTACGAGAGTTAAATTTTATACTATAAAATATTATTTCAACAATATTATACACATTTCTTAAAAAACTCAAAACAAACTTCACAGTATCTGGATGCAAATTCTCCCAATGCTAATACCATGGAGGGAAGATCCTTTCCTGCTGCTGTCACCATCCAGGGGCTTCTAGTATGGCGGCCAGAAGTTGCAGAAAGCATCCAGAGGATGCCATTGGGTAAGGGCATTGAGGACAGAGGCAAGGTTGTGTGGTAGAACAGGCACTAAATTTCAATTTCAATTTCTTCTTCGATATCTCTGACCAAAACTAGAAAAATACTTTAACTTAGCTTTCATATAAGTAAAAATGGTGTGACCACTACAATGACTATATGCAAGACCCCTCCGCACAACATTCTTATGCTAAAACCCTAACATCAGGGGTGGTGAATTCAGGATGAGGACCCCTAACAGGGAAGTGGTCATGAAGGTGGAGGTTTCATCACTGGGACTAGATAGACCCTTTGCCCTCTGCCATCTGAGCACACAGCCCTGAGAGGAGAGACTCATCAGAGCATGTCTGCTTGGCCTGGATCCTGGAGTTGCCTGCTGTCAGAACAGTGAGAAGTAAATTTCTGTAACTTCAGGCCTCTCGGGCTATGATATTTTGTCTTAGCAACCTAGTCAAGCTCATGCAAAATGTTAAATCTTCTTGACTCTGTAATGATCGGGAGTATCTAATCCAAAATAAATAAATAGAGAGTTATGGATTTTAATAATAAATATGTTCTCCAGTGTGAGCTCTAGTGATCAGCAAGCAGTTTTAGCCATGAGCATGAGTTTTGATCAAGATAGAATTCATGGATCTAAGGATTATAAGCCAACCTTCTAATGTCAAACATAGAATTTCTGAAATATTTTTATTGAATTATTAAGTTTTGCTTCATTTAGAAAACATCATAAAACTGGAAAAAGTGCAAAATATTTCAATATTTTTGAATAAGTATTGTAAAAATAGTTAAGTAAGTATAATATTTAGAGATGACATGACAAAGAGGCACATGGCATAAGATAATCACAGGTTATGACTATATTTTAAAACAAAAATACATTGACTTTTTTCCAGTAATATCATTTTTCAAAAAAATCTCATAGTGTTATGAGTTGATGAAAAATTATGTAAAATAATATATTTTCACCCAATTTGATTTAGTTTTTATAGCTGAATCAAGTGCTTGAGTCAGACTTCTTTGGTAAAAATAAAGATACATTTCTCTCTGAAGTTTGTAAATTTCAAAATTAGTTAAAGAAACATCAAACTTCTCAAAATGCCCTTTATAAGAGCCACTTTATTGCTACAATAAAACTTTTCCTCCCATGACTTTCTTGCTACTGTTAAATTGTATCTTCTCCTTGTCAAATAATGCCCAATATCAAGTTTAGGATATGTAAAGAATTTTATTTATTTATTTACTTAATCTTTCTTTGGGGGAGGGGTAGGGAACACCAGAGCTCTGTACCAGTGAGCTACAGTATCCTTAGCCTTTTTTATTTTGCTTTTATTTGGACAGAGTCTCATTAAATGCAGAGGTTGGCCTGGAACTTGCGATCCTACTGTCTCAGTAGGATTGGCATTACAGCTATGTGCCACCATCTTGGCCTGAGTTTTTACTAAGTACAAGCAAATATTAATACATGTAGGTAATTGTGTATATGATTATATATTTGTATATATATGAATCATCTATTTCTAAAAAATATATATGTATACTTTTATGAATCTTGCTATTTTTCAATTAGCTATTTTGTTGTTGCTGTTGTGTTTTTGAACCAAAGCGTGTTCAACCACTGAACCACATCCCTAGACCTTTTTATTTATTTATTTATTTGAAACAGTGTCTCACTAAGTTGCTTAGGGCCTCCCTACGTTGCTGAGTCTGGCTTTGAACTTGGGATCCTCCTGCCACAGCCACCCATTTTGCTGGGATTACAGGTGTGGGCCACCACTTTGGCTCAATTAATAAGCTATTTTTGGAAAACAGGTTTAGGTAAGAATATTTCTATATACTTACACTCCCACGTTTCTTTTCTCCTCATACTCTCCCTATAATAAACTCTTGCATGAGTCTGCCACATTTTACAAAATATCGATGTATTTTTAACTCAAGTACATATTCTAAATCAGAGTTCAGTCCTTGCCTTGTGCCAGCCCATGGGTCTTGAGAAATGCACAGTGTGGTACCTGCAGCATCAGATAGCAGTTTCACTGACCTCCGAGTCTCATGTGCTGCATTGATTCCTTTAGTCCCTTTACCCACTGAACAGCCCTCAGCCACCCATCTGTTTTACTGTCTCTAAATTTGTCTTTTCCAGAAATTCATAGATTTGCAATCACAGAGTATATAGCCTTTTCAAATTAGTTTCTTCCTCTTAACCACTTGCTTTTCTTGCCTATCATTTTTGTTCCTTCTTAGTTAACTTATCACTGAATTATCATTCTTTGGATGGACTACCATTTGTTTATCCATTTACCTGTTAAATTGTCCCTTGGTTGCTTCCAGTGGTTGTCAATTATTAACATTGATATGCAGATTTTGGGGTGGGATTTTCAACTCTTTTGAGTAGACAACCAACAAATAACTGACAGTGGGATTGTTGGATTTTATGGTAAGAACATGTTGAATTTTGTAAGAAACTCCAAACTCTCCTCCTCAGTGATGGACTGTTTCCTTCCCCACCAATGCTCGTCAGCATTTGGCATCATCAGCATTTTGGATTCTAGATGCTCTCATGATGCTTAGGGGAATCTCACCGTTGTTTTAATTGGCATCTCCCTAGCAGCATATAGTGTCAGATAATGAATTGTCATCTGTAGATCTTCCTTGGTGAGGCATCTGTGCAGATATTTTGCTCACTTTTAGTTGGACTACTTGTACTCTTAGTATTGTGTTTTAAGAGGCTTTGTATATTTTGCCCATCCTTCATCAGAAACGTGCTTTACAAAGACATTCTCACAGTTGTGACTAGTCTTTTCATTCTCAGAACAGTGGGTTTAACAGAGAAAAGTTTTAAAAATTTGCCTTCACAACCCCCCATCCCACTTTGGCAAGGATCATGCTTTAGGTGTTGTATCAAAAACCTGAAATTACAGCTAAATAGCGATAAGTCCCATGACACCGAGAGGTTTTCCTACTTTATATAAATTTTATGTGTAGTTCTATAAACTATTTCTGATTTATTTTCACTATATCTTATCACTTCTTCCTTTTATTCTTTTAATCATTTTCTTATATATTTCCATTTTCCTCTCTCCTCCTCCTCCTCCTCCTCCTCCTCCTCCTCCTTCTCCTCCTCCTTCTTCTTCTTCTTCTTTTTGGAGGGGATTTAACCCAGGAGTGCTGAATGATCTCCCCGTCTTAAAATAATGTGTGTGTGTGTGTGTGTGTGTGTGTGTGTGTGTATAATATATATTTATATAATATATAAAATATATATAAAATATATTTTATACAGGTCTTGCTAAGTTACTGAGGCTGTTCTCACATATGAAGTTTTTCTGTCTCAGTGACCCAAGTTCCTGGGATTACAGGCTTGCATCACCTTGGTTTTGTATAGTCAAAACTATTTTTTTTCCCTCTAAACTGTGTATTGCGGTATTCTGTATCACATATAGTTCATGTAATAATTTTATTGTCATTCTTTCCTCAATAATGAGTAATTCTTTTTTATTTTTCATCTTCAGTCTGAATGTTCTCAAAGAAAATAAAATGTTTTAACTCATATAACACTGGCGATTTTTATTCCCTGACATCACTATTCTATAGTTCATTATGTTGCTAGCTGAGAATGTTATCTTTACTATTTCTACTTGTTCAAGTTTAAACTTTTCTTTAGGACTTAATGCAATAGTAGTTACTATAATGGTGATTTTTACTTATTTAATGTAATAATGAGTATTCCATATTCTTGGAAAACAAGAATAAGGGTTTTCAATTATATAGACCCTGCATGATCTAAGTTTTTATATTATATTTTAACTTGATTTGATTCTGTGCAGAACAAATTCAGTTCTGCTACTGTAATACTAATACAGAGATCTTCCATCTCTTTTTGCTTACATGACATGTAGTGGTAGTTTTCTTATTTAGATAGAGCTGTGCGTGGTTATTGTAGCTTCATGGAGAACTGCAGATTTTAACATAATACAATGTTTATCACTTAAACATTTTCTTTTGCAATTATTAGATGTGGCTTTGTGCCTCTTTTTATTTTTGACCTTCTGAATCAATCTACATTTGGGATATAATAGTAAATTAACTTCATTTTTTTTTAATCTAGGTGAGGTTGTTTTCTATTTATTATTGTTTCATAAGTATAGACTCAACTTTTTATATTTTATTCAATTCCTTGCTTTTAATGTATATTTTTAGTACACGGTCTTTCCTTCATGTTCAAACATTATTTGCTGAGTGTCCTCTCTTTATCTCTTATTTTAAGTAGATTACAATTTTGTTCAAAACTTTATTGAACATTTTTAGTGCTCTTAACCCTGAAGGATACCTACAAATTCCCAATTATGAATAGTAACATTATCAAGACCTATGATTCCTCTTTAACTTTGCTTTTCCAAATCATCAAGATTGTCACCATTACAAACCAGATCGTTGTCTTTATACCATGTTTACAACTCCCTGCTGTTACAAAGTGACGATCAGTAATTCATTTGCATCCATACTTTTACTTTCCTCTTTTACTTTTGTTCTTTTGTGATCTGTGCCCCTTCTCCCCCGAACTCAGGCAAGTCCCCTTCCCTTCTGCTCTGTACATGTCTGCAGTGGCTCAGGCTCCCCATGACTTAGCTCAGGCTCTCCATGACTCCTCTACCCCCGGTTTCCTGAAGGGCGTCTTACTGAATCATATTGATCTCCTACTAATGTTCCTCAAGTGAGTGCAACTTTAAAATGTCGATACCTTGCATAATTAGGGGGAGGCTGGGGGACACAAAGCTGGATGCTGGCTCACGCCTGGCTCCTAAGGTACCCTGCAGATGGAATTCCGCTAACATTGAGCAGGACCAAGCATGTATCTGGGCCTGCTATTGACTGCCATGTCATGACTGCATTCTCTGTCCACCTGCAGAAGAACAGATGCTTCCTCATTAAATCCCCGCGTTTCTATTTTGTTCATGTCTAAATTGTGAATTTTAGGAAGATTTTGCCTTTAAATGTATAGATCCAAACTTTTCTTATTTTAGGGACTGTGCTTGAATCACAACTGGAATATCTATTCATTACTTATTACTTTCACTTATATGTGATTCCAATTCTCTGCACATTGTCTTTTTCATTTCTTCCCTGTCTATACTTTAAATCACATTAGTCTTCCTTTATTCCAACTCGATTTATTTATACTTCCTCATTTATATCCTCTATGCCCCTCAAGTCTTTTCTAGTCTCTTGTGTCTATTCCTCTGTATATTTTTGCTTTTCCTTTTTTTATTTCTTTCATTAATTTTACTAAAGTAATTTTTATTTTTCAATTGCCATTTTTCCCCCCTGGATTTTTTCTATTTTTCCTTAGAGTAGATTTCTATCAATGATCTTCTGGTAGATTTTTTTTGTGTGTGACTCATTACAGGAGTAATTGCTTATTTTAAATGAGTATGATCAGGATTGAGTTAATACCTCTACATTTTGCCATTATAATGGCATATATTTGCCATTGTTTATTTTTCTACTTATTTGCAATTATAACGCTAGGGAAGTTGATCAAAGACCCTTCTGTTTCCTCCAATGTCCCTGTGTTACACTGTGTCAACAGGGGAAGCTAAGAGGACCCTGTGAGGTTGGGAGAGAGCAGTGAGCCTCTCTTCCACTTTGCTTTCTGGCGCTCGTGTCTGCTTGCAGTTCCTCAAAGATCTCACTGCAGCAACCCTTCACCACAGCAGCAGGTCCTTCCCAGGGAAGCTCTTGACTTCACTTGAGTTAATGACACATTTTAAAGCCTGTGGAACCAGCCCACCTGCCCCTTCTACACACACAGCCCACTGTGTTCACCCCACACTGGCTGGTGCTGCTTTTCCCAGGCCTGATCTCCAGGGTTTGGGGACTGTTCCTCTAAATGCCCAGTTTTAATATTTCCAGATTTTTCCCTTTGTTTCTTCAGTCCAAGAAGATACTGAGTGTAATAAGATTTTATAATTGACAGCAATACTAAAACTCATTGGTGGGATTCTGCTTTTACTTAAGATGTCAGAGCTGCATGAGAGCATCCTCTCATTGATGAGATGAAAGAAATATCCCATAACCAATGAAATAATAACTTCTCTTGAGTCCATTAGGGAGTTGAGTCACAGGCAACCAGGTGGGCTGAATTTTAAAATGCAGCAAGCCTCTAAGGGGACACTGGTGATGTTTCATCTTTGACAGAGCAAGAGAAGCAAGCGACTGCCATCAAAGTAGGCAAGAGGACTGCTAATATTTTAATGAAATTTTCATAGTCATGTGGGACTCTCATGATGGTTTAGAATCTCTGGGAGATCCTGGCACAAAAGAAGTTTTCAGTGAATTGCAAGCTCTTTTCCAAGGACCCAAATGCTCAGGATAAAGTCCTTGGGGGAGGTTCAGACTTGAAATTGTCCAATTTGGTGGAATATAGGCGTGCAAAAAAAAAAAAAATCTACGCTCTTCCTTTCATTTCAAGCAAAGTCTTAAGCCTCCTGGGGATAGATAGAAAATATTTCATTCTCCAGAGTCTATCAAATATCACTGGCTTCCTGTTGGTTAAGTGGAAAGAGGACTTCATGCTCCGGAGGAAACCAGGAAGCCACTGGCCCCTACACCTGCTTGTGTTTTTTCTCTTTTGGTGCTGGGGATTGAAGGCAGCTGTTCTTTACTATTGAGCCGCATCTCCATTCCTTTTTGATTTTAAGGCAAGAATTGTTGAACTGCTGACATTGTCATTTAACTCGTGTTCTTCCTGCCTCAGTCTCCAAAATTGTTGGGATTATAAGAATCTATCCCTGGGTCTGGCTGGTGTCCAGCTCCTGTCCTTTATCCACTCAAAAGCAGCAGAAACCTTCCTGCCCCCAGTTCAAGCAGCCATACCCCACCTTATTAGGAGAAGGAAAAGAAATGCTGCTTCAGACAGGAGAGCTACAGCCAAGACGCTCAGGCCCCGCATCCCACCCTGGAAGAAAACAGAGTGTGCACACAGAAAGGCCTCCTTTTAAGTGAGCAAGCTACTGTTTAGTCTTTATAAATATCTGATTATTGTGTATAAAAGAAAATATCATCTTTATTGGGAAAAGACTGTAACTGAACTGTGGGTGTGTATATATATATAAAATATTAAAAATACAACAGTGAAATAAGTGATTTCGGCAGGATTAAATGAAATTTCTATTGTGAAAAACTAATTTCCCAAATCATAAATTCACTTTGTGATTTGCTACAAACAATAAGGTGTTTTCCCAGATTCTCTCATGGCTTTCTGCATCCAGAACTATAAGTTTCAAATGTGTCAAATGGGGGTAAAAAAAAGAGGGAGAGAGAGAGGGAAACTCTTAATGATGGTGCCACTGTTGGAAGAGCAGGATGTGCTTTGCACGTCTGGACAATCAGTGGGACCCTGGAACAGGGGTTGTCATGATCTGCCTTTTCCGAGGGTCGTGCCACCTGGGAGGAATGGAGGGAGCTGTTGCTTTCTTGATGTAGGTAACGAGACCAAACAGAATTAAAGGGTATTCTGGGACAGGAGTCAACAGTGGAGAGAGCAGCTTTGACAGCCACTGTGGTTACAAAAATTTCCACAGACATTGATCCTATGGTTTTGCAAGTCAGTCATTCTACCAGGTTTTGTCAAGAATGTAGCTTTTCAAAAAATAGCATTCCTGTCCAGTTCTATTTTCACTGGGGTCACCTATCTATAGAAATAATTATTTAATGTATTTACCTTATATTTACATAGAGATTGGCAGATTGCAATATTTCCTGATGCTATGTAATGTCATTTTATGTGCATGACAATACTGTCAGGCTCTCATTATGGACAATGTGAAATGTGACTTTTAGATATATGAAATGATTTCCTCAGTTCCCATGATCTGTAAGTGCTTAAGATAGAACGAGTGGCCACTTTTCTGTCTCCTGCCTGACTTCCCAAGGAAAGTACAATGTTTCAGTCAGCTTTTTCACTGCTGTGACTAAGAGACTTGATAAGACCAACTTTAGAGCAGAAGAAGTCTATTTGGGGGATCACAATTTCAGATGTCTCAGCCAGACAGCTGGCTTCATTCCTCAGGGCTCAAGGTCAGGCAGAACATCATGGCGGAAGAGTGTGGTGAAAGGAAGCAGTTTACATGGTGATCAGGAAACTGAGAGAGACTCCACTCACCAGATACAAAAATGTCTACCTCAAAACCACGCCCCCAGTGCCCCACTCCTCCATTCACACCCTGCTTGGATTAAAGCTCTCATGATCCCACTGTTTCTCTTCTAAATCTTCTTACGTGATATCTCTCACCCATGAGCCTTTGAGGGACACCTCACATCCAAATCATAATATATGGCATGCTTGGTGTCCAGTACTTCTGTGGTTTGAATGTACATAAGTTAGAGAAATCTGAGCAGGTGATTTATATCAGGTATGCCATGATAGTAATTCTCTCTGCCCCTCAGTTGCACTAAGTATTCTTTACCAAAATTATTACTTTGCCTTTGGTAGACTTTGACTTTAGCTACATAAGACAAAATATTTGCATTCACATTAATGAAGGCATGCAAATAGAATGGTTTTTAGAAAGTTGACCCTCAAGACCAATCAAGTTAGCCCAATGGGCAGAATACTTTTCATGCACAATTACCTATTTGTATATTGTCCCCACTTTTTTGTTGTTGGTAGATTATATTGATTTTCCTAGTAATTCATTATCAAACAAGAAAAATTCATTAGTATTCAGTAAGTGTTTTGTCTGTATTCTTTATGTAAGCAAATATACAATAAATGTACATTAATAAACAGGATCTCAATAAGGGTCTGAAGGTCATTTACAAAAAAATTACAAGGTCCTTTAACAGGTAATTTGTGGCAAATCTTTAAACTTAGAAAACTACTGTGATATTTGTAGTTATGCTTCAGGTACTTTATGGATGTCAACAGCTCACATCCCTTTAGGTAGGAATGAAAAGACATGTTACTTTAACAACATTTTCTAACACTTAAGTCTCTCTATAAAATTCAATTTTTCCCATAGAGAAGGTCACTAAATCAATTTTATTTAGAAATCAAAACTACTGATAGTTAAAGAAATTACATGTACACAAAATGAATTTCAAAAAATTTGCTTGTAATCAAGATCAATAAACAGGGATTGGGATATGGCTCAATGGTAGAGTGTTTATCTGGCATGTTCTAGGACATGGGTCTGATTCCCAGTACTACAAAACAAAACAAAACAAACAAAAAATTAATAAACATTCTACCACAAAGTATAATTCCTCCCAAATCATCAATTATTAAAAAGCATCCATTTATTCATGAAAAAGATATATGTAAGTTCATATGCATTCCCAACAGATGTGGGCACCCACCATCCATGGCAGAGTAAACGAGCATAACATCTTGGGCACTAATAAAGCTGTTAGACCACCTCATGTACTTGCAGACTGTAACAATCCGTTATCACATGGAGGAGGGTTGAATCGCCCAGTGTAAAGCTAAAATTAAATATATATATATATATATATATATATATATATATATATATATATATATATATATATATATAAGAGCCCCAGCAGAGCTGTTTGAATCTGGCCCTGGAGATGTGCTGTCCTTGACTCTGCAAGCACATTATATTAGCAACTGACACTGCAAGGCACAGCTATGTGAGGCACAGGGTTATGTTGGTGATAGAAGGGCATCATCCGTGAGAGTTCAAGTGCACTAAGGTATAGATTCATGGCTGATCATGTGTGAAATCAAGAATTTGATCGGTGGTGGTGGAATTTGGACAGATAATTTAAGAAATAGTTTAGATGAATTTATTTAAATAGTTTGTTCTGATTGTTGTCTTCATGAAACTAACCAGCTATTGCTTATGGCTTCTTCCTCCTAGAAATAGGTACATATGGATGCTTATATACATATTTGTATGTGTGTGTGTGTGTGTGTGTGTGTGTGTACACACATGTGTGCACATGCCCTTGTAGACGTGTACAGACACATGTTTTATGTCCTTTTGTAAAGACAGGTGCACACGGATGGTGCATTTCAGAACCACATCTTACCTGATTACACATCTTCCTTGTGTTCATTAAGTACATAAATGAGAGAGAGAGACTATCTGCAACTCAATCAAAGAGTAACAACTGGAATAAATATTCCATATTTACCAGTTTTTAGATCCATAAATGTCTCCATTTCTATATTTCATGTTTTCTTCTAAGGTTTTATTTATCTTATGTAACAATTCTTGCCACTTAATTTTTTTGTTTTTTTTTTCTTTGTTGTGCTGAATTTTTGTTTCTAAACAGACTTGGAAGAAGTGTCCTATAATAGGCTCAGATCATTTTTCTTCTACAAATGCACAACAGTTATTGACGGTAATCCCTGTATATATATATAAATCCCTGTATATATATATATATATAAATATGGAACCATACAGTGGACAAGAGTCAAAATGTTTTCCCCCCTTAATTAGGACAGATCTTGCTGTTCACTTTCAAAGGGCGGAAAACCACTATTCTGAGAATGAACCATCAAGTGAGAATGAAGGAATTCTCCTTAAAACAACACTCATTTGTCCATTACATTAAAAACTTCTGATACTTTGTTTCAAATGATTATAAATTTCGTCTTTTTCTCTCTCTCTTCTTTTTTTTTTTTTTTTGTGGTCTCAGAGCTGCTAGTTTTGGAGAACATGTTCAGTAGATTGGTCTGGAGAGATCTGAAACACACCTTCCGTGTTCTTAGTTGTGGAAGCCACCCTTTCCTTCCTTCCATCTTCACTTTTCCCTTAATTATGTGTTCTTTCCTTTTCATGCCACTTTGTCTTCATGAAGGGCGTGTTCTTTTAACTTGCTACATATGTAGTGCTTGCCATTTCAAAATGGTTTGATATTTTGCTTATTGAACCTCTTCACAGTATCATTTTTATTTTCAGGATAGTAATTGATATAACATTCTGCAGAATTATTCTTGTGATAATTGAAACCTCTCATTGTACAGAACAAGTGTTGTCCCCATGCTGGCTTACTGAGGTTGAATGTCAACATATTTATCCAGGATTGGTGCATCTTAACACATCATTGAAAAATCCTCACTCCCCCTCTTTTGCCCTGAGCCATGGTTGCTGGCTCCTAGATAACAAGTGTGTGTTGTGCAGATGCACAGCCAGAGAAAGGCAGCAATCAGACACTGTGCACCAATTTCCACCCCACTGGTCCACGCTGTTCAGGTTTCCTGACTCAGATCCAAAATGTGTGGCTACACTGGAACCATTGTCTCCCAGAATCCCTTTCGTTTATAGCATGCACAGAAGAATCACTGGAGGCCCATATTTAAAGGGTTGTCAGGGTGCCAGGGCTTGTGCTGCCCGCTCAGGGACTGACCTGCCCTTCACCTCCTTGGTGCAGCCCTGCAGCTCCTCCCACACCACCTCAGCTCCCTTCCCTGGGAGGCCTCTGTGGCGGGCTGCCTCCAGGTCCCAGAGCCTCAATGCTCCATTAGGTCTCCTTTCCATGTGGAGCTTGTTTTCCTGAACTTTCCAAAGGTTCAGATGGACTTCTGTGAGTTCAGAGAGTGCTTCTCTCGCTGTTTTCTCTCAGTGTGTGGATATGGGTGGACTTACCGGCTGGCCCACACTTCGCCTGCCCTTCTTCCCTCCTCCTGCTTGGCCTTCTGCTGCTCCAAGGCAGGGGTGTCCAGCGTTCTCCTGTCGCTGAGGGGACTGTGCATGTGCAGTCGCTGGCATAGGCTGATCCTGTGCTCACCAAGCCTCACGGCCTCCTGCTCTGGCCCTGGCCTATCACCCCCTCATAATGTGCTTTGTGGGGACTGTCAAGTTTGACAATTAGTTTTATCTAAAGACAAAACCCAGATTTTTAGTTCTCTGTTTGTTGTTCTAGTATGTCAGGGTTTGGGGTTTTTTGGTTGTTTTTTTCGTTTTAAATGCTGTGGCCAAGAGAACCTGACAAGAACAACAGAGAGGAGCAAAAGTCTATCTGGGGGCCCCTGGTTTCAGAGGTCTCAGTCCATAGACAGCTGGCTCCATTCCTCCAGGCTCCAGGTGAGGCTGACATCATGGCAGAAGAGTGTGGTGGAGGGAAGCAGCCCAGGACATGGCAACCGGACAGCAGAGAGAGAGAGAGAGCCTTCACTTACCACATACAAAATATATATACCAAAGACAGGCACCTAGTGACTCACCTTCTCCAGCTACACGCTACATGTCCACAGTTATCATCAATTATTCCCGATCAGGGGAGTAACACACTGATTAGATTAAGGCTCCAAACAACCTAATAATTTCACTTTTAAACATTCCGGCATTGTTTTACTCATGTGCTTTTGGGGGACATCTCACTTTTAAACCAAAGCACTATTTAATTTTGCTACTTTTATGTGGCGATTCAAAAAATGAAATAAGATGTAACTTGTCCTTGCTAACTTCCCATGGTCCATCCCAGCTTTCGCTTTTTTACTAATTTATTTATTTTTTTCATGATTGTTATCATTATCGGATATTCCTAAGTATGCTTTGCTCTGAATTTTATTCATACAGAGCTGGTGTGTTGGTGCACACCTGTAATCCCAGCAGTTTGGGAGGCTAAGACAGAAGGATTGCAAGTTCAAAGCCAGCCTCAGCAATGGTGAGGTGCTAAGCAACTCAGTGAGACCCTGTCTCTAAATAAAATGCAAAAGAGGGCTGGGGATGTGGCTCAGTGGTTGAGTGCCCCTGAGTTCCAATTTCCTGTATCCAAAAAAAAAAAAGAGGAAAGAAAGAAAAACAATACAGATAAGTTACAAAATTCTTGAAGCTCCTTAACTACAACATTGTCCAATCAATAGGCATTTTCTTACCAGAAGGGTATTTTAGAAAACTATGTTTAATAACTTAAGATTTCACATTTAAAATATTTAATTATTACTTAAAAACTTTAACATCAGTTCTGGCTTCAGTTGTCTATTTTTCAAACGTGAAAATAGGTTTAGCTTTGAAATGACTTGAAGAAACATTGAGTCTGGCATTTTAATAACTTTATATTTGTTAATCAGCATTGTTGTTCTCCAAAACTGGCACACGCCATAAAATTTTTCCCCCAATTATTTAATCATTTGTAACTATTTTCCCCTCACAATACCCTGAATAAGTAATATTTCAGGAAACATTTTGGAGATATTGATTTTCCCAATCTGCAATACATGACTATAGTAACTCTTTTAGGCAAAAAGCATAACCTACACTTTATACTCAGTCAACCAAGATTAATGTTTGCTGATTCTTTATTTGCATTTTCAATGCTTTGAAGTCAGTTTTTTCAAGACTGTTTTAGAGAAATTCAGATGGGAATACTGGATGGAGCTATGTTCAGCCTCAGGTTCAACACTCAGTGTCCTGGAAGGTGCTCCCTGGAAGCATTCTTCCATTTCTGGCCATGTGGCCCCTAGATTCTCAGTGCCCCTTGGTTTGTTTCTTTATTGATGGTTGGTGTAAATCACAAGAACACCTTCCTGGTATACTTGGTTCACCTTGTGAAAGGTGATGGGCAAGTTCTGAAGGTGCCAGTTATCAAACTCCCTGTCCCCTTAGGAAACTCCCATCTCTTTACCAACAATCTTTTCCCCCTTCTGCACCAGAACCATTTCAGTGGCTGCATGTGCTCATGTGGGTATGGATATATAAACAGATGAATGCATCTTATTTAATCAGAAAATCCCCTTAAACAAACACATTGCATGAAATCATCTTTTGGACAGGAAATATTACAAGTTATTCAAAAATAATTTACCCCCTGCATTTTCCTAGCACAGAAATTAATGATGGTGGTGTCTCATGCCATCTGCTTTATAGATGTCATGGTGATGTGATGCGGCTCTAAATAAAAATAAATACTCTCACCACTGTGAAATCATAATTTTTATTAAATATTTTTTCTTTCCATAAAAAGTTTAAAAATCATATGGTAAACAAATAAGAAGTTCATATTAACCAGGTCATATAAAAAACTGAAGAACAAATAAAAGTTAAGAAACAAATATCAATCCATTATATGAACGTATTTCAGCACGTACACACGTTAACGCACTGAGGTTCAAGCAATGTGTTGCGTAGTCAGGTCGGTAAAGAAGGGGTGACTGGTTTCTTTGTTCAGAGGCATTTCAGTTATTTTAGTTGGTTTAGATACAAACTTTCCTGGTGAGACAATGTTATATGTATCTGACAAATAACAGATTGAAATCTTTTCACTGCTCTTTTGACTTTAATCCTGGAAAATGGACAGTCATTCACAGTAACAATGGTTCTGTTCCTAATTATCTGATGCAAGCCTTAGTCAGCTGAAGATAATGGCATATGTAGGTGGGCCAGGGAGCTTCTTGGGTGCCAATCCAACTTGTCCTTACAGAATCAGCTTCTGAGCAGCACTGTTCTGGGTCAGGGTTCCATCTTGTCCTCGTTGTGAGCACAAGGTGAGAAGTCACTTGGCTCCACTCTTTCCTCTCCATTCCTGTCCACCTTTAGTATGCAGTGAACCAGTTTTGGGGTGCTTTCTCTGTATTCATCTTTCCCATGAAACAAGGATCCTTGTGAAGCTCTATGACTCCTCCGTGAGTTGGGATCTCTCTCCACTGAATTCCTATAGCCCTTGGTTCATTCCCATTGATGACACTCATTATATCATGGATTGTACTTTAGTTGCTTCCGAATACACAAAAGAAAAGGGCTGTGCCCAAGCTGTCTGTGTTCCTGTAATGACATGCTCACTGACTTCCCAGAACCCTGTCCTTTGTTCCTAAGTGCACTCCACCGGCAGCTCTCCATGGCCGGGGTTTAAATCGCCTGTTGAAGAGGTGTAAGTCGCATCCTTGGCACTGATGGAAGTGTCTGTTAAGTGGATTTAATAAGCGCCACAAGTGTCGGTGACAAGCTTCCTTCTGTTGTCGTGGTTAGAAATGTACTGTCAACTGTAATAAATATCTGGAGCATCTTGTCTGTATTTTCCACATTCTATCAAATGGCTCTCCAGAAGATTTCTGGGCTTAAGCAGGTTTCAGGATGAATTGTAAAAACCCCTGTTCTAAAAGCCATCAGCCTTACCAGTCAGCATTCCTGAATTCTTACAAGGATGATCGGAGGGACAATATACCGTAAGTTATCAAGGGAATCTACGGTTTTGTCATCATGTAGACTGTCCCCTCTTCTGTGTTATGCTTCCATAATGTCAAACAAGGTTCAGATTCCCAAACCCATGATGGTCTTCCTGCCTCACCACCTGTCAGCCTGTTATTCCCGGCTTTGGCTTTGCCTCTCCCTCTTATCCACCTGGATAGTGTGTGTGTGTGTGTGTGTGTGTGTGTGTGTGTGTGTGTGTGTGTGTGAGAGAGAGAGACAGAGAGAGAGAGAGAGAGAGAGAGAGAGAGAGAGAGAGAGAGTTCTCAAGGTGATCCTGTGCAAAGCATGGCCCAACCCATCTCTCACGCTAGAACATGGGCCCACTTTTCCTTTTCTTGGCAACTCTACGGGAAAACCAGTCCATGGTTTCACAATGATCCTCTTGCATGGTAGATTTGTTTCCCCTTTCTCTTTCCATCCTCAAATACCAAAAACAGTCAGCTGCAAAGGTGCACAATAATGATGGCTGAGATAAATTAATAAATAGATCACTCCAAGACATAGAATCCTGGACTAAATAGAATTTTGACTTTTTAATGACATGACTTAAATGTTTATGTGGTTGTCGGTTAGAATACATTACTTTTATCTCCAAAAAATGTATGTCTTCATTGAGGATGTAGAAGAAAAAATAAGTCACTTGACTCCAAGAATAGTCATTCCCAGGAGTCATTCCTGGACACTAGGCTTTCATCTCTCAGTCCAAAGCGATGCCTTGGGAGGCGATGCCTGTGGAAACCATTGTTCATGATTTCCAAACCCCTGCGCACCTTAAACGGCAGAGGAGCTGGGGAAACACAGGCTCCAGCCTTAAAGGGACTCCATGACGAAAACAAAGGGACGTGATGGGTGCTGGGGAAATCAACACTATTTACCACAAGGAGTGAACATAAGATCTTGGTGAATGCTTTTGGAGTGGCGGCACACTTGGTCTCTGATGGTGTAAGTCTGATTTTGAATAGGTAATGGCTGGAGTTTATTTGATCACCTATTAACTTATCATTTTTAAAGTTAAAACCACAAGGGATTCTCAACACCTACTAAAACTCTGAAGAGTAATTTAATTACTAGATCAACAACAACACTGGTTTTCCACACCAAGTTGTCTTCCTGGGGTTCCTTCCTGTAGGTAGGAATTTCTGCATGCCTAACCACGGTGGTCCTTCCACTCGCTGTGACTTGGTGTGGGTTTCCTCGAGGTGTATACTGCCTCAAAGAAAAGAGCCTAATGTGTTGTTATCGACATGAGCTGTGCAGTGAGAGAAGCCTGTCAGGTCAGTCAGAAATGGAAGAAAAGCCGAACAAATGGAAAATAGCTCCCTCCACCTTCTCCTCATTGGTGGGTGGAGTGGGTCTAGATTCCTGCCCGTCCTTTCTTGGCATGTGGTTGTAGTAAAGATCTCTTAGCCTTTCACAGAACAAGGGATTTCACTTATGTGATCAGCTTGCCTGCATTGAAATCCTGACAATATTAGGAGCTGCGAGACAATTCACAATCAGACCTGTAATCCCAGTACCCTGGCATGGGGGCTGAGGCAGGGGGGGCACAAGTTCTGAGTCAGTCTGGGAAACATAATAAGATCCTATCTAGCAATAAAAAATGTAAGAGCCAGGAGATGTAGTTCAGCAGTGAAGCATTCCTGGGTTCAATCCCCAGTACCCACCTCCCCACACAAGATCACTCTGAG
Organism: Ictidomys tridecemlineatus; assembly: GCF_052094955.1. Classification (NCBI taxonomy): domain Eukaryota; kingdom Metazoa; phylum Chordata; class Mammalia; order Rodentia; family Sciuridae; genus Ictidomys; species Ictidomys tridecemlineatus. The sequence goes on from NC_135489.1 coordinate 5,727,686, forward strand.
GTTTTTAGCTGCTTCTTGACAGCAGTGATGTTTTGTTGGAACTGGGGGTGAAGTAATTTGCTGGGGGCCATAGAATCTTTGAGCATCCTCCAGCAATGCGAAGAACATTCAAAGAAGCTTTGACAAGCCTTCCCCTTCGCATGATAAGAATATGATGTGAAGAAGAGAATTCACCAAAAAGATTACTGGAAAATTGCACAAAAGATAGGGAAAAAACCAATGATTTATAACTGGAATATTTTACTTAATTCAACAGAGTCGAGAGAGTCCTTAAATGCTTTAGAGAATTTTGTGATATAATTTGATGTTACTAGATTGCTAATATTCTTATAAAAATAGAGAAAATATTAATTTTGAAATCATCCAGATGAAATAGGTTGAGATTCTGGATTACTATAGTTACACAATAGCATGGAGAGAATAGGGCACATTTTTTAAATAATTATTAAAAAGTACAGAAGGGATACAGTGTGCCAGCTGACTGGATTTTAGAAATGAGATGTGTATTTCTGGTTATTTACCTTAAGTTGAATTAATAATTAACTTTAGCAGATTTGTACTAAATGTCAGGTGATGGGTGAAATTTTGAGGTTATTGAACTAGATGAAATTACTTCTTATTCATTTGGATATTGGAACAAGAACTATTTTTCAAAAGCAATTTGTACAGATAGACTGGGCATAGTGATACACACCTGTAATCCCAGCAACTCAGGAGGCTAAGGCAGGAGGACCCAGAGTTCAAAGTCAGTCTCAGCAACTTAGTGAGGCCCTAAGCAACTTAGTGAGACCCTGTCTCTAAAATATAAAAAAAGGGCTGGGGATGTGGCTTAGTAGTTAAGCACCCCTGGGTACAATCATTGGTACTTCCCCCCAGAAACAAAAAGAATTGGATAGACCCCAGCTGCGCTCTCCCCAGGTGCTCTGCAGGCCAGCCCACTAGTGCTGAGCAGCCCAGCCCAGCTGAGTCCCACTGCACTCTCACCCTTGAGTGGCCTCTTGCTCTAGGATCCCCAAATACAGGCATTCTTTAGGGAGATGGGTTTCTCTAAAGAAGGAGATATCTTCAACTAAGAGTAGCAATGTGGTGACATAGAGGGCCCCTTAGAACTACAGTTCTTCTCTAAGGATGTCAAAGATTGGAATTAAATTCTCCAGTGAAGATGGTGACAGTGCCAGAGGTCCCATTGTTCATAGGTCTTTCTGCATGGAAAGCTTTTCCTAAGCGAGGTCTCAACTCTAGAATAACAGCAAGAAAGGCACAGGGGACCCAGCATCCCAAGGACACCCTCTGTCCTCCGCTGTATGTGTCTGAGAGCATACCACAGCTGCTTCCAGGAAAGTGATCACATGGGGCCAAAGCATGCACATTTCCTTTGGAATCAGTTCACTGATTAATTAAAATATTATCAGATTAAATGTCTTTAAAGTTATATTGCCCTTTATAGGAATAATAAAAATTGTTCACCAAGGTAGCTAATATTATGCGAAGTGAATTTAGAGGATCTTATTTTTCATTCGTCTGTCTGTCTTTCTATGTATTTACCTTGCTCTTATCACCATGGTAACTCCGTATCTCCAGAGTGCATATCATCAAATGAAGCTCCCATTCAGCTCTCTTTCTTATAATTTCTGCAGACTTACAAAAAGTTGGTATTTTAAATATAGGCTTCTTACATCTTCCATCTGGGAGCATAGGGGGAAATTTTTTAAAAACCTAAACTTCAATGTTAAAGCAATCTTAGAAGTCAATAATGCTCTTCAAATACAAGTGTGTATGAGCAGGTATTGCCTTATTTTTAAGATGGTGTCAAGGTTTGGAAATTACATGTTTAGTAACTTGTTATTTCCTAAACATGCACCATTTCTTAAAATGGGAGGTCATTTGACATTTTATCCAAAATCTTCTCAAAGTATAGACAGAAAAACTTGTTCTAGTCCTCAGAAAAAGAATCAATAGTTTTCTTTTAAACATCAAGGCTCCTGTTATAGAGGAATTTAATATCAGCACTTACAGATCTAGAGAAGTATTTTCTATATCCTTAGAAAAGAGGGTGATGGTACTGCCCTTAGAGATATAAAGTATAAATTTAGACAAAATGCAATATCAAAGTGATACTTAACTTGACCTCTCAGAAAAATAGCAACTGTGATGACTATAAACAAACCAACCCACTTTCCTGTGCTAGGCAAACATGACAGTCACTTCACATTTATAATTAACAAATCTGAAACATGTGCATGTCCATCACCAAACGTGCTCAGTGATCTTGGGGATGTGTACGGAGTTCAGGGAACAAGGTGCCAACAGTGCCCATCCCTGAAAGCTCAGGGCAAAGGTCACATCCACCAGCTGTTGTGCCTGATCTTCTTTTATGTGAGATGAGGAAGCTCATATCTGTTTTTTTTTTTTTCTCAACAAGTAATTGCTATTGTCCTTAGTGTGAGATAAAGCTATGTACACAGAGCTTTTGTATCAGGACTGAATCCAACAGCACACTTGGTTTTATTTCTAACTGCAAATTAGTACACTGATTTTTCTGGTTTTATGAAACAGTCTCCTGATAAGCTTAATTTAGATTTCTATTGGGGATAAGGTTCACATTCGGGTGCAGAATTTTAACTTAGTAAGGTTAAGCTCAGATATGGGTAAATTCAGCCAGGAAAACAAAACACAGAGGAACAAATGGTCCTCTCCATTTTTTTTGTCCTTTTGAAAACATTATAGTATTCTAAAAGTTCTTCAGGCTTATGCAAACTTAGAGCTGAGGAAAGGTATAAGGACACTCCAGTGCATTTGATGCTCAAGTCAAATGCAAGCGCTCAGGCATCTAGGAAGTTTCCCACACAGAGTTGTTGCTTGGCTGTCCAGGTCGGGCTTCTGCAGACCAGCTCTTTTCTGATTTCTTACTCAGAGCAGTACAGTGAATATATTTTGGACATTATTAATATCCTGTTCCCTCTCCCCCTTGGCTACTTCTTATGTCAGAATTATCTAACCAGAAAGGAAACAGAAATTTTCCCTGGAGGCGACACCTCTCTTCTGTGGTTAATGGAATTTCTACTAGGATTTTCTGTACATGACTTGGGAGACACATGGGGTTGGGACATTCCCCAGCTTTTATTTCACACGTATAGCCATTTTATAAATGAAGGTGGACACTATGCCCAGATGCACAGGATCTCAGCAAGTTGCTTTGCCCTGTTTCCTGACAAGACAGAGATCTAAAAGTTGGAGCAAGGTGAGCCAGAGGAAGATCCTGGGACATAGGTCCCCTTCCTTTTTAATAATTACCTCTCACATGGATGGCTTCAGTCCTCAAGAATAAAAATCCTGGTTTGATAAACAACTGAGATGTGAGTAGACCACTGCTGGCCAAGACATTCTTTTCCACATGATGATGATGCTCTAAAATGGATTGTGGGGACAGTTTTACAACCCAGTGACCATATTAAGATCTAGTGCATCATAGGTTTTAAAAGGGGGAATTGTGTGTGTGTGTATACACACACACACATACACACACACACACACACACACGAGGGAACAGGATATTAATGAACTGCCATCTCATCTCTGCATCAGATTAATGTTGTCATAGCTAAAACATTTATTCAGCACTGACTGTGTGCCGGCCACCTGGATTATGGCTTCAGTATACTGATTAAGAAGATAAAATCCTTAACTGCTTCAATTTACAATCTAGTGCCAAGCACACGAGAATGGGAAATTACAATGGAAAACGTTGAGTCTGTAATGCTGTAAATTATTGGTTTACTCTTGGTAGGTACAATTTGGGAGCACATAGGGGGTCACATAACTCAAATTTAGAATCCAAAGCAATTTATTAGAGGTATTACATGTGAGAGGCAAGTAGATATTAATGACAGCAGGAATGTGGAAAGTATGCCAAGAAGAGAGATCAGCAAGGCCCACTCCCTCCATGAGATAATTATTATCAAAGAGTGAAACTCAAATAAGAAATGCAAATAGTATGAGAAAGACCTTTAAAATCATGCCAAGAAATCTGTATTGAATGCAACAGCAGCCCATTGATGAGTTTTAAGAAAGGAAATTGTTCAAATGATCTGATTTACACTACAGAATCATTGCTCTGGGAGCCCAATGGGAAAGGAAATCTTAGGGGGCCAGTTCTAGAGACAGCTATCACCCTTTAAAGATTTTTGCAGCAAATTAAGAAAGAAGTGCAAGGTGCTTTGTTGTGGAAAGTCTTGGGTTTCTAGTCAATTAATAGCCATCATGGGGTTGCAATGCCAGGATCCAGGGGAGGGCAGAAGTTTAAGCCCCTTGCTCTTCCATGAGTTAAGTGTCCAGAGAAAGTCCGTTTTGCCTTTCCCTCGCCACCCTCCCTCCCTCCCAAACCCTTTAGTCCTACAGGCCTGTGGAGTCCAGAAGGAGTCAAGTGGCTTGCCCAGCTGTCCGCCCGGTGGAGCACTCCCTAAGGTCATTAGGTCCTATTGATTGGTGGAGTCTGCAAGACTGTGATGTCCTCTACTTCTACTCAACATGGAGAGAATGGAATGGAGACCATCAACAGCAACTGAGGTGTGTTTATGTCTCCCCGCACTGACCTGGGTGTGTGCTCTCTGCATATTATGGTTCTGTATTGAGTGCATAAACTCTGGGACCTCACGTGAAATGGCAGCTGTATCGGCAGGGAACGGCTTCCTTCTTCCTTGCTCATGCGCTTGTTCTGAAATACACGTCTAACATTACCATAGCCACTAGAGGCTTCTTTGGTTTAGGGTTCTTATGACGTATCTTTTTCCCATCCTTAATTTGTATCATATTTGTGTCTTCATATATAAAGTGAATTTCTTTTAAGCAGTAAGAAGTTGGTCTTGCTTTTCTTTCTTTATTGTTTTCTTTCAATCCAACAATTGTTGTCCTTAGTTGGAATCCTTTTAATCACATTCACATTTAATGTGACATTTTTTATATTCTTGGATTTAAAATAATGATGTCCTATTTGTTTTCTATTTATCCCTCTTGTTCTTTGCATTTTGCTCAGATTTCCTGCCTTTGTTGACTATTTCTATGATTCTGTGGCTCTCCATCGTTGAATTGTTGTGACTATTTTTTGTTCATTTTCCCATTCGGTCTTCAATCCATCCTCTCCTCTAGTACCTGGATGTACATTTACATCAGTGATGGCTTCCAGTGTAGTTTTCCCTGTGAATTTTCCCTGTGACTGGGAACTCTGAGCAAATGTGGAAATGTCTCTGGCAATAGATCATCAAGGGGTTTTCTGCTGCACCCTCCCCTCCTTGATGCCCAACTCCCCTCTCCTCCTCTCTTCCAGGGACTTCAATTCAGTGTGCTGAGAGTCCACTCAAGCCTGGCACTGTCTGTTCTTCTCTGATGGTGTTATTCTGTCTCTTGTCATGTTAGCCAGAATCGTATCTTTTTTTTTTCCTTCACACAACTTTTTCTTTGCACAATCTACTCAGCTCTCAATTCTACCTGGTACCTTCTTTGATCAAAGGCTTTGTGTGGTGTCTTCATAAGCCTTTCCTCCTCCTACCTCCCGCCCCTGGGGAGGAAACACCAGCGCTGTTACAATGCCCCTCGGGGATTCTACCATTTACATCATCTTCTGGTGACAGATTTTTGTCCCTGCTGTGTGTGTGTTTCCTGCCTCTTGGCATGCCTGGTGATGAGCGCCATACCACGGTCATTATGGAGTGTGCCTTGTCGGGGTTCAGAGGGGATTCCATTCAAGTAAAATTTCTTGGACTTTAGGCTGAGTTTAATTAAGTTACTCAGAAACCATCTGACCTCTGTGAGGCTTGTTTTTAGCTTCTTTAGATGAGATTATGTTGACCTTTGTGTAGAGAGAGTTTTGTCCCACTGCTAAGTGGCTTTCTGGGCATTGCTGACCAACAGGACTTTCTGCTTTGAAGACCATCCTGAGTCACTGCGGTGCGGTGAGAACCCCAGTGGTTCTCCTCTGCTTCTTTGGGTGCTTCCCCAGCTGTCTTCTGGTTTCATCTCAAATGTGTCTGATGCCTGCTCAGGTGATCCTGGAAGACTGTAGCTCGGTCTCTTTCCTGCCTCCTTTAAAAGTGTTCTTTATCTGGGACTCCACTCTGCAAGTCTATCGCTGTTTCCAGCTTCCTCTCTCCATTCAGGGACATGCTTCCCAATTGTTCTCTCTGGAATCTCCCTGTAGTTTTCTGAACAACTGTGGTGCTCACACCATTGGCTTACCTTCTTTCCAGGATCCCTGTCTGGCACTGAGTGATGCCCAGTGTTTGAAACACTGTTTTACATATGCTTTGCACTTGGTTCTTTAGGGTAGGAGGGTAATTTTGGCTCAAATTATAAGGTTTGGATCAGAAGCAGAATTCTTCAATACCTAAAGCTTTGATTTGGTAACTTTAAGTAGCTAGTGATGATTTAGTTTCTCTTTACACCCAGATGTTTTTCTTCTCTGACTTTAATCAACTATTATTATATTTTAATTTTTTGCATTCAGTATTATACTTTACTTCAAATCAGGCTCTATTTATTTAAGTATTTACTAAGAAATATTATACAAGTTATACTCAAGAAGAATTTTTATGAAGTGGAATTCATATAAACGAAATGAACTTTCCTTTTCCATATCTTGTTAAAAACAGAATAAATGTATGTAGACTGAAATTTTCTTTTACAAATGCAAGGGAGTCACAATTATTTTTATCATGTTTCCCAGCAGGCATTTCTTTTCTATCCAGATTTGGAGTATCAATGTTCCAATGACCCTTCACTATCTAATGTGAAAAAAATGTTAAAATCTTACCATTTGGCAGATATTGGTTTAGATGTTTTTTTATGAATTGGCTCACTTATTCCTTACATACAAGACGGGTCATTGCATTAATTAAGATTCTTCAGAGAGGAGTAAATAACAGTAGGACATGCCCTCTCTCCCCCCTGACCACAGCCACACCCACCTTATACCTATAGGCTCTTGCAGCTAAGATGGGCAGATGGGGAGAGCCAAAGGTGGAGTTCTGGTCAAGTTTGAAGGTGTCAGAACCAGGCGATATAGCTCCTTTCCAAAGCCTAGCGTGCTTGAGACCCAGAAAGAGACAAAGTTTCAGGAAAAAAACAATGACTTCACAGTTGTAGGCATTTAGGCAATGAGGATTCTTTTACACTGGAGGGAAAATGATCTTTCTACTCTGTTCAGATCTGTCCACATTAGAGAAGACAGTTTGTTTCATTCTTTCTGTCAATTTAAATGTTAATCTCTTCTAAAAATAACCTCACAGAAATACCCCAAATAGTGTTGGGCCAAATATCTGTGCACAGTGGCTCAGGCGAGTTGAAACATAAAATTAACTCTGGGGAAATTGAGTCCTAGGAAGGTGGATTAGCTTACTCATCAAGGTCACACAGAACATCCTCCACTGAGTGAGGATTCGAACTCAGTTCACCCATCATTATGCTCCTTCTGTATAATTTCCTGAAGATTACTTCTGAATAAAAGCATTTTAAGATCTTTCTTTTCAGAAGACAGGGAATAGGAATTTGATTATTGATAATCACAAAAGGAGTTCTGAGTTTTTTTCATGTAGATGAGCATCTAGCAAAATTAAGTTCTTATTTCAAACCCCACTTGGTAATTTCTAGTTCCTTTTTCTGCACTAAACTTCTCTGGTGGCAGCAATCATTCAAATTATTACAGAGGGCATTCTAGAAAAGACTGAATGTTCTGTAGGATATCATGTTCCTACTACAGATGAACATTCAGAATTTAATGGACCTTTTGTTCCGAACTGTTTTAATATGGAGGAAAATTAAATTCTAATTTACATGGCTTATGAAATATCCTAGTTAAAATTAGAGTAAATGCGTTGACTGGTAGAGAAATAATTTTTAGCAATAAAGGAGAAATAGTCTACAAAATGCCACTCTTCCCAGGTGAGATACACCTGGGAAGAGAATTACATATTCAAATATAATGTGGACATATGGTTTCTATCTTTTGGCTTATACAACTGTTGATCTCTTACATGCCTGAATCTATAAAGCCAATATATTATGCGTATGAAATTCAGCTTTTTCTCAACAACTATCAGGACTATCATAATTTTCCTGTTTATATATAAATTTAGGAAAATCTGAGCTTAAATGAATAGGGATATTGTAATTTACCTCTCATTTGTCCCAATATGATTTACAGTTACTTTTTGGTCTTTTATTGAAAATATTATAAATTGCTTACTTATGATTAAATAGTCATAATTTTGCCTTCAACTTTTAGTGACTATACCCTTTTGCATATGTGTTTGTATGACATCAAACAAAACATTAAACAAAATATTGCCAGGCACATGACACACGTATAATCCCAGAAGCTCAGCAGGTTGAAGCAAGAAGAACCCAAGTTGAAAGCACACCTCAATAACTTAGTGAGTCCCAAAGCAATTTATTGAGACCTTGTCTTAAAATAAAAATAAAGAGGGCTCAGTGGTTAAGTGCCCCATATATCAAAATAAGATGTCCTTCAGAGTATTGCTGTATATATGGTTTCAGTGTTTAGAAAAGATCTTATTTCATTACCTTTCCACATATTTAAATAAATCAATTTAACATGACCTCTGATGTAATAGTATAATCTACTGCAAATGTTGAAAAATATGAATTTAATAAAGTTAATGATTTCATTAATTACTACAGAAAACATGATCAGGGCTATTCAAACATACTTATAGTTAAGGATGGGAAGACACATTTTCTAATTTGATTACTTTGAAGCAGTTGGCTTAAATTGCAAAATGCATTCATATTAATCAATTCAATACCTCGAATTTTGTTTGTAATAACTGAGTTAGAATTTTCATTAATTAAATGATCTCCTTTAGGTCTGCAGTTCCATGTGTTTTGACAAATATATATACTCTTATAGTTATGACCATGATCAACATATAGAACATTTTCATTACCACAAAAATTTTTTGTGCCTTTTGCAATTAATTTTCCCAACTCTATTACCCTCGCCCCCTGGCAAATATTGCTCTACTTTCTATAATCAAAAGAAAGTTTCATCCAGCTCCAGGATTTCACAGAATTGGAACCCTGCAGAAGGAATATTTTATACCTGGTTTTTATTTTGTTTAGTTTAATAGAAGGAAACCTGTGTCTGGGACTTATTCATGGTGGTGCTCATACAGAGGGTCTGCAAACCACGGTGATCTGGCAGGATCCCTCCACATCCTGACTGCACAAAAGCCTACCCATACATACCACTTCCACTCGTCATCTTTCAGTGCTGGGACTAAAGTACCCGTCCAGGGCTGGCCAGCACCATTGCTCTGGGAACAACATCATGGGGCAGAACATCATGATGGAAGGGCGTGGCCCGGGAAAGCTGTTCACTTCATGGTGACCAGGAAGAAGAGAGAGAGGGAGGAGAAGAGGCCGGAGGGAAAATGACCCTTTCCAGAGCATGCCCCCATGACTCACCTCCTCCAGCCTCACCCCTAAAATTGTATATTTCATAATCTAATCCTTTCACCTCTTGCATGAATGCAGGATCTTTTGGGGACACCTTGTATCTAAACCATAAAACAACAATTTCATTTTCACTTTCAGTAGAGTATTCAATAAATGTGAGCCATTCCATAATTCCTTATAAAATGGGCATGTGTCAGGTGATGTTCCCAGCTAGAGGATAATGTAAGTGTTCTGAGTACATTTCAGATAGGTTAAGCCTAAGCTATAATGCTCAGTAAGATAGATATAGTAATGCATTTTTTTCCTTGCTATATTTTCAATGTTTCTACTACCAGTCATCTGTTGATGGACATATGGATTATTGTCACTCTTTGTCATGAATAGTACTCTTGTTTTATATATCTATATATCTTCTTCCTCTGTATATAGTTTGGTGTGGACATGTTTCTCTTGAGTCCATTCCTAGGGTGTGTTGAACTTTATGAGATACTCTAATTGTTTCTGTCAGATACTCTAACAAAAATGATTGTTGCATTTTATATTCCCACTAGCATCATAAGAGAGTTCCAGTTGTAAATCTTTACCAACATGACAGTGTGAGCCTTTTAATTTCAGTAATTCTAGTAGACTTCTGGTGGTTTCTCACCGTGGCTTAGTTTGTGTTTCCCTGAAGAGCAGTGGTGTTGACTATCATGTGGGGACTGTTACTAATTTGTTCATCTTATTTTTGTGCAGTTTCTGCTGAAGTTATTTACCAACTTTTGCCATATTGTCAAATTAAGAGAAGTCTTTTTATTTTCAGTACTTATGAACGTTGTTAGAAACAGGGCTTGGAAACTTTTTTTTTCAAAAGATAAGTCATATTTTGATGTTGTTAATTAAAACTTCTTAGGACAATGTTTTTAATGGTGAAGATTTATTTATTATATTTTATGTTTCTTATCTGCAGAAACTTCTGAATATAACCAAATTGAAAATATTTTGTCCTATAATTTCACAGGAGATTTTTTTTAGCTCTTATACTTAGATAAGTCATCAATTTTAATTAATTTTTTTGAATAATGCAAAGTCATGTTTGAGATTTTCTCTGTTACTCTCTAATTGTTCCAGCACCATATGTTGAAGAACCTTCTTTTCTTCTTAATTACCATTGGCATTTTGTCAAAAATCAATTTACCATATATGCATCTACTTCTAAATTATTTATTGTTCCTTATTTCTATATCTATATGAATTTGCTAATGTACTATACTTCCTTTGTTATTATATTTTATATTAATAATTCCTATTATGTACTATAAATCTACTTTTCTCTTTTTATATTTTTTTGTCTTTTCTAGGTACTTTCAATTTCCATGTTTTGTGTGTGTGTGTGTGTGTGTGTGTGTGTGCGCACACACACATATTTACAAAGATGTTAGAAATAGCTTGTCAGTTTCTGCTGGTTAATCTGCTGAGATTTTGTTCTAAATTACATTGCATCTATAAAGAAATTAGTTTATAATTGATGTCTTAATAACTTCAAGTTTATTTTTAAAATTGATAATAACTGTGGGGTATAATATGATATTATGATACATGTGATTAATTAACATACCCATCACCTCCCTTATTTATCCTTTCTTAGTGATGAGAATATTTAAAATATACCCTTAGCAACATTGAAGTATGCAATGCATTATTGTTAACCATAGCCACCTTGTTATGTTGTACACCACTAAAATTAATTTCTCATGCCTGGATGATTTTGTACTCTGAGACTAAAGTCTCCCCTCTATCTACCCCTCCTCCACCCAGCCTCTGGCCACCACTCTTCTGTGTCCATGACTTTGACGTTTTTAGACTCCTCCTGTGAGTGAGGTCATAGAGTACTTGTATTTCTGTGCCTGGTGTATTTCATTCAGCATGATGGTTTCTGGACTCATCCATGTGTTGCAAACAACTCACTTCCCTTCTTCTTTGCAAAGGCAAAATAGTACTTCATTGTGTGTTTATAACACACTTTTTTTATCCATAAATTATTCCCTTGCCACTTAGTTCCTTATATATCATAAATAATGCTACAATGACCATACATTTTTTTGAACATATTTTTTGAATATACTGATTTCACCTCATTAGATACGTACTCAGCAATGGGATGGTATATTATATGATGATTTTATTTTCTATTTTTTAACCATCTCCAAAATGGCTGCTCTAATTTATATTCCCACCAACAGTACATGACTGTTCCCTTTTATCCACATGCTTTTGGGCATTTGTTATCTTCTATCTTTCAAAGTTTTTAAAAGACTTATTTTTAAGAACGTACGATCCTTGTTCAAGTGCCTTGGGTACAATATGATTTTTGATACCTGCATACGTGATGCAATAACTAAATCAGGATATTTGGCATATTTATTCTCTTAAACATTTATTATTTCTTGTGAGGACTCAGTAAAAACCCCCTCCTGTGGATATTGTGAAGCATATAACATATTATTATCAATTATTGCCATGAGGTTGTACAATACTATTCCCCAAAACTTCTCCTATCTTACTTTAACTTTGTGCCCAATGACCAACCTCTTACCTTATCTCTCTTGGGGCCACCCTGTCTGCAGCTCATGGTAACCATTATTCTATCTACCTGTGGAGACTGACTTCTTTAGGGTGAGATTAAGCTGTATCTGTCTTTCTGTACCTGGCTTATTTCATGCTACAAAGTTCTCCAGGTGCATCCATGCTGTTGCAAATGATAGGATTTGTCCGTGTTTAGCAGTTGCATTAGTGCTTTCTTTATCCATTCTTTTCTGATGGACATGTAGGCTGATTCCCTACTTTGGCTATTGTGAATAATACAATGATAAACTTGGGAGTGCAGATATTTCCTCAATATATTGATTTTATTTCCTTGGGGGTATATATGCCCAGAAGTGGAGTTGCTGGATCATGATTTCCAAGTTTTGAGGATTTCCCAGTCTTATAATGACAGTCCTAATTTATACTTCTACCAACAGTGTGTCAGGGCTTCCCTTTCTCCAAATCCCCAGTTCTGGTAATCTTTTGCCTTTTTGAGGACAATCAACTATCTGGATAGAGGGGTTAACTCACGTAGTTTTTCTTTTCATTTTTCTGTTGGTTTGTGATGTTGAGAACTTTTTCATATATCTGTTGTCCATTTGTATGTCTTCTTTTGAGACATGGGCTCAGGTCTTTTGCCCATGTGTTGTTTGGGTTTTATGATTCTGAGTTACTTGGATTCCTTACCTATTTTGCACCTTAGCCCCTTTTTGGAAATGGTGTTTGCAGGCATCTTCTCCTGTCTGTAGGTCGTCTCTTCACTCTATTTTTTCTAGTTTGCTTAATCCCATTTGTCTATTTTCCGTTTGTTGCCTGTTCTTTTGGTCATATTCAAGAAACCACTGCTCACATCAATCTCATGGAGACTCCCAGCCATTTCTCATAATGTTTTTTACAATTCCAGGCCTTAAATTCAAGCTTAGATCCATTTTGAATTGATTCCTACTTATGGGGGAGAGGTAAGGGTTCAAACTCATCCTTCTGAGTATGGACACTCAGTCTCCCCATAATTGTTATTGAAGATCTGGTCCTTTCCTGTAGTTTGTTGTAGGCACTTTTGTTGAAAATCAGTTCAGAAAAAAGGCAGATTTATTTGTGGGCTCTCTAGCCCATTCCACTGATTGCTGTGGGTCTTTTTATGTCAGTCCCACATTGTTTCAACTACTGTAACTATGTGACATATTTTATAATCAAGTCATGTTATGCCTCCACCTTTGTTAATTTTGCTCAATATAATTTTTGCTGTTCGGGTTTATTTGTAGTTTCTTAATAATATCTTAATACTAGCATGTCTTTCAACGCATAAATATTTTGCCTTTTCATGTATTTAGTTTTTGTGTTTTTTTTTAATTTCTCTAGTATTTTGGAGCCAATGTAGTGGTGTCACCATTATTATCTAAGCTAATCCCTATATTTAACATTTTTGATATCATTTAAGTGGTGTAATATAGTTTATATTCCAATTGTTCTTCCTAATGTGTACACGGTTGACTGCATATGTACTTTACTTTTTATCCGGAGTCCTTGCTAAACTCACTTATTTTATTTGAGATATTCACTTATTATTTTTATTATTATTGATACACACATTGTATGTAAAAATTAAGTATTCACTTTAAAAAATAAATATTCACTTAAATTTTTATTATTGTTATTTGATATACTGATTGGGATGTTTTAGATACATAATCCCATAACATACACAAAGAACTTTCCACTTCTTTCTGGTGCCTTGCTTTTATGACTTTGTCTACCCTTTGCACTGGTTAGAGATTTCATTCAATGCTGAGTGGATGTGATGTGAATGATGGAAGTGGAAGTCCCTGTTTCACTGCTATGCAGAGAATATGTGCACAAAGTTTGGCCACTCAGTGGATGTTGGGTGTGGATTCCCTGGGACATCCTATTAACCCAAGAACAATCACTGCTACTTTTTTACTATTTTTTTCTTACTTGAAAATTGGGATAGAAGTTGATAGTTGTCATGCATTGCCTTTTCTGATTATCATATATGTTTTCCTCCTTTATTATGTTAATATAGCAATTTGCTTTCTGTAATTTTCAAATTTTCTTGTGCTCAAGACGTGAGCACATGTCCCCTTACCACAATGGAAAATTAAAAATCAATAAAAATTAAATAAAAAAATCAAGAAAAATTAAAAATTAGAAATCAATAAAAAATGATTTAAATATATTACTCAAATATATGGAAATGAAGCAGTATAAGATTATGCATTTGGCACATCAAGTAAGAAATAAAAGAAAACATTTGGACCCAAATAAAATAAATGTTAGAATAACTGAAATGAATCTAAAGCTGTTCTCAGAGTGGAATTTATAGTTTTAAACACTTGTACTAACAAAAATTCACAAGAGCTATACAATGAGTTAACTGGATTTAAATTACAATGACATACATTTAGTAGCAAGGAAAAATAATGATGAATGAAGAAAGTAATGAAGTAGACCACCAGTTATAAACAAAGTCAATAAGACCAAAACTCTAGGTATCTATAATGTAATTTTTTATATTTAAATTTTACTTTCCATTTCAAACAATAAATTCTGAAAGGAATTTCAGATATCATGTAGATTATCAACTAGGTACTTTGTTCAGAATTCATATATATCAAAAGCAGGAGCAATGCTGCTGACTTTCTGATCTTGAGCAAGTCTATGTTGGTATAAAATCTCTAGAGTTCAAGCTGTTATAGCTGGCATCTGTCAGAGTCCAGATAAGAAGACAAAATCATGTTAGTTATTGCAGGTGGACTTGGTGCAAGAACTTGGTTACAGGAGGAGCCAATGATTGATTGATAGAATCAGAACAGCAGAGTGGGAAATTCTGTGATTCTCAGGGATGACTCAAATGTTGCCACTTAACTAAAGAAGGAAACCTCTTTCTAGAACTCAGGAAATCTCCATATGTGCTGATACCTCTGCTGCAAATGTTTCATGTGTCTCCATGAACTGCTGCTCCTGCTGCTGAGCAGAACTGCAGAGGCCCTGCCCTGGTGCTGTTGGCACTGCAACACCCCACCCAGGCAGCAGCGCACAGGTTCTGGGGGCACCCTCCTTCGTAGCAGGTGCCCGTCTTTACTGAGGACCTTACCTCGCCTCAGCTGCCAAGGAAATCTGAGAATGGAATTCAGGAATTTTCAGAACTGGGAAGATTATGGAAGCCCAGACCTGGGGATGAGTATCAGGGGCAGTGAGCTCCCTGCTGATTACACAAAGTGGTCATGGCCCCTGAATCATACAGCTCAGGCCTCTTTCTTTTGTTGACAGTTTTAGCAAATCTCTAGGTTAGAAAGCAGTATTCAAATCAGTTCTAACTGTACTTCCAAACCTGGATGCCAGTAGTATTCATGCTTCATATTGCATTTTTGATTTGTCTTTGATATAATATTTGGAAATGCCATTAAAAATATGTAGCTCTCATTTAAACCATAGTATATGTAAAACATATAAGATATGACTCTAATCCCATCAACAATATAATTTCTTTCCCAGTAAAAATCACACCGTATCATTTCCCTCTTTCAAATAGTCTACTGCTGCCTATTGCTGTTAAAATAAAATCCAAAGTCCTCTCCATGGCCTACAAAAAGACACCATGCCTGGGTCTGCAGAGGGCATGAATGGCATATGGCACCCTGGTCACCTCATTCACCAAGCTTTCTGTAGCTCCCACAGGATAAGATGCTTTTTAGGGGACTTTTCATCAAATCTACTCACTATATATATACATTCTGCTCTCCTGATTTTTGGCCTAGCCCACTCCTCAATTAAGTATCAGCTAAATATGCTCACTCTGGGAGGCCTTCACACCAAGCCCTTCCTAAGACACTCCAAGGTCACCTCCAGAGCCCATCTCTGAAGTGTTCTTGCATAACACCAAGCAGCATCTTCTTGCTCATGTGTGCATGTGTCTCTCCCTCTTTGGATACTGTCAACTGGATTCTCATGATTCATTTTTTCCTTTCTTTCATAAATTAGTGGTTTTCAATGGAATATTCCTAGAAAATAATTTCCCAGACACCTTTGAAGCTAGAGGATTTAATTTAAGTCCCTCAGCCCCTAGCGAGAGGGAGATCTCTTTGTGATATCATTTCTAATTGGCTGTCATGACATCTTTTCCTTGAGGTTTGCCAGCCATTCCTCTTGGTAACTTCCATCAATATTCTACTTTCTGATTTTTTTTTTTGGAGGGGGGCAGGTGCTGCAGATTGTACTCAGGGGCACTCAACCACTGAGCCACATCCCCAGCCCTTTTTGTGTTTTATTTAGAGACAAGGTCTCACTGAGTTGCTTAGTGCCTCACTGTGGTTGCTGAATCTGGTTTTGAAGTCAGGATCCTGCTGCCTTAGCTTCCCAAGCTGGTAGGAATCACAGACATGTGCCCCTGGGCCCAGCTTCCTTTCTGATTGATGAACAGGAAGGAGTTTGGATGATGAGATATGAATAATAATAATAGGCCTAAGGTCCCCTGTCTTCTCAAAGGATGTGCCAAGCCTAAAGTCTTATGTCATCTTCTTCCAGTTTTATTGCTGAACTCAGAAACATAGATATCAAGATCAATTTTCACTGCTTGGAAACTCACCTATTATTGGCAAACTCTAGTTAAATAACAATAATTTGACTGAAGATTAGAGTGGTTTGTTTCACAGCATACAGAAAATAAATCATTCAAAATGCTTCCCTCTCAATTTTAGTTATCACAAATGTTACAAAGCTAAAATAATCAACTTCCTGATTTGTGCAAAATTATTCTAAGTTTGCATAGGTATTAGAAACCAGTGTCATAGAGGACATACGGTATAATTCTGAAGCTGGAGGGCCACTTCAAAAACGATGTGTAAGTGGATCCTGTGCGCCACGTTTGCTGGATAGTCTTGTACTCCCCTTGAACTTGGGTTGGCCTTGTCACTGTCTGCCAATATGGTGCATTGGAAATACTGATCTGGTAGTTTTGGTTTTATCCTTTAGAGCTTTGGTTATTTCCTTCTTAAGAGGAGTCACTTACAACGTAAGCAATCCATTCACCTTGGAGACCTTTATGCTTTGAGGAGTCCCAAGTTTGCCATCTAACAACAGACCCAGAGGATGAAGGGAGAACAGTGGAGCTAGGAAGGTGAGCCAGAACCTGGGTGGCATGGGGAAGATGACTGTTTCTCTGGGACTGCTGGCATCTCTATGGGTGGAGTGGCGAGAGATGAGGCTGACAAGGATGGCCATGGTGACTTTGAAGTGGGATAAAAATATGTAATGCATTTGACAGATCCTTTGGATTTGAGGAGACTCAGAAGAGAGCATCTCAGAAGAAGGTGTGATCTGACAGCCCAGTGTTTACTTCTTTGCCAATATGAATCAAGGCAACTCTAACTGCTAGATAAACACATACCCTGTGCTTTATGATACGACAACGAGTACATGGAGTATACGTGTTTCTTGCTGACATTTACGTTCTGGGCAAACAGTGGCTAGTTTAGGCTGTAAATGTTCATTTTTTAATGTGATATGTGTGAATGAGTAATATTGTTTTTCTATACAAAGATTTGGTTGAGGATCTTATTTATTTTTTAAACTAGGGGAACCAAGATCAATCTCACCTGTAATGAAATGACTTATGTGTGCCAGCGTGCTCACCATCTCAGAAAGGCTTGTGATTGCTCACTGCAGTTGTATTTTTTGATGCCTTTCATTATTTTATCTTTTATTGTAGTAGAAAAAGATGGAAAGGCAGACACTTTCAAGGACACACGTATACACAGGCACATGCATCCCCGATGATAACTAATGGTGTGATTTTCACTAAAGCACTTATCACCTGATATGGTGAAAGTTATGTGTCAGGCACTAAAACAATATTCTGAATAGGGTCCTGTATTTGCATATGGTTCAATATCCATGATAGATGACCCACGGTGAACAGCAGCCGGGGCTAAAAGCACCATTTGTCAAATCCATCCTGCTCTGCATCATGCCTCCCCTCTGGTTGCCAGCTTTATGAAAGAAGCAGGAGCATTTGTGTGAGTCCCCATATTAACCTCATATGAACGTCTTCCTTAGGTAAAGACTCAAAAGACTCTCAGCAGCCCTAGAATCAAAGAATGATCTGGTAGCATGGCCAACATGACTTCCATTCTTGGCTAAAGCTCTCATCTTTTTCCACTTTATACTCATGTCAGCAAAAGAAGAGCAGAACCAGACAACTTAGAAATCCAGGTTCATAATACTGCACAGCTTTTGATTAAGGATTATTATGCATAGAGATAAAATTTTTCCCCTGGTGATACCACAAAGCTGTCTTGGTTCATATAAACCCCCAAAGAGAAATACAGTCCAACTTAGTTTTCTTTACTGTGATCTTTCATGTGATTTTCTCTCTCGATTTTCCTATTGTTTGCTGAATCCAACATTCAAAATCCATTATGGTACAATTTTCCTTTAACACCTCAGAATTTTCTGCTTCAACAAAAGTATGCTGGTTGAAGTTTCACTTGGTTGTCTTCACTTATAAGTGGTAAGGTCTATTTAAATAATATGCATTTTAAAATTTATGCAAATAATGAATTTCCATTTCTATTTAGGCATTCAAGCATTTTTCTTCTCATTTGCCATATTAACAAGCCCATATTTCTCACAGAGAAATTATAGTCTTTATACATTTATAGAGCACAATTTTTATGAGATGATATTGTTGCTGCTCCTTCAATAATTTTACAAAATACTTTAAATGATATTTACTATGTTATGACACTGAATTATAGAAAAAATAACCTTAACACTAAAATTTTAAATAGAATACATTTATAAAGCCATGTAAACAGATTTTTTATGGGGTTGCATTGCATAATCACTTCAATCATACTTTTTTCCTACCAGACTGATAATTCATGAAGTTATAAATCTCTATTAGAACTCTGATTATGGAAAATTAGGAATATCTACAACAGGTTTAGATGATATTAGTGCCAAAGCACTGCACATGAAACAGCAATAATGAATCAAATTCACAATATGCCTTGAACTCTGATGTCTACTTGATAAGAATCTATCCACATATTTTCCTCCTAGACCTCTCAAGGGGCACACTAAACACCTAGCAAAGCAAATCTAATAACAAGACTTAGGACTTATTAAAATTCTCATTGAAATTCACTGATTTCCCACAAAAGAATATATGCTAAAAGATAGCATGATGTAGTTAGGCATTATTTGTTAAATAATGGAAAGTTAAAATAGGCTCCCATTTCAGCACCGATGGCCAAGGAACTCTGGATATTTTAATTTCAATAAAGAGAAAATGTATTATTATTGAAAATATTTGAAACCCTAGTTATGTAAGCTTATTGCTTTACCTTATATAACAATAATACTGTGGCTGACACTGAAAAATATTATAATAATAAAAGGTTATTATAATATCACATTAATAAATGATAGCAGTGTGTTAGACACTGTACACTACAAGAGTTATAGACATGCATTCTGGCAAAGGAATTTTTATTCTAAGTAAAAATAAAATAACTAGATTTTAGTTTGCAAGATGCTCTTCTAATGTTTTATGTGTTTCACCTCATTTTTGTTGTTGTTGTTGTTATAACAACTTATTTTACATATGGAGAATCCAAGGCTCAGATGCATGGTTTGCTTGTGTCACACATGCAGTAACTCATAGGAGATGCAAACTCAGGCCAGATTGGGATCATCAAAACTAGACAAGCAAATGGTTCTTCAGACACTCCAAACAAAGGAGGAAAGACAACACAGTGCAAGACTAATTTCAGTTTTATTATTTGATAACTTTCCTTTCTTATTACGGAAGTTGGTGGATTCTAATTGTCCCACTGGAAAATACTGTTTGTGGAGCAATAAATAAGAACTCACCAGAAATACTATATATTATGGTGTATGTGTATGGGTGTGTGTATTGTACATAGGACAGAGGAACTTTCATGGAGACACAAACTAAAATAAAATGCATACATATTCTAATCTGAGAGTTCATGAAATTTCAAGAAAAAAGTTTTTCATCTTTTTTATGCAGCAGAGGGGTTACCAAGGATTGAGCTCAGTGGCACTCGACCACTGAGCCACATCCCCAGCTCTCTTTTGTATTTTATTTAAAGACAGGATCTCACTGAGTTGCTTAGCGCCTCACTTTTGCTGAGGTTGGTTTTGAACTCGTGATCCTCCTGCCTCATCCTTCCAAGCCACTGGGATTACAGGTGTGCACCACTGATCCCATCAATGTTTTCATTTTTAATGGTTTTCTTGAACATTTAGAGAGGTTCCAGAGAACAGGAAAAAAAAAAAAGGAATTTACTTAAAATACACGAGGAAGTATCTTTAAATTGTTCCTGCTGAAAATTTCTTAGGTTCAATCACCTCTGCATGTGACCATGCCACTGTGGAGCCCAGTGGAACTTGGCCCCTGCATTTGACAGGATGGAAGTCAGGAGGAGCCTGCTCCAGGATTCTTTCCACTGAGGAAGAGTAAACTTTCCTATGCAAATTCACTCCTCATCTCTTACAGGGATGGTGGTGTTTATACCCCGGGAATAAAGGTCCACGTGGGGCTCAGCCAGTCATGCTCCACTGAAGACCCCTGCAGGAACCACTGGACCCCTGGCCCCAGGCAGCTGAGCCTTGCCATCTGGGAAGCAGAGGATGGCCTTCCGCTGCTCCTGCACATCAGGCTTTGCTCTGCAAGGCCAGGAAGTCCTGCAGGAGCAGATTTCCACCCGAGAAACAGCTGTGGGCTCCTGCTACTTCGGGGTCTCCTGCACCTACTGGGCACAGTCCTCAGCACGGGCTGGTGACACACAGGGCTTCCACGTGTGTGAGCTGCCACCGTCGTCATCATCATCTGTTATGATCCAATTTCCCTCCTTCTTTCAGCCCTGTGAACGTCAGAATGGCATGTTCCCCCCTCAACATGAGGCAGATACTCATTTACCCCATACATCTCCGCTTTCACCAAATATTGAAATAGTCTTTCTAAGATCCACGGAAACTCTTGTAAGTACAGCCTTTTCCATTTTCAGTAGCTGCTCCCTATCCAGGGCTAAATCGGGTGCAATACCTCATATCGTCCATCATCTCCCCGATCTTACTGCTTAACCAAAAAGAAAGCCCCCCCCCCCATACGCCCCTCTCATGCAGGTTGCTTCCCCACCAGCCTCGGCTCAGCAGGCCATAGTTCACCTACTGGTCATCTGATCCATCGTTGGTTTAGGGTCAGCTGTAGCGTGGCTTGATTGCACGTACATAAAATGCCTGGTTTTCATCCGTATCTGCAAAGACAACAAAGGCGCCCTGGCTAGCCTGGCATAGGTAGGAGTGGTTTCTTCCCCTGAGAAATGCATTATTCCATAGTAAGTTGATTGCACTGTTAAAAATGAATATAGACACAGGATACACTGCTCTTAATTAATGTGTTCACAGAGGTCAGGTTATTAGGGCTGTACTGGCAATTTGTTTGAGGAGGAGAGGCTGGATCCATGGGAAATTCCCACTGCCACTTAGCACAGAATGAGAGCTCAGTGCAGGTTGCTCTGCTGGAGAGCCCTCCACAGCCAAGTTGTGTATTCACAGGGCTTGGTCCTGAGCAGAGGAGGGATCCTGCCACTTGGGTCCTTTCTGAATAAATTAAAAAAAAATCATCACAGGTTTTCCTCTGAAATATTTTTTTGCTTCATGTTGGTTGATAACTCTCCAATTCATCCCATTTTACTTTGAATAATGGGATTCAAAGATCCTCACAATTCTAAAATGAAATACATCTGAGGCTGCCTGCTATGGGGATGAAACATGAAAAGGTATCTGAAACTTTTGAAATGGAAAATGGGGGGGAAAAAAACCTGTGCAGATCAAAATGCATTTCATGTTCAAAATTTTCCAAAGAAACTGACTTCCTGAAACTACTTTTCATAAGTTAGCTTCAGGTTTCAATTGGCTGGTGCAGGGTAACAGAATCAGATGCTACAGTGCTTATCAAACCTTTAAACTTTTTAAATTTTCATTACTGCTTCCAAACAGTGTTCAGGACTAACATTGCAGGCTGCACTTTTATTATGTATTCAATGTCGAACACGCTTAGCTCATTAGCGATTGAGAGTTGGCAATCCTGGCTTTGCTTTTTTTAATATGTCTGAATACACAAGTGACTTAATTCAAAGAGTGACATAAAAAAAAGAGATGATGAAACTCTAAAATAATAATACGGTGATGATTATTTTATGTATTACCTCAGCAGGCCATTATGCCCAGATATGTAGCAAAATGATATTCTAGATGTTTCTATGACGATGTTTTGGTTAAAATTAACATTCAAATTAGTGGAGTTAGACTGAAGCAGATTGACCTCCATGATGTGGGTGAGTCTCATCTAATCAGTTGAAGATCTGGCTAGAACAAAAACCCATCCTCTACTGATTAAGACGATTTTGCAGCAGGTGATTTCAGACTCAAATTGCAGCATCAGCTCTATCCTGAGGGTCTTTAGACTATAACTGCATATTTTGAACCTGTCAGCTTCTATAAGCATATGAGCTAATTCCTTAAAGTTAAGCCTTTCCACATTTACATGTATAGACTATTTGATTCTGTATCTCTGGAAAACCCTTATATATTAATATATATATATATAAAATATTTTATAAATATATATATATATATATATATATAATGTGTGTTGTGGGGGTGGGGGTGGGTGTGTTTGGTCTGTACAAGCAAAAAAAGGGGTACTGTGCTTAGAATTAGATTTCATTCCTCATATGAAATCAAAATTTAGTCTCATTAACTTTCTCAGTATTTGAACTAAAATGACATGCTATATTTCTATTTATTGAATTGCTATATTACATATGACCCATATGCACACACACAGAGGCACACATATGGAAGAAATATAACTTGATAAAACTTTTCTGGTGGGCTCCTTAGTAATATGAATCAAGGTCACAATTTTAAAAACATTTAACATTTTTACTAGCAATAGTTAATAATTTACCTAAGCAAACTTCTAAATTAAGAAAAGCCAGGGGGTATTACATGTATTTTTACCATAAAAGAATATGTTTTTAAGAGGACAGAAGAAAATTCAGTACTTATTGTGAAGTTGGGACATTTAAGCAATCAATAGTTGTCATTCACTTTGCTAAAGATGAGTATCTGGCAATTACATAATAAAGTACTTTGTGAAGCAAAATGATACCTATGTGTAAAGAGTGTTATTTTACAACCTAGGATTTAAGCTGAAATGTCTTTGGATGCAAACACTACATTGAAGTTACTTTGGAGTATGAAGCATTTCTTCAGAATTTTTGCTTATGTATATATTTATTAATTACTAGACATCTTGGGAAAATCTTGAATTTACAGAATGCTTATAACCTAGTAGTCCACTACTAATAAAAATGTTTTCCTATTTGGGAGACCACTTATATCTGCCAAATTAAAAGTAATTTTCTGTAGTCCTTGTCTAAGCCAATGCCACAGGTAGGTCCAGGAGATACTGGAAAGGCCCAGCCTGCTCGTAGCAGATGACATCACTGTGATGATGATGGATGGGTATTGAGCCATTAGCCACCCAATACAGGGCACACTCCAAATCATTAGACCCACACTGGGTTAATAATTTAGGAAGCTCATAAAAATTCCCTAAATCTTAATCTTATGATGGTTAATAAAGACACAAATAAATTGATCTGGTCTCTCAAATGAAATATGAGAGGTAAGTTTATTGGTGTGTGCATCTTTCATTAGTGTTTTAAACTTTGTTCTTTTATTGGGGTATAAACACATAATGTGAATTATACCGTCTTCATGAATTTTTAGGTGTGCAGTACAGCTTGGGCGACCATAGGCACAATGTCACACAGCAGAGCTAGGAAAACAATCTTGGGGAAGAGCACGAGGAAGCCCCAGCCCCTGTAGCCTCCTTTGTACTCTTTACTATCCATCCGTCATGCTCACGGATGGGAAGATAAAAAATGTGGCACAGATGAGAGTGGAATATCACTCAGCTTTACACAGGGACTCCCAGCCCTGCCACAGCAGAGACCCTGAGGACATTCTGCTGAATGGAATGAACCAGGCTCAACAGGTCCGGTGAGCCCACTTGCGGTGAGTCCTTCATTTTGTTTAGTTTTTATGAACATATGGTGAGATTGACATTTGACATGCAGTTCTGTGAATACCAAAATCACTGCGACCCATGACACCGTTCCTAACGCTGCATCCACAAGTTTCATGGCCTCAAAACACTCCCTTTACCTCTCACATTGCAGTCATTTCCTCCCTACTCATCACTCAGATCTGTTTCCCGTTACTGCAGATCATCTATCTATCAACTATCTATCATCTCAGAAGTCCATCTAAAAGGAATGGTCCAATACCCCAAGCTGATGCCCTCCACAAGCAGAAGGTCCACAAGGTTCTCGATGCTGCGTGCCTAGGCCTGAGCCCTTCCTCTCTCCTGGTCAGCAGTGTTCCTTCCTAGGGCCACACCATGGCTGGGCTGCCCATTACCTCACCAAAGAGCATTTGGGTGGATTGTGTGTGTGTGTGTGTGTGTGTGTGTGTGTGTGTGTGTGTGAGAGAGAGAGAGAGAGAGAGAGAGAGAGAGAGAGAGAGAGAGAGAGAGAGAGAGATTATGAATGATCAGTTGCAAATAATTGTGTCCTTTATTTGCAAACACCAGTTTTCAATTCGCTCTGAAATATACCTATGGTTAAAGGGATTGCTGACTTACATGGGAGATTATGTTTTTTTATTAAAAAAAAATTAAAAGCCTGTCTGTCCATTTTTCAGAGTGTTGTAACCCCTGCACCCTGCCCCATGAATGGTGAGTTTTGCCCCCGCTGTTGGCTCCTGGGATGTGTAAAAGTTATTTCAGACACTGCCACAGGACCACATCAGGGTTTTTTTTTCTTTTTTCTTTTTAAGAGAGAGAGAGAGAGAACTTTTAATATTTATTTTTTAGTTTTTGCCAGACACAACATTTTTTT
Source organism: Ictidomys tridecemlineatus (assembly GCF_052094955.1). NCBI lineage: Eukaryota > Metazoa > Chordata > Mammalia > Rodentia > Sciuridae > Ictidomys > Ictidomys tridecemlineatus. The sequence continues at coordinate 5,752,738 of NC_135489.1, forward strand.
TTTTTAATTTTGTATGTGGTGCTGAGGTTCGAACCCAGGCCGCACGCATGCCAGGCGAGCGCGCTACCACTTGAGCCACACCTCCAGCCCTTCATCAGGGTTTTAATGTGCAGATGCTATTTGGCATCCACGTTCTCCTGTTGATGGGTCCGTTCAAGGCTTTCACCCATGTCTTAATATTGCTGTTTTCTTACCACTTATTTTTCTGTTTATATTTTTATACAAGCACTTTTTTGGATATGTGGTTTGCAATTATTTTCTCCCAATTCATGGCTCATGTTTTCATCCTCTTAACAGAGAGCCTACAAAATGGGACAAAATCTTTACCACCTGTACCTCAGATAGAGCATTAATCTCCAGGACGTATAAAGAACTCAAAAAACTAAACACCCAAAACCAATAACCCAGTCAATAAATGGGCTAAGAAACTAAACAGACACTTCACAGAAGAAGAAATATAACCAACCAACAAATACATGCAAAAATGTTCAACATCTTTAGCAGTTAGAGAAATGCAAATCAAAACTGATCTGATTCCATCTCACCCCAGTCAGAACAGCACTAACCAAGAATACAAACAACAGTAAACATTGGCAAGGATTCGAGGAAAAAGGTACACTCATACACTGCTGGTGGGACTGCAAATTGGTACAACCACTATGGAAAACGATATGGAGATTCCTCAGGAAACTTGGAATGGAACCACGATTTGACACAGCTATCCCACTTCTCAGTTTATACCCAAAGGACTTAAAATCAGCATATTACAGTGGTGCAGCCATGTCAGTGTTTGTAACAGCTCCACTCACAAAACTAAACTATGGAACCAACCTAGCTGCCCTTCAACAGATGAATGAATAAAAACATGTGATGTGATATATATATATATATACACACACACACACACACACGCACACACACACACATGTGTGTGTGCACGCACACATACACACATACACACACACACACATATATACATATATATATATATGTGCATATATATGATGGAATAGTACTCAACCTTAAAGAATAGTGCAATTATGGCATTTGCCGATAAATGGATGGAGCTGGAGACTATCATGCTAAGGGAAACAAGCCAATCCCCCCAAAACAAAGGCCAAATGTTTTTTCTGATATGTGGATGCTAATTCGCAATGGTGGCAGGGAGCTAGGGAAGAATACAGATACTTTAGGTAGAGGGGCATGAAGGGAAGGGAGAGGGTATGTGGGTAGGAATGATAGTAGAATGAATCAGACATTATTATCCTATGTCCATACATAACAATATGACCAGTGGGATGGTACATGATGTATCAAAGTGCATTATACTGTCCTGAATAACTAAATAAAATAAATTTTAAAATTTTTAAATATTTTATGGACCAAAGGATTTTAGTTTTCCTGAAGTCCCGTTTATACTCTTTCCTGTTTTTGGATTACACATTTGGTCCTTTCTGAAAATATTTCACCTATACCAAGGCTATCTAGTTTTCTTCCTGTGCTTTTCTTGCAAAAGTTAGTTTTTACTTTCATTTTAACCATCCATTTTGAGGTAATTATTGCCTAAGATGCAACATTTAGGTTAAAGTTATTATTTTTTTGTAGGTGGCTGCCTAAGGTTTTTCTAAAATGTGAGTGGAAACATTGGCTTGTTCTATACCGAAATGCTGTTGTCAATTTGCCAAAAAGCTGCTGCGCATACTTTGGATTTGACGCTCTCACACCCTTTACCAGTATAACACTGGCTTAATGACCACAGCTGCATAGTAAGTCTGGGTGATATGGTCCCTCAGACCAATTCTGCTTTTGAAAATAATTTTGGCTATTTTAATTTCCTTGCCTGTCTTATAAAATTTAGAAACAGCTTGTCTACTGCAGCAACCACAACAAATAGTCCTGTTGGAATTAATTGGAATATATCTATCACCTTGAGAGGATTTGTACAGTTCCTGTGTTGAATCTTAAAAGTGAACTTTGTGGGTTTCTTCAATTACATAGACCTTTTTGATTTATTTTATCACTATTTTGTGGTTTTCCAAAGTATAGATGCTGTGCATGTTTCTTGAAAAGCTGCCCGGTAGTGCCATTTTCTTTGGAATATTATTTAGTAAATGATATTGCTTTTTTAAAAACATCAAACTTTTAATGGAGATTTATTTTAAACAATGAATTCATCCTAATTAACAGTTATAAGACCATTCAGGCTATATATTTTATTTTGGGCAAGTTTTAGGAGTTTGTGTATTTTGATATATTAGCCCATTTTATGGCTATCGAACTATCCAAATTTTTGTATATGAAGTTATTTGTAGTAGTTCTCTATTCACCTTTGAGTATTTGTAAAATCCATACTGAGGGCTTCTCTTTTTTCTTCTAATATCTACATTTTACCTTCTATTTTTCAAAAACATCTCTTACTGAACTTTATTAATTTTTCAAAATGTATTTCAAAGAATCAGCTTTTGTATTCATTTTATCATTCTTTCTTTCAACACTATTGATTTAAAACACTAACCGTACTGCTTCTGCCTATATGCTCAGTTTTTGTAAAATTTGCTTGTCGATTTCTATTTCCTTAAGGTGGAAGTCTAGAACACTGATTTAGAAACATTTTTACAATCTAACAGGTACATTAGCCATTGTGTATATTTCTCTAGAAGCGCTGCATTGCCTGCCTCATTTTTTAATTTTTTTTTGTGTGTGTGCTGATGGGATGGAGTTCAGGACTTCACTAGTTAGGCAGGTTGCTCTACCATTGAGCAACAACCCGAGCCCCCTACATCGAAATTTTATGTACTGTATTTTACTTAATTTAAGCTATCACACAATTATTTTATAATTCTGCCATTGAACCATTTGGAAGACTGTTGTTTACAAATACCTGGAGAGTTTTCTTGGTCTCTTAATATTACACATTGTAAATTCATTTCCTTTGTTCCCTGTTTCCCTGGGCATCGGATTGGACATCCTTGCACAAACGTCAGGAAATGGTTTAGAAAAGTTTTCCTTAGACGTGTTACATTTTGCTGCCCGAAGCACAGAGGCACTTTTTTGTCTCATGGTGAGAGGTGCGAGACAGTAATTTGAGCTTCACTTTGGAACTGTCTCGGTCCCTGCCTGAACTTAGGCACCCTCAAGTGCTATAGATATATGCAGCTCCCCAGTGTCTGTACAGCTTACCTCAGACCTTGTGGAGCACAGGTGCCCAGGTGGCCTCCCAAGGCATTCGCAAGCTGGCTGCCTCCTGCTTTTCTAATTAGTCTATGGCATCAGGATATTATATCAATATTTACTCTATCTATCCCAAACTGAATATTAGATCAGAAATGGGTTTTATAGACATGGAATTGACAACAAAATTTATGACTGTGTTTTTTGGCTCTTTTAATGGGATTTATCATATGGACACAGCTGTAATTAAATATTATTATTCATTACATGTCTATGTAGACTGTTTCTGATCCACTTTCCAGATTAGACAGAATGTATTATTAACTCATTCCTCCTGCACTCTATACCTGAGTTCCTATAATTCTGCTACGCATAAGGTGTCGGATCTTAATGGCAGCTGTGATTGGCTTGAGTTTGTTTGAGTTTGAGCTTGGATCACTTCATTATTATTCTAGAAAAATGTATCCTGTTTTTTACAGGCACCAGGACAGTGAGTTACTTGGAAATGTAGAGCCATTCTGCCCTCTCACAGCTTAAGAAGAGCCCTAGGATCTAAAGCAACCAGAAACTTCTATGCAGATGTGTAACCCCTTCTATTGTAGACCTGTTTTTTCTGCATTTGCCAAAAGGGGTTTGCTTTGGCAGGGGGTGTGTTGCCCCTTAAGTTCAGTTCCTGGGACTGATTCCAGGGTTTACCCTAGACTTTCTTTGCCAAGTCCTTACAGAAGATGAGAAGGCTAACAAAGCATCCCTCAGGCTTTCACTATTACTGTTCAGTTCCTGTATTTGCTCTGAGCCCTCCTTTTCCTTAAGGAAGAGAATCAGTGATGTTTACATGAGGCTTCCAATCCCATTATTTTATACCTACCTTTTCCTTTTTGAACTTCAAAATCTTGACACGACACAGCTGCTAGTGCGTTCACTCCTACAGAGATGTCCTTCACTCACCTTGGATAAGGCTGAACACCAGAACTGCCACTCTGTGTCAGGTGGGCCTGTGTTGTCCTCCCTTCCAGGGATGGCCATTCTCAGGGCCAGGGGGGCCTCCGGTGACCTAGCTCCAAAACCCCAGCCTAGAGCCACTTTTCTTAGCCAAGGTCAACTATCTACCATTGCAGTTTAGACTTTCCAGAGTCAGACACTGAAATGCAGTTTGGGTTACAAGATTTTATTAGGAAATAATACTTGTGAAAAGAAAGGGAAGAATATAGGATCAAGGGAAAGAGCAAATCAAAGGGCTAAGGAAGGTGAGGCAGGAGGATTGCAGGTTCAAAGACATCTTTAGCAACTTAGCAAGACACTGTCTCAAAAAACAAAACAAACAAACAACAACAACAACAACAACAAATGGGGCTGGGATGTGTATCTGTGGTTGAATGCCCCTGGGTTAAATCCTTGGTATAAAACAATGGAAAGAGCAAAAGAGCTAGTCAAACTGCTATGCAAGCATGCTCAGTCAATCTGGAGGGCAGCACTGGAGACTGGATTGAATCAAAGCGGCATCTTTGATTCAGTTTTTTCCATTTTTCATTGTCTCTCAGATACCAGATGCAGCTGCCCAGGAAAAGGGTCCCCTTTCGCATGCAGTTCTCTGCTGCTGATGGCAGTCAGAGTGAAGCTGAAAGGTGGAGAATGGTGTGTCTGCTGGCCACACTCTCCAGAGCCTGACTGCGGCGAGTCTGCAAAGTGGGACCTGTGTGTGTGTGTGATATTTTGTGTCGACCATGATAATGACTGTTTCCACTTATTCCACTACGTTGTTTTTTTTCCAATTTATTATGATTTACTTTTTATTTTTTAATCTTTTTGAAATAATTTATCCTCTGCTTTGTTAGTTTCCTTAGTTATTTTCATCTGTACTTTTACATTTGGGAAAGTTGTAGTATTATTTTTAGTGATTCCTCTTAAAATATTGTCATACATATTTGATGTAGAATAACTTTTGTGAGTACCTCATTATTTCTTCTCCAAGCCATCCGGAAAATGCACAACTTTAATTCCTGCCATATTTTGCCTTCATACGTGTTCTTTTTTCTGACTATATCTACACACACACACACACACACACATAATCCTTTTTATAAAATCATGAAAACACATTAGTCTGTCCTGCTTGGCCCTCATGACTCTCATGACTATAACAAAATGTCCTTTGCACTGCCTGCAGGGCTCATGGCCTTCCCTCCCCTTTCCTCACCCTCAGGTGTTCAGTCTGCAGCTATTGTCCCTTGAGATGACCATAACCCTCCTAGGTTCCTTCGGTGAAAATGGGAAGGAGGCGAACTCAGCCTTTCCTCTTTGGAAGGTATTCATTTCACCTCAACTCTGTGAAGACGATCTCTCCAGCAGGACAGTTCTTGGACAACTGTAGATTATCTTCCAAATTGTGATATTATTACATTGCCTTCTAGTTGTTTTGTATTTTTTTTTTTTTGCATCAGAGAAGTGTGCCATAGACCACATCTTAGATATTTCTCTCTGTTCTTCTTTGTGTCTTGGGTATTCCATAATTTCAGAAAACATACTTATAGACGACTTTGTATCTTCTATACCTAGGCTGCTTGAAACCCATTATCCTCACTGATCTATGTATTCTTGAGTTTAATTGGTTCAAATACAATTCATTAATTTTCAAGCATTAGTTCTCCTCAAATCTATATTGTTTATTCATTATAATTCTGCTTAATTACTCTTTAATATTTTATTCAACCTAAAATATTCTGCAAACTTTTTTTAGGTCTGTTTTGAACTTTACTAAATGATTGTCAAACCCATCATTAAGGAGATCCACTGTTAAAGTTTCAAACATGGTTGTCTTTGGTTGATTCCTTATGTATTATGCTCTCGAATACATCTAATAATATTTCAAATTCTTTTTTCTTTTTCTTCAATATTTCATTTTTTCAATATTGAATATGTAGCTATTCATTAAAGTGTATTTAGTAATACACATTTATCTTGTCCTTTGTATATTTTAGAATTTCTATAATAAATATTGTTTGTTCTTTCTAGTCACTATTGCATGGTATAGACTTCTTCATTACTTATTTCATGATGGTAAATTAGGAATTCCTACTAATTGTCTTTCAATTTGTGGGAATCTTGGAGTCATAAAAGGGATATTTCCACTGAAAAACTGGAGACAGTCTATGTTAGGGACAGTCATACCTCATGAGTGTCAGGCTCTTGTCCCTCTAAAACACCCCAACCCCCTGTTGCCACAGAAGTGTCCTGGTCAGAATGGAGCTCCCATAGATCTCCACGTCCACTGGGACTTTGCGCAACCTTGCTCTGCATAGGTCCACTAACACCAGAATATTCACATTTGACCATTTGTATTTGCCACAATCTTCCAGCTCATACTTTCCCTGTCATCTCTCCTATTTTTTAAACCAATCCCTATGATAAAGTCATTTGGTGACCACATTGCTCAATTGTGTCCAGCTGAACAAAGCCGGACAGTTAAGAGTTACTACCAATAGCCCTACTTTTAAAGGCAGCACACAGACATTTTTCTGAGGAGTCTTCAGTGTGCGTCGGCCCTGACTGGAGTCTTCATTCAGGAGGCCTGCCACTCTTTCGACACCTCATCTTGTTGACTTCATTGGAAGCCACAGTTTTTAGATACTTTTCTGCAGTTCTTAACCTTCTCCACGTGTTATTTTCCTCTGCAGACATAAATTCTGAATTTCTTACATCTTTGTTGTTAGCATCTCTTTTTCTTTTGACCTCTTCATGTGTGACTACATCATTCTTACATCTAAAACATGCCATCCATGATCTAGAAGTTTCTCTAGGACCAACTTCTTTAAGTTTTGGTCTATGCCACAGTCTCTTAAAGACTTCCTTTGTAAATCTGACAAGCTTTGCAAATATAATTTGCCTCAAACACATCTATCCTTCCTCAACAGTGAGCTCCAACTCAATAAAAGGCATTACTACTACTTCTTAATTTCTTCTAGTTCCTGTTTAAATGAAAAACCTAAAATTTCATTCCTGATTTTACCTCTGTAAACACTACATTCAAATCCATTGCTAAATATTTGTCTTCTTCATATTTACAAAAGATGTCCATTTTTATTCCTCTCTAGTACACCTCTGAGTGTCCAGATAACTGCAGTATCCTTGTTTTATCTCCTATTATTACAAAAGTGTTCTGTATTCTTAATCACACTGCTTTCCTCTTTAAGACCCTTTAAGTGGTATCTAACTCCTATTTGATTTAATTCAGAATTTTAAGCACACCTGAGGCCCAGAAGATCTATCTTATCCCTTAAATGCGCAACCTCTTGGCATGCTGTACTCCTTTCATTGTTATTCAGTTTTGCATTTTCCTTTCCTCAGAGAGATATTTTTTCTAAGCTGTTTGAAGTAGCTCAGTTTCCTTAACAGGGATTGCTAGTCATGCAGTTAGCTTAGCCTGCATGATTACTTTGGTTTGAGGTGTGTGGGATACTTTTCTGTGCTTTGTGGTGTTTTTAACATCATTGCTGGCCTCCGTCCACTAGAAGGCAGTAGCACCTGCAGCATGGTGGTCAGACTCTCTAGGCACTGCCAAGGCAAGTCTAGACTCTGTACTAGATTTTTAGCAGCATTCAGACTTCCTTCACCAGTATTGCAGCAGTTTTGCTTATGTGTGGGATTGGTAATTTACTAGACTCTGTACTAGAATGTTTCATAAATGTATGAAGGTCCCCTATTGCATTTATTTTTTGTTATATGCTGAGCACAATGTCTCTCAAAAGAGAAAGCACCAAATACTCTTTTGAGTGTATGAATAAAGGCAAAGACCATTACTCCTGGAGCATTAAACTGGAAGATTGACTCAAAATGTTACAAAGAAGATAAGTGCACAATGAACCGAAAAACCTCAAGTAAGCAAAAAGTGATAACAACATATTGATTACATTAAAATGAAAGGAGTGGCAATCAGATGAAATAGCGTGGAGCTAAGAAACAAACTAGAACTGAAACACCTGTACAGAACTGATGATGTGCCACTAGGCTTACTTTAACATTAAAATGATCATCTTCCATGCATTCAAAAGAATTGTATTTCAAGCTATTATAAACTAATGTAACTACTAAAATTAAAATATTACAGAACAATGACAAACTACTTCACTTGATGTAATTTTACTTTAATATAAGTGTTGGGTATATTTGATATACCAAATTAATATTATGGTATGCATGTATGCTATATATGGACAATTATTAACAATATAAAAAGAAGTGCTTTTATATAATTAAGATGATTAAAACACATGCATATAAAAGAATATCATTTCAATATATCAGTATAGAGTAGCCAATACAAATACATCAACAATTATTAGGATCTATTATTAATTGATGTTCAGAATTGGACTCAATTCAATAGCCCTTTTCTCATTGAACCTGATGCACTCAACTTAACTGATTTTTATATTAATAATGTCTGTATAAGTAACCAAACATCAGAACTAAGGTAAGAAGACCAGGAATATTTTCCATTTGAGATATAAGGTGACCATAGTTCTCTTAGTTTTAGATGCTACATTGTTCTTTTATGCTTTATACTGGAATGAATTTAATTCACAAGTAGTGTAGACTTGTAGATAATTTCCTCCATTTCCTATAATCAATTGAAACACATTCAATGTCTCATTTAGGTGATGAATCATGGGATTTTTCTGATTGCATGTACAATGCAATTATTAAATGGATATTTCCACCGTATTTTTTGTAACTAGTTTAAAAAACTAAAAATTATAGAATAAAAGTGTTTAAAAATGATCCCCAACCCCAAATAACACAGTAAGTTGTGCATTTGCTGAGATTTCATATGAAAGTTTATTATTGGGAAAGGTTGTTACACATGTTTTACCCAGTACATTTCTAATCATTGCAGTTGTTACAAAATAGGTCTAGTTATTTTGAAATATTCTGTCAGTAAACATAAAGTGGCATATGCAATGTGAGGATAATTTTAATGAATTGTCTCCATAAATTTATAAGCAGTTTTATGTATAAAATTGTACTAGGGGTCTAAGACTGGCTAAATACATATGTGATTTATAGCTATAAATGTTTAACACAGCCCCTCCTCGTTTTTTTCCTTTTCATTTCCCTTTGTTTTTATGTTACTATTTCACCTGAAATATGGGATGCAAGTGTTAGAAGGGGCCCTGTACAATGTCCCCTCCCTCAGGGGTCCTGTGGCTCTGACCTTCCTGACCCAGCAGATCTCTAGTAAACACACCACTGGAATTTACTGGCTGGGCTGTGACCATGAAGGATTCACATGCTTCTCTGTGGTTAGCTCTCATTTAAAAATACATTTAGGAAGATAACCGTGTTTAGTCTACATCGGTTATCATAAATAAATTTGAAATGTGCACGTTTATTGGGTATAGCTATTGGAAGAAAGGACATATCATGCAGAATTTGTAGCTATATAAGTATTAAGTTATAAAAATGGAAAGACCCTGAAAATAAGTGGCTTCCTTGTACCAATCTCTATTTTACGCTGTTTATTGTCTCATTCTGAAAAAGTAATTTTAGGAAACCATGCCACACAGACGCAGAGTGCACTTCTTCACTATTTTTCTCCTTCATTAAGAAATTTTGTTGGGCTGGGGATGTGGCTCAAGTGGCATGCGTGCTCGCCTGGCATGCGTGCGGCCCAGGTTCGATCCTCAGCACCACATACAAACAAAGATGTTGTGCCGGCGGAAAACTAAAAAAAATAAATAAATATTAAAGAATTCTCTCTCTCTCTTTCTCTAAAAAAAAAAAAAAAAGAATGAAATTTTGTTGATGGATATGACCTGCAGCTCTGCAGGAGTCAACCCAATAAGGTAGCCCTTTGTAGCAGTGCATAGGAAGAGACTTCAAAGCACTGCCCAAGAAGGACATGTACATGCAAACACGGAGGTTTGGGGAAGGGATTCGGCCTCTAGGGCCATGGGGCTCTCTTCTTTATGCACCATAATTTTACGGCACCAGTAGCCATGGCTATGTCCTCTTATTTTTCAGCAAGAATAGAAGTCTTTTGAACAACGGGGAAAAGGCAGTGAGAATCTCTTGTTCTAGTTCTTCCCTTTTTGGCTCATGCCCTCCTGTGCTTGATTATCACTAGGCTTTAGCCTTGTTGAGTGCACCATCGAGCAGCAAGGGGTAACCTCCAAGTAGCTGCAGCCACAGCCTCGCGCTGTCTAGTACGTGCTGTTTGGTTAGCATTTCAGATGCGTCATAATCACATATTAGCAGGGAATATGAGAATATTTTTTTTTGCCACAGAGAATAATAATGGTGTTTTCCAGCTGTGGTAGCACTCTCCTGTAAATTATTGAGTATTATTTTACTTTTTAATATTCCTGAATTAAACATTCTTATGTGGACAAATAGTCCTTAGTCTTTGGCAATAATGAACATAACAATAAGAATTTTTCAAAGTGGTTGGAAAGAAAGCATAAGTGGTTCTGTTTAGGTAAATAATACCTTATATTCAAGGGTGTTAATAGATTCAGAAATATTCACTTATCCATCAGAAATTCCTTGAGTGAACTTAAAAACTATAGTCACATGCTTTTCTACTTAGTAGTGGTAAGTAGGATGTTTGTTTCGGATAAGAAAAATGTTAGTCTTACGTAACATTTTTTTTTTTTTATCAAACCCGTTAGAATCCACTGGTAGATAACAACATACAAGTCATAATTGAAAAGCAAAGTGTCTCAGAATCCCAACAGTACTTAGAATTAGGCATAAATCCTTCACAAAGTTTTGACATTTAGTGTGGGTATAGAGGAGTGGCTATGAGTCACCAGCTACATATCAAGTCAAGGGTGGGTGAGATTTCTGGAGACACTGGGTGGATGACATTTTGGATTTACAAATGATTTTTGAAGCAAATGAGTTCTTGGACATTTTTTAGTTTTGCAACAGGACCAAACCTATATTTTTAATAAGGAAAAAAGCGTACAATTTATAAACACAAATTTTCTTACCAAGTTTCTTGGAGCTGTTCTCAGTTCTACAATTCTTTTATATACATGATATCTCTGAAGCATACTTCTTTTTCAAAAGTTGCTGTTTGTTCTTGCTCAAGGGTATTGATGAAAAGTGCTATTTATGTACAAAGGAGAGAGCCAGCATCACATGAAATATATTTTTCATGAACTATAAAAGGTAGACCAGAGAAACTAATTTAACCATTTAAAAAGAGTGGTTCTTCTTTCTATCCTTGAGTTATAGGAGAAACGACTGGGCAGATTCTGTGTAGAATAAGGAAATCAAATTACTCTATAGTGTCTTTAGATCCCCTCTTCTATAAATGTTCATCTACTAAAATAAATTATGTAAAATTAGGTATCATTGCATGTTTCCCTTGATAGTGACCTGGTGCATTTCCAAAGGCATTTAGCTGGGATAATAAATTTGAATTCTAGCACCAATAAGATATTTTAATCTCTGCTAACTCAAAATCTATTGCAAATTATTCTGCTCATATTTTCCTCTTTTGTGGATCATAGGGACTTTGTATTTATATAAGACATAGTCTCCAATTCTATTAAAGAATTATGTGAAATGGAATTAAAACAGAAAGCAAGGAAAATAACTATTATGTTTAACACAGACAGCAAATTCATGTGAACTATAAAAATTGCAAAGCAACTCAATAGAATAACTTTTTACTGACATTATGATTTAATTTCTGTTTTTATTCTATCTTTGTATATTTATACTTGTTCAGTTTCCAAGTTTAGTTATAAAACTATCTTACCCTTTAGTAATAGGAATACATAGATATTTGTACATATATAAGATGCAGATTTAGGTGTTAAAATAAAAATCTTATTAACAACTATGAGCTGGGCATCATGTTCCATGCCTGTAATCCCAGTGACTTGGGAGGCTGAGGCAGAAGGATAATGAGTTCAAAGCCAGTCTCAGCAACTTAATGAGGCCCTAAGCAACTCAGGGAGACTCTCTCTCTCTCTCTCTCTCTCTCTCTCTCTCTCTCTGCACACACACATATGTATATGTATATGTATATGTATATGTATATGTATATGTATATGTATATGTATATGTATATGTATATGTATATGTATATGTATAAATAAAGGTCTTGGGTAATGGCTCAGTGATTAAGTGCCCCTGGGTTCAATCCCCAGTGCAAAAATAATAAATGACTAGAGTGATTTTCTAATATGATTTATTTTCTTTACATTTTTGATATCAGTATTTTAAAAAAATCATGACCCTGGCTTTTATACCTTTTATTGAAATATGCCATGTCTTCAAGAGTATAAAATTTACTTTTGTCCATAAATTTCAGAAATAATTCATAACATACATCCTCATAAAAAGGACCTTGTGACAGAGCCCTGCTAAAATCCTTACAAGCTTTTGTAGATTTTGGTAAACTCATTCTAGAATTCATGTTAAATGGCAAACCTAGAGGCAGGCGGAGATGAACACAGCCACAGGACTGATCCCACCTGACTTCAAGACCCACTCTAGGGCTAAGGACAGCACAGAGAGTGGTGTTGGCAGAGGAATGGCACCCAGATCAATTGAACAGAAGAGACAGCCTGTACCCACACCCACACAAGTATAATCAACTGAATTTTGACAAAAGCACAAAGCCAATTCAAAACAAGGATTGTCTTGAACAAATCGTGCTAAACAATTGGGTGGCCTCCTGCAAAAAATAAACTTGGGCACAGATATCAGAGCTCCAACAAAAGAAACTTGGACTGGATCTATATTTAAATATAGTTTAGAAATGTTAGCAATTTTAGAAGAAAAGGTGGGACTCCATATGACCTCTTCATGTAGCATGAACATCAAAAATGATGACTTGGAAGGTATTAAAATGAAAACCTTCAACTCTCTGAAAAATCCCTGTCCAGAGAATGAAAGGATAAGCTACAGATTAAGGGACCATATCATCAAGACACCTGATAAAATACTTGAATCAGAAATATAAAAAAATACTCGTAATGCAACAAAGAAATTTAAAAATGGAAAAAATATCTGAACAGACATTTCCCCCTGGAAGACATACAGATTACAGAGAAACAGATGACACATATGTCCAGCCTCATTTGTCATTAGAAAAAATCAAATTAGAAAAGGCTGAGCTGCTGCACACCTACTGGAATGTCTGAAATCCCCAAACCAGCAATACCAATTACTAGAAAGGAGTGGGGTAATGGAAACTTCTGTTCATTACTGAAGGGAATGCAAAACTGGTACAGGAACTCTGGGGGCATTTTGGTAGTTTCATACAGAACTGAACACAATCTTATAAATCCAATAATCCTGCTACTGCATGTTTACCCTAATTATCTGAAAAAGTAATTATACATGAAAACCTGTATGCAAATGTTTATAGTAGTTTCCTTCAAAGTTGACACCCACTGGAAGCCATCAAGATGTTCTTCAACAGGTGAATGGATAAACAATCTGGGTTGTGTTTGCAAAAGAAATTCTATTTGGCCTTACAAAGGAACGATTTGTCAAGCTATGTATAGACATGGGACTTGTAAATATTTGTGATTAAGTTAAAGAAGTCAGTCTGAAAGATTATAAAATTCCATTTATAAGGCTTTCTGAAAAAAGGCAGAACTATAGAAACAACCAGCAGATCAGTGAGTGCCTGAGATTCAGGGGTAGGAGTGAAGAGTGTAGACATAAAACATGGGATAGTGAAAACGTTCAGTCGTGTATTGTGAGCATAGACACATGACCCTGAGCATTTGTCAAACCAGATAGAACATTGCAGGAAGAAGGATATATACATAAAATTATGTATACATGAATCAAGGATAAACCATCAAGAGCCTGGAGAATTTCAGGATACAATGCAGAGTATGCCCAACCATACTTGATCTATGGAAAACATACAGATCAACCTCACTGAAGGGGGTAGAAGAAAAAGTCACTCACCTGAGTGGCTTTGTAAATAGGTGACATTTGTAAAACCAAATGCCTAACCCTGGTACTATGATTTATGTGGTTGTTTTGTTTGGTGCCTGGTTAACACTTGTGATCCTTCTATGCATACATACTGCAATGGAGCAGTGAAGTAAATGGGGGCAGGTGGGAGAGGCCAGGTGTCCCACTGTTGGAATGGAAGTAATAGGCAAGGAAGGGTAAGAGGTAAGGATGGCCCGGTGGAAAGCAATTATCAATGAGGATGTCAGCATGGAGAACACTGAGCCTTGTGTGGTACATCTAGAAATGCAGACGTGTGCACATGGTTGGCATGCTTGAGCACATTTCTTGCCTTTTCATCGAAAAGGTCCGGAGGATATTCCTATAGTGATGAACGCACTGAGGATGGGGTTTGGTTTCTAATTATGTTCTGTAATGAAAGGAACCAGGCTTTTTGCAGAAGTGACTGACGATAAGATTGAGGCAGGAAATATGCTAGACAAACCTGGGGCATCTTGTACTGTCTGAAAATAAGATGTGCTAAAAAATAGGATGAGAGAATGTCAAAGAGACTTGAGCCAACTGTAGCTGTTTCCAGTGGCCGTAGCTGAAAAATTCGAAGGACAAAATAAATAAGTAGTACCATATATTACAATTCAAAACTTAAAACCTGTTCATACTGTTAGAAATAAATTATGGAATGAATTAAGAAGTGAGGAATAATGGGCAAGTGTTCTCAGTACTTAGCTTTGATTGCCTTCCTCTAGGGTTGGGAACCCATCTGGGCAGTGTTTAAGCTTTCCTTAGTGGGGACCTTCTGGAAAGTTCAGTGTGGAAGGGGTGGGAGAGAGTAACTTTGCTGTTTAAAAATAGACAGTCACTACCTGAGTGAGGTGACCAAGGTCAATGTCCATCAACAGTGATGTCATGCCAACAGTAGGTCCCTGTGAAAGTGGCGTGTTGACAGTGACACTTGTCCTCTGTCATCTCTCAATGACTTATTATGTGAGAAAACATCAGATCAGTCACAGTTGAGAGACATTCCACAAAATATCAAAACTGTCCATATTATCAAAAACAACTCTCCACAAAAATGATAATTACGTGAGGAGTCCTTGTATTTATTAACTACGCTTAAACATGCCATCATGTGTATGTTCTTCAAAATATGCTCCACACAAGAAATGCATACAGCTTTGTCTGTCAATTAAAAATAATAGTAGGAATAAAGATTATCAAAAAACAAGGAAAGTCCAAGAAACTTTCACAGTCAAGAAAATCAAAGGAGAAATGACAAATGAAACATAAGAATGGACCCCAGAACTAACAAACAAACAAAGAATTATTCATTAAACAAAAATAAAGAAATGTGAGCGAGTGCCTAAGCTGCTAACAGCCTGTCAGTACTGATTCACTCATTGGTCCCCAGCATCTCAGCATGGTGTCACCTAAGTGATCCTGTTCTTGGAGACTTGCGCACCCCTGCAGCTTCTTGTAATGTGAATCTTCTAGTGTTAAGATCGTATTAAAATGCTGTTGTACCCAGTAAGAAAATGGCATTTCCACTAGAAGGAATAAACTTAGTTTAGACTATTTTTAATGAATGCCATGTTTTATGAAAGGGCAGGACATAGATGGCATTGAAACTATGATTGATTTCAATTGTTCTTTCATCTTAAGCAGGGCTTGTTTTTGTATGGTAGACATGTAAAAATGTGAACAACAACAATAACAAAAAAACGAGTCTTACATTTCTAAAAGTTTGAAAAAGCAAAGGATGAATTAGACTCTGTAGTCCATAAAACCTAGAATATTTGACTTTAACAGACACTGTGGGCTCTCGACTTCAAACCTCGTGGTCATTTTTCTTATGCTTCTACCAACAGCTCTGCTTATGAAGATGAATTCAAGGAAATTAAAAATGAAACTGGTATAATTGGACAACATACATTCATGGAGAACCCGTGGAAGAAAATGACAAATTCTATAAAATATGAACAACACAAATATGTTGATTACAATGAGGAGAAAGCACACTTTGAAATTTAGAAATTGTGAATTTAATAGACATCAAAAGCACTCTTTAGGTGCTGGGGCTGTGGCTCAGTGGTAGAGTGCTTGTCTGGCTTGAGTGAGGCACTGGAATCGATCCTCAGCACCAGATTAAAAAAATAAATAAATCAAATAAAGGTATTGTGTCCATCTACAACGTGTGTGTGTATTTGTGTGTTTGTGTGTGTGTGTGTATAAATAAGTGCTATTTAGGCAAATGCTTAACATTGGGAGCTAGATAGCTGAGATGTTCTGTGACATAAATAGATCTAAATTCGTGTTAGTCATGTCCAGATAAAAGCACCATAATGTTTCATGAAATATTTTTTTTTCTGGGAAAATTCAGAGGTCAGGTTGACCACTTCTTTTCTACTTTTCAGAGAGTCTGTCACTGTCATTACTGTCCCCTAGGGGACTGCTGCCCAGTCACAGAATGCATGAGGAAGGGGACAAGAGGAAGCCCCAAAGGCACTTCTGTGCCCTGTTCCCACAACTGTGAGGGCAATGACAACCCTGCTGTTTCACTGTGACCCATTTTAAGCTTTGCTGAGTTTGGTTGTGTCATTGTTTATTTACTTGTTGTTTTATTTTATACTTTCATTTAATTAGACTGCTTGTTTTGTTAATAAAATATTTTAAATTTTCTCTACATTTCTTGTTAACATGGTATTGCAGAATAATCTATTTTATTCCATTTTGATTGCCTTGGTTTTCTATGTTTTCGTTTACGCATTGTAAATCTGCAAACATTTAAGTATTATTAAAAATCACCCTGGATCCTTTTCTGTTTCCAAGTAATAATGAAAATATTCTTATACATTAATTGTGGGGATATGTCAAATGATGTAGCTGCTTTGGAAAATAGTTTATTAGTTCTTCAAAAATAAAGCATAGAGTTACTGTATGACCAAGCAATTTCCTTCCTAAATATGACCCAAGAAAATTTAAAATATATGTACACACAAAATTCTGCACAGGAATGTCAAGAACAATAGTATTCACTATTACCAGGAGACAGCCTAGAGTGTCCATCAATTGGTGAATAGCTGAACACAATGTGGTATATACATGAAATGAAAGATTATTTAGCTGGAAGAAGTGACGAAATGATAACATGGAACAGTATGGGTGAATTTAAAAACATAATGGTGAATGAGATAAACCAGACAATACAGGTCATGTTATTATCGATTTTATATGAAATGGCCAGAATAAGCAAATCTATAGAAACATTATATAGATTATTAGTCGCCCGGAGTTTGTAAGTGAGTTGGGGAAACAGAAGGACAGGGACAGTTGGGCACTGCTAAGATGTCTGGGATTTCTCTCTGGGGTCATGAAATGTTCTGAAGTTGGCTGGGGCAATAGTATAAATTGTGAATTATATTTCATTAAAGTTAGAATCATTATTTATGGAAAATCTATGGAGAAATGGCAAAAACTAAGGGCAAGAAGTGTGGAATGGTTTTATTAGAAATGATATTGGCCTGGAGCCTGGTTAGAATACGAACTTCGAATTTATAAAATTTACATCTGTTCATTACAAACATCAAGTGTACCTTCATCATGTATTTCACCCCTCTGGTTACTTATTCCGTTCTCTTTAAAAGTTGGCTTTGGTTGCTTCCCTTTGTTTGCATTAAGTGTGGCTTGTGAAACTTCTTCATTTCCACTTAGCTCAAGTGCCATCAGAGACCAACCATAATCATGTCATATGAATTCCAATTTTCTACAAGAGAGAAACTAATTAGGACAGTTTAAGTAAGGACTTTATTTCTATCAATTCAAGGCTAGACAAGGGACAAGGTTAAACATTGCATTGCTCATTCCTCCAGACTTGTGGAATCGCATTCATTGAAGGAGGACGAGGACAGGGCAGATCCACTGGAGACCCCTGCGTCCGTACCTACTTCCATCCCTGTCTGTATCTGTAGTAGCTGGGAGGTTGGTCATGACAGGACCACTGGATAACGGCTGCAGTCTCTTTCTATCTGTACCCCTCTCTGTCTGTTAGTAGATGGAAGATTGATGGGTGAATTATGAGGAATACATTTCTGAACATCAGGGTTTAGACTTATTGCTTTGTTATTGACAAAATTGCTCGTTATGCAAGTTCAGCTATTCCAGATTCTGCGCAGGATTATTAAAGATGAGCTTAGAAAGATGATGAGAATTGAAATGAAAGTGATTTCATCCCAGCACCCTCTCGGGTTTGTCATTTTGGCAAGGTGGTTTGAGTCAGTCATGGAGCCTGGGTAACCAAGCTAGTGGTTACCACATAAGTCATGCAAAATCACAGTAGATTGTCCAACGGTTTTAGTTTTGACAATAATTGTGAATATGCTAGATTTAGAGAAAAGAGAGTATTATGAACATGGGTTGTGGGATAGACAGTAAGCATTCTATTAGAAAACCATGAATCAACAAATATTCAAAATCTAAAACATTGATGGCAGAATAACCAGTAGAACCAGAGATTCATTTTATTGATATTAAATTTATTCTTAACCGATTCATAAAAAAAAATAGAAAGTGTATATCTGAGAGTCTTACTAATATGATGGGGCTCCTCCTTTAGGTAGTGTGCAGAAGTCCCAGGGAAAAGGGCCAGGCACACAGGGACCACGACAAGGGAAGTGGGGTGCAAAGCTGACCACAGGCCTTCCAAACCCAGACAGAGAAAGAAGACACAGAGGAGACACTGTGGGCCATCCCTCCCTGCTGCTTCACCACCATTCAGCTGCCCAATGACGAGATTCTTAAACTCTGATCCATCAATCCATCTATTTCTGAATGATTGATTTTATTAATGGTCACTTGGTAATTTTGTTGATCCATGATATATAAAGATCATGATTATATAAACAATATAAATGTTATATATAATTATATTATATTAGTATGTTAGTAATATACAATATAAAATATAGCATAATATATAAATATTGACATTATATATTTATATTATATATTTATATGTAAACTATAAACACACATATATTTCTATTATATACTTATATAGAAACTATAAATACATATATGTATAAATACTTAACTATGACACTTAGGTGGTAAGGTCCTTTTTCAAAGTTCTAGAACTCTGCTGGATTGGAAAGACAATACAATGTAAGTAATACAGAAGCAGTCTTGATCAATATACATTGACCCTAAAAGGAATAAGAAGTAGCAAATTTGAAATGCTGTGCATATGAGAAATAACTGTGTAACAGTCAGTGACATGGAGCATAGAATGGGAATGATGCAAGGGGGAGGCAGGAGTCTCATCCATCGCCTTTGGGAGAAATGGCCAAGCATTTCCCTCCACCAACTCCACCCAAGGATAAAGAAATCAACCTTTACGTTTTCAACCTTAGATGGATTCAGTAGAAAAAGAAGTGCGCCCACGAGTTCTCTGAGATGTGGCACACAGCGAGCAGGGTGAGAGCAAACATTCACAGAGCAATCCTTTGCTGCTCCTTGGGATTATCGCACAGGAGGACAGACGTTCAGGGGCACCCTTGCACTTTTCAGGACTGGAAACATTTACATCCCCAAAGGCATGAGCATCATCTTGTTCTCCCAAGATTCCTGTTTTGCACTTTAAATTGCAATAATACCTTTATTGATTATCATATACACTTGGAAAATAGGACTCTCTATACCATGTGATGAGAGAACAATCAACTTTTCCACATGGATCTCCACTTAGCCCATTTTCTCCAGTATCATTTGCTGACAGTATCTCCAGGCCCCATCTACCTGCCACTTGGTGAACACCAGAGTCCCTCCTCCCACTTCCCCCTGCTCCTGCAGGCTCCTGCTTCTCTGCGTGCCATCCCCAGGCATTCAGCAGGGCTTTATCCTGAGTGCTAAACTACTGCGCGGTTTCAAGATCGCCTTGCTTTTGTCCATTTCACATAAAATCTCAATGTTAGAAAAGGTTGTTAATTTCTAAAAACTGCCTTGGTATTTTAACTGGAATTGCATCAGAGCCATAAAATTATCCGAAAACCTTCTGTGTGAATTTCAATGAGAACAAACAAATGGTAAGGATAGGCAGCACATGGATGGACCCACAAATCCATGACTGAGTGGAATCGGCCGAGAAGGAAAGGACTCATGCTCCCCTGTACACAAGGTTCAGCAGCAAAAGCTGATCTGTGATGACAGATGTCAAGAGAGGAGTTATTTTTGGAAAAGGGCAGGAAAATTAAGTGAATCAGTTATTTGAGTTAATTTCACTTAACAACACACTTAGGTTTGGGCATTTTCTGTATGTATACTACATTTTTGTACTATATTTTATTTTTTTAAAAAAGATATTATTTAAGAATTGGGAAGCCTAACCATCATATTTTCTTCTGAATAGAACAACAAAAACAAACCAATCTAATAAAAAACTGCAAGGAGGTTCTTTAGAATATCAAAGACATATGAAATAGAAGAACTCAAAAACCAATAAATTGTGGCTTAAGATTTTAAGGAAAATAAAACAACCTAAATAAAATATATTAAATAATGATTGAAAAAGGTGAAATACAGAATGTGAATATCATAAATATTAGTAGATGTAAGTATGAAGATTATAAATACGTAATGATGATTGATGATGGCACCTATGATAGCAATGGATAGGCAGTTCTAAAAATGATTTGATGGATGGAATTTTGTAAAGGAGGAAGTCAAGACCCTATATTCTTGATTTTGTAAAAAAATATATTGATCAATTAAAACTGGGAAAATCAAAGTAATATGATAAATATGTCTATTTTAAAAATAACCATCTGGGGCACAGGATGAGAACAGTCACAGCCTCCATCGGCTATGATGTCTAATGATCACTGTGGATTATCTTCTGCATCAGTTCTGGTAAAAGGCTTTTCACTGTGAGTAAGCTCTGAGTCAGGTCAAATGAAGAAAAGTGTGTGAGTGGGATTTCCAGGAAGTTGAACTGGGCACAGGGCTTTGGAGGACAAAGGTCCTGTTTAGCCTCAGGAGCTGCAAGTCTGCTGTTGACACTGAGTGGGGTGCTCAGGGCTTCTAGCTCTGCCACTGAGCTGGGGAGACTGTGGTGGACATGGGAGAAATCCTACTGTCGCTAAACCCACTCAAACCCACTGTTCTTTCCAGATTTGGTCATTTTTTTTTCCCTTGAGTAATTGATTCCCAGATTGTTGCAAGTGACTTTCACTTATTTTAGGAATTCTGAAGTCATCATTTTTCCCCATTTTTGCTACTTTTTTGTAGAAGAGCAGTTTTGCAGATATTACTTCTCTAACTTGAGAGCAACACTAATGGGAATCACCTTGAGGCCTATTGGTGATGACTTAATGAAAGATATCTGCATGTGTAAATTTTGAAAATAACAGCAATTTAAGACATTGCCAAGTAATATCAGATCAAATAGAAAATGCTATTGTTAGCACATTTTTTGAAGTTTTTATGTGTTGAGTCAAGAAGTAAATGTCTCAGGTTTTTTTTTAGCAGAATTATGAAATGAATTTTACAGAGAAAATCTTGAACAAATATCCTATATATTCTGAGGTATTGAAAATGATCTAAGGCTTTGAGAGTACATCTGAGTAATAAATGGAAAGA
Organism: Ictidomys tridecemlineatus; assembly: GCF_052094955.1. NCBI lineage: Eukaryota > Metazoa > Chordata > Mammalia > Rodentia > Sciuridae > Ictidomys > Ictidomys tridecemlineatus. The sequence goes on from NC_135489.1 coordinate 5,774,488, forward strand.
GTAACAGTAATAAAATATTAAGATGTTTCTTTATTCCTGGCAATCGTCTTCTTTTGGCTTGTTGGAGACTCTTGGACATCCCTGAGCTGTAGAGGAAATGATTCTTGCATGTAGCAAACACACTTGGGTAATGTAGATTCTAAACCTAGAAATGAGTTTATACTCCCAGGGGTCTGAGTTCCATTTACAGTTGGCAAAAATGTATGTTTCAAAATAAAAGTCACTGTGAGAAAAGCAGATTCCTACCATCTAAGCTGCTGAAAAATGTGTAAACTGTTTTTTGAAAAGTCTTGAGCCTACACAAACAACCTCTCTGTGGCTCAGCAACGCCATGAGGAAGAGACAAAAGAACACAGGACCACTCTGCAAATCGAAGTGTGCATAAGAGGGAAGGCAGATGATATCTGAGGTGTCACAGTTGGCTTTGATAAGGCACAATCCTGAGTTCCAAATTACTTTGCCATTGATTTAAAAGTTCCAAGCCATCCTCTCTGCCCTGAGTTTAGTCACAAATTTATGTCATAGGCATAATTTCTAAGACAACTTAAAAAAACCTATAAAATAGATCGTAAATGCTTGAGAAGTGAAAGAAACCTCTATTCTTCTGCTTTCAGGAATAGTCGCCTCTTTGGGACAAAGTCCAGGGAATCAAGCCATGTCACAATAATGTGGAGCGCACAGGACCAGCTACTGGTGGAGGAGCATTGCTGAGTCCAATCTGCTGACATGGTGAGGACACTAGGAAATATCAATTAGAACATAAAAGAAAAATATTTGTTAGAAACTCTGTGTAGCTACCCTTAGACAGGGCTGGGGTTTATCAGGGGTTATTAGTGTGACTTCATGAATTGTTATTATGAATTATCCTTTTTTTTGTGTGGTGCTGGGGATTGAACCCAGGGCTTTGTGCATGCAAGGCAAATACTCTACTAACTGAGTTATATCCCCAGCCCCTCATTATCAAGGCTAATATTGTTCCTTTAAAATAATATTGAAACATTTTTACTAATATTTTAACTACTAGTACACCTATTATCATGATGATTGTCTACTCCATCATACAAATTGTCTATTCCTTATTACAAATTCTTTGATTGACAAAAGCTTTGCTTAACAATATAAGAATAATAAGCATTGAAGAATCCGGGTAATTCTTGGAAATTACTTCTACATTTAAATAACATGTGAATTGCATCCAAATGAAAAAAAAATTTTTCCCCTTAATGTGATATCTAAATATGTATAAATGTTAAACTAGGTAAAAATTGCTTCTTATTCTTAACACTTGTTCTCTAATATTGTTAAGTGATTGTTGACAAAATTTTCAGTCTTTCTCCTTTTCCTCGTACTCTTCTCGATCTCCTTCAGACTCATAGCTTGGTGGGCAGTCCTAGCCAGGGGAGATGTGGCACAGGAGTGTCCTGGAGGGCAGGACCTGATGTGTTTCTGAAAGTCCGGTGCCAACACCTTCAGGAATGACGGCTCTGCACGGAAGTAGAGTAGTCCCAGGATGCAGGGGTGGAAGAGAAAGTGAGCAACAGACTCCTCTCTAGCCCTCTGGGGACTCCTGCTCAACATTTTGGAAACTCTCCAAGAAGAGAAAGTGACCCCACAAAGGAAGGCTTTCTCTAGGAAAATAAGGCCAAATACTTGGAGGATCACATCCTGGAAGAAAAATGACTTCTTCCCGAGCATGCTAGAGGCATTAAGGGCCTTGAGACCGGAGCAAGGCACCGTGTCCACACCAAGACTGGCAGTATATCAATGTCCATGAAGCTTTATTTGTTATAACCCTGGGTTGGGAGCAATCCGAATGTCCATTACTGAGTGGGTGGATAAACCACGTGTGGCCTATCCTTGCAAAAGGGAGAAGCCCCTCGGTGGTGAGGAGTGATTAAGCACTGATTCACCACTCGCAACTGTGAATTGTGAGCTGTGGGTGCCAATAGAATAGAATGAATTCCTCAGCAGACCAGGAGCACACCAGTGTCACAGTGGTCACTGCTGTGTGTCAGAGCAGCAGGTCCCCTTATCCTTCTGCTACAAACCTCACGTGATTCCCTTGATGTGTACTTGACGTGAAATGATCACTGGTGCACTAAAAGCAGCTCCGTGTTTTTAGTTTAGCTAAGGTGTACAATACAAGATAAGCAGGCCTTGATGTCATCGGAAACACACAGGTGCGAAGCGAAGGCGGTCAGTACTGATCCAAAATTTGAAAATTAAGTACAAAAATTTAAAAAATAAACTCTCAAGGGGAGCTCCTAGAAGATACATAATAAACCCTTGGAGTGCAATTTTAGAATCAGTATTATATTGGGGACCGCAAGCATGTAGTCATAAATGGTGTGGGTTTGAACCTAAATGCCACACACACACACACACAAAAATAATAGCTGCATGAATTTGAGCAAAGTATTTAGCTTCTTTAAGAAATGGTATCCCTATCTACCAAAAAACATGGTTTTATCAATCTCATAGGACTTTGTGTGAATTATATTAAATAGTTTATATCCGCAATTTAGTACTTATTACACAGTAAATACTCAATAAACACTCATATGCTCCTCCTTTTTCTATTACATATAAAATAAAATATAAACCTAGGTGAATATATGTTTTCAAATAGGCTCTTACTTGTGCCTTTGGTGTGTTATAAAGCTAATCATTCTTAGGTTCAAATTTGCTAACATGTAATTCAATGCTCTGAACTATCTATTTTTTGTAAAATTAAATATTAATTTAAATAAAATACTGTTGTTTGGCATAATTTGTAATGTGCTATTTGAGTTCATCTATAACCATGGACTTTTTGATAGCTCCTTATTCTTCTATTATATGTTTAAAAGTAGGTTAAGTTGAGTTGTAACTTTGAAATTATAAATTAGAATTTGAGAAATAAATTTTGGTTATTAAATTGTAAGTAATCTTGTCACTTCTTATTTCTGGGACACTAGCATTATTTTAGACAAATGTCAAACATGTATTTTATAATGTGTTCTTATTGAATTTCATATGATGAGTTTTTTTATATAGAAAGTACGAATATTTTCATTAAATATTCTTTGATAGTCCCGTGAATAAAATTAAGTGTTGCATAAAAACGAAAAGAAAGTGCTTTGCTCTTTTTTAGTTTATGTGAGCAAGTGTCCTACTCAGGACAGATTGGAGTGTTCTCTAGAGAAACGTAGACAGTTCCCAGGAGGCTGATCTGCTCCTGCCATGGGGCCCGTCAGGTTTGTGCCTGGGAGGAGAAGTGGACTTCCGGATGGATACTGAACAGCACAGGGAGGCACTGGAGGCCAGCCACAGGCTCACTGCTGCCTACACAGGGGATGCATGTCGAGTGGGCGAAGTGTCATGTCCTAGTAATTGTTCTGCAAGTCTCATGTCTGTTTGCTTAATGATATTGGTATATGCATATTTATGAAGATTTTTACTTAAAAATGTCCTCAATGGAACATATCACATTTAACGACTACATTGAAATGAGTTTATTGAAATAAAGCAAGCAGTGTCCTTGGGATAGCAAACAATCAGGTTGTTAAGAAAAAAGCAGCTGGGCTGGGGTTGTAGCTCCGTGGCAGAGCGTTTGCCTAGCATGTGTGAGGAACTGGGTTCAATCCCCAAAACCACATAAAACTATATAAATAATATAAAGGTATTATGTCCATCTACAACTAAAAATATTTAAGAAACAGGAAAGAAAAATGCAGATCCTATGGATCTGCATAAGAAGGAAAGGCATTCCTAAGCAGGGTGCTATAAAGTTTCTGAGTGTCTTGTTTTGGACAGTGGCAGGATGGTGGCTTGGACATGGGAGAGTTCTGGACAACCTAAGGCCTCCATAGTAACCTTAGGCTTTCTTCTTACAGATGATATGAAAATCTTTCTCTGCTTTAAGACATAATTTGCCTTCTGCCTTCATTAATATTCTGTTAATACCAGATTGAAATAAAACGATGAGTCCATTAGTCTAATTAGTCCCAGGATTTCTGAGTAGTCATATGCTCTGGGGAAATTCAGCCAGGCTCCTTTTTTGCCTCTTACCTGTGTGAAATAAAATGAAATCCCTTGGAAGTCTGAAAATTCTAAGCTGTATTACCCACAGGTCCAGGCCCCCTATCCTGAGTACAGTAAGATGGAAGTACACTTGTGAATTTTGGTGTAGAGCACCATGCGATGTCATTGAGGGGAACTGGAGGAGGCTGGGAGACCTCTCAGACTCTCTGGCTGGTCTGACCTGAAAGTAGGGGTTGGGGTAATAGATAGCTGTGCAGGTCTAATAAGGTATTGGCAAGGCCAATGGTGCGCACCTGAATCAGAGTTCCTTATCAGAGGCATCTTCTGTCTCCCAGGAAGTGTTTGCTTTGGCAATCCAATGTGCTCTTATCACAGGCTGAGAGCAGCCAGTGCAGAGGGGGACTTTGAAGTCAAAATGGCAATGGGGTCAGAGCACAGTAGTCATGGCCCTGATTTACACCCCTCCTTGCAGAAAACATGAAAGGCTTGTTTCCAAACACTTCACAATCAACATGAGTGGTATGCATCGATGTTTAGAACAATATTACAACTTAATGTGCTAAAGAATTTAAAAAGGAACTGAATAAATGCAACATAGACATGCTCAATGTCAACCAGGGTCTCTGGTCACTTAGTGAAAGGTTGTTGATAGAGAACACGTTTGCTACCAAAGTAATCATTCAAGATCTTGTCATTCAAGATATTATGGGAGAAAATGTACAGATACACAATGGAGCACCAATTAGCCACAGAAAATAACAAAATCCTATCTTTTGTGACCAGGTGGATGGAACTCAAGTGATAAAAGCCAGACACTGAAAGGCAAGTACCCGCTATTGTACTCGCATTTATATATAAGAAATTGATCTCACTGGAGTAGAGAATGGATGGGGACTATCAGGAGGCAGAGGTTGGGGAGAGAGACACAGGGAGATGTCCTTTAAGGGACACATGGTGACAATTCTGTTCTGCAGCATGATGACTGGAGTCCATGACACTACGTAATCCACTCAAGTTGGTCTCATCTCTTTAACAAATCTGCTTTCACTAAACTGATTGTGAACCTATGTGTATAGAAAAACTACCATCATTTTTATAAGTCTAATTTTTATTCACATTCTTAAGAAGTCCAAAGGAATGTGGATGTTAAATGTTCTTCACCACAAAAATGATACCTTTGTGAGGTGACACATCTGTTGACTAACTAGATTTAATCATTCACAGTGTATGTGCTCTTTAAAACACCATGTTGTATATGGTAAACACATACGGATTTAGACGTCAACTAACAAAAATGATATAGAAGACAGATTAGTTTTAATTTGGTGAAAATGTTCATTAAGGTTATGTAGTATTTGCAATATACTTTTCAAATATAAAATTTGAAACATTTCACATGTGAGTGGAGAGACAAGAATGTTTATAATACTGGTTTCAGGTAATGAATTCCTAGTTGGATGTTTGCATATTTTATTTAAAATATAGTGGCCTTGATACAGAAGGTTTCACCTCAATTATGACATTTGGATTCATTGACTGACTGCTAAGTGATCCTTAGATATACTTTTTTAAAAAACAAAAACTGTGGTTTTATATTAGTAAATATGTTTATTAATGTTATGTTTCATTGCCCAAAATGATCTTGAATGATTGAGATAAAATGAGTTTAATTATAAGGGTGAAATTTTTTATTAAGCAAAGTGTCATAACTAAACTTAATGCAATGTCTTTTGGATCATTTTTGGCTGATTTTTAAAGTGGTATTTTACTGATTTGTAATTATCATTACCCATATTTAAAAAAATATTTTGAATTATTTTGCTCATCAAATAGCTACAAAAAACATGATTTGACCTTGGCCAGACACTAATCGGAATGGGTATCTTTATTTGAATAGCCCTGACTTTTATACAGCCAATTTTGAGCTATATTAATATGTAGGTGATCTCCCATATACCTCCAGGAAAATTGTTCCTTGGAGTATTCTAACAATGAGGTGCATTTATAAAATATGTCTTATAACAAATAATTAATTTTGATTTGAATACATTGGACTTATAAATTCAATTAGTCTATAATTATGGTAAGGGCTTTGGCTCACATGTCATCATTGAAAGCTGGTATGTATAAAAACAATGATTTAGCTGTTCTATTCTTATTTTTGGACCATAATTCTTCTATTGACTACTGCACAAAATGTTTTACTAATATTTAATAGTTTAGAATTTCTTATTATCTTATTCAATATATAATATTTTTGTTAATAGTGAACAAATTATGTCCTTAGTTTAAAATAAAAACATATTTGTAAGCACTGAAATGACACTATTCTAGTGAATCCCCTGCGGTTCATTTACTTTTTCCCATTTTTCATATATTTTATCACCTGCTCAGATCGACCACTGTCTTTTCAACTAACTTGCCTTCAGTGACTTGATTTTAGACCTAAACATACATAAAACCTGTTCTCATTGTTAATATGCTTCTAAATTAATTGTGGAATAGCTTATTCTCACATTAACTACAACCCTCTTTCTATTTATATTTTTAAAAAATTGAACTTAAGGAAATGTTGAAAGATGGAAACTTTTGACTTTGATACATTTGATTTTTTCTTATATATTTAATGTAGTTTTAGTTAATTGATGAATTCTCATTTTGTTTGGGAAAGGAACCAGGTAAAATGGTAGAAGGCCTCATTCAAAGTGTAGGTATGGATCTCCCTGAGGACCACTCTTGGCTCTGTGCTGTTGCTCCGAGCAGGCACACAGGTGAGTTGATAGTGCATTCACTGCCTCTGGACAGATGCACACGTTTGCATCTCCCACCAACATCTACCTGCTGGGTTCCAAATCTTGTTTTTCCCCAGCTGAGGTTCAGCATGCCCGCGGGGGCATGGATGTTATGATCCACCACCTGGTTGGGCCAAGGGTCTTCTCTCTTGTGACTTCACCATTGCCCTTCCTGTCAAGTAGGCATTTCCCTGATCTTCCCATACCCCATCAGTTCCTGAGTGCTGGTAATTTTAGTTCATAAGTTTCTAAATGGCTCTCAATTTCTCTGCAAGGCAGAGTTCATCTCAAGGAGGAAATGATGTTTCATTTGGGGATGAGAACTGTCATGAGGATGACTGAGGAGAGACGCCAGTTAGGGAAGGGTGTGAAGATGTGCATTTGATATCACCTTGCTGGCTACCATCACAGAACAAGTTCACGAAGATGCAGGAGCTTGATAGGTGTGTGTTACCTGGTGGGCTCTGGATGGCTGTATCAAGAGGTGTACTCTACACAGTGGTACACCCAGAGAGGAATCAAGGAAGTGGTTGTGTCTGCTGCCTTCAATTTTTTAGTTTTCCTTAGGCAAAATTTTCACTCTGAGAATTTAAAAATTTCACAAAGCATCATGGATCACCTTCGGAAGCTACTGGGAAAGCCAAATCCTATGGACAATGTTATTTGGAGTTGAAAAGCAGTGGATTCTTTGGGTACGTCTATTGGCCTGAATGACTGACAGAATAGATGATTACCATGCTCTCTACCTGGCTACCCTATGCTCTTCTCAAAATGTGGGTCTGACTAAAGCACCCTGTACTTCCGGTTTCACTTTCACCAAAGATCAGACTATGATCATGGTCTACACTGGCTTATAGGTTCCGCAGGCTGCTCAGTGTTTTCTCAGACCACATTCAGCCTGACCCCTGGATGCCCACTGGCCATTGTCCCAGGACCAGCACATCTTCTACCCTCTTTTCCTTGTTTTTTAGTGACCTCCTTTCAACTCACAGCACCCTCACCTCACTTTCTCAGGGAAACTTCATTCCAAACTTTCTTATCCTGTATTCCACTGAGTCTTTTCATATGGTTACATTGCAAAATATAGATTTCTGTGGTATCATGTTCCGTTTCCATTTTATGTTTATTTATAGGATTATCTGTTGGTTGTTCTTTCTGATGGCATGTTTTACAATTAAACAAGACAAAGCCATCATTTTAACTGCTCTGTGTAACTGAGCATGGTGTTATCACATACGGATGCAGTACAAGAGCCCAATATGTGTTTTTGAATAAATGAATGAATAAATAAATTCTCACCTTAGGCAATAAAAGCTATGGTATCTGAGATCGCCTGAAAAAATAAACATTGAAAAAATATATTTCTCATTACTATTTATTTAAACAATCAAATAAATAAACAAAATGTTTTATGTGGATTTTGCCAAAATGAGCATGTGCATGAAAGATAATAATACTATGATATAACTGTGCAAACTATTAAGTCATCAGTGATTCTGATGATTTTAGTTACTGGTGTATAGCAGGTAATTAATACAATATTTTGATCCCCTCTTCTGCAAGATGAGAGTATCCAGCTACGAATTTTAATTGAAGCTGGTAGTTGGTCAAACAGCCTAAACAAATTGCAAGTTTACTTTGCCTTTAACTTCAGGAAAAGAAAATAGTAGACCACAGAGGCAAATTTTAGTGAAATTCTTGCAAAGAGTTGGTTACTGCCATTGATTTTTTTCCTTACAAAATACTAATATATGAGCTGGTATAATTTGAAGCAATTGTGCTGTATTGTAATTCCCATAAGAGCTTTTTCTCTGTCTAAATAGAAATTAGATTTCAACAAGAAAATAATCTTTGAACAAATCATATTTGGAAATATATTCAAAAGAATAAAATTGGTAATATTTTGTGCTTAATATAGTTCATATTGCTTTTGAGTGCTACTTTATATGCTTTTCCATATTTATAGCTATATTTTCTTCCCCCAAATTGACATTGAATTCTCTTGAAAAACAATGGCTTGAGAAATAAACCTTTTTAAGAAGTGTGTTTCCTTCTGACAACTCTAAACATTTGGAAAAATTCATGACTACCTTCTAAAATAAATACATTAAGGAATAAATGTATTAACTATACTTCATATGGTTAAAGAATACGCATCTGGAATTTCTATTAAGCCTTAGCTTGTGTCAGAATCATGAACTGACTGCCCAGTCTGGTGGTGCATGCCTGTAATCCTAGTGACTAAGGAGGCTACCGCAGGAACATCTCAAATTTGAGACCAGCCTGGACAACTTAGTTAGACCTTATCTTAAAATTAAAAAAAAAAATTCAAAAATGAAGGGCCAGGGATGGCCCAGTGATAAAGCAAACCTGGGTTCAATCCTTAGTAACATAAAAATAAAAAAATATGATAATTAACTACTTGAGACATAGGGATTTCTTGATATATTTCTTTTACCTTCTTATGAGTTGAAACTTAAACCAAAATATATGAATATCTTAAAAATGTTCTATACTATAGGAAATATTTTATTATGATCTAAAATTTATTAAACTTTAAAATAATTTTTTTTAAATTAGTCATTTTGCAGACATACATTCTGCTGTGAAGTAAGGCATTAGCCATGCAATAATGTTGGCATTGTGGACAAACATGATTAATTCATATCCCTTACTATTTAAAATCACTATTACATAGGATATTCTTTCCTGCTTATCCTATCTTATAAATGTCATTACCACTAGAAGTACAGAGTATATTACTTCAGTCTCATATCCACATTTTATTAAGCACAGCATACTTAAAATAGTAAGAAATCATAATTAGAGCAAGATCCATGTCTGAGCTACGGGTATGAAGTGTAATCACACATATGTGAGTGCACAGGGGAGAACATGGCGAGTCTTTCTCTAAGGGGATGTTTCATTCTGTGGGGTTCATAGTCACCATTGCTGCCAGTGGGACCTAAATGTGACAGATCTGATATTCAACCATTACCATAGGTTGTTTTTTAAGGATACTTGAGAAAGAGAAGATACATTATTGCATATAATGCATATTTTTATTAAGGAATATCCAGCTACATGATGCTGTTGCTTGGAGGTTATCATTTAAAGGTGCAAGGATTCCTCCTGCAGGATCTGATGAGAACACAGAATTCTATTCAGGCTCCACCTGGAACCCTCTTTCCCTGCCTGTGCCAATGTCACATTTTTATTGGTCTGTGTTATCAGTATTCTAATTTCATGCCAGTATGATCTGGATGCTTTTTGAGTTTTGCACTTTAAGTCTTTAAAACTTGGTGTTGACTTAAATGATCTTGACTCGTCTGAGCGCTGTGGAGGATTTATAAGTGGTCCAGTGGGTTCCGTGCACACCTCTTCTTTCAATCTGCAAAAGACCTTAAGTCCCATCTGCCTCTGCATATATCCCTTTAACTGTACCATTCTTTGTCATAAGATTTTTTTTCCTTTCTGAACTCTGCTGTGACATGTAAGACAAGTGAAATATTTTGAAGCCCAAGCAGACATCAGTAATCCCAGAGAAAAATTCAAAGGTTTGGGAGTTGTGCCATGGCTTTTACCACTGGCTAAGAAGTGTTTTTTCAAAAACCTCTTCCTGTGGATTACAGACAAATCCCAAAAGATATTGATTATACTGATCTTTATTGTTTCCACTTATGGAAATTTGTTTCTCTAATATTTAGCATAGCAAGTATTAGGTACTCAAATCCTCCCAGTTTATTGTACCTATTTTTCAAAATCTGTGATAAAACATTATAATTCATAGATAGGATGAGGTAATCACTGGAATTCACAGGCCCTGTCACCTGTACATCTTGGTAGCTCAAAAGAAACCATCTGAGTACCATAATTATGAATATAACAATCCAGAAAAATCAAAATACTTAAAGTCTGAGATTCCAGAAATTATAATCCTGAAAGGTTAAAATCTTAAATGTAGGAATTCTGAAATCCGAAATCTAAAAAACGGCCATTGTGATGGGAAAATAAGCTGTTCACAGGATGAAAGCCAAGTCCTGGAGCAGCAATGCACATGCAATATGGCAATGGGGAAATCCAACTTAAAATATAACAGGACTCTGAATTCACCTCCCTTCTTGCTGGTGGGAATCCAGAGCTTGTAGTGAATCAAAGTGAATCTGAAGAACCCAGTGAAGTTACTGAGAAATAATCACCTGCACTGCAAGGTAAGAAGACATAGAGACTTTGGTGTTTGATCACCAGGATTATTTACATCAAATAGGTTCTATTCATTAGTGACAGCAGAATGAATGTCCATCTACCCAAAACAACATGGTAACATGGCATAGAAGATGGGAAAATTTAGTAGTGAATGCTTGGGTTGGTGTATATTGAATGACAAGAAGAATTTCAAATCGAGCATCTCCATGTAGAAAGTGAATGTGAATGTATTTTCTGAGAAGAGGTGTACCCTGAAAGGGGGGAAAAATAATTCATTTCTCATGATGCAAGATTTTAAAATAGAGTTAATCATTTTAAAACATGGCCATCTCAATGCAGTGGTCCATAGTGTAAATTGCAATTCACTTTAACCAAATTTTTAAAAAATGTTGTATTTTTTCCTTTAAAATTTTTTCAATCATCTTAAATTGTTAACATTAGTTTTAGAATTCCTTATGCTCTGTGTTTCATTGTCAAATATTTTCCAGCACTGGAGTTGTAAATCAGGTAAAAAACTTTTAGAGAATTTTAATTTGTTTATGCAATTTTTGCAAATTTGACTCCATAAAATTGTATTATCATAACACTGACTTTTTTCATTTTTTAAAAATGTGTTCCTTTTAGTTATACATGACATGGAATACATTTTGGCATATCTACATACATGGAGTGTGACATTCTAATTAGGATCCTATTCTTGTGGTTGTGCATGATGCAGAGTTACCCTGGTTGTGTATTCAAAGAAAAAGGCTAGAAGATAATGTCCTGTTGATTCTACTGGACTTCCTATTCTCCTCCCTGCTTTGTTCTGTCATCCCACTTTGTCTAATATAGTTGACTTCTATTCTTCCCCTTCCCAACCTCCCTTGTTGTGGTTTTACCCACATATTAGAACATTCAGCCTTTGGTTTGGGGGGACCTGGCCTATTTCACTTAGCATGATAGTCTCCAGTTCCATCCATTTACTAGCAAATGCCATCATTTCATTTTTCTTTATGGCTGAGAAATATTTTATTACCACATTTTCCTTATCCATTAATTTGTTGAGGGGTACATAGGTTGTTTCCATAGCTTGGCTACTGTAATTGAAAAGCTATAAACATTGATGTGGCTGTGTCACTGTAGTATGCTGATTTAAAGTCCTTTGTGTATAAACTGAGGAGTGGGATAACTGGGTCAAATGGTGGTTCTATTTCAAGTTTTCCAAGGAATTGACATACAGCTTTCCAGACGGGTCTCACCATTTTTTAGCCCCACCAACAATGTATGAGTGAACCTCTTTCTGTACATCCTCTCCGACATTTATTGTTTCTTGTATTTTTTATAATTGCCATTCTGACTGGAATGAGATGGAATATCAGCGTAGTTTTAATTTGCATTTCTCTAATTGCTAGAGATGTTTAATATTTTCTGGTAAATTTTTGGTCAATTTGTATTCCTTCTTCTTTGAGGCAGTTGATCAGTTGCTTTGTTCATTTATAAATTGGGTTATTTGGGGAGTTGGTATTCATTTTTTGAGTTCTTTATATATCCTGGAGTTTAATGCTCTGTATGAGGTGCAGGTAACAAAGATTTTTCTCCCATTCTGTAGAGTATTGCTTCATGTTCTTAATTGTTTCCTTTGCTGTGAAGAATTCTTTTAATGTGATACCATTCCATTTACTGATTCTCCACTTCTTGCACTTTGGGAGTCTTATCCATGAAGTCAGCTCCTAAGCTGACGTGATGGAGAGTTGGGCTTTTTCTTCTGGTAAGCACAGGTCTCTGGATTACTGCTTAGTCCTTGATACACTTTGAGTTGAGTTTTGTGCAGGGTGAGAAATAGCGGAGTAATTTTCATTCTACCACATCTGGTTTTCCAGTTTTCCCAGCACCATTTGTTGAAGCGGCTATCTTTTCTCCAATGTGTATCCATGGCAACTTTGTCTAGTATGAGGTAACTATTTTAGTGGGTGTGTCTCTGTGTCTTCTATTCTGTTGCATTGGTCTTCATATCTGTTTTTGTGTGAATACCATGTTGTTTTTGTTACTACAGTTCTGTAGTATGACACTGACTTTTCTATAAGCATTGTGCATATTCATAAAAATATTGAGATTTTCTCAATAAAGAAATGTCCTCTTTCCTTATCTATATTTGTGAAAAATAAAATTTCTTGATATATCAGTTCTTTCAAGATCTTCTTGAGATCTCAGTTGCATCTCTGGCAGGGACCCATCCACCATGGCTTTCTGTCTTATCTGAAGATCTAGATTCCTCCTCACAGTATTTCATAAAGTGCAGCTACCAAGCCTTGAGTGCACAATTTCCAACTGCAGTGATATGTGTTTACACAATTTCACTTTTTCATCTTTTATTTTCTATTTCTCTCTCTCTCTCTCTCTCTCTCTCTCTCTCTCTCTCTCTCTCTCTCTCTCTCTCTCTCCTCTTCTCCCTTTCCCCCTTCCTTCCTTTTTTCTTTACTGGGGATTGAACCCAGAAACTCTCTAACACAGAGCTACATACCCTGCCTTTTGAATTTTTATTTTGAGACAAGGTATCATAAGTTGCTGAGCATGTTAATTTTTTATTAATATAGTTTACCTTCCCATAACAGTTTCAGACATGTACCCTTAATACACCTGAGTGTCTGTTTGCAGATTGCATGTTATTAATGCCAATTTTATTGTGTAAAGCAGCCTATAAGATGATTGGGATTTCATGTTTCTCAAATAAAACCTCTTTTAAATGCAAATAAATATTTTTAGGGAATTACTTTATTGCTTTTCTAGAAGAATGTTTTCAGAATTTTGATCTTTTCAGATTTTACCTTTAGGGATTTTGATGTTTAAGGATTTCAACATTTAGGGCTATACATTTGGAATTATGTCTTCCGTGTCTTGGTATATATAAAAATCAGAAAAAATTCTATAGTAAACTAATTAATAAATATAAATAAGCATAACATGAGATATTTCTAAGGGAGAATGAGATAAAATGAAATAAAAACAAGAACTCAGATGAGAGTAAAATTGAAAAGTTCAAAAAATGTCACTCATATTGGATGGCATGTATTTTTCTGGTGTGGAACAGAAAGAGGGCCAAGAGCTGATCAGTATGCACTCTCACACATTCCATGTTTTCTTAAAGGTTAAGGGACAAAAGCTTGAAACAAATGCCTGGAGACCCTCATGCACTGGTGTCTCACCCAGCATGTACCCCACCCAGAGCCACACCAGCACCAGCGCTGGTCTCCAGGGCTTCTATGGACCCCAACTTGTGTTACTTAAAAGCAGGTAAGCAGGGTTCATTGAGCAATTGCGCCTTCTCTCATTGCCCCTGGCCAAATTTTATTTACATCTGTAGCTAATCTTAGTTTAGGATAGTATAGAGGGATATTGAAACCCTAAGTGACTTTAATGTGTCTATGTCTATTCTAGAATCCCTCAGAAGAAAGGATGAGTGCTTTCAGAGAGGAGGACTGTTTCTACATGTCGGCTCATTTTGTATGTCTGATGCTTTCAATGATTTCATGGCAGCTTATAGTGGCTTTGAATGATAATTCTCTCTCATTCCTTAGTAATTTGAAATATTCTCAGTTAATGATCTTGTCAAAACCAGAGATGTTTTACAAAGTCTCCATTTTCAAGTACTATGAAGATAAACTGGGAATTCCCTTCCAGCACCAAACATTGAGAAACCACTCTTCAGTATCCGAGCGAACAGTGACAGAAGTGGAGAACAAAGCAATGATAAAGCTAAAGAGGTGTCCCCGTGGTGGAGAAATAACCTCAGCATCCCTGTGATTTTCTATGATCTAAAGCTTTTCCGCACTAAAATCTTTTATTAGAAGTAATAAAGAGAGATGATCCAAAGAATATTTTAATGTACTGATTCTGGATAATTGTGTTCACATTTCCACAGAGACATTATTTCCTTACAAGAAAGCACTCAATTTTATTTGCATTGACATTAACTTCAGAACTTTGCCACAGTAAAGCTAAATTGCATCAGCTCATATGGTAGTTTTATTGCTTCAACAATTTTAACATTTTAAAAATTATTCAATTGAAATTTTAAGGGGAATATTTTGATAACCTCTTCTGGGTCTAAAGTAAAATTTAGCAATGATGTTAATCATAGTAGTAGCATTTATTTTTTCCTAATCCTTACTAGTTTCAACTTAGAGTCATTCTGTCAACCCTAGACAACCGGACCAACTTTCCCCTTGATTGCCCATCCTGTGCCCTAACTGGAAGTTACAGGCGACCAGATCAAACATGGAAATGGCAAGCCGGCTCTTCTCTTTCCTGGTCCCAAGGTTTTCTCAGGGCCATGTTGGACTGCATTGCAGTCCCCAGTTTTTATTAGGAACAGTTAACAGTTTCCTGTGGACTCAGCGTTTTTCTCAGAGATAATTCAGGCCACAGGAACAAGTAATGAAATGAGATCAAAATAATTCTTTCACATCTCGAATCTTTTCTTTTGTTATATATCAATAGGCAATCCCGGCTCATAATGGTAAAATAGGTTTCTTGAACCTAGTTTCAAAATATTTCCTTTTATTTGAAAGCAACCGATAAGCCACCCCATATATTCTCAGGCCCTTGAGAGGACCAGAGGAGACCCACACTGTAATCTCTTCTGCCTTTCAGGATGACACTTTTCAGGAGGGGGAGAATATTTTTCACTGACACTCTTACAAATTATGATTGTCTCTTTTTTATGTCAGTACTCCAAAGAAACCCTGGAAATGACAGCTTTACAGTTTAGAAGATAATGAACAGAGCCTCCAAGAGAGGAATCCCATGGGTGACGCCAGCTAACTTCAATGATGATATTTGGCAGATTTTCTTTAGCACAAGGTTCCGCCAGCAACTCTTTTACTGGAGGATTGGAAATGGTAGAGAAGCATTGGAATACGCATCTCAATTCAAAGATATTGAGAATTTTTTCTCGTTCCTTGTTGGCTTCTTTTCAACATGGCTTCTTCATTGAGATTATCAGTCATTCATCCAATATTGTGCAAAACACAGCTCTATCCTTAAGGAATGAAGTGACAGAGGAAGAGATTTTTCTTTCATAAACTTATTTCAGTGTTCATGATTCCTCTTTAGGACTTGGATTTCATGTTAAACATGGGCAGCCCTACTGCCCTTAGTTCCATTTCTAGGTGTGACAATACAGAATTTTTCTTTCATTGACCGGATATGTGCTACAAATTATAACTAAGAAAGGCAGGTGTGTCTAAGACAACCTGGCATTTTCTCTGAGCACTAGACCACTGTGATGAATTGGTTTTCAGGATAAAAATCAAAAGGTGAAAATGATTAATGAGAGGCAGAAGCAAGTGCTGCATTATAAGAGTTAATTCAATGCTTTAATGCTAGTGTTGTCAATATTTAAAGAGATAGTAAACCATAATATAATGGGACATTTCTAAATTGTATTCTATCCACATTTTCTGAGGATCCATCTTTGGCTTATATGTGAAACATGCTTACTGATGTTCAAGAATGCCTGGCTTCTCAGAACACACAGAGGACTTTCTAGCATGCCTACCTATTCTGGAAACTATTAGTTGAATAACCTCTTTTCTGAGGTTTAAGCTGCATTTTTTAAAAACTGGGTTTTGTCAGCAGACTTTGTTATTGGCATTTTAAAACTGATCTGAAGCTTTTATAAGCTTATTAATTATAAATGTTAGAATATTATTGTTTCTGTGAAAATTAAGTAGATTGTATTGGAGAAGTCAGTTCATATGAATCCTTCAAGAAGACTGCTCTCAAATTAAAATTAAAAGTTTTGGAGAAAAACATAAGGATACTCAGGCAAAAGTTGTTTTTCATGAGTTCTTATTCATTTTAATTTGCAAACAACTGTACCAAAGTAGAATTGACATTTCATGCACGTGAGCACACACACACACACACACACACACAGAAACACAAATGAAAGCATCACCATTGTCAAATGATGGAAATATTTATTACCCTAAGTGACTTCTCAGGCCCTGTGTGCAGTGCTTCCCTCTGTTGAATGTCACCGCCAATTATTTTCCATGTTAGAAGTTTTATTTAAAGGAATTACAGGGCTCACTTTTGTCTTTCCTCCCGTCAGGGAACTTAATCACTCTGAGATTGACTCTTGAGGGTTTGTGTGACTGCATGGTACTCATCACTAATTCTAAGTGCCGCTTCCTGGAGTATCACAACCTGTTTCTCTACTCACGTTTTGTTAGTGAATTATGCTGTTTCCAGAATTTTACAGGCAAGCCACATTGACATTTACGTGCATGTCTTTGTATGCCATGTGATTTTGTTATTCTTAGGTCCACAAGAGTGGGTGACTGATTCATGGTATTTATATGTTTAGCTCTTTTCAGAAATATGCAAATTCTTTTCCAAAGTGGTTGTTCTCAAGGACATTTTACATTCTCCCTAATGGTACATGAATTTGCTCCCTATCCTTGCCAATGTTCTGTGTGGTCTGTTTTTTCTATTTTAGCTGTTCTAATGGGGAGTCAGTGATGTCTCGTTGCAGTTTTAATTTCATTACCTTATTTATTAATGATGTTAAGACATATATTCATTTGTTTATTTGTCATCCTTTTATATTTGGTACATACCTGTTCGCATCTCTTGCCTGTTTTATAATTGAATTCTTTTTCATTATTGATTTTTTTTTTTTACAGACTATGGAGTCAAGTCTTTTATCATAGATAAGTCTTGCACATTTTTCTTCCAGTCTCTGTTGGGCCTTTTCTTTATCTTTTGAAGAGCCGAAGTTTTTAGTTTTGATGGTATCAAATTTTCTATCTATTTTCCATGAATAACCATGCTTTCAGTGTAATATCTAAGGCATATTTATCTAACTGAAGGTTGTAGATTTTCTTTTTAAAGTATTGTTGTTTTGAATTTTATATTTCATATATAATCTTTTATAAGTATATTCATGCTGGTATAATGCATGGATCAAAATATATTTTATGCATATGAAAGTCTACTGTTTTCAGCAACCCTTATTTAATACATTATTTTTAGTCACTAAAATACTTTAAAAAGTTTATTATCTGTGTAAGTTTGTGTGCAGAACACTGTTAACTAACATTAATTCAATACCACATGATCCTGATAATTACTGCTTGTTTGTAGTCTTAAAATCATTTGAACTTTTCAACTTGGTTTTTATATTTAATTTTTCAATTGTTTTGGATACTGTAGTTTCTATCCATATGGATTTTGTAATTCTCTTATAATTCTCTATCAAAAAATCTTGTTTTTTTTTTTTTGTTTGTTTTTGCATGGCACTAAATGGATATATTTGAGAAGAATTGATATTCTGTCAGTGTTAAATCTTTAATCTTTAATTTAGTACAACTTCAGGAATGAGATACATCCCTTCCTTCATTCAGTTATATTGGATTCCTTGAATGACTATCTCTGTCCCACCTAGAACCAATTCTGCCACTTTCTTCATGATCAACATATCAATAAAGTATAGAAAATGAATTAAATATTAAAGAAGGTTAGAACCTAACAACAGATACTCAGAGAAACCAGGTGATAATATCAAAATTGATTTTGTGATTGTGAATTAAGGTGGCATAAAATAATGTTGGATAAAGTAGAGACTACTTTTATGGGAGAGTCCTCCAACTGTGAGATTCCTGAAACAAGACAAAACAGATTTCTCATTGGCGGATTGGATGAATGGAATGATGTAAATAAGAGCCAGTAATTAAGAAGTACCAAGTGTGTAGGTGGTTTTAAAAATTAGAGAGTGGGAGAAAAACGTTGTTGAATTCAAGGGGCTTGTGTTAGTCATGAAGATATTCACAGTTCAGGAGTCCAGCAACTACAGTCATTCTCACTGAATAAAGAACTATTTATTTCTGACTATTAAGAAAGTTTTCTTGGTAGATCAGTTCCAGTAATGGAGAAACATTTCAATTTTTTATGTTTTAATCCATTAGGTAGTAATAGAAGAGTTTGTCACTATTGAAAGGACATCAAGAAGGAACAAGTCTGCAACAAATACTAATTGAAGTAGGATATCTGCTCAGCCCCAAGGGGCACCTGTACGGACAGACAAAAGGCTACAGAAATGTCTCTGCTTAGAAATGATGTGGAACAGAGCTGAAGGTGAGGTCAAGTAGGAACATTACAAGGCAAACCTCCCCAACTTCTGTATTGAAGGTGCGTCCATTGAAAGAAAAAAGAAAGAAAGAAAAAACACTAACACATTTCTGGACTAATACCAAACCTTGTTAGAGTTATGCTAACAAGTACTCTTGTAGCATGACATACTGGGCTCCCTCAGATGCCCCAAGTCATCAGGGTGGACATAGAATGTGTTCCCGTAGGACCTGCTGACAATGGAGGAAAAAGGGTTATCTAAGTTCTTAGAAGATTGGCCTGGAAGGAAAAAAGGATAGTGTTAGAATTGAAGCCCTTCCAAGCAATGTTAATGTCTGGTGGGATCACCCTCTGAGTGGACAATTTTTGTGAAGCTTTGAACATAATTCTTGTGCATTTACTTTATATAATTGTATCACAGTTTAAAAATTAAAAAATATGTATTTTTCAAATAAAAAATTACCTATGTCTCCCATTCCATAATATGAAAGTGTATGTTAAAATCACATCTTTTTCCAATAATTTTAAGGTAACTTATTGATACATCAAAAATGTGTGCTTTAGTATTTTGTTTAACTAACTTCTTCTCGACAAGAACTTCCCTCTCTTTCTATTGAACGTTGCAACCTGCCCAGCCATGCAGTGCAATCTTCCTCTCCTTCATCCACTGTTTCTTTTTCATAAAACATTAATCACATTCTGGCAAAATGTATGGTTTCTATTTATGTCAGAGTTGTTGACTATTGTCTGGGGCTTCTGCTAAAATGTAAGAGAGCTTCAGGGTGGGGTCTTTATTGATTGATTGATGTACCACTGTTAGGGATTAGATGTGAAAGCTGATGTGTGAGACAATGAAAGAAAGTTTAGAGGTGAAATAATTGGGTTATGAGAGCCTTAACCTAGTCATTGAATTATTCCCCAGTTGATAGGGATCAACTGAGTGGTAGTGTGTAGCTAGAGGAAGAGGGTCATTGGTGACATGCCTTTGGGATATATTTCGTCTCTGGTGAATGGAATGCTCTCTCTCTCTCTCTGCTTCCTGGTGCCAAGTCCCGAGATGCTTTCCTGCACCACATGCTTCTGTGATGATGTCCTGCCTCATCATGGGCATAGAACAATGGAATTGATCATTTATGGACTGAGACCTCTAAAACCATGAGTCCCAAATCAACTCTTCCTTATTTAAATTGTGTTTTGTCAGGTCTTCAGGTAGCAGCAACACAGAAACCTGACTAAAACAATCACTGACATAAAGTAGATATTCAGTGCATCTCGACGCACTGACTACTTCAATATAAGCAGATATAACACCAGTTACATTTTGCTTTTTTTTTCAAAATTTCAGATTATAGCCATGTGAGGGTGCAAAAAGTACCTTTTGCTGGTAAAGACATAGGATTAAACCCAGGAGAACTAAGGAGAGTCAATCATTCCCTATTGTTATATAAATAAGGAGACTGATTTTAAAATGTTCTCTAGCATCAAGTAATTAATAATGGAAGAAGACTAGATGTAAAATGTATTTTTTAAATATACATATATAATTATAGATGTGAGTCTTTGATGTTAAACTAATTAAAAATAATCCAAACGTGAATAAATATGACAAGTGATATCTAATTTTCTCAATGACAGACTTACCTAACACATTGGTGGAAATCAAATGCAAGCCTAGATGCTTCCTCTTTATATTAATCACCACTTGAGGATGTTATATACTAGTATTTTCATTGCTCTGGTTAATACTCCCAGTCCCATAATTTGCATAATAATACTTCAAGTCTTTTAATGAGAGGCTTACTCCTTTTACATTCTCCTGGAAATATGCTAATATAGAACTAATGCGTACATGTAGTAATAACTCACCACAAAATACTGAAAGCAGTCACTAACTCATATCATACAGGGAGCTCTAGGTGCCAGGAGCAAGAGAAAGCAAATCAAAACCAATATTTCACCCGTATTCTGTGTCAGTGGGAGCAGGCAACAGGATTCACTGCTGTTTAGAGCCAACAGGGCTTGTACTTTTTGGAGGGTGAAGTTCATTCAGGTTTTCAAATAATACTTCATTTTCTGAATTATTATTCCAAATTTAGCACTGATTCTTTAAAATTATAGCTGCAATTTATAAGAAGAGTGCCATCCAGACCATTTGTGGTTTTGGTTAAAAGTAGACACTTTACTAAGGAGACCCTCATTGTTATACAAAATTACACATAAGAGGATGTGAGTGAGAAGGGGAAAAAAAAGAGAGAAAAATGAGTTATAGTAGATGGGGTAGAGAGAGGTGATGGGAGGGGAGGGGAGGAGAGTGGGGATAGGAAGGGAATAGGAAGGGCAGCCACATATGACAGACACTAGTATGGCAGTATGTATAAACCTGACCGTATAACCAATGTGATCCTGCAATCTGTACACGTGGGAAAAATAAGAATTCATACCCTATTTGAATCAAATGTATGATATATGATATGTCAAGATCATTGTAATGTTTTGAGCAACTAATTAAAAAATTAAAAATAAAATCAAGATATTGTGTCCACCTAAAACTAAATAATAAATATTTTAAAAAAATTAAATTAAATAAGACCTAAATACTAAATACTTGGAATGAGACATCTTGTGCTCATGAATAATAAGAATAACAAATTTTTTTTGCATTGCTCATCATTGTGATGGGAAAAATGAACAATCACTAATAATCTTCAATCAGTGATTGTCCAAAAGAACTGAATTGACAAATATGGAGCAACATGAAACATGGCACACTTATTTCATTTCTATTATTCCAGATTGACTATTTCTCATAATGAAATCCCTTGATTTATCTCCAATGGTAGGTTGCAATGAAAGACAACATACTGGGTTTGTAGAATATTTCTTTATCAGTAAATTCTTTATATCTTTGAATTTTCTAGATGGGAAAATGCAAAAATAAATTCGTTATTGTCATTTAAATATTTCACAATAAAGAAGATTCCATAAACAATGAAAAGGGTTTCTGATAAGACCATAGTATCATGGGATTTTATGTCACTAATTAGCACATATGTCTCTGCTTTGAAAAATCAACTAAGCTGATGATAGGACTGATAGAATGTTTTTAGAAGCATGATTTTTTTTTTTTTTCCAAAAGAGAAAGATTGCTCCCTCCACAGGGAGGCCACATGAGTTCTAGAGATAGCAACTTGAGGGCTTTACTCCGAAGCAGCCTGAACTGCCTCTTTTCTGTACAAACCCGAGATTGTGTCCAGGCAGGTGTTGGCAGGAACTCACTGCAGTCCTGCATAAGCCCAGGTGTGACAGTGCTGAGTGCCTGTCTGAGCACATGGCTTCTGTCCTGACCCTGCAGGGATGCAGCTAGAAAAGGCGCCGCAGAGTAAGGAGTGGCACGAATTCAGCCATGTTCATCCTTAATGGCCAGAATTGCATTCTAACCTGTCTAGAAACTCTGATAACTTTTTTTTCATCTTTACTATTTTTTTATTCTTGTGAATACTGAAAATGGCATTTTTTATGTAAGTTCAGCTTTATATTAACAAATTAATGGTGTTAGTTTGAAGAACAATATTTATCTTTCTTTTACCTTTATTGAAGAAAATATATTCAACTCCTCTCGAGTATTTTAAAATCTTTCACATATCTTGAAACACAGGATGTGAGGCATTTAAAATATAATATCATTTTGTCTTTTGATATCTCCGTGGAGGCAGGACAGCAGATCACTGTCTGGGTGGTGATAAAACTAAGTTTCCAAGAGCATTACTAAATTGTGAATTTAAATATTACTTAGCCAGAGTCAAACTCTATCCAAAACCAATGGGCATTTACAAACAAATAAGAGAAACAATTCTTGGTAAGTTATTTTTGTCAAATTTTTTCAAGCAGTGTTTGAAAATAAAATCATGGTCCATACCATAGTCAACCTACTAAAACCTATTTGTTTCTAAGGTAAAAATCTAACAAATACGTGAGCTAGGAAATGAAGGGAGAGAGGATTTCACCTCCCTCAGTTAATAATCAGGGGAACATGATTTTGCCCCACTCACTCTTCGGAACATCCATTGTTGCCGAGTCTGAGAAACAGACTGAAATAAACACATTCATCAGTTTTAAAAGTCAAGACCTTGAATGGTCTTGAATCCTCAACCCATATGATCATCTTCCCAATTTATTGAGCTAAGTGCTGCGTATGAGTGTGATGGTCTTCTTTGAGAATGGCACTGTCCCTGGAAGAAGGACAGGACTGACGGTGATGAGACCTGGGGAATCTTAGGACACTTTACCTACTGAACTCCAGGATCAAATTCTTAGCAGTGACTTGGTGACTTGGGCATTTTATTGTTTTAAAGCAATGAGGTAAGTGAACTAGGGCCAGGAGAGACACGGACAGGAGGTGCACATCTCTAATACTCCATGACTCGCCTTGATCTCAAGATGCCAAAGCTCACTGTCAGGAGCGGCAGATGAATTTCAGGTTTCTTTGAACTGTCCCAAGGCAGAGGTGGTGCCCTTTTGAGAACTCTCTTGGAAAGGCTCCAGTCAAGATTGCTTAGTTGATGGTGGTGCCCTGTTCACAGGGGGTTCTGTGCAGCTCACAGAGTGTATTGGTGCATGGCCTTGAGTTCAAAGGCCAGCTGCCTGGACATATAGAGAATTGTGAGCGCAAGCTGACAAGCTTTAATTGAGCTGTTTCACCCACAACTTCATTTTGTTAATCTTGAAGAGCTTTCTCATGGTAAATCCTTTTGATGTTTAGACCTATATAATAAAATTGCGGAGCCGGTTTTCTCCCGTCAGGAGGTTTGGCTGGTCCGCTGACTCCACCCCACTTTTTTTATATTTGTGTCTGTCTTTTTCTAATCCATTCATTGGGGAGGTATAAATCTTTGATGAGCCCAGGTTTGGGGGGAATTCAGTAAGCATTGCGTGGTCTGAGACATCTCACATCACGCAGTTCTGAAATCTCTTTGTGATGTCCAGCCCCAACACCGCGCCACGTGGATCCATGTATGGGCACTGTGTGGGTACACCAGTACATCAGGGTAAATGATGGAAGGTGCCCCTTCAGACTTCTTATTTGCTCTAGGAGTTGAGGGTTTGTCTCCTTCCAACTCCTTTCTGATGACTTTAGACCTAGACGATCGTGAGTGCTATTTGATCTGAGCTTCTTCCTGCCTGACGTCAGGGGATACATGACTGAACAGATACACACAGTCACATGGTGCTAACGCGGGAGCATCTTCCTGAAGCAATCTACGTAAGTGCTGAAAAATGGTCTTGAGTCGGCTGACATGATTTTTGTCAGACACCCTTCTTAATAATGTTTTTCTTTCTGTTACTTATTCTTCTTTATTCAGGGAGAGAGTAAAGAAAAAGGTGAAGACATTGAGCTAAGGAGGGTGGGTAGAAGAGTTATTTAATAAATTCTGCAACAAAGCATAAAAATTAAATGTGATATTTAACATGTGTATAATCTTGAAGATTTCAGTTTTGCTGTCAAGACCTCTGTAAATCTGGGAATCAGTGTGAGCTAAGCCAACTTACTTGAGATGCCCAGATGGAAGTCAGGATTTTGTACCTGTCAGGCATGAATATGGGGGTGCAGAACTCACATAGTGGAGACAGGTCAGCCTTCACCGGAAGCTTTGAGTTTGTTTTCTAATCTGAGAATCCTGTTTCCAGCCGTATCTGCAACCTCAAACTATGACATCATATCTTCATGGAGACCATTATATTTCTACAAAATGGCCTGAATCTGAAGTGTATTGATTACTAGGTGTCAAGAGAGATTTCATACTCAGGGGTTGTAGGGATTTTTTTTTGTTCTTTTTTTTTTTTTAATTCCTTGTTCAAATGCACTTTATTTTTGAGAGCTGCGAATTCAGCATCCTTAGGAGAACCCAATTAAGAGATGGCCTTAAGGAAACCCTATGGAAAATAGAACAATTACACTGAAACAAACTATTTCTTTACCAATTTTCAAAGTTGGTCATGTTTTTGATTTTGAGGGCATTTTTAAAAGGACCAATATTCGCTGATAAATATGTCAATACAATCTATTTAGAAAGTTACTAGAAGAATTTTTAAGAGATTTATTTAGAGGGAACACATAACCATTCTGAAAAATATAACAGCAAAAGTAGACACTGGATCAATTAGGAGTTACTGGAAGATAGGGGAAAAGTGTGTGTATTTTTAAAAATGCGAGTGAAAAATTACTCATTTTAACTAAAAAGCAAAAGCCTGAGTATCTTTTCTTCAATGAAGAAGGAAGATAGCTTGATGCCAATCAAATTCTTGAAGATTTAAATGACATTATTTTATCTCTGCTCTCTCAAAATTGCACATTAGATCCCAGAAAGGAGAGTAATACATTGGAGGAAAGAATTTGTTGGTTTTATCTGGAAAAAAAAATCCATTAAATTTTCTTTGATTTGTTATCAGAGTAACATAATCTCTTACTATGGCTTAGAATATTCTAAGCAGGATAGTTTGTGGTTTAATTTTGCAGAATTTAAGACATTTGTATAGAGGAAGAATGTTATGATTTTGACCAAAATATCAATTTATTAGCTCTGTACATTAGTATTTTTCAATTTTCTTCTTATGCCCAAACACAAGACTAACTCACTTCCTTTGGTGTATATATACTAAGACTTTTTACATAGAAACATTTTTTATTCTATGTTGTCTACCTTGCCCTTACAGTATGTATCAAACCAATGTTACCTTTCATAAAAACTCTTTTACACAATATCATGATTCTCCCATTAAATTTTGGCTAATACACTTTGGTCTTTTTTTTTCAAAATTTCTATAGGAATGATTTAGTTCACTCTTCTCAATAGAAATTATACTATTTAAAAAAAACAATAATTAGAAAATGCATTCTCTGTTAAAATGCATGTTTTTTTAATCACTTGAAATTTTATAAGTTCAACTTTTTTTGTGATGCAATTTTATATTTATAAAGAGGTTGTGAAGACAGTTCAGTGAGCCCCATTGATGCCCCACCCAGCTTCTGTTCATGTGACATCTCACAGAGGCAGGTGCACTTATCAAAAGTAAGCAATTAGCATCAGTATAATACTACAAATAAAGGTTTTATTCTGATTTCTCTTGTGTCTCTCCTAAAGGTCTTTCTCTGTCTCAAGATCCAATCCTGAAACCCACATCATGGCAAGTTGACTTTTTGTATCTATATGTCTTCTTTGTCTCCTCCAAAATGGACCAGTTTCCTGGTATTTCTCATCTTCTCTGAACTTTGTTGACCTTGATGCTTTTGGGACATAGTAGCTGGTGACATTTTAAGTGGCCCATCAGTCTGGGTTTGTCTGGTGTTTTCTTGTGGTCACACTGGAGTTAGGGGGTTTGACGATGAATGCTGTAGAAGTAAAGGGCCCTTTTCACCAATCAGGTCAGGAGTGCAGATGTCACCATATCTCCCCATGATGTTCACCTAATTAGCCAGTTGGTTGGGTTGTGTGGGGTCTACCAGACTGACGTCCTGTGAGGTCACATGACGCTCAGCACCCTGGGCAGTGCACCCCTGTGCCTGTGCTCTTCTGTGCAAGCACAATTTGTCTTTGTTGTTTGTTCTGCTTTGTTTCTTCTGGGCTCCTGGGATATGTGGTGCCTTTGTGTTATAATTTTGAATAATCTAGACAATGATTTCTTCAAATATTTTTTGTCTCTTTTCCTCTTTTCTTCTATGACCTGATTGTTCATATGTTAGACAAATTGTATAGTCCCTCGTTTCTTAAATTTCTTTGCCTGACTTCTTTCTTCTTCTTTTCTCTCTCTCTCTCTCTCTCTGTCTCTCTCTCTCTGTCTCTCTCTCTCTCTCTCTCTCTCTCTCTCTCTCTCTCTCTCTCTCTCTTAATTTCAATTTGGAAAATAAATATTGACTTGCTTTTAAATTCCCTGAATGTTTCTTTGGTTGCCAAATTGATCAATGGGCACCTCAAAGGCATACTTCATCTTTTTTGCTCAGTTTTTCTTTTTTTTAATTTCTATCATTTCCGTTTGATGCTTTATTAAAGTTTCTTTGTCCCTGCAGAAATTAGTTTCCTGATCTTTTTTGATTACTATGTTTATATGAGGCCTTTCAACATTTTAACCATAGTTGCTTTAAATTTCTATCTGACAGTTCTAACGTCTTTATCCTACTGGGGCCTGGTGCTGATAGTTGCTTTCTCTCTTCAGACGGCTTTGCCTTTTGGTGTGCTGCATAATTTTTGGAAGAAAGCCAGAAATATTTCAGACACCAGGTATTGAAGTAAGTATATTTTGTGATTGGAAACAAACACAGCTTTCTTAGACAGACTTTTACTGGACTTGTGTTAATCCAATCAGAAGTTCTGTTAGCAGTGAACTTTGTGGATTCTAAAGTTCTTCCTCGTCTGCCACCAGGGCTGAATGTCCAAGTCTTTCAGTGATTCCTTGTCAGCCCAGTGTGTCCAGACAATTTATCTTGTTCCCTACTTGGCCCTCCTTTGACCTCATCACCCTGGGTGCTGCTCTTCAGAGACAACCTGTCTCTTTAGGCTCTCCCACTGTGGCCTTGTGAGCTGGGAAGTTGGACATGGTCTAGAACCCTCCTCCAGAGCACCTTTCTAGAACTGCTTGCTCTCGAGAGCCTTCCTGAGTGCCCTGCTCCAGAGGAGTGTCTAGAAGGCCCTGCTCTCACGGTGCCTTTCTGCAGTGATCTCTCCAGAACCCTTTATGACAACACTCTTCTCTGGAGTTGTTTCTTCTTCGAAGCCTTTTAGAGTTCC
This sequence comes from Ictidomys tridecemlineatus, assembly GCF_052094955.1. Taxonomy (NCBI): domain Eukaryota; kingdom Metazoa; phylum Chordata; class Mammalia; order Rodentia; family Sciuridae; genus Ictidomys; species Ictidomys tridecemlineatus. The sequence goes on from NC_135489.1 coordinate 5,802,404, forward strand.
TTCTTTCAGAATGCCTTTATGAGCCACTCAGTTACAGAGCCCTCAAAGGACACTGCCACCCTTCACCCTGAGGTCCTCTTCCCATTCAGCTGGAAAACCCTTCCAGGTAGTCGGGCCCCTCCTGCCCGTGGCTCCGGGGCTTTCACCCCCTCACAGGCCCTCTCTCAGCCAGCAGCCGTCTGCTGGGGACACCTAGCTTCTTCCTGGCCACCCTAGAGCCTTAGTAAGCCTGTGTGGGTTTCTGTCCAGGGAGGCCTGCTCCTCAGTGACATCTTCCCTTGGTGGCACCTTCACAGGGAGGAACACAGTTGGTTAAAGGAAGGACGGGCTGTGTCCTCTGTGGCAGATGAACAAAGGAGCAAGAGGGCAAGGAATGCCCGAGCTTCTCTCTCAGCCCTCAACCTGGTGCCACAGTCTTGAGGGCCGCGTGGTAAGGACTCCGTCACTTCCCAGGCTCCCCTGTGACGTCGCCTCCAAGGGGCGTAGGTACAACCCAACCCCACTGGGCTGTTCACACACGCCGGTGAGGCTGGGTGAGGAACACTGCAGAGGTGCCTCCTCTCACACTCTGTAGGACAACGTCTGATGTGGAGGTCCCAGAGGGTTGGCTCTTCTGAGGATTGGAGTAAGCTCGGCTCTGCCCTGTCTCCCAGCTCCTGGTGTCAGCCGAGAACCTGTCCTCTGGCCTGTCGGCAGCGAGGTCCCCACATGCTGTGGTCCTCTGTGAGCTCACAGCTGTCCAAATTACTTTTTTAAAACACACGGACACTGTCATCTGGTACTAGAGGTCCACCCGGCTCCAGCATGACCCCTTCCTGACTCGTGATATCTGTGGTGACTGTGGCCCAACACGTTCAACCTCTGAGGCACTGGGGCTTGGGGCTCCAACACAGCCACAATGTACAGACGTCACCTCAACACAACTGACATCTGCCAGCATCTGCCCCACCTAACCAAAGCCTCCGCTTCCTTTCAGGTCCCTGTCTTTCTCCGGAATGTGGGCTCCTGATTTATCCTGAGACATCAACCTTCTGAGGGGCTCAAGAAACCATTTAAATTCATAGTTTGTCAGCTTTTCTCTTGTTGGAAGTGAGTTCAGTTCTTCCTCTAGCCTGCTACTCACGAGTTGATACAGGAACTGAAGTATGTGATATTCACATTTCTGTATGTGCAGCGAGTCATCAGAATGTTTATGAAAATTGTACTCCGTTCTTTTGTTTTATTAAATTCACAATGAATCATTCAAACACCAAACTAATATCACTTAGCTGATTTTATGTCATCTAAGGAAAGAAACTTCATATTAAATATCTTGATATCTCTGTAGACAATTAGCATCTCCTAAGTGCTCAATAAATATACAGTGGGTAATATAAGTGCAAAGCAAGTGTAGTAGCATAGTGAAAACACAATAAAAATCACATTTGTGCTGGGTATGGTGGGAAATGCCTATAATCCCAGCTGCTTTGGAGACTTAGGCAGGAGGATCAGGAGTTCAAAGCCAGCCTCAGCAACTTAGGCCCTAAGAAACTCAGAGAGACTGTCTCTAAATAGAATATAAAAAAGGGCTAGAATGTGATTCAGTGGTTAAGCACTCCTGTATTCAATCACTGGAACCAAACAAACAAAAAATCATTATTTTTTCTCCTTAAATGTACATACAATTAGATTACATATTGCCATGAATATTTTTTGAAATATGGCTAGATTATTTTAGTTTGCACTGCTATAAATTAATTTTCCTAAAAAAAATCAGCAATCCAGAAAGGGTAGACTAGTTTACAATTTTCGATTAGATGTGACATGACCAGGAAAACTACATCATACTTACTCTTTTTGAATAGAGATATTTCAATCCTTTGGGATAAGGCCAACCCATCTCATAAACACAGGACATGTTTACTTTAAAATCAGGCCATTGCTTGCAGCTTCCTGTAAAAGCGCACTGTGTCTGTCCAGTCCCAGTGCTTGCACGACTACCGTGTTGTAAAGGCTGAGAGGGGCCTTTGACGCGGCTTCTCTTATCTCCAGGGATTTACTTCTCTGGCAGCAGCAGGATTTGCTTCTACTGTCAGCTGCACAGAGCTGTCGTGTTCCCACCAACGCAGTGCAATCTGATGTCACACCCACAGGTGCCAGAGCCTGCAATTGTCTCTCTTCAAGCATCAGAGAAGGAGGGTGGAAGCCCCCCACAGAACTATTTTCTAAATGGCCTGAGCAGGTATGGTGGGAATGAATGAAAAGAATACATGGACCCTTGTGGTGGGCAAGGAAAAAGACGGGGTTGGTAGCAGATGGGTACAGGGCGCTCAGAGAACTCGCCTTCACTCACTTGATCTTCCTACATGTCCCCACCAGGGTTGGCTTTGCAGCCCCCTCTTACTGGACTTTCACTGCCCCTCACTTCTCTGTCATCAACACAGTTGCAGTTCTTGCTAGAACAGGATTTATTATGTTTAAAGTTTAAATGCATTTATTTTATTATAATCTTTGTACATAAACTAGAAATGCTTCCTAAGGGAGGTCTTTGGTGGTTTTGATCACTCTGTTAAAAGTTTCTTTAATACTAACATTTCAGAGTCCTTTATTACTAACATAATGGCAAATTATTTATAGTAAGGTGCAGCTTCTACTTTCTATATGAGCATATGGGATCAGGAAGGGCTTGGGACAGGCTTCCTGAGCATTAGGTATGGGTCTGCTTTGCAAGGGTCAAATTCATATCATGGACTGTGGTCTCTGTTTTGTGCAAGGACGCTCATCTGGTTAGATGGAGGAGATGACCACACACCAGGAACACAGTGACTGACCAGTGCCCAGATAGCCTCCTTACCAGCTTGCTATCTTCTTTTTAAAAATCTCACCTTGATGATATTTCAGAAGAAAGTATAATATCATGCGATCAAAATTCAGACTAGTCCAGTTCAAATTTAAAATTTAAACCTTACCTTCAGTTAAAATGTTTCCTGCTTTTCACCTCTGGGAGAAAATCAGTCAAACTAGGGTCACCAGTGTTGAATATGAAATATTTACGTGATTAAAGTAGATGGCCTTAGGTATTTTATTTCACGTCTATACCCTGGTGTAGATGCAGTGAAGACCAGTTTTTCAATTTCATCTTCTTATAGCAAAACAAGATCTCAGGTGGCCTCTCAGCTCACATTCCTCCATGCACAGGTGAGGAATCGAACCCCAGAGGGATGAAGCATGCCGTTTTGTGTCACACATGCTTTCTAGAACACAGCATGTGAGTAGCCTATCAGCTCTTCCAAACCTTCAGGACTTCATTTCATATCTGTCCTCTTCCCAGATTCAGCCATTTTCTACCTTGTCTCTTCCTCTGAGCACTCCTGTCCCCCACAGCTGGGGGTTGACTTGGACTCAGAGAGGGAGACTTACGTAAAATCAGGGAGAGTTAGATGTTCTGCTTTTCTTACTGGCTGAGGAATGGGTAACAAATATGAAAATGAGCAAAGGCAAGAAGACCCTGCAGAGTGGGACTTGAAGAGAAGGTGCTAGTGCTCTCAGGTATTAAACTAGATGCGGGTTATACCTCCATCTATGCTTGTGGAACATAACACAGTTCTGAATGCTTGCATGTGTTTAGATGTATATGTACTTGTGTTTAAGTTTCTTAGTAAAATTTGCTGAGAGCTGCTAGACATGATGAGGACCTGGTCATAATAATACACAAATATTGGTCTATGAATACTGTTCTTTACCAAAAAATTATATGTGCAGGCATACACATATACTGTGTGTGTGTGGGATGTGCATGTGTGTGTGTGTGTCTGTATAAGCATATATTTGTAGAAATGATTTTTCCCTAAGCTTGGGTTGGAAAAATATCCAGGACATCTATGATGTCTTGTGCCAGAAAGTAAAGCACTGGGGACACTTCCCAAAGACGCAGAACCCAGTCCACAGGGCCCTGTGGGGTCACACCTGACACCCTTCAACATCAAAATAGAAAACAAACTTGTCCCAATGACTTCTAAATCATTTGTGAAGAATAGAAATCTACAAGTCTATAGTGACATAAAGGGAAACTAATTCATAAATAAATGCGAGATAAAGGAAATCTCTACCTTCTGGTAGAGTAAACGTCAGCAAATATGAAATCATGATGGAGTTAGAAAATCACAATTTATCAAACAACCTGGGAATCAAGGATTGAACAGGAATCATCAACAGTATGGAAACTGGCAAGTGAAAGTTCGATTACGATCTGAACAATTTCATGCTTTTAAATAAATGGTTAATGAATCCTTTCCACTAGGAAAATCTGACAGCCCCTATCCAAGGTGAAAGACAAATCCCAGCCTCCTGGGATAGGGCGATAGCATGAGCCTCCTGATAGCATGGAGTGAGCGGATACCATCATTACATTCCTGGTATTTAGTTTAAGTCATGAAGAATTATCATAGAAACCCTAGATTACATCCTGAACATTAAAAAAAATGATATTTGGGAGTAAATGTGTGAAACAAATTTGGGTTCCATGTAACATATGTTAATTTGGGGTTGATATTAATTAAAAGAAGATTTGATCTCTTTTTGTATAGAAGATTGTCCTTAGATAGCACACTAGAGTTCTTCTGTGATAAGAGTTATCATGTCAGCAAGTCACATGAAAATGACAAAGCAATTATGTGTGTATTTTACCTGCAAGTTTTCTGAAAATAGAAAATGCTTTAAAATCAAAAGAAGATTAAAGGAGAAATCATATTTCTGATTAGAAAATTGTTAACACAGAGATGGAGCAGCTCTGACTGGATCTCTTCTCTGTGTGTTAATTTTTATGAACTTTTTTCCCCTTGAATAATAATTATCCAGAGTGCTTTTCATTTAGTCAGCAATATCAGATCCCTGCAGAGTGCAGTTAGCACCTGTAATTTTCTAGTGTTGCTAATTAAAAATATCTGCCACAAAAAAAAGCTAAATTTTATTATTCATTTGCTAACACAACCTGCAGGGTATGCACTGTAGGGTTGGATTTCACTGAAATGGTTGGATTTCATTGAAAATTTGACATAAACAATTTGGGGAATACATAGTTTCAACTTGTCTTTTACATCACTCCTGTAAAGATGCTCCTGAGAAGGATTTTCCATGTGGGATATCTTTGCTGATAGAAGCAGGGATTCAGGGGACTTGAAGAAGAGCCATCTCAATGACAGCACCTCCAGCCTCAGGGGAGTGAGCTCCTCCTGGCAGCTTGTCACATCTGGGGCCTTTTCTGGTCTTACTTTCTCTAGGCAGTCAGCTGCAGTCCCCTGGTGCTCCCCAGGTGCTCCCAGGTCAGAACCACGAATACAGCGAGTGTTCCCTCTATTCCCCACGTCATGTAGCTGCCGGCTTGCTCACTGTCAGTGCATAAGATGCTGCCATCACTGCAGCTCTCCATAGCACCACCTTACAACAGTCACCTGGGAGTCCTTTCCTGTCTGTTCATCAATCAAAAAGCTACTCAGACCAGCACCCAAATTCCAGGCATCAAATTCCATTTCAGTTATGCATCACCTTGAATATTAGTGGTTTAAAATTTATCAACAAAAACATTTTATTCCAAATCACTACTATGTGGTCCAGCAATTTGGCCAGGGACTAAGTGAGGATTTCTCTTGCCCAACAACATGATCACCAAAAAGTCACAGGATGGTATCTAGTTTGTGGCTGGATTTGCAGGCACCAAATGGTTCAGTCACAGAACTAGTGCCTGGCCAGGAATGGCAGGTGGATGTGCTTGGCTGGAACACGTGTTCTAGTCCCTAAAGTTGCAGGGCTTCTCTGTGGCAGCTCATAAGAATGCACCTTCTTAGAGACGGAAGATGACATTGCTAATGTCTCAGCAACAGGGACCAAGAAGTGGAATTGTGGCATTTTATGGCACCTCTTCCAAGTATATAAGAAATTAGCCTTTAAAAGGGAAGCCAAGCAATGGGAAACTGGCATTGATAAACTAGACAGGGACACAGAAAAAGTAAACCTCTAGCTTAACTCCACTTTTTTTTTTACAAAAATTAATATCGATAATAGACATTTATTGAAACCTCAAGTATTATATATCTCTAAGAAACAGAAAAATGTAAGATCTTGTGATTTTCAGGCAGGAAAAAACTTATTTAGTTATCACAAAGAATGGTCATAAAGAAAATCAGTGACAATGTGAATTATTGAAAATTTAATCTCTTCATTCATTGATGTGCACAAAAAGGAAAATAAATAACCACCTAGAAAGTCTAAGAAAATATTCACCATGAATATAAGAACTGCAACTAAATTACAAGTGATCCACAAATCAATAACGTAAAGACAAACAACTTCCTACTGAGTGACAAGATATAAGCAGACTCTGCAAATAAGGATATATGGATGAGCAACAATCTCATTATGGGAAGATCAAACATCATTAGTTATCAAGAAAAGATTAAAATCACAAGAAAATACTTCTTCATGCCAAGTGAAAATTAAAACCACTAAAAGAAGAGCAAATTAAATCCAAAGAAAAAAGAAATAATAAAATATTAGAGAAGAGATCAAAGAAACTTAAAACAAGAAATCAACAGACAAAATCAACAATACTGAAGATAGTTCTCTGAAAAAAAAATATAAAATTGATAAGCCTCTAGCAAGACTAAGAGAAAAAGAGAAAGAACACAGATTACTAATATCACAAAGAAAAGAAGTCAGTACAGATCCCATGGACATGAAAGGATAAGAAAGGAATATTCTGAGCCATTCTAAGTTCAATATTCACAAATCTAGATGAAATTGACCAATTATCTGTCAAAAATCACACAAGAAATAAGAAAATGAAATGAATTGCCAATATCTACTAAAAAATCAAATCAATAATTTTCCAAAACAGAAAATACCAACCAGAAAGTTCATTGGTGAATTTTACCACACACTTAAGGGCAATATTTTACCAGTTCTCTACATTTACCTTCAAAAGAAACAGAATGGCTACTTCTCAATTCATTCTAAAAAAACATAGTATTTTAATACCAAAACCAAATTCATTAAAAGAAAACTAAAAATCATATCTTCTGGACATAAATGCAGAATTTATCAATAAATATTAGCAAATTTAACTCAGTAATGTGTCATTATACATGATAAACAAATAGGACCTATTGCACGTATGCAAGACTTATTCAAGGCTTATTCATACAAATATATGCAGTCAAAAATTAGACAAAATCTAACATTCATTCATGAAAATGTGAATTAAGAAGATAGGGAAACAATTTCCACTTGCAACAGAGTATCTATAACAATTTTATAACTAACATTACACTTGATGAATGACTCAGAATTTTCTTGAAAGATTAGGAGGAAGACAAGGATGCCCTTTATGAGCCATGCTTTTCAACACCGCCGTAGAAGTCCTAGATAATGCAACAAGAAAAGGAAAGGTAAATGGTATACATTTTGGAAAGAAAGAGACTGTCTTTGTTCTCAGATGATCTGAATATCTATGTAGAAAATCCAAAAGAATCAGCAAAAGAGAAACTCCTGGAACTGCTAAATAATTATAGAAAAGTCACAACATTTATAGAAAGATTAATATTCAAAAGTGCATTGTTTTTCTATATTCTTATAATAAAAAAACATAGTCATTAACATTAGCATATACAAAATTGAAATAGTTATAAATTTGTACGTATATGTATAAGCTATCTCTGAGGAAAACTATTCAATTCTGATAAAATATATCAATGAATGAATACATAAACAAAGGTCTTCCAAGTTTGTGAGTAGGAACACCAAAACTGTTAAGAAACTAATTTCTCTCAACTTGATTTCCAGGTTCAATGCAACCTCATCAAATGCCATGTGCTCTTTTGTGAATACTGAGAAAATGCTTCTGATGTTCACATAGATATACAAAAGACTCAAAATACTCATTTTACTATGAAAGAGCCAGACAAAAGGGTTGGTATCACTCAACTTCAAAATTTCTATGAAGCCATAGTAATCAAAATAGTGTGGTATTGACAATGTACAAATAAATCAGTAGAACAGAATAGAGACACCCAAATATCCTGCATGCATATGGTCAGCTCTGTGTGTGTGTGTGTGTGTGTGTGTGTGCTTTCAAAAAAGACAGTCTTTACAAAAATGGTGCTAGAACAACTGGATATTTACAAGGAAAAAGTAAATCTAGTCACAAACCTTTCCCTGCTTAAAAAATTGGCTCAAATAAGATAATCACCTAAATATAAAATGAAACACTACAAGATTTGTATAACAGGCAGAAATTAGACACCTTTAGTATGGTGGTATCTTTTTAAATATAATACAGAGAGCATTCTCCATGAAAGAATCAGGTGATACTATTGATCTGTTAAAATTAAAAGAACAACTCTGTGGAAGAAAGTTAAAAGAATGATATGGCAAGACACAGCCTGGGAAAATGACTATGTAAAAAACCTTTAATGAAGGACTGTTACACAGAACATGCAGAAAACTCTTGGCTCAAAATGAGGACATGAATGACCCAGTTGGATTGGAATAGAATCCCCACCAATGTAGACATATAGATGGCAAGCACCAGTAAGTATATGAAATGATTTTCCAATCAAGTTTCAGCAAGGAATTGGAATTAATTTGAATTAATTACAAAATGACAATGAGGCATCATTACACACTTATGAGAAGGGCCCACATCTCAAACAGGGCACACCAATGCCAGCAAGGACATGGGACAACAGGGCTCTCACTGATCCTGGGAATGCAAAACAGTGCAACCCCTTTGGAGAATAGTTTGTCACCTTCTTAGGAAGCAGACCACACTCATACTACACAACAAGCACACACTGCTCTAGACTCAAAGGAAATAAAACTTTATGTTGACACAATACCATGTGCCTGCGTTTACAGTAGCTTTCTTCACAACTCTCCCAACTTAGAAACATCAAAGGTATTCTTCAAAACGTGAATGGAAAAGTGAACTCTGGCACACCCATAGAGTGAGGTGCTAATTATAAGAAGAAACTTATGAAACAGAAGGAAGACATAAATGCATGTTACTAAGTGAAAGAAGCCCATCTGGAAAGTTCCATCCACTGAATGGCTCCAACCACATGACTCTCTTGAAATGGCAAAATTATGGACACAGTTGCCAAGGGTTGGGATGGAATGAGATACAAGATGCAAAGCTCAGAGGATTTTTAAGGATTTTTACATAAGAAACTCTTAAGTAAAACTGGGAATATGTTATTTCAAAACTTGTACAATATGCAACCACAGTGAACCTTAATGCCAAGTTCAAACTGAAAGATAAAGATGTGTCATACAGATTGGTTGTAGTTGATGTATCACCTTGTCTGAAGATGTGGAGGGTGGTTGAGATGGTGTATATGTTTGGGTACAGGGATAATGTGGGAAATTGACTCAGTTGTTCTGTGAACCTAAAACTGCTCTAAGACTCAAGCTTATTAATTTAAAATGTGTACATACAAAAATCCCAACAGCATCAAGTATTGGCAGGAATGTGGAGCTACTTAAGCGCATAAGCTGTCTGTGGAAGTATAAAAATCATGCCTCCCCTTCTCTTGAAAACCAGTCAACACTTTACTATAAAATTAACCATGTGTCCACTTTATGATCCAGCAGTTGGGCCACTGTATATATGAGTCATGAAGACATTAGATCCACAAAATGTTTATGTTTCTATCCAGCCTTATAAAATCCTTGTAGGAGCATTCTGTTATTTTATTTCAGCTTTGTATTCTTCCATATATACTTTAACTTGAGAAAACAAAATTAGCTGTTTGTTTTCAATTAAATATTATTCATCATCAAAAAAGAACTGAACAGAATATCATGATAAGTGAAATAAGCCAATCCCAAAATACCAAAGGCAGAATGTCTTCTCTGATATGCAGATGCTAATTCACAATAAGGGTAGGGCAGGGCCCTAGGGAAGAACTGAATTGATTTGGATTAGGTAGAGGGGAGTGAAGGGAGGGGAGGAGAAATCTGGGTAGGAAGGATAGCAGAATGAATCAGATATTACCACCCAGTGCACATGTATGATTACATGGCCAGTGTGATGCCACATCATATACACCAGAAGAATGAGAAGTTATACTCCATGTATGTATGATGTGTCCAAGTGCATTCTACTGTCAAGTGTCACTAACTAGAACAAATAAAAAATGAGAACAAAAAGAATGGAACAGCTTGAATGAGTCATGATTACATTATTTAGAGCAATGTGATAGCTAGACCCAAAGAAAGTACACTGCATTATTCAATTTGTATGAAATAACAGGAAATAGAATTAATCTATGATAACAGCCTATGGTATAGAAATCAGAAACTTAGTTACTGAGGGGCAGGCCTGGATCGACTGGAAGGGCAGAGGGACTCCCCGGTGCCTGTGCTTCAGCTATTCCTCTTGTCTGGAATGCTCTTCTCTCACATTTCCAGACCACTGCTTCCTTCTAGCATATATTTAATATGTCCTTCTCAAAATGGAAGGCTCTCTAGGCTTTATTGTCCTGTCTGCCATGGCTTGCCTTGCCTTTTTTCATAAAACAAAATTTCCTCATCCTGTGTGTTTTCCTGAAATAAGTCTCTTGGATCTAGGGTCATTATTTAAATTCTGATGCCCCCTCAAGACTGTGTTGGCACGTACTGACACACAGTCATCTTCCTCTTCCAGTCTCGGGTTCTGATCTGGGGATGCTCTTTGGATCAGTGCTCCCTTCACCTCCCTTTCTTCTTCTCTTGTTAATTCTTTATCTCAGCTTGGATTCTCGGTTCTTCTCAGTATTCTTTTGACTCCAAATATTTCCCATCTCAAGTATTTCTAATTCTTTTGTCTGAATTCCCATGAGTCACCCTGAGTAGCCAGCAAATCCAGAACAAGCTTTATGTATAACTCCTAAGTCGTTCTCAAAATATTTCTGAAGGATATGTTGACCATTATGTCAGTTGTGGAGGAGATCAAACTTAAGTTAATAGAATCTTTTAACTTAATACCATCTTTAGCTAGAAAACGTTAATCTGTGTAACCGAAGCTGTGCTTTTGCTTGGTAATCAGTGTCCAAAATGCTTACCAACTTGAGACTCTTGGCTTTGCCTGTTTCAATGAAATCCTTACTATTAAATACATCACGTTATCCTACTTGGTTTTAAATTAAACACAAGAAATGAATTTGCTAATATAACAAGTATAATAATGTATTTTCCCTAAATATTAATTCCCTTTCTTCTCCATAGATGTACAGAGACATTCCATCATGCACACATTTTTTTTTTGTATTTTGTATTTGTTTGGAAAGAAATACTGTTGGTTTTATATAAGTCTTTCTGCAGATTCAAAATGATTTAGATGAGATTTACTTTGAAACCAATAGGCAGTATCTATATTACAATTTCCTTCTTTTTTCCTTTTCTTTCCCTTTTATTTTTTACAGCCCTATCCCTCTGAGTTGGTGCTCATCAATCATACTGGGAAGCTGACTTATATTCTCCACACTTCACCACTAACTGGATTACAGAACTGAAAAACTTACTCAAAGTTTAAAATGTGATAAACGTAATCAAATTGCTCTAGTCAAATTCTAACAGTGGTGAATAGATGACACTAATTACCTTTTCTTATTATGCTACAAATGTGGTTTACTCCATCTTTATTCATGAAGAGCTATCATGCGGCCCACAGAGGGGACTGCAGCAGGATGTAATATTGCCTTATTTGTTTCCTCAGTTTTACTTCTTCCTTCTACCAGCTTTCAGGAGATGTAATTTTAAGCTGCAATATATTTATATGCAGTAGTTTTTTATCCACTTTGGAAGATAATTGTTACCCACTGCAAAGCTTCCCATTTTACATAAACAAGTGCTTTCAAAACTCCAGTAAAATGACATAAACTTTTTTTTTCTCGTTGTTGAAGTTTATTTTTTTTTGGAAGAAGTGAGATGGTTTCAACTCAGTTAACACAGAAAACAAATGGGGCCCAGCTAGCAAAGTTCATGGAGATGAAAGAAAATTTACCATTTTTCAGAAAAAAAATATGGAAAACAATACTTTATAAATATATTCTTCATTTTACATAGTGGAATTTCTCATAATTCACCTTGAAAATAGTTTACAGAAAATAACTGCTCAAATATGCTTTTATGCCATCTTATTTAAAAAATTCAAATCCTATTTCCGGTGGTCCTGATAGAGGTGTTTTCATAGACTTGTCCCTAAATGATTCCAGACTCACTCTCCACGTCAAGTGCTGTTCCAAGGAAAATTATCTGTAAATGTTTCTGCTTCTATTTGTCAGATAACCAGAATTTTTCTGCTTTCGTGTTTGCAAGAAGAAACTACCCTGACGACTCTTCATGGGTCCATAAACTTATTTTAGGATATTAAATAAATAAGCAGAAATATACCTCCACTGTCACAAATACAATAGAATATGGAATGCTTTTAGAATCTTGGAATTTTAAACATTCCAATAATGTAAGTATATCTGAGGCGAAAAAGGGACTTATTTAAATAAAATGAGTAGATTGGGCATTATACATATGGAAATTAATTCAATGAGTGTTTTGTGATCCTCTCAAAGATACTCCATATGGGAATGCAAGATAGGGACCAAATTACAAATTAAAAATTAATTTGCAGGGCTAGGAAAGCATCTACCCAGAACGCTTTGGACAATTCAGTTTTATTCCTGTTATTCTGGATTAATTGTCAACCACATTGCCTTTAGATTTCAGTTGCTCTCCTTAGGGTACTAAATTGTGTGGGTACCCTAATTATAGGCACTTGTAACAGAATTACATTTTGTACTCAGAGCAAGTGAATGCTTCCAAAGCACTTAAACAGGGGGGTGCCTTTGTTTGATTCCCATGAGGCCATCACATGACTTGGTGCTGGACAGAGAAAAGTTTAGGGGAAGAGAATGGGGCAAGGTGGGTCTAGGAGAGTGGGATGGGGGATATTAAGTGAGAAGGAGTTGGATGGTGGAAAGGATCCCAATACTGCCATTCTTTATAACCCTGATAAGAAGCTGGGTGTCCTCCTTCCTCCCATGATGAAATGGAAATTTTGTAAGGCATGAAATAATTCAATTCAAATACCAAATTTGTGTTTTTTCCATTGGTTATTATGCCCAATGTATTATAATGGTGTCAGGGAAAAGAATTGGGGCCAAAAGCAGCAGGGACTTGCACTGAGGATGTAATAGGAAGGACATGGTGGGTGTGGTATGTGTCTCAGACACAGAGTAATGAAGACATGTCAATGGATTCAGGGTGGTGTAGGGAGATGTGGTCTCAAGAATGACCCCCAGATCTACCCACACAATGACATGCTGTCATTTAATGAGGCAGGCATGTGTAGACCTCAGAAAGAAAAAAAAATCTACATCTATTTGCAAATACCAAGTTTGAGAAGTCTCGTTATATACAAATCAGTAGCAAATTGTATATATGTGGCTGGTAATCACAGAACTCTGGTGTAATCCAAATTTTGACCTTATTGGATATAATAGATAATCAATTATGCTTTTGTCCTTAGATTATTACATATAGCAATTGTTTTCCAGAAAAAAAAAATTGTCACATTTAGAATTTGTGGACTATATATTTCTCCCCATAAAATTACTTCAGCTAGTAGTACTGAACTGTCTTCTAGCAGTTGTGATATTCAGGAGGGAGTGAACCAGCCAAGTTCAGTCTATGAAGCCGACACAAGAGTTCTCTTTCAAACCAGCAGAATTTTTTCCTTATGGTCAAACTTTAATAACAGAGTCAACACTGCTTCACAGACAATTAAATATAAATAATTTTGTTTGGCACGTTGTACACTGTTGTCAGCTGCACACTTGGATCTCCAATGATTAAAGGGAATTTCTGTATTTTAAATACGTTTCCACTTAACACATCATATTTTCTTCTTTAGGAAAATTAATTTTCCTATACCTGTTCTCTGAAATTAAAATTTCATACCTAGATCTTATATCTGTTTAATTACTTGGTCTTTATATTTGCATTTGGGAATTCTTTTCTTCAAATAAAATCTGTCATTGATCTGATTTTAGCCAAGATTTTTTTTCATTTTTTTTAAATGATACATTAAAGCAATTTTTAAAAATATTTATGGAGTACTGTATATGTTTCAATACATGCAGTTTATTAGATATAGTAGAATAAAATATTTAAATCAGGTCAAACATTTATCTTCTCAAACATGTATATACCATAGCTACAGGTGAAATCTTTCAAAACCTTACGCTTGGGCCTTTGGAAATCTGTAACACATCTTTGTTATGTACAGTCTCCTCCCTCTGCAATGGCACCTCAGAACTTCTTATTCCTTCTGATTATAACCTAGTACCCCCTGTTGTGACTTTCACTGTAGTTTAGGTGTGTGCACATAATTACATGCACATTTTTATTAGTTCCATGACTTCTTATGTTTTTACATCCATTCTATTTTCCTTTCTAGTCTATAATTACCTGTTTCTTAAAATCTTGGCCCTCATTGATTTTCTTCACAAAAAGATGTTTTGCTGCCTGGCACTGGTATAAAAATAGACACACAGATCAATGGTACAGAATAGAAGACACAGAGACCAACCCACACTTACAGTCATCTGATCATTGAAAAAGGTGACAAAAACATACATAGAAAAAAAAAGCAGGCTTTGTAACAAATAGTGTCAGGAAAACTAGTTACCCATATGTGGAAGAATGAGACTAGATCCTTATCTTTCACCCTGTACAAAATCAATACACAATGCACCAAAGACCTAGGAATTAGATCAGAAACTGGGCAAGTCCTAGAAGAAAATATAGGGTCAATACTTCAAAATAGAGTCCCAGGCAGCAAAACCTAAAACTCAAGAAATAATGCCAAGAACTAATAAATACGTTGGCATCAAATTAAAAAGCTTCTGCACAACAAAGGAAACAATTAGGAATGTGAACAGAGAAGCTACAGAATGAGAGAATATCTTTGCTAGCTACTCTTATGAAAGACAAATTAGTATTTAGAATATATATGAAACCAAAAGGTTAAAACCATACATCTCCCAGTGGCTCAGGAGGCTGAGACAGGAGGATCATGAGTTCAAAGCCAGCCTCTGTTAAAGCAAGGCACTAAGACACTGAAGGAGACCTTGTCTCTAAATAAAATACAAAACAAGGCTGGGTATGTGGCTCAGTGGTTGAAGGCACTTGAGTTCAATTCCCAGCATCAATCAATCAGTAAACAAACAAATAAACAAAAACCATATACTTCAAGTAATTCAATTAATAAATGGCCAAATGAATTAAACAGACCCTTTTCAAAAGAAGAAATGCAAGTAGCCAGAAAATATAAAAAATGTTCAACATCATTAGCTTTATGGAAATACCAATCAAAACTAGTGAGATTTTATCTTAGACCAGTCTGAATGGAATTCCTCAAGAATACAAACATAGGAAATGCTGGAGAGGATACAGAGAAAAAGGAACACTTTCACACTATTGGTGGGATGGTAAATTGGTTCAATCACTATGGAAATGAATATGGAGGTTTCTCAAAAGACTAGTGGCAAGGAACTACCATATAACCTAGTGATACCACTTTTCAGTATTATTTTAAAGAATTAAATTCAGAAAACTATAGTGATAATGCATATCTATGTTTATAGCAGCACAATTCACATAGCCCAAACTATAGAAACATTCTAGATGTCCATAAATGGATAAATGGATAAAACATGACATTTATAAACACTGGAATTTTATACAGCCATAAGAAAAAAATGAAAGTAGGTCATTTGTAGGCAAACGAATAGAAATTGAGACCCTTGTGTTAGGTGGAATAAGTCAAACTGAGTATGTCAATGAAGATATGTTTTAATAACACAGTCAATACTGCTTCACAGACAATTAAATATAAATAATTTGTTTGGCACATTGTACCAAACAAAAAGATAAGTGGGGTAATCACATGAAGAGTAAAGTGAGATGAGTGGAAGAGAGGAAGTGGAATAAGGGGGAGGGAGGAGGGTGATGCTGGGAAAGGGTATTGGCCACACTGTATTATTATATTGTGTACATGTGCCAATGTGTAAAACAAATCCTACTATTATGTACAACTAAAATGCACCACTTAAAAATGTGGGGGGAAATAAAGATGTTTCGTCTCTGTGTTTTCCAATTTAATGGAGTATCATTCAGAGGAATACTTCACATTTCTTCTTTTATATATGTTCACACTTCTCATTTTCAATGTGTTTTTTGTCCATCTCTTAGCAACATTAATATAGTTTTAAGTGTTCAATATGAATCTACTCTTTGCTTCAAAAGGTGTTGATAGATTTTCCTAGACAACTTGTCATACATAGTTGGGCTTCTTCTGAAACTTTATTGGTTGACAGACTCTGATCTATTATGACATTTGTTTAATTCAGGAGAGAAGGGACATCACAAAACTTTCATTAAGTATTTTTAAACTCATCAAAAACTGCAATTGCTGACTTGTTGATACTTGATACATATGTAAGAAGTGCTCCCTGTGTATAGAATTTCCCTGTTACTAAGATTGAATTTAAATTTTTTGTTGAAAAATTAGCATGCAGAATAACCTCATGGTTCTTGGACTGTGATACCACTTTTCAGTATTATTTTAAATAATTAAATTCAGAAAACTATAGTGATACTGTATATTCATATTTATAGCATTATTTATAGCATATACCATTGTTTTTACATTTCATTTTTTAAAACTAATATTTCCAAGATCTGTGTTATGGGATTGAAACCATTCATTTTTATTGATATAGTCATGTGCCACTTTAATGATTGAAATCCATACAGAGAAAGCCATCATTAAATGACTCTATCTCCATAAAAACTTAAGAGAATGTACTTACAGAAATTAAGACTATAATATCATTAGACAATATCAGCTTTGGGAACCACCATTAAGTAAGTGCTCCATCACTGACCAAAATGTGCTGTACACACATCTGGGTTACTTTGATGCACATCTATTAGTTTGGTGTACTCTATCCAATTTTATGGTGGTAAGATATTTCGGTCTGCATTTTTTTTGCAGCCATTTCTCATAGAAGACTTTTCCTATTGCCTTGGGGTAATCATAAGATAAAGGATATAATCATAAGATAGTGGCATAGCCAAATTTAGAATATAGCTACCTTTTGTCATTTAAAGATAGTTTGATATATTAATAACACATGTTTTGTCACATTGTAAAATAGAGATGAAAGTCAACTTAGACTTATTCTATTGATTTATTATATAATATGCAAGAACTAATAGACTTTTTCAATAAAACAAATGCAAGTATTATATAATCCAAAGACTTATTCTATAAAACAAAATAGACAATAAATCATCAGCCCAAGTGTGTCAAGCTTCAAGTCATATCAGGTTAGATATTTTCAAATACTTTATTTGAAATCATTAACACTTTATGGGTATAGGTTTTAATTTAGCATCCTGTTATAATAACTTGATAAATATCCATGAATGTTAAAAAAGTGTGTATATATAAACATATAGATATATATGTGTATATATATACATATATACAATATGTCTTTTATGTGTTATTATAATAGGAGAATATATTTTAAATGAAATATTATCTATTTTACTATATCATTTATATCATTATTATTCATATATGTACATATATATATTTCTTTAATATCTCTATATTAACCAAGATAAATTTAATCTCATAACATTACACATGTTAAGCTAATGTTTTTTACTTTAGAAAAATAAAGTCTTAAGATTTCAGAATAATATTAACTGAACACCTAAAATTAAACTGAACAAAACAAACAAAACAAAAGGCAAAATTTAAAAACATAAAGTCTCTTTCTTGGAGTTTGACAACAATAATGTAAGGATGTTTATTTGAATCAAAGATGTGGAGTTGCTGAGGTAGAAAGTAACTGCTGACAAAAGATATGGGAATCTTAAAGAGCAAACTATGAAATTTCTGGGCTGCCTGAGACTATTATTTTCAAATATGATTTTGTGTGAGTATTTTCCAAAACACTCTTGCTATTTCCAGTGTATCCTGTACGTTTGTTGATACTCCACGGAGTTCCCTATAATCTGCAAAACCCCACCGTACAAGTTGGCTCCTGAGGTCCTGAGATCCACAGAGACTTTGTTTTTAGAGATTCTTTTTTTAAAAAAAATCAATCTTTTATAAAGGCTTCATTGGAGACTTTTCTTAGCAGTGACAGTGACTGAAATGTTGGGCTTGTCTGCATGTCTTTACTAGGGACCCTTAACCCAGAGAAAAATGTCACTTATACACTCAGAACAACTGTTCAAATGAGTCCAGTGATGGGCACCTGTCAGTAGTCCAGCCTGCACTGCGGTCTGCATTCTGGAAAGCACTGGACAGTGACAATGTGCCACCTTCCTGGCCCCTCTGCTTCTTTCCTTAGCCATTTTGCTGTGAAGAACAGAAGAATGTCCAATGCTCTCCTGACTAGAGGAGGACAGTCCTTCAATTCACCAAGCTTAACCACCAAGAGTTACTTAATAGTGTTATGAAGAAGTGTGGATTAAGAGCAGTTACTTCAGATCTACAACAAGAGTTCTATAGACCCCGGACTTCGACAGGAGGGTGTCCACCAGCCCAGTTCTGTGTTTGTAAGACACAGGTGGCTTTAGGTGCAGAGCAAAGGACAGTAGGACCTGAATCGAGAAGGCAATATCATTAGAAGTTTCCCTCCCTCAGGACTGGGAATTTTCATTCTTATTTCTCACAATACATTTCTTGGTGGAAACATGAAGTTCAGCAAGATGTTTGCAGGAGACACGTTTCTGATGATTCTTTCCCACTTGAGAGTGTAACAGGTTGGCAATTTTAAAAAGGAAACAAATATCCAAAATGTTTCTTAGAGATCACAGATATTAGCAGTTAAGAATCTGCTCAAGGCTCTGCCCTGTTTTGTTGTGGAATAAGGGATATATCTGTGAGTAAACACAACTGCAGAACTCAGGGTTGGCTCTAGCCTCCTGTGAAAGAGAATGGAAGGAATCAGGAAGAATAAACAGCTTCTCCCTCCCGCTGGAGCGTGGCTTTATATAAATTTGGATGCTGATAGGTAAGAAAATCAGGGGGTGCAGCCATGTGAGGAATGCAGTCCACCTGTGCTCACAGGGTTCCTGGGCCATTTCTTGATTCCCATGGTCAAATGAACGCCACATACAGCTATTACCCGATTTGAGAAAGTCCAAATGAGGATATGACTACTAGCAGTCATAACAGAGTAACCAAATAAAACTTTTAAATCAGCAAAGAAAAAGGAAACACATTAATTTTTGTGATGCTAGAAACCTACAGCAAAACAGCTGTTCTACCTGCAGATGCTGAAGTTTATGTGAACTCACCCTCTAGAGATCCGCGTGCTCTCAGATGTGCCGCTCAGCCTAGTGTTAAGGACGGGGCTCCTTGCCTTGGGTCACCTGACCATCCTTCAAGATGCAAAAAAGGAAGCCAAACACATTCACCTGTGCTTCCTTTCCCTTTCCTGTACTGACCCACAAAGAGGCTCAAAGAGGCACTTTTCGATGGCAGGACACAGCGCTAAAGGGGGAAAGAGCCTAAATGTGAGCGAAACAGGAAGAATTCAGATACAGTTTGGCTAAACTGTAAGTTAGTGAAACAAGACTTTTCTCATTGAAATGAATCCTCTCTCTAGCCATGTTGAAATGTCTAACGATTATTGTCAGCTGTTGTCACCCTATTGTTTTCTAGTCAACAAAAATTTAAAAACTCATGGTGTTTGCTCATGTTCAGGTGTAATAGATTGCCTAACAAATTTATTTGAAAAGGTGAAAGAAAAAATAATTTGTGTTTTGACTATAGCATCTCCTCTGCCTGCTTAACCTAATGGTTTCATTCAGCAGAGATCTGCACTAGTGAGCCAAAAAGAAGCTTGCGGTTTGAGGCTGATGGAAGGAAAACACTGTTGGGAGGGGTGAGGGATGGAGGGAATAAGACATTTAAAAGTTTTACTTTATTTGCAATTGACATCTATTGATGGCACATATGCATGAGGACAGTGTGATATTTTGATACACGCATACATTGTGTAATGATTAAATTAAAGTAATTAAAATTCCCCCTTTAAACTCTCATCATTGCTTTGTAGTGATGACTTTAAAAGTCCTCTCTACATGTTGACATGTATAATAATTATTGTCCGCTGTCATCACCCTATTGTGAAATACACCACAGCACATTCTCTCTCCCTACCTGTAATTTTGTATCCATCTCTCCCAAGCCCTCCTTTATATATCACCATAGATTGAGGGTTATTATTTTTAATAAAAAATTATCTTTGAAATTTATAAAATCAGAAATAACTATATAGTCCTAAGCAGAACACAACAGTATATTTAACTTTATAAAAGGATACTTCAGTTTTTTTAAAAAAATACATATTTATTTCAGTCTCTTCCCCTTTTAAAAAAACAAATCTGTTTCTGTAAATTATAAACTCGATTAAACTTTTAAAATGACATTTGCCCAGATATTCTAATATATCAAAAATAACATATATGCATCTGTTTTTTTCCCTTTATCATAAATCTCATTAACTTTCAACAACTGATTTGGTTCATATTGTAACAAAAGAGCCAGTTTCAAGGGTAATTTCTGAAAATAGGCTGGTAGGTCAGGCGGGAAGCTAGAAATCAAGAATAGCATATCCTGTGTATATTCTCTGCTTCTTTCAAATTTCCTTGCTTTTTCACAGGTTTTAATATTCAATAACTGATCATTTTCAGTTAAGTTCTTCTCAGGAATATTGTTATCTATCCATGCTTCTTTTTTGGTGATATTAATATTGAAACATATTTTTTTCATGTAATTTTCACAACTTCGTCATGACTATGTCATAATTCCCGCACTTCTGTTGAAAAATTTAAACCTAAACTTCAATATTCTTTAGTGGGAAAAAAGCAATTTAAGCCAAAGTCCTCTGATGTAATACACATAGGTCTATTTGGATGAGGAATTTTTAAAATCTTTATTTTTTAGTTGTAGTTGAATACAACATCTCGATTTTATTTATTTATTTTTATGTGGTGCTGAGGATCGAACACGGGCTGCGCATATGCTAGGCGAGTGCTCTGCTGCTGAGCCACAACCTCAGCCCTGGATGAGAAATTTTAATGTGAAGACCAGTTCAAAGTTATGTTACATGGCAAACAAGTATGTAGAGTCAAACTACAAAAAGCAATTTTCGAAGATTTAAGTAAACATATAATAACTGATACTGGAGAAAGACAACAGAATTCTTCCTCATTTGAAACCTTTTCTTGCACCAAGGAGAGGCACCCATGCCACAAGGAGTCAAGTGTCAGTGTTTGTACTTGGACACTTAATGAAGCCATGAAAAGCCAACAAAGATTCAACATGTCCTAAAACAAAATGTCATGTATTGTCAAATATGCTAGCATTAATGTCCACTCATAGCCCTATGGAGCAAGGCATTTTGTGGAGTCTATGTATGGTACCTTATTATGCAATAGGTGAAAATGTCATTGATCATCATAGAAGGGCTCACCCTGTGGGTGTATTGGAAAGCCTTACTTCCTATCTTCTATTTAGCTAAATTCCAGCTGTAAGAACAAATGAATCAAAGAATAAAGCACAGGTTACCATTAGTCTCCTGAGACATCCTCTGTGTCTAGAAAAGAAGGAGCACATAGGTCAGACCAGAGCTCCCCCAAAGAACTAGAAAGGCCTCTCAAAGCACAAGACTTCTCTCTTCATCAGCTTGGTCTGGCTGCCGGGGAACAGCCATGGTGGGCCTTGGGAGAGTGGGCTCCCCAGTGGGGCAGAGTGACTGTCCTGGGTTCAGCTCAGGGAACATGGGGCTTGGTCTGGAGACAAAATTTGGATAGCACTGAGTGCCCTGAAGGCAGCCAATATCACAGAGGGCTTCACTAATTCTTGAGCACCCTGGTCACGTGTGTGCATGCACAGGTGTGCATACATCTGATCATGTGCATGTTTGCATGTTAGAGGCGCTACGAGTCAGCAGCACCTGAGATGCAGAGGTTATGGTTGGCTTGCCAGGAACACAGCTATCCTGAACCTTTCCAGAGCTACCACAGCCCCCAGTTACCATGACTGCTCAGATGCACTTGGATTGGATTAAGGTGATGGTGGATGAGGAGGGACCTCAAATACTCATTGGAAAAAAATATGTGTGTGAAAACTAAGGAAGCACAGGACTTCAGAGATGGGCCTTGTGAATCCATGAAGCACCTGAATGCAGGTGTCCAGGAGGAGATGAGATCTGATGTGGATCCATGAAGGCTAGAGGTGAAGGCTTCAAGTGACCCAGGAATTTCTGAGTGTGTGATGGAATGCAATGATGAGGATGTGAGAGAAGGGCTGGTGATCATCGTGAGGAATCTCATGTGCCTAGGTGAAGAACAAAAGGAGACTCTCCCCTTCAGGCTTCTGAACACAAGAGAGAGGACAGGGGGTTATTTGATTGCAGCTTAGACAGCTTTGGGGTTGTGGAGGTGACTTGAAATGACTTTAGTGTTTTGAGTTCATTTTAATTTATTTCATTTTTCAAACTTAATTGATATTAAGATCTTGATATGCAGAGGAAGGGTGATTTGCAGCAGGTTTATCAAATGACTGAGAAACGCAAATCAGCTTAGAGATAAATTTGGGAATTGTGCAAAGCTAAATGATGGTGAGGAAGTACAAAGTTAAACGCGGCATCAATTTGATAAGAAATATCTTCCAAACTTTAAATTCGAGTGGATTTGCCTACTCTTCAGCTTCATATTGGAAAGAAGCAAAGTCTCCGAGATGACAGAAAGCTAGGATTCAGTTTCAGAGGCCGCCATGTCCCCAATGTCCTCCTTTTCCTTATTGAACTCCCCTATTACTAGGACCAGAAAAGCACCAGCTTAAATACTGAAACAAAGGACAGCAGCAAGAACAGCCCTAAAGACATTTTCCCGGCCCTTGAGGGTGGCAGTAAGGGGTGTGCAAGAGTAAGTCACTACCAGTTAGGGCCATTGGGAAACCAGACTCAAAGAGAAAGGCTGACTGAGACCTTGTGGCCAACTGGGTGGCAGGCACAGCCCAGTGCCTCCCTCACCAGGGGAGGCTGCCTTGCCCAAGCCCTCAGCACACAGCCCCTGGCTCCACACCCACAGTGCCACAGTGCCAGCCATGGCTGCCTCCGGGATGTCTCATGATGGGAAAGCACAAAACATAGAGCTGTCCTGAGCCACTAGTTTTACCAAATCTGAATTCATACCTGATGGAATATTTGCTTCCTACCTTTGAGATCTTGAGCAAATAACTTGACCCCTGAATGACCCAGAGGCTCATGGTAAGCTATGAATTTCTTCCATCAGGTAAATCAGGATAGTGTGTCAATAATCCCAAGTACTGTGTTGGTCTAAATGAGGTTTCAGATATTAAAATGAGCTATCAGCGCCTGTGGATTGGATGCCAGAGGCTTGGAATGAGCTGAGCAGGCTGCTGTGGGGGTCTGGCAGGGAGCTACTGTGTGCACTGCCTACTTTTGGTGTTGACATGTCACCCAACATCCAGACAGGACGTTTCAGAGGACAGACAAAAATTCTAGTAGCTTCACAGCAGTGAAGAGCACTTAGAGACCACGTCACTCTAAAGGCTCATCTCCTCCTGTCTCAGCAGGTGCAAGCTGAGGTTTTTTCAGAAGGAGAAACTCCAGAAACAAAACAAACGAACCCCACAAGCCCAAGCAAATGTGCAGTGCAAATTTGTAGCAGACATACTTGGTGGTCTTGTAAGTATAGAAAAAATATGTCACAAAATGAGTCCCATGCTTCAGAATTTCCTCATCTTCTCTAACCCATTCCTGCAGCCCGCATCTCCCCTTATCTCCCATCCATGCTGTCATCCAGCAGTGAGAAAATAATGATCAGCAACCACTCTCCAAATCCATCAATCAGACTGTCTGTTTTGGCTCTCTGCTGTCTCCTTCCCACCCACTCCCTAGCCAAAGCCTGTCCTTGTAGCACACTCCAGCTCTGGAGTAAATTAATCCACATGAACCCAGGATGGCAGTCTTCCAGATGTCATAGCAAAGCCTCTGCTTCTGCATGGCGGATATGTAAAGGAACTCTGCACCCAATTGCACTGCACTGAGTCACACAGGAGGGTGCTCCTCGCCTTGACTGACAACCTGAGGAACGTTGCTCCTGTCTCCATCAAATTCATGGTTTCTATGTCTATACACACAGTAAAATGTACAGAAAAAGTGAGCAAGTCTTGGAAAATGTGAAAGAAGCTTCCAGTGAGTGAGAAGGACTGAATAATATTGAGCCATCTGATTTCAGTTTCATTTGGATAGAAAGTAGCCACACGATGGAGAGTTAAGCATCAAGCTACCAAATGTGTTATGCAAAACATGCTTTGCTCCATATCATAGTCTTTTCCCGTAGAATCAAACGTGGAAGAAAAAACACAGTAACTGTGTCCTCTCATGGGCATAGATGTTAATAGACTCTATCTAGATTAAAAAAAAAAAAAAAAGGTTAGCAAATAAGATGGCTTTTACAGGTTTTATGGTAAATATCATTCTACTTTCAAAAGTTAATTTCTGTCTATTTCATAAATACTAACTTACTTTAGGTACCAATATTTAAAAATTCCTCAAAATACAAAGGTATTGATTTATTTTTAACTCTGCTTTCCTAAAATCTGTGCTTTTTCATACACAAATGGGAATGACAGACACCATTGATTTCGAATCTGAGACGTGGTTGCTCACTTGTGGTTCTTTTATAACGACATCTTGCCTTGAGCAGGTAGGAAAAAAGAAAAAGCCACTCAGGAGTAAAGTCGACTTAATTAACTGCAAACACTTCTCAAGGCCATCTTTAAACACTTGTACTTCATTGCAAGACAGAGAAAAGATAATTAATAAAAGAGTCTCTCTAGGAAAGGAATTAGTCAGAAATAACTCTTGGTTACATTTTCTGGCACTGACGACATCCATGGTGACAGGAGTCGGCGGCCTCCGTCTGCTGTCAGTCTGAAAGTCTGCTCCCCAGAGGCTTCTGAGACTGTCTTCTCCTTCCAGGCAGACAAGAAAGCAATCACCAGCTCCAGTGAGCACAGGGAGCGCGAGTGGTGTTGGTGTGCACGGATAACTGAGGACTCCCCCACCTGCCTCCCTGTTTTCTTTTTTTTTCATTTCATAATTCATGTTGGAAGTTTATAAAGCAGTGCATTTACTCAGCGAGAGTGCTTTAGATTTCAATTGCTCCTTCTATTTCATTAGAAGTGGAAAAATGGGTTCACACTTAATGACTATCTGTGCAACTCATTAATTTAGCCACCTATGATGGCAAAATTGTTTTGGCTTTATTAATGAATTATTGCTTATCAGGAGGTGTGACATTTGCCTTAAGTTCCAAGAACAATATAAAGGAATATGGCTCAGTGTGTTCTGAATGGGTTTAGTTCATGCTGCTAAAGTGAAATGGTAGCTTAGTTTTCTCTTTAGTACTGTGTTTCATTAAATGCACATACACATACATAAACTTTTATATTTATGTCAAATACAGTAGTACATGAGAAAGAATTAAAAAAAAATGAAGATGACCCCATGGAAAAATTCAGTCTAGAAAGAGACAGGAAGTGGTTCAAAAATATTTATGACCAGGTTTCCAGAGACCCTACTTTTAAAATCCCTGACACATATATGTTATTTATAAGCAGGAAGAAAGTATGAGATCTTCAGATTTGTATTTTACCACACAGCTTCAATGAATGGTCTTTAAGCGTTCTTGCCACGGAGGGTGCTGTATTGCAGGCATGAGCAAGATGATCGGGGTTCTGGAGACAAGAGTTTCAGAACAGCAGTGTGGCATTGGTGGCATGAGGTTAAGCCATGGACTTATCACCAGAAGAGTGATTCACTCTGCCCAGGAGGGGCTTCCAGTGGTAACGCTGTATGTAAGGAGACATGCTGTTTACTTGCAAGAAATGTAAAAAAAAATGTTGAGCAGAATGAGATAGTGGATGGTTTCCCACACATAACCAGTAAGGTTCCCTGTGCTGTGGTGGGGGTATCTACGGCTCAGGGAAGGAGGGTGGTGTGTGGGTTGAGTTGTTGAATTACAAACTCTGGGCAGAAGAGCAGTAAAGGATGATAATTTCTCTAAAACATGTGACTATGAAAATTTGAAGAAAGCTTAGAGGTTCAATTGGAGAGGGTGGTCAAATGACAGAGGCCCTGTGTTGGGGACTCTCAAGCCACCCAGAATTATTTGTTTACAAATGGAATAGTTTTTTCCTACTTACTAATGACCCGAGTCTTCTCTCCTCATAGGGGGTGTTGCCCATATGTCCCTTGTCCTGCTCTTCACCTCCTCTTAGTGACTGGCTGGACTACCATGACACTGCAGAATATGTACTGACCACTCTTCTCCACGGAGCACCGCACCCTACATTTATTACCCATCACCCTCTGGGCCTTCATTCTTTATGTATTCACTTGTTTCCACCTTTCCTGGTTTGTGTAGAGAATAAATTGCAATAAGGCAGAGACCTTGTTTTTTTCTTGGATTGAATCTTTAATATTCAGCAATTACTATCATCTGATTTGTGCTCAGAAATTATTGATTTATAAAAGCAAAATGAATACATTTTTAGCCAAAATAGGATAGTCACATATTAGCTCTCTAATAAATATGCAAGGTAAAAGATATGATGTTAGAAAAAAAAATTGATTGGGGATATACAAGCAATATAAACAAATCAAGATTTATGCAATGAGTAGAACTTTCTCAAACAGGTTGTACCCCAAAACTGTCTATACCCAGATGAGTTTATGGGTGAATTCTTGCACTTGAAGTCAAATAGCTGACCCCCATGCTGTTTACACAGCTCCATGACTCCCAGGGAAATGATTCCATCTGGGAGTATTTATAAAGCAGTGCTATCCTGGCCAAGGATGGCACAAAGATAATATTTTGTATATAAATATTGATACAAAGTTGTAAATAAAATATTAACGCTTACAGTCAAATAAAACATCACATGAATAATACAACTAGATACAATTTATCTTGGCAAGGTAGAAAAGTTCAGAAGTAGAACATTAAATAAAGTTATTTTATAAAGCTAACTAGTTAGTCAACATAATACATATAAGAAAAATTTATTGATTCCAAAAAGAGTATCCACAAAAAATGTGTGACAATAATGTGAATGGAGGACCCTTTCCAGCACCATGGAGCTGTGGACCTGAGTGCAGAAGGCATGCATGGTCACGTTCTCAGAGGGTGCTGAAGCCAGGTCAGAGAGCAAGTTCTTTCTCCATCAATGCAATGTCAATGAAAATACTTAGCAAAGCAGATACAATATACATGATCAGAAGAAAATGTACAGAGGGATAAAATAATTGTATAACAGGATATATTTTGTTTGTATGGTGGAATTGTAAGCACAATTTCTTAAATTTAGGTGGATCTCAATGAAAATCACACACAATTAAAAATGGTTAAGTATTCATTTTGGAGCATACGCGTCACTAAGTGATTTGGAATAATAAAACTCAGCAGAAGGCATCATGTTTTGCTTGCCTCAAAGAATTTCTATAATGTGAATCATCAAGTAATGAACCATAATTACATAGGTTAAGGACATATCAAGAGCAAAGTGTAGATGCAAGTTGATGAACATGCTTCATCTCCTGAGAGTTTAGTTTTATACTCGTGAGGAAAAAGAATGACTCTGTGGCCACAGCTTACTTTTGATCATTGTCACATTAAGCTACATTAAGGATCCAGCAGTAAAGTGTGAAGAGCAACATGTATGTACAAGTCCACAGAGAGGTTGGGCATGGTGTGCGGCTACTGCTGCTCAGGAAGGTCTGTGGCAAGAGTGCTCTGGGCCTGATGGAGGAGGAGAGGTAGGGACATACTGCAGAGGATAGCTGTGCCATGTACAGGGGGCACTGGGAGCACATGGTTCTCCATCACTCCTTTTGAGCAGGAAAAAGGATGGAACTGGAATGCATTATGTTAAGTGAAGTAAACCAGATACAGAAAGTCTAGGGTCTCACATGTGGAAGCTGGAGAGAAAAAAACAGGGGGAAATGGGGAGATTCCGAGAACAATAGAAGGAAGTAAGGCAGAAGAAGGGGTGGAGGGAGGTACTGGAAATGAAACCAACCACATCATGTTGTATGCACGGACAGATGTGTAACAAGGCATGCCACTACGATGTATGATTGTAAATCACCAATACAGTTTTTAAAATTGAAGAAAATAAAAATTTTGAATGGAAGGTCGTGAAGCAAACATAGGCTGTATTCAGTTGCTTATGTTAACTTGTGCTCTTGACGTACGGGCATAGTGAACAGCCTGGAAGGATGCTTACAAATGATCATCATTTGTTATTCATTACAGATAGCCTTTCATGTACTTGCTTTATTTTGATTTTTCCCTAAATTACACGATTTAAATACTTTTATTCCAACAGTCAGTTTTTTTCCTCTCAAACATTATTTTTTTTTACTTTTGTTACAAAAAGGTAACTGATTTCCATGAAGACTTGAAGTACACTAAAAATTCCTGTATCCCCATTTACTGTTTTTCTTCCTCTTGTATATTATTTTATAAACATATGTCACTGAATGAAGATTTGACATAGACATTCTTGATTGGGTTTTGCTTGCTTCTCAATTTTTATAATCATGTTTATTCACATTGAATGCCGTGTTTCCACACTGTGTGAAGGGCTGTCTTTCTTACTGAGATCAGCACGGACTTGCCTATGGGACTTATAATATTTGGCAAAAAAGACAAGCGAAACAATCACTACATAAATATATAATTACATCAGCAGGTAATTTTAAATTTCAGCTTTCATGTTATTCCTAAATGTCAAAGACAATTTTGATTTAATATTAAAATGACCAATTAAGTGTGTTCCATTCCAGCTATTTGCATAAGAAATCTCATAAAATCTCCACAAAAGCAGTTTGAAGTACACATTAGTATTCTCATTATATGATTTCGTGGGACAGAGATGTCTTGGCATCTAAGCAATGCAGTAAGCCATGGAGCTGGAGTTTGAATTCAGGGCCTCTGACCCTATTTGCGAAGATTACTAACACTACATAGTGTCCATAATGTGAAGAAGTGGATGTAATTACTTATCATTTCATATTAGGAGACAAACAAAGCCAAACTTACATATAGTTTCTTAAGAATCTATGTGCTGAATGGACAAATTTTGTATTTACCATAGAGAAATGTTAAGCATTTTTCAGGGGACATAATTTATATGTTCCTCTCAGATTCTTGCAAAATGTAGACTTTTAGATAAAATGGAGAATGGTAAGGAATCCTAAAGAAAAACAAAATAATACTTTAAAATATTTTACATAAGCTTTAGAAAAAAAATGCAAAATATAGCATTCAAAGTTTGCAAAATGCCTAAGAAATGTCAGAAAGTAATATGTGATAGATTCCTAAATGTATTCAAGTTTAAGGAAGAAACATGTCTTTAACTATGAGTAAAGGTCTACTTAGTTAATGTATAGAAGAAATGAAAGTGAATTTGGGAACCAGATATTGAGTGAGTCCTGTCTACTTCAACTACAATCATCTTCTAACCCAATGAAATTTATTAAGAATATT
This sequence comes from Ictidomys tridecemlineatus, assembly GCF_052094955.1. NCBI lineage: Eukaryota > Metazoa > Chordata > Mammalia > Rodentia > Sciuridae > Ictidomys > Ictidomys tridecemlineatus. The sequence continues at coordinate 5,832,095 of NC_135489.1, forward strand.
TGATCTTTTTTTTAAAAAAATAAAATATTCTATAAAGCATTCACTTAGATTCCTAACATTCCAGATTCTACATGGGTAGATAATATTATTGTTCCCAATTCTTTACTTTCTTGTCACATACACTTAGAGTAGGTGATAAAAACAAAGCTCGGCTGTGATGTTCTCTGACCAAAGTACCAGGAATACCAGGAAGACCCAGAACATGAAGATGAGAGTGAACTTCAACATGTACCCCTTTGCTTTCCCTCTTGCAGTTCTCCTAACGCTCTGAGAACATGACCTGGAAGAGTCCCGGGACCAAGGAGCATGAGGACATTGGGGAAGCCTGAGCTGCTCCCACCAGCTGGAGGTGAGTACAGCCACAGCTGGGCAGAAGCCAAGCCAAGGGAGACCTGTAGATAGAGAGTAAGGTCACTGTAAACCAGGACATGCTGAGGTTCATGCACACCAAGGACCCATCTTAACCTGACATGCTGTTGACTGTTCTATCTCAGCTCTTGCTAGATTGTGTTCCCAATCCAATACATAAACACAAAATCCCCAAGGCTACAATTTATGATATTATCGTGGACAATTCTATTATTTTTCATATGTGCAAATAAAAACTGATAGTAAATTAAAGTTCTTTATTATTTTGAGATGGAGCTAATATTAATTCCTCTGAATCATAGTATGTCATTTTTGTATTTTTCATAAATTAGACCTATCTGAGAAAAAGTTTGCAACACAATTTTTTGTGCTTCTACATTAAGAATGGCATTGGTATGTTACATGAGAAAACAAATGTATGTTCTCAATGTATAAGAAAATTAGCAGAAAACGTAACTGGGAGAGTCTACCGACAGGAGTATAATCTAAGTGAATTTGCTATTGGCTCATTATGTTAACTTCTTACCTCACCTCTTATATGCCTGCTTTTATTTTGCAAAACTGAATTACCAAGGGAATAGAGTGTCCCTAGATTTCAACTTATGGGTGTGTCACCTTTTCTGAGTAATCCTTTTCCGAGATCTCCTAATTGATTTCTGTCATTGAGATGAAACCATGCCAGCAAAAGTGTATCCCTCCAGGTTTTTACATTTGAGAGTTGTTTGAATAGTTAGAAAATTTGTCAAAATCTGAGAAAATATGGACATACGTGTTTGGATTCTGAGATCCAGTAAAATAAATAATGCCTTCCTTTCCATATTGAGTTCCTAACAAATAGAAAAATCAGTGCATGAGCTAGTAGATGAAATAAATATGCCGTAATTTGGAAATGGAAGGCAGGATGGAAGTTGTGAGCTCCTCCTCCTACCTGGAAGAAGAGCCAGAGGCCTCACACATCAGGTGAGTCTGACAGATCTCCGCATGAACCATTGACATGCACAAATTGATGTTGCTGAAAACTATTCAAATTGGAATATGAAAAATGTAGAAATATTAGAGGCAATAAAAGAAAGCTTAGAGGCAAGCAAAAGTTTAAAATATTCTTGAACAATTTAAAAAAGATTTCTTAAAGGGCTAATTAGAAAAGTCAAAAGATCTCCAACAGGAAAATGTGAATACCAGGAGAAGGCGACATCATTTATAAAGAAATTTTCAACCCACAACACCAAAAAAAAAAAAAAATACAGCCTAATTAATAGCCAAGAGATGTTAAATACACGTGAAAATTAACAAAATATAAGAAAATCAAAAAGTAAAAAGGACAAAATAATAGCATCTGTTAATAATCAGCAAGTAACTAAATAGGAATATATTGGGAGTATAAATTGACACAAACATTCTAGAGTAATGAACTGCTGGTAATACACAACTTCTTCTCAAAAACTGACATAACTTTCAACCAATAAACCTACTTTTTCAAAAGGAAACAGTGTGTGTATAAAATATTAATCCAAGATTTTTATTATAAAGCACACTATTACAATAAATTAATATCAACTTACAGCCAACAATATGGTTAAATTGTGTTCCTTCCATAAAATGAGATTAATTTAGCTAATTAAAAATGATATAGTGGGACACTTATGTACACAATAATATTAAGTAGAGATACTTTTGGAAAGATGTGTTTTATGCAGTATCTCTCTCCTGGTATTATTTATTCTAATATGCCCTCTTCAGTGCGAGCTGAAGTTAGACCCACCAAACTTAAGTAGTTAGATTCCACCGACAGTTTCACCTTTCTTAGGAAGAAGAAGGGCCACTTAGCAAAGGGCTCCCACAGACCAGCAGCAACAGGGACAAGCAGGCCGGCTGTCTGGTTTCCTGGTCTGCACCGATGAACAAGGAAAGCAGTAAGTTAGCTGGGCTCGCTGGGCACCGGGTCTTGAGCCTGTGTTTCCTTGGCTCCTCCTTGTTCCACCTTGGCCATGTGGTGAGGCCACTGCAGATTTCAAGGGAGAAGCGGGGCTCAGAGGACTCTTAGTGGGCCGGGTGTCCTCCAGGATGCCCAGGGAAACGCAGAGCACACAGACCGCTGCCCTGCTGCCAGGTCTCCACTGTGTTTGGAGGACAGGCTCCTGTGGATACAGCCTGGCTAGTTCCCTGGAGACCCCACCACTGCTGTGATGGCTTCTTCCGAGGCCCACGTGCACACTTCTCAGATGGTCTCCTGGACGTGGTGACCGCCTCTCTTAGTTAACCTAGTCTCTCACGCATTCTTCCTGAAAGCATTCTGCCTGTGGAGCCTTGGTGCTGCCTGTCCTCCACACAGTCCTCTCTTCTCAGCACTGGATTCTCTGAGGCCCCTGCAGAGTGCATTGGCTGAATGGCAGCGTGTCCCTTCCTTGCAGAGCACTTGTTCCCTGGTCAAGATGACCATGCCCTTGTAGTAGAGGCATCATGTGGCCATTTGCTAGGAAGGCTTAAGTAATTGCCATGAGGATATAAAGATAGATAAGGACTCTCAGTGGATAGGGATGCTACCCATGCAGGTAAGAGTGACCCCAGATGGTTGGTGATTCAAATTCTAATTCAGTTTTCTATTTTGAGGGCTACTTCTTTTCATAGCTAATTATCTTGCATTTATTGGAACTTAGCAGTATGTTTAAATTTCATTGATGTAATTTCTAAATCAGAGTCTAAGTTTGATATGAATGAAAAATTTGAGGAGAACCTAAAGGACCAGACCCTTTAACTTTGGAAGCCATCTTTACTTGAACAAGAGATGAACAGAAAACAGTTCTCACTTTTAGGAGACATATGGTGAAAGCACACATTTGATGGGTTTGGGGACTCAGAGTAAAATACACATGGGAATTGAAGCTTATAGAGTGGTAGCACTGTTCCAACCCTTTCCTGCTTCAGGAATTCGTTGCCTCAAGGAGCATAACAAATAAAATAACCAGCATCACATTTTTGAACTCTAGATATAGAATTGAATGATCACCTCAGACTAGAATGCCTGGAAGCAAAGAAAAACTGTGTCGGAGTGAGTGGTTAGAAAACCGGCCTCGGTCCTGTAGTGCTTGGATGTCTAAGATGGTCCCCAGAGCCCCATATCCTCGTGTTCCCAGCTGTGTGATCTCTCCTCCCCTTGCATGGGGTGTGACATAAACCACACAGAAAAGCAGCGGCGGTTCACTCTGACCTTGCTGCGGCAGGGCGTCAGCCAGCATCCCCTCTGTTTGGCAGAGGCTCAGAAGCAGGCAGGCACTGAGTGCCCCACATGGAAAGGGGAGGCCCCAGCTTCCCTGGTGAGGTGCACTGGCATGGGGGCTGTAGCCTGGTGACAAGAAGTGCTGCAGCCTGCAAGATTGGCTGGGGTGTGGAATCAGCTGTCCCTGGTCGGTCACAAGTTTAAACATGAAGGAATCTGTCAGCTAGTAATCTAGTCCCGGCCATGTGGGGCTGATCAATACAGAAATGACTCTTCAGCTTCCAAGACTGTCACTGGAGGCACCAGTCTTGTTTCTTAGAGGTTGGACTACAGATTGGCTTTCTGTACTTTTACAATTGTACATATATGTATATATATTATAACATATATATATTATAACAATCATGTATATAATTATATATGTATACTTATGATTATAGAAAACTGAATCATAATATATAACTATAATATATATATATGTACATATATATATATTAATAAAAGTATATGGCATGATGTTTTGACCCTCGTATGCATTGTGAAATGGCTATATCAGGTAAGTAACACATGTATCACCTCAAATACTTACCTTGATTCTGCGTGTGTGTGTGTGTGTGTGTGTGTGCGTGCGCGCGCTGAGAAGGGAGGTTGATTTTCTGGGGAAGTATGTGCATGGTGTGGGTCAGAGTCCTACTTCTGTAAATGAACTTGAACTGTGCAGATTCTTTTCACCATAAAGTGAGGCAGTGCTGATGGCATCAGCTCCTGGGAACCAGTTGTAGGGACTTAGGCTTCCTTCCTGCTAGCACACGCCTCCCCTCCTGGGCAGGAGGAGAGCTACCATGTGCAGGAGCTCCACATCTCAAGAAACTTCAATGCCTTGCTCCATAGTCAGAGGGGAAATATGGCCCTCTGCCCAGCAGCCCTTCAGGAAGGAACTCCACCCAAACCCACACATGCAATCTGGATCCACTTTCAGCAGTGCCTTCACTAGAGACCCTGGGCCTCGGGGATGATTTGATAGCAGCCCTGGAGACCATCAGGAGCAGACAACCTGGCTGGGCTATGGCTGAATGCCAAAGCAGCTTTGTGATCATAAATGGGCATTTTTTAAAATTTTATGTTATGCGTAATGTCCAACTGACAACTAATGGAAGTGCTACTTACTCTTTCAGAGTTTGAGACTTTTGAGTTCCAAATCAAAATTGTGTCTACTATGAAAGTAATAAAGTCCTGTGTGTGTGTGTGTGTGTGTGTGTGCGCATGTGTGTGTTTCTTCTGTGTACAGAAGACAAGGCATTTTAATAATACTAACCAGAGATTTCTGCCTAAATTAGTAAAGAAGTTTTTGGTATTGGCTTTTACTCATTTGTTTTGAATGGAAGAGAATGAACCGTTTTCTGAAAATTCTCAATTCATTCAACAGTTGAGTTTGTGCATAATAAACTGCTGCTCTGTCAACCCAGATGCTATACTTTTCAATTAACTTGAAACCATCCTTCGGGTTCAATCATCTACAGGCTCTGACAGGGCTACGTGGTGTCTAGGTCTTTAATACCAAGACATAATGCAGAAACTACGGCTAAGCCAAGATATTCTGAAAACCTCATATCTTTCTCTGTCCTGTTGCTGATATTTGTTTGGGCCCCTGAAGTGGCAATGAAAGAGGGGAAACAAATGAGGAAGACCCCAAATATGATGGACTTTGCAACTTACATCCTGAGAAACCACAGGATTTTCCTGAATCATAACAGCTATTTCCAGATTTTTTTTTCAACAAGGTAAAAAAAAAAAAAAAAGAATCCTAAAAGGGCACATAGTAGAAAAAAATGAAATAAATGCAATTGTACTCTAAGGATATAAAAGTAATTGTACTCTAAGGATATAAGGCAGTTCTCTTTGTGTAGTATGAGTTCAAAATAGAGTAAGCACCTATGGAAGGCTATTTGTAGAGCTTCATACTGCCCCCTGCAAAGATGGACAGGCAAAGGGGACAGTTTTCAGTTGCTATTCCATCTGATGGTGGATTTGTCACATTTGTGTTCAAGTTGGCACTAGTTACTCTATGATCGCGTGAGGGGAACTAAAAAGGGAGGTGAATGGGTTCTTCTAAGAGAGGAGTGTCAATTAGCAAAGACATGTTACAGGAGACCAACAAGGTTTGTCCTATCATTGTCACAGCTTATTGCCTGAAGAAAGTGTTTAAAAAAAAAGAGAGAGAAAAAGAAAAAAATAAAGAAAAGCAGGTTTATGCAATCATGCCCACAATCCAAGATGTTGTCAGAGATTCCAAAAACAATGACGTTCTGTTCTGGAGCGCCCCCTGTCGGTTCATGCCTTGAAGGTTTGGTCTCCAACGCAGCAATGTTCAGGGATGGGGGTCTCGGAAATTGATTGCACCTTGAAGGGCTCTGACCTCATCAATGGGCCAGCCCACTTGATGGGTTGATAATAAACAGGACTAGTGGGAGGTGGTGGAAAATGCACACAGGTGGACACTGGAGGCTGACGGTCTCTGGCGTGACTCCTGGGGATAGGACTCATCTCTGTCCCTTTTTCCTTTTGTCGGCTTCCTGGTGCCACGAGCCAGTGGCTTGCCTCTGCCACCGCCTCCTGCCGCCACGTTCTGCTGCACTGAGACCTAAACCCACGCAGTCATCAGACCATGGTCTAAAACCCCTGCCACTGCAGGGCCAGATGGCTCTCTCCTCCTTTTAAATGGTTATTGTCTGTCTGGGTCACAGTGATGAAAATCCATCAAAATAACAGTCAGTCAGAGTACCTGAAAAACTGAGGATACTCAATAATCAGAAAATAATCAAAACAATAGAAAGTTGCCCATTTCATGAAATCCAAATAGACACTTTATGAAAATAGAATATTGGTGACAGAAAGTGCACGGGACTGTCAAAGATTCCTTATATAGGCAATTAAAGGTAGGTACCATGTTAAAAAATTGGGATTAATAAAAATTAAACCATTCTTCTCTGCAAAGGACACTTCTGATAAATAAAAAGGTGGTTCACTGAAAGAAAGAAGCACACTTCTGACAAATATGTGTGACCAAACTATGAAAAGAACTCTCATAATTTAAAAAAAAATGAAGTCAATTTAGTTACAGATGGCAAAGTATTTAAGTAGAACTCTTAGACAAGGCATTGTACAAATGATAAAAAGCCCATTGGATAGTATTATCACATTATTCATTAGAAATGTGTAAATTAAAGCTACTTGGAAAAGAGGCGGAAAGTTTATCATTAATTAATTGTGGATATACAAACACCTTAGCCCTTCTACTCCTCCATGTTTAGTCAAGAAAATTTATTGCATTTGTCCATGCAAAAATGTGTATATAGATGTCCACAGAGTTTTATTTGCAATTGTCAAAAAACTGAAACAACTCAAATGTGCATTAGTAGATGAATGAATGTGTATGTGTATGTGTGTGTGTATGTGTGTGTGTGTGTGTGTGTGTGTGTGTGTGTGTGTGTACTGCATAAACATACTGGAATACTTCTCAATAATAAAAAGTAAAAAAAAATTGTGAATAAATCAAACATCAAGAGTTAATCTTAATGCAATTATACTGACAGAAGACAACATACAAAACTTACAGATGTCCAGATGATTCCTCTATGTAAAATAATAGAAGCACATTGGCTCACAGCTCTGCCGCAAGTAGATCAGTGGCTTCCTAGGGATGGCAGGGATAAGTCACACCATGGGATAGCATGAGGGTGCTGGATATGCTTATAGCTTGGCTTTGGTGACTGTTTCTTGGGTGTTTTCATGTGTCAGTGCTTACCAAATTGTTCAATGGAATGTATGCAAATCCAGATTCAAAACACTCTTTCTATAAAGACCAGAAGTTTGTGGTGCTATTGATAATTCCTTAGAAGATTATCCTGACATAGTAATGGGGATGAATTTCATGTAATACTGACTAAATTCCCACCTATGTCAAGTTCATAAACAGGCAAAATTAACATATGGTGGAGCCAATCACAACAATGTATTCTCGTCATGGAATGACTACGGGCTCCTACCCGGATGAGCAAAGGCTGTCAAACACAGCTTCTTTATCAAGAGAGAGGCCTGGTAGAGAAATAAGGAAAAGAACTGAATTTCACTCTTGAGATCTGTGCTTTTCCTTGTATGAACTCATCTCAAAAAAAAAAAAATCCAATTCCATATTCCTTAACATAAATGGAGCTCACATTCTATTTTTTCCAAATAAATAATTGTCATAATAAGAATACACATTTTAATATAATGCTGACATAAGATTTTTCTGAAATTAAGTATTTTTGCACATTTCACTAAATTTGGAAGATACTTCAAAATTTCAAAATAAAGAACATAATATTAAATGAAGAAGGCTAAAGAAAGAATAATTTTAGAGAATAAAGGGCTTTCTTCTTATTATATTGTATTATTTTGAAAGTTGTATGTAATCCTTTATCATTTCTTTGGAAAATCTGATCGTTTTCTTCCCAAAATGTTCCAGTACAATGTTTGATTTAGACTACCAGAATATTCCTGGTTGTATCTAGTCGATTTGAACGCCGTCAGATGCTTGGGAAAGCTGATTATGGACCTAGGATTGCAGTGAAATGCAGAATGTACAAAGAAAGTACTGGCAGTTAAATCTGATCTGTTAAGCGACCGCACAGGCAGTGAGCCAAGCTTCCTTTATTCTAGCAAGGCTTTGTTCAGCACCACACTTTGTACATTTTTTCCCTTTTATTTAAGGTCAGGGAGTTCACATTCATTGTTACTTTTATTTTCTAACATTTGACTTCTACTTTTTTTTTCTTACTTTTTTTCTCTTCCTCCTTCTGTGGCATTTGGCCAGGCTTTCTATTGAAAAGTTTGAATAGAGTTGTAGAGGAACAAGAGAGAAAATGGGAGATTGCACCACTTGTCAGGAATCCCAGGGTGCCTCTGCTATGGAACCAACATATTGATTGATTTCTCTACTCCCAGAAGTCTTTGACATTATTGCACCATTTACACCCCAAATGGCAAGTTTCTGCATTCAAGGGGCACTGGCATCACGGGTGCACTTTAGTAGTATCCATAGCTCTCACTGTGCAATTTGAAATATACCTCAACAAATAGCATCCCCAATAAAATAGCGAAGGTAACAAGCATATATATGTATTTTGCATGTATTGTTATATATCTAATGCATAATATTGGTGCACCAATCACTTCATACTCTAAATAGCCTGTTTACATTTTTTCTTCCAGTTTCTGTTCTTTCAATGTATTTTTAATTATATTGGTTAACTAAAACCTGCAGTAGAAAATGGAATGACATCTTCCACTCCATGTGACCATTATCTTTGAAATCAGTTTCATCCTAGCATATTTTAATAGGTAAAAATTTAATAAATATTTCTTATTTAGTATAATTTCAGTTCTATAACATAATGTTTAATTCTAGGCATTGTTCCAAAATCAATCAATATCCTTTTGCTTAAAATAAAACTAAAAAAGTCATTAATCTAACTTCGTATTAAATTGGTACATAAAGGTACAGAGAACATAATTTATTCAAGGGAAATTATAACATGGTGTTTTCATTGCAATTACCTCTAGAATTCTAAAGACATAAAGAATCATTGAAAATCTCAAACTTTATTATATTCCAAGCTTTAGTGAAGTATAAATGATATATAAATAACTGCACTTAACTAATGCATATTCAAATATATGTGTATATTCATGTTATCATCACCATATTCACCTCCAAAAGTTTACTTGGGACTTTTTGGGTTTTTTGTTTGTTTGTTTGTTTGTATGTTTTGGTGAGAACACTTAATATGAGCTATACCCTCTTAATTCTTTGATTGCACAATAACTTACTGTGAACAATAGAAACTATGATAAATAGAGTAGATCTGGAACTTGTTCATCCAGTGGCAGGGTAAGTTTATGACTATTAAACAACAACTTCCCAGGCCCTAATAACCATTTTGTTGTCTACTTCAATACATTTGATATTCCACATATGTAAGAGGAATCCTGCAGCATTTGCCCTTCTGTGATTGACTTAAGTCTCCTAGAATATTGTCTTCTTGGTCTACAAATGTTGCTAATAGAGGATTATCATTTTAAAGGGTAAGTAATATTCCATTGTACTTATATGTCCCACCCTCTTTATCCACTCCTGTAATGATGGCTATGTAGGGTATTTGCAAGTCTTTGCTATCTTAAATGATGTTGCAATGAACATGAGGATATAGGTATGTCTTCAAATTCTGAACTTGAAACCCCCAGTAAGTAATGTGAATGCTGGATCATATGGCAATTTTATTTGAAGATTCTCAAGGAACATATATATTATCCATAATACTCACACCACTCTTCATCATCCTCAAGAGTTTATGTGGATTACAATTTCTCCATAATCTTGTCAACTCATTATCTTTTTTTTTTCATAGTAGCCACTGTAACAGGTGTGAGGTAAAATCTGTGGTTTTGATTCACATTTCCTAGATGATTATTAATTCCTAGCATCTTTTATATAGCCACTGGAATTCCCAAAAGTTCCTTGTAGGAACTCTTATAATTCAATAAAATAGCAATAAACTCCCTCCCAAAAAAGGGAAATATTTGAAAGGATTTTTTAAATTCTCAAATGCATTCAATAGATTTATACTTTGAAAATATTATTACATATAGTAACATGAAACAAAGAATTGGTAATTTTAATAATAACAGCACCAAGATTTGCTATGTAAATGGAAAAAGATACTCATAGGAAATCAAGGAAATTATACAAAGCCTATCATCATAAAGACTCAAACATTTCAGATTGGAATTGTGAGCTCATAAAATATTCATGGCTCTGTCCTCTTCACTGCGCATATTTAAAAGCTAATGGCACAACTAGCAACGGCCTCCCTGCACTCCCACTATGGTCTCTCAGTATTGCTCCCCATTGAAGGAACTACTGCTCCTTAGAGAAATAGCTGCTTCAAGGTGTCCTACTACAATCAACAAAAAGATCTTGGAACATCTTATACAGCAGAAGACTAGGGAATGCAACACAGATTAATAGGTCACATCCATCCAAAGTGACTCCTGTATTCCTTTGATGGTGATTTCAAGCACAAAGAAACGGAGGAACCTGGATTCACTGAGGTCAGAAGTGTTTACCACAGATAAGGATGCTTTGGTAGTAATAGTCCCATCGTGTATTATGAATTGCTTCACTCATTTTAAAAGTTATTAAAATATCAACTGATTATTTGAAAACTCATAAATAAGTAAAATAATCAAGCATTTACCATGTCTGTTTTTATATATTGTATTCAGATAGCTGCATCCTTACTCAGGGAAAGATTTCTATAGAGAATATTTCCAACTAAATCATTTCACAGGGATAAGAATATTGAAAGCTCACTGTAAGGAAAACAAAAGGAGACACAGAGACAAGATTGCAAAGGCAGAAGGGCAGAATGGGTGAATGTCCTTTGTCCAAGTTGCCAGCTTTATTTATACAATAGGTTGTATTAGGTCACTGGCATCAGTAGTCCATTACTTTCCATTGTGTCATTAGGCAGGTTACAGAGTTAGCAACATTATGCAGTTTATTCCTCAGTTACATACTATAATTGCAATATGCAATGTAAGGAGCTTTGTGTAGCTCTCAAAAAAGTCCATTGTTTAAAGTTACTATTATGTGAACAAGTTTAGGTACAGTGGAGCTTGGCGAAACATTGTGGCTGTCTTAACAAATGAGTTTCTTTATTTCCAGGAGCTCTGTGCCTGAAATCAAAGTTGAGGCACAGCTCTAATACAGAGCCTTCTCATGCAGGGCATTGCTATAGCAGCCAGGCATTTCCTAGCAGCTAGGCATTCTGTGCATTTGCACAGAAACTTCCATAGCCACCAAGTATGCCACAGTCATGAAGCTATCAGACACCCCAATCCCGAAGATAGAACCCTTACAACTCACCACATTCCCAGAACTTATGGACTATAACTTTACCTACTGATCATCAATGAATGAGATAGGAATACCTTTGCATTCACACATTTGGTACAGAGTTTAATCTTCTGTCCTTTCCTCCATGCTTGTCTAGTGCATTATAGATGTACACAGTGGTGGGATTTGTTGTTACATATTTGTACACACACACAATAAAACAATATAATCTAGTGAATATCATTCTTCTGTGTGTCCTGTTTGATGGGGGGCAGTGGTTCTCAACTAAAGTCCATCTTTAGATGCCAGGCAAAGATAAAGTCATCATTGACCTCAGAAAAATCAAAGAAAAAAATAACCAGATGCAGCATGTGTGTGCACATGGGGTGTGTGTGTTCATGTAGATGTGTGCATGCATTTTTCCACATCAATATCTGTGCCCACCTGTGGATAAAAGTTAAAACTGTCTTTGGGAGAATTATCCTTTATTATGAAAGTATGCATTTTACATTTTTGGCATTAAAATCATCCTTATTTCATAAAATGATGATTGCATTATTTTAAATACCACCATTTTTAATAATCATATTTGGAAAAATTAAAAGATTGATAATCCTATGGAAATATTAGATATAATTTTCACCAGAATTTTTAAAAATATTTTATTTTAGTTGTAATAAATACCTTTATTTTATTTTTATGTGGTGCTGAGAATCAAACCCAGGGCTGGCACATGCTAGACAAGTGTTTTACCACTGAGCCACAACTCTAGCTCCTCACCAGAAATTTTAAAATAAAGAAAACCAGAGTGATGTGAGCTGAATTCACTCATTATCGTAACTTCACCAAAATTGCAGTAGATTATTATACTTTCTTTTTAGAAATAAAATTATTAGAAAAATACTGGATAACAACAAATTGGGTTTCTGGCCTAAAATAATTCATCCTGAATCTAACCTAATCTAGCCATTGGGTTCCAAAGAGGTAGACAATATAAAAGTGTGGAAAACTAAGTAGAGAGGATTTTCTAAGAAAGTAGTTAGTCATTTAAAATTGTAAGGGAATGCAATGTCAAAATACCCAAATTTCTCCAATTAACCAGTAGCTTTTGCAGATTTGCTAGAATGACGTGATTTGGGAAAAAATAGATGATAATCAATATAAGAATTGACTATAGTTGTGTGACTAGCTTGAATCCTATTTGAAGAAAAAGTTAGGAAAAGACATTTTTAGACAACTAAGGGTATTTGAATGTGAATTGATCATTTTATGTTATTAAATAATTCTAATGAACTCTAAGTTGAACATCATTAATATGTGATTTTAATATGGACATTTTTGTTTAATGCATTTTTCATTAAGTAATTTATCACAAGGCAATAATTATACAAATATCACATATTATATTTATATTTCAGCCCTATATCTCAACTAAAATATCAGGAACACTACCTATATCCAATAAGCAGGATTTTAGATGCAATAAGCACATTTGTATTTGTTTAGACATTAGCATTCAATGAAGCCAATGAACTTCACACTCAGATTCTTCATTATGGTTACTATATAGCCATGACTAAGATTTAAAAAAAATAACCATTGTATATTCTTATAAATACTACATGAATCGGAGCATATTAGGGATGTATGAAATATTTATTCATTTACTCACATTGGGTCATTTATTCAACAGCTATTGCCAAACACTTTGATAAATTATGCGAGAGGTTTAAATATAAGAAAACCTGAAAGCAAATATTTTAAAAAGACAAAAAAAGAAAGAAAAAGCTTTTTAATTAAGTGACATTTTTTGAAGTAAAAAATTGGAGAGTGCTCATCTGAGGATTCCAAGGTGCTGCTACTTGGAAACATGCTTTGAAGGTGCATCATTGAAACTGTGGAAGACCGGCTGGTAAAGGGGAAGATGGGGTGATTTCTTGGAGAGAGAAGTGTGTGTGCACACTTTGAATGTGAAAGAAGCCAAGGGACAAGGACTGGCATGTGAGATTCAGGTCAGAGAGAGAGAGAGAAAGCCTGAGGGAGCATAGAGGAGAAAGGCAGGGAGCAGTGGGCCCACAGCAGGCACCCAGGACAGTGCGGCTCACTCCACCTTAGAGCTCTGAGGAGCTGTGGATGATTCATCACTTCTCTGGACAATGGATGGCCTGAGTATTTACTGACAGATCCTCTGCCCCTTTAGGCATTTCCTCCAGCTACAGGAACCAGCTGACCTTCCACGCCATAAATGCCCAGAAAGCAGTGTCCTGCAAACCAGCAAAATCTTAATAGATCAAAGCCACAAGGAAGGCTTCTAGAGGGAAGCCCACAGAAGAGCAGGGTCTGTGAAGCACAGGTGGACTCGAATCCGTCAGGTAAGAAAAGAAATGTTGGCACCCATAAGCTCCCCTGCATCCCTCCCACCCTCCCACCCTGCGCTGCTGCTCAATCCACTTAGAAATCACAGTATAGTGCCCTCTCTCTCTAGCTCTTCGTACCAGTGCTAGAATCACTAACAGAAGGAACAAGTGGAGACTGAATAAGAGGAGAGAGAAGAGAGAGAGGGGGAGAGGGAGGAGGAGAGAGGAGGGAAAGAGTGCTCCTCGCCCGTGGTTGACCTTCTGCTGCCTTGATGTTTTCCTGCTAGGTGACCCCCATCTTTTCCCAGGAGAGGGTCAAGATTTGCTAATCTAACTGTTGGTCAACAAAGATTGTGATTATCACTAGGCAAGGGACCCCAGAGTATGCCGCAGGGTATCCCGAGTTACAGACCTCCCCCTAGGACCACAGAAGTTCATTCTGGTTTTCTAAACCACTGTGGTAATGCTTCCCTTTGCTTCCTGGTCTGCCAGCATGAAGACTCGGTGTTTCTACGTGGGAATCATAACTTGAGCTACTTCAGAACACTTATTGAGAAGCTTCTCAGACACTCTCACACCCAACAGCTAAGAGCCACAATTTAGCAAAGTCTAGGGTGAAGAGATGGGAAGAACCCACTCGTGGTTTTTCAGTAGGATTGACGGTAAGAGGCATTGTTACTCTTCCCAACTTCATTTTCTGGTTCCTTATAACATGCTGGAGCCCAGCATATTAGAACACGGTGGCATAATCCATCTGGCACAGTCCATAGCCGGTTCTTTTTTAAAAAATTTTTTGTAGTTGTAGATGGACAGAATGCCTTTATTTTATTTCTTTATTTTTATGTGATGCCGAGGATGGAACCCAGTGCCTCATGCATGCTAGGCAAGCGCTCTAACACTGAGCTATGGCTGCAGCCCCTCAACAGTCATCTATTTATGTATCCTATTTGATGCATCCCAGTGATATGATGATTATTGTGGTCATTGAAACTTACTCACCTTGAAATAGACTTCTTTGTTGGAAGACATAGTCATAGGATCCAAATATCAGTATACTAATTTCTTTGAGCGCTCTGATTATTGTGCTGCTAAAAATAGTGGATACAGTACAAATTCTGTTCAGAGTGTAATTGTCAATTTTTATAATCAATTTTCCCTCCATAGTGGAAACATGATGTAATCAACCGGCCATTTAGTGGCAGGGTGGTATCCTAAACAGATGGTGCCATTTCCCATCTTGATGTTATTGATATTCCTCCTGGTATGTAGCATCAGCATTAGAGGGCTATCCTGATGGAGCATGCACTGTTACTTTTATGGATGTCCTCCTTTGTGGCTGTTGGGACATTTTGTGCATGGGCCTTTTGCATAGCTTTGGGAGACTAGGGCCAGCTCTGGATGACATAAACTAATGGAGACACCTGGACAACCTGTGACATGGAGGCCTCTTTTATAAAATGAGGTATTGTAAGCATGGATGAGACCTTCACATTCTCTGTTAACTTCCATATGTCTTTCCATTTGCCTCTTTCCTAGACTTCATTGACCCTCATTTTTAAATCTCTTTCCTTTGATGTCACAATCTAATGGTTCTCCATTAGACATGATTCCAGGCATATTCTAACCTGAGGTAGTATCTTTTGATAAATGATCTTGGTAACTACGTTCACAGCTTGGAACCTTTCCCAGCAAGAGTAATTCCCCTCTTATTATGCAGATCCACTCATGAGTTGGGCAGTAGTATTGTATCCTCACATGGGTAATAAAAAATAATAAAAGTCCAGGGCCACATGGCTTTATTGATGAACATTTTCAAACATTTAAATATTTACTGATCCTTTTGAAAGTCTTCAAAAGGAAGAAGAGAAAAGAATACTTGGTAACTCATTTTATGAAGCCAGAATGATCCTGTTGCCAAAGCCAGACAAAAATAAAAAAAAGAAAACTAAAGAAGAATAGCTTTTATAAATATATATGCAAAAATCTTCAGCAACTGGCCACACTGAATCCACCAGCGTGTGTATTAGGTTGCTGTGATGAATACGTGAGAAAAGATTGATTTAGCTCATGGGTTCAGTCCATGGTCAGCCAGCACAATCACTTTCAGCCTGAGGTGGGGCTGAGCATCATAGCAGAAGTGAGTGGATAGGCAAGCTGCCCACTTCAAGGCAGCCAGCCAGCCAACAGAGAGACAGCATGGGACCAGAGACAAGATATACCACTGCAGGCCTCAAGTGACCCAATGTCTCCAAAGACGTCTCACCTCCTTCGGTCTCCTCCACCTCCCAATAATGTCATTAATGCACTGATGAGATCAGAACCCTCAGGGTCTGATCACTTCTCCAAAGCTCAGCCCCTGAACATTGCTGCAGTGAGGACCAAGCCTCCAACACGTGAGCCTTTGGGGGACACTGCAGATCCAAACCTTCATAGCACACGGATTATACAACAGAACTCAAAGAGATTTATAGCAGGAATGCAAGAGTGGTTCAACACACCAAAATCAATGTTCTAAGCCATGTTAATAGAGTGATCAGGGAAGAAACTTCCAAGGCAAAATTACCTCACTTAACACAGAAAAAAACCTCCGACAAAAGCCAACATCTTTTTCTGATAAAAGTAGAAGGATAAAAGGGAATTTCCTCAATTTGACAAAGGATAGTTATGAAGAATTCACAGCTAACATCATACTCAAAGATGAAAGAATGAAAGAGCTGCCTTTAAGATCAGTGAGAAGACAAGGGTGTCTATTTTTACAGCTTATATCCTGTGGGATATTAGAAGATCCAAGAGGAAAAAAATCTCTCTCTCTCTCTCTCTCTCTCTCTCTCTCTCTCTCTCTCTCTCAACCTAGCACAATAAGACCTATAGGTCAGTAGGACAGAATTGAGATTAATTGAGAAATTGAGAATCTCTCTCTCTCTCTCTGGATATATATGTGTGTGTATATACACACATATATATTTATATATATCTCCATATATATATGGATATATATGTCCATGTCTCTAGAGAGAGGGAGAGAGATATATGGACATATATATCCATATATATATATATATATATATATATATATATATATATATATATATAAATGTATATGTGTGTATATACACACACATATATATCCAAATAATTCTTTAAGATATAAAAAATTCACTAGAACTAATTAACACATGCATCAAGGTTGCAAGATGTAAGGTCAACATAAAATAATGTTTTTTTATAAACCAGCAGCGAATAATTTGTAAAATGTAATAAAACCTTCTGTTTATAATAGAACTGGAAAGAACAAAATAAAACACCCAAGAATAAATTTAACCAAGGAGGTGAAAGGCTTTTGCACTGAAAACTACATTTCTAAAGATAATTAAAAGAAACCTAAACATAAAAAATAAAGGTAACTTGCTTTCTTTCTTGGATTATAAGACTTAGTAACATTAAGAGGCAGTACTCCCTAAAGTTATTTATATATTCAGAAAAATCCCTATCAAATATCTAATGTCCTTTTCTTAGAAATGGTAAACCTGATGATTTCATTCACAGCAATTTGAAGTGGGCATGAGAGCAAAAATATTAGTGAATAGAAAAGTTAGAGGAATCATACTTCCTGATTTAAAATTTATTGCAAAGATAAATTGATCAAAAAGCTGTGACCTAGCACCATAATACCTATAGGTCAATAGGATAGATTTGAGAGTTCAGAAATGAATTTTTGCATCCATGACCAATTGATTTTTGACAAGTTTCCAGGACAGTTCAGTGGGGGAAGAATTATTTCTTCAAAAGGAGTGCTGAAGCAAATGCACATTCACATTGAAAGCATGATATAAGATCCCTAAAACAAACAATGCGTAGAAATTAATCAAGTGTGGATCAATGGCTGCAAAAGTTTTAGTTAAAAATATGGGGTCATATATACATGACCCTGGATTTTGCATGTTTGTGGCATCTTCAATGACATTCTTAGATATTTTTTCATCACTTTGTTGCCATGAGTAATATAGTTATAAAGTATTAAAGTTAGGAATTCAAGCTATTTCAAATGTTGTGATATCTTAATTCATATATTAGGAAAACATAAAGCTAAAATATAATTATCTAAGCTAAAGTATAGAGGATTACAAATTAAGAACATTCAAAATGATACTCTTTTTAAAAAATAATTACATTCTAAAATTGCAAAGCCAAATATTTAGAAGTTAAAATATGTAGTTAAAATTTTCAAAACGCACATGCTGCTATGGTATTTTTGGCAAATTTATCAACCCATTTAAGTTCTTTTCACCAACATTCATGAAAAGACAATGAGAGTAGAAACGTCATTCTAGGCCAACCCAATTGTTAAATCCTTCTCAAATTAAATGTTGGTGTCAGGATTTTTCTTTATATTCACAATCAATTGAATTAAATTAGCCTTTAATCATTTTAATTTATATCTGGTGTTTTCCTCTGTGCTTTTAAGAATTGCACAGCAATTATAAAATATGAATTCATATCATATTATAAAATGCAATTTTCCTTCTTTTCCTTTTTTATGATACACTTTTTAAACATTAAGCTATCATGAAGTTAATGATACAAATGTATAAATATTGACAAAGTTGCTGTGTTAAATGTAAAATACACATAATAATATTAATATTGTAATCATTTTGAAATGAGTAGTTCAGTGACATAGAGTCAAATTACTATTCCACCATCACACCATTTGTCTATACAGTGTTTCTCATTGTGCAACACTGAAACTGGGCTCAACAGATTATTCTCTATGCATCCTCCCCAAGCCTGGCACCTGCCACTCTACTTTTCTAATGTGTGAATTTCACTGCTCAGGAAATGGAGTCTACACCATTTGCCCTTTTGTAAGCAGTTTTTCATTTAGCAGGATATTTTAACCTTTATTATATTGTGGCATGTGTCAGAATTCCCTTTCTTTTTAAAAGCTGAATAATAATATGAATAATAAATTGATAAAATTCTCATGACTAATTTCACGTGTATACATATATTATAGCTGACCCACTGACATGTCAGTAAATGGTTGGTTTGCTTCTTTTGTGTATTATAAAAAATGCTGCTCTGAACAGAAGAACAAAAACACTGTTTTGAATCACTGCTTTCAAATCTTTGGGGGAAGTATGTGTTGGTAAAATGTGTTGTATTCACCTCTGATCAAAATTTAATAGTATTTGAAATATATAATAAGGCTCCAGAATATATACCTATTGAGTTCATATACTTTATTCTATTTATGGTTATTTATGAATTTTTCTAAGTTGTTGACATATTTTTATGGATTCTCTTAATCTTTTAAATGTATTATCTTGAGCTCATTCCAAGAACAGTCTATCAATACAAGCTTCTCCTGTATCAATGCAGTAATATATCCTGTATAAATACTTTAAATTGCGAAGTAGCCTTAAATTGCAATTGAAAACATTCACACAGCAAAATATGCTGGTAGCACATTTTCCCACATCCTTCTTCTCAAAACTGACAACATCTCATCCCACAAATATTAATTTCTTTACAACTTTAACTGTATATACTCAAAGAATTCTGTTTTCAGATTGCTTTGTTACCACTTTTGCTCAATGACTCTCTTACAATTTTCTTTGATAACAATGATTTTCTTTCTTAATTATAATTGAAGTAAACTTCAAAGGTAATAATTTACTGCTTTTGCCAATGTATTGTTATTCTAACAGTTTCTTTAATGCAATTGATAAGTATTAACCATTTTTACTTGATTCTTAGACCTTCAAATAATGATGCCAATTTCAAATTTTAAAAACTAGTGTTGTTTACTTAAAAAACTCTAAAAATTAAAATATTCTTCAGTCAGGGTTCAATCCCTAGCACCATCAAAACTGGGGGGAAATGTCCCGTTCAATGCATTCTTCTACACAGCGTATTCTTTTCACTCCTACACTTTATTTTACTACAATTAACAAATTAGACATTTAGCCTCATCTTAATTTGGAGGGTGTTTCAATTTTGAGATTAGGTGAAAAAAGTTATTAAATAGTGATATTCAAATTACATCTAGTATATTCTAATACACTTTGAATTTTCTACTTAAGTAGGCTGACATGTGGCAAATGAAATTTAATGTTGACAAATGTAGAGTAATGCAAATTAGCCTCAGATACAATAAGTAAAGGATAAAAAATTACAGGTAATTGAAGTGATGCATGAAGACCTTGGAAAAGACCTTCATGCGCTTCCACACTTTCAATAATCTTCTCCATTGAAAATAAACTCAGTGCTGCTTCTTTAAGTGTCAGAAATTAGAAAAGCAAGAGTGCAAGGACCTTCAGTTCTACACTAAGAAATGTCTGATTGAGAGGTCAGAGGAAAAAGAGGAGTTTGCCTGAAGCCAATGAAATGAAGCATCTATGTCCAGTACCTAGTTGAACATATGGGTCCACACCTCAAGTGAAAGTCACCCTTGGGGAAACAGCAAGTCCTGGATGATGGCCTGCTTATCTCCAAACATTGCCACATTGGAACATGGAAAAACAGAATTGGAAGAACAGAAGCACAAGAGAGGGAGAACAAGGTTTTCTACTCCAGTTAAATATTCTTTCCAAGGGATTTATCCATTTGTATTTTTCATCACAGAAACCACCTCCACTTTCAATCTCAACCATACAAACCAGAAGGGCAAAGCTATGGATTCTTCTTGCAAATTGAGGTAGATACTAATGGCCACATGGTCCTGGTGGTAGAGAATGGTAGCCCATCAGAGAAGGCTGGTCTTCTAGACGGAGACAGAGTTCCTAAAATCAACAGTATCTTTGTTGATGGGAAGAGCATACGCTGGTGGTGGGTCCGGTTAGGAAGAGTAGGAATTCAGTGACGTTACTAGTTCTGTATGAAGATTCCTATGAGAAAGCATTAAAAAGTGGGTAGACTTGAAAGAGTTGGGTCAAATCCAGAAGAAGCTGGGCTCAAATGACGAGAAACTAGTCCTTGTGGTGAATGGAGCAGTGGAGACTTGGATCCAGCCACGGCTCTGCTGCCTTGTGAAGGAGGGGAACAGCTCTGGCGTCTCTCTAAAAAGTGTCCAAGGTGCAAAGGAAGTGTCCATGACTGGTAATACACCTCAGGGTGTGTCTATAAAAACTGGTGGCCTGGTTGATGATCACCTGAGAAGGAAATGGAAAGAATGTGGAGAGATCCAGCCACCAGGAAGTGGTGGAAAAGGTGACATCAGGAAGCCATGTCCCATTCCTGCTGTGGACAAAGAAGCTGGCAAGTGTAAAAGTGAACAGACGGTACAATTCCAAAGGGAAACACCAGTTTGAAACTCCCGCCCCACTGGGCCTGAGTTGTGGTGAGGAAGAGAAGTGCTGGCTGTGGATTCTATCTGAAGGCAGGCCCAGAACAGAAACAGGCTGCAAGGTCATACATTCTGGAAGTCCCACTAACACAATTGGCTTGAAGAACAATGATCTTGTAGTTGCTGTTAATGGTGAAACCCTCAAACATGAGGGTGGTGGAAATGATTAGAAAGGGTGGAAACCAGACTTCACTGTTGGTGGTAGACAAAGAGAAAGGTAACATATAGCACTGGCTCATTTTCCCCATTTCTCTACTATCAAAGTTAAGAAATGCCTCACGGTTCTGTCAAAGAGGGTCCAATCCCTATCCCTGGTCCTCTGGAGGTCTCAGGTCCAGACACCATAGAGGAAGTAGCAATCATAAGCCTACATACACTCCGCAGGCCGATTAAAGATTAAAATGGCTGGAGTTTTCTCTTAAATGTAATTTGGGGGTCCACTTGGCTCATTCATCAAAGAGGTACACAAGGGTGGCTTGGCTGATGTCTCTGGGCTGGAGAATGAGGACATCATCATCAAAGTGAACGTGGTAAATGTGTTGGATAAAACCTATGAGAAGGTGGTGGACAGAATCCAGAGCAGGGGGAATAAAGTCGCACTCTTCATCTGTGGAAATAAGGACTATGTTTACTTCTAAGCTAAGAACATTCCTATTGTTTCCTCGATGTCTGACCAACTGGATGTCTGCCCTGATTCCAAATAAGAAATAATGGCAGAGTCAAAGCAAGACTCACACATGGCAAAAGATGGAGCCCACAGTACTGCCCCAAATTTTCTTCCAATTCTGAAGATACAGAGATGTGATCACAAGAAACAATCACATTTGCTGATAGGATTACTGCTAAGAATCCAGAAACTGCTTTCTCAAAGCCGCCATCCATTTTACTCCTATGTTAGAGATGACCTCTGCTCTTGTCCTTTGTCTTAGGGGCTGCTATTGCAGATGGCATTTTTATGGTCAACTTAGGAAGACCTAAGGCAGGAGCCAGATCGTTTTGTGATCTCCAAGCTTCAACTTAACTTCATTTCTCTAATGACTCTCTTACTTTTATAGTTTCTGTGAACACCAAAAATAATTCATAAATCTATATATGTGAGAGTTGCTAATTAAAATATCTGAGAGATCCTATTAAAATTTATAGCAATGCTGTGTTGCCGGAATAAATGCCATTAATATGCCTTTTGAGTATGCTTGAAACTGCCAAGAAAAAAAAATGTTTGATTGAATAACGTGTTCCAAAGTGAAAAATATAAAAAAGCTATCTTCTTTTTTTTTGGCCAACCGGTAGACCTGTTCCAGGAAGCCAAGTAAAACTCCCCCTAGCGTTTCCCTTGTTGGAGTACAAGTGCAGCAGAAAGCCCTAGAAATATTGCTGTGGTGTCCGACTATGCACCTCCAGTCCAGACTTGTTGGCACTGAGAAGAGAACTGCCAGAGGATTCCAACTTGCCATCTTCCAGATCCCATGCAGGACAGTAGCTGTGGATCTGCTCAGTTCAGCCCATTTTTCTGCATATGAACATCAGATTATAATATGCTACACGTCCTTTGCAGCTCAAAGCACCCACCAAATCATACCTGCCATCATCAACGAATAAAGTAGGTTTTGCAAGACCAAATGCCCTCTATTTTTGTTACTTTCTCTAATCCTTAAAGCCAAAGAAACCTGATGATTATTTTCCTTTTTTTTCCTCTCAGTTGTTTCTAGCTTTTAAACTAAAAGATGAGTCTGAAAGTTTATTCACAGCATGTTCATAGTAAGACACAAAAGAGTTTGTATCTTATATATTTAATACTAAACTTATGCTTTAACACTTTGAGTGTAAATTTCACAGGTGATTGCCCATAGCATAGTTGAGTGATCATGTACTAAATATATTTAATTGTTTATAGCCATATTTAATTAAAAGTGTTACACATATCCTCACATGAATTCACTTCTTTACCGCACCATTGAACGTCTACATAAAAGAGGGGGTTCAACAACAGAGAATGCAGGTCTACTGGTTTTCTGAGTTACAAGCAATCCATAAGAGTAGCTGAAGAAAGACAGGTTAAAATGTGAACTTTTAAGTGACTTGCAAAATTAATTTAGATGCAGGAATATTTAATGAGTCTTCAATTTCAATCAAACTCTCATTCTTGGAGATTAAACACATCTGGTGGTCAAGAACTATGTTTAATTTAGCTTTCTGAGTGGCACTTAGTGGGTAACTATGTACAATAAAATACCTAGGTCATACTTTTGATGTTAGTGGCATGCTTTCATAAAATGAGTTCCATTGTCACATATAAAAACATAAAAATATGTTCATCTAATTTTTTGTTATTGTATATTTCATGATGTACACATATATATGTCTCAGTGAATCTTCATGAACACTTACAGGAAAATTAGACATAACTATGTTACATTACATATAATATGCATATGAGCACAGAACATGCTTAGCAATCTGAAAACAATTATATAGTTCAACATATAAATACATTCTATGAATTAGACGAAGGGGAAATGTACATAAACCATCATGATTCATACACATTTAAATACCTATCAATATTAGAAACTATGATAAATGAAATTTAAAGATGAAAACAAACAATATTGATATGCATATAGAATCTTTGTAACTATGGATGTAATTGCATTAAATTACCAATTGCATAACAAAATTAAACTGAAAATTCACATATCTTTTTAATTTTTTTGTTGATACATAATAATTGTATATACTTAGAAGGTACAGTGTGTTAACCCTATTTTATATATATATTTCCAGATGTGGGTGTCCATATATTTAAAATATTCATTAAATATATGTGAGAAAACCAGTACTGCAGTATATTCAGAAATCTTAGTTCAAAAAATGTTTTTTATTTTTTTACTTTTAAAGCATTCATTTAGTTGAATTTTATGTCCATTTACAGTAGAATAATGTTCTTCCCAACAGAGTAGAACAGAGGAGTGCTAATCTTTATTCATAAGGCCAATAAATTTGTTCAAAGAGCACATCTGCTAAAGGGTAAAATGACTGTGAGCAAGATGAATGGTGACTTTGTTTAGCTTTCTAGTGACAGCTATTATAGAAGGGTTAGGTTATTTATTTTTGGCTCACTGATAAAGCTTGTGGTATGGCAGGTGAGACACCAGATAAAATGCTTTCAGAGTTGATTTTATAATTATATCCCCAAAAGTCATACACACACACACACACACACACACACACACACACACACACACATATATATATATATATATATATATATTCAGTTCTGCAAAGAAAATGTTTTAAATTTTATGTAAGTCCATGTGGATATAATAATTTCTTTTGGGAACGTAAACCAACCATTCACAGTTTATATTGCTTCACTTTATTAGTACTATAGGTAGTAATTTTATTACCTTAGTTTTATGATATGTTATTCTGAAATTCATCATTATTTCTCTTCAGTAGGAAAACAAAATTCTTTTACTTCTAACAAGTCAGTGGAGACCTGAAGAGTTTCATAGTTATGAAAAAAAAGAGATTTATTTATAAGTGGATTATATGTGGTGCTGTTGTCCTTAAAGGAAAAGGTGCTATTTTACCATACTAATGTTTTTTTTATATAGTGCAAGGGATGAAACCCAGGGTTCCGCACATGATAGGCAGAACTTCTGCCAGCCCATAATAATTGTTATTTTTATCTATTTATGTATTTATGTGTATTTACTTATTCATCTGTCATGCTGGGGATGGAACCTAGGACTGTAGGCATGCTAGGCAAGTGCTGTAACACTGAGCAAAAATCTATCTATACCTTTCTTTGATTACTCTTTAGTTATTTGTTTTTCTGGTTACCTCACATAAACCTTAGATAGTATAGTTGTATTGACTATTAACATGTTATTTAAGGATAGACTTAAAATTTATTTAGACATAAATTCATATTCTTTTTGTCTCTGGGGTTTAACTTAGGATTTAGAGTAAAGTCCTGAACAAGCGTGGTAGGAAATAAAACATAAGCACAACACATACTCCAAAGTTACTTACTAGATTAGAAATTGTTTTATGTTCCCTTTAAAATAGCAAACGCTAAAATATTTATATTCTGGTGCAAACATTGAAGTAGTGAAAATAAGTTAGCCAATCAGCAATGGGTGCTCCTCTGTTCTCAGGGACTTGTTTGAGAAGCCCTTCTCTGAGTGTCGGGCCTCACGCAGATCATCCTTCCACATGCCCACTTTCTGCATAAGATTAGGTTGTTGCTTGAGTCATGGTGAATAAATACCACACTTATTTCTTTATTCAATCTAAGTTAGGCTTGGATTAGTTGTAGAGAGAGAATCCAACCTAGTCCTTATGCCAGAGTATCTCACCTTCAGCGAAACCATCACATTGTCCAAAGTCCTGGGATACCTTGGAAGAGAGTGGGTGGTGATCATCAAGGCTGCATTGTTCTATCCTTTCTACTCAATTTGCACAGAGATCAGTAGTTTTTTAAAGAGTATTATTAGACCAGAGTCAGGAGAAAGAGAAAAGGAAAGTAGAAATGGAGTGAGGGAGGAAAGTAGGGGGATAGGAAAGAATGGAGGGAGAGAAGGGGGAGAAAAGAAGGAAGGAGGCAATTTTCCAATTATCTGTTCAAGAGGAAAGAGAGGATGGGACTTAGTGGTAGAGTAGTTGCCTAGCAAGCAGGAGGCCCTGGGTTGGATCCCCAGCACTGCACAAGCATACAAAAAGAGAGATAAAGGCAGAAAGGTGGAGGGAGCGGAGGGAGAGAGAGGGGGAGAGAGGGAGAGAAGAGTTGGAGATTAAGTGTGCATCAGTTAAAGTTCTGGAACTGTTTGATGTGCTTCCCTGATTCTCTACCAATATGATAACCTTAAGAAGCATTCTGTGAATAAGTATGCCAAAATATTCATAGTTGATTTGTATACCAGCAATGTACAGTTAATAATTTAAAAATTCTTCCACTAAAATAAATGCTAGCTATCCTCCCAAACTGATCTTACCTATGTATGTGACACTGCTTGTTATGTTTGGATATTTTGTCTCTCAAAATCTCATGAGAAAATGTAGCAATGTCCAGAGGTGAAATGATTAGATAATGAGTCCTGCAACTAATTCAGTAGGTTAATCCATATGATGGACTAATAATCTGAATGGATCATAGGGAGGTAACTGTGGGAAGCAGGGCGTGGCTGGAGGAAGGAAGTCACTGCAGGCACATCCTTGGGGTCACGCTTGTCCTTGGTTCCTCTGTCTCTGTTTCCTGCTGCCATGAGCTGACAGCTCTCCTCTGCAGTGCTGTTCCACCATGATGCACCTCCTCCCCACAGGCGCAGAGCAATGAAGGTGGCCAGCCCTAAACTGGACCCTCTCAACTCTTTTGAACTCAAGACAAACTTGTCCTCTTCTAAGTTGTTCTTGTTAGATATTCTTTTGTTCACAGCTATGAAAAGCTGACTAACACACTGATGTAGAACTGGCCGTGCTGAAACTATGGACAGAGAAATAGAGAAGAACTTTTACTCTTGTACAAAATACTTTTCTGTCTCTCTGACTCAAAAGTGCTAACCTCTCCAATGACCTTTTCTGTCGGGATTCAAAAAAAGATGTTTTCTTCCAGTTGATGCGTCTGTGTCCTGTTTCTGCAAATCATTGGTATTTCTTCATTTATTCCATAATCCTTGAGCTGCAGTTTTTCCCATAAAATAAAATTTTCCTGTTTTTTAAAAATATTTACATGCTAATGGAGAGATAGACAATACGCAAATCATTTGTAAATTAAATCAGGTGTTTCTAAGTGATGTCAGGAAGATAAAATACAGAAGGCAATAGAGAATTTCACATAGGGGCTGAAATTTTAATCATGTAACCAAGAAAGACTCATTACATAGTTCAGGATGCATGGGATGTCTGCAGTATGTGGGTAGGAGAGGAAGAGTTAGAGATGTTTGGAGGAGTGCACAGATCCTATGGGAACTTAGGGGCCATTGCATGAAGCTGGGCTTTTGCTTTTAGTGAAAATGAGAGGATTTTCAGGCATGGTCTGAAGGGGCTGTGGTGTATGAGAAAGTGACATGAGTGTGACATGATGTCAAGACTGATAGTGTGCACTAGAGTCAGAGGCACTGGTGAGACGAGGGAGGTCATGCTTCTCTGCCCCAACAAGCAGCTAAGTGAAGATGTTGAATGTGAAACCAGATACGTTAGGCTGGAGCTCAGGGGAGAAGTTCAAGCTAAACATAAAATTCAGTTTTGTTTGGCAAAATCAGTTTTCAAAGATTATTCAATGTTTGTGTGAACTAATTACATATGGTGCTTTGTTTGCAAATAGTGGATAGCAGATATTTCCTAATACTTCTCATTTCAGTTTAATGTTATAGTGCCTCTAAAACACAAATGTGTGTGTGTGAGTATTATACATATGTATACAAAACATTTGAAGAATGAAGCAGACTTACATGTTGATGTAAAGAAACTTTAGTCATTAGTGAATGTGTGCTCTTATACAATGTGTGCACTATGAGAGGTAAAAAAAATAAATAGCACTTAACATATTTAAAATCTTTATCTTATGACAACTCAGAAAGTGCCTTTGGGGTAATTCAATACTAAAAAAGACACAATAGCTATCATTTTCTTCTTTTTTACATGATGCCTGTGTTAAATCTTCATAAGTATGCGTTTGAGTCCTCTAAGTTGTGATATAAAATGGAAATGGTTTATAATGTAGGGCTCCCACAATTTTAAAAAATGTCCAGAGATCTCATAGGTAATAATTTAACAGTAGAAAATTCACTTCCTTTGCACAATCACTATAAAGAATCATGCTCCTGTCATAATGATTGTAAATGCTAATGGTATTTGAGTGGTCACTGTGTCCAGCATATGAATGTAATTGCGTTATATTCTTATCTTATTGTTTGGCATCTTTATAATGTAAGTACTACTTCACCGACGAACAGCTTGGGGCTCAGTTGAAACTGTTCGCTGATGGCCCAATATCGAGTAATTTCGGAAGGCAGGAGGGAGGCTGGGAAGGAAGGCTTCACAGCATGTGTGCCCAGCCAGCTCTGCCACCATCTACTCTGGGCAAAGTGGAATCAGTTCAGGATGTAGACAGGAGAGAAACGACCTAAAATAAATCTCAAAAAAGGAGAGCTACAAAGATGAAGTCTTTATCCTCTGCTAGAAGCAGAGTTAGTCAGAAAATTAGCAGAACTTGGATTTCAAAGCAAAATGGAAAACTTAAGCCAATCTGGAACAGTACATTTCATGATTTCAGATTTCAGATTGAGATAAAGTGGGTTCTTTTGACTATGAGTTTGCATCTATTAGCATAAAACTTGGACATAAAAAGTTATAAACCTTTACCTATATTACTCAGGATTTATTTTTATTTAAATTTCCCAAGAAAGACTTTGAAAGAATAATACTATTTCCTCTGGGTATCCATTTAAACTACCAATTCAATCTCCTTCTCTGTATTATTTTAATTTACTTTAGCTCAAAGAAAATTATAGGAAGCTATCAGTTTATATAGAATATTTACTCTCTTTAGTATTTGAAATTTGAATCTGTTTTCTAGTAGCAACAATGCAATTTTCTCAAACCCTACAATAAGCATGCAGTGATCACCTACTGTGTGAGGAATCAATTCAGCTACCTTGGAATCTTACCATGGGTACAACACAGAAGTTCTAATGCAAATCAATAAGTACAGGCTTTGTTTATGTTTGGTAATAATAAATCTTGTTTTGCTTATTGCACAGCATAGATCCATAAACTTCATTTAGTCTATGCAAATTCTTGAGTCTAAAAATCTTCGTCTTAAGTCTAAGAAGACATGAGGGAACAAAGGAGACACAGCTGAAGTTTGCACTCATAATTCAGGACTCCAACCACGTCCTAAATGCTTTTTCTGAAGACTGTTATTGAACTTCCAGAGCTGCCTGCATTCAAACAGAGCGAACTCAAGATTTCCCCCACCCCATTCAGTCTTGATGCAGGCTGGAGGCAGACTTATAAGATACAGTAGTTTTGCCAACAGAGAAAGGAAATACTTTCATTGTAAAGAAGTAACGTCT
Organism: Ictidomys tridecemlineatus; assembly: GCF_052094955.1. Classification (NCBI taxonomy): domain Eukaryota; kingdom Metazoa; phylum Chordata; class Mammalia; order Rodentia; family Sciuridae; genus Ictidomys; species Ictidomys tridecemlineatus. Next base: position 5,861,406 of record NC_135489.1, read on the forward strand.
CTCTCTTCAAGGTAGTGCTGTTCTGTAGCTTCTTAATTCTCCTGATTTCCACATGGGTGATATTTATAAAAGGGCCTGGGGCTATGTCTACTCCTCAAGCCTCTGAAGACAAGAATACACAAAGCATGAAGCGAGCTATTCATGGAAAGTCTGATTTAGGACTTATAGAAAACATGGGCTTAGTTTTGCATGCCTTCTCTCAAGTTCAGAGAAAAAAATATACTAATATAATACAGAGCCAGAAGGAAGTTTCCCTACCTGTTTTAATCTAACCAATGTAATTAAACTTAGGAATTAAAGCTCAAAGAAAAGACAATGAGAAATAGAACCAAAGTTCAGGTTGGAAATAAATTTGTCCACCTTCCCAGGTTTTCTCCATTTTCTATATGTCCTCAACTCAGCAGTAATGATTAAAATTGATAGAATATTTAGAAACAGAGTGAGCTGCTTGTCACATCAATATTTAGAAATAATAATTCTCTATCCATGGATATTTTTAATTTTGTACGTTTAAAATATCATTACTCAGATGAGCATAGTAAATACAGATTTAAATTAACTTTTACTGTGATAAGATTTATAAAAGAGTGCCTATCAACAATGAAATAAGGCATTAAATGTTATTATTTATCATGCATAAAATATAAAAAATTAAAAAGGAAACAAAGCTATTACAAAATACAGAGTATTTAAAGATACATGTGTACACACATTAAAGATGTGTTACATCCAGAGGAACTGAGATAAGAACTGCTGTAGTAACTGCTGCAGTTCATCTGATAATCTGCAAACCTTCTGAGAAATGAATCCACACTCCTCTAAGAAAGGTAAGGACATACAGGTACTCTAATTTGTACCAAGCACTGATACATGTATCTGATTAAAGAAATAAAAACACTAAATAAAACAAAAAAAAATGATTTCTATATAGTAAACAAATTAAAAGGAGTTGACAGAAACTGGTGTAGATGTTGGAGTTTAGAGACTAAGATATTTGACAAGAATCCAAATAATTAAAGGAAGGTGAGTTTAGATAGTTTGATACAATGTGACCTTAGTAAAGAAAGCACTAAAAAATTCTTAGTAGAAGGGAGGACAGGGAGAGGAAGGACCAGTTCTGACCATGGTCTAATTAGGCAAAGCCTCCCACTGCAGATGACCAGGTGTCTGTGCAAACTGCATGAGTCCCCTGCCTTATGACACCCAGTGATCTCAGCTCACGGTGGTGACCCCCTGAGAGAAGGGATTCAAGGGAGGTGCATCGCAGCTCACCTGGCCTGTGCTTGGGGTGGTGTTCTAGGTCTTGTTTTGGGGACACTTGTCCCAAAGACAGAGAGCATGTTCTCTTCCCTGGGAAGAGACACAGAGTTCAGGGCTCCACAGAAGCTGGCTTTTGAAAAGAGATGCAGAAACCTGCACAGACCACCTCAGTTATCATTTGGCTGGATGGGAAGCCAGGGATGTGAAATGTGAAGTTCTGCAGAACAAGTGAGTAATTACCAGGTTGCTCCACCCAGAACAGTACCCAGAGATCACATCTAACGGAAGGACCTGGGAGCTCCAGCCAACCAGGGAGCAGCTTCCGTGGCTGCAGAACGGGCTCCACTGGGCTTACCAGACCAATCTGGCAGGAGTGGGAAAGTGGTACCATCTGCCGCGTAGCCCTGGGTACCATCATTTCCACAGAGTTCAAAGGCCCTGCTTTGATGGCAGCAGTTCCCACTGCCTTTTCCTGTCTACAGATAAGAGTCCTCCTAGGTCCTCCAGGGATTCTTGGCTCCTTTTCAAGAGTGGGTTTCTTTCTCGGTCCTCCTAGAGGGACCCTGAAGGACACACACAGGTCCTGGTAAGTGAGTCTCCCTGGGTCTTCGTCCTCCTTCCTCCATGACATCCCCAGGATGAATTTTAACTTAATTTAGAGTGCATCAGTTTTAGTTTCAAATTTCAGTCAACTGAACAAACAGTGTATTGAAGCCCTTCTCAGAACCTTCACCTAAAGCCTGTGCCCAGAATCCCTATGTGACGAGCTTGTTTTTGAACACGTTCCCCTCGATGCAACACTGCATTCCTGTAACCCTGATCTGATGGCGGTGGCAGCCACTTCCACCAATGTTGCTCTCAGTCCTATCAACAGAACGGGGACACACTTCCCTTGCTGTCCTTCTGGCTTATCTGGGAGGCGAATCAGTTGTAGGTCTGGGAGCAAGAAGGCACCGTGAGGACTTCCCTGGGGAAGACTGGTTTGGCCTGGAAGGCAGCTGCTGTGTGGGGCAGCTGCAGCTTCTTCCGGTAGCAGGTGACGACCTCTTCGGCCAGAGACAGAGAGGACTCTTCTGGGAGAAAGGGAGCTTGACAGCATTTACAGCTGCCAGATCCCCAGCTCCAAGGCAATCTGCCTGGCTGTCCCCATCTCTGTGTGAGGATCTCACTCCTTCCCAGCTCATGTCCTGGCTTCAACATGACAGGCCCTGAGACTGTGGGTAAAAGTTGGGTGGAAATGGACCCACCGACAGTTGGCATCTCTGGTTCCCTAATCTTCAACTTGGAGCTGGAATAGAGTTCTTGGGGGAAGAAAAGAAGCTGCTGGTTCTTGACCTGGATCCTGACTTGGTGACCACAAGTGCGTGGATGGTCTCTTTCCATCATCTTCTCCACTACACAAGTAGGGGGCCAGGGTACACTCTTCATTTTATTAGAGTGTTTTCTGACAGCAGATACTTTGTTGCCCAAAGATGTTCTTCTTAGTCATCCCGTGTCCTTGTGTACGTATAGGTGCAGAATTTAAGTAAGTGTTCTACCATTGTAAGATGTGTACCTAGTATACTTTTTATCAGTTGAAACAGGTTTTTAAATACATTTAATCTAATCAAATTGGTTATTAAATTCCAGAAATCTACATTCGAATATCCATTTTCAAGGTTTTCTCTTAAAGCTATTCCTAGTACAAATTTGGGTTTGATCATAGAGGTAGATTGCTTCAAAGTCAAACAATAGGGGATTACTGAAGGTGATAACATTTTATAGATTCTAGGAAGATCCTTTGTTAAGAACTGAACTATTTCTGGACCTTTCTGCTGCTGTAATTGACCTCTGCACCTAATCATCAGATTCACTGCCCTTCAGCTCAGAGGGGATGCTAGACTTGCAGTATCATAACAAGTGGACTGCTGGATTTAAGAGTCGTCTTTACATGATTACTCCTTTCAGATGTTCAAAGTGTGTCCCTCCGCATGCATGGGTTGTCCCCAGCAGGCATAACTCCTGTACCTTTCAAATGCCTGTGACATTGTAGTCACGGAACGCCTTGGGAAAGGCAGCTTTTTCAAGCTAAGAAAGTTGCTGGCAAGGGACTCACTCAGCTGAGAGTAGCCAGCCACCTGCACTTTCAGAGCTGGGCAAAGGAGGGCCTCAGGCCTGTGAGAGACAAGGAGGACCTGGGCGGAGCACCCAACTGCTTCAGAAGACAGAGCAGGAAGGAATAAAGTACAACTTGTCTTACGAAGCCTGGAAATGCCTTGTAAGAAAAATAACATAGAGACCAATGTCCATCATGGGAAATTCCTTAACAAGTGTTATCAAATCCAGTCCAACTTTACATGCCTAGAGTAGATGCCTCATGATGCTGAGAGGGTGAGGTCATCCAGGAATGCAAGCTTTTTCAATATCCAGATGTTAGTCCATCACCATATCGTTAGAATAAAGGAGTCAATCTAGATTTCTTTCAATAGAGGCCCCAAAAGATTTTACTAAATTCAGCACTTATTTATGAATAGGAACTTGCAAAAACTTGGAAGAGAAGGAAGTTTCCTTTCAATAAGGGCCTTTGACGTGTTCCCTATGATCACAAGCAAATAAGGGATACCTGCCTTTGCCATTCCAGGTCAGCACTGGACTGCTGGTGTGCGGCAGTCCAAGACAGGAAAGATGTGAGTGGCATTAAGTTGGGACAAGAGGAAATAAGTTGTATTTAATCACAGACGACACAGATGTTTACACAAAAGATAATTCACTATACTCATATCTCTCTGCTTTAATTGTTGTGTGAAAATGAAAATCAAAACTCAGGAGCCAGGCTTGTTGGTTCCTCTGAGTAAACTTTTATAGTTGTGAATTCAGTTTTTAAAACTGACCCTGATTGGGCAATGTTAGACTCCCAGCCAAACTGAGCAGAAATCACACAGTTGTCACTTAAGCCTTGGACACAGGCAGCCTCTCCCCTGTCAACATCTCAGGAGGCAGCTGTGAATTTGATAGAATTCACTTACCCACATGACACATTGTCAACCCAGGTCCATCTGTTCAGGTGGGGTTCACTGTTGATGTGAGCGTTTTCTGTGTTTTGACAAAAGTATAGTGATGTGTCCCACCAATTTAGCACGATGAAGAGTAGTTCCAGTGTCCAAAGATTCCCCTGCTCAGTCTGTTGAATTCTCCCCCACCACACACAGACACCAGACCTTGAGAAAGAACCCAGGAAATTCTGCCGTCTTCATGGCTTTGCCTTTCCAAAGTGTAAACCTGTTAGAATTAAACAGAAGGTAGCTTTTTCAGAGTATCTTCTTTCACACAGTCATGTACATTTAAGTTTCCTCTATATGCTCTCATGATTTGATAACTCAGTTCTTTTAGTGTTAAATAATATTCCATCATTTGTGATACATGGTTTATTTATCCATTCACCTACAAAAAGACATCCTCATTTCTTCCATGCTTTGGCAATTATAAATAAATCTTTCATAAACTTCTGTGTGCATGCACTTATAAGGACAGGGGTTTTCATTTCATTTGAGGAGGTAATGAGAAGAATGATTGCTGGATTTTTTGGACTAATTTTGATCTTTGCTCAGCATAGATCTATGTATTCACTTTTGATTTTGACTCAACCAGAAAATTGATTAAAATGGTCTAAGTGTTTTCAGGTAATTATTTTCTTTTTGTGTAACAGAAAAATACAAAAAATAAATGAGAAATGGAATTGTTTCGGGAGTCTTGTTCTATGGTTACCTTTTTTTTTAATTTTATAGAGCTTTTGATAATTGTATTTCCAGTAGTCAAAGGTGATACACACACACACACACACACACACACCACAAGGATTTATAATTTGTGCCATATGTGGACTTCATCTCTAATTCTGCATTATTATCACTAGATTTTTCTCATATTCTATAGGCAAATAAAGAGAAATCCAAAATTATAATTAAAAAATTACCTGTATAAACCCAATATTTTTAATAAGAATATATATGTGTAGATAGATAGATAGGTAGAAATATAGATATACAGGCTATAAAATTCTAAACTATACCTGAAAAAGTATTGACCTTATACATGTTTTGTCTCTTCTGTAAGTAAAGTGCATATTCAAGTAATGTACTATATTTGAATATGAGAATATTTCAGTTTCATTCACTCAAAAATCAAAGTCCTTTCTGTCATACAGTAAATCTAAAAAAGGCTAGGTATAGGCAGAACCAGCAGAGAAACCTTGAATACTGGAGTAACAAAAATTCAGAAATATTGTCAATATCTAGTGTCAGCCAGCATGTAAAGCTAGGAGAGTTCTGACCTTGCTTATGGGATTTCTAATTTTCCAAAGCAGTTTCAAAATCAAGTTGATACTCTCTGGGAAGGCTGATTAAGTGCCTAACATAATACCCCAAAATTCTAAGGCTGATACCAGGGAGTGGATGTCAAACTCTCCTTCAAACCTAAGACACTATCTAGTTCTTTACAGAAATGTGTCAGTGCCGATGTGGAGGATACCTCATGCTCACACACGGGAATGTTTATGCCACATTGGTAAATGAATGTACTTAGTGAAGACGGAGGCTCTGCACACAGAGACATTTGCAGTTTGGTGTTCTTTTTGGTTTGCATCTTTCTTGCCCAGTTCATTCATTAGAATAACAAACAGCTCTTTCAGAGGAATGTGCTAGATTGCATATATCAATATAATAAAAAATAACAAAATATAATGTTTCAAAATAGAAGAGATACAAAAATTTCTGCATAGTATTTATTGTTCTGTTCGTATAGCAATCTAAAATCTGTAAACCAATATGCTAACATTTCTTATGGATACATACTCTTGTGGTATAAAATTATGCCTCCTGATGATAAACACCAAATTTAGATTAGCTTTTACTTCTGTTGAGATGAGGTGTTAAGTGGTCCAACAAGGGTTGTAATGCCATCCCTAATATTTTGTTTCATTACTGATTGCCACATTTTGCTTCACTTTTTCACTATTTGAAATCCTAAAATTCCCCACAGGAAATCTTTTGCCTTATGCCCTCACATTTAGAACTTGGACCAGTTTTGAAAATCTGGGGCCAGGCTGGTTGGGCTGGTTCTGGAAAGTGACCATTTCATACCACTGTATCTGCACTGATTTTAAGGTAGATCATTTTGTGACTATTTTTCCACACCTCTATCTTAATTAGGATTTGTTCTTATATCTCTACTGAGATGTATTGTCTTGCGTGGCTGGCTGTTTCAACTCTACCCCCCAAAAATTTAAAGTGCCACTTCATATAGTAATTTTAACCTAAAAGTATTGTAATATGTTATTCAACATCCTTCTGAAATCCAGCATTGTTATCATATCTTTGGTTGTAGTATCAAATATCAATTAAGTAAATGTTTTGCTTAATGTAGATTTTTCACTTCACCAAAAGACAAATCATATGTGTATTGCATTTAATGCTTTATTTTCACAAGCTGAGAGCAACTTTTAAGTATCATGTGCTCAATTAATATGTTGTAAAAATAATAGGAAATGTCACATGTTTCATACATAGCTGTGACTTGGTTCCCTTATGCTCAAGCCTACAGTTGAAGTATCTATTCTTGCACTGACAGCTCCCAGTACAAAGAGAATACTTACTTTTCCCCAAAAGGATGAACAATTTTCAAGAAGCAGATGATATGGAGATCTCAGCGAGATATGCAGAAAGAGTTTCAATAAGTCATTAAGACATGCTTTCTTCAATCAATTTTCTGAAAATAAAATAAGAAGATAAATGCTTATTTATGCTGTCATCAGCAAGAGTGAACTAATGTGACCATATCACTGTAATTTACAACAACACAAAGTCTTTATAATTCATGCAGAATATGAATGAATGCCCTCTTTAGTATCTGTAACAGTTGTCAGCAAGGAAAGGAATGCAGAATGCAATAAGAATAGAGGGTCAATCAGCAGATGAAGTTAGAAACATGGCAGGGGACTTGGGCCAAAGTGTCATCTCTTATCGACAATTCAGAGATGATCTTTCCAAGGGTCCTACTTAAAGTAGCACTTGCTGTCTGGAGCACAGTATGAACTTGTCCGTCGACATCTCCCCTGCCCACAGGTGAGTGGGAGAATCAGTGAAGTGGCGCTGTGCTCTTGGCCCCAGGGCCTTGCTGTGTCTGCAGCTGGTGATTTATTGGTTTGCATCTTTCTTGCCCTCAGAGAGCTCCTGTGTTGGCAATGCAGTGATCCTCAGAGGTGAAACGACCAGGTTATGAGAGCTCCAACCTCATTAACAGATGAGTCCACCTGATGGATCAATAATCTGAATGAACGACTGGGTGGTAACCATGGGTGGGAGGGTGTCGCTGGAGGAGGTGGGTCACTGGAAGATGTCCTTGAACTGTATCTGTCCCTGGTCTCTGGTCCTCTCTTCCTCGGCTCTCTGGCTACAAACAAGTCTCCCCCCTGCCCTTCTGCCATGTGCTTCTGTCTTGGAGCCAGCTGACCACTACCAAGGCCTCTGAAGCCATGAGCCGCCTCAAGAAACCTGCCTCCTCTAACTGTTCTATTTGGTATTTTGGTTACAGTGACAAAAAATATGACAAAAATAGATTGTTCAATAAAGAGTTTTGGGGAAAAATGAATAAATGGAGTAAAGCGTTAGATACAAAGATACAATCTAATAACTGGGCTAACAGGAGAAAATAAGGTTTTGCAGAGGGGTGCTGATTAAATGTATACCAAAATATCTAGAAATTCTGAGGTCTATGCCAGAGTGGATGTCAGACTGTCCTTCAAATCGAAGGTACCATCTGGTTCTTTACAGAAAAATCTATCATCTCTGACTTGGAGGCTATCTCAAACACACACACAAGACCTCAGGATTTCTGTCTGAAACTCAGCGCCAGGTACAGTGGTGTAAAGTGTTTGTGCAGTGTCCAGAAACAGCATGACCCAGATTTTCAAAACTGATCCAAGTTGTGTTCTAAATGTGAAGACAGAAGGTAAAGATGTCCTATGGTAAATGATAGGGATATAGTATGCATATCCCCTACCATATTCAAATTTTAGGGATGATATTACAACCCGTTTGGACCACTTAATACCTCATCTCATTCCCAAACTCAACAGGAGTAAAGGCTAATCTATGTTTTGTATTTGTAATCACCAAGCACATTTTTTAATTATGATATAAGAAATATTAGAGTATTAGTTTACAGGTTTTGATATGTGAATGGAAAAATACTATAGACAGATTTATTTTTATAAAACATTATTTTATAATTTATAATACAATTCATTTCTTTTATTTCCCCTGTAGAGTAAACTCAGAGGTACTCTATCACTGAGCCAAAATCTATATTCTCTGACCTTTTTTTTTTAATTTTGAGATGGAATCTCACTAAACTGCTTCTCTCTTTGAATATGCAATGCTGCCTCAGCCCTCAGCCCCTTAAGTTAAAAGATGTGCACCACAACACTGGCAAAAAAGAAAATAATTTTCAATCTCCAAAAAAAAAAAAACACTCTTGCAAAGGCTGACAGGTGAAGAAGGTTGTTAACAAAAGTTTTGTGATGATTAAAGTGATCACAACTTACTATATTTACAAGAAAAATTCTCACCTTCTTAAAGGTTATTCAATCATTTGGAATTACTTTGCTGATCAAGGCAACTGTGCTTGGAATGGACAGAGAATATCAATTTATGAGTGACATAAAATAAATGATGTATTTATATGTTCATATAAATTTATATGTACATATAAATACCCATATTCATACTGAGATGCTTATTAAAGCATTTGAACTGAGAGGATTGCCGTCCTGTGGCATAATTAGCATGATTCCAATTCATTAAATCACTCCATTTCAAATATGCCAGAAATGGTTAAAAGCCATCTAAGTACCTCAAATGTTGAAAGAAAACTTCAAGACAAATTGATTTGAGCAAATAACTCATGGATCAGGCAGGAATCAAAACAGAAGGCGGTTCCAAGAGCTCAGTTCTAGCAGCCAGAGCAGCTGGCTGTCATAGGCCAAAGATGGAGGCAGAGAAATTGGCTAGTCCAGTGCCGTGGTCCCGGCCTCTGACCCCAGCCACACAGAAGGCTGAGGCCGGAAGATCACAGGTTTGAGAATAATCCAAGCAATTTAGCAATATACTGTCTCAAAAGAAAAAATAAAAAGGGACCAGAATGTCATTCAGTGGTAGAATGTCCCTGGATTCAATGACCCCATCACATACACATACACAGATATACATATGTTGTATATTTGTGTATGTGTATGTGAATATATATATATATATATATATATATATATATATATATATATATATATATATGTCTGATTGGCTAGAGCCAGATATCTGCCTCATTGATAAGGCATTTGCTTTATTTGGATATGGGCAGAGGAAAGGTTCATAGTTATATACAAAAGGGATTGGTTGGCTGGGGGTGATTGGTTGAGGGTTTTGTTTGTTTGCTTTTGTTTAATCATCAGTTAGCAATGTTTCCAAATTCCAATTTGCTTAAATAAGAGCTTGGGATACAAAAACGACCACAGGCTAATGACCTCCTGCTTATTTTGCCTTAACACACATGTTTTATTGAACACATGACAGTTTTTAAACTGTAGGGACATGAACATCTGCACATCCTAATGCATGAAAAAGCAAATAATGCACATTCACAGGGAAAAATGTTGGTCTAGTCAGATTTAATTAGAGTGGAAATTATTCTCATATGGGCTCAGCTTATCTTTGGTGATGTTCCATTTGACTTTGGCAATAAATGATGTCTGGAGGAAGCTTAAATTGTTATTGCTCAAATTTACATTTCTTGTGTGTTCTGTTTCAGACATTTGTTTGAGCTCTACTACTATTACTGTTATCTACCCAAGTTCTCCAAAAGACAGCATAACCATTTATGAGCTTCAGTTTGTCACAGCTTGGCGAGACGGCTAGTTCCCTGAAAGTTGCGCCTTCAACATTTCTTCTCCTTATTGTAGGGAAGATGCTGTCTAGCTGCCTCCCTTGAAGCCCAGTCGGCCTTCTGATGATGAATTTAAGAATAGGCAAACTGGCCACTGTGTAAATGTCTTGTCCGGTCTTTTGAGGAGAGTGTGCCTGCGTTGAGCAACAGGTCTTTCCACAGAAGCTGGACAGTGATGATAGAGAGATGGTGGCCCAGGGAGAATCTGCAGTTCTTAAAGGGCCTCAGCGTTTCAGGACATCAACATCGAAGGAGACTGGGTTCTCAACTTTACAACTGACATGTAACTCCCAGTGCTAAATGAGAAAGAAATGAATTTATAGTTAATTAAAGAAAATTTTATCTTTGATTCTGTTAGGGTAGCCAAGTGAGAACAAAGCCTGAAAATTAAAGACAGTAGCAACATTTCTTTGTCGATAATATATTATACCTTGAAACTTGTAGGCAAGTTCAGATACAGCCAGGCACATTCTCTATGGGAGACATTTAACAGGGGGTTGAAATTTTGAATCCAGGGGCATTCTACCACTGAATGACCTTCTGGTCCCTTTTTCTTTTTTCTTTTGAGACAGTAAAGGTAATACATTTTCCTTCATTATTAAATCAATTAAAATATCTTTTTGGCATATGTGTGTGTGTTTAAACTATATATAATTAAAACATGTGTATTTTAATTCTTTTAATTCCAAGACAATCCACTTCAGAAAACATACTAATGTACTGCTCTTTTTGAACTCATCAGGGTTTTAATTTGTTTCCACATTACATTTCGTTTGATACCTACTTAATTAAGTATGTGCTGAAGATCATTTTTTATTACTGACACACTTCCACTTTTCAATTGTGTGCTTCACATCTTCAAGGGATGCTTCGTTAATCCCAATACATTCGGCAGGTATTTCAAGATGCTGCTTCACAGCCTTGACTTGTTTTCTGCAGCTTTACCTTCCTAGCTCATGCTGTCCTTGGAGTCTCAAGTCATGTCACCCATGTGGAGGTGCACTTATTCACAAAGTATATGCCATGGCTTCATTTATTCGTTATGTTGTTATATTCTTTTATAGGAGATGTGATAAAAATAAATATCTTCATAGGTCTAGGACCACATCTTTATAGAAGAAATAAAGCTTATTTCTAATTTTGTTGTCTGTAGACTGAAGCCATGATAATTGAAAAAGTTCATTTCTCTTCGTCAAGAGTAAGTTGTAAAACTTCTAAATTCATCCATTTCATTTATTTTATGATGCTGAATTAGAATTTTTAAGTAGTAGCATCAAAATATGGACAAATGACTGCAACCAATCAAAACACCCTAATTACATACAGGTTAAGACCTGCATACCAGTTATGATTGTGTATGCATGTGCTTAAGGAAACCAAGGTTGAAATGGTGAGAACCCCTCTAAGTACCTGTCTGAGAGAGTGTGCTTCAACAACAGTGATAGTGAAGGTGGTCCATACAGACCTGGCCTGCAGCCTTCCAGGGGAACATCATTGAACTTTTGTGAATATATGTTGATCATCTTTAAGATAAAAATATATGATTCCCTCTGCTCAAGGATTATTGTTTTATGAGGCTTGCATCTTCAGTGCCTCACAGTATAATGCCTGCGTTCTCCTTCACGGTCATCTTCCTTGAGGTATGAATTTAAGTGTCCATTTGAATTAATGAATGTCATCCTCTTCTGAGTTCCCCTGAACATCAGCTGATGTCTGGAAAATGAGGTCTGTGGCTGAGGACTTGTATCTGCCCAGCACACTGCTCCCTTGGGCTGCTTTCCACTGAAGGTCCCTCTCTGCTCCTGTGCTCTGTCCAGGGTCCTGATCACATCCAGAGCTGCTGCCTCTTCATTATGCCTTTTCCTCCATAGAGCGTCCCTCCCTTGAAAGCTGTCGCTGTGGGCTTCAGGGAGTAAAGGTAACAGGACCCTTGAGCTGAGTCCCACCCAAAGCTCCACATTCTAGAACCGAAAGCTGTCAGGGCTGTGCTTGGCAGCTCAGCAGCTGACAGAACCCAACTACACCTTCTGCTTGTCCCAATTGTGTTCACTAACCCAAGCGGGGAGGTTCATCTTCGCATACCCAGCTCCCCGAGCATCACCTGGCTTAGCTGCAGCCCAGTGTGCACTGGGGGTTTAGAATGCTAAACGCATGGCGTGGAGATTGTAGTCAATGCTGTGCTGCTTCCCACCCATGGAGATATTCAGCACTTGAACTCCACGTGTCAGACGGATAAAGAGTCCAATCTGTCTTTCTCTCGGCTCCTGTTCCCACTACGTGTCTTGGAGTCACAGGTGGTGGTTAGAGTTGACACGTTTTTTGTCTCTTCTCCACTGGACCTGACCTTGGGCCTTATTGCTCACAAGTCTGGACAATACCAAGCTGCTTCCAGACGCTGCCTGGTGCAAGCCCCTTACCACTGCCCTTGACAATAGGACCCCTGGTGGCACAAAAGGCTGGGCTCTGCTGCACGCCCAGGGATGCAGCACCGCGACCTTCTGCTGCCCCAGACCCCCTTGGCCTTCAAGCAGACTAAAGCATTTCCTGGTGACTTCAGAGCGTTTCCTTCCTTCCTTCCTTCCTTCCTTCCTTCCTTCCTTCCTTCCTCTTCTCTCTCTCTCTCTCTCTCTCTCTCTCTCTCTCTCTCTCTCTCTCTCTCTCTCAAACTTATTTGTCTTGTGGTATTTTAATTAACAAATTAAATATACAATTATTTTCTAAACAGTGTCCTGCACACTTCTTGTGTGATACTTTAAACATTCTTGATTATGGGAGGTCTACATAATTGTACTCTTGTGTGTTTTTAGAGACCTTAAAATCTGGTAGTTAAACATTATTTCTACAAATATTTAAATATTTCTCCAAGCAATAATCTACTTCAACATGTAATTTTCCCTGTAATTTTGAAAATTCTCTGTTTAATATACTTCAAGGCAAAATGAAATGTTGAACAACTCACATAGTAAAGATAACCTGCTTGATGTACTTCCCTTTATTAACTCTTATTAACTATGAGTGCTCCTATGTTTTAACTGAGGCCTCCACCAAAGGCATTTAACTTGTCAAACTGTCTTACACTTGTTTTCATAAAGTATTTCACCTACAATCACTCTCATTTTAACTTGAAAAATTTCTCAAGTTTACAACATTTTATTTTTTCTAAATATGTCAAAACTGATGTATGTAAAACTCATCCACATCATGTTCTAATTTAATATCCATGGAGTAATCACTACACCCAAAGATATGAGGTTGTGAATTGTTGAGAACCAGATCCAGAGAATTTGTCTTTTTCACCAAAGACATCAGGAAGAGGACGACACTCTAGAAAGGGAGAGGTCAGGGCAGCCCTCTCCAAACCAAGTGCATCCTCAACAGCCCTAGCAAGGCAGTCAGCTGTGCCCTCTGGAAGAGCAGGAGGAGGCAATCTTACTCCTGCTTGAGCCTGGTCAAACACGGAGAAGTCTAGAGGCTCTGGACACATCTCCCAGCTGTGCTTTAGCCACAGAGAGGCACTGACTGGTGCCTGTGTGGTTGGGACCTCTGCAGAGGTGCTTGTGAGTAACCTGAGAGCCCTCCCTCTGTGCTTGCTCCAAATCTCGTTCTTTGATCAAGTACAACAGGTGCTTATCCACTTAATAGCAAAGGGGAAGTCGCTTCCCTCTGGAACTTAGCCTGGAACTTCCATGGAAGTTATTACTGAACTCTGTAAAAGATCTCAGGTAAACATGCTGCATTAAATCACTGGGCGGGTTGGTGATTGTATACATTTGGTTCCACATATCTGCCATTGATATTCATCTTAAAATGATTGGATTAGGAGAATGACCACATAACCCTGTCAAGTTTTCTGCAGAGCACACTTATGTTTAGCAGTATCATTCCAATCCTGATTCTGATTTATGCATGTATTTGGGAATTAGCAGGGGTGATGTTCTTTTCCAACTTACCTAGAGTGATCAAAATGAAATTTACATACCATCTCCTATGAGGTCAACATTTTGCTACTGTAATTTTTACGAATTTTTACAGTTATCAAATATTTTTATAGTTATAAAATCTCTTAAAGTATCCCTGAGTAATTTCCAAATGCAATTTATTTCACAAGTATCAGCTTAATTTTAGTAGAAATGTGCGAAAACAGAAGAAAAATATCTATAGCCAAGAAATCCCACTGGACCTGCACTTTTGTGTCAACCAGAAAATGAATATGTGTCCATGACCCTTCACAAAATGCTTTTGTCATCTTCTTGTCATTATCTGAAGCCTTAATGCCTGACAGCTGTTAGCTTTAATACCTCCAATTCCTTTCATTCCATCTACCTTTGTATGTGACAAACCAGTGGTGCTCATCAAGCAGAGGCTACCACTAAATAATCTCAGTTTCAATTTTAAAAGATAAACATGCAGAATAACAAAACACCTGTGGGACATACTCAACTTACAAACAAAGAAACAAACAACTTTTGTGGGATTCCATAACCAGAAGAACTTGATCAAGGTATCTGTCAGGAAGGATTTTTGCTCTAAGAACACTTGTTTAATTGGAAGAAATGAAAATCTGTGCCTAATATTTCATAGTTGTTAAGGGTTGAGCTGTGGCAGCCGCTGGTGTTAGCATGAGCAGAGCAAAACAACAGTGGGTGCACGCCAGTGATTTGTGCGGAAAACCACACGGCAGTAGAGGAAGTTCTCCCAGCAGTGCCCTCAACTTTGCCTTGGTACGCGGTCATAAGAAGAATGTGTGCATGTGGTGAGGGCAGAAGGAACATGTAAGCTTAGTTTCATTTCTAAATTGCATTCTTTAAAATTCTGCTGGGATTCTAGTAGGAAGCTGACAGTTGAAAACATGACAGAGGCAGTGGCCTGGGAGAGCAGAGGGTATTTGGAGGATGGGGTGAATTGCCTCTGCCCTGCAGAGAAGAAAGAAGCTAGCTTATTAGGGGAAAAATGCTAGAACTGTGGAACATGGTGGAGCGACCTGGGGAGCTTATTCAACTCATCACATGACAGATTCCATCAGCAACGGACAGTAACTGCATGTATTTCTACCTCAAGAAATTTTAAAGACAGAGCCCAACAGAGGCTTTCCCAAAAGAGCAAGGTGGAGGAAGTGGACGCAGGAGAGGAAGTTCAGAAACAGTCACACAGTAGTGGAGGTGAGGACTCCCTTCATGAATTCCAACACATCTGTCCCTTAGGCTCAGTGGGGTCTGGTTTCAGGAAACCCCCTCCATGGTACCAAATTCTGCAGATTCTCAAGCCCCGTAGGTGAAATGGTGTAGCATATGCATATAATCTACACAGTTTTCAAAAATACTTTAAATCATTTCTAGATTACTTAAAATCCCTAATACAATATAAATGGTATAAAATTGTTTTATGGTAATAATGTCCATGCATTATTTAGCAAACACTGGCAAGAAAAAGTTTTTACATGTTTAGTATGGATGTAATTTTTAAAATGTATTTTTTGATCCAGAGTTGGTTGAATTGGCAGATGCAGAACCGATTGGAATGAAGAGCTGGCTTTATGCGCTAATTTGACTTATGATGCTTATTTGTGAGGAAATGTGTTTATTCAGGTCTATTTTATTAATTTATCCATTTATTTTACTATTACAGAATGTGTTGGGACTTGCTTAGTCTATCTAAGAGCCTGCACACATGAGGTAGAGATTCTTACTGAGGCAATAATCATGTTGCCTTGGTCTACACTGCTTCCACATTTAGGAAAGTATGTGCTGGTTCTACATCATGACACCAAATGTGTGATGTAAACATGAAACAAAAAGAAATGAATAAGTCACATTGAATACATTTATAAGAGATGTAAAGTTGCAAGAAAAGTTAGAGAAATTGAAGATATGTCATTTATATAAAATATATTGAGAAAAATTGAACAGAGCATTTAAGACCTGTGGGGAACTACTACTGGCCCAATAGACATTTAATTGGAATCCTCACTGGGTTTTCAGATAGATATTTGAAGATTGATGGTTAACATTTTGGCGAATTCAATGAAACTATGAACCAATACTTTTAATAAGATCAAGAAATCTGTGCATAAAAAACAAGGAAAATTAAAGTTAAGTCATAGCATAATCACATTGCTCAAAATCTGTGTTAAAAATAATATGAAAAAAAGCCAAAGAAAAAGATAGGTAGGATATGCCAAAAAGAACAAAGATGACAGCAGATTTTTTTTGTCAAAAAATGTGAAAATGTGAGCAACATCATTAAATTAGGAGAAAAAAATGTCAACATGGAATTCTCTGCTCAAAAATAATACATGTCATAAATGAGGGTGAAGTGGAGACTCCATAGACACACAAAGGCTGAGGTTTAAGCAATGGCACGCACGGACTGTAAAAACCATTACAGAAATGTCTACAGGCAGAAGGAAGCAATAACAGATGTAAATACGACAGCTCCAAGGGAGGAGGGCACTCAAGAGACTACAGGAACACATAAGTACATGCTTCCAAACCATTTTGATACCTTGAAGGAAACATTAAAGTCTGAACAAAAATAGTTGCAGAGAACATGGAGTTTGTAGCATCGGTGGGAGTTAAATGCATAGGATCATAGGACACAGAGGTCGGGGGCAGAACTCACAGCATACCCTGTAGGTGCCTTTCTCTGAACTGAGGTGATGGGTAGCATGCAGGGCAGAACCACTTGTAAAACTGCACAGAAAGGAACTTTATCTAAGAGCCAGACACGAAAATAGAAAGGATTCAAGTGAATAATCCACTAATCTAAAGAAGACAAAAAACAAGGAGAGAAAAGTGGAGTAAACACCAAATGGATCAGACTGAGAAGATATAAAAAGCAGATTGACTTACTATTAACTTATAAACTTAAGTAACATGGGTTTATACCAAAAGTTTATCCTTAGACTTAATAATGTGTGCAATGGTAATTGTTTAAATGCCCTGAATAAAAATTGGAGCTATCGGAATGTGTGAGAATAAAGGAAGACTCAATTATATGCTGTCTATAGGAAATGAACTTTAAATATGAAGGTATAGGTAGGTAAAATATCACATTACACAATGAAAAAGGGGTCAAATGTAATGAGAGTAGTGATCAATTCACCAAGACACAAATCCATTAAAAGTAACTTGATGGAAAATCTATAATATAAACCAAAATAATAAAAAGGCCAAAATATGCCAGTTTATTGTTTCTCATGAACATAGCAAACTTTTCTCCCTTCTTAAAAGAATATTAATTTATTTCTCATTGATCAATATCTGTATATTTATGAGACATAGTGGTATGCTTAATGGATATGGTATAGGATGAGTTAATAAATTTAATTAACATATACATCACTGTAACAATATATCTTTTAGTTTTTTGTGGGGAGAGGATTGAAAATTATTCTTTTATCAATTTTTAAATATACAATTCACAGCAATTTCAAAACTGCTTTGTGTGTATTCTGTGACCACCTCTCAAAATATGTAAATGGTGAAGCAGGAAATCTGGCTTTTTACCAGACAGGGAAATTTAGAACAAGCAATGGTGGTGGAGGAGGTGAAAATGCACCTTGCCTAGAATAGGAATTCCAGTAAATAGGAAGTACTGGTAACCATTTGTGTATGAGTCGGTGTACATTAAATAACTGAATGACTTTATATAGAAATTTTGGGGATTTTGTTTGTAATTTTTCTCTAAATATAAAATGGTTTAAGATTTTTTTACGGAAAGAAAACTCTAGTGGTTATGTTAGTAGTAGAACAAACATGTTTCAGAATAATAAATATCACCAGATATAAATAAAGGCACTTCACTGTATAAAGGGAACAAATCCTGAACAACTTTGAGCACAATCTCATGAGAGAGCCTGAGGACACTTGAGGTAAGAATGGCCAGAACTAGCTAGCCCTCCTGGGGCTGCACTCACGGAGTCTGCATATGCGAGAGCACAGACAGAGTTACAAAGGACGCAGAAATCTTGAGGACTCAATCAGCTTGACTCAACTAAAACATAAACTGCTGCTGCCAAACAGCAGCTAAGATACACATTCATTTGAAGTGTGCATGGGGTTTGTGAAGACAGATCTCATGCAGGACCAAGATAAGTAACAGCACATTCGAGTGATGCACATGTTCTAACCAGAGAGGATTTAGACTGCAAATCAATAAGAGGAATGCACTAGGAAAACATGCAAATCTTTAGAAACTCAATATACATCGAAACACATATGTCAAAGAAAATATCAAAAGTTGAATAATCACTTATGTTTGAACACAATGTAAATGAATACAGGAAAAAATGTAAAGCAATGGATGGCTACGTAAGAACGTGCAAAAATTTCTTAAATTCATTGTTTAAATTTTTGTTTAAAGAAAATGAACAGTGAAGAAAGAATTTAAAAAAAAAAAAAAGAAAACCACAGAAAAAAATGTAAAATAGTTGCACCAGAAGTCTTTAGAGAACATAAATTAGTTTGGTAAATCTTATAGCAGATAGATGAATAGTAAGTAAAATAAATAAAGTAACAATAAAGTGAATGATCAAAGTATATCACTATACATCCTAAATTTTAAAAAGATAAGAAGTAGGTTAATAATAATTTATAACAATGAACTTGACATTTTGGATAAACTACACAATTTCCTCGAAGCAAAATGGATCAATGTTCAACCAAGAAAAGAGAAAATCTGAAAGAATCTACATCTTCTTTTAAAATATAGTTGCAAATTGTGTGTGTGTACATGTGTGTGTGTGTGTGTGTGTGTGTGTGTGTGTGTTATGCTGGGGAATTGAACCCTGGACTTCTTGTAGCTAGGTAAGATTTGTAAAAAACATTCCAGTACTAATGGGCTATAGGATAATTTTACCAAGTATTTAATATTTTATAGGTTTTAGCAATTAAATATTTGATTAATATTTAAAAACAAACAATACCAATTCTACACATATACTAAAAGAGAGACTGAATATTTCCCAAGTTTCTGGGAATCCAATATTATCCTAATTGCACACACATGCACACACACATTTTGGAAAACACATGAAAATAGTAAAAAAAAAAAAAACTACTATAATAAATAATAACAACCTATATGTATAAATTCGAACATTGTAAATGTGGTTTAAGCAAATATAACCTAACAATTCATGAAATGAATAATACATCGTGATCACATAGGATTTTTTCCTTGCCTTTGAATCAATGAAAGTAATTCATTATATTGAAAAATCAAAAGTAAAAAGTCACACACTCATTTTATTGACTACCTTAGGAGATTTGGAGAAAAATTGACATCTACTTCTAATTAAAAACACTGAGCAAGATAGAAATTGAAGGAAACTATTCATAAAGAACATCTAAGAATAAAAATCTACAACTACCAATCACACGTTAGGTGGAAGAATGGGAGGTTCTAGAGAAGGCAGGTTGGGGTCTGGGGGCTTCTCAGCGCCTTCACTCAGCTCTACAGTGAACTTAAGGTGGGTGCAGAGAGAACTTGACACTAGCCTAGAGCTGGCTTTATCTATAGACCTAAAAAGTCACAAATGTAAACTGATGAGAAGCATCCACATTTAAGAAGAAGGATGAAAAAACAGCAAGGTTGATTGCAATAAAAAGTGAATTTCATACAAAAGCAAGAACACCCATCCCAAGTGCACTCATTATGGAAAGGTTATCAATATGTTTTAGGAAGAGATATTTTTTCCCTTGCATTTTTGCATCTGGAATCTATCCAATACTATTGAGTTTATTATTACAGTTTACTTCCTGTACATTCCTAAAAAGAAATGGCTATAAGTAATGAGGATATTAATTTTAATATCAGATGATAAAATAGCATTTTCATTAATTAAACAATTGAAAACACTGAATAGCAAAATATTAATAGGAGTTTCCTCTGGCCAGTAAGACCGGAGGAAATATTTGTCCTTGTGTTTATTTTAAAGATTTTCTTCAGTTCACACATGTAAAATTATTTCCACTTAATATATCAGATGTACAGAGGATACACACAAATAAATACATCTACACAATGGGTTAGAGTATCATAAGTAGAGACATAAAAACTTTAGGATTAATCCTCGTACTTGCATAGTTTAAAGTTAAGTAGAGTTTAGGGAACACAGCATTCTAGCTTATCATTAAATTAAAGCTAATTGAGGACCACAAATAAAGCACTCTTGAGATTTAGATACTCCAACAGAAATGGTGCATTTTATAGAAAATTATTTGGAAAGGCTTCATGGAGATAATCATATTTGATGAGAATCTTGAAGGTCATACAATTTTGATGTGCTAAAATGGGATAAAGACCATTCTAAGAAGTTGAAAGATCCTGTCCAAAAGCACAACTGGGTGGAACATGAAATGCATTAAAGCAGCGGTCAGCAGCTAAGTAATGCTCCTGTAGAGAAAGAGTGGTCTCGATGCGACATGCAGAAAAATTGGTAGCTATTTTGTGGATGACCTTAATTTCCAGAAAAAGAAGATTGCACATAACTTTGGTAAGCAATGGAGAGAGTTTAAGGACCTTAGAACAAGCAAAAAGGAATCTGCCATCTGAGAACCTTTAACATGTCAGCACTTTCTTTAGGTTTCCCCAAGACATCTGAGATGAGGGCTGTGTGCATAGAGTGTATCTGAGAGGACTTCCCGGGGGGGAGGGGGAGCAGAGAGACATAAAGACAGAATAAGGAGGCATTATTTGGTCTGCTGCTGTGGGCAGCGAAGGCTTAGTTCTCTCCAGCTGCTGGAAGAGACCCAGAAAGCTGCCAAGATCTGTCTGCGTGGTGGCGAACCTGAGGATGGGATAAATGCCGGAGGATGCCCTGAGTCACAGCTGAACGCATTGACTTGTCCATGGATCCTGGCTGCGCTTGATTTTATGCAGTCTCTCAGGGAGGAGAGCTCTCCCTGAAACAAGGATTGAATTGCATTTTGCTCTTGGAATGAGATGTTTTCTGCTTGCATCTGGAGATCCGAGGAAGTGTCTGTAAGCTGTGTGAAAACAGGACTGGATGGAAGGTTTTAGATACCCTACCTATTTGACCCTCCCCCCCATGGCCTCTAGAAGTGCATGTCTCATATCAATTCAGATTAAGTACCTTTGGATTTAAAAAATGATAATAATATAAAGTTCCATAAATTAGTAAGTTACTGAAGTCTTTCTGAATTCTAAAGGTCAAGAAGTCAACATCTAGACACCAAAGGGACACAATTCTGCCTTTGAATATAACCATATTCCTGGAAAAATATGTTAGCAACCCCGGGTATGTAGATAAGTGCCTGCATGGAAATCTGCTAAGGTGAAGGAATCCACCTCCTCTCTCTGTGCGTCACAGAACTTCTATCAACACTGCCATTGCAGTGCTTACCATTTTTGATTGGTTTCTGCGTGTTGATCCACTTTTGTTGGTGACAATTAGAGATGTACAATGTCATATATGGCCCCCTCGGTATCTGTAGCTAATGATTTATTTGGAAGTACATTACTAATAATTGAAAGAGTGGATACCATGCACAAATTTTCTGAATCAAGAAATGAATGATCTCTCTGAACGACCTTCTAGAATACTGTATATTCCTCTCTGTAAGTGCTCCAAATTCTCACCATTAACTGAAAGTGCTATTTGAGTTCATGCCTTTGCACACGCCATGTCTTGTTTAAAGTATCCTTTCATATCTTTGAGAAAACTCAATTCACAGAATTTCTGTTTCATAAATTCACCACCTTTTGACTGATGAGTAGACTAATCACAACTAAAATATAAGCTAAGTATTGAAATAACTCTTATTAATTTGGTCTTGACTTAATCGATATTTCATCCCAGCCTGTTGTTGTGACAATACTGTGTCCTACAGATTTACTTTTGAATCACTGTGCTTTTCCTCACACTGAGTTATTTCTTACTTTCTCTGGTAGTCGTCTTTGATCCCTGTGACTAAAACACCTGATACAAACAACCTGGGGGTGGGCAGGTGTCGTCACTTGTAGTCACAGAGGTTTCAGGCATGGTTGGCTCTCTCCATTGCTTTGAGCCTAAGATGAGGCAGATCATGCAAGTGGGCGTGTGTGGCAGAAGAGGCTGGTCACTAATGGAAGCCAGGCAGCAGGTAAGGAGGAAGAGAGAGAAACTAGGGAGAAGAAGCCTTCCATGGCACACCCCCAGTGACCTAGGTTCTCCGATTATGTCCCCCTCCCCAGTCATCCATTCATCCCTCAACAGATCAGTCCTCTGAAGAGAGCAAAGCCCTCATGATCTAATTTCTGAGCACCACTGCTCTGGGTACACATGAGACTTGAGGGGACATTTGAGATCCAAAGCATAACAATATCCTTTCTAAAATGTTGTACGTTTATGCCATTGAAACATTTGATTTCATTCTTACAAATGTGCGTGTGAAAGGTTAAGATAGTAAAATACTAAGGGCAGAGCATGGAGTGACATCTGTCCTCTCTTGATCGTCCTATGAAGCATGTCTGTTATGAGATGAGCATCTACATTTACATAGGTGAGTCCTCATCTACAATTTTGTTAATGGCCTAAGTAATTTCCAATGAAAATCTCCTGGCACTGGTTACCTCCCGTAAAAGGCTACTTTCAATAAAATAAGTTTACCTTAAAGATTCCAGGAAGAAATCAATATGAAGCAAAATCAGTGAAGTTAATGTTGCATCTCTCTGGGATGACATTTTTGGCCATTCTCAATTTTGGTTTACAGTTACAATTACAGTATTTAGAATCTATTACATACTTATGATATCAAAGTTATGAGATAATTCATGTGCCTAATAGGATAATTAATCTCTCATCACAAATGTAATTCCCTATGATAGTGTTTATTATAAAATTATCTTTGATGCTATCAGGAGCATATCCCATCTGTTAAGATCTTGCAATTATGAATTTTATTGCTAGTTTCTCTACATACATTGGTTTGATAAGAAAAACAGTGCAAGGCACAGCACAATATTGAAGAGTATCAGGTTTTAGGAAAACACACTATTACAGATCATTAGCAAATAAATTAATTTTATGTGCCTTATAGAAAATTATGTCTCAGAAAGATCAACACAACCACGAAAGTATGTGTTAGTATCTTTTATCTTCCATCCAGTAGAAATAACAGAACTGGTGGGAGCCATACAGTATTATTGAGACTTACACCAAATTTCGACGTCAGTTCAAATTTTATGAAACATTTGAACCCATGTTCCCTGAATTCTCCCTCACAAAAGGGTTCCCACTTAACTCAGATTTCCCTGACACTCCAGCCACCTTTTCCTAACACCATCTAAGTTTCCTAACTTCCCACCGTCCACAATTGTTACAAGATCACCTTGATATCCATGTCCTGGGGCAGAGATGCCAACTTCCCTCAGTTCAATCCATCTTACATACCACTGCCAGAATCATCACTAAAGCAGGTCCTCAACTTTCCACTTGCCTCTTCAAACCCAGGAACTCCGTTATCTGGATATGAGTACAAGCATTTCTGGGGCCCTGCAGGGTCCCAGTGGACTTTTCCCAAAACACACAGGAGTCCCCGGATGCTGGAGGGAAACACCATTGACCACACCCCAGTCTGTGCATTTATGAGGCTGGGAAACTTCTGAAACTCTTTCACATCCAATTTTCTCTTATGGGGGTGTGTGTGGAGAAGGAGGGCTGAAATAACTAGTTGCTTTGTAGGAATTCTGAGAAGAAAAAATTGAGAAAATGCCACATGAATAGCAACCAGAAGGTTTGGCAAGGTCAGTTGATTCTCATGCATATTGAAAATTATGCTGAAATCCATACTCTTCCCTTCTAATTTATAAACCCTGCCCTGTGTGTAGTTCCAGTTGCCTCAAGAATCCCCTCAGACCCTTCAGATGTTACCATTCCCAGGAAGGTCAATCTCAAATGCAAAGTGTTCATCAAACCTTGCTTCATCCAGTTCATGGGAAGAAAGTACTTTTATCATTTGACTCTTTGCACTGCTAGTACGTATTCTTTATGTTGTTGCAAGTATTTGAATTTATTTAATTTTTTCTACTAGGATAGAAAGTCCTTGAAGCTGGGAGGGTGTTCGTACTGTTTACACTTGTGTCTTGAGCATCTGTCCCAATGTTTGAAACCAGTGTGGTGCTAGATGAGCACATTTAAAATTCTATACAATTATTGCTCTGACAAATTTTTAAGAAAGCATATAAAATGCAGTACAAGTCTTCCCAATCACTTAATGAAAGTACAGTTAAAAGAAGCATCACATTCTACTTACTATCTTTTCATGGCTTGTTTCCTAGTATCCAATTAGCATTACAATTTGTACTTAAATCAGTTGCCAAAATAGAAGTTGTTTTCCCTAAAATTTAATAACCGAAAACAAGTAAAAGTAATTCAAGAATTGGGTTTAATTTGTGTGGTTATATTGGTGTTAACATGTTTTATAATGATGTTGTAATGATGAGCTCTCCACTGACACAATTTTTAAGAAAATTTTCAAAGATCAGTTAATACACTGGAAATGCATTTCTGTAAAAATCAAATGAAATTAACCCATATATCTCATGCAAATATGAACAATGTAAATCTTCCAATCTACACTAGAGGTTGAGAATAAATAATGCGCCTTCCTGTCTGATTACTACTGTGGGAAAAATAGCTCTGTTCCATGCAGAAATCAGCATATATATTTAACAGAAAGTTTAAGACCAGTAGTCTTGGTATATCCATTGTTTGTTATATTATCCTTATGTTTCTCAAAAAAAAAAGCCTTGAAATTTTCTTGTAAATACAAAAAAAAATATTACTTTCTTTTCCATATTAAATGAATATATTCTCATATTCATAGTAGATTGTACTACACTTCGAATTTCATTATAGAACAGACTTTATTCTGCTAAGCATTACACAAAATTGTATTAACCATGATAACATCATGCATCAGATGTTATGTATTTCTAGTTGTTATCATTTAAAAATATGTATTCTTAGGGCATTTATATCCAATGGCATCTAACAATGCAGACATCTGCATTGAGTTACATTAAATACTGACAAAATTGTGATAGGAAGATCAATTATACAGGGTCCTGTCAAGTTCACTATTTATTCATAAATTTTGCAAATACTATTAAGCCAGGCAAAGTTCAAAGGTGTTTGAGTTACATTACTGAGAAAAATAAATCAGAATATAAACAAACACATGTAAAAATATCTATACTTATGTATCATAGTGTCAGAAAACACCAAAAATTAAAAGTAAACAATGTATTATATTAAAATGACAAGTTGTAATACTTTTCTAGAAAAATATAAAGTAGCTTAGATGGATATTATCTTCCCTTCAGCAATGAATGTTGTATGAAAGATTTACATATTAAAAAATAAATGGCAAAAGTGACAAGAAGCTATATTCTAAATGTATATCAAATAATTTTATTGTTTAGGGGAATTTACAAATTGCCATATATTTTTATTATCTTAGGTGCTCTGAGAAATGTATTATTTTCCTTATACAATGATCTTTCTTTAATGCTTTCTATGCCTTCTTTTAGGAAAAAAATACATACTTCTAACCTTATATAGAATAACAAATAAGGATGGTTTAGCTCAGTGGACCTCTGCAATATGACAAAGGAATTTGAACATAAGGTTTTCACTCCTTGAACACAAGGACTGAAGTCAGTATGGACAGGTGCTCCCTCGTGGTTTGCGGAGAATGCTTCTGCACCAGTGCGTTCATTATTCCACAAGCTGTGAAAACATTGACAACTAACTCTACCAAGAATTCTGTGCAAGTCTGAAGGAAATATTTTGTTCTGTGGGAATAAGTGTAAGTGATCACAGATCACAAGTCCCCAATCTGAACATGGATATGAGATTGTTAAAGTATACAGCTTGATTGATATATTTGTTGTCTGCCGGGCTGAGGGAGCAGAATTCTGTCTTGGTGAATCCCACTGTTGTGTTTACAGTTGAAACCAGGTTCGGGAGTGTGTGCTTGCAAGGTGTCTGAACGCCTGGTCACCTGTGGCTGCTGTGTTGGGTGGAAGGGGAAATGCATCACTCTCCTCTTGCATTTCCTGCACTGCTGTATGAAAGCACCACGAAGGTGGTTTGACCTAATGGAAATCCATTCTCTTGTAATTACGGAAACTGGAAGTCTGAAGTGCAGACGTCCACAGCGACGTTTGTCCTGTAAGAGTTCTAGGACAGAATCTGGGCCTTGCCTCTTGCACCTTCTGGTGGCTGCTGGTTTCCTTGGTGTAGGGCCACCTTGCTCCAGGCTCTGGCTCATCCTTACCTTGACTCCTCCGTGGTTCTCGTGTCCTTCAGTTTCACACTGGAATACATTTTATTGGATTTAAGGCCTCCTTACGAGGCATGAATGAGGTCCTCCTCTCAGAATCACTAGTTCAATCTCCCCTTGTGCCATAGAATGCATTATGGACGTCTCCCGGAGAGCAGAATGTGCATGTATTTGGGGGGGGGGGGTCATCACTCACAGATGTCAGTCCACACATAACAGATTCAGTGGACCCTCTGGACAAATGTCACTGTAGAGTGACTGTAAACATCTCAGGGCTGAAGATAGAGTAGTTTTAACCAAAGTGAGAGTCAGATTGAAAATAAGCCAACAAGCAAACCAAAACTTACCATTGTTTGTCACTGAACCAGGAACCACATTCTCAAAATCTTACAAAACTGCAGGTGTGTGTCTGTTCCTTCTCTGTGCAGCAGAGTTTCTATTTGCAGCCTATTGATTGACTCAAAATGAACAGGTAGAAAGGTCCTTCCCTTATTTCGCTCTGTATTCTAGAATCAGGAATAGGCTCTTTGGCAGAATTTTCCCCTTTAGTGCAGAATTGCATCTGTAAGAAAAAAATGTCAAGACCAGCATCGGTATTATAATATTAATGCGTATTTCAGGAGGCTGCTAGAAGCCTACTAGAGGCACAGAAACTGTACCTGTACCTTGGTGCAGTATGGGGTAAAATTTGGTTTGAATGTTAGTCTTCATCTAGGCCCATATCTTACGATGTCTATAGAAATAAATGTGTCCTTTCTGTAAAGTTTCCATAGAATTTGAAGCTCTCCACCCATTCTTGAATTGTTTTAATAATTTCCCCCCAAACAAATACTCAAGGGACATGGTTGCATGTATCACAAAGCTCCATTGCATACATTTCTCAGTTTGGAAATGAACAGGATTACTATCATGAGGTTGTTCAGTGAGAAGGCCATAATTATATGTAGTTTTACTTTCCAAAGGTAGAAACATTCTCATATAGTTCTCTGCAGTAGTTCTAGTTCTGATAGATTAGCCAACACAGTTTCTACCAAAGAGGGCAAGGAAAAAATAATGAGAACTTTGAGACTAAGTATAAACTGAATATTCAAAAAGCTAATATGTGTTTGCTACCACCTACAAGAAATTTTAGAAACAATGAAGTAATTTGTGTCTTTTTGCTAACTGCTAAATACTTTTCTAGCATTATTTATAGACATTTAAATCTGAATGTGATTGAAAAGATTATTTGAATAAACTTTCCATCAAATGTATGCTATGCTTAAGTTACTTCTTAGTTGGATATCTCCTTTGATACACTTTTTAAAAACATCTTCTACACCTAATTCTGTTTGGAAAATTTTATTATCAATTGTTGAATCATTACTCACAAATCAGTGTGTTTTCTGACTTTTTGGTAGTATTTAAACCAAGAATATCTACACACACATAGGCATTTCCTGTCATTTCCATCATCCTGTACATTATCAATTACAGGAACTACTGAAATACTCAGAAAAATGATGAGTACATAGACAGTTCTGAAGAAAAGGAAACGTTCATTAGTTCTCACTACCACGACTCATTTTGAGACATCGAGAAAATGAATACACCATTTAAAAAGTTTTGCAGCCTGTAAAACATGAACATTAAACACTTAATAATGGATGCAATAAAAATGCATTTTTGAGCATTCATGTATTTTATATTGCAGCACAAAACTCTCTCCAGTTGATTCTGGCTTTGTAGAGATATTCAAAAGTAGGAAATTGGAAAGAAAGGCCATCCAATGATGTAGCTACTGCATACTCTGGTGCATCTATTTATTTATTGACTCATCTATTCATTCTTTATTCATTCATGAGGTCCTGGGATGGACTCCAGAGACCATACACACCAGGTGAGCACTCTACTGCTGCATCACATTCCCAGCTCACCCTTGTGCATTTTTGTGTCCTGTGAGTCAAAGGCTTTTCTTGCTCCTGCACTTGAATATATTCACTAATAGTTTATTAAGATGTGTGAATATATAAATAAAATATATATGTATTTATTGCTTTTTTATATTAAAGATTTGAAGCCACTCAGAATTTATGACAGTGAAAAATGAGGGAGGAGGGGATTTCAGTTTTTAAGAACACGGATTACCAGTTGTGACAACATAGTTAGGAAGCCCTTTAATCTTCTCACCCTGGACTCTCCTCCTGCTGCTCTCCCTTTGCTCAGGATGAGACTCCTTTCAGCTGTTTTCTTTGGCTTTGTCTACAGTGGCTTCAATGCACAGCTGAATAGATCACGATTCTTTTTGCTTTATAAGCCCTAATTGCTAGTTTGTTTAGACCAACTTTTCATCACTTCTTGGATCTCCCATCATTTTTTTCTTTTTGAGTACTCTTTGCCATTTATATTTCCAGATGGATTTGAAGTGAGTTTCTCAAGCTGTATGACAGTCCTTATTATGCTATGGCTGAAATGCTCATAAATTTGCACGCCAGTGTGTAGTGTCCCTCTGTGTTTCGTCTTTCTATCCATGAATACTACCTCCATTTGTGACTTTTTACAAAACTGTAAGGTTGTATTCTTATCATTTTGTAAATGTCATACATATTTCATTAAACTTTTGATATCTTTTAGTTTGACTTCCTATTAAAATTTGAATTTTGATTTGGTCACATATACAATATTCTGTGTATATTATATGCAGCATGGACTTCTTCAATCTATGAATAATGTTCAGCTTGTCAACAGGATAAGACTAAGGAGGGAAAAACAATAAAATAATAAATAAATAAAATTGCAAAAATTTGTGTAGAAAGAGAAAACTGATAACCAAACAGCCACTGATATAAAAAATGAGTTATGGAAAAAGAGACATAATAGAGTCTTCAAGAAACAAATAAATAATGAAAATAATACAAGAAAAGGAAAAAAAAAAAAACCAAATTGTCACAGTAAAACAGGGAAATTATACATCCCTACTGACTCTAGAAAAATTAAAATGATTTTGAGGAAAATTATTGCAATTTTATGATATAAATTACTAAAACTGATTCAAGAATATGTGCAAAGTAATTAACAGGAAAAACATGGTAAGCTGGACTTTCATGAAATCAAGCTATACATTCTTGAAAATCTCCTCTAGGGATTATATCACATTTGTCCATACAAATATTTAGTTCATGTCAATTTTATTTGAAATACCTCCAAACTAGAATAAATAAAATATCACACCTACAATAAAATGGATAAACAAAATATATCACAGTGAAATCACAGAATTTTATTCAATAAATGGTAACAAAGTACTGGCAGGTCCATGACGCGGCTCAGAAGCATTGTGCTGGGAACAGGGGCCCACAGGGATGCGCACGACAGGACTCCACTTAGATGGAGTCTCCAGCAAAGTGAAATTTATAAACATAGAAAGCAGGTAGCCACTGCAAAGTGCTGCAGCGGAACAGTGATTACCTACTGATTGGCATGAAAGAAGGTTTGAGTGAGGTGGGAATGTTTCAGGGTGAACGTGGTGTGGTGCTTTCCCGGCTCTATACATTCCTAAGCCATTGGAGTTCACCCTTACAGTGGGTGAGCGTTACTGCAGGTAAAACCTTTAGGTTTTCTAAAGGCAACAAATCCAACCCTGTGCCTTTTCTCCAAGGCTCTTCTTTCCCTCTCTTTTGCTAAGGAAATACATTATATCTCAATATAAAATCCAACACTAACGTGTTTCAGTTATTCTTTTAGATTGAGTAAGTAATTTTCAACTGTTGCTAAATAAAATAGCAGTTTATAAGTAAAGCACAATTCCACTGATAGACATGAGGGCTTTTGGGGTTTCTGCTTTTTGTTTTGTTTTTCTTTTTTTTTTTTGGTTTATAAACTTCAGCCACTTTATTTAGTCACATATGTTAAATCACGACAGTCTGAGTTTCTGAGTCTTTCCTTGGAAAGGGTGTGTGCATTTCCGACCTTTCTTTTGAGATGGCCTCCCTCACAATATGCGTGTGTTTTAATTTGCTGCTGTAGTTTGGATCTGGAAACCCCTGAAGATCCTTGTCTTGAAGGCTTGGCTGCAGACCATTGTGGTGGACACTGCTGGCACCGTCAGGAGGCAAGGTGCAGGGAAAGTTGGGTCACGGAGGACATTTGCTTGAAGGGGATAAAGAAATTCTGACCCCTTCCTGTGTCCTGCTCTCATCTCATCAGGTGAACAGGCCTTTTCTTCCTGTGTGGCTGCCATGATGTGTTGTGCTGACTCAGACCCAAAACAACAGAGCCAAGGGAGCATGGAAAGAAACCCCTGCAACCTAGAGCCAAAATAAACCTTTCCTCATTTTAAGTTGATTATCACAGGTATTTTGTCACAGTGATGGAGAGCCAACTAACAGTGGTTAGTCATCAACATATGATGATATTTTTCAGGAAATATCATTGCTTTGTTGGGCAATATTATCAAATCTGAAATCTTTAGGAATACTTTTATAATTTCAGTTTTAATTCGTACTTATTAATGAAACAAGCTTATTCATTTATTTTATATTAATTTTAATCTATACTAGTTATACATTAAATACATAGTTATAAATTAATATATTTGTGATTATAAATTTATATAAATATAAATGATCCTGATTATGTAGGAGAAACAGTCTTATCTTGACCTAGAAAAATCGTATTGATAAATAGTGCACTGAAATCATATAACAAAAAAATGAATAAAATTTCTTGAATTGTCATTGTAATGTAGAAACTTTTCACACAAAAAAATCTACCATTATTTTTTATAAATTATATAAATTTTTATACAACTATATAACATATTAAACTATAAAGTAAAACTACCAATAGTCAAAAACAATAAAATTGTATGCACACTTCTTGGATAAGTTCCTTAATAAAATTATTTAATGTACTTAGTATGAAAATGACTAAGGAAAAATTATTAGCCATTAACAGAATCAAAATGACATGTTAGAAATGGCCATAGGACATGTTATTTTGTATAACATTTTAAAAAATTGTAGGCGAATACTATTTTGGCATTCATCTTATGACATATAATATTGTAATTATAATTTAAAATACAAGTTGGGCAAAATGGTATACTTCTTTAATCCCAGCATCTCAGGAGACTGAGTCAGTGGGATCACAGAGGATCACAAATTCAAGTCCAGTCTAGAATAATTAGCAAGACCCTGTGTCAAACCAGAAAAAAAAAAAAAGGAATCTGGATGTATCTTAATGGTAAAAGACCCTTGGGTTTAATCTGCAGTATCAATAAATAAATCTATTAGAAATGCATATTACAATGTGGTTTTTAAATTCTTTTATTAAAGTGTTGATACAAACAATTTTGCTTTAAAATTAGTATAAAGGAGAGAAGAAAATATAGTGATGATAGATTTTGGAATCAGATCAGATTTTAAACATTGCCTTATTCCTATAGTATCTTGTTATTTGGGATAATTTATTTAAACAACTCAATTATTTGATTTATCATAAGAACTGTAGACTGATCTCATTTTGCTAACAAAGTTGTGCGAATTCAATAAGAACATGTATTTAGTTTTATTTTATGTAAAGTCTTATTTCAAGTGAATATAATTTTATTTAGTTTATCAACTAGGCAATCAATTCACTCTATCTGATTCTTCACCATAACTATTTTACCCACTAGTTGGCATAATTTGAAAACTATGAATCACTTCTTTGACAAGTCAAAAAGCACAACCAAGTGAAACTTTCGCTCTGTACAGATCCCGTGGTCTCCCTCATTCTAACAGAGGACTTGAAATGATGAAGGTGCTGGGGAAGGTAAGGAGGGCAGAATTAAGGACTCTACTTTCTATACACATGGGTGGGGATGGATCTTCAAAGCCACTGGCTCTTCAGAGTGAGCACAGAGTTTGCACAATGCAATGGGCTTCTGTCATCTTGACCCCCTCGTTAGCTCATAGAGGTGATTGGAGAAGGGCCAGGGAGAGGTTTCCCGTAACCTGAACTGGCCACACCATCATTAGCACCCACAGCATCCCACAGGTCCAGCATCAGACCTGTGCTCGTCCTGCAGTGGAAATGTGATCTTAACCAAACATCTCAACTTTTCTTTACTTCCAGGAGACATGTTACACGACTTTAGTGTTTTCAGAGTTAATCAGAAGAATCCTGGTATCTGGAAGATATTACTGTTTGTTTTGTTTAGAAAGTGCATGATATTCAGTGCAATTTGTGTAAAATAGAGATATCATTTGTTTTTGGCTAAGGAGAAAAATAAAGAAAAAATAAATAAAAAAGACATAGAATTTATGTAGACCCTGGAACCTCAAAATACCAGAGGATCCTCATAAGCCTTCCAGTATGAGAATCAGCTGGCTGCTGCTCTAGTTCCACATTTCAAAGAAAACTCTGAGCAGAGCCGAGATCTGTTTCCTCTCTTGGCTCCGTGCCTTCTTCCTATTCCACACTCCATGGGGTGCATTTTTGTGATATAGCCTTTTAATTTGGGGACTGAGGTGTAGAAAGTAGGGGCAACATCTAAGTCTAGTTGTTTTTTTTTTCTTTGTTTGTTTGCTTTGCTTTAACTGCTTCATTGATAGATTATTAATTTCCCCCAGATGCCAAGCCTTCCAGTTCTCCAAGGTCAGACTCCCGCCAAGTCCAGCCAGCTTCCTCTGCCAGCTTCTGCTTTTATGGTCCTCTCTGGAGGACTGATCCAGGAGAGTAGTCAAGGGACACGTGCTGCCATGAAATCCAACCAGGTGTCGGCAGGATATTTTTCAGGTGAGTCAATTATGAATCTCCTTTTGGATGACCTCTTTCTTTGATGGCTCACAAGACTGGTGCTCATCTTTCCTGACACAGCATTTAGCAAGTGAGCACTTAAATTAATGGTCGTGAGGGTCCAAAATTCATCAGTTGCTGCATAAGAGAAATAGTGCAGCTTTTTAAACTATCCATGAATATTATTTCTAATATTTGACATTAATGCCTCATTTACTTTTAAATAATTGTTACTTCCTGCTGTCATGGGGCATTGGATGCCTGTGGATCATAATGCACAATGAAGTGTGGCCTGGTTTTACACTTAGGATTTAACTTTCCTGACACCTCTGCCTTAATGCCTAAATTATCACATGGATGGTACCTCTGGATTTGTTTTCATTATCACTCTGAATTTGTATTAAAAAGTTAATTAAATAACTTTTCTTCTTCCATCATAGTTTGTTTCACATACCACTTTCTCCAATTCTTCTCCCACACTTTGATTTACATGATCATTTCCATTACCAGTCACTGGAGCACGAGGCTTAAACCTGAGGTCTCTGAAACCTGTTTTCCGTGGAATCACTGATTTACCTTGAGTAAGTAATTCAACTTTTGTGCCTTTATTTCCTCCTAAATGAAAAGGGAAGAGCTAATCTGCGTTGCTACTGCAGAGGATTCTTGGGAGGAACAGAGACTGTTAGCTACAGGTTGGGTTTAATACACACTCTGTGAACCATTATGGTGGGGTTCATGGATGAACAGGGCAGCCAGTGTCCCAGCAACCTTGTGGTGCAGCTGAGCACCTCCAAATCTGCGTCTGTCCCAGGACAACCTGCTACATCTGGGTGGCCATATTCAGCTCTGGCTTAAATGTCCTTAGGAGGAACTCTGGGTGCAAAAGCCACCTGGATTTTCTAGAAGCACTCGCTCCACTCAACACAGCACCTCTTCTCTAGATTTCACCTGCACACTTGCCTTAGAAGATACACATGAAATTAAAAAAAGAATAGCTGAGGTTGCAGTAGGGGCAGATTTACAGTTGGAAGACAAGAGAACAGGGTGCATTTGATCTGCCATGGAGTTGTGCTCTGACTTTATGGAAATGAGGGGGCCTGAAGTTGTAGGTGCCCCACCGTGGTTGGCTCTGGGTAGCAGATGGATGGCCTTGCCATCACCCCTGTCTTTGTTCTTGTCTGCCCATGCTCCCTAGCACAAGAAAACCCCCAAATGGGCCTCTAGCCCTTCTGAACCCAACACTACACATAGAGCTTTATATTATTAAGTTTCCATAATTGGATTTAGTTACAATATCCTCCAGCTTGTTCATTGGTGGAAGACCCTAGATGCCAATGCACACGTTGTTTCTCTAAACCCTGGTATCATCGTGCAGTCTGTGACACGTCAGCGACACTCAAAAGTGTGCAGCAAATAGGTTACAGGCACAGGTTTTGATATTGGTGTAAAATCATTCAATCAATGATATACATTGTACCAAAAATTAAAAATGAGGTCTCATTGAATAAAACCATTTGATACATCCATATTATTAAGATTGAAAGCTGAGAAAGGAAGCGCTGTGTGACGAAGTGGGGGACAGAGGAAGGGAAGGGCAGGTGAGAGGAAAGTGATTGAAAGACGTCGCACACGTGTGAGGGTTACAGCTCAGGGTCACCTTCTTTACTTCTCACAGATACAGTCTCTCTCAGACCAGTGCCCTGAACAGAGCAGTGAAGGCAACAGCGGTGGGCACACGCAAGGAAGAGAAGCCCAGGAGCTTCCGTTTTTGTTGTTTCTCTACACAATATAAAGGTGCTCTTAGAATTTGTGCCATTAATAAAGTCTGCTTTATCCTAGGAGTATTTAGTGAAAATACTGAACACCATGACCTTCAAGATCCTTTTGCTAAATAAATGTTACTTTGAAAACCCACGTCCTTAGAGAGCTGTGACCGGTAGGAAGTTGGCCACTTACATAATGATTTGCATGGAGTGGACCCACCGGCAGACATGGTCTGTGTCCCTGTTGGGCTTCGTTTCTGCTGCGGATACATAGTCACTTGTCTTTCATCTGCAGAATTTCTGACAGAAACTCCTTATATAAAACTTGTCCTAAAGAAAGTCTAAAGAAACTCTGAAGAGCTCAATTTCTGCTAGGAAAGACAGAAGAGTTCATTTTACAACTTCTGACTAAGAAGAGACGGGAAGGTAGAAGACCTACAATTTGAGAAAATAATTCACAAAATGTGTAATTTTAAGCAACCCCAACATGTTCAAGGGCTCCAAAAATATCTGAACTGATGATGGAGATATCTGGGAGAACCACAGTGCAGGAAGCCCAAGGATCTGTCTCTCCACCCAGGCAGTCCAAGTAACAGAAATGTTCCCTTGTGCCCAGGTTGGAATTCTGGAAGGGACTGGAGTCCTGGCACTTCCAGGGGAAGCTTGGAAAGCTGACTTGAGTGAATTGGGTGGAAAGCAGCTCCAACAGATGTCAGCTCCCTGTCCCCACCCGGGGCCCCACAGGGGAGTGGTGCATGTGTTCCTGGAGCTGCCTGAACACAGAGTGGGGCAACCAGATGGGCAACAAGAACACAGTCGCCCAAGTCCCAGGGACACTCGCTCTGATTGTTGCTTCTGGTCTCTAAGGTGCAGACCAGGAGGCCTGCAGCCTCAGCTGTGTGACTCCTTCCCCTGCCCTGACCCTCTCCCAGCCACTGAACTGACTTCCCTGGGATTTAGGGACCAGAGCCCTCTGCCTACATTTCTGTGTTTCCACAGAAAATGGGAAAGTGGCTGGGTAAATCCAGGGATAAAGGTGGAGAAAAAACCTGAGAGTTGTTGTAAAGGAAACACAGAGTTCATCTTCAAATCAAGTGACAAACGTTTACATATTCCACGTGGACTGTATTTCTTAAGTCTTAACTCTTGGAGAATGATAAAGAATATCCATAAGCACCTGCAAGGAAATATAGAATATCATACTTGTGCTAAAATCTATGACTACTCAATATATATAAAAATCACAATTTATAATTGTAGAAAATATTTTGAAATACAGTGTAAATGTAATGTAATTAGGTAAAAATGTGTTCAGCTCTTTTCCTAAGTATAAAGTAAATATCTTCAAATATCTTCAAGGCAAAAAAAAAAAAAATCCTGACTATGAGAACCACACCCTTTCAATTTCTTGAGTAGAACCATGAAATGTTAATTTAAAGGATTTTTTTTTTGTTAGAGCTACCTGTGTTAGCTTTCCATTACTGTAACAGAATATTAGATAGAACTAGATTATAAGGAGGAAAGACTTATTTTGGTTCAAACTTTTGGAGGTTCCACTTCATGATCAACTGTCTCTCTGGTGTTAGATTGTCTGGCAAAGTCACACATCACACACAGGGGAGTAAATGGTAACTCAATACCTACCACCTGTGACTAGGAAGCAGCAATGAGAGGAAGAGGAATACATCCAGTCCCACAGATCCCTCAGGGTGCACATGATGACCTACATCCTTCCTGTTCCCTACCATTAAAGGCCCTGCAAACTCTCAATAATGCCATTGTGAGGAGAAATCCTTTAACATACAGGACAATGAGGTGCCTCCAGACCAGAACCGTAGCACCACCACAGAGCAATTAAAAGTTGCTCAAGATTGCAACCTAATTCTAGGTTTTAATCTTAATCTACCTTTGTATCTTAACTTAAATCCGAGATCCCAATTACTGGTTGTGATTGGTGAAGTGATTTTTCATCAGTTCACTTTAGGCAGGACTCACATTTAGATGTGAAATTACTAAACTTCTCAGATTAATATTCAAGTTTTGTTATTTTTACACACCCAAATAAGGCTTCCAAAAATGCAATTAGAATGTCAATAGCCCAGTTCTTTTTGTAAAATTTTAACAAAATCTTGAAGATTTTCTAAAGATTCCATAACTCCGTTCAACTAATCCTTTCAAGAAGTGTACTCAAAGACCCATTTACCCTCCTTAGTATTAAAAAGAGAACAACCTTGTCTTCATCACTCGGTGTGGGTGTATGTCATGAAGTTACTGAGCTCAGAGAGCAACATCCTCCGCACACATCCTGAACGTTCTATCAAGATGCCCTTCAGTGAGTGGTAATGGGGCCCACGGTGCTGAAAGCATTCATAACAATGCCTTCTCACCTCCACCCAAGTGGTCGTGCAGGGTGAGTCCTTCCTCTGTCTAGCAAAACTTTGAAAACAATAACAATGGCAATTTGGAACCCACTTGTGTCATTTGTATTCTTATATATAGCCTGTCATGACAGGTAAAACAGAGAACAAGGCAACATATTTATTGAAAATATTAGGAATTTATTTTATTTTACATCCAAAGTGAACACAAATACTGAGACAAAGATAACAGGCATTGACAACACGCAGTTGGTGGAAAAGGAATCTAGCACAGCTGTTATGGAAACCTGTGAGGAGGCTCTTTAAAAAGTTAAAATAGACTGTCCTATGGTCTTGCAATCTCACGGCTCAGCAAATATCCAAAGGGAATGAAATCAGTATCTTGAAGAGATATCTGCCCTTCCATGTTTATTGAAGTATTACTCACAATAGCAAAGACATGGAATAAACATCACTATTTTTTAATGGAAAAATGAGTAAAGAAATTGTGGCAAGTGTATACAAGAGCATACTCTTCAGTCATAAAAAGCATGTAATTCCTTAAATACAGAGCTTAAGAAATAGTTTAAATGACATATGAAGCAAAACAAATGCTTCTCTTACATTAGCACATGAGGTGCATTGCAGAAATTAGCAACAACTTTAATTGCAGTGGCAAACAAGGTATACGAGAATTTTAGCTAAGGTTTTTATTGTTTGATATTTTATGTACTCTGTTATCTCACAGTTTTCATACAGAGTGGCATACCTTGAAAAAGAACTAAGGTTGCATTTATAAGATTTGATTCAGGAAAAAAAAAAAGAGCAAAGCTTTGGTTTTCTATGCAATATTGCTAGTCAAGAGGAATTATGTTGTTAATTCATCAAGTCATATTGTGAAGGAATTTCCTGGGTCCTTAAAATTATCTAAGTGCTTGTTCTTAGCAGTGGTATTGTGGTAGGAGACTTCAGTGTGAAAATAACAAAACACAAATTAAGATGTTAAAGCAGGTTGATGTATTAATTTTTAGTGAACATGAACATGCCTTTTTAACTTAATACTTATCAATCCTATGCTTACTCAATTTATATGACCCAAATACCTGTTTCCCTCACTAAATATTGTGCTCTGTACAGAAGATGGTGTATGACTATGCAATTGATTTTTTAATATCCATCAAATGCCATTTTAAGCTTTAAAAGGGATTAGCATAAGCAAATTCATAGGCCAGGTTATTATTGCTTCTATTCAAATTGCAAATTATGAGAGAGTGAGGAGGGAGTGCTTTGTGTCTTCATTTTTATTAAAAATATTTGTGTAGAGTTTTAAGCTTATTTGCATTTGCTCATGACCATTCTTTGGTCAGAAAATATTAATTTTCCACATTCTTGTATTTGTTATTCTGTTTCTGGAGCATTTGCCAATGAAGTTTATTTGAATGACACCAAAGATAATTAATCACAATATTTTTTAAAAGTCAAAGTGCTTTATTTTTTAAATTAGATTTGACTAAGGCAACCAGGACACGTAATGAAATCCTGTACTGCATTTCCACTAACAGTGCCTGGAAAAGATACTGACACCCAAGAAGCAGCTCTGAAAATGGTTTGTTCCCAATCTTTTCCTCCCCCACAAGGCACAAATGCAAAATCTGTTGTGGTGTAATTACT
Organism: Ictidomys tridecemlineatus; assembly: GCF_052094955.1. NCBI lineage: Eukaryota > Metazoa > Chordata > Mammalia > Rodentia > Sciuridae > Ictidomys > Ictidomys tridecemlineatus. Next base: position 5,900,478 of record NC_135489.1, read on the forward strand.
ATGGAGTTTTGTAAATTTTACCTACTTCAAGACAATGGATGCTGCTAGTGTTGGGATTCATCTTTGCCTGCAGAATGGCAGTTGACAGGAAAATAACTATCATTACATTGAAAAGCATTCAATCCTAAATAGCATGTGCAACTATCGCGTGATGTTTTGCTTCACTCCAAAATACAGCTCTATCCAACTATATTTTAATGTAGATTTTCAAAAATAAAATATAATGAGAAGTATATACACAGACAGAATGAACTGCAAGCTTTGCCGTGAGGCTTCCTCGGGCTATTTTAAATTGCATAACACCTCATCATCAACGGGCTCAGTCCCAGACAGAAGCAGACACAGGGCACATTCCAGAAGCTGTAATAAATAACAGGTTCAAAATGCTGATATCAAAATTTGTGTCATGCCTAAAAACAGCAAAGAATGGAAATGCAGCACACAAGTCCGCCCTTCCCTGATTCCTTCAGAAGGTTGGAAATTGGATTTGCCTTGTCGTCTTTTGAAACCACATCTTGTGTAAATGGAATATATTCTAATTTTCCGTGGAGTTTAGCACAGTTAGCTGTAACATTAAAAGACAGAGTCTGATCTCCTCCTAATAATGTTGACTTTCCTCAAAACATTCTAATCAAATTTGTAGCTTCTTGTATGACATATGGGGAACAGGACTTGTCACCCATTTTATAATCATTTCATACTTGTTTAATGTGATCCCTTTCCTCCATTATCCTGAATGCATTTGTCTTGGGGAAAAAAAAATGGAAATAAATTCCAGAGATCTCTAGATACCAGTAGCACCATGCAAATGAGAGGAGAACCCTGGTTCTTTGATCCTGCCACCACATGCAAATCTCCCTGAGAGAAAGGCACTTGCTAGGCAATCACCCCCGGGAGTTGATCTAAGCAGGGTAGTCCTCATCCATACTTGCAAAGAAACTCTCCTCAGTCCCTACACCTCCATTTTAGGGAAATGTTAGGCAATAAAATATGTTCATTTTTTAGGGGCTTTGTAAGCTGTGTGACTCAAGGAGGCTGGGTGTACTTTGACACACTCATCTGGGAAATGGCAGGGCCGGGAAGGCATGGAGAACCATGGGGTTGTTGCATCGGGCCTCTCCTTTGGAAAGGTGTTTTCTCCTGAACTCTGCTCACGATCACAAACCACATTAATGAGCGTTGTCTGGGAAGAGCGGCACCAAAAGGTTTCTCAGGACTTTAATAATCTTAGAAATAAGGAATCTTCTCTTTGTGGGCATTATTAAACTTCGAATGCAGCTCATGGGTGTCAGAGCAGAGAGTTCAAATACTCCTCCAGGAGCACGCGGCTGGTGTGTGTGTGTGAGTCCTCCTCTGTCAGAGCCGTGGTGGCACGGGGGCCCCGTCCATGCCTTTGTATCTGAGGTGTAAGTGTTTGATGGCATCTCTTGCTTTCCCCTTTCACAGAGGAGAAAGCGAGGACAGTTAATTGAGGTGAAATGACATCCAGTCATTTGAGTCTCTCAGATGTGGCATCATGCATTATATAGGGCAGAGCAGAAATTGAGCTGAGGCCGAGGTGCTAGAGTTGAATGGCAGGGAAGCGAGGAAATTAAGGAGAAGCAGGAATTCAATACCTGTGAGATATGAATACAGCCAAAATGTATCTTAGTCATAATCTGGAGCCAGAATTCATTCAGCAAGAATCTTGCTGAGAAAATTTTAAAAGAGGATGAGAGGCACATGAACCAAAAATACATTTTCAAAGGAAATTGCTGTAATTAAGATGTGCACAGAAAAGAGGAAAAAATTTAAATGCAGGCAATCCTTTTTACTTGCCTTCTATAAAAAACATATTTTTTATAACTCATGAATATATGGGGTTTCTAGTGTCTCATGACATTTCTTAAAGTAGGCTAAATTCTAATATGAAGTCAAAGGTTTAAATGTTTATAACCGACTTTCGGTTATTCTTTATGGTTGTATTTTATATTTAGGTATTCCTGACTATATGGATTTCCTAATTTCTACAGTAATTCAGTTGGATAACTGTAATTATCTATGTGTCCCTTTCCAATTACTAAAATGAGGGCAGAGTTTTCCCAGCACATTGAAAACATGAAAGGCCCTGCCCTTTGTAGGGCCAGAGACCTGCCAATGGGTTCCACGAGCCAGGAGAATCCAGAAACTGGCCTTGGGAGTGAGCGGATGAGACGCACATCTGGATTCTAGAAGAAAGTGCATTTTGGAGGCAAAGGAAGGATGGAGGGGGCTTATAGCTCCAATCTGACTTTAATGGGGTAAAGTCAAAGGCCTCCAGAAAGATCCATGTCGTAAATCTCTGTAGCTACCAAGTCTCATCATGTCCACTTTGAAAATGTCCCAGAACAAAAGCATTTGTAATCTGTGTGTGTGTATTTCACTATCTTTGCCTTTTCAAGATCCAGAATGAACACTGCTCAGTGAGGACAGTGGAGTGTTTTTCCGGGGTTTAGGAGCACACAGCCACACCAGCATTTGCTAAAAAGCCCCTGAAGGAATTTCCTAGGGTGAGAAACACATGCACAAGCTGCCTTCCTTTGGGGTCAGCATCAAAGAGAACCACTGGTTTTGATCACAGGAGAATAAGAGTAGGATATTAGTGTTCAGCTCTCACCCCTGTATTTCTGCAAGGGAATTTGTCACAGTTTGACAAGAGAAAATGGAAAAGAATCAAACCATTCCAATTTTTTATAAGGCATTGAGAGCACAAAGAAATCCAGAATTTTTGCTTATGCCAACGAAAGTACAGCAGGAGGAGGTGAAAGGTGTTTGTGTCCACCTGAGGATTCTTTTGAGATGTGTTGGAAGATGGCGTGAGCTGGCAGGACTTTCTGCTTCAATTAAGCATCAAGTCTGAGCTAAGGTGACTTTTTCCCAGCAAGTAGACCATGTACCTCGATGCAAAGCAGGAGAGTCATCATACAACAAACAGTTCTTCGTTGGGTTGGGAATAAGAGAGAGAGAGAGAGCAAGAGAAAGAGAGAAAGGGGCGGCATGTTATGTCACTGGCTGGGAGTATCATCTTCACACGTGTATAGTTGGAGGCAGTAGAGGCAGTCCTAGAATATGTATGGAATTACCAATGGCAATATAGGTTGGGAATATAGCTCAGTGGTTCAGCACTTACTTAGCATGACAAGGCCCTTAATTCAATCCCCAGGATCAAAAATAAAAAAGAAAAAAAAAGAAAAAGGAAAAGCTGATTTATTGAATTTATTGGGGGGATACTTTGGCAAAAATGCGGGATCTGGTGAGGAATTTCTAGAACTATGCCACCAAAGATCAAAGACAAAATAATTTGATTTGTTCCTACTGTTGTGAGAGATTTTTGCCTCCTACGTGGTATATATCTAAGACTATTAACTAGGTTTGAACCAACTCAGTTGATATAAAAGGCTAATTGTTGAATAGCATCAGATCTTACATATTTTTACTTAGAACTTCCATTAGAAAATTTATCAAAATCGGGACGCAGACCCCAAATACACAGTACTAGACACACAGTAGACGGAACCAGTTTCTAGAAATGGAAGGCACTGTGGGGTCTTCACTGGGAGGAATCTTTTAAATCAAGACTGAAACGTGGAGTCCTGATCAGGTCATGAAAAAAGATCTGTTCTGCTTATTATCAAATTTTGTCTTAGGCTTTTTGATTCTCTTCTGGGTTTAACCAGGGTTACCTTCCCCACAGGGTAGGAGGCAGGAAAATTCAAAGTGACCGAGTGTTCCAAGGGGAAATGTCCTTCTGCATGCTAGAAGCAGGTCCACACATCCCAGACCTCTCGGGAGTGAAACACATGGTGATGTCTTAGTCACCATTTCTGGGTGTTAATGAAAATGTAATTTATAAAATACAAAGGGTAGAACGTCAATGATCACTTGCCCTTGCACAGAAAGGTATTTAATTTTATATTTGTTTCTCTCCAATTTACATAGAAATGTTTATAATTTTATTATTGAATATATACAGAAAATCTCAAGTTATTTTTAAATTAAGGGAGTACACATTTATTCCTAGGCCAGTCAGAGTTAGGGAAAAAAAATAAAAATAAAAGACTGGAGCCACCTCCCCCTCCACTGGGCCTGCTGGCTTCCGGGGAGCTCCGAGGTTGACCACTGCTGGCTTCTGTTGCCATGGATTGCTCTTACCTCTGTGAGATGCTCATGGAGGACTCCACCACGGTGTGTACTCTAGTGTTCAGCTTCTGACCTTCAAAGTTCAGCTAGTGGTTTTCTTCCATGCTTTTTCATACTGGAAAGTGAACTATCTATTGTTGATAAAACAAATTATCCCCAGACGTGGTTGCTTAAATCAAGAATACTCAGGTGTCTTCTTCCTGGGCTGGGTCAGCATATCATCTCCTCTGCTTTTCCCATGGACAGTCAGTTTGGCTCAAAAGTCTCGTGGCTTCGGTCATCTAGGAAAAAAGTAACTTAAAATGGATTACAGCTTCCAATGTAAAATTGACCACAAAATCTTAAAAACAAGAAGAATTTTTGGTTTTTTTTTTTTTTGACAACAGAGCTAGACAAAGAAGTATTAGACCTGACATCAAAAGCAATGCCCCCAAATTTTTAAAAAATAGATAAATTGAACCTTATTAAATTAAAAAGAAAACATGGCCCTGTGAAAACAATTAAAAAGCTACAAATTAGGAGAAAATATTTGTAAATCACACATTAGAGAAAATTGTAATATTAATATATTTTTAAAAAATACTCATGAAATACAGACGTGGAAAACCCCAAAATTCAATTACAAACTGAGCAAAGGACATGAAGAGCTATTTCACTTAAAAGAACATGGATTGAAATGAGGTCCATGAAGGTGTGGTCACCGTTTTCTGTCCACAGAAAGAGTGCAGAATAAAATCATGATGAGGTACACACCCAATGACAAACGGAAACTGAACAGAGTACACAGCATGCTGGAGACCTGTGGAGAAGCTAAACGTTTTTACTGGGACTGTAAAAATATTCACTAACTCTGGACAGATGTGAAAATTCCTTACAGAATTAAACATCCACCTAAAGCATGATCAAAGCAACCTTATTGTTCATATGTTTTCCAAGAAAGGGATATATTTTACATCATGGCCTCTACCTAAACATTTGTAGAAGTTTCATTTTTTACAAACTGTAAAGAACCAAGATATCCTTCAAGGGATTAATCAAACAGTACAGAACCATATCATCCCATAGCAGTCTGCAAAAGATGACCCGATTTCCGATAAGCAAAAAGCCTTGCATGGATCTCAGGAATATTATAATTAAATGGGAAAAAAAGGCAAGTTCAAATATTTATCCTATAGAATTTCCCCCATAAAACTTTCTTGAAATAACTACATGTGAGACATGCAGCTCATTTTACTGGTCGCCAAGAATAGAGGAGGCAAACGAATGTCTATGATGATAAAATTAGAAACTGAACGTGCACTTAGTAGAGTCTGACTAAAATTGGTAAATCTTTCCAATGCTATTTTTCAAGTTGTGAAACTGTAGTATTTTTTTTTCAAGAGATTTCAGTGGGGTGACATCTGGGATATCCTCATATTATTCATTGCAACTGCAGGTGAATCTACAGTTGTCCCCAGATTAAGATTCTATAAAACAGAGAATACTGAGTAGGCCACATCAAGGGAGTGCAATTGAGTCTCAAAGCAGAAGAAACAGCACTATCTAAAAATGGTCTATGAATAAAACAAGCAAAATCATCAAACCAGTTGGTAGGAATTATCTAGTTTCTAAGGTGAATGGGAGGATGGTTCTGATGGAATTTAACATCCTACATCAATTAAGGCCTAAATTTGAAGACAAAAATATAACTGAATCCAGAGAAAAATGTACATCACCTTTATGATGTGTTCCCACATTTATTTTTCTACAAGAAACCTTGAATGTCCTTGAGATAGTCATATTCCTTTTCCTAAATTATGGAAAACAAGTTAGATATTGAAAGAAATAATTTAATAGTTTAAAGTCATTTTAGAATACTGAATCTAAAATGATTTTAGAATATTAAAATTTATCAACAACCTAATTTATACACTTTTTGGTTTTGTATATTGACTTTTAAAAATTTATTATATGAGAAAGAAATATTACTTTCTCATAGTTGTGATTGAAAAACTGTTCTGTGAAGACTGAACACCATAGACAGCACCTATCATTCTTAGAATAGTTGCCCTTAATAGACGGACTGTAATTTAACATTGTGTCAATGATGTTTGTATTGTCACAAAAGTGCGAATGAAAATTGGTGTTGGTAATCCTTCTGTTTTCACAAGTGTATTATAATCACCCTGTGCGTAACTCTAATTCTGTTAAGGCGGCACATTTGGATGCTTAGATAATCGGATTAGCTAAAGCAATCCCTGTACATTTCACAATACCCAAGCCTCTTTTCAAAATGTGAGCTCTCACTCTAACACTCTTCAATGCCCACTTGGCATTTGTTGGAATGTTCTATTATTGTCTATCTTTGAGTCTGTTATAACAACTGCAGTGTAATTCATTGCATTTCCAACAAAAGTTTGTTCAATATATAGTCTGATAATTCTATACTGTTTACCACAAAAAGCTTCTGATAGTCTTTATATTGCCATGTTGATGTACTAGTGCAGAACATACAGTTGGTATTATAGAACCATGGGAAGTTATCAGAACCCATCTGATTTAGAGAATCTGATTGTTCATTTAAAGATCAATTGCTTATATGGCTGCAAGCAACTGAGAACATAGGCACTTAATTTATAAAAAAAATAGAGGAACCACAAATCCATAGTAGATATGACAGACACACCATCGAAAAAAGTTGTATAATTTAAAAAGAGGATGTTACTATAGGATGCTTAAATTATTTGTCTTTCACTCTCCTCTATATTATTTCTTATCCTGAGCATTGTGTGTAAATATGCATGAAAATATACATAGAGGAGATGAATGATTAAGGATTTCCTAGGCATAAAATGTAATTCTATAATTCCAAATTATGTCAATACTTCCAAAATATTTTGAATTATTTATGATCTTGCAGAAATCAAAGAAGATATGAGATTCTACAACAATTTCCGTGTTCAAGGAGAGAGTAAATTATTTTCTAATACATACAAGTAGAAATAAGGAAATGGCAACTTGTTGCTTGAGACAGTCCCAACGTCAGTCACAACGTCACCCCAAGGCAAACCCAGCCCAAAAGTTCAGTAAAATGTTGCCTATTAAGCATGATCCACATATTTTTTTCCCCAGGATCATCATGTGAAATGATTTGAACCATCAGAATAGTAAATATGAGTAAATATTATAAAAGTTGAAAAAATATTTTAGTAAAATCATAATTTTTAAATATTTGGAAAACATATAATATTCAGTTAATGACTACAGATTAGTTGGTTTATTTCTTTCTTATAATAAGTATGCTATAAAATATCCAGATTTAATTAATAATGTTACGTAACAACATTCATGGTCATATTATCTATCTTGAAAGTATGAAAAAACACATATAAAAAATGTATATAAGATTGAGTCTTTTCTACAAAAATCATGTTTACCTTATAAACCTAACAGAGCCAGTTAGCCCATCAATACCAATGTATATTTAATGTAAATGAATATGTGGTAAAATAGTAAAATTTTAAGTTATGGTATAGACTATAAATACTACATGCCTGAGGACAACAATATTACAAATCTCATCCTTTGAGTATCTTTGTTATTAGTTTGTACAGTGAAGCTACTTTCTGAAAAATTGTCATCATAAAAATGCAGTAAATTTGTTGGCTGCTTGTATTACTAGTGTTAGCACTTTCACACAAGAAATGAATATATTTTGTTCTTCATGAAAAAATACTTCATTTAAAAATTATTTTGCAGGAAGATTTCCATCACAATTTGCAGCTACATTTTCATCTCAATTCTATATACAAATTAATAGGACAATAACGATTCTCATAGAAAGGTATGACAGTTATGGTTTGGACATAGCATTTCCCCCCCAAATCATGAATATACTTATGTTCAGATGTAAAAGAGTTGGATTGGAGAGCTGGAAGCAGATGAGTCCATTCTAGTCTGGAGCCACCTGTAGGCAGGTGGGTGTGGCTGTGGGTGCTGGGGTGTGCCCTGGGAGGGTTCATCTTCCCTGTGTGCCTGGTGCCTCACCCCCATGCCCTGTCCCTCTCTTGCCTTCTTGACCTTGCAGCTTTCTTCCACTGGGCCCTTCCCCCTGATGTGCGGCCTCACCTCAGCCCAGAGCAATGGAGTTGCCTGTCTCTGGACTGAGACCTCTGGAATCCTGAGTCCCACATGAAGTTTACCTCCTCTGCGCTGTTCTTGATCAGGTATTTCAGTTACAGAGAGGCAGAAGCTGACTACACTGTGAAGATGGTAAAGATGCGATTTTCCCTTGTAATTGCTTAAAACACAGCCACAGTCTTGCCTGTAACATGGAATTACACTCTCCAGTCCCAACGTCACCCCAAGGCAAACCCAGACCTAATCAGATGGACGCTTTCCAGTTGTGCAGTCCAATCAGTTCCCTCACCTTTTACTAGGAAGCTGGGTTTATTCAACATAGAGGGAGATAAACCATTTGAGGGAAGGCCTAGAAAATCCAAATATTTAATCTGTCCCCCCATTTCCTTGATAATATTGCAATAAACGTATTTATATCATTATATCAGAGCTGATTCTTTTTGGAAAAACAATTAATATACTCTATTAACTTAACTAAAGTTGAAAGTGTATTTATGTAATTTGGGATATGCATGCCACCACACTCTAGTTTTTAATCCAAGAGTTGGTTGATGAGATATTTTAGGCCATCTCTGCCTCCTGTGACACTGTATATCATACTCACTGAGCACATGCGAGCAAATTATGAGAACAACAAGAAGTGGATGATGCAGATGCTTGGCTCTGGGAGTAAGCACAGCTGCCTTCAGCCATTGTGGAAAATCTGGATAGAGGCTCAGGGCTGCAGCCACAGGACATTTGATAAGGTAACCGAGTTCCCACCTGCTGAATGTGGATGGGCACACATGTGTATTTTACTTGAAATATTTCAGGACAAGGAGAAGGAACAGATGTGTAGTACTCTGGCTTTAGGCAACAGAATAATAATCACCAAGGGACTAACTATCCAATCCAAAATAGGCCACCTGAGAGGCCATCTGAGACTCCACTTGCAAAGTAGGAGGTGAATGTCACACACGACATTAGACACTGTCGGTGAGAATGGTGACAGAAAACTAGAAGTGATCTTAACTGGGTCAAAACAACAGAGTCTCAGTCTTATTGATATTAACAATGTAAGGGTGATGGTTTAACACCACGTGGTCTTATTTTTGTTTGTTTATTTTTTCTTTGCAGTACTGGAGATTGACCCAGGGGCTTTGTGCATGCTAGGCAAGTGCTCTGCCACTGAGTCCCACCCCTGACTGGTGCTCTCTTTTTCATAAATACTTAGAGAGTCTCTACTGTGGGACATTTTTATTTATAATCTCTCAAATGAAATTGTGAAGAAAATACAAATCATAGACATGACGCTCTAAAGTTTTAGGGAGAGACATGGTCACACAGGTCTCCAATCTCAGACTTTCAGGAGGCTGAGGCAGGAGGGTCACAAATTCAAGGACAGCCTGGGCTAATTAGAGAGACCTGTCTCAAAAAAAAAAAAAATAGAGGGCTGGGGATGGGACTTGGTGACTGAGCATCCTTAGGATCAATCTCCCATACCAAAAAAGTAAAACAAATCAGGAGTCCAAAAAGAAGAGGCTCTGGGAGCAAATGATACATAGTGTGAACAATGAAGGTCATATCCAGGGAGACACACTTGAAAAATGTCTGAAGGAGGGGCCGGGAACATGGCGACAGAGGAAAGAGCAAGCCCAGAGTCCCACAGTGGGTGAGAGGACCCTGCAACCAAGCGCCCGGGGCTGAAAGTGGGGCAGACAGAGCGAGAGAGGAGAGAGGCGAGGGAATGCAGAGGGATGCCTGGGCTCTGGGATTCTTGGGCTCTTACTCTGAGATGAGCCTCCATCAGATCACTGAGTAGAGGCTCATCCGTGTTGTCATCTGTCACATGGTCACTCTGATGCCTCCCTCAAGGCCAAGGGCAGAAGAAAGGTGATGAGAGAGGAAGCTCTTAAATGATCCAGGCAGGTGGTAACTGGGATCTGTCCATAGTCAGTGACTTTGGATAAGTGGTCGTAGACTCAAATTCCGTGCTTACTTTGCACTAGGTTCAGAAGGACGTATTGCTGCCTGCTGCGGGACATAAAGGAAGCAGTGCTCCTGAGCTGTTGGAAGACTCCCTGTGTGTGCACTTGCTGGACAACCGTGGAAACCAGGAAGATGTTTTCTGAAGTAAGAAAACTATCTGGAGGCACGCTTGGAGGTTGGTGGGAGAAGTATTCAGGCCACTGTGCTGGACACGTTCAATATGAGAGATGCTCATCCAACAGGAGGCCAAGCAGTTGGATGCTAGAGTCTGCAGATCACAGAAGGTTCTAGACTTAAGGCACAGATGCACATGTGAGCCTACTGGGAACAAAGAGGGAGTTCATGTCGACAGAACAAAAACGGCCTTAGATTCCTGGGTTAGTCAGTGGGTTTCCATGTGCTGTGAACAGCAGGGGCCACCTCACACTTCCCGAGTTTCGCCAGCCAGTGCTATTTTGGACCATGTCTGAAAGAAGAGCAAGATCAACCTTCCCTGCCAAGTTCTTAGGCCTCTCAGCTCTCCATTGGCCTTGTGCCTGCAGAGACACTCAGACCTGCTCCTGTTCTGAGAATCCTGTTACTTTACCGGTGCAGTTAAGTGATGGTTAAAAAGCTTCATAGTGACAGTTAAGAAATAAATTACCAAATTTCTTGAGAGCTGGAATTGTTTATACCAATGATATGCTTCAATGGAAAAAGAATTGTGAATTCTAAAATAAGACATAAAAAGAGAGATGTGAAATAGCACCTATCTGTTTGAATAAATGCATATGCCACAGTAAAATACTCTTATTAAGGAAAACAATTAAGAATACAAATATTTTACTCCTAAAATTATTGAATTATGTGAAATAACCTTTTAGATCATGTTGATATAAATTTATCTAAATAACGGTTGCTGATCTTAAACATTTATAGTTTCTTCATGTTTTACTTTTATTCTTTTCTGTTAAAAAAACCCTCAAAATTAACAAAGCTCAGGTTTACAATAAAAGTATTTGTTGTATATTACTTATAAGAATTTGGCAATACCTGGTAGAAATACATTGAGCACACCTACTTTCCTGACAGTCTTTGTTCAGAACTGGAGATGGAACTCATAAGCCATGTTTTCTGCTGAGGAGTCTTACATCCAAGGAAATATGTGACCTAATACAATATTCAAGAGGAGAATTATAACAGCTGCCTACTGAGCAGTCAGAGGCAGCCGAGGTGAGGGGCTGGGAGTGGATGGTGGTTGCCCAGCTCCACCCACCTGCCTGGGCTCACTCAGCACATCCCTCCCTCCCTCCCTCCCTCCCCATCAGCCTGAGTCCTGCTCTCAGCCTCCTCCAGGGCCTCCTCCCTCTTCAATACCCTTCCTCTGGCACTTCCTCATTCTTCTATCTTTACCCTCAGATCTCAGCCCCGAATAAACACTGCTGTATTATATCAATGAAGCTCATTCACCATCACCTTGTCCTCAGACAATGACCTGCTCATTCTGTGCTTCATTTAAAAATAAGTTTGCAATCACCAAACTTAATATGAAGGTAGACAGATAAACTGCACTCTGTTTGAATTTTGAGAAAAAAAAATGTATCTATGGGGTGTAAAAGACATTTTTTTAAAAATTTTAAGCTCAATTGTTTTACTCATAAAACATGGTGTGCTAAATGGACTCATTTATCTTGTCATTCAAAATTGAAAGATTAAGCATGTTCCACATACAAAAATAACAATAAGGAAGACTGATAAACGAAGAGACACTTATAAAAATGGTTTTATCTGATTTTAGTTCAAAATTAAACATCAAAAGTTTAGATTCCAAGCACTTGATGTAGAAATTTCTCTTAAGTCATTTCTCCAAATTACAAGTTACATATTCTCCGCATGTGAATCTAAAGTCATGGAATAGAGTTATGCCTTATCTGCTTTTGTCCTTGGAAACAGTAGGATCTTGACCTCAGTGCAGGAAGGAGTGAGGTCCGCTCAACCCACTGTCTGATCAGCAGTCCTTCTGGGGGGGCTGAATAAAGACTTGATTACAAAGTGAAGAGAGTGGGTTCCAGCCACATCTCAGTTGTCAGGTCTCTCTCCAATCATATGAAACCCAAGTCAGGGGCTGCTGGCCTTCTCTCCCCGTACTTATGCCCAATGGGATCCTCTTGACTTGACTTTCTGGGTGTCCTTGTCCTCTGTGCTCTACTCTGTACAGTCTTTGCCTGTACCTGGGTCTGGACTGTCTACATATCCAGCAGTCCCCCACCCTAAATGTGGCTCCTCTCCTCTCCAACCCCACAGAGCAGACCTGCAGCAGGGTCCACAGTGTCACGAAGACACAAGCTGGAGCAGTTTGTGCCTTGGGTGGATTCTGGTTTTGCTTCGTGTAACCAGGAGGAGACTTGTGGCTTTGGAGGCAAGGTGGTAAGGAGTCCTGATCTCCCATCCTGACTCCTTGGGACACCAGCTCTGGAAGAAGCCAAACTCCCCAATCAAAGGACTGACAACCTGGGGACCCTGCTGTGAGAAAGGCCACAGTGCCAAGTGATTCAGGGCACCTTCCTCACTTCCAGATGTCCTGAGGGAATGCCTCCCTGGAGGCCGGGGGGGTGCAGCCTTCCCAGAAGGCCAGCCTCAGCAGCTGTCTGAGGGTAACTTCATGGGAGACGTGGAGTCAGACCTGCCCAGCCAGCCTGTGGGACTCATCAGGCTGTATCGATAAACAGCAAGTGCTTGGGTAACCAGCTTCTACAGTGACTTGTTCACAGAAATGGATGATTGACATAATTATCAGGCTTAGTCAGAAGATGAGAGTTATTCTCTTCCTATCAATGATTTTCTAGAGTTTTCCTTTCCCTAGCCTCACATATGCCTGCCCTACTCTTCCACGTATCTAATGAGCTCTGTCTTCTCTCGCTGCATGTGCCTTCCTGGCCTGTCTGTCCTCTTTTTGGAGCTCTGCAGCCTCTAACTAGAAGCTGCTCAGCCCCCACCTCCTCCCCACTGCCATGTACAAGGTTCCCGGCTCCAGGAGCTCCTGTTATGCACCTGTCTCTGCAGTTGTCCTATTATAATGAGATTCATGCTTTTATATCTCCACAAGGGCAACGTGCATGTGTTTGTGTTTGTTTGCGTATTCACATATACATTTGTGAGTGTGTACGTACATATACATGTATAATTGCCAGCTCATGTGATATGAAAATGCATTTCCATTTAAAACAATGTAGTTCAAGTCAGTATTAACTTAGTTTCATTATAAAGAAATTCACTCTGATATACATCCTGGCTCCTCTCTTTAGTATCATTATTGTTATATAAATTCACAGACCTCTATGGGTAAAAAAACCACATATATTTATGAATAAACAAAAATATCAGAGAAAAAGCACCTGCATCGTATCTTTTATCACACTGTGTGCTTCCTTATGCAGGAGATCTTTCCTCCCCAGTGCACTTGACACATAGCCTGTGGCCACATGGTTCCTTGTGAGGTCTGCTGGCCTCACCAGAAGAAAGAGTGGCTGAGATGTGCAGCACCATTCATCTACACTTGAAAGTAATGTTTGTCTAAATTGTATGTATTTTATTTATTTATTTATTTTTACTAAAATTCTCACTTGAAGTTAAAAAACAAAAATGTACATACCTTTTGTATCACAAGTTCACTTTGGGTTTGAAATATAAAAGGAAAAGCCACCTGAGCTCTACTCCTGTTTGGATAATTTTGTAAAGTGCTCTCCTGAGAATGAATGTGGAGAACTGGACCTGGTAATCCCTTAAGCAATTATTCAGAGATGAATTAGTTCATTCATGTACTCACTCAATTCATTGAGTTAGGCCTTTCACTGAGTTCATCTGTGATTAAGTTTTTCTCAGATACAATTCTTGATGCATGAGTGTTACCATAAGAATTATAAAAAGAACCAGACAGAGATCCTTGAGATGAAAAGTACACAGAACAATATAAAAACTCCTTTAGAAAGTCTCAGTAAAGGAAAAGAACAGGCACTATTTACAATAGTACTATAAAGATTGTTCAGTGAATAGAAGAAACAGCAAAAAATACAATAATAAATTGAGATGACAGACAAAAAAGTATTTCCTTACTATGTTCTAAAATTTTTGTTTCATTTTTCACACTCAGATTTATGCTTCACATAAAATAAATTTGAAACCTTTGAAGTTGAGTCTAGATTTATTTATTTATCAAAATGTATATGCATTTGAACTGGCAACGTTTATATTGTTTGTTGTTTTATGGATGAATTTTGTTTGGTATCAAATTCACACATACAAAGAAATGAATAAAATGCACACCAAAACTCACATATGCTTCCCTAACTTCAAGAGCTACTAATTTGTGCTCAATCCAATTTTTAATACAGCCTTATGGAAATATTTCACCCTATCACAATTATTTCAATGTAAATCCTGAACACGAAGTCTACCTTCTTAAAAAAAAATTTAAGTTCACAAATCAGTTATTATTAACTGATACAATATTTACAGAGGATCACCAGGAACTTCATACTCATAGATGGATGACCCCTGAGCCCTGGAGACCTCCAAGCTAACCTTTTTCTATGGGCTACACCTGTAACCCCATATACCTGGAATCATGAAGACTAGCCTAATGGACTTTGTCACAATGTCTCCAGTGTTTCTCCATGCCCTCTTACTCTGCATGGTGACTTCCTTCAAGGATGAATGTTCTATTGAGGAATACATTACGTCTTTCTATATTTCTTCAGCCACACTTTATGTCTGTTGATTCAGGCTCAAACTGAGTCAATAAATTATCATCCTGAGTACTGGTTTTAGCTAGGTCCCAGTCATTTTTATTCAGAAGATGCATAAATCCAACCACTGTTGCTGAATGAACAGCTTTCTCAGGGCCCAGCAGCTTCAGAGAGGCAGCTGCATGAGGAGGTGAAGGGAGAACAAACTCGGTATTAAAGACACATCATGTAGCTGCAATGGCTGTTGCTCCCACACCCTGCAAACTGCTCAGCTTTCCCTTACTCTACTCAAAAACAACCAATTCCCAGGAGATATGAAAAGAAAATGTTTACATATTCCCACAAAGGACTGCCGCAGCCCAGCTGGCTGGACAAAATAACGGGGGGGGGGTGACGAACAACTTGTATACATTGATACAGCAGGAGTTGGGAGCCGTTTATTGTAGGACAACAGAGGTATTTATACATTCCACACAACTTATCTTAATTAACATAAACTAGATACAGCAATCAACCAATAAGAAATCTCCACACTTAATGGCTCTCTGGCGTTACTTCACAAACCACTCCCTCTGCAAAATGCCAGGCGCCATCCTGACTTGTTTACAGACCCTAACAAAGGATCTTGATTTGAATCCTTCCAACTTGTCTATGAATGTAGACAAATCTTTAATAGATTCAAAGATGTGTATATTTGTGCAAAAATGAGACAATCTTGTGAACCTCAGACATTGTAATTAGCAATGATGATGTTTTAAAATGCCTCATGAAAGGTGAACACAAAGTAAATCCTAATAGCTACCACTAATATTTCTCCTAACATTACCAGTGATTTGTATTATTTGGAAAGTTTAAAGAACTTTTTTTTCATCTTATAATATGAATTAGATTTTATAACCATAGACTTGTTTTTTCATAAAGTAGAAAGTCCTTGAAAAGCCAGCACAACATAGTAAAAGCATAGTTTTCTCCTAGCTTCGCTACTAATTTCTGAGTAAACTCAAATCTTTCTTTCAGATCTCCTGTTTCCTCATCTGTGAAAGGAAGTATTTGGGTTGCCAGCTGTGCCCTGCTGTTAAGATTCAAGTGTGAATGGCTGTGTTTTATTATCATTTGGTGACATAGAAGTACCGGCCACAGAAGAGGAGCACTGGAGACATTTCAGAAACAGTGACTCGAGAATTTCTGCATCGTGGATTCTGGATTCAAGTGTGGACATAAATGCAACTGTGAGTTCAAGTCTGATTCCGAATTTCCCTGACTCATGAAGGTTGGTTTTGCAGGAGGCCTCATTTTCAGAAGTATCAGGTACCTGTGCTGAACTTGAGGATGCTAGCGTGCTTGGGCCACTCAGTCTGTGCTGAGATGTTAGTCTACAGCTGGAAGGTGAGTTTGGGGCCTTCCATAAACTTGAATTACTTTCTTTCCGAAGGCCTAATCGGAGCTTTGTTGCGGCTGCTGTTCCTGTTTGTTGTCTCACTGAGCAGTTAATTATAAATGATGTTAAAACATTCAGGCATTCTGATTGCTAATTTGGCTAAATATTACCTGTCTTATAAATCTAAGTAATAGGTGTCATGTGGACTCAAATGGGTCCTTAAACAGATGGTTACACTACGACATACATAGATGTGTTACGGAAGTGCAGGATGGAAAATGAGCTTTGCACTAAAATGCTTTCCTTTCTCATTAGCAGTAGCAAATAAATTAAATGGATGTTTCCTTAGATTTGCTCTTAAACTAGGCCATCAATTTCATTGATCTAAACTAACATCAGTCACTTATTGTAAAAACTGCAAAAACTGAAGTTAAAAATATCTTACCATAGGAATCTGATAATTAAAGTATAAAAATAACCACCTTTGATTAAAGTAGCATAAAGATCCCAAACTACATATCGACAAGATCATTTCCCAATTATATTGTAGTGAAATTGCGATTAGCTTCAGGGAGTGTTCTGAATGTGGATAAATATTTCTCCAGACCTTGGCTACCACCGGCTGTCGGAAGACAGTGAATGGAAGACATGAGAAGAACCCTACAATGTCTCTATCTTTGTTCCCAGCTGGTGGCTTGTGGTTGTCCTTGGTTTCCAATTCCAGCCAGGAAGATGAGAGTATGCCTGCCTGCTGACATCTGGACTTTCTTCTTCTGTGGTTTTGCCTTCTCCATTGCCATGTCTCAGTTATTTTATCCTAAGAAGATTGTCATGGAGATATCTGTGCACTACATTTTCTGGAATGGAGCTTGGATATGAATATATGGGAGCATTTGGCATTGAGGATCTGAGAGTAAGTCCACAGATACGCAGGGCAGGAAGAACAAGAGTCCCGTGAAGCCACATGTGGACACACACTGTCTGCTGGACACCCTTCCGCACAGGATGACTGATTTCCCTCAAGGGATATTCCAGCAAGGCATTCTGCTTCTTGAAGTTGAGATTCTTCTCGTTGATGCAGTGTGTTTATATTTTTACACTAGGAAACACTGCCTTCCTCCTGTGAGCTGTTGCTTTCTTGGGAACACACAATGAATATTTTATCCTTCCTGTGCTAAAAGTGAAATTTAGCAGTATTTCCCACCACAAATGTGTTGGAGGCAGTGGGTTGCTAATTAGCTCCAGGCAATCCCTCCACTTCCTGTGAGTACACTAAAGCCTCACAGCGTACCGCATAAATATACACAATTACAGTTCATCAATTCCAAATAAAAATGCAATTTTAGAAAACATTGGTGATCTCTCTCAGAGATGACTCTGTCTCTAGGTCAGAGTAACTTTACCAAACCAGAGACCAGGTAAGCTGTATTCCTTTTGGAGCCAGAACTTACTTGGAAAACTTCTGCTGGATGGCAAAGCATTTCAAACCGTTTTCTTTTGTTGTTGTTGCTTTTCACTTTTAATGTGACTGCTGCAGAGCAATCAAAGGAATTTTCTGGTTTATCTTCTTCCTTGGAACAGCGCTCAGGTGCCAAGGGTCATTTGCTGGTCAAAGGAAAAGCTGCTTTAGTTACAGCCTTCAGAAGCTGCCAACTGTCCCTGAAAGCTTTTCCAGGAGAGTGTAAATGGCCTCAGAGCCTGCAATTTGCCAGCGACTCCACTTACAGAGGAGAAAAATGCCCTTCGGATGCATGTGTGTTCAGGTGTATTTGGTGAGAAATATCTCAGACTTCCAACTACTTCCATTCTTGTTGTAATATCAGATTCCCGTTTCTTAAACCAATAAGGTATTTCAATATTTATAACAAACTCTTCATTCCCTGTGTTCAGAAATCTGCTCTCTTGCTAATGTGTGTCCTAAGTTTGTATCCTTAACATTTAGGTGTTCTGCTATTTAAGTAAAATGTAAAACTCAATGCTATAGAAATCCAAAGCAGTGAAAAATACAGTTCCCCAGAGCATCCTCTTCATTAAAGACTGGAAAGCAATGTGAACCCTGAGGTTGAATATGACATGTCATGAATTCAGAAAAAAACACAAGTTTAATTCATTTTATTGACGATCTTTAAGAAGAGTCTTTGAGATTATTTCTCTGTTCAAGATTAGTAGATTAGACTCACTTTGTTACACCTCAGTTTTTCACTTGTGGAACCCATTTCTCTCTCTTTCCATAATCGAAGAGATAAAAGCATACTCCCGTCTCCAGCTCATTCCTCAAAGACACAGTGACCATGAGAAAAGCCTGAGGAGTGCGCAGGACTGAGTCTGTGAGTGTCTGGAAGAACGTGGGAAGTACCAGGACCCCCCTAGCACACCTCAGAAAGTCCTTCTCAGTGGGCTCAAGTTCGTGGATGACAGATAAATATATGTTAAAACCTGAAAACTCTTATTTCATTTCTCTTTCAGTTACTTCTCTAAGGTGACTTTCCACTTTTAATCACTCTACCTTTCAACTGTGGAAATTTACTTTGAGAGTTTATATCTGTCATCCATTTTTATTGACTCATTGCTTTGGTTTACTTTCAATTCCTGCTTTTTTTTTTCTTTAAGATTTAAATGTATCAATCATACTCTGATATCTGATCCTTGCGAATTTGTTTATTCATGCTGGCAACAATTCAGTATCGTAGCTATGAAACATATTAAAAATATTTATCATAATTTTAATGAGATGAAATTTAAATTGTAGTCCTAGAATTATTAAGAGATGGTTCTTTGAGAAAGACAACAAAATATTCATGTGGATGATATAAAGCTCATGTCAAAGTGCTTTCTCGTATCTCCCTATCATTTTAGCTCTTGTGGAAAGAAAAATTGGTGATTGCTAGATAGCAATGATCCTTAACAAAAGCAAGACAAAATAGGGAATTCTCAGCTAAAATTAAAGTAGTAGAATTTACACGATCTATTTAGGTGCTAATTATAATAAACCATGAATTCATAAATGTATGGGTCACAGATGCTTGGAGGAAGGGGTCACTTTTTCCACAAAGTTCCTCTCTGATTTAAGTATAAAAAGTAAGCTAAATGGCTTCCCATTAACCGACATGTTGCACACACTGTTAACTCTCCCATTACTCCAACACCTAAACAGATCACTTGTGGGGGTAGGTCTTGCCTGGGGATCACTATCAAGCTGAGTCTGGTGACCCTGAGGCTCCTCTGGAAAGGGCTGAAGGGTCTGTGTCAGGTTTCTGTTGCACCCTCTGCTAATCGCTGGTAAAGTTCAATTTGGATTTACTTTAGCAAGTGAACCCTTTATGACAAAGCATTTCTTGACCCTCTGTAAAAGAAATAATGGCCATCATTATTACATAGCTGCTGTTTTATATATATATTTCTGGCATATCATCTTCTTAATAAAAGTGGCAGAAGCCGTCCTTGGAGTCTCAGAATGCTGGGGATGTAGCTCGAGGTACAGTGCTTGCAGAGCATGCATGTGGCCCTGGGTGCCATCCCAGAACTGCAAAAAGAAAATCAGAAAAAAAAGTTGGCTCCGATCTACATATTGTGGGGTCGGGCTCCAAATTCCTTAATAGGACTCCCATAGCCCAAGAGTTAATAACAAGAATAAACAAATGGGACTTACTTAAACTAAAAAAGATTTTCTCAGCAAGAGAAACAATAAAAGAGGTAAATAGAGAGCCTACATCCTGGGAACAAATTTTTACCCCTCACACCTCAGATAGAGCCCTAATATCCAGAATGTACAAAGAACTCAAAAAATAAACAAGATAACAAATAATCCAATCAACAAATGGGCCAAGGACCTGAACAGACACTTCTCAGAGGAGGACATACAAGTAATCAACAAGTACATGAAAAAATGCTCACCATCTCTAGCAACCAGAGAAATGCAAATCAAAACCACCCTAAGATACCATCTCACTCCAGTAAGATTGGCAGCCATTATGAAGTCAAACAACAATAAGTGTTGGCGAGGATGTGGGGAAAAGGGTACACTTGTACACTGCTGGTGGGACTGCAAAATGGTGAGGCCAATTTGGAAAGCAGTATGGAGATTCCTGGGAAAGCTGGGAATGGATCCACCATTTGACCCAGCTATCGGCCTTCTCGGACTATTCCCTGAGGACCTTAAAAGAGCGCACTATAGGGATACGGCCACATCAATGATTATAGCGGCACAATTCACAATAGCTAGACTGTGGAACCAACCTAGATGCCCTTCAATAGATGAATGGATAAAAAAATGTGGCAGCTATACACAATGGAGTATAATGCAGCACTAAGAAATGACAAAATCATAGAATTTGCAGGGAAATGGATGGTATTAGAGCAGATTATGCTAAGTGAAGCTAGCCAAGCCCTAAAAAACAAATGCCAAATCTATTTTTTGATATAAAGAGAGCCGCTAAGAACAGAACAGGAAGGAAGAGCATGAGGAAAAGACTAACAGTGAACAAAGACGAATGGGGGGAGAGAAAGGGAGAGAGAAGGGAAAGCATATGGAAATGGTAGGAGACCTTCAATGATACACAAAATTATAAGAGGTTATGAGGGGCAAGGGGGAGGGGGGAAAAGGGAGAGAATTGAACAACAGCAGAGGAGGTAGAGAGGGGAGATGGGAGGGAAGGGGAGGGGAGGGGGGATAGTAGGGGATAGGAAAGGTAGCAGAATACAACAGTCACTAATATGCCATTATGTAAAAATATGAGTATGTAACAGATGTGATTCTGCAATCTGTATTTGGGGTAAAAATGGGAGTTCAAAACCCAATTAAGTCAAATGTATGAAAGATGATATATCATGAGCTCTGTAATGTTTTGAACAATCAATAAAAAAAAAGAAAATCAGAAAAAAAGTTATTTAACTCCATATGTCCCTTTATTATAATCAATGTTTAAAGTTAAGTGTGAATTAATCGGTATTTCCAAAGTGATTTTTTATATTTTATTCAATTTACTATTATAATGCCTATATGTAATCTCCATGATCAAATTAAGAGATCTATCTGTCTGATCAAAACATTATTCAAATGGCTATTTTATATAAAATCTCTGGAAACTTTGCATCCAATCCTCAGAGGTTACTAACCACTTAGGATCATTAACTTCTGACGTGAAGTAATATATACTGCATTTTGCCAGAAGAGCTTCTGTTGATTGCTTTTGCTGATTTGTGGTAATCTCTTTCTCTTTAAAGTTAATCTGGAGTAATTGACTTAGACAACATGATTCAGATGCCCTTGATGTTCTGTGGCTATTCAGAGAACAGTGCAATACGTTGACATACTCTTTGAAGACTTACTAGGGCACATACTTGGAAATAACAGTATTTCCTACAGCACTAGAAATAAAGCTATTATATGTTAGGTACATATTTATATTAAAAGCTTTTTATCACATTTTCATGACTTAGAAATTCAAATCATACTTCTAAATTAAATATCTATTTCAGAAGTGCTCATGCTGGTTTAATATGAATCTATACATTTTCTCCAGCAATTAACTGATGTGCATCTTAACTTAGTTTTCAGTCACGGTTATAATTCAGTCCTGTTTTTATTCCCATTGACAAACTTCTCTTTCAATATTTTATTCTCAGACTATCTCAGTGAAAAAATTCACTTGAAAAAAAAATGCTTTTTCTTTCTGACTCATAATTTTGGGTAGGAAGCAATCTCTGTATCTGCAAAGTCCCACATCATGATAAAGACATTACCAGTTAACTACAAAATTAGAGCTGATAGTCTCAGTGCAAAATCTCTAGATTTAGAAAAAAAATCACCAAAATCATACGCATACTAGAGGAGACAAGCTTCTTCTTGTGGTTTCCATGTCACCATAGGTTCTTAGGATTTATTCTCACACTGAATTCACAACTTGAGCTGGGAAGACTATTGTCATCTCCTTTCCATGAACTTATGTAGAGTAATGATGAGAATGTTGAGCTTCTTAGTTTATTCAGCTTACTTAGATCATTTACAAATAACTGTCAGGACATAGATTCAGTATAATATTATGCGTATGTATTACTCATCTTTTGGTCACTGTGACCAAATACACCTGGCATAAACAACTTAAAGAAGAAAAGATTTCTTTTATCCAGTGCCTTCAGAGTTTTCAGTTCCTGGTCAGCTGGCTCCATCACTGTGAGCCCGACAGGAGGTAGAACACCATGGCAAGAAAACGTGTTGAACCAAAACTTTTCCCCACACTGCAACCAGGGAGGGAAAGAAAGAGGAGCCAGGATGAGATACACACACCAGGGGTCCCAGGTCCCAGGTCTCATTCCTTCCAATGGGTCCCGCCTCTTACAGTTTCTACCAATCCCAAATCATGCCATCACATCAACAGTCCACCAAGGAGGCCAGAGCCCTCATGATCCAAACAATTCTCCAAATCCCCAGCACGGGCTGTGGCTGGGCCTTCGGGGACATTTCAGATCTGAATCATGATGCTTGTAAGCACAGTGTCAACTTTGAATCCCGGCTTCCTCTCTCTGGTGCTGTCACCTCAGCAGCATGTTCTGAGTAACCTCTCAGGGCCCCAGCTTCCTCACTGACCAAAGGTCAAATGAATGATCACCTCCGGGTCTTATGTGTCTGATGCAATGAGAAATTAAGAGCTGAATATAAACGACTACCGCTCAGGTGCTGAAAATGCCTGGCTGTCCAGATGGTGTCCTCCAATGCCCACTGGGCGCTTCTTCACCCATAGTTTGTCATTCTTCACGTGGAACACAGAGGGATGGAAAGCACATTCCTCTACCGTAACCAAAGATGGCTACAAGGTAGTAACTTTCCAGGATCCATGTCGGCACCTAGGATGCTAGGAAACCAATTAGTTTTTAATCTAAAAAATGATGAGCCCATTCCAAGGGGAGCTGGAATCTGAAAACTGGTTTACCTGTGGCAAATCAGAGAAGGAACAGATGGAAATAAAAGGGTTAAAGGGAACTCAGCTAAAGTTTTTTTTTAATACCTACTTTTTTAGTTGTAGTTGGTCACAATACCTTTATTTATTTATTTTTATGTGGTGCTGAGTATTGAACCCAGGGCCTCGCACGGGCTAGACTAGCGCTCTACCACTGAGCCACAACCCCAGCCCTCAGCTAAAGTCTTAAACAAGTTTTTGAACGTCTGATTTAGGTCAGCGGGACAGTATGGAGTCTGGGGCCCCTGACATTGGGAAAGTCCACATTTACTTCCAGATTGTTCTGCCCTGCCTCTCCCTGGATGTGGAGAAGGAAGCCTGGGGAAGACTGGTAGAGTGAAACCATCCCAGTACATTTCCCCGTGGACCATTCACCTGCCAGCTCCATGAAATCAGCATAGCTCCAGCACCTGCGTCCCTGCTGTCTGAGGAGTCTTGCTCTTCAGTTGTTTGTACTGTGGCCTGGACTCTTCCGTGGGGACAGTGAAGAGCACATTCAGGAACCCAGATAGGAAGAGCTGTGTGTTCCAGAGAGACACAAGCATGGCCTCTCCCTCGTGATTACTGAATCCTGTCCACTCCGTTGTCCTGTTTGTTAGTTTCTCCACCAGACCAAGCCTGGGAGACCTGGTGCAATGGGGGCCATGTGTCCCTCAGCAGCAGTGTGACATTCAGCATGACAACTTAAAAAAATCAAAACAAAGAGAGCATGATTCAAACCATTTTGTACGGTTCTATCTTCCCCTCTCTTTTTGTTTTTGTAATTGTCATTTAAGGGACAAGTGAGTCTGTTCTATAAGAGCTGAGCCTTGAGGATTATAAGGAATACCTGTTTGGTGATCAGTGATATTGATCATGAAATTATTGAAAAGAGGAGCCAGTATAAAATGGTGCATTATTAGTTTTAAATGATAGAGGATGCCCCAGGACAGCAACAGGATTAATACAGTGAGAAGTGACTTAATGAATATTTTTACTTGGTCAGAAAAATTATCAAAAGTCACCTGTTAGGCATGTGAAGATATTCAACATCAACATTGTAGTTGAACTTCAAAGGACACCATGAAATGAGAAGGCTCAGTTCTGACCTGAAATGCGGTCAGTATAAATATTGGAAGTCATCCTTATATCTTGTTTGTCCTACAGGTGATGGCCTTATTAATTTACTTTTGTAAAGACATTGACAGACAATAATGGTGAAGTTTATAAGAAAAATACAAAATGAAATTAACAAGAGTAAAAACTTATGTAGTTTGTGTAATGGCTATGAAACATACATATATTTGTAATTCCAAACCTTTATTTCACTGTGTATAAAATTTTTTTGTTTAAGAATAGTAATCCTTATAATAAAATCTATTTTTGAACTTAATTTTAAAAGAACTTTAATGTTTATCTTAACATGAAATGAGTGGAGAGGCTGAGACTCAACTTGGGTGAAGTAGTCTTTTGAAAATTTTAGGTAATTAGGTAAGGTGCTTTGTTTTTGAAACTAATTTTTTGTCTCTTTCTTGAATATTATTTTATGAAGTTTATATATGTAATTTTTAAATCTATATGAATTATTTAACATAATTTAATATTAATAAAATAAGTTAAGAGAGGTTTTAACCCCTTTTTTTGGTAAAATGTCTTCATACTTCCTGTTGTTAACCTTTAAATAAGTCAGTCTGTCTTTATTGTCTTTCAAAAATGTATCTGAGTTTACATTTCAGTGTGGCGAGTTACATGAAATTTTGTAATTTATGACAGATTATTTTTATCTAATTATAAAATATTAAGTAGCATCAATAGATTTTAGCCAAGTCTGTTATTTTAATGTGAGTCTGTAAGGCACCACCACTGTAGAGAATTTTAGTTGGGAGAGCACCAGCTTGGCAAAATGATCTTTAAATACTAAAGACTTGTATACTTGGGAGATAAGACTACCTTTATTATATAAGGAAGCCAATAATCGCATCGCAATTACAGTGAACGGCTCATCTACAGACAGGTGCAAGTCATTGGAACACAGGGCACTCCTGCTGCTCCCACCATCTTCCCAGTTTGTTCAGTTAGCAACGCTGCCCACCCCCTTGATCAAACCCAAGCCTTGAGAATTACATTTTATCATGCACTTTGCAATCAATCAGCCTGTTCTTAAGATACATCCAACCTTGGGGGAACCCACTTCCACTAACCTGGCTTCTCTTCCCTGAAGGAAGGCAGCAGCCCCCTGGCCCACAGCACTGCCGCTGTGGGCCCACAGACTGCCCACGAGCTCACAGCGTCTTCTCCACAGGACACATGTCAGGCAGTTCATGTTTGCACCTAAGGCCCAAATGCTCTCTGAGGTCTGTGGGATCTGGGTTCTCATCACCTTGAACTCTTGAAAGCTTGTGGCTGCACTTCCCCCCCTCCCTGTTCTAAGCCACACCAGCTCTTATCCTCCACTAGGACAGGCCCTGCCACCATTTCTTCTGATGTGAACCTTCTGCCTACCAACCACAGACCTCTGACCCCCTTCCACCTTCCACTGCGACTTCAGCATGTGTCCTGACACTGCCCCCTTGCTGAGAGCCATAGACCAGTCAGAATGGCATGGCATTTTTACCAGAACAGAGTGGTCAAGAGGTGACACCAGCAAGCCATTGAGATGATAATGGTTATGTTAAGCTGTGTATTCAATTGTAATATTAGACCCCGGCTGTCCGCCTTGGCCTGCTACTTAGGAGTTCTCCTGGGGATTCCCGGAGAGTTCCCATTGGTTGGGGAAGTGCAGGAGGAGGGATTTCCGGAGGAGGGATTTCCGGTTGTTGGTTCCTGGAGGATCCACGTGGAGTTCAGGAGAGTTCCCGGGAGCGTGTGTGGAGGGTGCTGGTGGAGTTCAGAAATAAAGTTTGTTCCTGCTTCAGTGGCTCTGGCTCGTGATTTGTGCCCAGCCAGACTGCGACACCCCCTGTGGCACTGTGATTACCAAATCCAGGGGCTGGTTCAAACCTTCTGCTGCTCATGTGCTGATTCTCACTGTGATGAAAGACACTCCATGGCTGTACCCAGAATGCTGCTGGGTTTCCTCAACCGCACCCCAGACCTTCAGTGGTACAGGGAAAGGACCTCAGAAATGTTATAAAAACAATTAAAATATATATAAATGTGAGTATTTTCCAGTGCTTCCCCTTTTGTACTTGTGGAAATAAATCAAATGACTAATCATGAAAATGCTAAAACCAGTATTACTTCTAAATGTTCTTACATTTATTCACATTTTGCAGGAGCTTGTCATCTGATAAAAGAAATGATATGTTTCTTTTCATTTAAAGTCAGAGCTATGGAACTCATTATTTCCATTTTATTACCTTTACTGTCAGGGAGTTCAAGTGACATATTTTCATTTGCAGTAATTTTCTTTAGCCTGCATTTTAAAGAACCTTGTAGAGTTCTTATCTAACTGCAATGTTTTAATAACTCTATGGAATTGGTATTTTTAATTTTATAAACATTTTTATAAAAATGGCATGTACCTAGTTATATTTCTTTCATATAAGCTGAATAGAAGATTTATAATTATGTGTATAATATCTAATAATTCAGAGTCTGGAAGAATTGACTTACAAAGGGTTTCCAAAGAAAGTTTCCCAGACATGTGGGGATCATACGAGGCAGAAGCATGTATTGCATAAAGTTACTGCAGCTACACTGCATGGATACCTTCAAATAACACAGTTGCATTACTGTCATTGACAAGTTTTCAAGAGCAATTTTTTTTAAATAAAAGGATGAAATGCAAAAAGAAATTCTCTAAAGTATTCTCCAAACTCCAGGGTTTAACTTGGTTGTCATTGCCTGAAGCAGAAGAGCAATTTAGATGTCTAAAATTGCAGTATGGTTGTTTGAAAAATTCAATCAGATTTTATTTTCATTCTTGTAAAAGAAATAACAAGCACATTATTTTTGACAAAAGAACACCTTACACATTCTATGACCTGATCTGATCCCAAAGAAACATACATATAATCAAAGAGGAATACAAACTATATCAAATATGCAGTTGCTATGAATTTGCACAAATGCCTCTAGCTATACTGTGATCTAATTTTTAATCTGGTAGAAAAGATAAAAAAATCTTCATTCTTCTCCTAGTGCTGCTTCTGAAGTGATTCAGAGGAGACCTTGATATTTCTGAACAATAATTTTACAATTAAGTTTTTATAGTTTAAAAATCTTTGTTCTAGTTTTCCAGTTTTACATTTTAAAACATTTTTACATTGTAAATAAGTTGATCATGAGTTTGTAGCAACTTGTCACAAACTTGGTGGCTGGTCCTCTCAAAGTCCCTGTGATTCAGCAGTCTGGGCTGACTTAGCAGGTCCTGTGTGAAAGTCTCACAGGGGTGTGATCACGCTGTGGGCTGGTGTGAGCTCCTCCCGCAGATGGAAACCCTCCCAAGCTCATTGATTGTTGGTAGAATTCAGGTCCTTGCTCTTCTGGGACTGAGGTTCTATTCTTCTTGCTTGCCATCATAACTCTGAAGGCCATCCCAGTTCCTTGCCTTGTGGTCCTTCTCATATATGATAATCATGGTAGCAATGCACCCTTAGCTTTGTCACATAATAACCGCCTGCTCCTTTGTGATGAAAGTCCTCTCTGGTCAAGGTCACCTCATCATCCTCACCATACTGTGGTAGTGAGGAACACCAGGGAATCACTCATCAGGGCCCAGCATGGTGTCTGCACAACAACTAGGTGGGTATTTGTGTGATGAGATTATGAAGAAATATCCAATTTTGATTATCCATTGTTTCACTGAAATAGAAAAGGGAATAATCCATGAGGCAATTATATGCAATTTTTCTTTGGATAATTCAAACTGTATTCTCCTTTTATAGTTAAATGACCACTGCCCTCACAGTCATTTCCATCTCATTTTTACTTTTATTCATCAGTTTCAAATTGGAGTTTTGTGAATCAAGTATCATCTCTCCATACAAGCATTTGTTTGTCCAGAAATTTTATCAGTGCACACCTGCTGCACAGGAGAAGACGTCCCAGAAGCCTTGGAGTGTTAAGCAGGATGCATAATGCCCACTAATTACACTGCCTATGTCCTGGAGGGGTGTGGATTCTCAACATATTCAAACAAGTATCTGCTCTGATATTAGGTAGTGGGGAGGCTGTCTAGAAGGATGGAGCATAACCAGGGGTGCAGAGAGAGAGCTGTGGGACTTAACATGGGGAGATATGGAAAAACTCTCACACAAATGCTGCCCTGAGCTACAGCACCACGCATTCAAATCAGGACCTCAGACTAGGAAATGGCCATTGCAAATCTCCTGAAGGGGAAGGTATATGGCCATGGTTTCCATGGGTAGAGATGAATGTAGTAATGAAGCCAGAGTGACAGACAGGCTTTGGCCAGGGACATGGGACTTCATGGACTATGGTCAGGGGATTTAAATGCTTGGATGGTGAATAAAAGTTTCTAAACATTTTGAAATAAAGAAAAATACTTATATTGCTTATGAACAAAAGAAGATACTTTTATCATTCAGTTCTAATGTTGTTCCTGTTTCTCTGCAGGAGCATGATTGGCGACGTGGAACCTACCTAGGAAGATATCTCCATAAGCAAGGGGAGCATTTATTGTGAGCTGAGAGAGAGGTTCTGGCTCAAAAGGAGTGAGAGTTGGAACTCAGTGTCTTTAGAAGAGTAACCTGGCAGGAATCGCTGATATATGAACACTGAGTGAGAAAGCAACAGAAAACTGTCACAGAGCATTTTGAGACTAGGCAAGTAGATTAATAAGAGATCATTTGCTGAAGTGAGGAAGACTTGGACATGCAGGTCTGGGAATAAAATTTGCTTAAAAATCTGTATCTGTAAAAAAAAAAATTGCATATGTTAAGCCGAAGGTGATTGTTGAGATTACAATATTTAAAATGGGTTGCTAAACACGGAGTGACTCATTGGATCCTAGAGCCCAAATGAGAGAAGGAAATAAAGACAACAAGTCTGGGCCTCTTAAATGTTGGAAGTAGGCTCAGCAGAGCAAGCAGAGCACTGCATCTAGTGAGATCTGTGAGAATTCAAAATTTGTTGCTTACAGTGCCAAGGGATGTAGATATTTTAAGATGGAGGGAAATATCTATATCAGACAATTTCATGTGTTACGTGCTGAAGGAATTTAGAATGTGTGGAGCATATTTTTGGTTGTTATAGTATTTTGGAAATGCTTCTGTTATTAGATAATTAATAGCAAGAGTGGAAAGCATGTTTTTGTCCCCAAGTAACAAACGTACCATGACTTACATATCACTTAATTCATCTGTGGGCATCTTGCTTGGCCAAAGGCATGTTAATATACTATGACTCAATTGTATGGCTAAACATAAATGTTTCCCAGTTGTGGAAATTGAACATTCCTCGAATCTGAAGACTTTAGAAAGGAAGAAAAACTGTAGACAAAGCTGTTATTTTGCCTTTGTATCTTAGGACCAATCCACGGTTACTGAAATATTTCCCTTCAACACCATTTAACAAAATAAAACCATGAATCCTAGACTCTGTTTAGATGCCTTCGTAGACTTGGGAACTCTGTGTCCATTCACAGCCATGAAAAAGAAGAGACTTTTCCACAGAAGGGTGATTCTCCAGGTGCTTACCTTGTATGTAGACACAGGGTGTTTTGCAAGCTCAGGTGGCACATCTGCTTCTGTCTGGAAGTGAGACAGAGCATCTCCTCCTGATAGTCAAGGGGATTGAAGTTACTTATCTTACCATTAGAGAGAGGGTCAGTTCAAAATTAATATCACTGGATTTGTTATCCAAAACTCCATAATTTACACCAATGTAAGAGATTTGGACCAGTATTTGTTAGATAACTTTATTCAATGAAATTATACTAGCTCGTATTACATAAAAGAAGAATCAGAAGGAGTATTTTCCTCTCACATTGTCATAGGCAGAATGACTCATTCTAATTGAGGTTTTATTTTTTAAAACAATTTAATGCAAATGAAATTTACAATAAATGGAAGCATTCATTTTGGACATAGAACGGGGTCCGTGTCTTACAGAAGAATGAGTGTAAGAACTGGTTCCTGGAGCCCTCTTCTGCTGATTGGGTTAGGGCACTTACAGGAATGCTGTCATTACTACAAAAGGAACCTGGAAACCAAACAAGAGCAGCACTGTGTGTAAACGTGAGTGAGATGCAAAGAAAGGAGGGTCCGTCTGCCGCCCAGCACAGCAGTCGGTTGGCACTGGATCTGTGGCTCCTGCTGTTACTGTTACCGAAAGGCTTACTCCAGATCAGCCTGAGAAAGGAAACTGGCTCTCCTAGGAAGAGCTCCCAGGGCTCATCAAAGGAAAGCTGTGAGGCAAGGGAAGGGCAAAGAAGGGATGGGGCAAACCCCCCTGAGTGCAAAGGGACCCCAAGGAAATCACAGAGAGCTGGAGAGTGGACCTTCATCGGGCGGCACTCCGAGAGGCAGGCAGATCCGTGACAGAACACACTAGACCCAGGGCTTGAGTCAAGCTGAAGGACGTTTTGCAGAACCTTGCCTTACTTAATTGCTGAATAGTTTTAGAATCTTCCGGAAACTGATTATGTTTACACTGGAGGAAAAAATAAACCAAACAGACAGAACAGGCTGCATTCAAGGAATCCTGCAGAACTGAGGAGTGGAGGGCAAAGCCACACACCAGTCTTAAATGAACATGGCAAGGAGTTGAAGAGGGACACACCCCGAACAAAATTAGAACCTCAGTGGTTCTCTCTGCTGCCCAATTAAATGATGAACTCTATCTTGTAGATTGTGCATTTATTCATGCACACACAGGTGCGCACACACGCAAACACACACTCACAGCTATCTCCTTAATTCTGATGGTAACTGGACTTGGTAGGACTTGACAAACGATATGAGGGGGTGTGTGAGTATAAGAGAAATTGTGTACATGAGTGTGGGTGTGTATGAGAGTGTGAGTGAGTGTAAGCATGTGTGTGTGAGTGTGTGTGTGCGTGTGTGTGTGTGTGTGTGTGTGTGTGTGTTTTAACACTCCTCACATCCCTGTACCCACTACTCCTGAAGCATATTTCGAGCGTGGTCATTCTGTGGGACAGATGATTGTCGTAACTGAGAAGGAAGAGAAAGAGAACAGGGAACAGAGAAAAAAAGAGAAAACAGGATGAAGCCAATGGCTGGAGGCGTGCAGAAGGGGAAAGGCAGGGCAATATGAGGGGGAAGGGAGCAGAAATACAAGGAGCTGGAGAAGGGAGAGAGAGGGAAGTGGTCCATGCAGGAGCCGGGTGCAGAGGAGGAGAGGGAGAGGGAGAGGAAGGGCTTCCTTGCAGACACACTTTTCTGTGTCCATGGAGCTCCCCCCCGGGAGGGAGGAAGGAAAGAAGTGGGCAAGAAGGTCACCTGTGGCATCAGCAGGAGCATCCCTCTGACTGTCAAAAGGCTCCAGGTCAAGGTGAGGCCTCCGTGCCACAGTCACGGTCCTCAGCAATGAGCTGGTGGGGAGAATGAAGCCTTGCCTTTGCGTTCTGTGTACATTTTTTCTGTTTTGCTCAAAA
The DNA here is from genome assembly GCF_052094955.1 of Ictidomys tridecemlineatus. NCBI lineage: Eukaryota > Metazoa > Chordata > Mammalia > Rodentia > Sciuridae > Ictidomys > Ictidomys tridecemlineatus. The sequence goes on from NC_135489.1 coordinate 5,932,341, forward strand.
AAAAAAAAAAAGAGATTCAAAATAGATTCAAGTATTGCCCAGTGACACGGAGATCAACTAAGAGTTAGTTTAAAAATGTGTAAGTTCATGCCCTGCTCCAGACTCACTGAATCAACATTTGCATTTTAACAAGATCTCCAGCTGATTTGTATCCACGTGGAAGTTTCAGAAATACTGCAGGGTACTCTATGGATCCCTAGGGCAACATTAACACTGCTTCCCATTCAAATCATGAGGAGCCAGGCCCCTGGGTGCTGTAAACGCTACCTGACATCTAAGTCAAGTGACATTGTAGGGTAGGTGGTGATTCTTAAAATTCCCTAAGAAACTACAGGCTTATTTTACTGAGTACACTCATGGGTTATATTATTTGGGAAAATAAATGCTTGTTTTGGGAAATGATAGTAGAATTCACCCTAATGGTGCCGATTGCCATTTCTTTTCTTCTTATACATACTATAATCTTAATCTGGATTTTATTAACAAGTCACATTTACAACAGGACTTTCATTTACTAAGAAAAAAATTTCCAAGAGTTCAATGGGTGTTGGAAAAAAGCTGTGACCAAGGACAAAAGATGAGTCTGATGGACTTGGTAGCAGGGACAGCACAGCCCATGGTTAGCACCTGTACTATGTTACTTCACCATCACAATCAGACATCACTCCAGGGGCTGACCTAATGTCGCATCACATAATGGCCCTCATGGCACACCATTAGATAAATCAGTCCACGTTTATGTTTCACCAAGTCATTCAGATAGCAAAAATGTAGTCATGAAATTCATGGTGGTCTTTTTTTTGGGAAATCTGAGTACTTGAATGATTTGGTCATTCTCCTTTGTTCTACAATATGGACACTCATTTTCATCCCACTTAGAGCCAGTTTCTAGTCCATTCACCTATTTTTCACCTGGACATTTAGTTGAGTCTGTATGTGAAGGGGCATGAAGGATGTTCCTTTGCTCTTTCAGATAGATATCACAGGGATTAATATTAAATACCAGTGCTTTGTTTTCATCTCTGACCTAAAAACAAAGTAGTGAAAGCCATACTTTTAGGTAATTGTCTCAATCCAAAATATTAATTATCACTTAGCAATATGTCACACTGGTAAGCAGTTTTTTTTCCTCAGATAACAATTCTCACCTGCTGACTGTGGACTGAACATTGACATCAAGTGTTAGAAAATGAAGGGAGACTCGAAAAATTATCAGCTGATGGTGAATTTAAAACTATTACTAATTGATTTCCTGAAACTTTTTCATTTATTTATTAATTCTGATTTACAGCCTACTAGCATTCAATAAACATAAAGTTTTTCAATTTTTCTTTCTTATGTAAAACCAATTCATTTTATTTTTATTACCATTTTATATACATATAATACCACACTTACACATATTTCTATAGCTTCATTGATCAGAGTCAAGGATAAATAAAAATCATTACCTTAGACATACAAACTATACTTAAACTGTGTATTTTGGGGGGAAATTTTTTTAAGAAAAATGCCCACTGTCATGGAAAAAATAATATTGTTTTTAAGTTCAGAAAGAAAGTATTGGTATAAATAAAAGTAAACACAATACTATATGTATGAATGTATGCATATAATAATATGAGTAATGTGAAAAAAAATATTAAGAGACTCCAGAATATGTATAAAATATGTATATATTCTACTTGTTTGGAAAAAACCTCAGGACCTGATGCCTGGCATTTGTATTGGTGGGGGGTTTACTGGAATCTGGCTGAATTGTTTATTTAGACTTTAGTCACGGAAATATTTACTCAGAGAAACTGATCCGATTAGCTAACTTACCCAGGATAATGGGGACAGTAAGGAAGGCGGGGATGTGCCTCTGGGGTGTCTTTCTCCCTTCCTCCTCTCACTTCACTTGGCTTCTGAGTCCAACCCATGTCCCTGTGTTCTCTTATTGTGCTCTTGCATAGCCTGTCTCTTGGGTTGACTGTACTCTGTGTATTCCATTGCAGGGCACATGAAATTTGCAATACTTCCCACACGTATACACACAAAAAGATTTATCATAAGGAACTGGCTCTCGCAATTATGGAAGTTGCCTGGTCCCAACATCTACAAAGAAAACCAGCTTTGACCTAGTAGAGCCAATGGTTTAGCCCCCGTCCATGTCTAATGTTCTGGGACCAGAGAGAGCTGAGGGCATGTTCCAGTCCAAAGGCCAGTGAAAAAGCCAATATTTCAGAATAAATCCAGAACAAATTAAAAAAAATGAATGAATGTCTCAGTTCAAAGGCAGCCAGGCAGGTAGAATTGTCTTACTGAAGGGAAGGGTGACCTTTCTGTTTCAGTCATCCTTTAACTGACTGGATGAAGCCATCAACATCAAAAAGTGGCCTGTTTTATACAGTGTGCAGATTTCAATGGGAATCTCTCATGATATCCTTGCAGATACCTCAAAATAAAATTTTAATAAATATTTGGACACCCCAGAGTTCAGTGAGATTAACACAAAAAATTATTTATCATACATTCCACAAATGCGTGCTTCCATCACATGGTGTAATTGTTAGTTCATCTCAAGGTAGAAACACAAAATCAGTAAAACTTTATGTGACTATAAGGATTGTACATTTTAGCAAGGGCATGTTCTAATTGGTTCTGAAAACAGGCATATAATTACCAACCCTATTAAAATATCTTGGGAAAGTAGAACTTGGATAAATTCATCTGAAGCAGATTAAGGGACTCTGAGACCTTGGTTTTTGGCCAGGCCTGTCATTTGGGCATTCTTGGATTACATTGTTGGCAAGTGACAGATACCTGAACAAAGTTTCTTTTTAAATTTTCCATGCCAATACTGATTTAAGATATCAACCAAATTATCTAAACCATGATTAGTAGTTTCATAATGAGGTTTAACTAAAATCCATTCAAAATCTTCTGGTGCCTGGATCAGCCATCTTGGCAGTGCCATTAACTCTATGAATGAAGACCACTACGTAGTTTCCCATGATTTACTCCCCAGACCAGAAAGTAATCATTGGAATTTCATAGCAATGTCTTTGAATCCCACCAGAGGGTTTGGAGAGGGCCACAACTTTGGATCAAGCTGTCTGCTTGGCACATGGCTTCCTGGAGCACTCCTTTAGCTACCCTATCTCCATGTCTCCTTTTGTAAGTGACTTAACCTTTATAGCAGCCACTTCTCTAGGAAGTGGGAGTGCACTCAAAATTCCCTAACATGACCATTTTAGGTGAGCATTTCAGCACTTGGAGAACTCAAATGTATGTACTACACCCAAAAATAGCTGTCTCCATCAAGATTTGGAATCCAGGTTTTGACTAGCTGACCAGCTCCAGAAAGAGCAATAAATTCTGCTGCCTTAGTTGATTTTTATCCCAGGAAGAGGTCTATAAGCACAAAGGAGAGTTTAAATTGGGGATAGATTCTCTTGTTTCAAAACCTCCAGTTTTAGTTCTGAGGGATGATCCATCATATGTCATTATTTAAGGTCCTCAGTGGTAGTTGCCAATAAATAAGAACAAGGTAAAAATAAAGTTCGACAGCTGCACTGAAATAATTGCTAATTTCTGCTTCCAGCAGAGGCAGGAAAATGTCGGGATTCAGATGTGCTGTGGAGAAGTGAAATGTTAGAAGGGAAGATTGACAGCACCTCATGAGAGGCCAATGGACTCACTAAGCACTGTTTTATGTTCTCAGTAGTGATGGGCCATCAGGGTAAGAGACCACAAAAGCAAGTAGGGAGCCTGGAATTAGGACAGCAAAAGCACAAGTGGGCTTTTTTTCCTTTCTTTTTTTGCAATGCTAGAGCTGATACCCAAGGCCTCAAGCATGCTGCATAAGCACTCTGTTACTGGGCTCTGTCACTGTTCATTTAATTTTGAAACAGTGTCTCCCTATGTTGCCCAGGCTGGCCTTGAATTTGTAATTCTCCTACCTCAACCTCCCAAGTAGTTTGTATTACAGATGTTTCCCACCAGTTTCAGTGCTTTTAAAAAATATTGCCATCAGACAAGAGGAATAAGCCTGTCTAACCTATTTAGGAGGAGATAGAATAAGCTTTTGGTTTTTGATAAGTCCCATAAAAATGAGTCAAAAGCCAAGGACTGTTCAGGCTGCTCATGCACAAATACATAAAAGTCGTTTTGGTGATGAGGAGTGCTTAGAAAGGAAGGCTGTTGAATGACACCTGGGGTTACAGAGAGCCTTGTATGGGGGCCTCTCCAGCAGAGGATCTCTGACCAAAGGGTTAGTCAATTTAGAAAGGCATCATGCAATCCTAGAACACTTTGGCACTCAGGGTCTGCATTATCTAATTAAAGTTAGACACTCGATCAATTATCATTTTGTAAAGTGTCCAGGGTATATTTAGATAGCCTCTAGTCTACCAGGAGAGAACATTTTCACTTCATGACATAGGTCATGTCTAAGTAATGCACTAGGTGCTCGCAAAGCTGTGATTCCTCTTTGAAAGTTTAAGCTTCTTTCTGTTAAGTCCAAGCGAATGGAATCACGTTCAGAGGGTTCTTGGCTTTATGAATAATGGTGGAATCATGTATGCATTGTATCAGAATTGAATTTAAAGGAATACGTCTTAATTGGGGAGCAGAGGAGGGCGGGAATAGGCTGGGTGCCCCCACAGCATGGCTTCCCAGGCAGATCCCTGTTCCAAGGTAAGGGCAAGATGGTATTCACTGTTCTGGATACAGATATGTTGACGAGCAGGGCAAAGATCACCTGTAGGAAGCCAGTGGCTTTCAGTTGGATGGAGATGCTAACAGGACTGTGTTGAGCTCAGGCACTACCAGAGACCAGGAAAATAGTTATTTGAGGTCTTAGAAAAATCATGTTTTTATTCATTAGGTTTCCTCACTGACAAAGTTTGAGAAGAATTCTGGATATGAATCCTCCAACTATAGGTCCTTTACTTTGGATTTCAGGGGATGTTTGGTAAGCTTGGGTAATAGTTTGGGGAAATCTAAATTTAAGTTGGTCTGTTTCATTTTTTTTTTTCTGAAGTGGCATTGCTAGTACATAGCCTAGTGTTCAGTTCTTTATCAGGAATATGCACTCAATGTAACAGAGACACCAAAATAAATACAGAGCAGACACCATCCTCTATGAAGAGAAGAGTTCTCTCACTCTTGAGAAATGGCCCTTCTGGTGAATATTAAGTGTAACAATCCACGTTGACATCATAGTGAGACAATAAATTTTATTTGATCATCATTATTGAATATATGAATGCAACATGTTAAAAATCTCACGATACTCTCAGATGCATGTTAATTTCTATCTGCTTATAATAGTTAGAAGTGTGTCAAAAACTGAACACTTCTCTCTTTTGTCCCTGACTACAACTCAGAACTAACCAGAGAAGTCCAAGAATGCTTCCCAAACCAATTGCATAAGATTCCTTGCTCCCAGTCAGTCACATCCAGCTCCTGTGCTGACACACTCCAATCCCATATGCCTGGAACTTGCCCTTTTCCACCCTATGCCTCCTCACTGCCTGCAGCCTTGAGTCTCTGCCAAACATAAGTAATAGCATCTGATTCCATTGTACTTTAGGAAGCCAGGAGAAAGGGCTGCCTTCATTTGCAGTTTGTCTGCATATATTATAACAAAATAAACAAATCCTGGTGTTTATTGGAATGAGAATAATAATCTCCCTGTTCTATCATTTCCCTATAATTGTCTACATTTATCTATACTATATTTATAATATATATATACACACACACACATATATATATATGTGATAGTTCAATTAGTGATAGGAATGGTGCATCAAGACCGTTTTGCCTCTTCTAGTATTTGTACACACGAGAAAAGCAGCTCTTCCATTGTTGGCCAGAAGCTTCCAAGATCGCTGTGATGCCCTCCCTGACCTGGGCACAGAACGGGAGAAAGAGCAGTGCATGGAAAGTGGCTTTCATGGACCACACGTAGGAAGAGTAAACCTCTTTTCCACTTGACTTCATTGAACCACCGTTAGACATGTGGAGATGACCTGGGGTGGGACTGGTGAAGGTCATTCCTGGAAGATTAACACTTTTCTGAACAAGTTCAGTTTATGGGAAGGAGCACAGACTTTTCCTGGCCACCTAACCAGCTTTGAAAAACTGAAGACAAAACATATGATTAAATAGGGAAATTAGGAAAAGGATGCTGGGCTACAACAGGGATTTTAACTTCAGATGGATATTCTTCTGGGGACAGTAAGAACACAGAACTACTCCGTGGCACAGAGGTGGGGCTTTGCTCAACATACATCTCCAATATTACCTGCGAGCTTGTCAGACACCAGTGAGGCACTGCAGTGAAGTGCGAGACATGGATGCAGATTCCTCCCATCTGAGATCAAATACCAATGGCAGACTGATGGATTTGATGGAGTGATAGAAAAATTTTAAGAGTATTCTTCAAATATTATTAAAACATAATGGATAATTTTTAGGGAATGATAAAACTATAATATGAATTTTTTACAAATAATATCTATAGTAAAGGCCACAGTCATTAAATTAAAAGAATTATATTAAACTTTTAATTTATATAATTTTTTGATTCAAGCATTGAGTTGTTTTTACTATGAAAGGACATGTAAAATTATTGATTCAACAATTAATTTTTTCTATTAAAGGACATCTAAAATTATTTAACAAAACACTATCATTTTATCGTAAAAGTTATAAAATATGACTACTTTATGATCATTGGTATAAATTATGTATTTTCTTCCTCAAATAACTTCTGCTCATTCTTAGAAATTCAGCAAATGTAAACTTTGGAATGACTGACCATTCTAATAAGGCTTTGTTCACATTAAAATAATAAGATGTCTAATTGTTAGTAATATTGGTAACATTGAAAATGTATAGACTGCAGAATCCTCTGTTTTAATTGTTCATGTATTAAATAGACTGTAAACATCATTATGGATTCTGGAGTAAATATTGCAAGTAGCTTAAAAATAACTAAATATTTCATTGATATTATGCACAAAGGATTAACCAAGTCATTCCTGTTTAACAGAGACTCAAAGGCAGAAAGGTGAGCAGGTATGGTAAATAGGTATGGTGGAAAAAATAAAGAAGGTTTCAATGTCTTCTTAGTGGAGGCTGTCCACACAGAAAAGCTGTGGACTTCAACTAGATTGGATTAGTTTATGTAGTTTGTGGAATCTAATTGTTGCTGAGATTTAAATGGGTGAAAATTAGGGATATTGTCAGTCATTTACTGAACGTGATCTTTCTGGACTGATTGCTGCAGAGGTTTTATCTCAGATATTTGTTTTTATATGTAATCTGTCATTGTCCATTTATATATTCAGTTTCAAGTTTATGCCTGATTATATAGTATATTCAAAACAATCTTTTAAAAATGCAGAAAAGTGTATGTGCACTATTAGAATTTTCTAATTGCATGATAAGACCTTTTTAAACAATCCTCTATGTTTTTATAACCTATGTTCCATACAATTTGCATGAGATACCTTTGGATGGACATACACAGTGCATATATATACCAATTTCCTACTTTGTCTTTCTTTGAATTTTACTATGTAAATGAGTTTGTTTGTGTACTTCCAAGATCCATGCTAGATTAGTATCTATTTCTCCATATTCCCCCAGATTAGAAATTACCATTTTAAGGAAGTGCAGCATTAAAACTTTATCAGCGGTCTTTTCAAAATTCCAAAATGCTTACTACCAATGGCCAGTTCTGAGTCTGTGTGAGGCTTCTTTGATTACAGATCCATTTCAGAATAATTGATTAAAGGAGAAAAATACAAGAAAATTCTTTTGAAATAAAACCAATTTGGCCCCAATTTTTACTTTCCTAAAATATTCATGCCTGGTTCTGAAGACTGTTTATTTTAAAAGGAGCAGAAAGGAGATTTTCAAAAACTCATATTGTAGTTTAGATATAGTTTGCTTTTACTTAGGCAGAAGTAAACTTCAAAAACAAAAACAAAGCAAATATGGAAGAAAGATTTTGCAGATGAAGATACTGGTGGCAAGAGATGCCTAACACTGATCTCTGCTGCGTCCTCCTGTATTCTGCTACATAAACCTCTCATCACTAATCTCAGGCCTCCCATAGCCTTCTTGCCCTTTCTGGCTACATGTGGACTTGTTCATCTCCATGTTCTCTGCAGCTCCCTCATGTTGGCCATGAAGTAGGACCAAGAGAGGTTTATTAACTGATTGAATAGGGGCATAACTGAAAAAATAGTTATTTTCTTTAAGATCCCAGTCTTTATTTTTTATTGTACACACCCTCCCCCAAAGACTTCCAAATCTAAACTTAGAGTTTTTTTCTTTTTAAACCTCCTCATTATTGATCTTTTCCAGCAATAAAATTGATTCCTTGAGTGTGATCTGTTAAGCATGTCTACTATTCTTTCAGACAAGATAATAACCTAAACTAAGATTTAAAGGAATTGAAGAAGAGCAAAATAAAGGCCTGAATGCCACATTAACTGGATCATCAATTTTTACTTAATAAGGAATCATAAACTGGAGGTGTAATTTAAATAAATTAACTAGATACTTTAAGGCATCAAATCTCCTCATTCTTCTGGGGATCTCATGACATCCCACCGTACCTATTTACCCATCATCTACCTATTTATCTGTCTATCCTTTACTAAGATAAGTTTTCTATTGGTTTTATAGGAAATTGAATAATACTTTTGTTAATGTTCCCGTAAGAGGCATCATTAGCTAAACTAAACACCATTTAATCTACTGGCATTTCCATTAGCTTTCACATGTGACATTGATGATTCAACTAAGAATTTATTACTAAAACAATATTGTTTATTTAAGAGCATGTGACATGGGGATAAAGTGGAATGAACTGCTACAGAAACATGTTATGCTGTTTTTACTTAATTGTGCCAAAGATAGTGCATTTGTGTGTGGTGGAGTGTGGGGTGTGCATGTGCACTCAGATGTGCAGAGCTGGGGATTTAACCCAGGACTTAAATATGGTAAACATAGGCTCAATCGCAGAGCCACACCTCAGCAAGACCTGTTCCTTTTTATCCATAAACTCTGAGAAGGGAAGGAAACATGGAAAGGGGTGGCTGTGGTTTGGGGCAGTCTGACATAACAGCCACTTAAGAATACAAGATGACAGGTGAAAATTGGACATTTGCAGACATTACCTTATTTCCCACTTCACTAACCACAGAGCTCCTAGTGTCCAACAGGCCTCCTTGTAATGACAAGGATGCATTTTAAAATGATCTGGCATCTGGTGTAAAAGTGTTCAAACAGTTAATGCATCGGCTGGGCATGGGATGTCTGAACCTCACTGCTATTTAACATCTCATCGCTACAGCTGTGTTTCCAAGAGAAGTGATCAATACTTGCAGCTTCCTTAGGTAATGCTAAACCCAATGGGCAAGTTGTCAGCTGGGAGGACAAGTCCGAGCCTGGAGAGCCATCCCCTGCACCAGTCCAATCAGAAAGGCAGGTGCTGCAGCTGGAGCGGGACAGGACCTGGCAGACAGCCCCTGCGAATCGATAGTGCTCTTACCCAATGCCTCTTAGTGCCTCTTCCAAGCTGCTGCGTCCCCTGTGCACTCAGGGCAGAGTAAGGGTTTAAGAGACAGGAAAGCTGTCTCCATATAAATAATACACCAAAACGTTTACGATCCATTTTATGCCACAACTTAAATATTCACTAAAAGAGGGCAATGCTTTATCTTGATGGCAGGCTAGTTTGACTTTTTATCTATCTTTTTTATTGATTCACTTCTACAAAATACAAAAAGAACGAAGCTGAGATGTTTGTATGCATTTGATAACAAGAGAAACCTGTTCTTGCTTTTGTATATTCAATAAGAGAGAGCAAAAATAATACCAATCTTTAAAGTCCCCGATTCAGACCATTTTATTACAACAAATAATTCCCAAACTGAGAAGATTATAGTTAATAGGAAGAAATATGAGTACAAAGCAAAATGTGATTCACTTTATTTAAAAAATTACTTTTGTAGCCATCAATAAAGATGTCTGTCAGGGCCTATCTTTCAGCTTTCGTCCCAACTTCTCAGTTGGTATCATCTGTTGTCACCTGGAATGCTGGAATACTGGAAGCCCAGAGTTAGCAAAGCCCTATTCTAATAATTCCCCGTAATCTTGAAGCTAATCCTGCCTCATTTCTCCACTCTCACCTTGTGATCAGCTGATCTTTTTATTTTTCTTGTTCTTTTTTCCCACTTTCAAATGTAATTTTGTCTTATTCTTTTCACCTGTTTGCATTTTCTTATGCATTTTTACATCAAGCTTCAAGAGGCTGAGCTAAAGCTGACAAAATAAGCATGAGAGAAATGTGCGAGGAAATATTTTTCAGATGATTCACTGAGGATTGCCTTCTGAAGGCAACCACATGCTTGTGAGGCAGGGAAACTGGCCAGCAAAGGAGAGGACAAGCTTAGATTCATAGTTCTGTAGGAAGTTTTTGTGAAGGAAATAGGATGACTCCATTCTGGAAGGACTGGCTGGAAATGTGATGAAAATATCCCAGAGGGGTCCTGTTGGTGGACAGCCAAGGTCCTCACAGTGTGTGCAAACCACTGGTGTGGGACTCATCTTGGAGAGCCACTGGCTGGAACGTCAACATATCTTGTGTGATTCCTGAGACTTTATGCTACAAAAGCAGGCTTGAGAAGCACTTGTTTGTACAGCTTCAATAATTCTCCTGTTCACTGTTCATGGGGAAGCAAAGTGAAAACTACTCGGAAAGATGGAATATTAAAAAATATTCATTTCTTTAAATTTTTGACCTCATTGATTACATATCTTGTGATATGCAATGAGGAATGTCCAAATGACTTCAATTATTTATATTTTTACTTAAGTTTAATTTAGAGACTGACTATCGGATTTAATTGAAATCTACTCTTCAAAGATATGCAAGCAGGGGTAAGTTGTTATTAGTTGAATAGTTAAAATATTTGTCCATGCTCAAGATTTTGAAGAAAATGCATTTGTAAAACTTGGAGCCATTGTGCTTCCTAGCTGAGTACTTAGCAATTGACTTCTGTCTGAATATGAAAGACTTGTTTCTATCTATAGCTTAAAAGAATGAGGAAGATTACAAAGGGTCCTGTTTTAATAATAATGGAAATTAGTTATGCCTGCATACAGGGAAAAATAGCCCAAAGGATTGTACATCTCATTTAAATAACATCTAGAAAGTCAATTTAATTTTATTTTGAAATCCAGAGAATTGAGTGGGGGGAAAAGAACACTTTTGCTTCTGGGCCAATCTATCCCTGTATCAATGTAATAGCTTAAATTTAGGAAGGAATTTTCCCCTGGGACACAGTGTTGTGTATGCAAGAGACTTTAAAATGTGCTCAGCACACAGCAGCTATACTGAAGAATAAATAATTCCACAACCATTGTGTAGACACTTCCTACTGGAAAATTCCTATATTATACACATGATGTCCTTAAGTACAAAGATAAATGTTATTAAGTGAATATGTATTTGACCAGTTTTCTAACCTGCAAGAGCTCTGGGGACATTTATTGTGGATGATATATTATAGTCATGAATTAATTAGTGTACTTAAAGCCAAGAAAGAAAGAAAAAAAAAACATATGGTGTCAACAAATGCAGTGTATAAAATGGTAACTATGAGATAAATGGGTCATTCGATGTTTTTTACTAAATTAAATATATCCATGACAAAAGCCAACACTGCGATATTGACTGAATAATTTAATCTTGTCATCTTGTGGAGTAGGTTTCAAAATAATAAATTGTTCAAGCTGAGTAAGTTATTGAATAGTTTTAGACTCCAGAGAGTTGTGGGCTTAAAACAGACTCCTGCTACCTCGTTCCTCAGAGCTGACAGATATTAGAGCATCCATAATAATACACCTGCCATTAGCTGCATTCAAGTTTCCTTTTTTTATTTCACTGACAGGAAATACCATGAAAGTCACAGCATTTTTCAACAAATAAGTCAAAACAGACCTTTTGGGATGAGTTATTTTGGTCCTCATAAATTAGGCTTCTTGGAAGATAATATTTCTGCCCCAAATGGATATTTTTCTAAGTTCTGTTAATTAGCTCAATGATGAGTGGGAGATAACCCCGGTGGCTGGTCAGAGCAGCCCACAGCACAGCCCAGTGACTGTCATAACAAAGAGCAGGGCTCAAGTGTGTCTTTGTTAAGCTAACAATTCAAGGGCTTCCATTAGCAGTCTTGTTCAGGAACTATGTCCTTCCACTTTCCTAAAATAAAGAAAGCACCATTTCAATTCACTGTGAGTAGGGCTGCAGAGAGAAGAGCACTAGGAAGAGAATGCAAACAAGACGGCACTTGAACCATTTCCAGTATTTAATACAGCCTCTTGTCCCCCTAATGCATCACAAATGCCTAAAAGCCAAGTTGAGAAGAGGTGGACAAAGATTCAGAAGGCTGAAGTGCCTCGTCTTCTAGCTATTCCTTCATGACAAACGTCCTTCTCTGTGCTTAAATAGGAAGGGAAGGATAAAGTGATAAAGAAGCCACCCACTGAGATGCTCTCTGCAGCAGCAGGACACAGTGACCACAGCATGTTGAGGAGCTTTCCTGTTTACTTGGCCATCGGTGCTTTAGCGCCCCTCACTAACAACCCAGAGCACCAGCAGGAGAGCAAAAGAAGATGAACAGCAAGTGCTGGAGACCCTCAGGAACTGCTCCCTCTCTCCTCCCTCCCCTGCTCCCTTCCTTCTGCCCTACTACTTGTCCAGTCCTTAGGATATGCCACAAATCTGGGACCCATGATAGGTCACATGGTAAGACCTCTAAGGCTCCTGACTCCAGGTAATATGTCCTCAAAGGAAGACCTGGATTCAACAATCCAATGGGCAACAGAGATGCACTTAAGTAATTGAAATCCAGAGAGAAATAGTGTGACACAAAAGAAGAGTTTGAGAAGTCGGGAAGGAGGAATTTCCTTAAGTTTTCCTCATCAGGAAAACCCTTCCTACCAGGAAACATTTCTGCTCAGAGTAGAGAGATGACATTTGAGGGAGAGTAGGATTGAGTGCAGAAGTGGCAACAGTTGAGCGTTTGTTGCAGCATCTAATAGCATGGGGAATGTGTGCTTCAACACCATGAATGTGTGCTTCAACATCTTAGAACGTGAAAAACTGGGGCTTTCAGGGAGGAAGCCTTGGGATGGCAAGAGATGAGCCCATGGATACCGAGACAGACTCAGGGCCTCACCTGACAGGCTGAGGGTGTCGGGGCTGCTGTCTCAGGACAGATGGATAGGTGCTGGACTGCCTGAACAGTGAGTGAGCTGCTTCCTTCAACTTTTAGTGGCCTGGAAAGCAGAGGGCTGTACTGTTCTCAGAATTCTTCCTGTGATCATGTGAGATGATAAGAGGACTATGTGATGATGTGAAGTGAGATGAAGGATGGAGGCATTTTGATGTGGCACTAAATGACTACATAAGAGTAATTTGAATACTTTACTTTTTAGGGAGCTACTAAGAGACTAATGAACAAATAGTCCATACACAATGGATACACTAGACAAAGGGACAAGTCCCATCCCAGGTGGGAAGGAGTGGGACAGTGCAAGATTTCATCATGCTTCTCAGAATGGAGCATGATTTAAAACTTTTAAATTATTTCTGGGTTTTTTTACATAATAGTTTTAGACCACAGTTAACTGTAAGTAACTACAACCATGGAAAACAAAATTGCAGGTGAGCATTATCATATCACTTCTTTTTTGTTTTTGTAAGGAGAAAAATTGTCCTCAGCTCTTCTTACAAAGACACTAAACCTATGACGGAGACCCCACCCTCGTTACCTCATCTAAACTAATTTACCTCCCAGATTTCTCATCTCCCAAAGGCATCACACTGGTGAGTAGAGTTTCAGCATATGAATTTTGGAAGGGCACATTCAGTCCCTGGAATGCACAAACGTATTTTCGCGTATGTGTATACACATTTGAGTTGACTATCAACAGGACCCAGTACACTAACTAACTTTGCCTGAAAGAGTAAATTATCTTCTGTGAGTGGCCTCAGGACACAGGCAGTACAAACTCTAATGAGCAAACTTATATAACTTTATACTCCACCAGAGAATCAGTGATAAAACATGAGCAACTAATAACATTTTACCTATAAATTATGTACATTGAACAATGAAAGCATATGAATTGCTATCTTAAATGCTATTACAAATAGGACTTCATACCAATGGCTTTTATTAGTTACATGATGAATGTTTCAACCATTTTCAGAGCTATAATTCTCTCTGTGTTAAACTCAGCAGTTCAGAGGACCATTTACATTCAAGCTGATTATCTTCTATGCTTCAAGTTTAGGAAGTAACTCAATTCTCACAATTTTCATCTTCTCTATTTCTGCTAATAGTATTCTTTCATTAAGTTAAAATGTTATTCTTATTACAAGAAATTTTAAAAAACTCTCTTCGAGGGTATTAGTTAAACCAAAAAATCAGATTACATGGGAATAAACTGCAGAATAACCAAAATAAATGTCCATTTATTAGGCATATGTGTTTGTGTAGAATCCCAGTTGATGTGGTAGACTTCTTATCAATTGCCCTTCCAAATTATTTCCAATAAGGCATATCATAAAAATATCTATTTTTAATATATCTACTAAAATATCTAGTGAAATAAAAGTGTAATTGCTCTGATTTGCACACTTGGATTGTAATTTGATTCATTTAATAGGTCTATTTTTTTAGATTTTATAATCATGACATATACTCAAGAACATAAATCACAAGGAGTTTCACCAACTGAACATTTTTCTGTCATTGACACTTATATTAACATGGAACTATGTGAATTTTGAAAGCTCCCTTTTCTTTCTTTGCATCTAGCAGTTAAACACTTTTTAATTTTTAGCAGCAAAGATTAACTCTGCTTTTAATAAATGCACATCATCACACTATGTGCTTCTTTGAGATATATAATGCTTAAAATATTGGAAATTTCTTATTTTATGGTACAAGAATAAAAATATTTACTCACTAATTAAAAGTTATCTAAAATGATGCAAATTTTATCCTTGAAAAAAATGAAATACATACATTAAAAACTCCAAACATTCTAAATCTCCTTCAAAAATAGAATGGACTTTTAGTTCTTTTTAAATCAGTCTGCTTGCATTTTTGTTGCTGACTTGTTGGAGCCTCTTCTACATTCTGGATATTAAACCCTTGTTAAATGAAGACTTTGGAAATATTCGCTCCCTTTCTGTGGGTGGTCTGAGCTCTATTGATTGCTTATATCAAATTGGTTAAGAGGGATTATTGTGGATATACTTAAATCACATAGAAGTCATCAAATTTTCAACTGACTTAGTCATTCTACTGTATATTGGAATCAAAATATTGCATTTATCTCACAATTATGCATAAATATTGTGGAAATCAAAAATAAAATCAATCAATCAAAAATATAATGAAAATTCTGACTGGCTTTTTATAGAGCAATGCAGTACAGCTACAGTGCCCCTCAAATCAGCATGGATGAACCATGCAAAATCATGTTGCATCAAAGAAGCTGGGCACAGAAGTACAGGGGTGGTGGGATTCTACTGGCATATAGCTCCTGAGCACACGAGGTTAACCTCACTGAGAGGTGAGTCAGAGACTAGACTCCCTGCTGCAAATCCAAGACAGAAGATCGCTGAGGCATTGTGTACTGGTATTTATTTTTTTCAACTGCCCATCCATTTTGTTGCTGTTTTCTTATTTGTTAGTTTTATTTTATTTTTACAGGGAGTTCACTTAAAAACATATTAAGATATATACATATATATATTTAGGACGATTTTTAGTATGTATGACATGCTTGTTTAAAAATGAAAATTACGAGAGCAAAATTCAGAGAAATAGATATGTGTGTAGACAAAGCCAGACAGAAATAAGAATGTAGAACTGAAGAGATTTTTAATATAACAAAAGAGTTCATATTATTAAGGAAGCATATATAAAGAACTTAGAAAAAGAAACTATCCAAAAATAACATCAGATTAAACAACTCACTGAAGCCAATCCATGTTTCATGATAATCAAGTACAGGAGGATATATGCTGACTTACACACTAGTTTGGTTTGTAAATATTAAATATAAAATAAAACAGTACCTTTAAAAGTAAGCCAAAATCCCCAGCATTGTTGGAATCAGGACCACAAGTTTGGTTTGCCAGGTTAGTACCACACATGGTGTTGAGTGATGTGGTTCTCAGTTCCAGCTTCATTCATCCTGGATGGTGTAATAAGTTACATAGCCATTCCAAAAGATAAACGATAAAAATTAAAACCACTTTCAGGTATTTCCAACATCACTGTAGGGAGCTAAAGTTGCAAAGAAGCTCTGTGTCCAAGCATTAAAAATATGACCTGCATGCATCCCGACATAAGTGAATGATGGTTCACATTCACATAAGCCAACCATAAAATTGATCAGTCTTCCATCTGGCTGCAACTGAGCACATGGATGAGTCTCAGCCCTCCAGGTTCCTGGGTGAGTCTGCTTGCATAGCATCTTTCCCTAGTAAGTGATCTCTCTATGCCAGCATCATCTGTGGACAGAGAAGATTTACATTGTACTGCACCTTTCCTACCTTCTTGGTATACCACGTTTTGTGTCTCTTAAAGCAGAAAAATATGGGTTATATGTTTTTATCTTTATTTTTTTGTGTTACATTTTTTAATTCTTTATATGTCCTGAATATTAATCCTTCATCAAAAGAGTAGCAGGCAAATAATTTCTCCCATTCTGTAAGCTCTCTTTTCATGCTCATTTTCTTTGCTGTGCAGAAGCTTTAATTTGATGCCATTCCACTTATTGACTCTTGTTTTTATTTCTTGCATTTAGGGGTCTTATTAAGGAAATCAATAATATAATGATACAAGCACATCAGTGTATATAACAGTGCAATTCACAATAGCAAAGATATGGAACCAGCCAGGTGTTAGTCAACAGACGAATGGACAAAGAAACTGTGATAAATGTAAAGAATGAAGTTTATTCAACCACAAAGAAGAATGAAATCATATCATTTGCTAAAGGAATGGAACTGGAGAACATCAAACTAAGTGAAACAAAGCCTACTCAGAAAGTCAAGGGTAGAATATCGTTTCTTGTATGTGGAAATAGAGAAAAAAAAGAAACTCTAAAGGGATCTCACAAAAAATAGCAGGGAAAACAGTAGAATACAGAGAATCCCAATTTTATGTTTAATTTTTAATTAGAAGACAGATCAGAAGGGTAGAGCAACAGGATGATTCAGGAGGACATTATGCTGAATGATGTGAGACAAATTCAGATGGCAGGGTCACTCACAGGTAGGTGTGAATGGCAGGTTCACTGCAGCAGGGGTAGAGGGGGGCTCTCAGTGGCTGGGGTTGGGAATGGAGAGAGGTTGGTCAAACAGTGCACACTTCTAGTTATAGAAGGTGGATACATCCTGGAGTGAGTAAGGTTAGCAGTTCTATATTGTGTACTTGCAATTTGCTAAGAGAGCAGAGGAAGAAATTGGTCACTATTTTAGGTGATGGGTATGTTAATTAGCCAGGGTGGTGACCACTTCACAATGTACATGTTTGTCAAGACACTAAGCTATGCACCTTCGATATAAATAATTTTTGTCAACTTAATCTCAGTAAAACTGCTAAAGAAAACATGGGATTAAAAAATATAATAGACTTGTCCACAAAAGAAAAAAATGTTCCCATGGATGTACAAGGCAAGAAGAAATCTTTGGTGCACACCTTAGGCCATTTTGCTATTCAGCCGCTATCTAGAAACTATATGATTTTTTCCCCCTTAAAATTGCAGGTATAGAAACTAAGCAGCTGCATCCCATTTCTTTCTCCAGGTGTTGCTTGAGAGTCAAGTCCCTTCCTGAAACCTCAAAATATTTCACTTTCCATGATGCTGAGCAGTGACATAAGTTCTACAAATGCTCGAGTGTGTATTTCAATGTGTTTTATATGTCACCATTTTCAGATTCAACTTTAAAAAATACTCGTGTCATGAATAAACAGTGAGAATCACAAAAAAAGTGAACCTGCTCATCTGAGCTCTTGTTCACGCATGTGGTTTCTTGAAATCCATCATAGTCTCCTTTCATCACCAGCCTTCAGTTCTTCTAAATTTTTGTCAATATTTGATTATGAAAATACTCTCATTTTATCCCATATTTGACATAGAATCAATCCCAGTAAATGGTTGTCTTTATTGGCTTAACACCAGCCCTAATTCCTTTATTTACTTGTGAGTTCTTTGTTTGGTTTGTATTTCTGACATGCTACCATGGATACTTCTCGAAAAACAATCTGTGCCTATTTGTCCCAGAAACCAGGGCAAGGTAAGCTGATGGATAGTGAATGGAGAGGTGGTGATACACTGTTATAATTTAGGACTACAGTGAAAGCACCAGCCCACCTCCAGAGATGGGAGAAGAGTCAATTCTATTTAAAAAAAGAATGTGTGTACAACTTTTATGTGCTAGGCATATGCCTGTTCTAGGGAAGAAATGATGACAAAGGTATTGATTTCACTTCTATAAGTCTGCAGATTCAAAATGGTTTTGAGACTAATTTGTCTGCCCATTTCAGGCAGATAATATGCTTTCATTAAAGGCTATATCATTTCATTACCTTTAATGTAGGGCTGGGGTTGTGGCTCAGCAGTAGAGGGCTCGCCTAGCACATGTGAGGCACTGGATTCAATCCTCAGTGACATATATATAAATAAAATAAAGGTATCTACCTACAACTGAAAAATAAAATTTTAAAAAAACTTTTAATATAAAGAGCCAGGCCTGTTCAATGAGTACTCAGGTTAAGAAGATCTTTGTACCCACTTGCTATTAATGCATATCCCAGCCCCTCGTGTGCACATTCCACACTGGCCTAAGTGCAGCTGAAATCCAATTGGACTTCCATACACTTCTTTCCACTGGCCTGAACCTCCAAATATGTCTTCTTCCCAGGAAGAGAAAATTATGGTCTGGCAATATATTAACAGACAAAATTAAAGACAACTTTCAATTTAATTCAAGATATTTCTAAAGAACAACCTGATATTAGAAAGAATCTAACTTTAAATAAGCACAGAGAGTCATAAAAAATGTTTAGGGGAAAAGGAGAAGCTCTAAGGATATTTACTGAAAATAGAATAAAATTATATAAACTTGGGCTGGGGATGTGGCTCAAGTGGTAGCGCACTCACCTGGCATGTGTGGGGAACTGGGTTTGATCCTCAGCATCACATGCAAATAAAATAAAGATGTTGTGTCCCCCGAAAACTAAAAATAAGTATTAAAAAATTCTCTCCCTCTCTCTCTCTCTCAAAAAAAATTATATAAACTCAGAGAAATGTGTGGAGTGGTGTTATAAAGAAAGGTCAGAGTGTCTGTGATTTGTAACTTGGGTTGCCATTCTGCACAAGATGTAAGCAGAAAAGAGAAAGAATTGGGGAAGAGGTCCAAGTGCAGAAGCCCTGCAGAGAGCAGGGTGGGTGTGCAGGTAAGCAGCTCCTTGCCCTTGGGAATGGCTTCATGGGACTTTTTAGCTGTTCCTCAGATAGCGCCACTTATTGACAATGAACAGTGACCACCAGCAGGCGGGAATGATGGTAGTGATGGTGAGCCAGGTCATAAAATGTGGCAAATCCAATTGACTTATTATGATATTGGACATTGTGCTAACTAATTATAGTAAATAAATAGTTCCTGTGACACAATAATATACAAAAAAGATGGCTGAAATAGAATATTTCTAGCAATGTCATTCCACGTGCCCTCCAGTTCTGTGGGGTTCTAAAGTTACCCACACTTGACTCCTATATGTGGGTTCAGGTTTCTGCGCCAGTTGTGTGCTGTCAACAGTAGTACGGGTGGGAAAAATGCATGTCCCCGGCATTGTTTTTGCTCATATCCCAGTGGAAGAAATTAGTGATGTGTTCAGATTCAACTTCAAAGGAGATGGATGCTGCAGTTTCTCTGAGCAGCAGGGATACCCTTTATGAGGCTGGGTACAGTGCAGAGGAAAAGAGCATTGGGTATCACCTGGCATCAGGGCCTCAGTTTCCATCAGTGTGAATACAATTACTGCAATAATGGGCTAATTACGACGTCATAGGACTTCTGTGAATGTTAAATGTGAATGAATATGTTTAAACCTCAGCAGAGTTTAATAGTTTGGTTCCTTAGTCCTATTATTTTAATATTCTTGTTTTAGAATGATATAAAATGTTTGACAATATAAAATAGATTTAATGATTAGGGGTTTGTCATTTAAATGTTTATTTCATTACATTAATTCATAAAGTTCAATTTGATCTTTTATTTTGGTTTTCAAAATAATTTTAATATTGATCTCTTCACTAATAATTGTTTTAATAGTAAAAAATATAACATTGGCCAATAAAATGATATCATTTTGTGAATAAAATAGCACTGATTCATACATGCTTTGTTTCCAAGCAGGCACTGGCCCAGGTTGAAGGTGTTTGTGACACTGCCTCTTTCTACACCTCGAGTGGTTTCTGCCCCCCCCCACCAGCCCTCCCCATCCCATGCTCCTGACACGCCTGCAGCCTGAAGGGTAGCTGCATCTCTGCACTTCTGGGGATCCCAGAAGCCTTGTAAGTCTGCTTTAAATCAGATCCTAAATTTTCATTTCCCCTTGTTATGTGACAAATATGGAAATATGCTTTAAGTAAATAGTATTATAAGTGATTTGCAACGTATTATTTTTATGGGAAAAGTACTGCTTCCTAGCATATAGGTAGAGATATAGAGATTCAACATTTGTGAAATGCAGAAATACTCTGAATAACATTAGAAGATGTTCTTAAACTATTCAATATAAAATCATTAACAAGCAGTCTCGTGCCTCCATTAAAACACCAATCTGGAGACCACCAGCTCCAGGCAGCTCCAGGGCAAGGGCTCCTGTTGAAGCAAAATTGAACCTCACCTTATGTAAGTGGTCCAGAAAAACTTCCAGAAAATGCCAACACCTCTGGCGGGACTTCCCTGCCGTAGTCTCTGGCTGTAGCAAAATAACGGTGACGAGCAACTTGTGTAGATTGATACAGCAGGAGTGGGAGCCGTTTATTGTAGGACAGGAGGGGTACATATACACTCCACACAGCTTATCTTAATTAACATAAACTAGATACAGCAGTCAACCAATAAAGAATCTCCACTCTTAATGGCTCGCTGGCGTTACTTCATAAACCACTCCCCCTGGCAAAATGCCAGGCGCCAGTCTGACTTGTTTACAGACCCTAACACTTCCCATCACACTGGAGTAGGAGGATCCTCCCCGTGTGTGTTGACGAGTTGGGAGGATGAGAGGAGGGAGGACAGAATGGGCACAGAGGTCCCTGTGCTCACTGGGGTTAATGAACACATCCAAAGCTTCAGGTAATGTGATCAAAAAGTTATATAAATGCTCTTAAGGATTAATTTAGAAATGAATGAATAGTCTTACTGCAGCTAGCGAGAAGGCACATTATTAGTGGTGCCAGAGCTCAGCCACGCTTCATAGTCTGAGGTATCCTAAGAGTCTAGATGGATTTTAATGTGGCCTGGTCACTCTCTGTAACCTCAGCACTCTTTCATGTGGAGTAAGTGAACATATTTTGTGCATGCAGGAGTACCATAAGGAAAATGATTGGATGGAATATGGGTGTTGCAGTTTATTCTTGGGAGGTGAGAACATTTTAGGAATAGACCACAATATAATATCACCAATATAATATCCAATTCAGTTGATGCTCACAATGTATCTTAGGGTTTTCAGAAATGGAGGGAGTACTCGATAGCAGGACAATAAATCAATATCAACCTTCACAATACCATTTTCTTTTTTGATGCAAAATTATTAAAAATAAAAGCATACACAATCACATAGCAAATATAGGCAAAATCCTATAGAAAATCATACTAGTAAGTATATGACAGATATTGTTTCTTGGTTCCTGGTATAACCCCTAAAATTAAGGAGATAAATAATCCATAGCATAACTAGAGTAAGAATTTGGGTAGAGGGAAAGAAAATCTAAATTTTTAAATTATATTCGGGTAATATAAATCTACATATTTGATGATCAAATAAGATTTCCCAAAAAGGCTAATTGACTTCTAAATACCATTAATATTTATATGCATGTATTAAATATTTTTGCTTAATTTTATCCCTAGAATCACATCACAAATATTGTCAAATAAGATTTTGTGGGTTTTTTTTTTTTAATTTTTAAATTGTAAATAAATTGTATTAAAATGTACATACACTTCTGGGAAATACAAATCTGATTACCTACATCTAATGCCTTCAAAAACATGTCCTTTTCCTTTATAAAACTAATGTTATCTGAACTGTCAACTAAAATGGTGAAATTGGTGAGGACTCAATGAATTTGTGTGGTTTTGTAAATGTTCCAGTTTGATAAGATACTTTTGTATGCTATTGTTATACACAGTTATACACACGTACGCTTAGCATTTTAAGAGTGTTATACTGATAGGTATTTGATGGGACACAAAATCATTTAAGTTCTTTTGGACTCTTTGATTGTTCTATTTTGAGGATACATAGTAGAGGTAGATTCTAAAGAAAAGGAACAAGTAATGACCTTGGTATTGCCAGGCCGTGGCCAGGACGGCTTCAGGTGAATTAGCTCTGGAGACGTTCATCCCTAGCCCCCTTGATCTCCTCTCATCTCCCTGCATGTGCCAAGAGCACAAACACAAGGCCTCTGTTTTCGTCTACTTTCCAAAACCTGTGATTTCAGTGGGGGGTTTGTGGGAAGAGATGGTATCTCCCCTAAAGAGAAGGCTTGCTGGCCTCACAGGCTGCTAGTAAATCTCCAGTGTCCATTTCCTGAAACACAATCCCCGTATATGCTGCCTTTGAGCCAGCCCACCTGCAATGCCCAGCTGGGCATCCATGCACATTCTGGTAATGCTTTAGCCATGACTCCTACAGTGTTGTGTCTCTAACCCTGTGGCCTTGTGTCTCTATCAGTGTCTATAGAAGCACTGCAAGGTACTTTCTTAGTCTGCAGTAGGGTGAAGTCTCACCCTCTTCATGGTCTCAGCAAGTACTATCCATCTATACAGTGAATTTGTGGGAATCATCAATGAGGACCTTATGGAGTCAGAGGTAGAGAAAGTCTGCCAATGTCTGAGGAAGAACAGGGATAATGGAAGCTCCCCAGTTGGGAGCAAAACAGTCTTGAGAAGTCAATGATTTCAGAGGTATATATCAATATTTGCTTCAGAACTCACAAAATTGTCGATTAATTTTAATAGTTTTTGCAGTTAAAAACTATGATTTGCCTAAAATAAATGAGAAGTCAAAATTTCACAATTATGAAAACTACATGAGGTTCTGTGATGAGAAGTTTGTGACAAGAGTCCATCTAAGATGTTCAAGCTCACACACCTGATTACTCCCACAACAGAGGACACATCTCATATCTTCCTTCTTTCCTATTGAGGAATTTAAACTGTAAGATGCACTAGCATTTTCTTTATTCTCTATGACCTGAATGGTGATTTTTCATTATTACTTTTCTGTTCTGGCCTTCTTATAATTTCTCAATGCATAAAAATGAGTTGTCCTGCATGAATTTAATTGACGTAACTTAGTAGATACAATACTCTTTTGGTAACTGCTAGGTACCAAATCCCCATTCTGGATTTTGGGAGCTCCTTCCTTTGTTCTCTTGGGTATGGCAGGAAAATGGACTGCTAAGTGGCTTTCACAGACTACCTGAAGAGAGATTTTGAGGTAATTTATGTGCCTTGGAGAGCAGTTAGTGTTCTGCTTGCTCTAAGTATGAGTCATGATTAAAGCCGGCAGGGGATTGATGTCACTAATGACCAGTTAATTAGGGGCATCAGACAGTCCTTAAAGGAGATTTGGAGTATGTGATATCATTAGGCTGAAATGTAATTCCCTAACTTTATTCTTATTAAATTGGCCAGGTCTTTCTGTCTTTTGGTATGTGTGTTTTTAATTAACACACAGCATATATTTCAAGACACTGAACAACTCTGAAAAATGCTTATGCTGCTGTGGAAAGTGGAGGTACTAAAAATGTGCTAGTGGATTTTTGATCAATTACATTGAGTTTACTTTAAAGCCAAAATGATAGACTAATACTTCTAAAATTGAGAATGTTATGAGATAGATGATAATGACTGGTCTCATACTGTATCTACAAATGGGTATAATTTCTATGCCGTCTGATCAATTCACATGTAATCTGTAGTTGGTTGAAAAACTGTTTTTTCCTTTCTGGGGGTGGGTAAATGTAACTTCATATGCATATATAAACTAATATTATGACAATCAACCAGTCAGCATCTTAATGTGATAAAAAGCATAAACAAGAACAATTCTAAATATGTGCAAAATAGATTGTGGAAACAGAAGCCATATATTTTTGTTAGCATTTAGACTCAATATGTGCAAAACCTGAGCAGATATAGGAAGAAGTTAAGAGTGTTATTAATATTGTCTCTCAATAATTTTAGCTTGGGTGTCATTTTCTGATTTATTTACGTGATTTGTGTTTCAGAGAAAGACAATGATGAGAGATAGAGAAAGAATGCCTCTAAATACAATCTTCCCCAGACCTGAAGATTCCTTTGCAAGGGAAAGGAATTATGAACAATATTAGGCTTCCTTCAAGTATTCATAACAACCAGTTCTGTTTTACATAAGAATTGATTTTTGTTATTAATTATATTAAGTGATTCCAATAATTTCAGAAGATATGTCAAAAACAAGGTACCAATACATAATTAAAACAACCAAGGGGAAACAGTAAACATAGATTGTGTGTGTTACTACTCCAGAGAAGACGTAGAATAGTACCCTAACTCACTGAAAGTGTGAGCCACAGGAAAGGTGCCCCTACAAACCCTCTCCTGGATGCTTGCTTGAAGGTCATGCTGATATTTCTTCTGCATGCTCCACTGGGGCTGAGTAGTAACGGTGTCATATTAAAATGGCAGCAAACCGTTACATATGGTAGACAGATCCTGGCTTCCAATTCTGAATACTTTTGCACTTCTTTCCCACATTCCTGTACCCTTTTGATAAGCCCTAGATATCTTAGTGTTGTGGTGCTGTAAAGAGCATGTTTGGAGGTAGAAGCCATTTTTTAAATGGAGTAGGGACTAAAAATTTGTTCCCACATTAGAATAAATCAGGATAATACATAAATAATACATTAAAAGGAACCAAACTCTTTGATGTTCAAAAGCAGTGAACTGTGCTCTATTTTAGATATTGAATATTTACTAAAAGCCCACGTTTGGTAGACCTCTGGTCCTAGTGGGGTTGGTGAAATCTTTAGGAGGTGTAGTCTAGAGGAAGGAAGATAGATCACTCGGAATTTTCCCTTAAAAGGGGTGATATTCAGACTCTGGGTTCTCCCTCACTTTCTGCTTTATGTTTGTCATGAGGTTAACAGGCATCCAACCGGGATGTACTGCCTTGCAACGTGCCCCAAGTGACAGGGAAACCTCCAAACCTGGGAACTGAAATAAACTTTTACTCTAAGTTGATTATCTGTTATTTCTTTACAGTAATGGAAAGCTGAATAGCACATACAGTTTAAAGTCCCATGAGATGCAAATACTAAGATACAATAACATGGCCAAGAGATGTGGGGTGTGTGTGTGTGTGTGTGTGTGTGTGTGTGTGTGTGTGTGTGGTGTTGAAGATCTTGGAGAGAACAAAATAGGAGAGAGATGAAGGGACAGGAGACACTATCAGATCCTTTAGACCCCAATGCTGTTCTGAACCCTGGAAAAGGAGGCAGGTCAGAGGAAAGGTTGGGTGGGCAGAGTCCACCACTGCAGAAGCAGTTCTGACAGAGTCTTGACCCAGAGTGCTTAAGCCTAAGTGGCAGGAGAACCGCTGTCCAAGAATCTCCACTATGCGAGATCCTTGGCAGAGCACAGCTTGTAGGAAGCAGAGGCTGGTTGTTAACATCATGACGCATTCAGAAGAGAGTGTCTGGTGCTGTCTCTCAACGATGCTTCCTGCAGCAGGTCATCTGAGTGGTACCTTGTCACGGTCACCACTGTCCTGGACCCCACACACACATACTGTGCCATAAAGGTCTATTTCTGTATTCAAGATCAGGGAGCAACTCCTACACGGATGTGAGGAGCGACTTGGAAGACAGAGGTTAACGGGACCTACTGCAGCCCATTATTGAAATCAATTTTGGGGTATAACAAGTACTCACGCTCTTCTTCTTCAATTATTATCTTCTTAATTCCCCCTTCCTTTAACCGTCAAGTGTTCCCACTTGGTCTGAGCACTTTCCGTGGTTGTGTTACACGTATCCTTTCAGTTATGGCAGGGAAAGGGAGGACCAGAATGCTCAGCTGGCATCTGGGTTTACATGCATTCCTCCCTGTTAGTGTTTTGGGAAAGCAGCCTTGCTGCTCCTAGCAGTGAGGGAACACACTTCCTGCCAAGTCCCTGGCAGCGTCTTTAACTTGTAGTTCAGTTAGGTCTTTGGTAAGTCCTCTGACACCAGTGATTCTCCTTTGGGTGCAGGGATTCCAATTATGCAGAGCCC
Source organism: Ictidomys tridecemlineatus (assembly GCF_052094955.1). Taxonomy (NCBI): domain Eukaryota; kingdom Metazoa; phylum Chordata; class Mammalia; order Rodentia; family Sciuridae; genus Ictidomys; species Ictidomys tridecemlineatus. The sequence goes on from NC_135489.1 coordinate 5,958,999, forward strand.
AGAGATACAGCGATAGGAAACACAAACTCCCTGTGTGGTTTGGTGCAAGCGATGGTCAGTAGAATCACTCACTTGGCTACCTTTTGGTTCCCAGACTCAAGTTTCTTTTCATTAAGCCCAAAGCACCACGTAGAAGTCTTTCATGTAAATACACATATGTCCTCTGAGGGAAAGTGCCTCTTCTGCTCAGAACGCAGTCTCTGAACCAGTAACTTGAGTACATCTTTGCAAGTCCACTAATCCCCACTCACCCATCTAAGATGCAATGTTAGCTTTCCTTTCTTATTTTTGACTGGGGTGCTATCTAGCTGCTTCTTCACACTGATGGCTATTACTCATAGGATAGGGAACTGCTAAATATATCAATCCCAAATGTACACTGAGCACTGCCATGGACACACTGGAACCACTGCGAGCCACATGCTAGTCAGGGCTCCAGCTGGGGAGGTGATAAAGGAAACCGTGCTGACACCTGGGGGAGTCTTTGAAACAATGTCCGTGCAGACAGTCCAATAGTATTTAAAAAGTCTAAATTATTTTCCTTTCCCAGTGTATATTCACTGGAGTAAAGGACCACAGATCCCTTTGTGATCAGCTTATAGGATCACCATAGAACACATGTACAGTCGAGGGACAGCTCAAGTGCAGTTGAGGGACAGTTCAGGTTCAGTGGAGGGAGAGTTCAGGTTCAGTTGAGGGCAGTTTTCCTCCTGTGCTTGCACCAAGCAGGCTCCTTTCTCATTGTTCTCAAGAATAACTGCAGGATATGGAGGGAAGGCAGCATCCTGAGATAAGGAGGAAGGTCTGCACAGAACAGCCTGGATTCTGCTCTTTTCCTTCCTAGAATACAATTCCCCAAAGACTTTAGCACACTGATTCACAACTGACCTCGGTAGAAAGCCCAGGGTGGGCTATTTTTCAGGGTCGCTCATCTGTGGTGCAAGTGAGACACAGACAGCTAAGGCTTAGGGGAGCTGGAACCCTGGGGAGTGTGTCACCACAAATCCCACCCTGCTGTTGTGCTTTGGCACCCCCTGTAAGCAAAACCTGCTTCATCTGTCTTACGGTGTGCACCTGGAAGGGGTTGCAGAGGGGAATGGGATAAATATTTGGGCTATCTTGTGCCAAGGAATGTAAATTTAAGGTAGGTGTTATTAAACTACAGCTTGTGGTCCAAATCCAGCTAACAACCTTTTTTTTATGTGACCCAAGATCTACAATTGTTATTTTTTGCTTTTACATTTTTTAATGAAGTAGAATAAAATGAAGGAGGAGAAAAAAAGCAGGAATAGAAGGAAAGGAAAATGACCAGGAAAAGCAGCAGCAATGACAGAGAACCTGAGCAGTTTTAAAAGCTTTATTGACTTTTCTGTCCTTTAAAGAAAAATGTTACCTGTACCTGGTGTAAAGGGTCAGACTCTCACAACCAGTTGTGCAGAATAATAAAGTGTGCAAACAGAATTTCATCTTTATTTAAATTAATAGAAACATAATTTTGAAAATAAAGCTTTGGAGAAAACACATCATACCAAACTCAGGAGATATAAGTAAAGCAGAGATTTAAGGGAAATATATAGATTTAAGAACCTAGATTTTAAAAAGAAGGATTTCAAATAAATAACCTAAGAGTCATTACAATTTAAGGCACTGGAAAAAGATGAGAAAACAAATGGTAAGCAGAAGGAAGAAAATAACAAAAACAAAGTAGAAGTTAGTGGTAAGCAGAAGGAAGAAAATAACAAAAACAAAGTAGAAGTTAGTGGCAGATATTATAAAAATGTGGGCAAATTAAAAATCAAGAGTGCAGTCTTTGAAATGGCTACATTGATAAAGGAATAAAGAGAGGAATTTGAATATAAGGTATGGAAAAGGGGACAGCTTCTTAAAAGCCATATTAGAGAGTGTTAGCCACTCTTTGCCAACGACTTAGGTGGCTTAAATAAGCTACATTTCCACAAAGCATTAAAACTGCTTCAGAGAAATAGCCTGAACTATGAGAGGACTCACACACTTCCCACAAATAAAAATCCAGGCCCAAATGCCCTCATGAATTCTACCAAATATTTATAGAATAAATATCATTCAAAAATCCCCCCAAAACAGAAGTAGGAGCACTTCCCAGCAAAATTGGGGAATCATTCTATCTGATTTCTGGACTTCCTGTAGCACTGCTGGGATCAGCCCCCAGTGGCAGAGGCTGAGGATCCAGGAGGACGTGGGGAATCACAGCTCTCAGACCAGGCCATGGGAAGAGAGGGCTGTGGCCACTTTGGAAAGCATGTGGCCATTCTCCCTTTAAGCTGCTAAGCCCAGAGTTACTGCGAGATGCTGCAGTCTCACCACACACACACACACACACACACACACACACACACACACACACACACACACGCAGTATACAGTTATATTTACGTATTTTACATATATGAAATCTTTAATAATATATATGCAGTAACTTATGTAGTCTGTCCAGGCCCTCTAAGGGGGGTGCCATAAGTAGATATTCATTTACATCAGAAAAAGTATGCAGTGTTTCACAAACCGACAATTTCGGTTTCCTTGCCTCCAATCTACTCTGAATATTACACAGCCCTTTGGAACTTGGATGATTGTTTTACATAACGATGCAGTTGATTAGCTTATCCCTACTTATTCGCTCTCTCCTTCCCTCTTTCTCTTTCAATAAGTAATAATAATTTCAAATGTAATTAGCAATTCATTCCCTAAATGTGACTTTATAGCATTTCTGTGAAATGGAAAGCAAACTGTGTATGTACATAAATGTATACATATGGTACTAATGGACACATATGCATTTATACATGCATTATTTCTCAAAATGCATACATAAATATGCTTATTTACATATAAATATAATATATATAAATTCTATAAGAGGTGTATGTATGTGTTGTGAGGATTCATGGGGTTGCTGTAGAGAATTTAGTGCAGAACTGGGGATGTTTATTAGTTGCTGTTTCTTATTGTTTTTGTCCTTGCTAGATGTCTTCTTTTGAATTTTTACAAATTCTAGATCGCAAGGAGCTACTGAAATCTGAATATACTATCCAAATTATTGCTTTGAAGCACATTTGCTGAAATGATAAAAATAATAGCATTTTTCATAAAAATGTTATTCATCCAAATTTGAAGCATATTTATACATTTAGGTCCCTGTGGCAACATATCAGGCATAATTGTCTGGCCATAATAAATCTAGCACTTTTTGTGGTTGAGGTCCCATTTCTTCATTTTCTCCTCAAAGAAATGAAATGCCTTTACAAAACAAATTCTATACTTAAAATTATTTCTTCTGTCCATATAAAATTTGTGTCACAGAAGAAAGGACTGTCACACTCTCCTTTGTTAGAGTGCTAATAATCTCTGCATCTAGTCAGATCAGACCTGCTTTAAAATTCTTTGACTGCTTTTCAGCAGTTGTGTGCTCAGGTTTGGTCATGCCAGTTGCCATGGCAACCACAGGCCTCAAAGGCTGATGCTAGGCAAGTCCAGCTGTTAGGACTTGGCGGGCTCCTCCGTCATCCTCTCCAGCCCACACCTGCTGGGGTGAGAAAGAGGCATCAAACGTGACCTCCAGTAGTGTGGACATGGGAGGCATGGCTGTGCTTTTGCAGATATGGAGACCTAGGAAGTTTGTCGTGAGACTGAAGCCTAGCTTTAAGTAGATGATTTTTATTTTATGGAAAATATGAAGATCTACACCTAAGTAACACATAAGGAAAACATGTGGAAATAAAAAACATTTTTAAGCATGAAAAGGTGAAAATTAATAGAAATAGTCTAAATACTTTCCTAGCTCAAAAACCGTGTAATGAATTTCTGAATGTCTCCAATAGTATGGTATACATTTTTTTTTGTAAAATATATAATAAGGTCAGTTTTAATGAGACTAAATTTACATGTAGCATTGTGACAAATAAAGAATATAAATGTCCCCACAATCAAGAAAAAGTATTTTAACATCTTAGAATAACTCCTCTTGTTCCTTGCTGTCAGTCCCCCTTCCAGCCCTGGTCAGGAATGATCTGATTCCTGTATGTCCAGTCTGCGCGTTCTCAGAATGTCTTCTAAATGTCATTTTTTTCTTCAACACTTCCGAAACCTGTGTATTCCACTCCACTTTGTTACTTGGTAAATATTTGTCTGTGGGGATACGCCTCAGTTTATCACCATTGCAAGTGACTGGATGTCTGCTGGTTCTTGTTTACAGCTATTATAAATAGGGCTGTCACAAGTATCCTTGTAGACGTCTTTGCATGCTCCGTATTCTCTTGGGGAAATATTTGAGTCTTCAGTGGGCACCACTGCATTCCCTTAGCAATCTGGGAGAGTTCCACTTTTTTTGTATGCTTGCAGCTTTTGGTGTCATCTTTTTATTTAGCTTAGTTGAAATTCAGGAATTTTCATAGTTACGTAGGCATGTTTATGGTGATTTAAGTGTGTGAATTCTCCTGAAGAGTATGGACACCATCTTTCTGTTTGCTTGCTCCAACTTATTTCTTCAATATAGCATTTATTCAAAATTTTAAATGAATTTTTTTTAGTTTTACATATTATTGATACAAATCTTTGATCTGCTAAATGTTTTCAAAGATTTTTCTGCAACTCAATTTTTTTGTCTTTTTATTTCTTAATATCACAGACAAAGGTTTAAATTCTGATGTAGTACCATTACATATTGCTTGGAGGCTCTGCTTTGTATGTACAATCAATAAAATGTTTGCCTATTCTAACTTTGCAATGACTTTCTCTTAAGCTTTCTTTTGGAATATTTATCATCTTAGGTTTTGCTTTCTCTCAAATTTATTTCAAGTTGGAATTTTATGAGATAGAGAAATGGTTGAGTTTTATTTATTTGCATATGGAAGTCTGTCTTTTCTGGTACACTTGTTCTACCTCAATGTTGAAATACTTATACTGAAAACCAATTAATCATCTTTATGTGGGTCTATTTCTGGATTCTGCATCATTTTCTGTTCATCTAGGTGTCTACCTTTATTAAGACGTGAGTGCTATAATGTCATTCTACTGAAACCAAATACTGCAGAGTCTCCAACTTGCTGATTGTTTTCAAAGTGTTCAGGGTATTTGGATCTGGTGCATTTCTACCCAAACTGCCAATGTGCTAGAAGATTGTTGGAAACACATTTGATTGAAATGATATTGCACCTTTGTGTCTTAAGAATCTTGGTTTTCAAAAGAATTGTATGAATGATAGAATGGTTTAGTAACTGAGTGAATAAGATATGCATTATAAACAAAGAATCATAGTCTTCCTAAGCATAGTATATCTCTCTTAAGATCTTTAATTTACTTTTCATTTATAGGAGTATAATCTGTTTTTCCTATTCATTATAGGTGTCATACTATTCTTTTAAAATTAAATTTATAAAGATGAGTTGTTAATAAAGAAAAATTTAAATAATTTAAAGTATTTTTATTCTATTTTGAAATGTTACTGAGTTCATATATTGGTTCTTTTGGTTTGTTGTAGATTACTGACTATTTTCTACAAACACTAGTGTGTCATCTTCACATATGAACAGCTGTTATTTTTTTCTTTTAAAATATATATGCTTTATTCATCTTTATTTTTTTCAAATTTTCTGTCACGTTTCATCAGTCTTTTCCTCCAGGGTGGCACTGATGAAACTGATTCCAGTGGATACCTTTGCTTTGTTGTTTATTCTAAGGGAAACATTTTTGAGCTTCTACTATTAAATATGATATTACTCACAGGTACTTCTTTGTGCGTATTTTCCAGGTTGAGGAAGTCCCTCCTCAAGTTTGTTTCCCATGAGTGGCTCTGTATCCTCGCAGCTAACAGTATTTGTCTGGGTTATGCGTGATTGCTTCCTCCACATCTCCTTCCTTGCTATCCTTATTCTCTGCATACTCTGTGACAAATATATGCCTCCCCCTTCTTCTTACATTGTCTTATTCACTTAATTATTAATGTAAGGAGGTTATTTTTGAACTTACTTTACATATTTAAGTTTGAAGCTTCCCTTTTTATGTCATCCAGTAATCTTATAATGGTTTTTCTCTCTGAATTTATTGAGTCCATGTTGTTCTACAGCTTAAAAAATTTACATAAAATTTTCTCTTCTTTCCTTTGTTTCCAAGTGGTCAATTAAACATATAAAATTATTCCTATTACTCTGATGGCCAACTTATTGCAATCTATTCAATGTACAATAAAAATGTGTAGCAAAAACTGTAAGGAGATATTTCAAAATACTATCAGCCAGAGTGATCAAACAAATGTCAGTCAAGACTGGAAATGAAAATGCCAGGTGAGTTAGCATGGTTGTCACACCCGGAGTCCCAGCAATCCACTGGGATTCAGTCCCCAGTACAAAAAGAAGCCTGTTCAGCAATGCTGCTTTTCCATCTTCTGTCCTCCATATATGTGGGCCTTCCTCATCTTCTGGTGGAAATGTATTTTTATTTTCTATATGTATGATATATTTTTATGTGTAAAAGTCAATGACAAATACATTTATTGTCTTTTAAATCTAGCACACAAGGAACTTTACTTTCTTCTTTCATATTGCTTTTTCCTATACGCAAAATGTCATTCATATGAAGATAATTTAATATGTCTGTATTAAAGGAATATATTATATTAATGAGAAGCTATACATGATATAATTGATATATTACTACTTTTAAAAAGAAAAAACATAATGCATCCTTTCAGATTTTTCTAATCTTTAAACACCACTAAATCTCAACTACAGTTCAGTTTACTAGATTTAATTTGTATAAAGTACAATGAAAACAATTTGGGAGACATTGGGGGCCACTTACTTTTATTTTCCAAATTAATTTTCTCCTAGCCAGAGCAGAAAGAAGAGAAAAGTGAAATGTACAATAAAAGTAAAACTGATTTTCAAAAATATCTTCATAAAACCTTAAACTTGCTCTCTGGAGGCCTTTTTAGGATTGCAAAGTGTGGTTTTAAGGCAGGAACTTTCTTTTCATCAAAATTTTAATCTAAGAAGTTCAGGCAACCACCAACAGACAAATAAACAAGTAAGCCCGAGGGAAAGTCTGCATAATTACAAGTGCTCAGTCTGTGAGCTGTTTCCACACACTGACACTCAGTTCCCCAGAGGACTTTTCACACCTGCCTTCCCAAATAAATGCCCATTATATGTTATTTTTCCTGTGCCCCTTTGGCAATAAATCACTAGCCTTTTTGTTTAGGAATGACTTCTTTTTAATGGGGTGTTCCTCTTAAACCTAACCTTCTGTCAGCATGTGCAAAGAGGGATTTCAAGATGCTAAGTAATTTTATCGGCTTCTTTTTAAAAGATTCTCATTGTATAATAGCAATTACTTTTGTTTAACTATAATCACTTCTATAACCATTTATTTTTTTCTAAGTTTTCAATCTGTTTTCATATTCCCTTTCATAATTGTGGATTCCATGTATATTACAAAAAAAGCAGGGGAAGTTAATGGAAATACAAATGAAGTTACATTAAAATAAAACTACCCCATTTCCCCCATGCTTCCTTATAAAGTAACATGACAGCATTGGTGTTTTGGTTAAAAGTCGACATGCCAGTCAACATGAATCAATTTATTAGTTTTTCCAGGTGATGTTGCCCATGGCATTTGGTATAAAGTTTTAATCATCTCGCATTAACAAAATATTTGTTAATACTTAAAAGGGACATTTTCATCATTATGCTTGAAACTGGATTTTTAATTCTATGATCAATAATTATATTCATCTTTAATACAGCAAGAAAGAAACATTTCACCATGGGTTGCTAATCATGGATGACTTGTTATTTTGGTTCTCTATCCCAAGGACAGAAGTAAAAAGACATACAGATTATAAGTTTCAAGATAGTTCCTGTCATGTTGTGGTAAATCCAAAGTCTGTACTACACTTCTTCCATATAGAGAAGAGGTTAATCAGAAGACATGGAATAAACCAGCTAAAACTTTAGATGTGGAATCATTGCATGATTGAATGCATGATTGAATGCATGACTGCTCAGTTCCTGAAACTGTTTAGTAAAAGATGATACATTACTGATATTATTAAACATTTTAAGGATTGCAGCTAGATGACAGTGTACATATTTTACAGGTCCAGTCCTCTATTAAATATATCCTCTTTCATACAAAATCCCTGTGGTGAGGAAAACAGGCTCAGTGGCTCAGGGGCCGCACACCCTCTGTGTGTTCATTTGCACTTTGTGGATACTCTTGCTGAAGGTTCTCCTCCTGCCTTTCACTCATTTTCTGATAGAATTCTTTTACTTTTCAGATTTGAGAGTTATTTGTATTTTCAAGATACTAGTCCTTTGTCAGATAGTTTCAAATATTCTTTTCCAAGAGGTTAGTTCATATATTCATAGACTTTTAATGGAGTCTAATATATTGTTTCTTCATGAACCCCCCCATGATTTGATGTCAACTCTATGAATTCCCTCTACCCCTAATTCCCATTACTTTATTCTGTTTTGGTGTTATACTTTCATGTTTTAGATATCATTCTCTGATCCCTTTGTGTTCATTTCTGCATAAGGTATGGTCTGGTCAAATTGAGTGTTTTGGCTATGGTTGACCAAATGTTCTGGTATCATTTTTGAAAAGTCTTTCTTTCTTCCTCCTCTGAATTGAACTGCTTTTGCTGCATTATAAAAAATCAATTAGGATATTTTCATTATTCTATTTCTACTGTATTGATACATATGGCTTTCTTCTCTAGAAATTCTTTTCATTACTCTAGTGATATAATAACTCTTGGAATCAGGTAGATTGATTTCTTCCACTTAATCCTCTTTTCTTCCTCCAAAATTATTTTCATACACACACACACACACACACACACACACACACACATCTGTCTATCTATCTATATACATATATATGTATACTATTGATTAACTTTTTTTTGAGTAAAGAGAGCTCCTGTACTCCCCACACCAGGTTTTTTCATGGAAAACCTTTTGCATGTTATAAGGTATCACATTAATAAGCTCCAGTGATACAGTATCATTCCTTGGAGCCCATTCTGTGTTCAGATTCCCCTATGGTTGCCTAATGTCCTTTCTTTGTGTTCCAGCATGCCATCCACCTGGGACATCATGTTCCACCTAGTTGCTACATCTCCTTACACCCATTTTGCTGTGACAGTTCTACAGGTTTCCTTTGTGGTGAACTGTTGGGGACCGCAAATCAAGTCAAGATGGTGCCTGGCAGTTTGCCAGGAGGAGTGGTTTGTAAAGCCACACCACGGAGCCATTAAGTTGGTGGGGATTCCTTACTGGCTGACTGCTGTATCTAGATGATGCTGAGTCACTCTGTGTGTGATCGGTTAGGTATATATGCCTCTGCTGTTTGGCAATAAAGTGGCCCCCACTACCTTGGGTGCCCGTTACCTTGAGTTCCTGCTCACTTCCCGTTGAGTTTTCCCTACAATAAAGCAGTTCCCGCTTCAACCTTCAAATTGCTTGTCACCTCCCGGTTATTTTACCCAGCTGGACTGCGGCAGTGAACAATATATATATATATATATATATATATATATATATATATATATATTTTATTGATTGTTCAAAACATTACAGAGCTCATGATATATCATCTTTCATACATTTGACTCAATTGGGTTTTGAACTCCCATTTCTACCCCAAATACAGATTGCAGACTCACTTCTGTTACATACTCACATTTTTACATAATGGCATATTAGTGACTGTTGTATTCTGCTGCCTTTCCTATCCCCTACTATCCCCCCTCCCCTCCCCTCCCATCTTCCCTCTCTACCTCCTCTGCTGTTGTTCAATTCTCTCCCTTTTTCCCCCACCCCCTTGCCCCTCATAACCTCTTATAATTTTGTGTATCATTGAAGGTCTCCTACCATTTCCATATGCTTTCCCTTCTCTCTCCCTTTCTCTCCCCCCATTCGTCTTTGTTTACTGTTAGTCTTTTCCTCATGCTCTTCCTTCCTGTTCTGTTCTTGGTTGCTCTCTTTATATCAAAGAAGACATTTGGCATTTGTTCTTTAGGGCTTGGCTAGCTTCACTTAGCATAATCTGCTCTAATGCCATCCATTTCCCTGCAAATTCTATGATTTTGTCATTTCTTAGTGCTGCATAATACTCCATTGTATATAGATGCCACATTTTTTTTTTTATCCGTGGGGTCGGGCTCCAAATTCCTTAATAGGATGCCCATAGCCCAAGAGTTAACAACAAGAGTAAACAAATGGGACTTACTTAAACTAAAAAGTTTTTTCTCAGCAAGAGAAACAATAAAAGAGGTAAATAGAGAGCCTACATCCTGGGAACAAATTTTTACTCCTCACACCTCAGAGAGAGCCCTAATATCCAGAATGTACAAAGAACTCAAAAAATTAGACAATAAGATAACAAATAACCCAATCAACAAATGGGTCAAGGACCTGAACAGACACTTCTCAGAGGAGGACATACAATCAATCAACAAGTACATGAAAAAATGCTCACCATCTCTAGCAATCAGAGAAATGCAGATCAAAACCACCCTAAGATACCATCTCACTCCAGTAAGATTGGCAGCCATTAGGAAGTCAAATAACAACAAGTGCTGGCGAGGATGTGGGGAAAAGGGTACACTTGTACACTGCTGGTGGGACTGCAAAATGGTGAGGCCAATTTGGAAAGCTGTATGGAGATTCCTGGGAAAGCTGGGAATGGATCCACCATTTGACCCAGCTATCGCCCTTCTCGGACTATTCCCTGAGGACCTTAAAAGGGCAGTGAACAATATTGAGGACTCCTGTAGTGTTCCATGAGGCATTAACTCAAGGACTTTTATGTCACACTCTGTGTTGCAGTATGGAACTATGATTCCCCTCCCTGGCAGGCCAGCCTTCATTATTAGGACGCCTTTTGGTTGGTCCTACACCCCTTGGTCTTATCCCCGTCCTTGTTTCATGTGTGCCTTGGGTTTGCTTTTCTGGTTTGAACACTTTCTTCCATTCTGTAGTACCTGGTGCTCCCAGCCACTGACTAGCCTGTGACTATAGACAGAAAGTTCTTACAAGAGTCTGCAGCCTGCTTTCTTTTATCAAATAATGGAATTATAGATTGGTTAGCAATTTTTACTGGTGCTTTGCAAATATACGAAATAGTGAGTATTTTTTAATTAGAAAACTACCAAACTTTTCCTTTCAAAATTACCTCAGTAGCTGACACTGTCTCTAATAGGACTGAGCAGTTAGGAAAGAAACATGAAGGGATGAAAGTAGAAAATCTTATTTATTGATATTCAGTACTGGACACTTTTAATTCTGTGACTTTAAGCTGTTGGTGATAGACTTGTAAAGGAAGTAGTCACTATTGTATTGTTCATGAAAAAGGGGCGCTTTCTAGTTCACCTTGATCGGTTTGATTCCTATACTTTACACAAGGAGAAAAACGGGATCCCAGGCCTGGAAAGGCCGTGCTGGGCAGCTGGACTCCACTGCTGCCCTCCAGTTTCCCAGCCCAAAGGTGCACATAGAAATAACTAAGGGCAGAACCACACTGAGTTCAGAAGAGCACATCACCATATCAATACTTTCACATTAATATGGATATTAGAGATGGCTTTGTTTAAAGTCACTTGAAATCATCTTTGTCCCCAGTTACTTTGTTTTTTTCATTGTAATGATTCATTATTATTTAAATCTATTCAAACCCATGGGGTTTAATTTAATTGAATCACAAAAATAACTAAAGTTGTAAAGTTATTTTATAGAATTTTCTTCTAACAAAATTTAGTCTTAAAAGTATCAATATTTTGGCCCAATATTCAGATATGATTTCATAGCATTCTTATAATTATACTTTCATCATAATCTTATTGACTAAATTGTATGTAAATATAATGAAACACATCTGATAACATGACTCAAAATAATAGGATTATTCCTTATCAAATATTCACCAGATTAATATTATACATGCCATCTAGAACATATTTATATCTAAACTGTACTTGAATAAATTATATCATCTAGAAAATGTATTATCAAAGTTATAGCAAACAAGTGCCAAACCAAAATAGAACTTGTCTTCATCTTTAAGTATGGAATATTCATCAAGGATTTTATTCATTTTAGTAGTTTTAGAGCAACTACTATGCTGCAAAAATTGTGCAAGACCCTGAGAAGAAGGTAAATGCTATATGATTCCCACCATGGGTTTGTAATTTTCTAGGAGACAAGATGTCACTGCGTTCTGTATCAAATACTGACATCGATGCTAACAAAAATTAACAAAGAGCATATTTTATTAAATTAGGCTCAATTAAGCAAACTGATTTTGTCAGTGAGATTGACAAGATATTCTTAATGTCACAACAGACACCATGTAATTTTGTAAAGAATACTCCAAAATGCCCAGTTATTGCTCTCCATTTACAAACATCCTCAGTAAATTTCAGTGCTCTTCTTGCATCTAACCCACTAATTTTATAATCTTACCATTTAAATTTTGGAGTTATAATATATCATGGTGGTTAGCCCTGCCATTTGGCTATCAGACACATCTGCATTTTTCCCCCAGTGTTAAAAATCAAAGATATTTGACCTTGAATAATTCTAACACTGGATTCAGTGTTCATATATTTAAAATTAAAGCACAGCACCCACCCTCATTACATTATCATGGTTATTAATGATATTTTGGTGCTGTAAATGATCACTATGATGTTAAAAGATAATTAGGCAAAGTGATTTTTTAAAACCTCCTAAACATTTCAGAATTTCACAGGAGGCTGTGATAAGGGCATATTTATTACAAATAGTAGAATAACAGCCTATTTTTCTTCACTGTCTGTGAAATTATTGAATGACAGAATAACTCTGTGGAGTAGTTATAAAATATGGAAAATTTTCTATTTTCAGCTACTTATACGTGGACCCAAGAACATACATGATATGTGGAAAGCCACTAGAGCACAGAAGCCAACCTACACCTCGGGCTGTGTGGCTCTATTTCACAAACATTTCTTTCTGATAAAACCATATTGATATAAAGTCTTAATTAGTTTTTAAATGTGTGCATTAATTTTCTTAAAAATCACCTACAGAGCGTTCTAGCCTTCAGTTTGAACTTAACTCTGAGATCTGAAAATCATTTTTAGCAGATTTAGAAATCGCATTTCTTCCTTCACTGTAATAAAGATGTAAGGGTGGGTTCTTTGTTCTAGTTTTTGTCACTGTGTCAACCAATACTTCACAATTTACTAACACCTAAGTTTACCAGCCAGGTCCTTTTTGTATTTGATGTGAACTTACGGTGAACCTGCAGCTACCTAAGTGCACCAAGACGTGGTTCAATATGTAGACACTGGTGTATTGATACACATGAAAGCAGCTGCACAGTGGATTCCTCGGCTTTTATTGTTGAAGTCATATTCACAATTCAAGCCAGTTTCTTTTCAACGTTAATGCACTCCAGTGGGTGCCAGGAAGAGGAATGCTGTGAAAGCCATCATAAATCTTATAACTGTCGACAAGATTTTTGGCAATGTGTGCATCCAAATAAAGAGTTTTTATGTTAAAATCTTTGTTTATAAGTTGATAAATGGCATATGTACCAAAACCCATTTTTGTATCACTCTTATGCAAAACTAGCTTTTAGCAAAGAAGTGCATGTCTATATTATCACAGTTTTAAGTAGGAAACAGAATTTATATGGGTAGGTTTTTCTCCCCTTAGGAATAGGTTAGGAAGTTTTACTTACCCTAGTAACCAAAAGGATAGCACAATACCAGACTGTTAAGACAGATTCAGTTAATACAGATGAATGAATGATTAACTTACTGGTTCATTGAATTGATTAATTGATTAATGGTGATTAGGTTTTTGCCCAAAACATTGTGATCTACACATGATCTTACTACCATCTTACAGTTGACCTAGAAGGAAAATTCAAAACAAACAAAGAAAAAGGTGAGGTTAACATATTGCTGCCTTGCTTCAGAATGTGCAGAAGGCAGGTTGAGTATATCCAACAGGAATGTCACCAATGGGCACCCAGCACAGAGAAGAGACATCTCTGCCATGTGCCACCTCCACTGCAAACCACCTCACTGCTTGCTTGGGGGCCACGTGCAGAAGGGTCATGTGGGTGGGAATGAGTAGGGTGGGTAACTGATGGTTTACCTCCTCAAAGGCACTGAGAGTGCCCTGTGCCTGATTTGTCCAAAACCAAGACCAACATTGAGCTCTCAGTAGCACATCAGATCTAACACCTCCTGGCCAAGAGGTGGCCAATGTCACTTGGGACCACATTCCTGCAGGAGAGGCAGATCTTTGTCCTCCCTGAGACAGACAAATGTTCTATATAGGGAGCTACCTCCCCTTCTCACGGTGCTTTCTGACAGCCTCTCTCATCCCCTGAGGTAAGTACAGTTATATGGGACATTTTCTTGATGACAAACCTTATTTCATAGAAACAAAAGGTGTGTCTTCCCTGATAAGTGAGCCCTAGGAACACCTTTTTTCAGTTTCTAAGATTCAATAATTTCAACTTCATGCCATGTGTTTCAGTTGCTTTTGCAGTTTTAGATGTTCTCAGTGAAAGTATCAAGTTGTTTCCATATATTTAATAACTCTGATATATCAAATAATCTCTGTTCCAATAACTATTGGGATTTCTTTCTGCGTGTGACCCTCATAGATACATCAGATTTTAGTCAGTAGCACTTTGGGTATCGTTCTATTGTACACACAATTAATGGCAGCTTAAATATTATGAAATGGACTACTTAGCATGGTAATATTAATTTAATTTTGTACCGTAAATTGCTCACATGAGGACTAGGTATATTTTAAATGACACTGGAACAAATTTATTCATAATTATTTTCTCAAGTATGTGCTATGAAAATAGTGAATCATGAAAGGAGAAAAGGAATATATTTGAACTTCAAATAGATAAATTAATTTCTTATTTTCTATAATGTAGTTATTTCAACCTTTTTTCCTGAACAAAATCAGAAATAAATCATAACAATTTTCAAACATTGAAATGGATCAAAGAAGTAAACAAAAAGGGCAGAGGATGTGGCTCAGTGGTAGAGCGCTAGCTTAACACAAACACGGACGGCCTGTGTTCAACACCTGGCACCACAAAAACAGAGAAAAGCAAAACAATAAAATAAAAAATAAAGATCTCATAAAGGTATACAAATTATTGCAGAACCTTATTATTTAACCAAGGTATTGTTTGCATTAAATACATAGACATACGGATAGGTATAAATATCAGGTCTTGCTCTGTTATCTGCTAACAATCGTGAAACAAAGAGTTCAGAATCATCATCCAATTATGTCTCAATTGTCTTCTCGGGATGAAGCATCAATCCTCCATTTCAAGCATAAATGTATTCATCTGGCATGTCTGATACAATGGCATGACTTTTATTTGTAGTGGAAAGAACAGGACTTTGTGAAATACGCATAGACATCAAAAATTGTACCTTTTTGAAAATGATTGCCAGTCCATTTTATGCTTTTTAACAGAATACTTGAGTCGGGGGATTTGCAATGAGCAGAACTCTATGATCACACAGTTTAGGCAGGAGGAAACCCCAGATCTAGGGGCCTCATCTGGGAGGGTCTCTCTTTTGCATCTTAACAAGGTACCAGGCAAGTAGTGGGAAGACAAGAAATCACTCCCCAAATCCCTTTTTGCAAAGCACTAACCCTACCCCTGAGGGTGCAGCCCCCATGGACCATTCACTTCTTGAAAGTCCCTCCTCTTTTTACCATTGAAATCAAGTAAATGGCAAGTACATGTGAACTTGAATTTGGAGGGGCACACACTCTAACCAAAGTAATGATATAATGGAATTGTATTTTTGTTTTAAAAATCAATGGGAAGCTTCCAGTAACTTTACTATTAATCATAATTGTTTAGGATACTGTGTTTTATTTTTTTTAATATTGAAAACACTGTCAAAGTATTAGAAAAAATTGTTTAGTACTTTATACCCACTAAAGATTTTTGTTTTATAAACAATACGGTAACAAATAACTTTTTTGTAATGTGAAAATTCCTCAATAGGAGAGTGTGCTAATGCCAGGGTTAAATTAATATCTAGTAAATACACCCTTGAAGACATGAACAGGGCGTCTCAGTTTGTATATATTAGCTTACTGGAAACAAGTATTTTCTTACAATATATAGGAGAGAGAGGACATCTATTCTAAATAGGGTACAACATTAAAAATGACCACATATTAGGAAACATGAACCTTTGTTAGTGTTTGACATTCACTTATAACATTAGAAATTTGCCTAGAATTTTTTAAAATAAATATTCATACAAAATTCGAATAGTAGTCATAAATTTTGTGAAGCAATTAGCATTTTTCTTCTTGGAGTGTCAGACTCTGGACACAATTTTGAAGTTGCGTTTAAATGATACTTTATACAGCATTATGCCTTGCCTTGCCTATTCAAACAACCGAAATGCTGTGACAAAAGGTAGGCTATCACACCAATTATGCACAAACGGTAATTACAGAAACTGACACAAAATCGTTGATTTGTAGCTGGCTGTGTTTCTCTAATGGAGCTTGTTAATGGAACTGAATTCTGTTCAGGAATGTTGTTTAATGCCACACCACTTTATAGTAGGCTTAATTACTGCCAAACATAAAACAGAAAACAGCTTCTATTGAGTCTTAAATTAATCAAAACTATGTTACAAACTTTTTGATTTGTGATTCAATACAAATTGGAGAAAATAAAATTTAAAGTAATTCAGGGGCATCTGTATATTTTGGCAAGTGAGTTGATGGATTGCCATGCAAAGGAAATTAAAATATGTAAATCTGAAAACATCTTCATCTTGCGCAGCACTTCAAAATAAATTTAAATCACTGGTATTGTTTAATTTTGGTTAATTTCTTCTCTAAAAATTTCCTTAAATCTAATTATTTAACAGAGCATGGAGTTGATCCAAATCCATGCTTTTGTTTTAAATGATAATTACTTGTTTAGCAATACAGTTCGTATCCTTTAAAGACCTTATGAAAAATAAAAATATCTAAATCTAAAATGTAAATTTATGTTTTACCTTTTTATAAAAAATACATTTATTATATTTTCCCTTAATATAGGGGTTAAATCATGGTACATTTTTGCAGTGTACTTTATATTGGGACAAAATATTTAATGCATACTATTAATTGAATTTTTAATAATTTACAATTTATATATTCTATATTGTCTTGAGGATCTATTATAATTTGTATGTCAAAATTCATTCCATTATATGTTTATATTCTGTTGCTCAAAATACTGAAATGTGTTCATTTGGAATATACTGGGAATTTCCAAATGTGTCCATTTATACTGAAATTTTATAGAATAAGAACATATATTTGATGTTTATTTTCCATTTTTGTTTTTTGTGTATATGGGCATGTTTTTACCCATCAGATGAATAAATGGATGCTGTCCTCACTCAGGTTTGTATACCTAGCAAGGCATGTCTGTACACAAATGTTAGAACAAGAGACAGTACTGTTATTTAGTATCTCCAGCTTCATTTTAATCTTTGTATATATTCTCCCAATGTCTCTTAACATTAAGAGTACAAACAGGAATAACTGAAGCCAGTTATTCTTCTTCCATTAAAAATACAATTAATTTGCACTATATTTATGCTAAATACTCACTGGGAATTTTATTTATAAGTATATGAATGGTTATTGGAAAGATTCTTTAATCTTGAATGTAAAAAGTCAAGATGGATTCTCTTTCAGTACTGCCTAGGTTCATGATTTTTTTGTTCTGTTTTGTTTTTCTTCTAATACCTTAGATTTTTGCATGTTCAGCTAAGAGATTTATTAGGGAATATTATCTATCTGTGTAGCAGATTTCATGTTTCACTCTTCTATTTTGTGTCCTGTAATTTCAAAAACCTCTGTTGTGTGCACCTGTGATTATCTCAAGAGCACCTTTCCTATAAATTCAATTAATTTGATCTGTTTGTTTTTATAAAATAAAATGTGTATGAAGAAGTCTACCATTTTCAGAACTCAGCAGCCAGAGACAACTGGCATGTGGTGAACTGGAGAGCCAGTAACTGGGCAGTGTGATGATCATGAAGGTCCTAGCACTCCCTTCTGGTGTCCCATGCCATTGGGGGATCAATGGAGACAAGTGCCATGGTTCAGAGTAGAGTGAAATCTGGCATTGTAGTTCAAGTGACATTTCTACGTCTCTGAATTTCAGGGTCTGCCTTCCCCAAAATGCAAATAAGTGATTTTAATATGTGTGAACTTCTTTAGAAGTAGGAAGGCTTTAGGCAGCTCTTCAGATAATCACAACAATCAGAATCAGTAAACAGCGTAGGTGGCCCTACATGACCCGACTGTCTGAGGAACATGCTATATCCAAAGTTACGTGAAGTCCCTGCAGTTCAGTAGCTTAAGATGTTAACACACTTATGTGAACATATGACCACTGCAGTCAGAATTGGGGGTAAAGGCTTTCTGAATACAATGATATTATTTCCTTAAATGTTTAAGGAAACAAACACGGAAACAGGATTTTCCACACTGTCCCTTCAAGTTATGATGATAAGAAAAGTAGTACAGCTTCCTGCAGAGGAAAAGAGGATGTCCTCCTAGCAACAATGGGGTCAACTTTCTTTTCTATGGTTATGGAACGATTCTTCCATTATGTTTCAAAATATTGCTCAGACAGTAAGAAATCCCCCAAACTGGAAGTCTACTCCTTTAAAAGTATTTAAAATAGATAATAAACACAATGTAAGTGTTTCATTGATGGGATACCAAATGTCTATATTAAAAATATTAATGAATTAACAGTAGTAATAACCAATTGATAACACAATCTGGGTGAATATTACATAAATGCCATCTTTAATATAGTTTAGTTCAACTTGGTATATCTGCTAATATAATAGGTATTTTAAAAAATAAAGTAGACAAAATAATAGCTGATAATAAATATGTGTACAGATTCATGATATAAATATCAAAACCAATGATTGTAATAAGGCAATTTATAAACATTTGGAGTCAAATCTGTTTCAAGGAATAAAAAAAATCTAGATAATCATTTTCAATGATCATTTTACTCTAAGTAGAATATAAATATTTAACTACATGATCATCTATAAATAAAGATATATTTTTCATGTTAATGAAAATACTTAATAGACGAAATTTTTTCTCCTTCCTGAAACTTTTAATTTATACTCTGCTCATTCAATATGGTTGACTTTTAAATTGTGTTCACTTATAGTATTTGTTTCTTTGCACATACAGCTGATCTAAATTTGTGATTGATGTTGTAGGTATACACTTCATTGGGGAGTTTTTTAAGTTTCCTTTTTCATAGTTTACAAATGTGTCTGAATTATTTGTACTGAACCCTGGAGTTGGTAGATGGCTGGAAATTAGTTATGACAGCAACAACCCATCCTAGTAAATAAATGTTGTTGTTGCTGCTCTTGTATTAAGACTGATGTTAAACATTTTACTTCATTTTCCATAAAACTGCAAGATGTGTGACCATTTCAGTTATATAAACAGATCTCAAAGGATGGAAAGATATGTTACCTGTCTGGCATTTACCCCTATAATTATAAGTCCATGCAGTTATCTACTTATCTCATTCCTTTACACTCTCCTTGTCTGTATTTCCATCATTCTTTCATTCATTTTCCTCCTCAAAAACAGTTAAATTATATTATGAGCTAAGAGATACTGCTTTGCCACCTATAAACCAACCAGCATGGCCAGGTAATCTCCTCCTCCTCCTCTTCCCCTATCCTCTTCTGGTTTGAGTTATTGCCATTCCACATAACTCAGAAATGATAAACAGATGTTTTACTCTACTGCCCTTCATTTATGTCTTTATAAAAATATCTTACTGTACAAAATTTCAAGAAAAACTAAATTGCACATCCACAAGAAATAGTCTGAAATTTAAATGATTGATCAATAATAATAATAGGAATTGGGGAGAAGAAAAAAAAAGGAATTGATATAAGCAGTTTACTTGCTGACCTTGTCTTCAAGCATTTTTTTCTTTCTTTTGTTTTATTTTCACAGTCCTGTAGGTAAAGAGAACAAAATTTATGTCATTCAAATGAGAGCTGGAAATGAAACTCACACAAAAGTCAAAATCATCAAATGGAGCATTTTGTTAGACCAGACATTGTTTTATTATTTTTTTTCAAGTCCAACTTGGGATTTACTCTCAATGTAACATGTGAAGTTTCAACACAGAGTCACATTCAAAAGAACAGAAGAAATGGCCGGATTTTCTCTTGGTCAGTGACTCTCGGCAGTTCTCTAGTGGGTTACATTGCATCCCGTGCCAAGGGCATTGCATCCTGACCACACGAGTCCTGCTTTTACATGTGTTTTTGCAAATCAGTATTTTCCTTTGCAGTTAAAGTTAAAAATTAAATTTTCACACGAATAATAAAGATTAATATTGTCATCTACCAAAGGCAAAGAGAGACTCCAGTGAGAGTACAGAAGGTAAGTCTCGCAAAGAGGATGGATGTAAGAGATAAATGGAGGCTTTTAAGATCTTCAGCTCCAGAATGGAAAAGTACTTGGGTTTAAAGCTCATTTTCGTAAATATCTTTGAGAATATTTCATTACCTGGCTTTCAGATTGAATTAGAATAAATGGCATCTTTATGCTCTGCTACAGCTTCTTCCCTAAATAAGCCATATGCTTAAAATGGTTTTGACCATGGCAAGGGATACAATTTACTTCTCGGTCTTCATCATTTCTCTCAATACATCAGGCAATGAGCCTGCATTTTCAAGTTCACAGAAGAAACTTTTCCGACAAAATAGGCAGTGATAGCTTGCGCAAACTGCATTTCTCTTTTGGTTTGACTAAATCCTCAAGCCCCCAAATCGATGTGTTCTTTTAGGACTAAAGTATTTCCACTGGAGGCTGGAAAATACCAGGATTACTTCCCTTGAATTTTCCATGGAGTCATATAATCTTTTCTTGTTTCAATTACAAAGTATTAATTTGATGCCATTATGTTTATACTCACACATTTTATTGGTAACTGCCATCATTTTTATAGTCATACATTTTTTATAACTTGGAAACTTTGCTTGAGGAGTGTATCCACATATTACATACCCCTAAGTAGATTCCTGTATTGATAAGTGGTGATGTTCTTTAAGTGGCTATTCTATTTCAAGCACTTCCTTGTATGCATATTTTTACATACAATTATTCTATTTATATTTATAAAAACTCTCGGGGAATTTTATAATCCCTCATATTCTACTGATAAGAAAACTGATAAAGAGTATTAAATAATTTGCCTAAGATCACTTTATTACACCAAGTGGGCTTTGAATTCTAAAAGTGGGCTTTGAATTCTAAGATGTTGGTTCGGGGCATTCTGTCTGCTGTGGCTTAGGCACTAGGGTCATAGGGTTGGCCTCTCTCTGCAGCTGATATTTAATCATTAGAGATATTCTGCCTTTCATGTGAAAACAGGAGCATAAAGGACACACACACACACACACACACACACACACACACACACACACACTGTGGTCTTAATGTTGCCCTCAGCTTGTCTAAACTTTCAATAGGTTCCTTTTGCCTTTAGGCCCCAGACCTCTATTTTTGTAGAGCATTTACTTTAGAAAATGTACAAATGCATATTCTTTCTCTGCTCCAATAAGGCGTAATCTTCTTCTAACCTCTTGCTAGCTTTATAACTATCTCATCACACAGCTTCCCTCCTAGTTTCTAGTGCCTTCGACTAGCTCAGCCCATTGCTGAAAAATCTTCCGATCTTCAGCAAAATTCAATCTCTCTCTCCTTTGGAAAATACTTGAATAGAGTCTCGGTTGGCTGTTTAACTTCACTCAGAGAGAATTTTCTTTGATAATGTGGGTGCATGTGTGTGTGTGTGTGTGTGTGTGTGTGTGTGTGTGTGTGCATGTTTGGATGTTTATACATATAAATACATTTCAGCCACCTATTGACAGCATGCAGCATAGTGGACATATAACTATGGTACCTATCAATGTAGCTATTCTATAGAGCTGGTTCATCAATGTGTGGCTTGAATAATTTATGCAAGTTTCTTAAAATTGTGGTTCCTAACACAAAAGTCCAACCTATCACCTAACCTTTATTAACATGGCCTACATAATCCTAGGGTGGTCAGTATTTAGAATCGACTTATTTCCAAAGATAGAATTCACTTTTTTAGGCTTAATTATACATTTGACTAAACTTTATAGTAATAATATATGCTCATTCTTCAAATTTATCATACATTACAGTCTATATAGTCTTTTAAAAGCATAGTCTATTATTTATCTGATATCTCAAAGAAAAAGCTAAATTTAAATTTAATTTTAATAGATTGTAGATTTTAACATTCATTTTAAGTATAGTTTATAGAAATTAAATTTTTGATTAGATATTATCATTTTTTGAATATAGAAAATTCTTTAGGTTGGTACCAATATAAAACTGAATTTTTCAGGGCAAGTTTGTTAAAATTTAGAAAATGTTGAGTTACTAAACTATTAAAAGATTACATTCTGTGATAAGAAAACAATTACAGGAAAATTATCACACGACACACACTCCTCTATCCCCCAGGACACATTTGCAAATATAATATTAGGTATAAAATATAAATAAATAGATTCATAAATTACAATATCTTTTCAGTGAAAGGGTATGTATTAGCCAGGAAAGGTATTTTTGAAAGAAATGCTTTGTTTTCATTTTGAAGGCTGCTTGTTGAAGTACAGATGACAACACACATAGAAGATGTATTTTTTTCTTACAACAAGAAGTTCATTAGTCAAATAAATAGTGTATAAAAATAAGCTCAATTATCATACCAGTGGCATTCAAAAATCTAGAATTTGCTAAGCACATGAGTACTGCAGAACTTAATTTCATGATTTGTGAATATAGTAATTTTTTACCAGAGCATTTGGTCAAATATTTCCCTCCAAAGAGAAGTGTATATCCACTCATTTTAGGGCTTTTAAGAATGGAAAAAAAAAACTTGTTTTAGCAACTTTCATCAAATTTATACACATGGTATATTTTTCTTCAATTAGCACATTGCCAAGCTACATAAAATTTAATTCTTTATTTGAAAAATATTCAGTTCATTTGTTAGGATAATAAGATATAATAATATTTTCCATCTCTGGCATTTTTAGATGAGATTTTTAACCCATAGCTTGCTATCACTTCTTTAGCCCTTAGTCCCTGATACATGGCACTTAACTAGTCTAGTCAGTGTGGCACTAGACTTAATTTATAATACTTTTTTGAATGTTGAGGTATTATTTGTTTAAGGAAATTCTGAAAATAAAATGTGTCAAAATAGACTAAGTTTGTTAAATTTTTCTAAATAATTAAACAACCAAGTATGCTAATACTACTTTTCTTTCAATATGAGGTTGAATTTGTGCCATAGAAACAAGTTCCATGAAACCTACACTCAACTATTCGAAATTCTTTGAAATTATTTTGTCATTATACCTGGGAAATGTTGAGCTATCTCAAATTAACTATGATGTTTCCCATGGCTTTTTAAAGAAAAGTAAAGAGTTACTTCTTTCAGAATATTGATTGCTAGTAGAGATGGTTGTGCATTTGGGGTGCAGTCTGATGATTTAAGCTTAAACAACACTCTTCCAGTTAGACAGAGTCCCACAGCCAGCCACACCGTGTCCAAGTGTCCAATCTCTTGGGCAAGTAGGGCTTCAGGCTGTTTAGAGTACAGTAAGGATTCTATTCCTCCTCCTTCAGTATGCTTTTGAGAAACATGATTCAATTATGTGGACCAGCATTTATTGACTGTTTGTGTTTAAAAAATAAGTTTTTTTAAAATTTTCTGTTAGTTATTGATGGATCTTTATTTCTTTGTTTATATGTGGTACTGAGATTCAAACCCAGTGCCTCACACATGCTAGGGAAGAGCTTTACCACTGAGCCATAACCCCAGCCCCAAGAATATAGGTTTCAAAATGTAAACAGAAATATTTTAAGGGGTAAGGCTGCTAATGTTAATAATCAGGCTTAAAAATGACTGTGGACAGGGCCTGTGGCAGTGGCTCAGTGGTAGAGCACTTGCTTGGTAGGTGTGAGTCACCGGGTTCCATCCTCAGCACCACATAAAAATAAATAAATAAAAGAAAGGTATTGTGTCCATTTACAACTAAAAAAAAAAATGTTTAAAAGAAAAAAAAAATGACTGTGACTATGGACATACCACCACGGGCTGGGCTGGCAGAAAGGTGAGTGGTTCACCCTGGTTTTTCCACTTCTGCTGACTTTCTCTCTCCAGCCCAGGGAGACTATGAGAGGAGAAGGGAGGATACCACAGGGCCTGGGAAGCATGCTCCTCACATGGTTGAGTGTGCCGCAGCTACTATCTGTGCAAGTAAAAGACCCTAAAAACTAAGACTAGAGGAACACTGTTGCAACTTGGGTGTAAAATACATCTTATTATTGAATCCCTCACAGCGTATATTAAAAAGTGTTTGAATTAAAAACAAAACAAGCAAACAAAGCAAAGAAGAAGCATTCTACTGCTTCAGAAGGCTCTGCACAGGGGCCATTGTTCTGATAGTGTGAAATTCTAGCCCAGTGTCGTGACTTGAGTGTTAATTTCTACCTAGAGAGCTTTTGATTTTGTTCTGAGGTAATGCTTCTCCCAAGGCAGAGTTCACTTGTACCTTATTATAGTCAGTGATTTTCCTAACTCGCCTCCAGACTGGTAATTACCTTGTTCTCTACACAGCATCCATTTAAAGAAAATATTTCCTATCACTATTTCTGAATATATTGCTCTTTAACTATCCCTTTGGGAAAGCTGAGATTGGTAAGTTTCGTTTTGTTTTTCTTATATGAGTAAATCTAAATCACAGGCTGAAATAGCTTTCACTGGAATTCTTATGTTTTTAGAAGATTCTAGGCAATTTATCTCTATTGGTTCCAGTAAGCTTAATTTACCTATCATTATCTATTTTATAATTAAAGTCACCTGTTGAAAAAATATAAACATGAATACTTGAATTCCAGAAATATAATATGGTACATTTTATTTTACTTGATTTAGCCTTTCAAGGTGTTACTATCCTCCCTATCAAATCTTCTTTGTATTAAGAAAAAAAATCAAAAGATACCTATCAACAAAGTTTTGAATTTGATACTGGACTTTAGATAAGCAAATAAGCATTACATTCTCTGAATTTGAAGCTCAAAGCTTACAAGGGAAATTAGGAAAGCAGATGTTTTACTGTAAGGCAATATGTGTCCTTACTAGAGGTAAACTGAGATTACAGTAGGACCATCAGGAGGAATCAATTACAGTTCCCAGGATGCAGAACAGCTTCTGTGGATTCTGAAAGGCGGACAGGGAATTGAGCAGAGAAGAAGGGAGTTAAGTTCAAGGTAGGCCCATTCTCTCACCTGCTACAATAACAGACAGATATGCAGATACAAAACAGATAGATACATAAATACAAAATAGCAGAGAAATCATAGCCATAGGAAACTTACGATTTAAAAAATGGAGTCTGTAGTAGAGGAAAACCAGAGGAATTCCTGGTAAAGGAGAGGAAAAGTGAGACGGGGGAAGTATCCTGGAGAAGAAAGTGCAAACACCGACTACCTGAAGGGTGACACTGCTCCGGAGTGACCAGTGGCCAGAGCAGGTGGACACTTGCATCACAAAATAACCCGAGAGAAGGACTGCAGCTCTGTACGGAATGTGGTCTGAGATGGGCAGCCGTCAACACGGGTACCTGGCCCACGCAGGAGCAGAGAGTGCAGAGATTTGGTGCCTTGGTTACTAAAAATAATTGACAATAATGAAAACACCCACTCTCCAAAATTTAATTACTCATGTGTAGTAATAACCCTCCCCTTTCCATCTCTAACCACAGTTCGGGCTATCCCACACACATTACCCTCACTCGGGTTAGAACATTTCAAAACAGAATGGAGTATTTGAAATGTCTTGGGGAAATTCCCAGAAAGAAAACCAAATCATCTCTACTACTATTAGATATTTTTCTGTTTGTCTGTTTTTTCTAAATAAGCATATGGGATTAACAGACACTTCCTAGCACACACGGTTTCTAAGCAAGGTGTGTAATTATGTTTTTTGCTTATCTATAACAAAAAGTGCATCGCATAATATCACATGTTAAACATATAGCAATTCCTATTCTATATGTTCCTCAGGTTAACCATCTTTTTTGTGTATATTCTAGTAACATCCAAGGAAAAAAAATAAAACTGGCTTCCAGGATTTGAAATAAATAAAAAGTATGAGAATGGATGTCATCACATGTCCCAGATTTTTGCCTGAAGAAAGAACTGAAAGAGATTGCTAGATAAGTATATTCCTTTATCACTTTTGCTTGTAAGTTTCTGTTTAAAGAAATGCTACAAGGGAAAGAAAGCTGCCAGGCCAGGAGGAGGAAGAATAGACAGCGGAGCCTAGTGCTGGCTTGTGCACTGCAGCTGTGGCTGTTAAAACACAGACCTTTCCCTCTGATTTTGCCAAGGGATAGTGTAAAGTATTGCTGGAAAACATGAACCTGGAGATTGGCGGATTTATATACAAAATCAAAGATCTTCACTTCTCTAAGTCACTTTATACAATTCAACTATTCTTAATTTCACCAATTCTGAATTGAGAATAACTACTTTATAAAAATGTCATGAAGGGAAATAATGTATAATTTTTGTGTCTATACATACACACACACACACACACACACACAAGTTGCACATCAATGCACCTTGCACTCTCTGTCTGCAAACTGTGCCCTTGCATCTCCATGGTAACCCCAGCCTTTCCTGCAGCATCACTTTCCCAAGACATTCTTTTCTGCCTCATCTTCTGACTGAGACCTGAATCCCTCAGCGTCATCGCCATGCATCGCAAGGTACCTTTGCTCTCATGTATCTCCTAGTAGTTAGATGGCTCTTGAGAGTCCTAAAAGAGCATTCACAGAAGAGTGATTTTATCATAAAATGTTATCTGATTTTTTGTCTATTTTTAGTTACCTTTCTATTATTCAAATCATGTTCCTTTTACTCCATTAAAAATAACCCTTAACTTTGAGGACAATTACTTGTGAGGGTATTAAAAGTTGGAAACTTTGTGAAATGTTGGTGGGAATGTAAAGTGGTAGAGCCACTATGGAAAGTAGTTCTGTGGTCCCTCAAAAAGTGTAAAATCAAATTAGCATATGATCCAACAATTCCACTGCTGGAGTACACACCCCAAAGACCAGAAAGCTGAGTCTCAAAGTGGCATCTGCCCTTGGATGTTCGTAACATATTATCTGCAGGAGTAAAAACGCAGAAGCAATGTAAGTAACCAGGAATGCATGAATGATAAAAAAAATGGTATTTTTGTTTATACATAGTTTTGCTTTTCACTTTGATTATTTTTATTTATAATCATATACAATGAAACTGTATTTCACTTTAAAATGAAGGTAATTCTGGCATATGCTGAAAGGGCCTATGAAACTACATACTGAAACTACTGTATCATTCACTTACATGAGGTGATGATAGTAGTTAAAATCCAAGAAAAGAAGACAGAGAGGTGGTTTCTAGGGACTGGGTAGAGTGGGGATTAGGAAGTATTGTTTAATGGGTATTGTTTCAGTCAGCTGTTGTGCTACTGTGACCAAAAGAACTGACAAGAACAACTGGGGGAGGAAAAGTTTATTTGGAACACGTGGTTTCAGATGTCTCAGTCCATAGAAGGCTGGTCCAATGCCTTGCAGCACAAGGTGAGGCAGAAGGTCATGGCAAAGAGTGGTAGAAGGAAGTGGCTCAGGGTATCTCATATGGAAGGAGAGAGAGCGCTCTACTCAAAGAGAACAAATATAAACTCTAAAGGCATGCCCCAGGGACCCACCTCCTCAGCCATTCCCTACCTGCCTAGAGTTTCCACCCAGTTAACCTGTCAGCAGATTAACAAACTGATTAGGTTAAGACTCTGATAACGCAATTATTTCTCTTCTGAGATTTCTTGCATTTTCTCACATGTGAGCTTTTGAAAGGAAACTCACATCTAAACCATAACAGATTCAGAATTTCACTCATGCAAGATAAAAAGACCTATGTACATGGATGGTGGCGATGATTGTATATTTGGAATGTATTTAATGTCACCAAAATTTACACTGAAAATTGTAAATATGGAATATTTAGTGTTATGTGTATTTTACCCTGTGAGAAATATTTAAAAACAAAACACAAGAAAAAATCAATTCCTTTGATTAGTTCTTGGTAGTTGTCACATGGCCTAGGAAAAACTCAGTAAAGATGAAGTTAGATCACAAAAACCAAACTGAAATCAAAGAGAGAAAAAAATAAAAGAATGAAAAGCCCCAAAATATAAACAAATAAAAGAAATATCGGGATAATATTAAAAATAAAATGAGCTTAAAAGGATTACAGAGAAGAAAAAGAAAATAGAAATGAAGAAAAGGTGGCTACCCCTGGTCTATCAAGATGGTAGCAACGCCGTAGTACAGGCCTGCCCCTGTTGGTGAACACAGTGCCTGGAGTTTGGAAGTGAAGTCCTTCTATTCTCTGCAGATAACCTGTCTCCTTTAATAGCTGTTGGCATGCTGCCAGGCTTCAGTCAGCACTTGGGGCTGGGTATCCTCAGACCCGCCAAGCCACACAGTGGAGAGCAGCAGCAGTCCACCTCAAAGGGATACGGGAGATTGGAGAAGAAAGGGCCTGTAGGCCAGGGGAATGACATGGTCACTACCTCCATGCCCCTGCTCGGGGGTCCTCATGCCTTTGAATATAGACACATGATGGGAGCCACTGTCCTGGCTGGGTGGTTGATCCTGATTATGAGGCTGACATGAGAGTACCCAGAGCAATGATTAATAGGGACATTTCCTGCTTGTAGGTGTCCCAGTATTGCTACCACACCCTGTTATCAAGGGAAAGGTGAGGACTGCCAATGGCTCAGACCCTTCAAGACTGGAGGAGTGGATCATGGCAGCAAGCAAGAAACAGGGAACTGAGGGGCTTGCCAAAGGCCCTTGTGGAGAGTCACATAAGGCAGCTGTAGATATCATGAACCTGGCACGGCCAGGTTCAGACACAAGGGCCATGACTGCTAAACGTACTTCCTCCTCGCATACTTACGTTGTGCATATGCATAATGCGTACAGATCATAGTCTAGTTTTCTTCTGTTATACTCTTATCTCACAAAAAAACCAGTATCAATGATCATTCATTATACATCACAATCTTAAATTCACAGAATGACCAAGGAGTAACCCACGTGCCTGCATTGTCTTCTGGAGAAAGGGTAGCAGGGTTGTGTTCACGGGGTGCTTGTATCATACAAGGGAAATCTTGACTTTGTTGTCATTATGCCATAATTCATTAGGGATCAGGCTGATGTGTTTGGATTCTAACAACAGGTGGGTTGTCATGGTAAGCATTCTGTATCAATGTGGGCTAAACTGGGTAGTTATTGAATTACACAGTTATCAAGTTGCTCCGAAGGTGTCTAAGGATGTAGTTAACATCAACAATCAATTGAACTGATAAATGTCATTATTTTTGACAATATGCAGAGGTCTCATTCAATTGAAGCATCTTAGAGCAAAGCATGTTTCCCTGAGGATGAGGAAATACTGTCTCAAAAATGGAGCATCAGCTCTTCCCAGAAGTGTCCAGCCTGCTGGGCTGCCCATGACCACAAGTGTTGCCACAATCGCATGATTTGACACTTTGAAGTAAAATCGTGCTCGCATGTGCCTGCGCGTGCACACACACACACAGAGTTATATCCTTGTGTACTCTAATTCTAAAGCATTTAGTTTTGTTAATACTCTTCAAAAGCATGTATTTTTATTTTTTCATACAATCTAAAAGTCTTTGTCATTTTTCATGTTACTATTTATACATTTTGGCTTAAAACTCCAAAATGCAATTTGTACTTATGTTCTTAGTTGGTTTACTTTACTTCTCTTTCCAGCCTAATTCTATGTTCAATATTTGCTTTTATGTTTTACTATTGATTTAGTAAAAATCTTGGAGATAACAAATAAAGACATCCTTCAGTTATTTAGGTAATGGTTACATAAAATTGTTTTATCTTTTGAATCACCATCAGTTCTTTCTATTCTATTGTAGAATATGTGGGTTGTTTACTGAATGTGTCTTTAAAATATTTGTAAAATATTTTATATGAATAAAATATTGTATGAATAACTTTAAATACTAAAAATTGATAATAAATATTGCTCTTCTATGTCATTAATCTGCCCACTCAATCTTTCCTTCATCAACTGGTAACATCTGTCAGTAATTTCTTATAGCTACTTTCAGAGATTTTTCTAAAACAACAAAAATATAAATAAGTGCACTTTTAAAATTGTTTTATTATTATATAGTACACTGCTCACAGTGGTTAGCAGGCTATCCTAGGTATCTTCAAGACCAACTCATAGGTGAGTTCATGTTCTTCTTCAGTAGGCATAATGTCCCATTGTGGAGGAATCAATTATTTAATACTCAGTACCAGATTGGTTCTGACTTTTTTGCTTTCATGGATTTGCTGAGAACATGGGAGTATATCCCTCTCATTTGTGAAAGTGCAGAAAAATGGGAGATATTTATATGAGTTGGTTTGTGTAGTCGAATAGTACTGCCACTTTATTTTGCTAGAAGGCTGATTATCAACCTTATGGATTCGTGTTGATTTCAATAGTGGGCTGCATGACATTTCCTCATAGTTTCATTTCATATTTCTAATGAAGAAAGCAGCTCATCTTGGGTGGCTTTGTATCCTTTCCTGACAAGAGTCTCTTTGTTTACCTTCTCCACTTGACCATCACCTTTAGTTTATCTTATTATTTCGGCACAATCTGTTAATCCCATCCAGTGAATGTGGTTTTATAACAAAAAATGCCTTTCCTATGCCAAGGTGATTAGAATGTTCTCCCTCTAGCTTTCCACTACTTGTTTAACAGTAACGTATTCCTTTTACTCTATTTGATATTTCATAAGTGAATCCAAATTTATTTTTCACCACCCTTATTAAATATTCTACAAAAATTTAAATATGTATCAATTTATATTTACATATACTTATATGCACTCCCCTAAAATATACTTGAGAAAGAAAACACAAGAAAGGATTGCTACAGACCTTTGTTATGGAGTTATTTTTCCTATTGTGATGTTTTGTATGGATCAGTATCACACATATTCACACAAGTCGTTTTTTGGTCAAGCTCCCTTCTTTTGTTTATTTATATTATTAAATAAATTCATGAGCATTAGGAAGCCTGTATGGTAAAATCTAAAAGTGAAATTGCAAGATGAGTAAAAATAAAGGTCTGATTGTGAGCAATTGATGCTTTTTCCGGTGGAAACATGTGGGGACTACTATGGTGGCCCACTCCACCTCAGTGTGGCAGGAAGCTCACTGAACCCCAAAGCCACCGAGAATGGCGGGGTAGAGAAGGTGCTGGTGCCTGCTGAGAGCCATGCTGCCCACTACTGTGGCTTCAGGGGCAGCATCCTTCCCCTTACCTCCTGGCAGTCACTGTGTGCCAGGCGCTGCTAATGCACCTCATCTTCCATGTCATGAGTGAGAGGTCAGACAGCAGCAGAGGAGAAACTTAGGCACAGAAAGGTTAAGTGACGTTCCTCTAATAACAAAGCAGACACAGACACGTGGCAGAGCACGGACAGGTGCCTGTGCCCAAACCAAGCACAAGTGACTGCTTTATGTGGAAGACAAAAGAGCCAATATTTCCCCCTTTTTTTGTCTTGTTTTGAATGACTTCAACAATTTTTAGTATTTTAATTTTTTATTAGTCAAACTTTTAAGTAATTTTTTGTACATCTGTAGCAGTTCCATAATTAATACCATGAATATATATGTACAGGGTACATATATAACAAATCTTCAATAGGTTTTACTAATCTCAATATTTTAATCTTTTCAGTGGGCCCTACCATTTAATTTTTACCGGTCCTTCTTCTTGGTAACAAAAGTGCATTTTTCTCTCTCCATTTTTAACCCTATCAGCCAATATTACAGTATTTTTTCTTCAACTATCAAATAGAATTTGAAATCTCCAGAGAAGACTACTCATGTATGTTTTTTAATTCACTTTATCTCCAAGATTCTATGTTATGTTAGAGTTTATTTCAGTATGAAGAATTTCTTTTTGTGATTCTTTTAAAGCAGGTCTGCTAATGATAGAATAACTCAGTTTTCCCTCAGCTGAAAATGTCTGTGTGGAATGTCCACTGTCTTTGCATACAGAATCCTCGTTCTCACTCTTTTTCCTTCTAGCAATTTTGAAATTTTTCCCCAGCCTCCAAAAAGACTGCTGTCTTCTAGGGTGGTCTCCAAGGTCACTGGCATCAAGGTCCTGTTTGAATTAGTTCTATATGTGAATATCAGGTATCTGGGTGTGGTTCGGATGGGTTTATGTTTTTTGATCTTACTGAACTCCTTGAAGCTCTGTGTTTATGTCATTGCAAAAATTGAGAAATTAGTTTTTTTATATAGTTTTTCAACCACAGTCTCTCCATACTCTTGGTATTCCACTGACATGGAAATTCTATGTCTATACATTTTATTGTTCTATAGACTTGTGAGTATTTTTTTCAACTTTTATCTTTTTTTCCATTTAACAAAACATATGGATCTATTCTAAGATCATCAATTTCTTCTGACATATGTATTTTATAACTGAACCCATTCAATAGGGTTAAATTTGTGAGATCTGAAATTTCTATTTAGTTCCACTTCATATATGCACGTTTTTACAGATATTTCTATTTTTGTTTGTTTCAAAAGTGTTTATGATTACTTGCTAGAACATTTCTAGGACAACAGCTTTAAACACCTTGTTAAACTTTTTTAACATCTTCTGACATCTCATTTCTGGTGGTCTAATTAAAAATAGTTGATGTAACTAATTCTTGTTACATCAACTATTTTTAATTTGTGTCTTGGATATTTTTAGTATCATATTATGAAACAATGTTTTTGCTTCTGCTATAGGGACCACAAAGCATACCACTTCGGGTTGTGATTTGAATGTTTATAGGGTTTGTTAAGCCTTTGTCAGTATGGTTCTGCTTTGTGCTGCTGTGTGATAGACAGAGGCCGATCTGAAAGTTTGGCGGTATTCCATTACGTAATTTAGTTCTCAGAGCTCTTGCTATGCTATTTCTGATCAGTTTTGTTCATAGGCCACCTTGGGGAGAGATCAGTGCTGGACATAGAGATTCAAAGGATCATTCTTTCCCGTCCATCTCCATCTTCCCGTACCTGTTAGGGCTGGATGGAGTCACTTTCTCTTAGTTTAGACTGGGGATACTCAACAAAATGTGTTTGGAAGAGGTAAAGAAAGTGCTTCACTTGGAGTTTCCAGGAAGGAATAGCCTAGGGATCACAGTGCTGGTGGGAGGAGACATATCCTTATCTGCAGTTACCCAGCACCCATTCCCAGGAGATGGTAGGAAAAGGGCAAACAGAACAAAACCCAGGATTCTCTGCTGGATCAGACCTTGGATTCAGAGGTTCCTGCCAGCCTGGCTTTCTGTCTCCACCCAGAATTGTCCTATAGTTGTCACTTATAGATGGGAATAGAATAGAGTTTGTACCATTTACCCATAATGAAAGCCAATTGTGACTTCTTGAGAACTGTTCAAACTTAATTCTTTTTACAACATCATGGACCTTGTGGTGCGTCAAATTCATTCCCCACTCTCCATATTTTCCTTTCACCACTGTAGAATTTTGCAGTGTATTCATATTGTTTTTTACACAATATTTACTTAATTTGCACATTTTTTAATGTTTTGTGCCTCTCCATGCATGTCCTTAATGTTATATAAGGTGCTTTTCATCATAGTTCATGTGAACCCCCTTTTACGTACCTCTAACAATGGCTTTGGCAGTGAGAAATATTTTCTGAATTGGTTTCTCTGAATATTAATTTATGATTTTGATGGTGTTCCTCTACTATTGAGATATGCTCTTTAATGTTAATTTATTGTGTTCTCACATTTTGGAAGAACTGTTTATTAAGTTTTAGGTTGGCATGGAATTACTCTCAGCTCATCAAAGATATTCTGCTGTGCATTTCATGTATGTTATTAGTTCTTTACAATTTTTTTTCTTTGTGAGTAGTTTTGAGAAGGCTTGTTAGGAGGTACTTTTGTGTGCTTTTTCTTTATCTGTTCCAAATTTCAGTCATTGATTTAGTTGACAAAATTTTGGATATTTACTGTGTACGAGGTAGTTTTAAAATATTCATTCATAATGAAGTGGCTGAATTAAGCTCATTGTCATGAATTATGTCACATCTTTTTTTCTGAGGAGTGTACAATATCTATTCTCCTAGCAATTTTCAAGAACATATTTTTATTAACAATAGTCATCGTGTTGCACAATAGATCCCTTTTTTCAATTAATTTCTCCTACCTGACAGAGATTCTGTATCCATTGAAACCATTCTGCCCCAGAGCTTGGGAATCACCATTCTGTTTAGATTTCACACCTAAATTAGAAGGTGTCCTACTCCTTTTCCTGTGCCTATTGTTTGTCACCAAACACAAAGTCCTCCAGGTTCATAGCTTGTAATGCAAATGGAAGGATTTTCTTCCATTTTAAGTCTAAATACAATTCCATTTTACATACAAACCACATTTTCTTGTCTGTTCAGCCTGTAATGGACAGCATGGACTTTACCATGTTCATTCACTGAAGCATTGTTCACAATTGCCAGAATCTGAATTGTTCTTTCTTTTCATCCTGATGCAGTTTTACCAATTTTTAATCTAAAAAATAATTTCTACAATTAAGTTTTTAAGAAACTTTCTGTGCTTCACTCTTTCAATACTGTTTCTTCCTAATTCTCTGTATCTTTTCCTTCTGATAC
Organism: Ictidomys tridecemlineatus; assembly: GCF_052094955.1. Taxonomy (NCBI): domain Eukaryota; kingdom Metazoa; phylum Chordata; class Mammalia; order Rodentia; family Sciuridae; genus Ictidomys; species Ictidomys tridecemlineatus. Next base: position 5,994,020 of record NC_135489.1, read on the forward strand.
TACAATTACATATTAATTGTACCTTGATCCTTCCTGTGTATACTATCTTTCATCTCCCTTAATCATCTTTTATTTTATTTGTATTTTAAGTATACATGACAGTAGAGTGTAATTTGACATACTATACATACATAAAGTACAACTCATTCTAGTTGGGATCTCATTCTTGCAGTTGTACATGATGTAGAGTTACACGTCATGTATTTGTATATGAACGTAGGAAAGTTATGTCTGATTCATTCTATTGACTTTCCTATTCGCATCCCCCTCTCTTTTCTTCAGCCTAAATAATTCCAGCTTATACATTTGAACCCTATACCTTTTAGATAAACTATCTAATGAATTTTAAATGATTGGTCTAAATGTTGGGGACACTTTGGGAAAGCAGGCTGACTCCCGACTCAAAATTCAGTTCAGACATAAGAAGCAATGAAGTCACACAGGCCTAACAGTGTATACAAAATTTCAATTTTTCTGAATATGGAAGTATAGAAAGGGAAAGGGAACTGGCTTGGGGTATTCTTCTGGTTTGGGGGTGAGGCTGCGCTCAGGGCTCCCTCCCATAGGAATAGGCTAGCATTGTTTGCTTCTGCTCTGACACACAGTCAATGCATCAGCTTAGCCAGGTGTGGGGCACAAGCTGAAGAGCAAGAGTGAGACTTACAGCCTTTCAACAGTAAGACATGAGAAAAATCAATTAAGACTTACTATGCTAGAATATAGCAAGAAAATCTGCCATTAAGAAAACCATGGAAGAAAAGAATTAGTTATCATTTCATTTAATCTGCTTCTGCTTCCTGTTCCTTCTTTCTTTCTCTCTTACTCTCACACAGCCATTAGTTTCAGCTGCCGCTTTCCCCTCTCCTGCAAATAAAAAATGATGTTCAGAGCAATGAATCATCTCTTAGTTGCTTGGAGTTTCTTGCCAGCTTAGGGGGGGATTTTCAGGTTTACTTAGTGCAGCCTTTCATCATAAGCCTTAAGGTGAGTGTGAGGAGGTTTAGGTTGAAGAATGAATCTATGGTGAATGACAGTTACTGTAGCTGGCGCGCTCAAGCTCATAAGCTTGGAAGGCATTATTTGCCACTACCTGGCAAGAGACTTAAAGCATTGTTTTTTATTTAGCTAAACCTAGTGCCCTATGGGTAATGTCTTAGTTGGATAAAAGGAAATGCTTTGAGCTATGCAATTGCAAAACAATTCATCAATCATCTTTTAATAGATTTCCTTTGTTATTTTAAAATGCATGTGTTTTGATAAATGCACTTTGAGCAAATGCACAACATTTGTAACAGAAGGAAAGGGGTCTCTTTTAACCTTTGCATGACATCATCTTGTAAGATTGTGTTAACATTTTCAGTGGATGCATGTCTTTTGAGAGTCAGGCTCACTTAATATGCTTGTGAGCACCTTTATAGAGGGGAAAGGGAGACAGGGTTTAAGGATTATGTATGGAAGGGAATTTCTAAATGGAGTTTCATGAACAGCTCCCTGTCCCAAAGGGAAGGCTGAGAAAGGATGTTTAGGTTTAACACTGAAGGCTTTCAAGGTCCCTTAGAGTCACAGTGTTTTCTTACTCATTCTCAGAGGGCAGAGGTTAGTGCTTAACTATTTATTTACTTGTAGTTATTTAGAAGATGGAGAACAGAGGTACAATTGAATTGAATTTTCTTGGTTGTCCATGTTGTTTCAATCTAAAATCTCAATGCTCCTGATACTTCAACTTATTGAAACTTAGTAATTATTCACTATTATTCTTATAAAACAAACTAATCATTAGACCTCAGAATCAAAGAGCTTGTTAGGAGATAAGGTAAAGATAATCTCAGAAAATGAATTAATATGATAAATTAAGAACAAAAAAAATGAAAACAAACTTGCTTTATTTTCAAATTTTATATATTTCTTTTTCATGTTGAAACTGAGGTATATTATCTTAAGGCCTAACTGAGGCATATTGTCTTAAGGCCTAATTATAAAATAGGTTAATCCTGAGTATCTAAAATGGCTATTTCTTTTTCAATTTCACAAAGATATGATCTGAATTAGAACTATTATATACACTGAATATATGAGGTCTTAATAATATTTATGTACTCCCATTGGGAAGTGGAAAAACATTTTCATAAAACCTAGAAATGTCAAACCATTAACAATCTGCCTCTGGTTTATTCCCCTTGGGAAACAGTCTCTGTTTAGGTGTTTCACACCACTATGAAGAGGTCACATTCTGACAATTTTTTTTTACCTTATCTACAGATAAATTTCATGGAACATCTGATTTTCCAACTGTTATGAGAATGAGACATGAACAAGACAGTTTTCAATGTCCCTCCAAGTGTGCATATTAAAAACAATGGGACCACATGATCTTGCTTATATGTGGAATATAAAAATGTTGATCTCATAGAGGTTGAGAATAGAAGGTGGTAAATAAGTCACACATAACAACACTCATGTTAGCTTTTTTTCTTCTTTGTTTTGCACACATGCACACAGACACATAAAGAGAAACTTATTTCATTCCCATACTAGTGTAATTAAGTATATGAGAAAATGAAAAACAAAGCAGTGATACTACACAGGCCCTTGTCCACAGCTGCAGGTGAACCTATATTTCTGACATATATTTAAAAGTCTTGGGGACAGCATGCTTCATCTCATCCACATAGTCCAACTCTAACCACGAGGTCATCAGTGCCTTCAACGCAGCTCTTCATTTACTCTCCTGGCCCTCTCACTATTTTCTCTCATCTGATTCCACTTTACTATCCCACAATTAGCCAGACTCAACACGGCTGAGACCTCCCATTTTAATCCATTTGCAATCCTGCCTGTTGTTTTATGCCCATGGTCAGAGGCCACAGTTTGACTTTATCGACCAGAGCAGAAGGATGTGCATAGAGGCACAGCACACTGCTGCATGGGCCGTGTTTGTCTACTTTTTAAATACTTCATTTCAACAGGAAAGAGGACAGACAAGCAGGGAACACCATGTACGTACCTTAAGATTTGAGAGCAAGTTTCCTCAACCTCTGTACTATTGACTTTTCAAGTCTGGTAATTATTTTAGGTGTTTAGCATCATCTTTGGCTGCCAACATTAAATCCAAAACTCCAGTTGTGACAGCCAAAATGTCTCAACTCATTTTGAACTGTCCCCTGGGGGTCAAATTGTGCCCAAATGAAAACTACTGTCTTGATATGTTACTTAATTCTAGATAGATTTCTTGCTGTTTGATATCCTGAGTTGAAAATATTCTTGCTATCTGATTCTTTCACACTATTAAAACCTTAGCACTGAATTTGCTTACTTCTCTCTCTCTCTCTCTCTCTCTCTCTCTATATATATATATATATATATATATATATATATGTATATATATATATATAGTTAATATTAATGTATTATAATCACAGTTGTCACATGGAATTTTCTGATAAACAGTAAAAATATAAAACAGAGAAACAATAGTTTTCTATTATTTTACTTATTTTTATCTTTCTAGTTTAATGATGATTTTTAAACTATCAAATCAAGTTATTGCACTTAGTGGAAAATGATAAATAGATTTGACCTTTTAAACTTGAAGTAGTTAAATTATTCAATTTATCTAATTAATTTATTAATAATTTATATGTTCTGATTTTGTACGATTTCCTATGTCTGCTTTGAAAATGTAAATTATGAAAACATTGCACTTTTTTAAGGTTTTAAAAAATTTGGTTAGACAATTTAATTGGAAATGGAGATATTAAAGCATAAATTATGAGCATTTTATTAAAGGGGAAGCCTCTTAGCTATTTAAATGCGTAAATATAGCTCACTTGGCATCAGTTATGATGCTTTATTTGTGACATCCACAGGCCTGTTTAGAATTTCATATTCCGAAGCAGAGGAGAATACAAGAGTTCTAATTCAAAGCATCAATCACTGAAAATGAACATAACCTAATGTCAGTGCTGAATCAGGCCATCAATTTATTGCTTTGTAAAAGCAATCAGCAAGCTATCAAGCAATAAAGTGTATGAGATAAGTGCTTCTTTTGAGACAGCACTCCCATTGACAATGATATACTGATGGGCATAGCAACTATTTCCCAGCACATTATGCCTATTACTTGTTAAAAGCTCTGTACTGTGCAACAGATGTGAAATATGTTTCTTATTATTATGGACCAATCTAGTTTGTTTAATAGCTTTGTATGCCACTTAGACTTGCTGTCTTATTTAATGAGGTTATATGTGAACTCTTTTGCTTTCTCTGAGACCGTAGAGAAGTAAAGCTTGAACTGCTTTTCAGTCAATTTCCCAAAGATAGAGAGGTAACTCACCAGAGTCACTTACACTGTCTTATTACAGAAGGACTAGGGTGTCTGTGGCAAATCGTGCTGCTATTAAAATCATGTCACTTCCGACTAAAAGAATGGATATCTTACGTTATGTTAACAAGATGTGATTGGTTGTTCATAGGCATCTAATGGACGGTTGGAGCTTCTCTCCAGGTCTGTTTGTTTGTGATAAAAGGAGCCATGGGAGAAATACAATGGAAAACACATGGCCGTCTCGCCAGTCTGCCCATGTAGAAGACAGCATTGACTTTACAGTGCGTGGAACCCTCTCCCCTTATCTGCAATTTTCAGAATGCCTAAAACTAAGGGTCTTTTCACATAATTGTTTGCAGGAGAATCTCACGCATAAGAAAATGATAAGCCAGCACCAACAAAAGCATAGCAACCAAGGCTGAGTTTTCTCTTTTAATGGGAACAAGAGTATCTTTGAAAAGTCACCGCTCCTAATGAGGCATACCCACAATACTGAAAACTGGCAAGTTTCATACCATTACATCCTGTTACCTTTAACCATGAGGACATGGGTTGACTTTTGTGCATTTAAATTCTACTTTTATACTTCTCTTAAAGCCTACAGAATAATAGTTGAAAGATTATTAAAATTTCTTCCTTGTAGAGGAAATGTTAACTATATATTTATAAATATAAGAGTTATTTATTAGAAGACTGAGTCCAAGCAGACAGACCATGTTTTGAATAAATACCTTTCAGGTTAGTTATAATTTCTATTATTATTAATGTTAATACTAATATTGATGTTCTTTTGATATTTTCCTCAGCTTTTTCAAAACTGAGAACTAAGTCTTAAAATTTTCAAGAAAAAGAGATAGTTTGTATTGAACTATAGATTTATTTTTAAATACAATGGGTAGATACAGTAGAAGAATCTTTACAAACATTTTGGTTAAAGAAAGAGCATTCTCTTAAATGGATGTCAAACACAATAAGTACTAAGTGAATTGTAATTCATAGACAAGGAAGAGTATATACTACTGCAACAGTAACTTATTTATGAGCAGTATTTTATAAAAACAAATAGACACATACATACTACATTAGTCAAAATAGGCCAGATTATGCTAATATAACACAATCTTCAAATTAGTGATTTAAAACAGGAATGCACTACATTTAACTGTTAATATCAAATATCAAAATTAATTATTTTGTAGTATTTTACTGGTGCACTATAGTTATACAGACTGTTGAGTTCATCGTGATATGATCACATATGCATAATGCATAATTGAGGGTAACTTATCCCTCTCCTTTCCTTATCTTCTATCTACTGGTCTCTCTTCTGGTGCCTTTTCTTTTCTTTCCTTTTTTTTTTGTTCTCTCTTAGTTTCCACATATGAGATAAAGCAAACAACCCCTTGACTTCATGAGTCTGCATAATCTAACTTAGTATAATAGTCTCCAGCTCCAAACATTAGTCCACATATTTCAATTCACAGTATTCATAAAAAAACTCAGTACATTAGGAATAGAGGGATATTTCTCAAACAGTAAAGACATTTTCAAAAACCCTACAAGAAAATCACACATAATGGGGAAGAATGGGTTGCCATCACCTGAAATCAGGAGGAAACCATGGATGTCCACCATCATAGTTCCAACCAACACTGCAGTATCCAGCAATGAGAAGGAAACAATAATTTTAATAAAACACACCTAGATCAACAAGAAAAACATTTTTTTCACTAACAACCCATTCTTATATATATGTACATATATGCAAATATAAATATGGTGGAAACTATAATACAACTATGGCTGATAAATTTAGGAAGATTCATTCAATATAAGGCAAAAATTATACTTCTGTCTATTTGCAACAGTCTTCAATTGAGATGCACAGTGAACGTTGCATACAATATATTTGGGAGACTGGTGTAGTTATTGGGACAAGTTAAGGAAGAATTAAAGGAATGTCATGCATTGTGGTTCAAAAGACTCACTATCATAAAGATGACAATCTTCCCACAATGATCTTCAGTGTTAATGCAGAAAAATCCATCAGGCTTATACTGACTGATTTTAAAACTCAAATGAAAATGCAAAAGATCTATATTAATTCAAATGAGTCAGAGAAAATAGAGAAAAAAATCTGGAAACTGGTACTTCCTGATTCTAAGATTTAAAAAATTGAACTAATAAAAATAAGGGATACATTAACATATATAAAATAGAGATAATTGAGATACTTGAAAGACTAAAGCTGATGAAGTAGACACATGGAAATTTTGTTGAGGGATTTTTAATAACTAGAAGATATTAGGGATAAAGGGATATTATAGAAAAGACCAATAATAAATATAAGGAAAGAAAGCTACGACAATATGGGAATAAATTTTAAGAAATAAAATATGTAACATCTTGTAAGTATATAATGTAATAAACTAGCTGAAGATCAAATAGAGAATTGACTGTTCTTAATCCATTAAAGAAGAAAATAAATTCCGATGGCCATTTTGTATGGCTAGTATAATGTTTAAAAAAAGTCAGAAGCCGTAGTCTGAAGCATGATAAAATCAACATCTCATTAATGACTGGGATGTAAGTACCCAGAGGAAAAGTCAGCAAGAACAAAACAGCAGTGTTTCATACTGACCATATTCTGTATGCTTGAAGTAATAAGAAAAAGAGCCAATCCTTAGAGCTCCTGAGCAATCAGGATAACATTCTAGTGCCTTCCAGTTTGACTAATTTCAGGAACATACTGTTTGTGTGACTTAAACCAGACACTGAAGGAGATGTTTGGGTTAAGATGCATGCCATCTCGTGAGGACTCTGCTTAGCACCCCAACACAGTGCCAAGTACCTGAGGATCTTATCCCGAGTTGTTCCCTTTGCCTACAAAGTCCTCCTTCAGTCTCTGCCTGGATGCTTCCCTCCCCTCTTGATATGAGGTCTTTGCTTTCTGTTTTTGTTTTGATTGGCTCCCAAAAATCACATGATCATCAGGCATCAATGATGTTTATTACATCTACATGGTATGTAATATTCACATCAGGGGAAACATCTGTCTCCTCATATGTTTATCACTTATTTTCAGTAAGAAGATGAACAATCCTTTCTTGTAGCTTTTTGAAATATACAGTACTTAGTTGCCATGCAAAAGTAGCACAGAATCTATTTCTCCCGTCTAACTCAGCACCTGTTCACCAGCCTTTCTCATCCCTTCCTCTCCCATCTGCTGTCTCTCCAGCTGCTGGCAAGATTTGAATTTTATAGTTTATTTTCTTAGTTTACATCTTAACATTTCATTTTTTTTAATACTTTACCTTTTAAAATTACTATCTAAATTGAACAAGTTCATGGGGTACTGTGTGGTGATTCACCACTTGAATTCATTGTGTACTGCTCAACTCAAGTGGTTAATGCCTTCTGACGAGACCTTTCCTGATGGCTACTTTTAGAATATCTACTCTTGAAACAAGTACCCCCACTCAAAATACCCTTGCCATAATGATGCTTCTCTTCTTCTCCGAAATATTTTTACAAAGAATGTCAACAAAATGTCAGTGGGTTTTCTGCAGAAAGCATTGTGGTCTGAAGCTTCCTCTTTCTTGTGAATGCCAGGTTTGCCTACAAAAGGTGTGATAGAGTCAGAGTCTGCACTCAAGCTTGGTGTACAAAAAGATATTATCTGTGTTTTTTTGGTAAAAAAAATTTGTAAAATCTCTGTCTGACCTAAGAATATGGGACTAAGAGTATGGTCCCTCCCACTACCATCTCATTGAGTATAAATCTAAGAAAATTTCCAGACTTAGAGTCCAGGGATTTTTAGACATTAGCACCTCTGAACCGCTTCAGCTATTGCTTCCTGAAAATTCCACATGTCTCCAGCCTCATCTGTCCTACATCATTCTCTCAGCCCTATGTAGCCCCTCAACATAACACTTGAGTTTCAATTCCCCTTTCTCTTCCTCCAGATTACTGGCAATATAGGCATAGTCTCTATTTTAACTATTCCCTAATTTTTTTTCTTTATGCAAACAAATGGATAGCTTATGTCCTCTGTTTATTTACTATGATGCATCTTCTCAGTGCCCACATAACACAAGGTTCCCAACTCTTGTGACCACTCATTCTGCCACAGTGAACAATTTCATACCTCTGACTTAATTCCTTCAAGAATGCACATGTTGAAACACATCATTCAGTATGGCTGCATTTTTCTTGTTATTCTAGTTTATAAATAGACATCAGTTGAGTGATGTTTCTATGTATTTTCCTTTGAAATTAATGCACATCATGATACTTGTTGATTGAAAATAACATTGATATTTTTTCATTCATTCATACGTACAAACTACTGAACCATAAAAGTCAAAGGGCCACTCTTCTGTCAAATTGTGTATAGCACTCTGGGGTGATGGGGTAATACTTTCAGGGCAGTGCCCTTAATTTCGCCATCATTTGTTGTGAGCAGCACAGTTCCCCCTTGGTGGCCAGCACCTATCAATATCAATTGTGTTTCCAATTTCAACTTGTGTGTCTGTTAGTGATGAGCAACAGCCAGAAGCAGCGGCTGCCAATCCACCTTCTATAGATATAAATGTCTGTAGGCTTCTTTTCTTTTGCTTTTTCCCTCTTCTTTTAGGTGTCTGAGTACTCTGGCAGTAAATTGCCTGCTGTCATTTTTTTTTTCTTTTTTTAAAACTAAATATCAATTGCAGTTGAGGCTATATATTGAATTTGATGTTGAAGCACCTGCAAAGAGAATGTTCATTACTTGTTCCCACTATTTCTTCTCAGGTCATCAAATCAGTGAAATTAACTCCACAGTCCTTTTATAAGTAAGAATTTAGTACCATATGATATTGTTGGAACTGTGAAGTTATTTGAGAGTAAGGCTTTGAAATAGGTCTGGAGGTTTAATTGTTAAACAGTAAAAGTGTCCATGTGTCGTTCCTACTTTATTAAATCTCAACACTGTGCTTGATTGTTCTAATAAGTTTGAATGTATTAAAATGGTTTCTGAAACAAGTAAAGGATATTTTTTTAAAAAAACTATTTATAAATATATGTGATCTAGTTCTTAGAAAAATTATCTACTCTTTTCAAATTCTTAAGATAGAATTCAATTCTAATGGATGGTATGAAAATTGGCCCTTATTCACATTAACTGTTGAGTCATTCTAGATGTGACAAATAGGTTCACCCTATTTATGGTTTGTGGTTTTTAAAGAAAAATCAGTTTAGCCCTCAGAAACACCAATGTTTTTTCTAAATTTTGTCATGGAAATATTGTTAAATAATATCTTTATTATATTGTCTGCAATGTTCTAGTTTGGAAATTAAATTATCAAAGTATAAAGCCACAAAAACTAATATTTATTTATTGATCATCCAATTATATATTTAGTTTTTCAATGGCTTAGTAAGTTTCTTTACAAAGCCTACATCTCGAATCTTAAAGGCTCCTCCTCAGGATGACACTGTGAAAGCAAATAAATCTCCATCCCTCCCTCTAGGAGCTTACTTCTGAGTTTACAGCTATAGACACAAACCCACCAGAGAAAGAATAACAGCATGATGAGAGAATGTAGGAAGAGGTGGAAAGAAAAAGGTGCCTGCTGCAAAACCAGGAAGTCTCCTGCAAAGGATTCATGAAAAGGTTCAATTACAAAAAAAAAAAAAAAAAAATCAACACATGAGGTGGGGGAAAGGCTATTCTGGTGGTGAAGAGACAAGAACAAGATCCCTAAAGGCAAACAAGCCTGAAGAACACTAAGGAGCAGTCAGTGAGGATGGAGAAGAATGAGGTCAAGTGTAAGGGAAATGGAAAAGAGAGACCTCAGTGTGGATGGAGCAGGGAGCTCAACCCTGGGGGAGCTGGGAAGGACAGAGCTCAGTGTGGATGGGGCAGGTGAGGTCAATCCTGGGGGAGCTGGGAAGGACAGAGCTCAGTGTGGATGGAGCAGGTGAAGTCAAGCCTGGGGGAGCTGGGAAGGACAGAGCTCAGTGTGGACGGAGCAGGTGAGGTCAAGCCTGGGGGAGCTGGGAAGGACAGAGCTCAGTGTGGATGGAGCAGGGAGGTCAATCCTGGGGGAGCTGGGAAGGACAGAGCTCAGTGTGGACGGAGCAGGTGAGGTCAAGCCTGGGGGAGCTGGGAAGGACAGTCCCCAATGTGGATGGAGGAGTGGTGTCAAGTCCATGAGTACGAGAGTCTGCATTAATCTTATTTAATGTGTCTTTAGCTGTATTCACATTAATCTTTATTCAAGTCTAAGTAGAAATACTTTTTGATAGTATATCTCTCTGATCTTCCTTTTCGTACCTTCCTAACACCTGAGAAAAATAAACCGAAATAAGATACTAAATTATGTGGATTTTTCTGCCTCAGTTATGATCTACTTATAACAAGCACAATCGGCCAAATTGGTGTGGGGATGTGGATCACTTATAACTGATGTTTGGAGCTGTAGCCCCTCTTCCCCAGGTCATGCCCAAACCTACAGTGTACTAGTTTCCACCCTTACATTATTTCTCAGTGTTCATGGGATGACAATGTGATTTCCATTGTTTTTTGGATTGCTGTTTTCTGATTTTGATATGTTTTAGTCTTATGTCTTTTACAGTGAAGGGAAAGAAACTTAGGATTTTGCCAAACATTCCCATATCACAAGGAAGATTTCATAAATCAATTAAAAAGTTTAAGATCCTGGCAATTATTTCTGCACTTGATAATTTTTAAGTTGGTTCTTATACAGAAATTGTTAACCTAGACTAAGTTGGAAATGTGGAAACTGCATTAATTAAGTCATTAGAGTATAATGATTGAATAAATAATGAGTAGTACCCCGAGGAGCCATGAAACTTTATATTAAGCTGTAATTTTTTAAAATTTAGCAAAGAATTTTCTTAGGGATTTTGCACCAGTTTTTATTATATGTTAATGAATTTATAGTAAATATTTTACTGAATTACAAATAATTTTAATCTGCCAACTTCATGTTTAATACTCAGTTTTATTAAACCTTAGCTTTTGAATAGTTATTTTACACTTGTTGTTTTCAGAAACACGACAACAGTGCATGAAACTATGTTTACTTCAGGTAAGGTGAGAAGATTAATATACAAAATCACTTCCTGACAGTTTCAGGGGATGATTAATAGACATTGACATCTATGAGCTATATAATTTGACAAGGACTTTTCATGAACACTTTGTGCAGTTAAAGTGGCAAATGTGACATTCTGCTATAGAATGGACCTCCCCACTCCCACCCCACACATTCTTTCTTCTTGCTTAGTTTTATAAAAATGGGCTTCTCTAGATTTTCAGGATCTTAAAGAATATGAAATATAAATCACAAGTAAGGGAAATAAAATGTCAGTCACACTAAACAATAGGTTGTAATTAGTAAAATTATGCAAAATAGATGAATCTTTCCTTGGACTTCAGGAATCGGGCACAATAAACAGGGGGTGAGGTCTAGACCTCAGGCACTGTTATCCTATCCCCTCACTCTCTGTCCTTTCTTTATTAAATAGGCATTAAAGCAAATGCGTATGCTAAGTCAGATTTTAATGGTGACATGTGAGAGGCATGAATAAGAGAGTGTGCCTGCAAATGATCCTTCAGATAAATAGAGAAGGAGAGGAAAATAGAAGGTGTTCTTTCTACCCCAGTGACAAAGCCAGACCTGCAGAGTGGAAGACATAGTTTAGAGCTTTGCCTGGTGATCATAGAAAAAATCCGGGGGGGGGTGGTGGTGGGGTTTAACTTGGACTTCTACTTAGCTGACTATTCTTTAAAGGTCAAAGGCAAGCTACCCTTTGTCCTAACCTCTACCCTCATTGTCATTATTACTCTTTGAACAACTCTAATTCATTTAGCTGCTCAGCTTCCCAGAGGACCATTTCATACCAAACTGGGAATCATTTTCATGACTTGTTTGTCCAAGGTAGACTGAAGATGAGTACTGAGTAAATTGGTCATCATGAATGTGTTTATTCACTAGCTTTCCTAAGCTCTGTCTTCTGACTAAGGATAAATTCAGTTCTCTTGCCAGGCCGACATCCTGTTCACATCTAACCTCTGGAACATCATATGTGACCATGCACATAGGAGTGTTTCTTTCTTAAAAAAAGTATTGATTTGTAATGTATTTTTGATAGGCCTAGAAACAATTCAGGATACTGCAAACATTTGAATTTTGTAGATTTTAGTGTTATAAATAAATGGGTTTTTTGTTTGTTTGTTTAGTGTCCATCTACTTTATTATCTACCTATCAATCTTTCTACCTTTTTCAACTATTTATAAAACTAAGTTCACTCCTGAGGGCTCAGGGCTAAGAGTGCAGTCTGCTCACTCACCATGAGGGGTCCCTGTAGAGTTCTAGGAGGAGTTCCTGAGGCAGGACTCCTAGGGGCAGAGTCGGGGTCTTGCTGGAACCCTGGTGCTTTGTGGGATGGTGATTGTTCTGAAGCCTTTAAATCAGTTCCCTCCAGAGCCCCACTGCTCTGATGGGCACGCGGAGTCTGCATCCCTGGTGCCTCCCTGCATTCTACCTGTGTGGGGAAGGAGCTACTCCTTTGTCCTGTCTGTTACCATGACTCCCATATTTTTCAGTCTCCCTGACTCAGTCCCTAAGCACACATTCATTCCCCTCTGCCCAGTCCAGCTTCCAGTCTTCCTCAGCTGGTTTTGGCATCTGCCAGACTCAAATGGTGAGAGGCACCCAGGATCTCTTGAGTCTGAACATCCCAAATTCCCCTGGGCACAACACTCCACACCTGAATTTCACCTGATTTTCTCATCACACTTTGTGTCACATGGCAGACCTCTGGCAGGTCAGAGCTTCAGACCCAGCAGGAATTAGACAGGTCTTGGAACCTGGGTCTGGATCCACACACACCAGCCACCTCATAGCAGTGGGAAATAATGGTGTCCGTCTTGGTTCTTCCAAGTCGACCAGGAGATTCTCATTATCTTTCCCACATGAGAATACAGTGTATCTCACACAGTGAATCAGTTCAACAGAGTTCTTGATTACAGATTTCTCTGTTTTAAGACCTGAAAAGTGCTACCTCAAAGAATAGCTCTTTGTCTGCTTTCCTGGCCTCACTCTATGGAGCAGCTTGTGAAGCAACCTCCTCTACTCCACCATCTTGATCTCTTTTCTTATTTTATTTTATTTTTTTGTTTCTTCATGTGTATATTTTTGCTCCCTTGCTTTCAACCTAAAGAGCTCTTCTGATTAGTTCTTCTGAGACGTATGGACAATACTTTTTCAGTTCTGTTTCTCTTGGGACATCTTTTTGGTCTTCATTTCTGAAAGATAGTTTTGCATGACATCATTGTGTTCTGTCATCTCTGATTTCTGATGCAAAATTAGCTATTCATCGTACTGAGGGTTGCCTCTGTGTGGTAAATGGCTTATTTTTTGCCTTTTTGAGTCTTTTCTCCTTGTCTGTGAATTCTGGCTATGAATGCTTGTACCAGGATGGCTTGTGTGTGGAGGACTTTATCCTACTTAGAGTTGGTTGAGCTAGTTAGGGGGGTAGATTCACATTCTTCATCACATGTGGGGGCTCTGAGCCCTGTGAGAGAAGTAGAGTTGCTGAGAGTTCTGACGAGTGGGGTGAATCACACAGTGTACAGGAATCACACCAGGATGCAAGAGATTATCAACTGGGGACAATGACTGGATCCATGCTGTGCAAGAAGAACACAAAACTGAAGACACCAGAAGATGTTCAACAGAAACGCACAATCACTATAAACACCAAAAGACTCTATAGTTAAGAACGAAAATTATTCCTAAATCAACTTATAAAAGTCTTTCAATCCTAACCAAAATTTCAATACATTGGATTTAAAATCAAACTAAAAGGTATAAGCATCTGATAAGTGTTATGGATTTATTTTTAAAAGCATAGAGAACAAATATAAAAATAAATCACTGTATTGGAAATTTGAAGATAATTTTAATAAAGTATAATGTGATTTGAAAGATAATGTGAAGATTTGAAAATAAATTATACTTAATACATTGAACACTGTGGTACTGCATAAAAAATCAGAGAGCAAACCCTAAATACTTTGAAATGAAAATAATGTAGAATACTACAAATTAAAAGTTTTAGGATGAGAGAATGCTGTTTGCTGTTCTGTGTTGCTGTTGCTATGGGTTTGGAGGGACGTCTCATGAAGGATTCAGAAGTTCTTCTATGTGTCCATTAAATATATCTAGGTGCAAAGCAGCTCTGTTACAAAACCTAAATTAGAGTTTATGTAATACAAAATCTGATCCCCATTTGCTGCAAAATGTGTTGAAGTATTTTTTTAAAATTTATATGATTATCAATAAGCACCCTCACTCTCAAGATCACTAGAACCTCCCATAGTATATTGACAATATTGTTTCAATAATAACGTAGGCTACCTTTCCTTTCTTAAAATTGCACATATTTGGTTATTTTCATATGCTGCTGCTTACAGAATATTATAGAAGGGCTGTGTTTTCTCTTATTTAAAAAGAAATAGAAACTAACATACTAGCCTCCTTTTACTAGATTTCTAAAAAAAATTATTCAATAAATCTAATTTTTGAGAAACAAAAGTGTATGTGAAGACATAACTATACAGGTATTCTGTATTCTCTGTATTCTCCAGATACAGCCATCATCATATCCATGTATATACCAAGAGGAAGAGCTCACTCCAGGCCAGAAAAAAAATTATATTAAATATATAAGATAAATAAATAAATTTTTTTCATGATACTAGAAAATATGGATTTTTTTCCTTGAGTCTATAAATTTGCTTTCCATTTGGAAACAAACATATTGCATATCGATTTAGTGTTTACACACACAAAGTGAGTTCATCATCATTTTAATTTGATTGGTATTGAGATTTATATTTAAAAGCTCACTTCGAACATTATGCTAGTGTAGGAATGTCTACTAACTAAAAAGACTATTTCATGTCCATTGGAACTTTTTAAGAGAAACACTATCTAATCTTTGAAGAATTAGCCCAACAAATTGTAAAATATCTATTTTCTGTACCCCCTTCAACAATTTAAAATTAGGTTGTTTTTTTGCTCTTCAAAGATCCTAGAATATATAACAAGTGCATCACAACTGAGACAAGTCAGGGTGTTAGTACAAAACTGAAATAAATTCAAAGTGAACAAAGACAAGTAATTCCATTGCCTCAGAATAGAAAATAATAAAAGATCCCTTTATAATTTACTTCATTCTATAAAAGTGAATTCCCTTAGCAAGGAACTGCCTGAATTAAATATGGAAAGGCTTTTGAAGAAAATTGTACTAGCATCACATTCAAAAATGATTAGTCAAAAAATGAAAATATAGAATAGCTTATCTATGCAAAAGTGAAAGATATTAATGTCATTAATCTGTATCCCCATGAAATAGGCCAACTTTTAAATGCCATTGTAAATCTCTGCCCGTTAAATTTTAACTCTGGTTTTACATAATCAGATTTTAATTCATTTTTTTTCCTGAGCTATTTGAATTCTATATTTTTAGAATCACATTCATGTGTTTGAGGGGTGGGGAAGATTAGAAATACACAATAGCTGATATAAAAATAACTGATGTCCCTGAAATCTAAATGAAGTATCCACGTATCTGTCTGACAAGTTCTCCATCTGGGAACTCACTCCTCCTGTCCTTATTCTAAACATTAAGGTGCCTTTTCTCTGGATTCGACTTCCAGCCGTATTGCTGCTAGACTTCTCTCATTCCCTTCTCTTCAACATCTCACTCAATATGCTTTTCAAAAATCATTTCTTTTTTAAATTTCTTTCACATTTCCAGTTATTCTGGAACCATATTTATTAATCCATCTTTATTTATAGTATCCTACTATTTCTTAATATCTGATTCTTTTTAATTCTCTAAATATAGTACTTGGGGGCTACCTGTACTATTAATCAATCTCACATTTCCTACTATTCTTTGTTGGTACTTTCTTGACAGTGTTTTTGTCATGACCTCTCCTTGTTTTGTGCATATTTAGATATGTTTCTCATGACATTATTTAACATTTATGTTAATACCACCTGTACCCTTCATATAAAACCTGAATTTCCACAGAAAGCCAATACCGTCAACAACCCAACGCCCTTATTGATATCGCCCTTCATTCCTCTACTATCTGAAATTCCCTTGTCCTTTTGCCCACGTGGTTTTCTCTGTTCCGTATTTTTCTGATGACTCATTTATTTCAATTTACCAATGCAGCTTTCCTGCATTCCCACTGACTACTGAGTTGCTGCACTGCTGGTCACCATCTGTGTCCTGTGCATGATTTCAGACAGTCCTTTCCTAGGTGGGTTTCTGCAGATAAAGAAGAAATAACACCTGTGTATCCTGCATGTGCTATCATAGGCATGGACTGAGTATTGCAAGGTCAAAACCATCTAGATGTTTAACATTTACCTCAAGAGAAGGAAACCATCTTAAGATGATAGGAGAAATTATGAGAATAAAACAGAGTTCAGCTACTAAGGGTTTTTGGAGGATCCCAGTAGCATGCCTTGACTTGATGGCACTGTTCTTATAAATGGTACATTCTTCAGGTAGCTCAAACAATTTCCAAGTTAACCATATTCTGTGTTTTTAATAATGGTGGAGCTTGAAGGAACACTCTATATCCATGTCCCCCACTCATTTAAATACATGACTCTGAAATTCTAGATGGGGTCTAAACTGCATGACTTCATTATTTTAACCACCCCAGGCCACAGAGACACTCAATTACCCTTTTCTAATCTGTGTTGGTCTCCATTCAATTTTATACTCATACATATGCTCAGGTAATCTTAGACTTTTCATGATTTTAAGTATCCTATCCTTAAGAAGTGTGTATTCATTTACATATTTTTAAATCTCTCTTTACCTCAGTGCAATTCTAGGCACCTAAAGAATTTACGTAATATTCCATGATACGATTTTTAGATTTCTCTTGTTCACATTAAACTAATAGTGCCTCAAAGATTTTATGGAGAAATTTTAATACTTTAAAATGCATTTGATATTTTTAACAGGATAGTGAAGGAAGTAGGAATTGCTCCCACTCTCTCCCTGCTCTTTCACCTTGAAAACATGTATCAATAATGTAGAGGGAAGCATTTGTCCTTCCCTCTCATCCTAATGCATTGTGCAGCACCTGAGTGCCCTGCAATGTCAGCGTGCCTTTTTAAGACACTAAATTAGCAGCAGAGACTGACTCAGACCACTAAAACCTGAGATCTCCACAAAAGACAATGGAACATAGATGTAGAAGGCTAAATCACCACTTTTGGAGAAAAGTTTACTTAGGCTGTCAACAGGAGGACTCGGCTTATCAGTGCTATACCCTGGGCTATTAAGGCAAAAGGCACATGAAATCCCAGTGTCATTTTCCCCTTTAATTGCCCCAGTAGCCAACTGCACAAATTGATTCCATCATTCCAATTCAATTGACTATTTTTTTAAGGTTTTAATTGATTTTAATATTGCAAGCATCTTAGCTGGTTCATTGCTCCCGATGGCATTAGAGAGGTATGTCTCAATGAGAGCTGTTACTATATTAAATCAGTATATCAATACACCTTGCATTAAGAAACAAGGGTCTAGAGAATCTATGAATCAAAGAGGAAAGAAAAATGGTTGCTGAACTCTAGCTTTCCTAAAACAAGCACATTAATGGAAAAAAACATCATAAAATTTTCCTTTTGTGCTGAGGGATACATAAAACAAAAGTGCACAGCATGGTGAATATTTCCCTTCCCTATATTGATATAAAGCATTAAAATGTTTTCTCTGGGGCAGGAAATTCAACTGGTAACATCCAAATAATGCATAAGGTATGTGAATAAAAAAAGCTGTGACCTTGTTTATGACAGTCATTTCCTCCATAAATGAGAAGGTAAGAGTAGCCCTGCCTTTCTCCCAGGGACATAGACAGTTCCAAGAGATGAGCTGCTTAGGCTCAAAACTGATATTTACAGAAATATGTAGTCCTCGGATTGCACAAAATGTATATGAGAGAAAGAGAAAAGGGGGGAATGTAGGAGGAAGGGGAGGAGGCGGAAGAGGGAGAAGAAGTACTTGATACTAAACAGCATCAGCAATTGGTCTATCTACTGTGACTGTGAGGACAGTACTACAGGGACCTTCAGCTACTGTCACCTACCACAATGCTTCCTGTTCATTCTCCTCCTGGGGCTGATTTGCATTAGTGCTGTGTGTATTCACTAGAGAATTGAAGCAGACATTGATTAGGTAGCTTTCTCAACTACAAAGAGCTCTGTCTCCCTGACATCACACTTTACTAACTCTCTGTCTTCATGAGTTGGGGTGGTTTCTCTTCACAGGTTACCTCTCTACACAGAAAATATGGCTTAAAGGTAATTGAGAAAATCTTTCACAGAAAAGATATATTCCTTGGCCATGGATTCCTGTGGTCTTCTATTCTTGAAGTGAGTGGGCACAGAGGAAAGAGTGGTATACTGACCATCATCTTGCCAAAGCATTAACATACATACATAGGATGGGCTTTCTAAATATAAAGTATCAATGCATCAAATGCTTTACATCAGTGTAGGGAAGGGAAATGCTGGTACATGCAGTCTTGGTGCTGTTTGCACTACTTGAATTAGTACCTTTATGGCAGAAACTGCCCTGGAAATTGTACAATATATTCAGTAATTATCACAACTAGAACAGGACTCCTTATTACAATCATTTTATGAACGGAATTTGAGCTTGTTAATGGCAGAACCATAATTCAGAACTAGTTCTTAAGGATTTTGTAACTCATGATCTCTCAACTGTACCATTAAACTGCAGAGAATCTTTCTTCTTTAATAGCTAAGACACCATTATAGTGATTATTATCATACAGTGATTATAGACAAACCATTCCAAAAGAAAACCAGGAATTAGAGCCAATACTTAAGAAAAAGACTCAATCATGAAAGTTAAAAATAGAGGACACAGTCCCTCTGTTCATCAGTAGGGACTGAACAGAAACCAGGACTGGGCTCAGTCAGAAGAAGTGGAGGGGGTCTAAGGTCAGGAGCTGGAGCAATCAAGCAAAGAGAAACACCATGAGAGAGTGCAGACGTACAGCCGACTTCCAGGGGAAGGTGTCTGGCTGATGGAGAATCCTACGCAACTCTTTCATTACACATCTATTGTGTACAGAATTTTAAAAATATATGGATTATACATTTTATTTTTTTATTAATGATTATACTCTAAGCATGAAAATTATCCTGTTTTAGTTTACACTTGTGAAAAGTCTTACCTGCTCTGCTGTCACATCCTGGAGTCTGGTTTGGGTTGGAAAGGTGCTAATTATAAAGCAAATCCTCTCTATCTCCTCATCTTTCTTACCTGGCCCCACACTTGGTCTTCGTTTTCATATCCTGCATTATTACCTCACCCATTACCTATATCTCTTCCTTAACTACTCCCATTCCTAAAGGCATGCCTTAAGTTTATGGTGTCCATGACATAATGCGAGTGATTCTGTTAGTCTAGAATATCTTTCTTCTTGTCTGCTTTTTACCCAAACTCCATGATTTTGAACAGCACCTTCTTAGATAAAAACATCTAGTTAGATTTATTTCTTATTCATTCTTCTTCACACAATTTATTAGCTGTCTCTACTTCTATCTGTATCTATCTGTTTAGCTCTCTATACTTCTGTATCTTCTCAGATTTTAAGCAATTAAAAATTAGATTCCATGAGTTATTAGTCTCTGTTGTACTAATATAACAATAATGGATTTCATCTTGAAAACTTTTTGTAGATTCAGGATTTTAAAAAAATATTTCAAATAAAAACTAATTTTCAAATAATTGTGATGAAGTACCTGCAGGAAGCCAGGACTGTAGAAGTTTGCTTTAAAGAAGGCCAAAATCAAAGTTCAGCTGACATAACTCAGCAATCTCATAGAAATATTTGTAGATGAAGAGTGTTCCTTATTATAATGGGTCCAATACATTTTTCTCACTAAGCCCAGTGTCTGCTTTTATGTGTAACCCGAGTAACCTAAGAAGAACAGTTTCATCCTGTTTATTTTGGGAGCAAATAAGAATGTGGAATTTGAACCACCTCTTCTAATTGCATGATCAGAAAGACAGCAGGTAGCTCCTGCACATCTTCCTGCCATACAGGTTCCAATTTTGATCTCTGGATTTTCATGAAATTTCAACTGAGCTACCCCACTTTTGCACAAGTGGTATGAAAAAAATAATATTTTTCTTCTCCATTCCTCCCTTCTTCTGCCTCTGTAATCCTTCCTTCATCCCTTTCTTTCTCTCCTTCTCTTTCCATGTTCACTGGATAATGTATTGGAGACTGGGCATTTCTTAATTGCCCTTTAAAAGTTAGTGATTTTCAATCAGAAATAATACAATATTACTTGTATTTTCCAGGAATTGTGCATCTGGAAATTTTCTTTTAGTTTTACACTTCCCAAAGTTACCTCTTTCAACCCTACATTTAATTAACAAAACACTAATTAAAATATCATTGAAAGGTAAGGTTGCTCTTCATCTCAAAACACCCTAAAACAATTGTTCGCCACCATTTCCATCACAAAGCTGATTAAAGCATAGGCATCTGTTTCCTAAATGTTGATTTTAATTTTAGAACATTTACATACCCTTGGGTAACTTCCTGTCATTTTCTTTCAAGTGGATAAAAACATTAATGAAATAAAATCTACATTTTGTTTGCAATATATTCGAAACTATTCACCCAATCACACACTGTAGAAATGAATTGACAAAAACATATTTATGATAATTTTGCCAGCGTTTTCACATGATGTACAAGTTAAAAAGAACTGTACCTACTAGACTTTCTCTTAGGTAGAATATAATATTTGTTTGGAAGGAAGTGTTCCCTAAACCTTGGAGGTGGATGGTGGTCAGACGAGAAAAAGCTAACAAAAAATGTTTTTATCAGATGTTCACCGTAAGTCGGCTTTACAGTCTGCCATTTTGGATGTCAAAGGTCCTTGCAAGGTCTAGTGTCAAAGGCTTGTTCCCTTGGGTGTTGTCGTGGAGGTGGTGAGACTCTCAGGAGTGGGGCCTACTGCAAGGTCCTCAGGGGGCTGGGGGTGTGACCTGAGGGTACTGTGAGACCCTGGGCTCTTCCTGACTTTCCCATCAACTGCTCCCAGCTCTTGGGTGAGCAGGTTGATCCTCCCCTCCTTCCCACCATGCTGAGTTTCAATGGAGGCCAAAAGCTGGGCCACTGGATCCTGTCTGGAACCTCCAAACCACAAAAGAAAACAAACCTTTTATTTTCTTAAGTCAGTTGCCTCAGATTTTCCATGATGATAAAGGGACACTGCCCTGTATGGCCCCTCCTAACAGACTCACCTCTGGCTAACTCCTCCTTTCAGATGGAGGAATGAGTAACCTCTGACTCTTAGAGCAAAAGAAAAATATCATTCAATGTATATTCCTTTACAGTGTTGGAAAATTTCAGGCACAAAAGGTAGAATAAGTGACCTCACAAACCAAGACTCTCCTCTTTATCAGCTGCCTGCTCTGAGAGCCACTGAGGAGTGTCTGCCACGATGCTCTGCCTCAGGTCAAGCAGAGGCCATTTCTCAGAGACACAGACTTCTCTACTGGCACACAGAGGAGAAGAGGAAAACACCTTTTCCTCTCTGCATATCTGCCCTGGGACACCAGCGCTGTCCCCTGGCAGGTCTGGCCCTCTTCCTCTCCTCTCTTCATGGGTGGGAACAGACTCACCTTGGATGCCCTCAGCCAAACCCAGCAAAGGAAGCCAAGTCCCTCACTGAAAATAGGAGGCACTTTAGGATTGGCTCAGGCTGTCTGCGTTTTCAGGATTGCCAGAAGGGAGATGTTTGGTGGAAGTGAAACAAATGAATCCATCCTCTCTGGAGCACAGCACACTTTCATATCTTCATCTGGAGCTAGGAGCTGTCACCGAGAGGAAATTGTCATCAAAGTCTCCCTTTGAACATTAAAACTGAGGTTAAGTGTGTTGGAGAGTACAGATCACCGGGGAATTAAAAGTGGGACATGGATGACACCTGGGATGAGCTCATGTTGCATTACAACACTCGACTAATCAGGCCGTTTGGAGGAGGTTTTAGATCTTATCAGGCTGTGGATGAAAAGTAAATTGAAATTTGCATTTTGCTCTATTATAGCCACAGTTTGGGTCAAGAAGTTGCTACTGATTTTTAACAACTCATATGCTATATCAAGGACAGTGTTTCTGAAGAGGTAGAAATGCTATAAACTTACACAGAGGAGCCTGGAATGGTTTTCACCAGCTTTGGTGCAGAAGAGTCTTTATTTTTCTCAAGTCTGCCCTGTAAAACTTGTACTGCATTTCATGGGGAAAGCTTACTATGACTGACTGTAAACTGAAATCAGGATAAAAAACCCAGATTGAAGATTGACTTCTACACTTGTATTATCCAAACACATGCACACAGGCACTTGTTTCTCCTAAGTCCCATTTGAATGACTAGTTATTTGAGGAAAATTATAACAAAAACATTAAATTATTGTGAAAATCAAACAGATGCAGACTTTGTTTTACTTTTTAAATGTTTTATTCTAATTTGTTATATATGACAGCAGGATGCATTACAATTCATATTACACATATAGAGCACAATTTTTCAGATCTGTGCACAAAGTATATTCACACCATTCGTGTCAGACTTTTCTCAGTTATTAAACAATTACATAAAAGTTCTTAAGGACCTTTTTGTCTTCAGAACAGTGGTAGTTGTATTGGTCATTGTTTTTAACATTTTATTTTTCCATAAAATACTGAGATACAGTCAAAAAGGCTATAACTTTACAAAAGAAGAATATTTGAGAAGGTTGTTTCCCTTCTCTAATGTAACTCAAGTTGCTGCGACGAAGAAATCACAGTTCAGATGTCTGGGAGCTGGTTGAAAATGATTTTGTATGAGGATGAGGACAAACACAAAGTCCTGATACTCTGAGGACACTGTCCAGAGAAGGAAACCTGCCCCAAAGTACATGAATGAAAAGTACATGCAGACTAGACAGGCTACTTTTAAATAGTTCATGTTTTAAAATATATAACCACAAAAATTAGAAAACATATTTCTTGAAAGATTTTAAAAAGCCCAATTACCAAAATTTGTGAAATGAGATAATGTATTGATGGCTTTGAGAAAAACGTAAAACTTACAACATTTACCTTCCAATCAGTTTTCCTTAAGATCAATTATCTGCTTGTATTTTACTATTATACAGAAAATTTGATCGAATGCAAAGTTGATAGAAACCAAAAAGTAATAAAGATAATGAAAATCATGAAACATAATAAAACAGACCAAAATTAAAGGTATCTATAAGCCCAAACAATGATTTTTGAGAATATTAAAATAGAAAAGTTCTAAGTTAAATGAGCAACAGAAAAAGGGGAGATAAAATAATAAAAAGGGAAATATAACTATTTAGAAAGCATTCATAACAAGATGAAAAATATTGTTACACTAATTATATTTATAAATAATACCTTCACCCACTCATCCTGAAAGAACTTGTAGGACCAGACCAGATGATTTTACTGGTGAATTTTATCTATTTGTTTTTGGGGGGGTACTGAGGATTGAACTCAGGAGCACTCATACTGACCCATATCACTGTCCCTATTTGTATTTCATTTAGAGACAAGGTCTCACTGAGTTACTTAGCATCTTGCTTTTGCTGACACTAGCTTTGAACTTGAGATCCTCCTGCCTCTGCCTCCCGAGCTGCTGGTATTACAGGCATGTACCATCATGTCCAGCAAATTTTACTTAATATGTAATGAAGATTAATAACACTCTTATGCAAACATTTTCAGAAAAGAGAGCACAACTTTCAAGTTACTATATAAGCTTACTACAATGTTGATAGTAAACTTGCAAAAAATAAGAAAAATGGAAGGCCGGATCCCTATGAACTTAGATAGAAATGCCATTAACAAAGGGAAACTAGGTATATCAAGGAGAATTAAACCAATGTGGGGCTTAAAAACTCAAAGATAATTTCACAAACACCAACATCTGCTTACCTTGATTAACAAGATAATGGATAAAATAATAGTATCATCATATCAATAAATGAACAGTATTTAGTATACTTCAAGAACTATGAATAATAAAGGTCAGAAATTAAAATTAAGACAATAGAAACTGGTAGAGACTTAATGTCCTCTCCCCTTGAATTGACAACAGGAAAGCTGCCCATCCTAACCCCTGCTTTTCAGTATCAATTTAAGATTAACTCTATGGAGCACCATGAACAAGGAAAATTATATGAATGTCATAAAAATTGAAATTGAAGATATAAAACTGTCATTTATATTTTATTTAAATGATGAATTCACATAGGGAAGAATTTCCAAATGATCGTAAAATACCTCTCAGGATTTATAAATAAATTTAGCATCATTGAAGGTGAAGGGTATATGTTTAACATACACCAACTATAAAAATTGGAAATTTAAATAAAAATACAAACATATTACAACCTTGAAGAAATAAAATAGTTAGAAATTAAATAAAAATTTGTAAGGTACACTAAAGACCACCAAGAATAGCCTGGTAAATTTCAGAAGACCTGAATGAAGCAAGGATCACGATCACATAGAGTCATGGATTAAAAACTAATGATAGCCAGCATCCCAGCATCCATTGTCTCTCTGAATCTTTTTCTTTTTTCTTTTTTATTTATTTATTTATTTATTTATTTATTTATTTATTTATTTATTTATTTATTTATTTTTGGTACTAGGGATTGAATCTAGGGGTGTTTTACCACTGAGCCACATCCACAACCCTTTTTATGTTTTTAATTTTTAGAAAGGGTCTTTCTAAGTTGCTTTGGGTCTTGATAAATTGCTGAGGCTGGCTTCGAACTTGTGATCCTTCTGCCTCAGTCTTCTGAATTGCTGGGATTAGAGGTGTATACCACCACACCCTGGTCTTCTCTAGTTTTTTTAAAAAAAAATATTAATCAAAATACCAAAGAGCTTTTTCCTAGAAAATGACATGCTGATTCTAACCTACTTATGGAGTTGTTAAGGGACTAGAGTAACCACATCAATTTTGGAAAAGATGATAAAATTTGGAGACCATACAATACCTGATTGGAGATTTTCATATATAGCTTCAATTATCCAAATTCTGGTATTGAAGTAAGCATAACATAGAGTCCCAGGAAAAATAACAATACACATGTGTAGTTAATAGATTCTCAATCAAGTTACCCAGGTAACTCAATGAAGGGAAGAAAGGTCATTTTTGAAAATGGTGCTAGAACAAGTGGTAGTGAAATGACAAAATAACCTGAACTCCTACCTAATAAAACACAAAAGATCATGCTTATAGATCAATATGGTGCAGTCTCTTTAGAGAGCACTAAGTACTGCATATATTCTGAGTAAAACTACTCCATAATAAAAAGAAATAAGGTCAGCAATAAGGACATGTTACGATGACATATGGTGATTGTCAGAACCCATACAAAACTACTGTACACAGTATGAGTGTGTTTACAGAAAAATGCTAGAACAAAAAGTAGACATCTGTAGTGAACAGAATCAAATCAGCGGCTTCCATGGCAGAGAGTTTGGAAAATCTGCTGAAATGAACATGAAGAGATTTACTTGGGCCATGAAAATTTTCTGTAAATTAATATAGACTTGGGTGCATACTTTTTACAAAACTCATCAAAAAATATGCTTTATAGGTATGCAGATCTGAACATAAATTATAAGGCAGTATTTTTAAATTTGAAATGAGTATGTTCTATAAAAGAAAACAACATTAATCAGATTTCCTTGAGAAAAAAAACACATACAAAAGTGGAAGATGAATTACAGACTCAAAAAAAGATAAAAATGCACTCTGAATTATGATATCTAAAGAAATAGATGTATGGTGATTTTTAATGTGAAATTTGTGAGTTTCTTTACAATACTATGGATAAGATTCCAATGTGCTATTAAATATATTTATACCCAACAAACAAGAATCTATAACTCTACTCAAGTATTTAACCATATAAAAATCACTTAAATCATGAAAGAAATCCTAAGATTTTATTTTTTGAATACCTTTATTAATTGTTTACATTATTAATTTACCAAAAATTATTAAAGGTATATGAGGTTTCTGATGCTGAATTTTTGATGGGCTACATGCTGTATTTCAGATCTTTGTTTCTCTAAATGTATTTTTTCTCTTTGAAAATTTTGAAAACATTCTGTGTCTTTACTTAGACTGCTATTTTCTGAGCCTCGGAGGTGTGTGGTTGGAGTTTGTGGTCACATTGTATTGGCAGGCCAAATTACATACATTTCTGCCCCATTTTCTCTCTGGAATTTCTAGCCTACCAATTCCATGTTAAGTTATAATGTTTGATGAGGTTAGGCCAGCTCTCAGTTTCTCTAGTCTAGGTGTGTGTTTGTTCATTAAACCCTGCCTCTTTTGTATGAGTTTGTTGCATGTTGCAAATATTGAATTGGCCTGTCTTCAAGTTAACTGATTATCTTCTAAATTTGTTATGCTTGAATCTGGTTGTATTGATTGCTTTCTTTCTTAAACATGTCTTATTTATTGAATATTTACTTGTTTTCTATAAGTGCCTCATAATCCTGTATTGAACATTAAATATTTTGAGGAAGGCAGCGAATATAAAAATTAATAAATTCCATTCCTGGAATGTGTAACTTTTCTTCTGTTCTGCCTTTTGTGGGGGGAATCGAGTCACTGCAAGCTGGAGCTGGGTGGGCTTGGAACCTGGAGGAGACTGCACTGAATAATCAGTCACAGTAGAGGAAACAAGGCATGAGGCGGCTTATGTGAGGATTCCTCACTAGCAAACTTGCAGACACCGAAGGCGGTTATGAGAAGACACAGTGGCAGAATGGATGATCTCTGCAACAATTACTTTGTGCAACTACACAAATAAGCAAAAGAAAAAAAGGAAGGAAGGAAGGAGGAAAGAAAAAGGAAGGGAGGGAAGAAGGGAGGAAAGGAGGAAGGGAGGGAGGGAAAGAGAGGGAGAAAGAGGGTGGGGGGACAAGAGAATGAACTCACAGGGGATGAAAGCCTTCAGTGTATGAACTGGATCCCTAAAACTCCTTCAAGTGAACAGAGGCCTGTTGGCACTGTGCCTGGCAGTGATTTCTTAATGTGACACTCTTGCTGCCAGTGAACCACTTACTCAGTTTCCCCAAACTGGGGCGATGAGGGGATTGGAAAAAAGACCAACCCACATAAAAATAGAGAAAGTCCCACCCAGGGTTCAGCCCACCTCTGATGGGAAAGACACCAGGAACAGGCTCTGCACGTTTATTACATAGGTTTTGACATCAAAGGGATTCATTATGAGAAAGCTACTTTAAAACAGAACTGAGGTCAAAGGTTTGAACAGCTCAGTTGCAGCCATCAGCTTGTGCCCACAATTCTCTACTTCTGCCACCAGGAGGCTGGCACCTGAACCTTAGGTCATGAACTGATAAACTCCAGTACAACCATGGAATTTCCCTTTGAACAGGGCAAACATCAAATCACAAAACCTCTGCACAACAAAGTGAACAATTAACCGGCCAGGAGTTCTACATTCAGACAGGAAAGAGCAGTCATAAGCTAAATATCTGATAAGGTCACTTTCCAACTCCATAACAAATCCTACAGCTCCATAGCAGATAACAACAATAATAATAGTTCAATTTAAAGATGAGCCAAAATCTTTAGTGTCGTACATTTCTCTAAAGACGACCCACAAATAGCCAATGGTCAAAATCACCAATGATCATGGAATTGCAATGCTTCATTGTTTCAAAATTAAGTCCATGATCCATTTAGAGCTAATAATTGTCCAAGATGATGCTCAAGTTTTATTTTTACATGAACATCCAATAGTTGTAGTACCGTTTGTTCAGATACTCTAAAATGCTGATTGAATTACATTTGTTGCTCTGGATTTTATACATGTGATTGTCTTTCTAGACTCTATTTGATCCCATTGGCTTATTCTCTTCCACTGTAAATATGTGCTTACTAGTTTTATATCAGTCTCGATAATGAATAGTATTATTCTGCCAACTCTGTTTTTTTTCAATCTCATATTAAATATTCTAATTACAGTCTATTATAAATTTTAAGTTTTTTTCACTTATTCATATAAAATCCTGATGCAATTTTAACAAGTCTTGTGGACAGTCTACAACACATTTTGGGAGACACTGATTTCTTAACTACATTTATTCAACTATGCCATGAGGACACCATATCTACCCATTCAGTAGAACTTCTTGAATTACTTTCATGAGTGTCTTTCATAAGATACTGCAATATATTTCATTTATATTCATACATAAATATTTCTTGATGGTTATAGTATTTAAAGGATACTATATTTGAACCAAGAAAGAGAACATATGAATTAGAATTTGAATTAAATTTTAATCAAATAATATGTGTGTATATGTCTCCATATATTCATATATATTTAAAACTGTTCTTTGATGCATAGAAATATTTTAATACAATTTTAACCATGCTACATTTTAAAAGTCATTATTCTCAGTAGCTGGTTTGTAAATTCTTTTCATTTTCTCGATCAATAATCAGGTTTTCTGTAAAAATAATAAATTGTACTTTTTGACAGCATGATGGTTTTTCTTCTGTTTTTATTAAATAATATTACAACATTGCTAGAACCTCCAAGGTGATTTTGAACAGGAATGGAAAGGAGGACATCCTTTCTTTTTCTCATGATCTTCCCAGGAAAATTCTTATATTTCATCATTAAATATGATGTATGATGCTCTCAGCAAATCTTATATTGAATGCTATTTTCAGGTTATACAAAATCCATTCTGTTCCCAAGTTAGTTATAGTTTATATCAGAAATGGGTTTGGGATTTGTCATTGCTTTCATTCCTATTTGTTGAGATGATCATGAATTATCTTGTCTTAACTTTGCTGATACCATACATTGACTTATCTTCAGCGAATTAGTATGGTGGCATTTTTCAATTGTAGGGATCAACTCCACTTGATTATGATATATCAGCCTTTTATACAGCTAAATTTGATTTGCTAATATTTTTGTAAGATTAATATTTTACTATTGTTTACTGTCTCACTCTTTTATAAATGTAAGAAATAGTGCTGATGCCAAACATAGCACTGAAGTCCTTTAAGCTCAGGAGAAGCAACAGCACACAAAATACAATTGTGCTTTTTTAAAAATTTTCATTGGTGCATAAAAATTATACATACTGGTGGGATTTATTCTGGCATACACATATACATATTTGAAGTGTACATATTTAAATAAACAAATTTATCTTTATTAGAAAATAAGTTTATTTTTGAAGTATACAATTTTTTAATTTCTTTTAAAATTAAAAATATATATTCTTGTTTCTTAGCTCAAAATTCTAAAAAGAATATATTACTCAAAGTACATATATGAAGACATGAATTGATGTGAATATATTTTATATACAAGCAGAGATCTAAAACATTGTGCTCTATATGTGTAATATAAATTGTATCCCCCTGTCATATATTAAAAATAAATAAATAAAATTTAAAAATTATTATCCACAAAAAAGAATATATGTAGCAAAAATAAGATAAAAATGTAATTTTTTTAAAAATTAGTTATTGCAACTATGCCCTTTCATTTTAATTTGCTTTTATTTCTTAAAAACAAACCAAAATAACACATGTATTTGTTTTAAACTAAAACATCACAATAAACAGCAGCCTGAACATTGGGAAATAGGTCAAATGGGCTAAGTTTGTCCTTGGTAGGCACTGAAACTGTTTTGAGCATGCTAATTTCAGACATTGACTAAGTTCTATATAGAATGAATCAATGTTTTAGTTATGGTAGTATATTAAAACCAAGGGGGATAGATACTTTGATTTTTTTAAAAAAGGAAATCTTTAAAAATAACAGTGAAATATGGGAAATACCTTAAAAGGTACTTATAGGTTATTGATAAAATAACATTAAATTTAAGTCTGAAACAAACATCTGAAAAAAAATTAACATCAATTAACATTAATATATAACTTATTACCAACATAATCTTATATTTCCCAGTAGAGGAAACTGACGCTACAGGAGGTAATAATTCCCTTAACATGATTATTTAAAAATTTAAGGAGCTGCCTTTTCAACCAAATTTTTTTTGAACTTCATTCTTTGAACCATTTTAAGAACATTGAGATTTTTATTAATTCTTTAATTTTTTCATTGTTCTGCCAGAAAAATCTTTGACTTTCCATAAAGCAGTGTTATATAATCTTCATTTTAACCATAGCTATAGTAAGTTAGCTTAAAATACAGAATATTGGCAAGTATATGTGTATTGGGTGCATAGATGAGCATGTATTTTTCAAAGAAGAAACTTTTCCAATTGTATTTAATATGGAAATTATCTTTTCTTCTAATTTCACTTTGCTACATGTTATTAATTGAAGAACAAAAACTTAATTAAATATTTATGTGTCATTCAAGAAAATAAAATTTTGAACATAAAAATTAATGATAATACTCCTGAAAATGATAAATTTCAACCACATCTTGGAGGTCACAATTTACTATAATCTGAAATCTAATGTTTTATGTAATATTTAATCTATGTTTTAATTAACACTACTTTTCCATTTAATATATTCCATGTATTCTTGTAGCTATCTGAAGATTATTAGGTTCATATAATTCTTTTGGAAAGATTGATAACATCAGAAACATTGTAAATGGAAGCTGCATTGACTCATCTATTCTGTGCTGTTTCTAATAAATGAATGTTCTCTTTAGGGAGTTCTTAAGTGTTCAATTCTCTCCATTTTTAAATGATTCAGAACACAGACTCTATATCTAGTCCTTAGAGAGCTCAGTCTATTGCCTAATAAATTTCAGTGATAAAAATTATCCTTAAGTATTTGATTTAGTCTTACAATGGCATTAATTGCATCTTTAGTTTCGTACTCATATATCTTTATGTCAACTTTGAAATTTTTTTACCTCAGTGGGTTAACTGCATGTTAGTATCCTCTCTTTTAATTATCAAGTAATTTGTTTAAAATCCTTAATTATTTATATAACTCTTGGAAATTTTTCCCAATTTATACCACCAAACTGAGCTATGTATGTTATGCTCAGTCATTTAATATTGTTTTGTTCTCCTAAAATATGCTGGCTTGACAAAATATTTAGAAATTGTCTACAAAGGAAGTTAATTATACCAATGTAACATTACATCATCTTTTCATTGAGTTTTGAAGGTTCAACATGTACTTCTGAGATCCTCATAACTAGTTGATCCAACACTAACCCAATCTTCCAATGGGAAAAGGACCACAATTACATCATAAATATTTTTTAATAAACAGGATGAAGTACTCAAAAATATGGTGGATAATCTTGATTACCTTGAATTCAAGATAGAAGAATTAAAACTACATTACTAAATTAATTAATGAACAATTTGATTTAAACAAATGGGAAGTTGAAGCATCACTCCTCTGCCCCTCCCACTGAATCTCTTCCCCTCTGTCTGCTCCTACCACCTGCTGTGGAAATAACAAATTAGAGGATGCTGGCAATGGCACCAGTTTCTTAGGGGTATAACATTTCTTGATCTATTTGTAATCATAGTGTATTCTGTGTAAGTATATTATTTATTTAAAAGATATTTCTGTGAGCAATCCAGACTGTAATTTATTAAATCACACATGCACACCTGTACACACACACACACACACACACACACACACACACACACACACACCTGAGCAGGTAAAAATTTCCCCCTTTCTGACGAAGGAATTTCCAAGGGAGAGGCAAGCGGTTCAGAGTGTACTCACACTCTAGAATCCATAGGGGATGGTTCTCCTGTCTTCATATTTTTAAACATGTATACTAATATGTTACAACCTTATGCAATTCTACAGTGGCAATCACCAGAGGTTGATTTTCTCATTGCAGACACTACTAAAAGCCTTTATAAGATGAAGATTTATCATGTTATAAGATGAGTTCTATATTTCTGCAGAGAATATTTGAGAACACCAGTAACTTTCCTACAACAATAAAGGGGTAATTCTTCTGATAGAACAATAAGATTCCTGAAAGCTTCTTTTTCGTTTCAGCAATTTAAAAATAATAAACAGATTTTCACAGCCCTCCTTGGCAATAAAAGGATAACAGTTTTCTGATAAAGCACAGTCTCCTGGCATCATTGAAGGTTATCACAAAGGGATCTTAGAAATCATCTAATTCAGCTTTTCAGGTATCACAAACGGCAGAGTCCTCCAAAGAGAAGGGGCACATTAAAGTGTGGAAAAGCCCATCTCTCTCTCTCCCATTCCACAAAAGGGCCATTTACTAATTTGAGACAGGGCATTCTACTGTTAGGAAACAAGTCTGAGACACCCTGCTGTAGAGTGCCCACTCGTCTCACACTGTATGCAGGTAAAGGTGACTTGCCTATGGTAATATTTTTGGAATTAGAAATCAAAGCAGGAAACAAGATCACAGCTGCATCTATTATTTTTTTAACACTGTATTTCAGAATCTCTAGAGGGTCCTGGCTATTTAGAAAATCACTACGGAGTCCTGAGGTTCCTTCTCTAGACTTCTCTCGACATCAAAGTAAAATGTATTTAGGTTTTAGCTGTCATTGCTTAACATGCAAGTAATCAAAAAATAAAAATTATAAATTGACTAATTTAACTTTTTGAGTGGTTGAAAGAAAACTGAGAATCAGGCTTTGAACAAATAAGACATAAAATTCATTTCTCTTGTTTGGGGGTAGAGTGGACCTGGGCTCTAATTTCAATGTTGGCCAGTTCTGCTAATGCAAGTCTCTCCCCAGTATGAGTGGGGAGGCACTCACTGGAGACTGAGTCTCCAAAGGCACAGCCTCTTACCCAGTCAGGGCTGAGTCCCAGCACCTAGGGAGGCCAGGCAGGAGGCTCAGGACCTCAGCAGATGGGGGCTTCTGTAGGAAGGCATAGGATGGAGGCCAGCACAGACCAAGAGGACTGAGAAAAGAGGAAGGACAGGCACCACAGCCGGAGGCCAGGGCAGGACTGTCAGGGCAGAGGAGTGAGGTGCTACAGATGCACGCAGGGATTTGACCTTCACTCTTAGTGACATGAGAAGACATCTCAAGGCAGTGATCAAAGAAGTGGCGAGAAGAGCTCCATCTTTCCAGGAGCACTCTGGATGCCTTATGAATAGACTGCAACTGTCCAGTGTGAAAGAAGAGAAGAGCCAAGAGGCTGTACTGCATGGGGCACCCGAGAGCAGTCCTCGAGGCTGACGGGGCATGCTTGTGTGTTCATGGCCAGGACAGAAGTGAGAGGCTGAGGAAGGGAGTCCTCTTCCCACAGAATGGACCACACACTAAGGAAGTCTATGTCCATAGGCTGTAGCATATGCAAGTCAGGAGTTCAGATGAGGCAGGGCAGTGAAACCTCGGGTAAATGTGGGCAGACAGCAAGATCCACTCTTTTTCCTTTCCAATATCTTGGTTAAGAATGATGTGACCATAGGGATCATACCTTTCAGAACATTCAATAATGAACATTTTCTCTTAAGATATGCAACTCAAGAAAGTCGAGATCTATTGAAACAAGAGAAACCTATTCTTAGGGAGAATGATAAGATTCAGCAACACTAGATTTTCTTCCTGTGAAAATGCCAAAACCCAATACACCACCCCGACTGGTGGGGCTAGGACCTGGTTTCTGAATAGCAGAATATGGAACAAGAGACCTCTATAATCCCCAGGCCTGGCCCCTAAACCCTCTGGTTGTATAATTATCCCCTTCCTTTCTTCTCTTTCCTCCCTTCCCAATATCCCAATATCCTCCCCCTTTATCTATCTCTATCTCTGTGATCTAGTGGATCTAGATGTCCCTGGACATCTAAGGGTCAAAGAAAGCACAAGATGGAAAGAATCCCAATTTTTATCCCTCAGTAGACATCCATATAAGCAAAAAACGGAACATTGCTGCATTAAACTGCTAAGATTTGGTAGATTTTCTGCTACAGCAGCTAGTGATGATACTGATTCATCAACTCATGCAAAAGATGAGAGACCACAAGTGCAGGCCAGCACACAGGGAACAGAGGGCCTCTGAGACGGCTGGAATCAGTGCAGGCAGGCACAGTTACTACAGAGACTGTGGATACATGCTCCGGAGAAGGTTGAATGAGAACCACCATGGAACCAACACCCCACATATCCAAAAGTCATGAAATCGTCCAAAGAGACATCTACACTCCCGTGTCGACTGCAGCACTCTCCCAACTGCCCAGATGTAGAAATAAATAACCTGCGTCCACTTGTGGATGAATGGACGAGGAAACTGTGGTACACACATACAATGGAAGACTCTTCAGCTTATGAATGAAGAAATAAAAAAATTCTGCCATTAACAATTACATGGGAGACATTATCTAAGTAAAATAAGCCAGACACAGAAAGAAAAACACTACATGATGTCACTTAACATGTGAAATTAAAAAAAAAAGTGTCAAATACATAGAATCAAACAGTAACCAAGAGCGCAGGAACTGAGAAACATAGTTGAAGGGTACAAATGCAGTTTATGTAGGATAAATATTATGGTCGATGATATGATAAATATTATGGTAAAATGTTCCCCAAAGACTCATGTGCTGAAGGCTTGAACCCTAGCTCCAGGTATCCAAGCACTATTGGGAAGTGGTGGGAATTTTAGGAGTTGGACCTAGTTGGAGGAGGTAGGTCATCAGGGACATGACCTTTAGGGTATGTTGGTACCACAGGTGTGTGCTCGCTCTCTCTCGCTCTCTCTCTCTCTCTCTCTCTCTCTCTCTCCTTCCCACAGCCATGAGGTGAGCACTTTCGTCCCTGGCATGTTTATGATGTCCTTCTAGCCTCAGGCCCACAGCAATGGAGCTGGACAACCATGGACTAAAGCATGAATATGGAAGCCAAAATAAATCTTCTTGCTTTAAGTTGATTTTTCTCAGGTATATTGTCACAGCAACCCAAAGCTGTCTAACACAATAAGTCAAGAGACCTAATATCTGAATGATGGCAATTATTGAAATTATTGTTTTTTATACTGGAAATTTGCTACGAGAGGGGATTTCAGTCATTCTTGCCACACACATATAAGGAAACTCTGTGATTTGATATTTTTAATTTGTTTGATGTAATTATTTTAATATGTATATTTGAATCAAAACAGCTATATACATTTTTTTAATATGAAGGCATGTTTGTGCTGCTTGTGGTAGTAGAAATATTGTTAACAAAGTGTCCACATGACTGAAAGTCTTCAAAAAAGTCTTTTTACTATTAGATCAGTAATATATTTCTAGAAATGATTGCTAAAGGATAAAATCAGACACATATACAAAGGTTTCCCAAATGTTGTTCATCTTATGTTGTTATAAAATATTTTTATAAGAACAAAAGAATGTACGGTAAAAATGGCTGAATAAACACAAAAAAAGTTTTTATATTGCGTTTTACTCTAAAATAATTTTCCTAAAATATATGCAAATATTTCACAAAAATCAATGTATTTTTAAAATTTATATCAATTTACTTTGGTTATAAACAGCACAGTTACTATTTTTTTTTAGCTTTCAAGAACGAAGTCCTTAAAAACATCAACATATATTTAAAATGTGATCCCTAAACGTAGGACAAAAAAAGAAATAGCAAACTTTCCAGGAATAAACTTATTTATACAAAGGTGTGAAATTATAAATAGAGGACTATGGTTCTAGAGTTTGTGAAATACGGCATTCATTGTAACTAGCTGTCGTATTTGACATGTATATTTTATACTTTTCTTTGTGTTATCCAACACTGGAAGAGAGCTTTGACAGTCCAATGCACAGGTCTCTTCCTGTCATTTTAGGAGTGCAGTGAACGGATCTTCAGTTTTCAGTGAATTCACTACTCTCTTAATTGCCCCCTGAGGAGCTAAGCATCTGTGAGGGTTTCCACCAAATCTTGCATAATGATTAAAAATGGAGAAATCAAGGCAGCTAAAGAAAAGGTCACAGTATAATCTTTTCTTATTGAAACAAATGGAGTTAATGGAAATACTCCATCATTTCCTTCTATCTCAGTGACTTTTCTCACTCCCAGTGAATTGGTCCTTTAATTTCATTGTCCTGGATTAAATGTTATGCTCATGAGTTTTCTGTTTTCAACAGCCACCAGAGTCTCCAATTGTACATTTTGTCTCTTGTGAAAATTAATTTTTAAAACTTTTCATTTTACTTTCCTTTATCAAGGAGTAGAGAAACATTGATTTCCACAGAAAAGAATCTTTATATCTATCATCTTTTTGTGGGAGAGTTTAGAATAAAACCTGTTCAGCTCTCAGGAAAGATGCCCACACTCTAAAGTTTGGAAGTCACTGTGCACCCTTTAATACATAGGAAATGTTCTCTAGTGCAGGGAACACAATTAACATTGCATTAAATTTAGACAGCTTACTCCAGAAAAAAATAGTAAATATTTTTCATTCAAAAGTAAGTATTGATAAAGGCCCAAAGATCATTATGTAAATCCTAGACTGTTTTAAAAAATAGCAGCAACACGGACAATAATAGCCAATTACTTATGTACTTTTTGAATAACCAACTTACTTTTAACAATGTCCTGGCCAACATGACAAACATGTTTTTGTTGGTTTTTTTTGTTGTTGTTGTTAACTAATTTAATTCCCAGATTGCTGTGGGGGATGGCTTCAGTTTTTATGTCCATTTTAGGAGAAAAATGTTTTTACAGTTAAGTAATTTTTTCAGGCTCTCACAGTAGACTCACTAAGATCCAAATGTGTGTATCAGACACCTAAGATAATTCTACAAAATGGAGAGGATGAAAAATATAGAAACTTGATTTGTAATAACAAAAGCTATTTTCCTTGAAGAGTATTTGCCTGTGGATATATCTATATTTTGCACACTGTAAATTGTTTCAAAGCAAACTTTGTAAAAAGGATTGTTGAGGGGCAAATAATGTCTACACAGAAAATGTGCTGACCATAATGGTGCCATTTTCTTATAATTTATAAACCTGCATTCTTTTCATTTTGGAATTGAAACACTTAACTATGAAAAATTTACAAAACTAATGTGGACATTATTAAGATAATGCTATTTAAATTTACTCACTTTAATTCACTAACATCTTACTGATTTTTTTTCAAAGAAAAATAAATCCATCTATAAAGGTTTGCCTAATAACCCCACCAGGGATTTGCTTAGGAAAATTATTCAAAACTTATGCACAAAGATTTAGTTTGCTTAGACACTGAAGATAATTTCTAGTCAAAACATTTCATCTTTAACAGTGGCTCTGAGAGGCCCAGTGTTCAGAGAGACTCTCTATTGAAAACACATGTGCATTTTTCATGCTTTAAACAAGGGAAATCAGAGACTAATATTAAATCACATTTGTTAACTTGGCTATGAACTTTGTCTATTTGAATAAAATTTACTTTATTCTCTAACCAAAAGATAGGATATATTTGTTTAGATAATTGTAAGCAGTAAAAATGTGAGACCCAAATAAAAGCTTAAATGCCTAAAGATATTGGATTAGGCAAAAATTAATAGTAAAAGAAATGTGTGCTGATACACTTGGTTGAATAAATTACCTCCACATATTGTGCAGGGCCAAGGGATTCCTGCACAGCTGTCCCTATTGTAGCCCTCTTCTCAGTCGCAGATAGGAAACCAACTGACCCAGGGAGAGGCCCCTTGACGCATAGAAGGAAAAGGAAAGGCAGCGTGCACACTCATGCACACACACACACACACACACACACACACACACACACACACCCCACAATATAATGTTCATCCATAAAGAAGAATCAGATCCTGTCATTTTAGCAATGTGGCGGGAACGGGAGGACATGACATTAAATAAGTCATGCACAGAAAGGCAAACATCACATGTCCCCTCCCACGTAGGGAACCTGAAAGAAGTCAATCTGAATGTGTAAGAGTGATTATTTGAGGTGGAGAGGGTACGGCAGGGGTGAGGGAGGTCAGCTAACAGGGACCTAAACACCATGAGAAGGGAGGAGTCCTGGGATTCCGCAGCACCCTGGGGTGACAAGTTAGCATTACCTATTAAACACTGGATGGAGGTCTGGAGGAGGCACTTTGAAGGCTGCACACTTGAAAGAATGACGGGGAAATGGAAATGCTAACCGCTCTGATTTAATCTCGGAACACTGGATGTGTGTGTTAAAATATCACACTGCACCCCCATTAATGTGTGTGTTAATACATGTTAATCTAAAATATAGATAAATATATTTTGAAATCATAGAAAAAAGATAATCTACATTAGGTTGACCTCACTATTTAACCTATATAATACTTGTCTGCTTTTTTTGTATGTATAGCTAACATACATTCACATTTTACAACATATCTTGGGGGATAATTTCTCTTTACTTTTGTGTAGTATTTGCAAAAGATTTATCTCACTTACTGTCCTTCCTAAAGGGAAGCTCCAGAATGCCAGATCCTCCCTCTTCTCAGTTGCAGGCAATGCAAAAGGTAGCCCTGGGACACTAGCCCATGGTTTCTCCTGGCACTGAGTTTGGCTAAGGATAGGGTAATTCAGGTTCCAGTCTTAGATGTGGCTGTGTTAGTAACATTCCATGTAGCTGCCAGGCATGGCTTTTAGACAAATATATCTGAAGTCTTAAGAAAATTATGCTTAGTCCTGGGTTGCAATTTTGGAAATTTACTTTATGGACATATTGAAGATTATTAAGCAATTAAATCATGAGATATTATAATAATATATAAATTACTTAATGCTTACCATAGGCCGTTTTCCCCTTCCATGTTTTCTACACGTAATATTATTCATATCCTGCAGTTTCTACGATCACGTAACTTTCTGAGGACATACACCCCACAGCTCCCATGTCCCATGTCCGAATCAATGGTCTCAGTTCTCAGGCATTCTGGCCACCTATCGTCCAGCAGATGTCTATTGTCCACCTATTTAGTTTGTTTTCAACTCACCCGTTAGGTCTTGAATATTTTACTTCTTCTAGACTTGGTACTTGAGCAATGGGATTTGCTATCATAGCTGCCTCAGCTGCAGCTGAGTAAGGAGCAAAACTACTCAAGTATAAACTCAGTGAGTGTGGCACTCACCAGGAGAGACTTTGGACTGGGGAAAGGGCTACTGAAATGTAAAAGATCCAGGTCAGAAAAAGATTTACATCAAGGAAACTACTGACATTTTTATGAATGCAAGCTCATTCTAAACAACCAGAGTAAAGGAGAGATGTGATTTTTGTCCACACTTGACTAAATTTTCACAGCAATGAAACAAACTGCACTCTGTTGTAAATGAAATTGAGCATCATGGATATAGATGAGGTAGTCTGCTGGGTGGACAGTGGCACGTGTACAAGGTTAGAGATGGGGGCAAAGTTCAGGTCTTGGAAAGGATCAACTGCCAGGTAACAATAAACATTATTTTGCTAAATAAAGGGACTATGTCCAAGGCCATTAAAGTAGATCAATTACTGTTTTGGAAGGTCTTGTTTTAATTAAAGATTAGACATGTTATAAAGTTATAAACAGCCTTTGCTGTGGTAGCAAACGATACATGATGATTGTGATGCACAGATCCTAAGAGCTGAGCAAGAACAAGCGAGAGCAGTCTGGGTCCTGGGAACCAGGCAGCACTGCCTGTCACTGAACCCGGGGCTTCCCGGTGTGAGGTCAGTGCTGGGAAACCTGGTGCTCCAGCATTTTCGTCTTCTGGGATCTCTCCAGTGTCCTCTCCCCCGGCCCACTCTTCTTCTCAAAATCACATGCTCAACACTGATTGTTCTTCAGTGTCACGAAGGACAATGTTGAAGAACTTCAGGTTAGTAGATAATTGGTTTCTCTATATATGTGTGTATAATTATAAAAGTGGCATTAATTTTGAAGTTTATGGTACAGGGGATAATTTGGAAAACTGTGACTTTATTAATAAGAATTTTTCAACAATAATTAAGGGAGGAGATCCATCCAAAATATTCTGTTTCTTTGTTTATGGATTACAGTTTTCAGAGTTTGAGAGTTTTCTACATCACTGGTGTGAAGACATTTATCCAGTGTTTTCAATTATAACATAACCATATGGTATTTCATGAGATACAAAGTGTCCTACAGAATGACAAAAACCAAGATATGGAATAAAAGGAAACAATTTCAGAGAGAAGAGTGTCAGTGTGATGGGAGTATGTAACAGTTTTCCTCCACTGGTCCTCTTATTCTTTAGATCTCACCTTTAATTCTCTCTCTCTCTCTCTCTCTCTCTCTCTCTCTCTCTCTCTCTCTCTCTCTCTCTCTCTGTATTTATTATAGTATAAGAACTGACTATGAAAAAAATGCAGAAAATAAAATAGAAGGATAAGAACCAAGATGAGAAGTGTAATTACAGTCTGTTTTCATCTTTCTTTATTGGAATATCCTTAAAGTGGCTTTAATTGACACTAAAATGATCAGCTTTACTGCAGATAATTTCTTCATTTCTTATTCCCTTGGAGATGTGTTCTGCATCTTCAGAAAATGTTAAGAAAAAAAAACTCTTATGTTGAGAACATAGGAAAATACTGTTTTGATTTTATCTAACAAGCATTTTTGATTAGTATCAAGGTCAGATTTTTTTCTTTGCAAAATTGTCATGTACTGTCACAAATCACCAGGGCATTGATATGCCCAAGGTGAAACCATTTATTATACCTTGTCATTTTACATGGATTCGATCTTCTCAGAGGCGACTAATGACTTGGTTACATCTCTACCAAACTGGAAAACCACTGTGCTACATAACTATGCTGCCACATTACCAGGTCTTTGTGATTTTGTAGCCTCTCATATTTTTATGTTCATTTGTGTTCATATTGAATCAAGTAGGACATTTGCCACTCAGTTACTAAAGAAAAAGACAATTTTAACAACTTCTCAAGTGATGTGTTCAATTAAATGACCTAGGTTTCCTCAGAATTGACGACATGCATGCTAAAAAAGAGTATAGAATTTTGAAAAAGAATATAAATTTTTTTGGGGGATTTTATTTAATTTAAAATCTTGACACAGTTATTTGTATTTTAAAAGTTATTGATAGGCCCAAATAATGCACATTTACTAAGGATAAATTCTGCAGGATGTTATGTAGACAAATGATTTAAATTAACTGTTCTATTCCAAATTTATAAAAAAAAAGAACCCAATTATTCTCCTTTACACTTGAAGTTTATTTAAGAAAGTATCCAAATGAGAAATTCGAATAGGAAGCAAACATGATTTTACTCTGTTACTTACTGAGATACTATCACAATGCAGGTAATGATAGAAAACCCACATCCCAACACTTGGGATAGACTGTTGCATCAGGAATTTATCTTTGGTTAATGTGTTGTTTTTTTCTGCAAATTTAAGTTATTG
Organism: Ictidomys tridecemlineatus; assembly: GCF_052094955.1. Lineage (NCBI taxonomy): Eukaryota > Metazoa > Chordata > Mammalia > Rodentia > Sciuridae > Ictidomys > Ictidomys tridecemlineatus. Next base: position 6,035,911 of record NC_135489.1, read on the forward strand.
CCTATGTTCTGCTGACCAACTGTTACTCCATCCAGAACATGGCAAAGTCTAATTTTTTCACGATTGACATGATCAACAAATGGTGCATAGAAAATGCCTTCTGAACAATTTGTGGTTCAGTAATGACTTTTGTTTTCTTGATTTATGTATTTCAGAAACTTGTAAAAGCCTATGGAAGTAATTTTTTCTAATTACTGTGTAAACCCATTTCTATGATTTCTTGTACAGCTAGAACAACTTTCAAAGTAATTTCTTTGTGTATCTATTGAAAATGTGTCACATTCCTAGACAATTGCTTACAAGAACATGTTAATTTAGTAGATAGATATATAGCCATTGTATCACTTTTATTCATACTTATTTATTATTCAAAATATAATAAATATTTATAAGTAATATTGCTCTCTAACAGGGAATATTGATAATGTTTTAAGGCATTCTTCATTCCTATATTGGGATGTTTGGTCATATTTAAGATGCAGAAATACCTTTAGTTCCAAGACATACCTGACAGATCAATAGTTTCTATCTGATCTTTTCCAATTGTATTTATTACAATTCAGTAACAGTGTACACCAAGAATTACTGTCTCTGGGTGACAGGAGTTTTAAGCTTCTTTCAGCATTCACTTTGTCTTAGACTAGTTCACCTTTTTGCATATTTGTAATAAATATGAAGCCATTTTCCGCAATCAACTCTCCATGCCCATTCATGGGTGTGCCACACAACACATTGAGAACTACTGTGGTGGTATTCATTAAATAAAGTGTATTTGTTGAGCATCCAATACATGGCAGAATATACTACAATCTACATTTTTCACAGGTTAAAAATATTTTTCATTTATTACATAGCCAATTGAGGCTTAATGAAGTAAAAGTCTTTTGTCAAAGCTGAAGTACATTGGGATAAGGAAAGGGTTTCAAAGCCATGCCAATTTACATCTTTAAACCAGTTTTTCCTTGTACATTTTACCCAGAAAAAATTATTTATATAGTATTTATCTAGAAATAATTATGAGAATTACATTGAAGAAAATGTTTCCAGGAAATTATCTATAAGGTTTCTTCTACATGTTTTTTCCTGTTTCTCATGTATGTATCCAGTATTAGTTGGGATAGAAAAAAAATGAAGTCATGTACTAGGCTATAGGGATTGACATCCTTTGTTTCATCGAATTAATGTGTTTACCTATAAGGATTTCAAAAACTTTATTTCAAATGTAACTTAGTATCATAAAATAATAAATTTCTTTATACATCTGCTTCAAATTGAAAACCTTGAAAAGGCTTGTGTATTTGTGCATGGAGATTTTTTAATTTAATGATTCTTCTAATTTTCCATAAAGTTATCAATTACTTGATTAGATTCATATATACTCAGAAAAAATAATTGAGATTTGAATTTATAAATTATATTTTTATCCCTTAGTAATTATGTAATCTTAAAGTTTCTGAAGTAATTGAAAAAAAATATTACAGTGCAAGATAATGAGCCTTTTATTGGTACCTATTTGTTTCTCTGTTGAAGATCATACCATGAAAAATTTTTTTACATACAGGAAATTTACCATGTTTGCCCTAAGATTTATTAGTAATATACTAATGATAATGTAATTTAATCTTTAATTATCTTCATTCAGCGTGTTAGCTTTATTGGCATGAATATATTTATTTTTGCTTTGTTTTGAGAGATGTTATCAGGAAAAAACATCTTGGAGTCAGGCTAGAATGTTGTGGAAAGAGAAATGAATCCAAGGAGTCATAATCAAAATGGGATCCCTGTGGGCAACTGCATTCAGCCCTTCTCATACGCTGTATCAAACACCTTCCAGATGGGAAAGAAATGTAGTCCTTCTGGGTTCTCGCGTTGGTGTTCATCAGCATCCTCGCCCTCTCACATTGGCCCAGGATGGAAAAAAAATTAGCAGATTCCTTTCTGCAAAGCACCAGCTGGAGTCCAAGGAAAACTGGCAAATAGTGGGTTGTGCACACTGGGGCATCAAAGGGCAGTGCTGTCAGTTTATCCTTGCAGGGGTGGTTGCCATGGCAACACTGGAAATCCTTTTGATTGGCCAGGAGGACTTGAGGTGAGTGCAAGAGGTTTTGGAGTCAGCAAGGACCAAGTCATTTTAGCATCTAGCCAAAATTTAAATTGACTCCGGAGCTGTCAGACCCTTGCTCTTGCATCATGCATCTATCCTGGGGAAAAATGTTCTACTGGGTGAGCAACAGACTAGACTTCTGCTCTTCCCTGAGCAGGCTCTGAAATCCTGCTTTGCTTCTTATTTTCTCCCAGACTGGTTGGGTCTGAGAAGATTACTGTAGTCCGCGTGTTGTAATGAACACTCCATTCGTGATGAGGGCCAAAGTCAACCACAGATGAAACCCCAGTCACTTCTTTGGGCATGGCTGGTCAGGAAGGTGGTGGTAACAGTTTCACACTGACTGTCAAATGACTCACAGCAAGTCTGTGGGGAAGAGAACATGGCTTATATTTTACATTAGAAACATGAGTTCTTTTTCCTCCAAACTGACACTGGCTATGTAACTATGTGACAATAATCTCAGAAATTATTTCTGCCTGTATCTGGTTAATCACTAGAAAGTACCCCATATCTTATGTTGACATATGGATGATACATTAAAAATATAAACATCTATGTTCATTTGCTGTAATATGTGTAAGGATTGTCTATTTGTTTAAAATAATAATTATTTCCATTATCTAATTAAACTCCTGCCACCCCCTGGTGAGCACATTGATGTTTCAGCTCAGGGAAGAGTCCCAACAAGGATGCCCACACTGCCAATGAAAATCAATACTTTCATATACTTTCCTTCATTATAAAGAAGATATATATATATATATATATATTTGTTTTCCCTACTAGCTTAAATTCCAAATTCCTGCATTTAGTTCTGAATACAGTGCCTGGAATTTCTTGATAAATATTTATTTATTTCAGTGATTAAAATGTAACATATTACTATACAAAATATCCTTGAGTATTTAATTTAGTTAATTTTATGAAATAAAAATGACTTCTGCAATACATAGCAAGGTACAAATAGTTCAGTCAACATGATTGCTTTATATTGTTCTTTTAATTTTTTATGTGGTATGTGCATTGACATTTGAGGCTGTAATCGCAGGTGTTGGTCATGTGTTGTTACAATTCATTTGTTTCTACGCCTGGATTGATGAAATAGCATAGTATCTGATGAGGTCACAGCATGTAGACTATGTTGTCAATATTTGTACTTCATTTTTTTAAAAAAAAAGTATGAGAGAGGAATGTCATCCTCAAGTAAATACTTAACTCTTGGAAAAAGAAGGCGGTGACAGTAATCTATTTACAGAATACAGAGACCAGTGATTAAAACTGAAGGTATCCCCAGTGGTTATGAATTATAAACATGACGTTCTTGAGGTCAATATAGATGGCTGAAAAGTGAACCACACTTGACAACCTGTTTAGGTTGAGATGACAACATGTAAATTAAAATTTATACTTGAAATGCCATATGACAGAGCATCATTGATATGAGAGTTCCAGGTCTTCTAAGGTGACTCTAGTGATTCACTCACTGGCTATGCTGGATAAAAGAGTCCTAGAATCAGTGCTGGGAACACTCTCAAAGACTGTTGTCCCAGAGCAGAGAAATTTACATTTCTGGATGCCAATCTCCTATGCATGAGAAGAAAACACTTTTATAGTTCTTTCCATATGGCTTTGTCATTAGTTAATAATTCTGAAGTTCTTAGAACCATGCTTGCTATTTTAATGCTGTACCTTAAACTGAATGCTATACAAAATACGTATTTTTTTCAGAAATAAGATATTACCAAGTTTTTGCAAAACAGGAAGAGTCCATCAAAAGAGGACAAGTGTACACTTACTTACCAGAGTTTACCAGATCCACAGAACAACTGCATTTGGCTTATCACAATGAAGTGTCCTGAGAAGTTACTAAGTATTTGGAAGTTATTTGCATATGGGTCTGAAAAACATGACAAACACAACAGTGCAGTGTCCAGTAATGGGATTCCACACCAACACAGGCCTATGCACTCCGCCTTGCATGCCCGTGTCCTACAGAAAGGGACCCAAGGATCAGGAGTCTGTTTTTCTAGTTGTGCCACAGTGTTCTTCAACAACTGAATAGATTTGGAATTGTGAGTGGGAGAAGTCTTTGACATGCTCAGTTGACACAAACCAGAGCAAGTTACTTTAAACTAGGACCCAAAAAGAGAGTTTGGATTTGTCTTCCCCAGAAGGAAATGGGAAGCTTAAAAGCTGAGAGTATGAGTGATATAATAACCAGAGAGAAATACGATGCTGCCCAAATCTGTTTTTCTTCATGGTACCAGTGACTCATCTGTGAGCCTCAAATATCAGAGCAGCATGGAACAGGGGGTGAAGCCCAACCGGATGGGTTGATTCCACAAAACCCTAGGTAACGCCTCCATGGCTACTGAAATGGGTCTCTTTAAAAAAAATGAGTGGTCTTCCCATAAAAATGGTGACTTTGGGAAGGGCCTTGATGGTCCTTAAAGAGAAACAACTGTTCAGAGATTTGAGTGAAGACTCCTTCTGTGGTCTCGGAGGTCACTGGGTTACAAGGGGTGGCGGGAAAAGTCCCACAAGTCCTGTGCTTTTCTTTTTCATTGTTTCTGTCCCATCTCCCTAGAATAATCTTATTTCAGTCATTAACTAGGCTTCCAGAAGAAAATGAAGCTAAAATGTGAATAATTCTAAAGGAATATAGGCGATGACTAATTTGATTAGTTTTAAATTAAAAAACAATTGTACAGAAATGGATTGAGGATAAAAGTGATATAATTTCTCTTTTAAACAGCAACCTTATCATGTAAACTGTGTGCATGACGAATGAACAGTGGGTCACATAAAGGGTGCTAGTCACAGGGCAGGCAACGAGTTCTGCTCCCTTCCGACAGCAAGCTGGAGGAGGGGTGTTCTGCTCCCTGTGTCTCCCCTGTGTATTGAAGTCTCGGAGATAAGCACCAGTGGATGAGAAACGAAATCCCTGAAAAATATCATTCGGTATGATGAAACCAAGCTTGCCGGTTTCCTTTTCCAGCTCTAATTTTCTGACGGAGGACTTAGATCATTTATATTTCATTTGGATAAATATCTATTTGAAATTGTCCCCAATGGGAAATTGTTTATAAGCTATGCGAAGTCTTAGGGGAAATGCCCTTCAGTGCATGAGGCACAGCGTGTTAAAGCAGTTTTCACTGGGAAGCAGAAGCAGCACCAAGACACAAAACTTCACTCTTCTGTGGTGTCAGGAAACCAGACATCACTGCAGCCAAAGGTGCCTATTGACAAGCCCGAAATTGTCACTGGGGGACACAGGAGAGGATCAGAAAGCAATCCCAGCAACCAAATGACCTCTGGGGAACCAGGGGAAAATAGCAAAGAGAAGATCCTCGGACTGTATTTGTTTACTCTAGGAGAGTGGATCAATGGCATTCAGCCACAGCAACAGTGGCGATACTGATGGGATTTGTCACTGTCCTCAATTATAGATGAGGGGACACAGGCATTGAGCAATCACCAGTACTTAAAATCAGGCAGATACTAAGGAGCAGAGGCAGGATTAGAACCCACTGGATCTAACTTCTCCCTCCACATCCTTAAGTAATGCTGCCACATGCAAAAGGCAGGTGGAGGTCAAAGCAGATGTCCACCTCCCATGGAGACTGAAGGACAGAAAATACAAAGAGATACCACGGTGGTGAGCTTTACACTGTGTGCCAGAAGGCTCCAGGAAAGACCTGTCAATACTTCTGTTTCATCTGTGAAGTGATGGTCGAATTCATCAGCTGAGAGTGGGGATGAGCTGTAAACCATGGGTTCATGGTTGATGTATTCAACCAGTGACAATCTTTCTCCTTGGCTGTGTGGTTTTTGCAATCGTGTTGATGTGGGAAAAGCAGACAATTGGACTTAAATTTGAACATGATCAAAGCAACGTCATGGAAGGGAAGCACAGAGGCAAAGAGAGAACTTGAATAAATATGGATTAAAGCCATGAATTGCTATAGTCAGATACAAGGGAGAGAGAAGTGGTTAATAAGGAAAGAAACTAATGCAGTCCTTGAGGTGCCTTGGACTGTATGGAACAGGTGCAGTGAGTGTGGAACTAGAGAGAACCTGCAAATGAAGATAATATGGAGACCGGATGTTAGAGGGCACTTCCAGGTGGTACAATGCTCCAAACTGTGGGCCTGGCCGTGGATCTGTTTCAGGTCGGTGCCAGGCGGGGGAGATGAGGATGCCCTTTTGTAACTGTTGTGGGCATGAGTCCTAAATCTTTTGGAATGAAAACCAAATGGGTAGAAAGAAAAATGCAGACATTGGCATTGGTGTTACGAAAATTTGTGAGTGATGTGGAGAATCACCTACAGTTTGAGAAATGATCTTCAATTACATAAGTAGTCACCGTTTTTCAATAAAGTGCTAAAGAGAGGCATAGACAGTGGAGTTTTTATAATTCTTTAACTTTTACAGCAAATACACAGAGCTCACAAAATAGCAGTGATGTTGAATAGAACCCATGAGACTTGGTACATCCTTTGTGGAGTATTGGGAGAGGCAGGGTCAAAGGTGGCTTAGCAATTCAAAGATTGGTGCTCACACCCGAGCACTTAAGCTCTATTGAGTTTTTCCCATTAAGTATTGTAAGCAGCTTACCACTGTCCAAACTGGTTAGAACCTTTTTCTCTGAATTAGAAATTGCCCGAGTTAGAAATTTCCCTAGGGATCACTAGACCACAGGGTAAACACAGATTTCCAGATGTGTGGGTCTCACTTTTCCTTTAAATATTCCTCTTTTCCTGAAAAAAAAAAAAACCCACATTTGCTTTGCAATCTTCCCTTTGCCAGTAATTTGTCTACTACTGAGCATAAGGCCAAACTGTTAAGAAACAAAACAAAACAAGAAAGAAATGAAAAGACAGGAAGAGAGAAGCAGCAAGAGAGGCTTTTTAGAAAGATGGTCCCTCCTTAGAAAGATGCAGAGGGTGATGGGAGAAAGAGATGAAGATGGCCATTTTCATCAGTGGAGTGGGAGTTTAGAGTTGCAGCAGCCATTCTGTAAACATGAGGGAATAAGCTGGACATGCCCAAGAGAAATGCTGCAGAGGTTAGTGGAGTTCAAGGACTGAAAGTGTCTGGGCTCCTGATAACATCGCCAAGTCTTTGGCCAACCCTCTGAAGGCCTATCTCATGACTTTTTACTAAATCAGTAATGATTAGACAAATAAACCAAAAGAAGTACCAGATGGAGCACCAAATTTGAAAGAAGAGCTATTCCTTAAGTTTATTTACCTTATTGTCAAATTGAAAAAAAAAATGAAGCTATTGGCATATAAGAAACCCATCTGTCAAATGCATCCTAAGACAAAACTGTTGCATGAACTCTCTCTGAGAATCCCTTCTGAATTCTCCAAACAACTTGAATCATGGTGATTTTTCTTGTGAAAGAAAAAAAAATCTATGCTGGACCAAGTCAAAACACAAAGGGGACTTTATCTAAGGTGTCAGGGGTGCTGGACTCAGACCCTGAGAAACAAATTACGGATCCAGCAGGTGGAAGAAGATGTAAGTTGGATAGAATGGGATAGCAGACATACTTTATTTGGGGGCAGCAATAGACCCTAGCCATCCCTAGACTCCAGCTTCAGCCCCAAGCCAGTTCCACTTAGCTCCCTGATTATTTCCATTGGCCTTTTTAACATGCAGGCTGGACAAAGAAAGCACACTGGCCACAGGTTACATCAGTGGGCACAGGCTCACAAGCAAACATCTATGACCTTGAATACATGCTGAATCAGAGTGTTCATGACCTTGACTGCACACTGAAAACATAGTCCACCAGAAGCCTCAGTGAGGAGCCTAACTATAGCCATCTTGGAGAGAGAGAAAGAGAAAACAACAACAACAAAAAAAACAACAACTCAGTCTGAACTCAACTCCACTAAAACAAAGGGCTCCAGAACCTTCAACAGCTGGGTTGGGAATATTAGTCATCTGACCTTGCTGTTTGGCCTCATCCAATGGAAAAGTGAACTTTGTCTTCCTGGTAGGAGGTAAACAACTTGGAGCTCTCAAATCAACAAGGTGTGTATCTCCCAGGGAGACTGCTCTATCTTCTCTGATAATTATATTTAAGGAGAGGCTCTCAGGTCCTCCTGATAGACGACACTGGGTGGTAAAGCTGAAAGGGGGCTTTTAAGAGGACTTAAATTTCAAAGAAGCACAGAAATTACAAGTTTTCTAAAATAAATGAGGTAAAAAAAGTGAGGGGAGTGACCTTTATGGTTAGCGCCTGGATCCTTAAAGGGCTGGAGAAAGGGAAGCCGGGGGCCTGGAGACAGGGTTTATTGAAGGATGTGGCTCTGGGTTCATTCAGCTCGCCTCATGGAGGACCTTCCAGCTGTGTGCAGGTAGACTAAGAGTGCAACCATAACACAGAATTCACCACCTTCCACCATGGCCTCTTGTGGAAGGAGAGAGAGAGATAAACAATAATAAGTCAGGTGTACTACCTAAAAAAACAAAAAAACAATTGAAGATAAGGGAAGAGAGGGGGCAGAACCTTGTCATACAATATGGCATTTGTTGATTGTGATCCACGCATCCCTAATAATAGCTCACAGTTGTGAGCATGTGTCTGGAATCCTACATGATTTTAAGTGTGTTTTTATATACAACCCATTAACCATGGAAACAGCACTAGGCACCTATTTTCTCCATTTCAATATAAGGGAAATGAGTTACAGGGACACTAAATTGACTCAATTTTAACCATAAGCAGCAGGGCTGAGTTGACTCCTCCTTCTACTCCAGACCAACACACAACCTTTCAACCAAAGTTGAATACTTCACATTCCTGTGTTAAACATTCTCCTATGATTCCAGCCCTAAAAATTCTCTGAAAAAAAAAAAAGATACACTGCTCTTCACCAAGTCACTTTGGAGCAAGTCCAAAATAGCAAAGAAAGGGACAAAGGGGTTAAATCACATAGTCTAATACCCACTGTATGCAGAAATGCAGTATCTTAATCTTGCAGTTTGAGGCTCAGCATTTATTGCAAAGAAACATTATTGTTTTTTTCCCCAGTAGATGCCAGCTCCTTGAGAGCATAGATTTGGGGCTTTTCTCCTTTTCCCTAACTCCTGGCATCTTGCTGACAAGGTGCAGGTGCCAGTAAGTATTTTAATGGATGAACCAGCAGCACTGCTCATGTGCCCCTTCCTCCTCAGTCAGCAATGATGAAAGGAAGCAGCACACATTCCCTAGTTTTATAATGTGAGAAGCAATGTCAGAGTGGAGATGTGTCACTCAACTTGCTGTAGATCATAGCACAAACTAAAGCATTTTTCATTTTGGGATTTGTTGCCAAAATATTGACTTAAAGTGAGTTTTCACTGTCACGGCATGATTGGGAAGGGAAAGAAATCTCTTTCTATGTGAGGTGTTCAGAGAGGGCACCAAGCCTGCTTGAGGGGAGAAGCACTCCCCCCTTGAAGTTCTAAATGCTCAGACTTAGGTGCCTATTCTCTCCTCAGGCATCCTAAACCCTGTCACACTGAAAACTTGTGGGAAAAAAGAAGCCAGGACTCTAATTTGCATCAGTGTTAAGTACTTTGATATATTACCTTTGAATCATACGCCCTTTTTAAAGTAGAAAAGTCAGAGAAAAATCAAACAGGCACCCAAGAAAGGGTTATCAAGAAAAAAGAAAACGAAAGAGTGGGAGATGCTGTTGACCAGAACTGCTGCGGGCTCTCCATTTGTATTCCAGTGGTCCCTTAAAGGAACCTCTGCTAACAGATGACTGGCAGAGATTTGCATTTAATTTCCTTGGAGCAACAGAAAATCCTAAGCCATCAGTTATTCTAGAGAGCAGTGATTGATCAATTAATAATTGAATTCACAATGACAAGACTTAATCTCAGTTCATTGGAGTACCTGAAGAACAGTCAAAGTATTTTTCCAATGGATTTTTAAATGTTATTGTCAATTATCCACAGGGGCACAGGGGCTAGAAGAGCTTTGGCCAGGATGCTTCAGTGAACAGTTGGCTATATGGATGTGACATCTGGAGCAACAAATAACCCTCTTTTCAAGAAGAAAAAAGAGAGATGTGAGGAGATATCCCATATTAGCAAGAGATTGGTGGAGTTAACAAAATAATTACCATTACAGAATAAAAGATGTATCTGGTATTTTAGGGCTGTTGCACATATTGAACTGTGGAATTTTAACTTCTAACTGGCATATTGTATAACTCTTGTTGAGAAAAGACTAGCGTACTCTTTAGACAATGTTTTTGAGGAGGCAACCCATCGTTAAGGTTCCTAACGTAAATCCTTCTTGCAGGATGGACAGATTTCTTTTATTTTCCTTTTATTTTGGGCATGGGGACGTTTACTTGCTTTGTCAAACATGCTTTGTTTTTCTCTTGTTCTGTTTTGTTTTCCTCTTTCATTTCTTTGCTTTATTTTTATGTTCCCATTTCTTTACCTCCTTAAATATCTCAGAAGCTAGGACACATTATTATCTTTACATATTACTGACTTTTGTTTGCTGAAAGTTTCCTAGGTCTTTGTATCTATGTTCATGAATAATGTTGGTTTATGTGGTTGCATATATTTATTCAAATATTTTTATCTGCTCAATTATCAGAGTAAAGGTAGCCTTAAAAATGAATTGAGAATTGTTTCTCCCTACTTCATTTTATAAAATATTTTGTATATAATGAATACATTTTATTCTATGAATATTTGGGTGGGTGATTACTATTTTGTTTTCTTGTCTTCAATTGTTTCCTCAAATTCACTCATGTGATTAAATGTATGTATAACATAACACATATCTAAGCAATGAAGTCCTTACACTCTCTCTCTCTCTCTCTCTCTCTCTCTCTCTCTCTCTCTCTCTCTCTCTCTCTCTTATTTTATCCTACAGATTCTGGCCAATTTGACCCCTCTCAACTCCAGCTTTTATTCCCTTGATACTCTGAATTGACCACTCTCAACCTGATATTTGGATGCCACTTCCGTATACTGAGCTTGGGCAGTCATATAATTCTTCCCATTTATTTAGCTTCTGTCAGGAATCCCAGTGCTGAGTAGCCTATGGTCAAATGTCTGAGATCTGCCATTTCATATTTTGACAAGTCTTCAGTTTGCTTAAGGCAAGCCCATACACTAGCTTCCTCAATCAGAACCCAAAGATAAATTCAAACAAATAAACAAACAAAAAAGTTTTGTTTTTGCTTTCTTTTTTTTTAAAAAAAAAATTAAATCCTTAAGCTGATCTCGTGCTATTTTCCTACATCATTTATTTTTTCTTGGCTGATGTTGGCTGTGCTTTTGGGAATGAAAGGAGACATGTCCCCCGCATACTTGGGAAGAGTGTCTGTGAGCAGAACTACAGCATCATGGAGGACAGAGGCAGAAAAGGTTTGTTGAAGTCACTAAGAGCTATAATAAATTCAAGGTGACAGGTGACAATTAGAAAAAAATTGTAAAATACTCCTTGGTATTTTCAGAAATTTTCAAGCCCAAGAATAATTTGATAACAATTTTCTTACAGTCAAGAACCCACGACTTTGAACTTTATTACTTGGATTTGAAAATAAACTCCTTTGAAGGAAAGAACAATTGGTAATTCCAGGTTATATTGTTTTTAGTTTTAAATACAACATTAAGGAAATGTTGAGGTTTCAATATACTATTGTGGTTAATCATTTTATTATAAAACTAAATTTGAAAATCTGTCTCAGTATTAGTTTTTCACCTTAGGTTAATTCTTAAGTGTTTGATCAGAAAGAATAGGTAGTGGGAATTTGACAAGTAGTTTGACTAAGGTATGACTTATTTGCTTAGGAGGACTCTACATATGTTTGCACAAAGATTGGATTTACACAAAATGATTATTTTTATACATTGGATCATTCAAAGAAAAAAATGTTAATTTTCCTGGAGGAAGAAACTTTTTTAACAAAAATCCACAATTATGAGATCTTAAGTTCTAATTACAGTTTTAAACATGTCCAGTATGATTAATTGCTGGGTAATTAGGCTTAATCCATCAATTCTATTCCTGCAATAGCAGGTACATATTATTTTGTTAAATTAGATATTGACGTAAAGTATACATAACTTCAAAGCTTCAATATTAACCTGAAGACCTGTGTAAGTCTTCACATGATGATAAAATAAAAATATTGTTTTTCAGTATAATCATTGGTTGCGAATACAGATACATCTTGAAATCAAAGGATATTACTCCTTCAGTGTGGGATGGCTTTAATCATGAAAACACCAACTGTAGAAAAGCATGTTTCTTTCTCAATAGAAAATTAGCAAAGCATCAACAATAAAGCAAAACAAAAACAGATACAGAAGTCAAAATGTTCATATAACTTCTAAATTCTACATATGGAGATTTCTGTCCAAGAATCAATTTGACAGCACTACTTTGAATGCGGGTAATTTAAGAAATATTTGTGATCTGATCAAATTCCCTTAAAATATTATTTACATTCAGCAATTGACTGTGTAATAATTTAATACAAAAAAGGTGTGTGTGCGTGTGTGTGTGTGTGTGTGTGTGTGTACATGTGTGTGTATTCCATACCTTTCAATAAGGTACTAACTAACTAGTTAGTAACTAGTTGCCTTTACTAACTAGAGTTTTCGCTCTTGAACCAGCCTGGCATTATGCAATAATTATGTGAATAATAGAATTAATCATGTGTTATATTCTTGAAAAACATGTGAGCAGAAGAGTTAACACTACCTCATAAGGTTGGATTCTTGTCTCTTTCTCTTTCCTTTTGTTTCTTTATTTCTTCCTTATTCTTTCCTCCTCTTCTCTCCTTCCCCCTTGTCCTTCCCTATACCTTTTCTTCCTCCTCCCTTCCTTTCTTTGTCTCTCTTTCTTGCTCTCTCCCTCCCCCATCTTTCTTGTTCTTTCTTTCTTTCTTTCTTTCTTTCTTTCTTTCTTTCTTTCTTTCTTTCTTTCTTTCTTTCTTTCTTTCTCTCCTTTCTTATTTTCTTTGGAAAGATCATGGAATATCGAACTTCCAATGTCCAGGAAAGATGTCAGAGTAATTGCTTTGGTCAGGATATGGTTCAAGAGGGCCAAAGATTGCATATGCTGAGATTTAAGCCCCAGGTCCAGGTATTCAGAGGGTGGACACATCACCAATACGATGTGTATGGCTGGGCCCTTTTGGAAGTGACTGGAATCAGATAAGGTCATTTATCCGGGAGCCCCCATGTCTGAATTCTGGTGGCCTCAGAAGGAGAGGGAGAGAGCAGAGACATAGGCCCACGCTGCACGCTCCTGTCTCTCACCCTGTGAAACCCCCTGGGCTAGCGCATGACTCTGCCAGCATCAAGGCCAAAGCAGTTGGGCCTCAGGTATTTTACTATAGTAATGATGATGCCTGGTTTCCTCATTAGCAGATTAAGTCAAGCACAATGTAAACTATTTTTCCAGTGCACTTACATGTCTGGTCTGGTCTGTAAATATTAGAGGGCTAAAATCATGATGTAATATGAGGGTGAATGTTTACAAGAAGAAATTGAGGGTCTCTCTGTTTCAAAAATGCTGAGAAGTCCAATAAACTTCAGAATTAATGGGGAAATATATTTAGACTTAGATATTTTTTAACTTATTTTGTAAGAATATATTTGATTTTTTAAAATTATTGTTTAATTAAACAAATACTCATAGATTGTGGTTGATCTATTCCATACTATATTTTGAGCAATTATTGTTTATTAATACCAGTTTAAATTCCTGCTGCCTTCCTGAGGAAAAGCAATCACCACCCACTCACCCACTCGTGTCTGGCTTATCCCTAGCTCCAGAACATAGTATTCATGGGGCTCAAGATACAATTCAAAATTCTACAACATGGAAAGGAACAGGAAAACATGTCTATTTCTACATAGAACAATAGAAAAGCATCAACAAGAAAGGAAATCAAAAACAGATACAGAAGTCAAAATTTTCATATACCTTCTAAATTCTGTACATAGAGGTTCCTGTCCAAGAATCAATTTTAAGCACTACTTTGAATGTGGGTAATTTCAGAAATATTTATGATCTGACCAAATTGCCTTGAAATATTATTTAAATTCAGCAATTAACTATATCATAATTTAGTACAAAAGAACAGTTTCCAAAATGTTACTTTCATTGTGTACATATTTATTACTTATAATGTGCTACTTTGTAAGACATATTATTTATAAAGGCAAGTTCACTAAAAAGTACAATTATTTTTCTTTGTACCACTAATTTGTGTATGCTTGACAACTAGAATCCTTTATAATATTTTTATTATTTAGTCACATACCTGGAGAAATTTTAGACTTCAGAGATGTATTCATCCCTTGCCCACTCCCCAAATAACCCCACCTCATTTTCCGTTATAATTTTTGTTTAAATGTTAAACAGTAGGAAGATACACATTTATTTCACATATTTTCTATAAGAGCTTTATGTGTATTTTTATATGCCTAAATATGGTTACTTGGTTATTGATATGAAAGTTCTCCACAAGGTCTAGCTGATGATTCAAAATGAAAATTGTGATGTTATATTGACATATATGTGACATAGATATGACAGCTGTTGACAAAAATTATTTTAATTACATGAGAAGTAACACACTTGTTTAGTTTACTTTAAAATGACCTGACTGCATTTGAAGACTTTATTATTTCAACATAATTTTATATTGTCATTTCTTACCAATATTGGACTCATAAGAATATTGATTTTAAAATATATTGTTTGGAGAGATGTGCAAAATAGGATTACCAATTAAAAAAAATATTAACTGTGTTACAGTTATTTGAAAAGTAAACTTTCCTACCCACAAATATAGGTAATGCTTTATGGATTATCTTTTTATATAGGAAAGAGCATCCACATACTTTTCTTAAAGAAAATTACTAATTAGTGTACAACATATCAGACTGTTACTGGAAAGGTCAGACATCACCTGTATACAAGAAATCATTTAGAATGGATTATTTTGAGACTGTGTAGAAAAACACTTTGATTTGACAAGCCAAAGGAGCGGCCACCCAGGGCCTATAATTGAAAGATTTGACCAGTGAATAAAATACTACATACCTAGCAACAGAGGCTCCATAACCTGAGAGAAGAACTGCAAAATTATAAATTAAATCATTCTTATTTTTTCTTTACTAGAGATTGGATTAAACCCAGAGGCACTCAATTATTGAGACACATTCCCAGCCCCTTTTTCCTTAACTTTCTTTTTAAATTAAGGGAGTCTTGCTAAATTGCTTAGGGCCTTGCTAAGTATGGAGGCTGTCTTTGAACTTGTAATCTTCCTTCCTCAGCCTGCTGAGCCGCTGGGATTACAGACTTGTTCCACCGCACCCAGCTCCATCCTCTACTTTTGCAAAACCGTTTTGAAGTTCAGTCTGTGTGTAAAGGTACCTTGAAAAGAGGCTGAAAGGCATGCTGTTTCACGGTCCTGGTCATCATCATCATCATGATGATTAATAATTGTGGAACACATACTGATATGGACACACACTTAGAGAAGCTAAGTCTCAAAAATCATGTGGCTAGTAATTAAACATTCTTGAAAGTTGAACTCAAAAGCACTGATTATAGCAGTGGCTTTCCTGGGCTGAAGTGTGGGGAAAATGGGAGATATCAGCCAAAGAGTACAAACCTTTAATTATAAATTCTGAAGTCTAAAGTACAGCATGGTGACTGTAGCTAACAATGACATATAGTTTGCTCAAAATTTGTTCAAAGAGTAGATGATTAGTGTCATCACACACACAATGGTAACTAGGTGTAGTCATTCATTTGGTTGCAGGATATTTATATATATACATATACATATATAATACATATATATAATATATACACATACATACATATATATGCACACATACATACATACATGTATGTATGTATGTGTATATGTATGTACATATATAGTTTTACACACACAATCAACACATTATACATCTGAATATAAACAAAACTTGTTTATTTTATCTCAGTAAAGCTAACAAAATGCAGATATGATGGATCCCAAAATTTATTTTAGGTGGATTGTGCCCTTTGATCTTGACCAAATCTATGTAGTAAGCCTAGGCTCTGAAACAGAGAAGGTGATGTTCTTTGGGCTTAGGGCTGTTGTGTTGCAGGTGTGATCAGTTATGAAGACCCTATGCGGGTATAATCTGGACCCGAATCCCAAACCACTGATTTCCTTCAATGACAACCACCAGGGCAGCACTCTTGGGGAACCCAAGGCCACCACCAAGTGGAGCTCAAGGTGCCCTTTCCACAAGTCAAGGTTTCCCAAATTCTGCCAAAAACAGACGTCAAGAGAAAGTTGTGGAGTGGGTCCCCCAGAGGTGGCAGAAGGCCTGTGGAATGACACACCAATGTCAGCTGCTGACCTCCAGCACTGGGAGGAAACGCACTTCTGTCCTTTAAGCCAACCAATGTGCCCCCTTTGTTATGGCAGCCCTAGGAAGTCAATGTAATATTGTTACCCGACCTAACAGAATTAAAAATGATGATCAGTAACACAGCAATGCTGAAACGTAAGACTTGAATAACACATACGTTCTCTAATACCATTCTTTGATGAATAATTATAATAACTGTAAATTGGATTTATAAAATCCCTTCAGTATCTACAGATGGTTAATTTTGGTTATAAAAATCACATACAGTTTCAAATATTGCATAATTTCTATAACAGATAACAAAATAACACTGATTATTCCTATCATTTAATCTATGTCATGTTATTATTAAAAAGTTGTATATAGTTATACAAAACCAATGAATTATTCCTAATAATTTTTTTCTAGAGCTATGTGTACTATTCATAAATTATACAATTATGAACATAATTTATTGCACCAAGACTCACAATTACCTAAATATTGTAAAAAGTTTGTTTTTTCAGATTACAAGATTTAATAAAAATTCATTTGCATTAAAAGATTTAATTGGCATTATTTTGTATTACTTTAAATACTTGAAAATTAACAGATTATTAAAGAATAGAAATAACTTAATAACTCCTATAGTAAAAAGGGGTAAGAAAATGTACAGCTGTTTGCAACTGCAAAGAAAAATAAAGATATTTCATTAGAAAAATGTCTGAGTCATCAGAAGTAGAGGTAATTATCAGAGCAGGTCAAGGTCACACCTACATTGTCCATAATATTCGTTGGTAAAACTGATGCTGGGATTATGAAAGATTTATACTAATAAACATAAAAGTACACGGCATTCTTGTGATTATTATGGTTATTGTGATTATTTATTGTCCAGTTCTACAGTTGACTTTGTATTACCACAGCTTTTATTTGTTTCCTATCTTCCAGAAATGCTCTCATGTTCCAGGTGAACTAGTCTTGTCTCCATTAAGTTAACTTCAATACTCAGGGAAGTGTTAAAGTGGAGAGGAAGCACAGGCTGCCCTGTATGGCTATTGCCTTCACTTAGTGTTTAAAATCCAATGCATCTTAGAATGCCTCTCTACCAAAGTGACCGTTTCTCTTAAACTTTGTACTTAGAAGACAGCAGTAAATAAGGTGTAATGTGGTTTAACAAAAAAATGGCCTATTCAACCAGAAATAAAAATTGTCCTATCTTACTAATTTAGCAAACTTTAAAGGAGTCCACGATTTACATTAAGCATTCCTATTTTAAAAGCCTGTCCGTTTGATTTGATACAACTTGATATGTATCAGTTCCATCAAGTGAGCATTTATTAAGCAAGCAACCATGTCCATCTATTTAATGCTAGAATAGAAGCCATTCAGTACCCACTTATGATCATGTTCTTGGTACAGAGGACAAATTATACATAAAAACGCCAGGGTGACAATGTGAAGCAACATGTGTAATACATCTTATCTATGAAGATTACAAGACTATAGTGGAGGGACAATTACTTTATTGTTATTATATTAAAAATTTGTGGAAATTTGCATTTTGAATTTGACAAAGTATGTGGTTTGATTTGAAATGAACAACTATAATCTTTAGTCAGTTCTCAATAAATCTCTATTTAAGCTAGGTGGCATTCTCACTGTTGATGAATATCCACCCAAATGCAATATAACCTTTTAAATGGTTAAGCACCACATTATCATCCAATAATGGCCCACATGTGTCCAGAAACAGACAACTGTTCCTGGCCTCCACCTGACCTCAGATACCTTTAGAGGTCGGTTGAAAACTAAAACCTGCTTGGGTTAAAATGGCCAGAATTATAGATCTGTTGAGCTTTAGCTGTAAATAGATTATGGTTTAAACCCACTAAATTTTGCAAAGCTTTGGTGTACATGGAAAGCAAACTGACAAAAATAGAATACACAGCTAATTTTAAAAAGATAAGAAAAATAATTACCAAACTCTAAGAAGAATGGAAGACTGGAGGTGGAGGAAAGGAAATCTGCTGCTGACATGAATAAAGAGGCAACATGTGATGCATATGGAGCAAAAGTTTAATAACGTGCAGAAATCCTGAGATACAGAAAATATTCTTTTACTTTTAAACTGTAACGAGAAAGTTTGAAAAATGATTAAAGTATCTTCATATATTGAGAATTCACACTACAGGGTGAAGCATTTTTTTTTCTATAACTTATATAAAAACTGGTCATTGAAGTACCTTTGGCCATTGAGCTGTCTTGAATTGAACTTGTGCCCTTTAAGCTTCATCCTATGAGGCCATGCACAGAACGGCCCTCCATCTGGGAACTCTGCATGTGCTGTGAGAACACCCGGGGTAACACTCTGGGGGATGGAAGAACCCATGGTAAGATGGTGTGGATGGTCTTGACATCTCACTGAGGCTTATGCTCAAGTTCTGCAGAAATTGACTTGGTCAGCCGGCCATAGCCAAGCCTTGACAAAATCAGAACCACCACCTTAACCCAAATCTATGTAGCAATCCTAGGCTCTGAATGTATATATATATATATATATATACATACATACTAGATAACTTTTCTTATTTATCTTTTTTATTTAATGAAGTCATGGCCACATGAGCATACACATGAGAAGACCCAACCCTGTGATATTTGGCCACAGGTCCAGGCAAAATCATGTAGCACCAGAATTGAGGCAGGAAAAGGAGTGAATAAACTATTTGCAAAGCCTGGTAAAAGAGTAAGAAAATAGTTTCTGTAAGTAAGAATACAAAGGTGCTCCCTATTATCTAACAGCAGTAGGACTGACCCAATTGTTCCTTCCAGCAACTTGCAAAGAGTAATGTACTTTTCCATTTGTCTGTGGTTTTCTCCTGGTAAATGTTGAAATTGATTATTGCTTAGTGTAGCTCTATATAATAAGGTAAAGGAGGAAGAGAGCCATGAACTGAAATAAAGCTGTTCTATTTGCAAGTCAAATATAGAAGTAACATAAAGGTGATGAAAATTCTTCAGTTGGTGGATGAAAAAAAAATCCCTCTTTCTCATCTTCAATCTCTCTACCAGTAAAAGATTCTCAAAGTAAAATATAACCTTGCTGTATAGATCAAATAAAAAGTGAGGTATACAGCTCAAAGATTCTTTCCTAAGATTTGTACAAGATTTAAGCATCCCCTGGATGACCTTCTCATCTGGCAAAAGGATGGCTCAGATCTTTAGGGTCTTATCTTCCAGGACCAGGCATAGCAGAAGTGGCTACAAGCCTGTGTGTCTTAAAAAGAATTATGGAAGTGTTGTTGAAGGCATGAAGTGTGGAGAGACTCCAAACCAGACTCATGAAAGGCTTAAAATGGTTTTCGGTTTTGTTGTATTAGAAAGCATACTACCAAATTGGAATAAAAGAGACTAAAACATTTCAGAATGGAAAACAACAAAATAAAAAATAATAAAAAACTGTCCAATATTTTTATGGTGAAAAGCAAGCTGAATTATTTAGTCAAGAGCTAAGATGGATAGGAGAAAAAGAAGGGTGGCTATAGGCCCATGTCAAGATTTCAGAGAGCAATGTCAAAATCTGTAAAGAGGCCAATTTTTGAACAAGTTCTAAAAATATACAATAGAAAAAAAGGTGAAAGGTGCATGCTTCTACAAAGTCCCAAACACTGATTGGCTTTTTTATAGAAAAGGTTTGGTAGAAGCCCTGACCTCTGGAGCCATTACCAGCTAGCAATCATGACCCGTTGATCAAATCCTCTCTCAAAGGCAGAAACTAGGCACTTTAAAATTACCATCATCTACAACCCAAACACAGACTTCTAGAAACAGGTGCCAATTTACATTTCAAAACTGCTATGGATCAGTCAGTGGTAAGTGCCTCTAATATGGGTGAAATGGAGTGCTTGTGTTTTGCACGGGAATGTTACCTGTCCTCTCTCAGCCAAATGAGGAAGAATGACTTACTATCATGTTTCATCTCTATAACAATAAGACCCTCTTTTATGGACCAGACATTTCTGTGATGAAGAGCATGCAGGTGGCTCCCAGGAAGCACAGGTGAAAAGCACTTGGCTTTTATTCATTGATGGAAGGAAATAAAATATCAATATTGTTAGAAGGAAGTAATGAATAGTCTTGAGATTACAAGTATCTCATGTCATTTATTGTTTATATAATTGCTATATTTTCATTTAATTTTTTTCTCTAAGTTATATTAAAAAATTAAAAGTTTATCCTATGATATAGCTAACTGTTATAAGTAATGGGAAAATGAATATATTAAACAAAATAAGAATTAAAATTAATAAAATATACAAATTAGTTTGTATATATATTTGTGTGTGTGTGTATGCATTTGAGAAAGAAAGATGGACAGAGACACAAGTACCAAAACATAGTGTGCTGGCTTACTCAACATAAGGGTATTGTTTTTCTCTCTGCTTTTATTCATTACAGAAAATAAAAAATTTAATTTTAAGGTTTCCAAGTCTTATTAGCTTCAGGGTAGACAATATGTCACACTTTGTTGTTGTGGTTGTTCAATGAGATATAATGTGTTCTGTGAAGGTTTCCATAACCTTTTTTTTTTCTGAGGCAAAGAGATATCATTTTTTTTCCCCTTTCCATGTAATAATGCACACATAAGCCTGGAGATGTAGCAACTTGTCTGCAGTCATAGAAAATTTAACACAAGTACAAAAGCCAGCCCAGAAGAATGAAGGAAAGAGTGTGTGTCCCCAGTCATGCTGAGTAGCTTCACCAACTCTGGGACCACCCAGGTCTAGGATATGATATATGAAAAATAGAATCACTGATTTGTTAGTTTATTTCCACTCAGCTTTGCTATTACTAGCAGTTAAACATACTTTTTTTTTTTACTTACACATATATTTACAGAGTAAAAAGAAAAAAAAAACATTGAGTATTGATCCTCGTTTTGGTTTTATTTTTTCTTCTACTCAGTGAAAGTAATGATTGCCTTAGGGAAATTATAAACAGGATTCTTTTAGGCTTTCTTTTCTTCTTTTTCTATTTGTTTATTCATACTCCACAAGTCTATGTCTCCATTCGATTACCCTATAAACTTCAGTCTTCTACCTTCTGTCTGCTGTCTTCATTTCAATAATCTCTGCTCTGATGCAGTGTTGCACCTCAGTAAATTGCACCAATCTCAGGCCTTGAGTCTTTACAGAGGGGTCTCTTACTCAGTCTTCAGTGACTTTTGTTTCCCACAGGTGCCTGTGTTCAAGACCCCTGCTGCAGCCCGGCAACCTACGTGGTGGTCATCTCTTACACAGACCCTTGGAGTTCACTTGCAACTCCCCTTCCCACTTCTGCTCCTCTTTCCTCCAGTATTCAACAAGAGGATGAGCTTCCATATGTGAATCACACAACACACCTCCTGACCTCAAGCCCTACTGTGACTTTCTTTGCAGTAAAGCTGACCACCTTCTGTGACCACTCCCTGAGACCATCACCTGGATGTTTGTGTCTTCTCAAACCCCATGTTTAAACATGATCACACAGCGGATCTATAGTGGGAGGGGTTTCGGGAGATCATAACAATGAGCCCTCATCAATGAAATTAGTCCCTGAACTAGTCCCTGGAAAGCTCACCCTCCCCTTCTAACATGCAAGGACACAGCAAGAAGGTGCTCTCTATAAACCAGAAAGCAACCCTCAGCCCACACTGAGTCTTTCAGTGCCTTGGAAATTCCTGCCAATGGAACTGAGAACCAGATGTTTTGCACATAATTCTCCTAGTCTGTGCAGTGTTGTTATGGCAGCCCAAGGGGACCGTGCTATAGTTTGAATATGAGTGTTCCCCTAATGTTCATGTGTTGAAGGCTTGGTCCCCAATGCAGCAATGTTCAGAGGTGGAGGTTTGGGCAAGTGACTGAATCCTGAGGGCTCTGATTGGATCAATGGACTAGTCCATTGCTGGGTTCATAACTGGATTGGGAGTGGTGGAAACAACAGGGAAAGGGCCTAGTTGAGAGATGTAGGTAAATGGAGGCAGAACCTGCAGTGGTATATCTTCTCCTCAGCCCATTCTATACTCTCTCTCTCTGCTTCATGAATGAGCTGCTCTTCTCCATGGCTCCTGCACATCATGGTGTTTCTGCCTTGCCAAAGGTCCAAAGAAATGAGGCCAAATGACCATGGACTGAAATTTCTGAAACTTAGAGACTCTGTTGATTTTCTCAGGTATTTTGATACAGTGATGAAAAGCTAATAGATGGAAATATCTGTGGATCATTATTCACTAGTCATTTTGCTCCTCCATTATTTATGCTGTTTCTTGAACATACAGAGCAATCTCTACTTAGGTGAAGAATGAAGCCAATCAGAAAGAAAAGTCTTCAAGTTAAACCAGGAGGACATTAATAAACCGAAATAACAATTTCATTTCATGCCAAGATGTCGGGGTAATACAAATCAAGAGAATTTTAGAGTTGAAAGACAAGATTTAATGTGAATATTTGAATCTGGGAATCTTGACTTATATGGTATATTTCTAAACTAAATAGGCTTTATTTTTTAGTTCAGTGCTAAGTTTACAGAAAATTGAGCATATTAGGTAGAGATTTCCCATAAACTCCTTTGGATTAGTTGACCTTCCATTCCCACAAAGAAATACCTGAGGCAGACTAACTTCATATAAGAGAAGAAGCTGATTTATCTTACTACTGTAGAGGCTGAAATTCCAAGATAGGGAGTGGCCTATTGGTTGGACGAGGGCGAGGACCCCACAGTGGATGGCACTGTCCGTGGTGGGGCGTGTGTTGTGAGGCTGACGACATGCTGACATGGGAAGCAGAGGGCTCACAGTAGCGAGCCACGATCCCATAAGAAATACATCAGTCCCCATGGAGTGCAGGCCCCTAATTGACCCACACCTCCCCACCCACGAGGTCCTATTTCTCAAAGGTTCCGTCAGTTTCCATATCACCACACTAGGGACCAAGCTGCCAACACAGGAGCCTTTAAGGAAATGACCAGAATCAGACCATATTATTCTGACCTTGGAACCCCAAGATTAGTGTCTTTCTCATGATGAAAAATGAACTTTTTCATCTCCAATTGGTC
Source organism: Ictidomys tridecemlineatus (assembly GCF_052094955.1). Taxonomy (NCBI): domain Eukaryota; kingdom Metazoa; phylum Chordata; class Mammalia; order Rodentia; family Sciuridae; genus Ictidomys; species Ictidomys tridecemlineatus. The sequence continues at coordinate 6,059,516 of NC_135489.1, forward strand.
CAAAATCTCAATTATTTTAACCCCATTCAAGCATCCAAAGTCTCATCTGAGACTCAAGGCAAATTATTATTATTATTATTATTATTATTATTATTATTTATTTTTTTTTTTGCAGATCTGAGCCCCCATATAACCCTAAAGTTAAATAAATAAATAAATAAATAAAATAACAAAAAAACCACATGTTATATATTTCCAAAATATAATGGGAAGGTAGGCTCAGGATAAGCATCTTATTCTAAAAGACAGGAAAAGAGCGGTAGGAGTAGTAGGACCAAAGTAAGATGAGACCCCAGCAGGGCAGAACTTTCAGCTCCGTGGGACGTACTGCCACACTCTGGTGGGGACGCTGCTCCCAAGGGCTGGGGGACCCTTCCTCGTGTGGCTTTGCTCATTGTACCCCGCTCTCTGGGGTGCTCCATTCGTGCTCGTTCCTGCCGCTTTCTCAGGTAGATGTTACAAGTTGCGGGGTGCTCTGCTTCTCTGGGGTGTTCACCTCAGCTCCACTACCACAGCTCCATACTCCATTTTGGGGCTCCCTGTGGGGGATCCAAACTTGTCAAACGTTTTCCTAGACTTCCACGCTCTCTTTTGAAATCTTAATGGAAGCTGTTATGATGTCATATCTGTTCCAGTCTGTGCACCCACAAAACTGACATCACAGAGACCCTGAAACGGAAGAGTGTGGCAGCATGAGCTGCACCTGTGCCTGCTTGAATGGCAGGTGTCACTGCAGTGCTTCTCCAAACTTCCATAATCCTGCAGTTGCTGGTGATGGGTCTGTGGAGAGCATGGTAAGTGGAGTCCTTTAAACAAAGCCATATTTGCAGGTCTCTGGGCCTTTGATGGGAGCTGTGGCCTGGAAGATCTCTGAGGTGCCCATTTGGCAAGGTTGGGGTGGTTAGGGAAATGGGCTGAATGACATCCCCAGCACAGATCTACCTGGTAACTATCAGCCCTACTGAGGTTGCTAATTATTGAGATTTCCACCAGCGCAGACCGATTTTCACTCTGGACCCATTCAGAGTCACTAATCTATATTCTCCCTCACCAGACTTCCTTATCACCAGCTTTACAATTGTATGAGGCACTCTGACCACTCAGCCAAACCATTTTTCTCTGAGCATGAATCAGTGTAGATCCACTTTCTATTCATCTTGTTCTGCAGATAAATTGGACAACCCAGGTGTACTGCAAGAAGTTCCGGCTACAGGAGGACTCTCCTTCATCACTGTCTTCCAGGGCTGCTGTGAAGGGACTGTAGAGTCAGAGATATCCGCTTGGGATGCTGTCATTATGTTTCAGATATAATTCAAAACCAAACCTAAATATTTTCTTCTTTAATGAGTTAAAGATAGGGAAACCCCTTCAAAGCAAGATATATGCAGTATAAAAAAAATGAAAGAATGTGGTGAGAACACTTGTGATTTTGAATTAATTTCACGTGCAATTTTCTTTGTGTGCTTTTAGGAACTACATTAACCCAAGGTAGTATATACTGTTTTGCTTGAAAATAAAGTGCTGCTCTTTACATCCAACTTTATAACTATGTCAAACTATGTCAAACTCAGCTTAAAGGGTGGCTTGAATGACATACTAAGGTAGCTAACATTAAAGAGACACACATGTCAGATCATTCTGATTACTATCTTGGAACTAGTTCCTGTCATGGTTGCTATGACCACCAGGTTCCTGGTAGATCAGGCGTATTCCTCCATTTGGCCCCTACTGTACGAGTTTCCCACACCCCCATTGCGTTCAACAAGCCCTTACATTTTAAAAGAATCTTCCTCTGATGTGAACGAGGCAAGAGTATTTAGCAACTCAACTTCACTCTAAATAGAGCACCTCAGATGCAGGTTTACATGAAACAGCTGAGGACATTTTTGGAGCGTGGTCATCTTCTCCAGCTAATGCATGAAATTCTATCTCCATTGCTACAGTCTGGCCCAATATCACACTCAAACCATCCAGATTTAACCCCATGGAGATCCAACTGTCCTTGGATTTCCAGGTTATCAACTGGTAAAATTTCAATTATTTTGATGATGATTCTCCTTTCTTCTAGGTCACATTTTGAATATGACACGTGGTGTACTTCTGGACCTTGAGGACAATGATTGGTCACTATGCAAGGAGAGCTCCTTGGAATGCTATGGAGAAGTCACCTGCAAAGCAGCTGCCTAAGATAAACCATGACAGGTTCCTCAAGAAGAGCAGGAAAGGCTGCTGAAAGCGGCCACTTGCTGGGACAGCGGTTTTAAAGCTCTTAGGCTGTGCTCCTGTGGCCTCGTGCCCATTCTCAGCACTGTCCTCCTCCAAGTCAATGTCAGAACACTAGCACAAGAAACCCCCCAAATTATGCACTGAATTGGATTATAAATCACCAATCCGCATAATCAGACTTGGGTTTTTTCTTCGGAATGTTGTAGGACTATAGGATGGAATGTTTCTGTTGGGGCTGTCATAGCATTTCTATTTTTCTTCACTAAATGTTCCTTTTCAGATTTAAAATCCTGAGTTCATTGTTTATTTTATTAAGTTCTACTTCAAATGTTTGAAGCAACCAAAAAATTCAGTCTTCATAGTCATTATTTTCACCAACTTTTTCCGTGACAGCTACTTGAGCACGCCCTCTGCCTTCGGGAAGAACTCCGTGCTGGAGGCCGAGGTTCAGAGCTGGCTCAGCAAGGGTTCTGTACTCTGTCCGACTAAACCAGCCTCTGGGCAGCTGGGTTCAGGCTGGAGGAAACAGACACAAACTCTTGATAGGAGGAGCTCAAAACTTACCAAGAAAAGAGGTTTGACTTTAGGGTGGGGGCTGATGATTTCTATTTTAAAATATAATGTAGCTGGGACTAGTGGCACACATCTACAATCCCAGTGGCTCAGGAGGCTGAAACAGGAGGACCAAAAGTTCAAGCCAGCCTCAGCAACTTATTAAAGCCATAAGCACATTAGAGAGTCCCTGTCTCAAAATAAAAAATGAAAAGGGCTGAGGATGTAGCTCAGTGGCTAAGCCCCGCTGGGCTGAATCCCTGAGGGTGGGGAGGAGTGGAGATGGTCTAGAACACAAAGTGGTTTAATTGACTGGACACCCATTGGTAATGTTTGTCTCTGCCTCTTTACTGACTACTCATGGTACTAGAGGTTAACTTGCCTCAGAACAATTATATTAGTTTTTAGAAAACTGACCGCATTCTTGGGAGATGGTCATGACCGGTGAGTAAGTCAAGTAATTTACTAAATAATGAGAGGTTTTCTATTCTTACTAGACAAATTAAGTCCAATATGGAAAAAAAATTGTCATATTAAGTTAAAGATACAAATAGCTCTTAAAAAATTTAGGCCAGGTTTTCACCACGGGCAGACAACTGTTTATGTGAGAAAATATTTATCCCTGCTTTTGAAAATCTTCACCCATAAGTATCAGCTAGAACTGCATAAACAATCTGGAAAAATTGCTTTTTTAGTCTACTTATAATTATACATCATGCCTCATATATTTGAGTATATTCCTCAAATATAAAATGCTCCTTTGGCCATGTTCATGATCAAAAAGTTCAACACTTTCAAATTTAGAGAACTCAATGCTTACAGAGGCACAAATAATTACTAACCTAATCAGTTTAGAAAGCAATGCTTTTCTAAACTTTTCCCTATTGAAAACAAATTTTAAAATAAAACCCTTAAGAAATTAATACTAGTTTAAATTAAAACCAAATTAATTAACTTGGGTCAATTAATATCTTAGTAATTAATTCTTAGATAGCTCTAATTTCTCACCTAAAGCATGTAATAGATAAAGTACTTGAGATGCAATTGTTGCTAGAAGTACATAAAAAAGAGATCATATATAAATGTGTGTGGGTTTATAATTTCCATGCACATGGATTAATTCTAAAATGCAAAAACAAAGGAACAATCTTTTGTAATCCATATCTTAATATGGTTACTCTCAAGAATCTAGACTTTTAAGATTTTTGTCATCTGGTCTAAGACACAGATTAGTTAATAAACTGTAAATGCTAATGTCCATAAAGTTAATGGGAAAAAAACAGTCATTATATCTTGAAAAACTGCATAATTTTAGAAAAAATTTAGTGTAGATATAAAGGATAAAACTATATGAATGCAGAGGAGGGTGGGGTACTGATTCCCTAGTGCTCCCTTAAGAAAATGCTGCTTGAACCAGCAAACATGTCTTCTCTCGCAGTCCTGGAGGCCAGACGTCCAAGCTCAGGGGTTGTCATTGACATTGGCAGGGAGCATGTTGTGTCTGCCTCTTCCCAGTTTCTGTTGGGTGCTGCCAATCCTTAGAGCTCTTGGCTTGTGGCGGTTGAACTCCAGTTTCGGCCTGGGTCTCCACAGGGTGTTTTCACTCTGTGTTTTTCTTTGTGCGTCTTAGCAGGTCAGCAGTTGATGGGTTAGGTCCATCCTAATCAGGGTGCCTTATCATAACGCATTATATATACAAGGTTCTGTTTTCAAATTAAACCACACTGAGTTTTCGGGTGGATTTCGATTTTCCAGGGGGAATTATTCAACCCAGTTGTTTTAGCTTTCCATTAGGACAAATAAAGACCTGGGGTGACGAACTGGTGACAGAAAAGCTTCAGTTTGTCTCACTCTTTGGGGGGTTGCCAGTCCATGATTGTTTGCTCTGTTTGCTTCAAGCCCTTGGTGAGCAGCACATCCTGGCAAGACCGGGTGGCAAAGCAGAGCTGCTGAAGCAAAGGGAAAGGGGAGTCCAGGGCCCCCAGTGTCCCCAGGAGCATGTCCTCATGACCCAGCACTGCCCACCACACCGCATCTCCAAAGCTTGCTCCCCACCTCCCAAGAGCAGCACTCGGGGACCAAGCCTTTAACATTTGGGGGAGATTTTTAAAGTCCAGATTATACCGTTCATCCCGTGGCCAATGATATTCACCTCATAAGGCAAATGCAGTCACTTCGTTTCCAAGAGTCCCAAGCCTTAACTACTGCAGCATTCTCAAGAACTTGGGCAGCTCTACTCTCAGGTCTCTGATTGTGCGGCTGTCATGGCAACGCTCCAGGTAGGTTTCCCACAGAGACTTCACCTTCCCCCCCCCGCCCCCCCCCCCCCCCGGGTCCCCTCTGTAGCTTCACCTTCCCTTCCACAGCTGCCGTAAGCATCCCCTCTCAGAGGCTGTCAGCAGGAACTCTGACTTTGCAGCCACTGCCGGACCTGCTGGACTTTTATGGGAAACCTTGGAGGATGATGCCGTGGCCTATAGCTCTTGCATTTTGCATGATTGGTTAACTGAGATCCCATGAACAATGTCAAGGTGTGCCAAGATGAGCTGTACCCAGGCCCACTTGAACCGCGGCTGCAGCAACCTCTGACTGCCTTGGTGGTCAAACACAGGGAAATGAATGCCAGGGTGCTCCTACTTGTCAGGGTGGCCCACAGTTCTTTTCCAAAACAATTCCACTCTGAAATGTCTTTGAAGAAAATTGCATGTCTGCACATTTCAACCTATGATGGATGGGCTGGCCCTTCAGATGTCTGAGATACCCTCTAGGCATTTTTCCTGCTGTCCCAGTACAGAGCACTTGGCTTTTTATCTGTTTCTCTCTCTAAACTGCATCCTTCTTGGCAGCATCTTATTTGGGGGCCAAGTTATACATTTTCAGATCTTTCCTCTGCTCCTCTTTGCTACCTATTCTCACTGTGAATTTGGCTAAAAGCAGCCAAAAATACCCATGGCATAGTCTGAGTGTTTTACTCCCTTAAAATTTCCTGTTAAGGAAACTAGTCCATGACCTTTAAGCCCAGTTTCCTATCAAGTGAAGGACATGGACAAAATGCACCAAATTCTTTGCCAGACTTCAGCAAAAATGGTCTTTAGTCCAATTTCAAACAGAGGCTTCATTTCCTTCTAAAATCTCATCAGCAAGGCTTTTGTTCTCCAAGTACCTATCAGCTTTCTGGTCTCTGAGCCCTCACTGGAATTTTCTCTGGAGATCTGCTAATATCATTCCAGGATTTCTCTTGTGTGCTTCTCCAAACTCTTCCAAATTCCTCCCGTAAAATTCCATACTGTTGGGATAGATATACTTGAGGGTCTCATTTCTTGGTACTATGCTTCTGTATTAGGAAGTGTCCTGTAACTACCATGAAATTCCTGAAACAATTAATTTACAAGACTCAAGGTTATTTTGGCATATCTCTTAGAGGTTCTAGTCCATAACCCATGGGCCCCATACATCCGGGCCTGTGCCAAGGCCTCACTTCATGGTGGGAGTACCTGGAAGAGCACATCCCTTGCCCTCACCAGCCAGGAGGTGAAAGGGAAAGGGGAAGAGCCTGGGGTCCCACAGTCCCACTAGAGGGCATGCTGTAAATATCTAAGGGCCTTCCAGAAAATTCCAACCTCCTAAAGATTCCACCGACTCTGGATAGCACCAGTTGGGAGTCCACTCAGGAGACATTGAATAACTAGTTATAGACCAGTATAGTTCAGGGAAATGCATCTCACGTATGTATGTATTTTCATTTGAATATGTAAAGATTAAAGACTAAGATTGTTTAAAAACCAATGGAAATGCTAATAAATATTATTTAGAAGCTTATTTTTTAAACTCCATAAATGACAACCATTCACATTTGCATCAGAGAAATGCCTTGCTGCACAGAAAGCTATGTTAAATGACCTTATCTGCCAGCTAGATCCACTATGGGATGGTGGAGGTGTTTATAATGCAAATTAAGTTGGTTCAGCCTCCTGTAACATACACAATGACCCATGGAGACACTGAGTTCTCTAGTGTATAAGCATCTGGGACAATGACAGAGGATAAGTTCATAAGCTCATACTGCATTTATCCTGCATTGAGCCAAACTAAGGGAACCTCACCCTCCAACCCCCCCACCACCCCACACCGAAAACCATTCTTATTAAGTCTACATTTATAATAAAATTTGAAGTAAAGATAGAATCAAAAGATTTATTCTGTTAACGGACTCTTGATGTTTACAATCACATTTGTCCTACTGCACTTGAAACTAGTAAATAATAGACAATAATTCTGTCACAAGAATGAAAATTAAGTTTTTGATAATATGTATTTTTCTTAATTTTCTATAGTTGCCATATGTATATATATATATATATCTCTACCATGTGCATATACAAAGTAATAAATAAATGAAAACAAATTTGCAAATATGTTTCTATAAAACATTTTACGTTAAAAAGAATAATTCATAATTTATTTTCTATGCATGACGTATGAGAGGACAATCAAGACAGTAAAAATCACTAGTACAAATTGATCAAATGATAATAATATTTAGTAGCTTGATTTAAACATGAAATTAAATTCCTACTTTGGAAGCATTGGATGTATCAATACACATACCGGTGATAAGGAGATTGCTTCTCTGAAGTCATAAGTAACCATAAATATTAAGATGTATATAAACACTAGAATGGAAATGAGAGAGAAAATTGCCACCAGTTGGATATTCAGAAACGATTACACTAAAGTCTCAGTTATCCAGATCCATGTTCAGGGAGAAGCATCCCAGGGTTCTCTAGACTCATTTAAAGCCGGCTGAACCAGATGGCTTCAGTTGCATTTCACGGGCTTGTTTGGAGGTTTTAATCATGGCTCTTCTGCGGGGCTGGGTGGATCTGAGGAATTTCAGGGAAACCAGGGAGTGGTACAGCCCCGGCTTCTCTCCTGTGGTTTGGATGGTTATTAATTATGAATCCCTGTTGGAGGCTGCCCTCATTAACATTTGGCATCTTTTATAATCCTTATGAATTTTCTCTGTATAACATGGAATAAAATCAGGAAAACGACATTGTTGAGTCTCTCTCATTGTTGGTATGTCAGAAAACATTTTAGGAATGGAAAATAAAGTTTATTTTCTGGGGTGATAAAAGATGAATGTGCTAACCCTTTTTTGCTTTCCTGAAATACTTTTTCATGCTATGCTGTATACTCATGGCACAGAAAATTTTACTGACATAATATAAAAATCATATTATGAGCTTTTTAGCTGAAATATTTCATGACTTCTACATCTCTCCCTCTGACTCTGAAACCCCTGCGTGGACACAGAAGGAAAGTCATTTCAATCTGTACATAAAAGACTACAGGCTTTCCTATCACAGTTAGAGCTCAGTAAACACTGAGTCTGACAATAAATTAAAAAGGCAGGGCAAAAATAAAGTAAAACTGTCATATATATATATATATATATATATATATATATATATATATATATATATTTTTTTTTTTTGCAGTGAATTCTGTCCTTGAGATATAAGTGCTTGGTGTGAACAAACACCAGGTTGGTATTTTTAAGACAAGGCAGCTCTCCTTTTCTTTCTAAATTCCTATAAAATCTACCTAGAAAGATGAGAGAGAGCAGCTCTCATAGCCAAATGGAACTGAAAAGTTAAATCCTCATTCCAATGTATGATGATTAAAACATAATATTGATTTGGAATATAGAAATAAACATGTTTGATTAAAGCATAAAAAGAGATTATAATTAATCTTATTTTAATTATATGTCATGATCAAATCCCTAAGAAAAAATTTTCTGAAGTATTAATTTAAGTATTATTACTTAATTTGTTCTTTTATACTAAGGAGGCAGTTTTTTTCATCATGCATATGGCAATAAATTTATGATTCCTTCAGTAAAGAACATTCTAAACATACAGATATATTGAATAGCAGACACTGTAGCATTTTAATTTAACAATACTGTAAAGGTTACCAAATAAATTTTAACAATTAAATGCTATGTTTAAGATTGGAAATCCAGTAAATAATTTTTCTTTTTTCATAAATTTTTAAAGGAAACATTTATGTCAGAAGAAAATAACAGATTTTAATGTGTATACAGATAATTTTTGTTTATTTGCATTAATGATTTGGAATATATGTCTTAAATAACTAGTTATGACTGTCAGAATTCAATACTTCATGAGAAAGAATTTAGAAATACGATTTGTCATTTAATTTTGTTCTTTTAACTTGCATTTGTTATATAAATCAATCGATAGTTATAAATTTATAAAGTATTCTTGACATATTTATCAAAGTGTTCCTCATTAGTTCCTTATTCAGTGAGGTGAGAATTTAGTTTGAGCATTTACCCTGAGGTATGGTTATAGGCCTATTCGAACCTAAAGCTACAATTTTCAATTCCCAAAAGAAGAGCTGTATCCTATTGACCTATTTACCACAGAAAACATGTAATTATGAAAGTAGTTGTCAGTTGGCAAACTTAAAATATTTGTTACCGTTAACATTTTACCTTTGGGGTCTTCATAAATGAAAATGTGTGAAAAAAATGCTGCTTGTTTTTTAAGTAGACATAAAACATCATTTTAAAATAATGCTTCCAGTGTAAGATATTAAGAAAATCATTTTTTGCTAAAACATGATTTTAAAAATTAATTGAAAATACAAGTTTCTACCCCAATTACTTGAGTCAAAATATTCTGAGCTATGCTGAAAACCACATTCAATGACCATAACGTCTTGGACTCTGACCATAATCCAACATAGTTTAGAACTTCTTGGGGATTCTTGCATAAGCATAGAAAAATTTACCTTTTAGAACATTTCAATTTATTTGTTCATTGACCACATTCTGAGTACCTACTACTACACATTAAAAATAATATTATAGAAAGAATATATAAAACAAACTGAAAATACAAGTTATAAATCAAACCCTAATTATAATCAAAATCTTTAGAAAGTTGACCTGTCAAATGAAAGCTTTTAGTTTTGATAATAAAATACAATCCTATTCCATTAAAGACACAATATGAGACTCTTTATCAGAATATTAAAAATTTTATTCAATATACCCTTCTCTCACCATGTTAGATCTTAATTACGAAGTCATCATAACCTTATCCCTACTTATCACTATTCATTTTCAGACTACTTGATATTATAGAGCAACAATAAATCATTTAATTAAGCATGACTTCTTTTACTAATTTTCATGTATTATTTTCTGCACATGCTTAATTAGAAATAGATTTTGGAAGCATGATGTTATGGTTTGGAAAGCCCCGTGTTTCTGCAGGAATGTTCAGAGGTAAAGTGATTAGACTCTGAGAGCTGGACCCTAATCAGATCCTCTTAATATGAACACTGGGTGGTAACTGTAGGCAGGTGGGGCAGAGCTGGAGAGGTGGGTCCCTGAAGGTGTGTCCTGGAAGGTGCATTTTCCCTGTGACCTCCTCCTCTCTTCCCTCTGTCTGCTGCCTGACGCCCCATGATCTGGGCAACTTTTCTCTACTGGCCCTTACCCTGTGATGTGGTGCCTCACCGTGGGCCCAGAGCTGTGGAGCTGACTTCTACTGACTGAGACCTTTGCATTCCTCATGAACCCCAAATAAACTTTCCCTCATCTAAGTTGTTCTTGTCATGTATTTTGGTCCGTGTGATGAAAAGCTCATTAAAACACACAATGATCCATTTCCTGGGGTTTTCCATTGATACATAATATTTGACTTATAGGTGAAAATTTAGATATGGTCCACCTCAATGATTTTTACTTTCATTAGGTGTAAATATCTACTATGAAAGCACCACAGAGGTTTTGACAATTTTACTTTTTTGTTGAATTATTATAAATTAGTACTATAAAACATGCACATTTTGAAATATAGCTGACTTGTTTTTGTCATCAACCCCATGGATCTATATTGTGGCTGCAGTCAAAATAGAGACTTTGATTGACATTCCCCAGGAAAAGAGTTCTATGAATAATAATGGAAAATTCTGCAACATTGTTATCTAAGATCTGTTAGCTCTGTTACATTTTCCTAGTTTGACATTTTGCAAAATCCTACTGTCTTCATTTACAAAATGAAGATAGTTTATGGAGACTAAGGCAACTTTTCTATGAAATCTGCCAATCAATAAATCATTGATATTGTAATTGATAGTGGTTTCTGATATATTAAATAGACAAAAAAGAAAAAAAATCAAACATATGAATAATTCCCTATCACCTCCTAGTAAACAACTTATTCTGGGGTATGGGAATTTTCTTTGTTCCATCTCTACATTAAGGCTGTGTGTGGAGCTGTGGTTCTGTATAATGAAGCTCTCCTCTACAATTATGTGTTTGATAATGTTACTAAATGTCAACTATAAATATGGCTGGTTCATGATGTTCAACAAATGACAATTTTAATTTCATGTAATCTGGCTTACATAATGTATTTCCTCTTAGACTTAGTTCGAAATTCAAGCCTAACAAATGTGAAGTCTGGTAGGTTTTATGCTGAACTTTATGTTGAATTCTGGAAATAATATGCTAAACATGACAGGACTCCTATCCTCAAAATAGCTAAAATGTAGTTAGGAGGAAGAAATTTAATGGTGGTTCACCAGGTGATAATTACTAGCCTTTATCAAAGTGAAGAGCAAGCTACAGGGGAGTAGACATGGAGGGTCCTTGAGATTTGGAAAGCATAAAATGTTCAATTAGGATAAACAGTGACATCATTACATATGTGTTGACCATATTTTCATTCTGTAAAACCTCATGTTAAATCTTTGATTCAATTGATAGGATCATAGATTTACCTAAAAATATCATCTTTTTGTTTCACTTAGTTATCTTTACTTCAACCTGAAACCTATAGAATCCAAAGGACACTTTTTTGTTGTTGGATATTCTATTATTAATTTCATTCCCTCTCATTGGTCTCTATTCATACTTATATATAGGAAAATAGAATATATCTAAAGGAGTTTTAACATGACTGAAACTCTTAGGAAAATATTGTGCTGGTGCTTTGCAAAACATATTTATTCTTCTATTACAAATTATTTAAGTTCCATTCAAAGAAGAGTGTGTGTGCACTTTTAATGCTCTCTCTCATCCTTTTTAGCTTACTGAAGATCTGAAGCAGGTGGACCCCAGTCACAGGGGGTGTTTGGGGCATATAGTTGGCCTTCCACTGATGACAAGTATTCTCCAAAACCCTCACATGAGAGACCATGGCACAAATAAATAGCTGAGCTCTTCTTTAAAACCACAAACATGAACAACTCAACTTAAATTTCATATTTCAATATTCTAAAGAATTTATAAAATTTAATATTATATCTTCTGTTTTATGGAAAAAGAAATTGTCTTAAACAGTTTCAGATAAGGCTCAACATCATGCAATTTACATTTTGTCCTAATTTGCAGATCTTTCTATATAGACATTGAATATTTTACTAAGTTGATTTTCATCTGGAGAATTAGTGTCTCTGTTTCTGTGACTTATTAAAAATTCACCAAATAGTGAAACTGTATTTTACAACATCTACCTTAATTTGATTTCCAGTTAAATCTATATATGGGTAGAAATAAAGATATTCAATGCTAACTTTAGAATTGTGATTTCAAAATGTTAAATATGTTATTTTATTTTATTCGATTCATTGTTAATTCTTTTTAGTATCATAACAAAAGTTACTAATGTGAGACACAGTTAATCTTTCAAAAATAGAAAAAAAATCTACTTATATCTATTTGGAGTATAAGTAAACAGGGAGTCTAGATAGAACCCCTATTTTTTCACATATTTAAGATTATTCTGCATGTTTCAGCTGAATAATTCTTATCAGGTATAAGTTCAGAGAGACTCATGGGTGTACATGATACTTATATTAAAACTATGCATAAACAACAAGTGAATAACTCACATCCTCCTGAAACATGCATTGTAAAAGATTTATACAATTTTTAGTTCTCTGCACTATAGTTCTTTTTTCTGATTTATCAGTTTCCAGGATAAAAATATGGAAAAAAATGAGTATTTTTCTTATGGCATTTTTCCCTCAAATAAACTTCATATCAATCTTTAGAAACTATTTTGTTCACAGAAATTAGAAATTATTTATATAAATGAATCATTGTGTCTTTTGAGGGAAGAAACAGATTAGTATTAAATATGAAATATTAAAAAATATGCTCTTTAAATATGATATGATGTTACATGTTAGTCATGAAATAGAGAAACAAGATTAATTAATATTTATTCACAACAAATATGTCCTACATCAGAATGGGTCCCTTAACAAATCTCAAATAATTGTATTCTAGTTGATAGTGTTACATGTAAAACTTTGCATTTGTTATGGGAATTTGAATTTTCTACTTGCTTTTATGAGCTACTGGAAAGAATACAGCAATATAGTTTATTTTATTTTACCTGATGGATCATGCAGAATAGAACACTGTTATATCGTCCTTTCTCCAGAGAACAATTTGAACTTGAAAGAGGTATGATTCTGAGGCTTTTATACTTGGAACTGTTAAAAAAAAAAAAAAAAAAAAAAAACACTTACTAGAAAAAGATTTCATTAGGAAAACCTATTTATTTATTTTACATATGACTTTTTAGGAATTTTAATAAGTATTCACTCCTACATATGCTCTATCCATTACTCCACACAGGATGGTCAATTGCAAGTCTCTGCTTGGGAGTTTCCATCTATAACTATCCTTCTGGTTAGTTATTTATCATGACCTAAGTGGGCAGTGTTTGAGTTTCTAATGTTAATGCTCATCTCTAGTGCAGGTGAGCCAAACTTTTAAGTCAAAATTGTGCCAGGGAGCCAGATCCCACAGTCATCTGCAAAGTTTTCGGGGACAACACTGAAGACAACACAGGTAGAAAAGAGCAATGATTCAGGGGTGAGCAATGTTGCAGGGGTGTGCTGTAGGTCTTCACCCGTAAGTTGTGGTTCTTCCCCTAAATGCCAGGATGGATGTGGAGAGTTCAGTGCTCCTGGTGGTGAATTCTCTCATTCTCACTGCTCTCTAGAAACAGTGACAATTCTGACACCAGATCCCGTCCCAAATAGCAATCTTGTCCTCACCTCTTCTGAGTTCTCAGAGGAGATGCCTGCTTCTCAATACTACCAGGTCCCCTCCAATCCCACTAGAACTGTCAGTACAGTGTATTATTGTATTTTTTCTCTCCCTCCTCCTCTATCAAAATCAATCAGCACCAAACTCAGCTTCATTTTCCCAGCAACAACCTAAAAACTCCCTTGCAATCATCTTAACTTCAGATGGCAAAGTCTGCAGGGGTGAATGTTTTTATAATTTTTCTTTATAGAAAATAGAAAATACATCTTGAAGTTTAGGAGCATTTTCATATTGCTACGTCAAAGGTTAATGAATAAAATAGTTATTACTAAGAGCAACTCTAAACAAACACAAAGATCTTGGGAATGTGGCATTAAGTGCTGCAGGGTGTACCTCCCTCTAACTGGGTGCAAGGGGCTATGGGAGTCAGCAGACTTGACACAGCAACTAGAACTGAAGCTTACTTTTAAAACTTATCTTCAATTATTCATGATTTTATCACAAAGCCTGCTATGTATACAGTATCCGGAGTATATGCAAAAATATAGAAGTTCTTTTTGTTACGAACTTTCAAGGATAAAAGCAAAACTACTCCAGAGAACCAAAGTCCACTATGACCATCATCCAAAGGTGACATTCATGGCTATTTTTATAGTGTTCCTTTGGGATTAGATGCAAATGGTATCACAACTGCATTTCTGAAACCTAACCCTTCTGTAACAAAGCAAGTAACTTTGGTCAACCTTGGTAATTTCCCGCTTGGACTGATAAACCCATTTCACTATGGATTGACTGCTGCAGATGCCTGTGTTTGTTCACAGTCAAGGTGAAGTTTTATAGGCAGTATGCAGTTCACAGTGTCAGTTTGCACTGGAATGTTTCAAGCTCCATTTTTAGTAAGCCTTGGTCATTCATTATATAACTTTTATATAGAAAGCTTTCTCAGTATCACACTAAAATAACACAGGAGGCTTCATGTGTATTTTCATTTAGCTTGTGTATCTGTTTTGTCTCTGCTGTGTGATTCCCAGTTTTGTACTTTCATTTCAGATCAAAGAGAAGAAAAGCACCAGTAAGTAAGATCATCATTCAATGAGGCAGTCCACCCCGAGTTGTTGCTGAATCATTTATTGAAACAGGATGTGAAGCCACACTACAGTCCACTGTTTCTCTCTCAGTGGTGCCGTTTCCTTTCCCCCATTCCAGCCTACAGACAGTATCTTTGGGAAAGTGTGTAAAGTTCATGAATTGGAGATTATTCAGTTGTGCTTGCTGAATAACTACAAGAACCTTTCTTTTGCAGTTAGCTAAATTTGCATTTGGCTTTAAGATGAAAAGTTCCATTCTTCCAATGGGTTTCAGTTACCTGGTATTTTCATTTATTCTGTCCAGTTGTTAAACATTCGCTGAATTCTTGCTGTATGGCAGGCATCATTTTAGGCATCTAGTCAAAAACAACACCAAAGGAAACTGTAGGGGTTCTGTATTTGGGATTGAGTCTCTGATAATCTTCGTGATTGTGGCATGCTTGTAGCCAGGAAGTTTCTGTGCAAAGACACAGAATACCTGAATGCTGGGAAACTTCCACGTAAAGACACAGGATGCCTGGCCGCTACAGCAATGTTCTTCACCAGAAAGCTCTGTGTTAAGATTTCATCAGTTTTGACCTTGATTTTAGGCACATAACTCCTGAGTATAAAGGAACTTGCTTGCTTTATAAATACTATGTTTCACCAAGCTCCAGTTCTCCTGGATCTGCCTGCTTAACAGTAACTTTAGACAATGAACTTTCTTAAGAGCTGCACAAAGCTCCTGACATTGCATATTGAAGTGTGGAATGTAACCATATAATAAGCAACCTTATTGATACTCTATAAACAATAATTTAGTTATGCTACTAATGACCTAAGGTAACCTATTGGTGGCTTAGACAATGAGCCACTTCCCTTCCTGCCTCTGCACCCCTTGTCTCTGTGTCTCCTTTATTATTTTTCTTTACAAGAAACAAAGGAAGTCCCAAGTTGCAGGGATCTTGGATTCCAACAGGTAATTGAAGAGATAAATAAACACAAGACAGGGCAAATTAGCAAGCACCAAGGCTGTACAGCGTGTCAGGCACTGTTCTCACTTGGTTCACACTTACCAACACCCATTTAATTTTTATAATTACTTTACCAAGTTGAAAATTTTATAATTCTCATAGAGGCTAGGAAACATGCATATTAATGGAATCATTGTACTTTCAACACTTATGAGGTGGAAAACCTCTGAATCTACCATCCAAACAAGAAAACTCAAGGAGTGATATTTTAATAAATGCCACAAAGAAAAGTATAAAGTGATCTTCAATTGGTGAGTGGCATTTCTTGGTATTTGGAATTGCATTGGGAGAACCTCTGTGCTCTGGCAGCATTTTAATTTAGACTTGAGTCCAGGAAGAAAAGAGCCACGAGTCCACATAAGCAGAGGAGTGCTAAGTAGAGGAGGTAACCACTGCAAGGACTGTGAACAGGAATACGCTTGCTTAAGGGTCAGTGAGGTCAGGCATCAATGGGCAAAGGCAGTCCAACAGGAGAGTGGTAGGGATGGGACCTGCTCATGAGGGATCTTCACATTGAGGATTGATTTTTATGGAGTCAAGTGAGGGGCCACTGGAAATGTTTAGAGAAGAGAATGTGACAGGACTAACTCAACATGAACTTAAGCAATCACCACATGAAACTGGATGGAATGAGATCAAACATACAAGTGATAGTAGCAAAAGGTCATTTCTGTAATCTATAAGTGATGGTTTATGTCCCAGATTATTGATGTGCATTCCCTTTCACCTCTTCTCTAATTTTTTTTTTCCATAAACTACTGTCTCTCTTTGACCCCGTATTAACCAAAACAAGGATTCAAGTGACGGGGAGAAGATAGGGGGCTGATAGAACTTTCTGGAAGATTGGCTGTGAGTGTTGGAGAAGTTCTTCACTTTCAGTCTTTTCAGGAGTTGATGGGGAGAGGTTAAGTCTGTGGTGATTATTCCTTGTGAAGGAACTGGGGGGATAACTGGCACATATGAGCCTGGAATTCAGGGTGAAGGGATAGCATGGGGGTTCACATTTGGAAAGGTGGTGTTAAAAACGTGAGACAGGAACTTCACTCTGGGATTCTGTGTGTGGGATTAAAGAGGAGAAGTTAAAGCAACACAATCTGGCAGAACTTCACCATATCTAGAAGGCAGACACTGGAGGAGTAATTGAAGAAAGAGTAACTATAAAATAAAAAGGAAGAATTGTAAGTATGGTGTTCCTGAGTTCAGGCTAATCATGAAAGGGAAGTTTGCTCTTTGCTTTTATCTGTGAGAAGAAAAAGTGACATTGTCCAATCCTGCTGAGAAGTCCAGCGTGGTGAAGACAAGGACTGTGTACCTAGCCCATTCCAGAGACCTTGGGAACCTCAGCTTGAAGAATTCACTGAATTAAATAAATGAAATGTTAAAGTTCCACGAATCTTTCAGTGAAAGAGCAATAATCTTACGGTTGACTTCTCGACATCCATTTTTCCTGTCTTCTGCAGTAATGAAGAGACATCGAGTAAGTGGAAGATCCCTTTGAGAATGTTCTAGAAGAAACTTGGCCCCAGCTTCTGGGTGTGTGTGTGCCTCAGCAGCAGGTGTTTATGCACAGGAGCGCCCTCTGCACACCTATCCCTTGCTGCTCTCTTCCATCCTGTGGTCCTGCAGCAAATTCCACAGGATGTTTTCCAGTGTCGGGTGTTAATAATTTTGGTGGTCTCCTTAGCTGACTTCAGAAGCCCTGGATTGCTGTTCCCTGAGCCTGTTCTCCACCTTCCTACTGGTGAGGCAGAGGATGCTGACTGTACCAGTCAGTATGCTGTGGGGACTCCACAGAGGCAAGTCAACAGTCCACCAGCTTTGTGGGTTTTTTTTTTTTTTTCCCAGCAGTTACAATATCGTAAGTTCCTGGATCCCTGAATTAACTCTGATTAAAACACTCTAAGTGTTTTCTGCTTGCTGTTGTCCCCTGGCCAGTGGAGACAGGCCATCCCTACAGTGTATTAGAACTGGGCAAGATGTGAGGGTGCCTTGTGCTATAAGGAGGAAAGCAACTTATGCTCTGAGGTGCAATAATGAGCTGTGGCACAGGAAGTGAAACTACTCTGCCGCACATCCAAGTCCACTTTGCCTGCTTTTTTTAGGACTATGCATACAGAGGCAATGGGACTTATGCATATCACCTTGGAATGCAGTGACTGGCATGTTTATTCTGATTTTCTAAATCAGAACGGAAAGTGATTAGTGAGGGAGTCTTCCTCACTAATATACCCCTCCTGGGTATCTTCCTATTTCTAAAAGTAACTGTATTTAAGGAACATTTGTTGCTCCTGTAAAGTAACATTTTTCCACAAAATATATTTGAAATATTATTTTCCACATAACACGACTGAGCAATTTTCATAATAAATGTCATAGCAAAATTTAAGAGGAGTAACAACAGATTGAATTGGACTATAGAATAAATTTCCTGCTATGGTATTTGGCCTGTCTTTTTACCATCCAGTGGAATGGAATCTTTTAGAAAAATTAATTGAATTTAACTGACTGAGTATCCTGCATTGGGATGGAGGTGAATTGACATTTGCAAAAGCTTTCTTTATGCTGGGGTTGAGGACCCCAACTATCCCTTTTGCACGCAAGCACCTGTAAGCATCAGGGAAGTTTTCTCAATGCAGTCCTTGCTTGAAATATTAGAACATGTACCTAAAATCACAACATGGTGTGTGAAGGATAAATATTAGAACATGTACCTAAAATCACAACATGGTGTGTGAAGGATCTGCACATGTAATGAAACATGAGAAACAAATTGCCTTAAAACCATAACATGTTTATGCAAACTGTACATTTCTGCTTGAAGTTATTTAATTTATACCATGTAATATTCCCATTCTATATCACTTTATTTAAGTTGTCTGAAAAATGTACTTAAAAGTTTTGACAAAATTATATCTGTTGAATGCATATCAAAAAATTGTTATATACATATTAATATTAAATGGGGTACTATAATACCCTTGTTCACTATCAGAATCATTCCTGTATCCCCTTTTGTGTTTCAATTGTTTGCAGAAACATGACTTTTATTCTCAACTCTGTGATCTTCATTGACTCTGTGTCTATGTAAATTATATAAATGTATAATATTCTTAGTAAATTTGACAATTGAAAATCAGAAAACTGTTTTGTTATTTAGAAAAGAACCTCTAGATTTGAAAGGCAGCTGTCAAATTGTACACAACTGAAACTGATATTGGAATAATATGATGGATAAACCTCTAGAAGAAACTCAGAAACAAAGTGGCCACTCTTTGTAGCTGAGAGCCATTTCTAGCCAAGGGCACAGAACACTTGTGCATCTGAGATGGCACCCATTTTGGAGTGGCTAGTGTGGAATCCAGAACTGGCGTCAGAAGAAAGGATCCAGGACTGAAAGGCATCAGATCAATTTTGGTAAAGCAATGTTATAGAGGAGACTTTCTTCAAATGTGTTTCTTAGAGCACGACTCTCACAAATCCTGAGTTATGAATTAAGTAGAAATCTAATGCTGAGAAAACATTACTCTTCTAAATGTCCATAATTAACATTACAGCACAAATTGTCAAACAGCTAGGACAAGACAACAGTGTATGTCTGTTTAAACGGTGCCGTTCCAACTCTGGAGCTGCTTATTTCTAAAGAACATGATGCATGACTGTGGCCTCTGGGCCAAGGTTGGCCACTCCTGGAACAACTAAGGCGCCATTGTCTCTTCTTGGGCCTGACTCCATACATAAACTTAACTTGTTTTGTCTTTGTGCATGTGCTCTATACAGATGGGGCTGTGATGGATCATCTCTTCCTCGACTCATGAGGAAATGTTGCTTAGCATAGTGTCTCCTATACCATATTTTTCTGCATAATGCAGGCCACTGCTTAATCTTCACATCATTTTTTTTTTAGTCCAAAAACTCAGAACTTTCCATCGAATGATCATAATACTTAAAAGTCAAACTGAGCAGCGCTGTATTCGCCCGCCGCACAGGACAGGCTCTTGTTTTCTCAGGCACTGAGCTGCGGGGCAGCCTAAAAGGCTCAGAGCATGCCTTGTTGCTGTTCACAAAGGCCAACTTGCAAGGGTTGTTTGGTGCCCTGAGAGCAATGGTAAACACATCCTGTGTGAGTGGCACTGAGCACCATGCGTCAAGTGATGAAACAGTGCAGAATCTTCAGACACAGAAGATTAAATTTTGTAAGTCCATACTATAAAACTCTGTAGTAAGTTTTCCTAAGTATAATATTTCCACTGTAATATACAAATCAATAACAAGTAATGTGTTATTTTATTACGTTCAGAGCAAAAAAAATGCTAAACTGTCATGAAGAAATGATATGTGTTTATTTGGGTTATTAATGTATTAATGTATTAATGTATTTACAAATATTCTGTGCCTCCTAATCCTGCACCAAAGAAAGTTTAGTAGTAAGTAGTTTTAAGTACCACCAGCACATTTTTGTTTTTTAAAGCTTCATATAATGGTCATACTCCACTATTTTGGGAAAAAAATGGCAGAAAATACACAGCAATTATGTGGTGAAATACAGAATAATTGGTCAATAAGTGACTACTAATTAATCTTTTTAAAGCTCTACCACTTTTCCCAATTCCTGCTTTTTCCACATAATTATATGACAATAAATAATTGAAAAACATGAACAAAAATGCTAACTTAATTTTTCTGACTTTTCTTTCAAACCTACACTTTAAAAGTTTTTGTAACTACTGGATTTAAATTAGCATGTAATCTCAAAGAATTACTAAAACACATAAATAATGAATGGTGCATTTCCACTTTTATTTTTAAATACATTCAGTAAAATGTACTACTGTCAAGAGACTTTATTTCAGTGTTCAGAACAGTGGACTAAAATATGGTTTAAAACTTGAGTCCTTGTATTTATAGATGTGATTCCTTGGGTAAGTCACTTAATAATGAATTTCAATTTTGCATTGCATTAAGTGATCACATAATACTACGCTAACATTTCAGAGAGTATTTTACAAGAATTTTCAGTTACAAATAAATGCTTTAAAATATTAAATGTCACTTGAAAATGTGCTAAGTACCTTGAAAGTTTCCACCTCTTAAGCTCAAGTAAATGCAGGTATTGGACCATGATGGGTATCCATCTATTTCCCAAACCAGGATATCAGCCACAGTGACCCATGTAATTGTCAAAGTCATTCTTGTATTCTTTGCAGACACAGAGGTATCAAGAAGAATAGAAAAAAGTGAATTACAATTGTCTCTATAGGACAATGATTTATCAACAGGGCATAAGCTTCAGAACTGGGATTCATTGGGAGGCCCTGTCTGCCAGAGCTGACTTCAATTTGTTTGTGTTTCCACACCACCAGGACGACTGGATTTATTTCCACCCACTGCTGTTCTGACTTCACATAATTCCAGCTCTGCCTAAAGCACTAATGAATACTGCAGCTGCTGTTTCTAGCCTCAGAATTTAACAAAACCATACAGGGATAAATCAGAGAAATTAATTTAAGCTTCCTCTACTTTGTTGGAACCTGATAAACTAAACATATATAATTATAGAAAATAATCACCATCTATATTTAGTGAGCATAGTCCATGTCTCAGGTTTCTAAAACCCTCTAGAATTTGGAGTGGAACACCTCACCATTTAAATTTAGGTCTTTTAATTCTAGTCTATATTTCTCTCTCTCCCCACATCCAAAAGAACTGGGTTGGTGGGCTGGGAAGGACAGGAGATAAGAAGTGACTCTCTCCATGCTCCTTAGGGCAGCAACCTCCAATTGTCTTTGCTCTTAGCAGCGAGCTTATTTTAAAATCAAAGTACCAGAAACAAAATGCAGAAAATAAAAGTACTAGTTATTGATTATCTATAATGTTTCAGAAATGGTGTGTGTTCCTCCTGTGGAGCGTGGCATTTAGTGACTGCCTCCATGTGTTAAAATCATACCTTTACTTTTTGTATAAGAAAACCGAGGCACAAAAGGTCATGTAATTTGCTTAAGTCACAGAGTGTTCAATAGAGTTACTAGAGTCGAAGGGGAATGTAATTTACACACAAGTCTTTAAAATTAAAACATAAATCATGTTATTTCTAGAAAACATGCATCTTTACTGAATAAAATTAAAGGGGTGCCAAAAATTTTAAATTTTCACAAAGCTAAATAAAACAATTTTAATTGTTTGAATTCATTTCAAACATTAGATAACTGAAACCAGAAATACGAACACTTTCATCTTTTGTTTTCTCAAATATTTACTAATAAATAAAAAAATAAATTTTACATTACAACACAGACAATTGAAACAGTTGAGATTGTTTTAGAGTTTAATTGCTGAATGAAGCCATCAACTACCATATACAGGGGAAAATGTACTAAAGATATTTTATGAAATGAATCAAAAGAATTTCAATAACGAGCAAACGGACTTTGAAAAGGCAAATGCACAAACTGGTTTTAGAAGCCAGAGTAAGGGAGTATTTGTGAATGAACTCAGATCCTTGGGAGCCTGGGCTGAGATTTGGGGGAAAACAGGGAGAACAGAGTAGGAAAAGGTTCCATGTCCCGTGGGAGGTGGGAGGAGGAGCCTGTGGCAGGGAAGGCCTCAGGCTGGGGGTCGCAGTCCCCAGGGCTGCAGGAGAGCATGCGTGGACAGGGGTCTCCGCAGCCCTGTGCAGCGGTGGGACACTCACAGGGCAGCCAGTCCTCACAGCTCTGCCCTGAAACCTCTGAAGCTGTTCCAGGAGCACTGCCAGGTGCGTAGGTGTCTGTCTCCAGGAGAGTGCAGATTCTTTCTTCTCAGCTGTCCTCACTGGGGCCCTCATGACCAAAAAAGAGAAACTCATCTACCCAAACAGTAACATATAGCTTTCCACAAATACTTCGACCTCCTCCCTCCCCCCCCCCTCCTCCCCCCCTCCTCCACTCCTTCTCCTCCTCCTCCTCCTCCCCCTCTCCCTCTCCTCCTCCCCCCTCCTCCTCCTCCCCCTCTCCCCTCCTCCTCCCCCTCTCCCTCCTCCTCCTCCCCCCTCCTCCTCCTCCTCTCCCTCCTCCTTCTCCCTCCTCCTTCTCCCCCCTCCTCCTCCCCCTCCTCCTTCTCCCCCCTCCTCCTCCCCCCTCCTCCTCCTTCTCCCCTCCCTCCTCCTCCTCCCCCCCTCCTCCTCTCCCCCCACCCCTCCTTCTCCCACCCCTCCTCCTCTCCCCCCTCCTCCTCCTCCCCCTCTCCTCCTCTCCCCTCCTCCTCCCACCCCTCCTCCTCTCCCCCCCTCCTCCTCCCCCTCCTCCTCCTCCCCTCCGCCTCCTCCCCTCCTCCTCCTCCCCTCCTCCTCCTCTCCCACCCCTCCTCCTCCCACCCCTCCTCCTCCCCCTCCTCCTCCTTCTCCTCTCCCTCCTCCTCCTCCCTCCTCCTCCTCGCACTCCTTCCCCCCATAGGGGCAGGAATGCATTGCTCAGCATCACTGACAGTAGAGGGGTAGATGGCTGATTTGGGTTAGAGGGACTGAGGCAGACATGCCAGTGTCACATTTAGGAGCAGATATCCGAATCCCCCAGGCACTCCCCACTGAGGTTCACACACAGGAATCAACTGTTAAGTTGGAATGTCCCTGGCTTGTCCTCTGAGAGTCAGAGAAAGAAATAGAGAGGAAGGAGGAACAGGAGGGGAGGGAGGGAGGGGGAGAGAGATGGGGAAGTAAGAGAGGGAGGGGCAGAAGGCAGGAAAGGGGAGGGAGGGGAGGAGAGAGGACTGAAAAGGAACCTGGGAGCCAGAGAGAAAAGGAAGGGAAAGGCAGGAGGGAGGCAGGAAAAGGTGTGTTTTAAAGTTATTGAGATTCTGGCATTGTTTTTGCAGCAAGAATTAGCTATCTTATCACCAGTAATAACGCCACTGCATCGGATATCAGATATTGATGTAAGAAGGAGCACATGTTAGCATGCTGACTTTCCATTTTTTTTTCTTGCATTATGAAGAAAGAAAAAAGAGATAATCATCCAGAATTTAAAAACTGATATATTTTTTAGGTTGTGTGATACACAGACAGACACACACATGTGTATTAAGTATTTGCAACTTAAAAGTACATTCAGCTGGTTCCCCTAAAACTTCATTCTGACTGTTGATATAAATAAGAGGAGACAAATACCAGTTCTTAGGTGGTGACATGACCATAAACCTCTGAATGCTTGCTGCAAACAATATCCGTAACTGAGTTTGAACTCTTGATTTTAAAATGAAAATATCTAGACATTTATAACTGTATTTTGTGAATACATCCATGCAATGGAAGACTACTTATTGACTTTTCCCCAATAAGAATACTGAACTAACAATATCTTCCATTTAATCAGATCATACTTGTGATAGTTATTCTCCATGAGCAACTTATAATTCTACTGTTATCTTTAATTGTTTTTCAGCATTCAAAAATTAGTTTAAAATTGTGTCTTTGATATTCAGAGAGTTGTGAATATTGTCTTCACAACTATATAAAGAATATAAAAATTCAATTAACATTTTTCAACAAGGCATTTCTCAGGGTCCCCTCTTCTACTATATAAGCTCAGAAACTATGAGAGGATTTTTAAACAGCACAAATCTACCAACACGTCTATTACCTCCTAAATGAAGCATAAAATGAACAGATACTCTTGAGTTTGTTATCCTTGCAGTGTGGCTGATACACTAGGCATAGTAATGAACAGTACTGACTAAAACTCATGCATATTAGTCAATAAAAGAAAAAGAAAATACTGCTGCCAACAACTTTCTCATTTACACAAGTGTGAAGCCCTTGAGAGGACAAATAGGAATCTCACATGTTCTTCAAGAGCATGTACAGGCACAAGACAGTTTCACTATTAGTCATCTAATCTGGAAAATAACTCAGATCTGCCTGAATGCAAATAAAGAGAAAGTCTGTTTCTCATCCAATACTCAGAACCACTGTGGACGGGGAACTCCTTTCCTGAGTTCACTGATAGTTAACTTTTATGTTATAAAAAGAACAATACATGAGTAGTTTGGCCTGTACAGCATTCAGGACAACACATCTTAGGAATGGATGGTTTCATCAAACTGGGAAGCACCTCAGGGGATTTCTCAGGGGCTTTAGACATGGAACCCAGGGCATCGGGTACTGGGTACACGGGAAGCATGGGAGTGGTTCTACTTGAGGAATTTGGGAAGTAGCTGGCACAAAAATGGGAGTTCTGCGGTGAGGCACTAATCCTGAAGAAAATTCCAGAAGATCAAGTAGCATTCCAAATGCAAGCAAGCAGGAATCACAGAATACCAACAAATGACATGTGATTTGAAATACAAAGACTGACAGGGTAGAGGTGGAACTCACTTGATCCTTAGCGATGAAGACTGTGGAGTATCTATGTGGGCATAGTGTATGAAGAAACTGGTATCAATAAAATTCTTACACTGTATCGTGGGGACCCATAGTACCACAGAATTGTCTTGGAAACTCCATCTGAGAAGGAAAAGTTTGGTTTTCTTTTCTCTTTCCTCAGCTCTAATATGTGAGGATCTTCAAAGGTGTCAGTCCCATATTTGAAAAAGATGAAATAGATGATTATGAAGTTATTGTTTTAGATCCATCAAAGAATGGAGGTCCCAGGAAAAGCTACCACCTATAATATGAATGCAAATGAGGAGTCTCAAATAATACCGGCACATTGGTGCCCAAGCTACTGGAACCACAAATTGGTGGCAACACTTCAATAGTCATTTGGACAACTCCCAGGAGGCCAAGTAGGGACTCACATGAGAAGAAAAATTCTTGGGCCTGAGTCTTAGGGTGGTATACACATACCTGTCAGTCTTCTGTGAACCCTATTTCTCTCCCCAGTTTCTCACTGGGAAGAATGAATAATCATTTCCTTAGGCCTTGACACAGAAGGGAATTTATACCAGTAAATGCATATATTGGAAAACAAGGGTTCAGGAAACAAATCTAAGTCTTGACCTTAACTAGAGAAATGAAAGCAATTTAAGCCTAATTAAGCAAAAGAAAGGAAAAACACATTACAAGAATAGAGCTTTACCTGAGTGGGCTTCCCACCTAAAACCTAAGTGTAGCAGGAGAGAACTGTCAGCAGGAACCCCCTTGAGAGGTGTTCTGTAGAGTACCCGACCAGTACCCAAGATGCCAGGTTCTGGGAAGCCTGAGTAACTATGACGTCCAGGCAGCCCCTGTTAACTACACGCAGTGCAGCTTCTAAAAGGGGTTCTGAAACAGGGACATTTGGCACAACCTAAGGGAACTGAATCAAGCATATTCTGTAGTTAATAATATATCAAATGGATTCTTACAAATACATCATACAAATACAAGCTTTAATCATAGGTGAAAATGGGAACGCAGCCCTATTTTCACATTTTTTTCTGACAATATAAAACTCTTAATAAGTTTCATTACATTGAACAAAGCTTAAGGAAACTGCAGGGGGATGTACACGTGGCCCAACAGGACATGAAAAGCAAAGGGTCACGTTCTGTGAGTTGTTTCTTCCAAATCCCAGGTCATGGCCTCTGACCCACTGGGTTGGAATACATGCCATACATTCTACTTCTGATAACACCACTTCTGGTCATCCAAGGGCTACCAAATCCCAAGGCAGGATCCTAAGACAACAGAGAGTGAAGCAGCCCAGAAGCACAGGCCCTGGCTCATCTCGCTGCAGAACAGGTGGGGAACAAAGGGGCCTCCCTGTGCAGAAGAGGTGGAGAACAAAGTTCTGGTGCACCCGGAAAAGGAATCTGGGGGCTTCCAGCTGGAAAGGCAGTACGCCACAGGAGAGAGAACCCTACATTAACCCTAAGAGCTTGCCCTGGGCTCTCCCTAGAACAAAGGAAGTCCATAAAATGCCCAGAATCAGACACTGTCAGATCCACAGTTATCTTCTCCAGATAAAATCATCAGGGAGGGAAATGGTCATGGTGGTGAGCTCATTTTCTCTTCAACTTCACAATTGAAAATATGTTTGTATAAAAATATACAAAAACAGCCATGCGCCTCTTTACAAGGGGGAAACGTTCTGATAAGATTTATCATCATTTTTTTCATGCAAGTTATCAGTCTATATCTCCCTCCCTTCTGAGAGTGTGTCTCATATTCTGCAAGATTGTCTTTGCTTTTCTGTAGTATCTGTTCCTCAATAAAAATAAAACTGCTTTCTTTGTCATGCCTTTCATTTATTTCCTCAATATAATCCATAATTCCAGTGATCAACCTGTCAGAGCTATCAAGAAATTGCTTAGTTTCTCTCTAACAGGAAATTGGCACACTGGAGAGAAGGCACATGCCGCAGAATTGATCCAGGCAGAGCACTAAACATGCTGTGCCTCTTAAATCTCCTTCTCACAAACAGCTGCCATCTTCCTGCTCACAGGCCAATGGCCAGAGAAGTCACATGGCCCAGCTGATGTCAGTGGGGTAGAGACTACCCCGTCTCTCATGGAGACCTTAAGAGCTCTCTGGTTTCAGAGACTGTCAAGGCCTCTCTAGTTGGGGTTGGTATTGAACTTGAGCTTGGTTCAGGCTTGGAAACTGAAAGAGCTTCTGTGTGTAAGTACGGGATGACTCCCACCCATGGGTGGGGCCAGAGCTGGCCAGATGCTAACGCTGCAGTAATGCAGCTTCAGAGTGAGCCTCTGAGAGAGGACTGGGAGAGGGGAGAGAGGAAGCAAAAGTCAGTGCACTGCAGACTGGACAGCCAGCGGTCACTGGAGAAAGTCCACCTGCCACAACCAGGATGCACACCTCTAGTCTCTCATCATCACTTTTACTGACTTGGTGACTTAAATGGCAGAAGCTTATTTTCTCACACTTGGGGACACCAGCCATCTAAGATGCCAAGTGCTGGCCAGTGATGCTCTGGTGACGCTTTCCTCCTGGATGTCAGAGGGTGGCACTATCTCTAGTCCTCTCAGGGTCTTTCCTCAGAGTAAGCACAGGAAAACATGGAGAGAGAGAGAGAGAGAGAGAGAGAGAGAGAGAGAGAGAGAGAGAGAGAGAGAGCGCGCACACTCTCTTGCCTTCTTCTTACAAGGTCACCGATACTATTGGATTAGGACCGTTATAACCTCATTGAACTTTGCCACTGATAAAAAATGGTATTTTATATTCTATGTATTGCATGGGACACACATTAAGAAAAACCACTTTTTATGTTAAACTGAGTAGGCATCCTATATTTTTCTGGTGACCGTACATCATAAGATGAGAAACTATAATTTTCACTAAACAAATAATAGAAATAAAAGCTACTTTACATTAAAATAATCAAATTGGAATGTGGACAGTTTTAATTACCCAAATGGTATGGTTTATAATTTTAATTAACTGTAGCCTTTATATTACTTAAGAGTGACCAGAAAATTCATTCAGGTGAGGAAAACTTTTATCCAGTAGCAGAGAAATAACTATTTTGTTGGGCAAATTTAGAGAGAGCATAGGAAAAAAAAAAAACCTTGATTTTAGGATCATCACTGAATCATGCCTGATTCATAAGCTTATGCATTCATTATCAAGACAAAAATATGAAATAAGTTTATTTTAAGAATATTTGCTATAGGGTTAGTAGTAATCATCAAATGTTGTAAGAAATCTGAATGAGTGTCAAAAGTTTAAAGTTGAATAACTTTTTATAAATAAATTATTTATAATATAAATTAATTTATACATAATGTAAATTAAGTATCTGAGTAATTATATGAATATTTAGATGATGCATATAATATAGATGATAATTACAATATAGTTATCATCCAACTATCCATATAATTGCCCAAGAAAAATGCCCATGATATAGTCAAATGATAAGCCATGTCTTTCCACTGAGATAAGTTGTAAGCTTATAAAAATGCATATATAAAGTAAAATAAGGACAGTTATTTGTAAAGAAAGAATGTGATGAAAAGAAAGGAGGATAACCTTTAGTTAATCTCTCAACTTCTAATGGAGCACATTTTTTCACAATAAGAATGTTTCCCATTAGAATTTGGAAAAGAAGTTCCTTTGTGACTGTTGTCTGGGGTTATAACTTGGAGGTGACATGATTTCTTTTCAAAGAAAACCTTGAGTTATGGAGAATCAGTGGAGAATAGAAATATGGGTTGGGTAATCACCAAGGTCAGGGGTTTCCAAGAAAATACTTACTAAGATCAAGGCTAGATTAAATAACACAGCAGGTAAGAAATACATTTTTAAAATTAGGTTATAATTTTTATTCCACTTTGGTGTGGGGGAAGTTATGTACTGGGACAAAATCTGTTTCAGTCAAACTTGTGATACAGGTAATTTAGCTTCTGCCCTGTGTTTTGTCATTTTCAGCTCAAATATGATAAAATTTCAGACCATGTGTTTCAGCAAATAAAAAAAAAATTACCACCAAATAATCATTGAATGTGGAATAGAAAGAGTCAGGAATCTGAATATCATTTCAAACAGAAATTTTATGCAACGATTTTATACATTTATTTCTAGATAAAATTTACTAAGTTAATTGTGTTTTGCAATAAATGCACATTTATGATTCAGTAAATTTATTTCTAAAGCTTTTTGAAAATGAAAATAGGACATATTTATTGAAGTATTTCAAGTAAATGTTTTGCCAGCAAAATATAGTGTATCAACTTGATTCTGAGTCAATAGAGCAAACACAAATTACGTTTGAAGGTGTTGCTTCACTGCACAGAACAATTTATTTATGGTACAAAGAACTATTTAAATGAATGAGTTTTAAAATGACATTTGAATAACTGTAATTTTAATGGTTTTTAAATGACAGGAAAATCATCCAGGATTTACGTTTTTCAAAATCTCTGATAAAATTCCCAAGGTAATACACAGGAATTGATAACATTGAGTGACATAGACCTTTTCATTGGTTGCCACAAATATTGAACTCAAAGTAGCATTTCACTTATTCAAAGGCAGCACACATGAATCTTTCAATAGAGTGTATGTTACTAATGGTTTATTCCAAAGTCACTGCCTTTAAAGCTTATCAAAATATTGAGAAACTCTCAGAATATAATTTTCTTTAAAGTAAAATATATATTTATTAGCATAATATTTGAAGATATGCAAATTATTTTTTAATAAACATGTTGGTGTTTTTTGCTGGAAGATGAGATAGTATATTCTTTGGGTTGAAAAATTCAAGCAGACTATGCAATATAAACTGTCCTGAAATTCATAATATTTCAATCATTACATTTAGTGTTTCGTAACCTCCATAAATATCTAAAAAATAATCCCGGCTAGGAAGAAATATTTTCTAAAAATTTCTCAATGCTTTTGAATTTTTCCCAGATTGCTCATAAAAGTGCCTAAATGAGCATAAAGTTTGACTGCAGAGACTTTATCTGTGTGTTAAAGTGTAAGTCATGTGCCCCATTAAAGAGGAAAATAGCCACAAGAAGCAATTATGTCCAAAGAGAAACCAAAAAAGCAAACAGCGCACAACCGTGTGGTCTCTCCCCATGGTCAGGAAGATGTGAGCCCAGGAGGAGTCAACAGCGAACTTGATCAGTATCACAGCTAGAAGTCAAGGGCATCTCTTCCCTAAACTGGTCATTTCTGTGCTACCATAGAGAACTCCAGGAACATAATAAATGTGTGCAAATGAGGCCATCTTCACATGTGAAGCCAGCTGCTATATACGAGTATCATTAGTTTCTTCTGAAGGGCAAGAAATGATTTTCTTTTTGCAAATTAAGCATTAGTAATATACTTTCTTTACATAGGAAAAGGTAGAAATTCTGAAGTTTGTGTACACGAGCTTGAAGCCATATACAAAATAATTTTCCCTCTGTTGAAATCCAACTTCAGTAAGCTGACACCCAGCCTGTTCTCTGTGTGTCCAACCTCCATAGCAGGAGGACACAGGACACTCATGGAAGAGTTACCTTCTTACCAGCTTTGAACAAAAATTATTTAGGTCTGGGAAAACTGGAAAATATCAAAGCATATTATGTCTTTTCAAAATAAATATTAAAGTATTTGAATTAGGGAAAATAAAACCACACATTCAAATAGTTTTATTGGAAACTACTGGAATTTTGTCTTCATAAATATTAGCATATAGAATGTTTTTACCTTAAAAAATGACAGTAAAGAAATGGTAATGATTACAGTTACTCATGACAATGCACTTATTTCAATTTTTCTCTCAAAACTGTTGCATGAATAGTCACTAAATCCACTTTGTTAACAGGTCATGACTCCTTCCTGTACTTTTTTGGTTCCATTTCTGGTGTGGAATGCCACCCCCATCCCCACCCACATGAGTTCAGGCAGAAATGCTATTCAGAGCTTCCTAAGAGTCAGTACTGTCATGGTGGATGGCAAGAGTCAAAAGCAGGAAAGGGAATTGGGGAAGTTTTATGGACAGAAAAGGAGGATTTCAGGTTGGCTTTGGATTGACAGCTTCATGATAGGATGATCTTCTGTCTCTTCTTATAGTTTCTGACTTAAAATGGACTTTACCTAGGCATAGCTGCTACTGCTCTCTTCTGGTTTCCATTTTTGTGGAATATCTTTTTCTATCTTTTTATTTACCCAAAATGTAATCCTTACAGAGGAAGTGACAATTGCAGACATTATGTAGTTGAATCTTGTGTCTTTATCCATCTAGCCACTATATGCCCTTTGAGTAGATAATTTAATCCATTTATATTCAAGGTGATTGTTGACAGACAAGGGCATACTACTACTATTTTACTATTTTTCCCTTTCTTTAATATTCTCTTCTTTGTTCTTAAGTCATTTTTGTCTAGTGATATGTTTGATTTTTGCTCTCTGTGGGAAGTTTATTCTTTGTGGTTACCATGGAGCTTATAAAAAGCATCTTATATTTAAAACTGGTTATTCTATGCTGATAACTTTTATCACACACACACACACACACACACACACACATTAAAATCTTCTATACTTATACTGTACTTCGTGAATTTAGAATTTCTGATGTCACAATTTCCCTCTTCTTATATTCCATGCTCTTTAACAACATACTGTTATTATTACATTTATTCATTTTGTATTTTAGACTTTTGGCTAAACACAGAAGTGATTTCCATACAACCATTACAGCATTAAAGCATTTTGACTGTGCATTTACAAATCCCCTTAACTTTCACACTTCCAGATGTTTTCCTGCTAGGCATCCATATTCTTTTCTCCCAGCCCAAGGGACTGACTTCCTCTGGCATTTCCAGTAAGCAGGTCCAGTGGACGTGAAGTCCTTCAGAACCTGCTTGCCTGGGAAAGTCTTTCTCTCTCTTCATTGCAGAGAATGCTATTCTATATGCTAACTAACTTCCCTCTCCACCATTCTGAACCTGTTCTTCCACTCACTCTCTACTTTGATTCATTCTGCTGAAATGTCTGTTGCTCCATTTTTTGGAACTTCCATCCATGCCACTTCAGAATCTTCTCTTTGTTTTGATTGTTGACAGTATTATAGTATGTCTAGAAATAGAATTATTTGGATTGAATCTGATTACAGACCTTGAACCTTCCTGTACCTGAGTATTTATATCCTTCTCTAGGTTTGGAAATTATTTCCTAAAATATGCTTTCTATCAACTTATTTTTCAGATCTTCTTAACTCCTATGAAATCAATGTTCACTCTTTCTTATGCTGTCCTATAAATCAGATGACCTTTCTTCATTCCTTTTTATTCATTTTTCTTTTCTCTCCTCTGACTTTTTGCTTTTGAATAAAACATTTTCAAATTCACAGATTCTTCTGCTGACAAAGAAGAAAGTATCATTATGGTTAAGCAAGTCTCTTCAACATCTTGCTGTTGATACTTCCTATTGTATTTTTAATTTTTTCTCATTATATTACATTATACATTTACTTTTGGTACAAGGGATTGAACTCAGGGACATTCAACCACTGAGTTACAGCCTCAGAACTATTTTTTGCATTTTATTTAGTGACAGGTTCTCACTGAATTTCTTAGCACCTCACTTTTGCTGAGGCTGTCTTTGAACTCACAATCTTTCTGCCTCAACCTCCAGAGCTTCAGAATTTCTGTTGGATTTATTTTATTATCTCAATATCCATGTTAAATTCCTAATTCTGATTATTTGTTTTCTGGACTTTATTGAATAATTTCTCTAAATTTTTTTGATGTATTCATTTTCTTGATGCTTCCTTAAAAGTTGTCTTGGACTATTTCTAGATAGTTCTTATATGTCCAGTGTTTAAAGGCTAGTCACTGGAACTTTATATTTTCTGTTGTGTCAGGTCAAATTTTCCTGATTATTCTTGAACTTGATGGCTGTCTGTCAAAGTCCACCCATTTAAAAGACTTTTTTCAGTCTCTGAAGACTGGCTTTATGTGGTTGGCACGATGAATATGAAGTCTGTTCAGAGATGCTAAGCAGGCCATCTGATACCATCCTAAGCCTGATACATCTGTGGCTATTGTGATCCTGAACATCTCCCTAACTCTGAGAATGATGCAGCCATCACAGTTCTAGGATGCAATTCTCTAACCACTAAATTGGGGAGGAGCTGTGGTGTGCCCAAATTCCATAGCAGCTGTGTTCTACAGGCCACTGCATGCTCTTCACACCCCAGTGCTGTGGCAGTTGACCATCAGGGATGTAGACTGGAGATTGTGTCTGTCTCACACGGGCTATAGATTCCTGCTGGATACCAAGAAAGTTCTGGAGGCTCAATCTGAATTGTGGGCTGGATTCCACTGTGGCAACCCTGTTGTCAGGGTCCCTGACAAATTCTCATGCTGTCTTTCTTTTCTTTTCCGTAAGCAGGCAGGATCTTTCTTCATGCTGTGTGACTGGCGTGAGAGAGGGGTGTGGATAATATAAAACGGTCCTTCCTATCTTCCTCACTGTGTCTTTTTTTGTATAATTATGTTCAAATTAAATACTCTGATCTCTTTCCTGGTTTTCTTTGCTCTTATAAAGGCATTTTTATGCATGGGTAGTAGATCAATTTGTTGTTGTCTGTGGGGAGACCATCACTGGAGAGGCCTGATCTTTGATGTTTTTTTTTTTTTTTTCCAGGTTTGCTCTGATCAGAGGTTGTTAGCATGAGGAACCTGGAGGAGGGTCACTAGAAACAGGGCGTCTTAAATGATTGACTTAAGGAGCATTTTTACCTGTCTCTGTTTTGTGGTCCTAAGTTGGAAGCTGTGGTAAAACGTAGCTCATCTGGCAGTCATGAACCAGGATGTAAGAGTCTTGGGTGAGTTTGGATTTGACTGCAGAAGCTTTGATTTGACTTCCTGGGCTCCTTGCAGCAGAAGTGTTGGGCAGAGATCTATTTTCATATATGATCCATTTGTATATTCAGTCTCTCACTATTCTTATGTTTGATTTTTAAAATTGTCAGTCTCTTTTTAGTAGCAGTTACAAGTTGACATGTTAGTCCAGTAACTCTATAGATGACAAGAATTTTAAAAATGATTTCATTAATATGATGCTTAAGTGATTTGTGGCATGGCCTGAGAAATTCTGAAATCAGTGGAGTCTTGGTTGGACAGCAGATCCTGAGATAGTCTTCTTTAGATAAATACATTTTCTTCTTTTTATTACTTTCTTTCCTCTTTTTTTTCTTTCCTTTTTTTTTGTGATCTCAGAATTAGGCAAAGAGAACAGTGCACAGAAAATAAAGCTAGGACCATATATTCTCAGCTGGAGAGGAGATGCAGTTAAGTTGCTTCTTAGAACTTGCTCCAACGTGAAAGGGTCAGGAGTGAGACTCTGGTCCCCCTTGTCTGTTAATCAATAGACAGATTTTTTCTCAGTCCACTACAATAGTGGTGAAGAGTGGACAGTGCATGAATATGCAAGTACCTCAAGGAGGGACACCAGTTATGTTTTTCACTAGAGCCTCTTGCAGTAATCAGAAAGGTAATTCAACTTAAAGGAACTCCTATATGGATTGTTTCTATGAAGTTCTATGAAAATTTATCATGTTCTGCTACAGTCTGTTTGGCCAAGACACTACCCCTCCCTCTCTTTCTCTCTCTCTGGCTTATCCCTAATGATTTGCATCTAAGATTCCAGTTGTCTTCCTCAGAGTCCTTTATTATATTAAGCATGTACAAATAACATCACTTTACAACCTACCAAATTAAATTTACTAACATAGGTGGTGCGGTGTAAATATGGGTTTTACTTCAACTGGCATCTGGGATAATAGCACAAGTAATAGAGAATTCATGGACATGTATTTCAAGGGCATTATCAGTTTAAGCATTCCTGAATTAGGTACTGCTTTCTTTCATTTTGTCATATTACACTTCAAATATTCAAGTTATTTCTGATTTGTCCAAGTCTTGTAATGTGTTTTTTTCCCCTCAAATTATTGTTGTTTGGTCTTCTATATTTTTATGGTATTCACATATTCTTATTAAGGTATGCATGTTTTAATAACCTCGAACAAAAGTGATTAAAAGCAAATTAAGTGTTCTTTGTGATTTCATGTAAAAACAAGTATCTATCCTTCCATGTATGTTTATCTGAACATTTATTTTAGTATTCATAATGCACACTACATGAATCTGCTTTATATTTTAACTGAATTTTAATGTCTTGGAGAACAAGGAAATATTTTGTTTTTATTCTGATTCTCTAAAGTGCAAACATCTTTAATTCAGAAACTCTAAGTGAATAATTCTTAAACTAATTCACTTAAACTTTCATAAAAATAATATTATCACAAAATTTTATATCAACTAAGAAAATTAAAAGGTGAGAATAAAGCCTAGAAAGTTATGAATGATAAGCCGGATGGGTGGCCCAAACCTATAATCCCAGCAGGGATTGAAGCAGGGAGACTCCAAATTTGAGGCCAGCCTCAGCCACTTAGTGAGACCCCGCCTCAAAAATAAACAAACAAACAAATGGATAAATATGACTGGGAATGCATCTCTATCTTAAAGCACCCCTGGTTTAATTCCTGATGTCAAAAATTACAAAAAAATAGAAAATTAAAAAATTGCGAATGCTAGAACTGTACTATGGACTGACAGTGAACAGTGAAACTGAGTGAAGGGGACACCAAGCCAGGGTGTGACTGATCCTAACAGTGTGGCATAATTTAGATGGGGGATATGCTTCAGATGAAATTCTTTCATGGCCACTAGTGGTTTACTATGGGCCTTTGAATGATTTTGCCCTTACTTCGCAAGTATAAACATTTTTAAAAGTCCCATGTTCTTGTGAAAGAGCAGACTCCAGCTGGGATGAGCATAAATGTGCAAATATTCATCAGGAGAAGGTCCGACTGTCTGGGACAGAGCCCTATTCATGTGATCCATGGCCTCTCCAGCCATTGCTCTGGCTGAAGCGTCCTTTCTCGTGCCACAATTACAGCTCACAATTTTTTTTTTGTTTATTGTTAATACACAAATATGCATAATTATAGGCCTGAACCACTACTGCATATTAACTACATTTTTAGCTCCTTTATCATTGGTAAGGATAATGTTAGATTGTTTCTACTTTTTGGAAATATGGGAGAAAAGCAACCAATTAATTAGTATTTAACTATTTTATTTTTTATATCTCTAGGAGTAAAAATTAACTTTTTTAGACATTATGTTGAATATTTTGTTATCACCTATGCATAATTGTAAATTATTTAGGAATAATGATTTTTTAATAAAAACATTTTAATTATCTGATGTTTTTATGCTTTTTTTATTTTTTATATCATGAAGGAAATCTGATAAAAATTTATCAAGTATCAACACTAAGTGACATACATTTTATTTTACTACATGTAGGTTTATATTTTGTTTTATTTTAATTTTATGTTCAAAGTATTGGGCTGGGTGTAATTTATTTTGATATAAGTATGATATAGGTGAATCATTATTTCTTCTAATTTTAACTAGTATTTTGAAATTATTTTTATTTGATTAGTAACTCTAATAATTTTATTAAAAAATTTATATGATCTTACTTTGGCTTCTTCTAATATTTATTTCAATATCTGTCAGATAGTTCCACAATCTGAATTTTATTTAGAAAGTCAAAATGGAATTTCAGAAAAATTAATACAAAAATAATTACAGCAGTTATAAAATACCATAATGAATACTTTGTTTTAGAGAATGCCTAAATCAAAATAAATTCATATAAATGTTTCAAATCTATGTATTTCTTATTTGTAATTAAGAAATTTACAAATATACAAATTAAATATATAAATTTTAAATGCCTTGATATATTAATGTAAAGATTAGGATTGTCACCATTAGTATTCTTTACTAATTGAATTAGTAATTGCTTTAATAACTTAAGAATTTTTATCATAGTATTTACTCTAACAGCAGTATTTTAGGAAAATATTTCTAATTTAAGCTCATATATCCTCTATGTCATATTTAATTCACTTCCCTCTCCTCCAAACTTTGCTAATTAATGGCTGTCATGTGTGCATGCACAAGTGTGTGTTTGTATTTTGAATTTGAAAGGTTTGAAGAACAATGACTGTTCACTTTGTAATATGTTCTTGCTTTGGGTTTATCTAATATTTTTTCATGATTGTGCTAGAAGTTGGGAGAACAATACCAAGTAAAATGGTCCCTTAATTAAATCACATTAGGGCCCCATAACTTCATACTCACATGGTGTGTGTCCCTGGTTTCTCTTCCTTAAGTTTACCAGTCTTTTTAGTGTTGTTTCAGCCACTATGCCTGGCCTGGAGCATCAATGCTAAGTGGTACAATAATCTCATTAATAAATATTTTAACATGTTATATAGAAGTTATGCAAACAATCTGCTTATACATAGTCTATCACTCATATTAGCCTTCATAACCAGACATATACTTGAAAAATATTATTACTGGGAATCTGTATGGTTATGTTCTATTTCATTCTCAATTTCAACATATATTTAAGAATTTTCTCTAAAGAAAATTTGTCTTCCCTCATTTATTTATATATTGAATAATTTATTAATATCAGTGGGAGACTATAAACATCTATTTTATCTCTATGATGAGAAGTCAATATTATATAAATATAATATTATATAAATATATTATAAATATTATATAAATATAATTTCTTGCTCAGATTATTTTGTTTTGGTCAATGGGTCACATCCAAACTGCCAGCTGTGTCCCTGAATTTCAATAATGAAATGTTGAAAGTACTCCCACTCCTATAGGAACAGGATTGTTTACCAAGAGTTTAACTATCTTAACAGGTCATGATTCTAAAAGAGGAAATATTAATTTTAAAATCTATGTGGGAGCAACTATA
This sequence comes from Ictidomys tridecemlineatus, assembly GCF_052094955.1. Taxonomy (NCBI): domain Eukaryota; kingdom Metazoa; phylum Chordata; class Mammalia; order Rodentia; family Sciuridae; genus Ictidomys; species Ictidomys tridecemlineatus. Next base: position 6,097,775 of record NC_135489.1, read on the forward strand.
TGTGATTTTTCAATAATAATTGAATAATTTTGGTAGGTTATACTTAGTTAGATTCTTGTTTAAAAATGACAGCTTTGAGTGCAAGAAAAGACAGATCAAAATATTCCAAAGACAGACTCAAGTGTATTCATAACTTAATGTGCAATAAAACCCAGTGTGGTAGGAGAAAGAATGGTGCCTTAGCAGGAAAATAATATTGACGTGCTCATCTCATATTCATGTAGGAGTCAAGGCCCCCATAGAAATGAAGGAGGGAAGGGAGAGAGAGAGGCTCCTCTATGGGGCATTGTTGACACTCCTGTGATTATAAAGGCTGACAAGTCCTAAGCTGGATCCCCATGACAGGAGATGGGCAGGGGGAAAAAATTGTTTTAGTTTGATGAACATCAGGAGGAAGAACTGTTCCTTTATATGGGGATGGGTAATGAATTTGTTCTAGTCATTAAGCGACATCCAAAATAATGTTTGACCAAATATTTGGGCTACCCATGGCCCAATCAAATTGACACATAAACGAACCATAATAATATGAGTAAATTGTATGGGTACACCATTTTTAAATATTTCAAAAATAAAATGTTAAAATATTAGAAAAAAAAATAGAATAATTTTTAACTTGTGAAAATTATCTTTTGAAGCAGTTGCAAAAATCTAAACTCTAAAGAAAATGAAAGTATAGAATAACTTAAACTATAAATGACAGAAGTAAGTATTAACCTTCAGTCTTTTATCTTCTGGGGATTCTATGATACCCTGAGCTTTCTAATGGTCATCTTATGAGACCCCCAGTAGCTAATTGGCAGCTGATTTTCCTGTGGGCATGAGTGTATGTGTTCCTATAAAGAGTATTTTAAAAGTATATGTGCTCATTTATATTTGTAGGAATTATTGTTCAATAAGTTCTCATTTGTAAAAGTTCATTCTCACAAATTTTCAGATCTGTAATCCGTATTTTCAAAGTTAAGATTTTGACGGCTGAATACGTGAGAGATTCTATTCTTGAATTTTCAATGTATGTTTGGAAATTCATTGACCTTTGCTTGTTTAGAATATGAACTTCAGAGAGACAAGGAATACATTAATCATTTTCATAGTTTCTGGCACATAGTAGATATTAATAAATATTTAGTGTCATAAATCAATAAATTCAAGTCTAGAAATCGCATTCTCTTTAGGTAAATGTGGTATTTCCACATTTAATAAATATGCTCTTTAATGTTTCTAACTTTTTTTCTGCTGAAAAATTCTTTTTAATCTTGAATATGTAAATGAAAATGTGTAAAATTTGACTGAATGAATCCCACAAGAACACAGTTTATGTATTTTAAAGAGGTTAAGGGGAAAAAAAACAGCCTTATGAATATGGTTGATATTTTTGCTAATTGTTTTTTTGTGGCAATTCAAGGGGAAGAGATCTGAAATTGACAGGGAGCCATATGCTCATCTTTGTTGACTGTAGACAAAACTTTTTCTTTGCTAGTCATGCATGAGAAGAGAAACAAAAATGATACTTCTTCTCATATAATATTGTCAAAAACCTGCCATAGAAAAGTATACTAGAGAGTAGAATAATTGATTATGGTGGAAAGCTGAGCATAAAACAACACCAATCTCTGCTTCTCTCAACATTGTAAAAAATTTGCATTTCATGCATCACATTGTTTGAGGCTAGCTTGCAGTTGTATTTTTGAAGGAATCCTGTACCACTATCCCATGGGCTAAATGCTCTGTTAACCTAAGATTGAATGTTGTTTTGCTATAAAAACAGTTTGAATAATAATTTCCAGCATGTAAAGATGAAAAAAATATGAACTCATGGAAATAATTTTTATAAGACTCCTACCATGAAGCCCATTTAGAAGAGAAGGATTTTATAATAAGATTATGGGATGAAAGGGTCTCCTCCTGTGTGAGCATTTGTGTGTGTGTGTGTGTGTGTGTGTGTGAGAGAGAGAGAGAGAGAGAGAGAGAGAGAGAGAGAGAGAGAGAGAGAGAGACAGAGGGAGGGAGGGAGGGAGAGAGAGATTGATTTCCCTTTGTCTGTGATCTTCTTCTTCATTTCAAGTCTGTTTTATCTTTATTTCCCTGGACTAGAGTAGACATATGTGAAGAGAAGGAGCAGAGGAAAACCTTATCTACAGAATGAAAGTTAAAATGAAGGAATTAGTAACAGGCCCGAGATGTCCTCATTGGATGGCTTTCCAACAGGTTTGTGAAGAGCTTATGACAGTTCATACTTGTCTCTTCTTTGCAAAGCACACACAGTAAAAATGAATGACTCTGATTTTCAAAGGTTTGCTGAGACACCCAGGCCCCTCTTGCTTGTGAACTCTCAGCCTCATTCAGTAGGAGCATTTGGGCTTAATTGCAAGGCTTATCACAAAATCAAAATGAGTGCAGGTTGTGGTGCAGCTTTGGAGTGTGGATCTGGAAGATCCTCCCTGCGTGGCTCCCTGACTTGCTGTCAGCACCGTGCCCTTCCCTTGTTTTGTCTCCTCCTGCTCCTGCCAACTCCACCTGCATCCACTGCAAGTAACGGAGGCAGTAAAGTGCCTGCTCCTTCCTTGAGCTCCAGCAGAATTTCACACTGTATAGTTCATAAGGAATAGAAGCTCATTGGCTCCTACTTCTGAGGCTGGGAAGCCCAGAATTCAAGGGATTTTCCCTCTTGCTGCATCATCCCATGATGGAAGGTACAGGATAAGGCAAGGGGTATGAAAGAGAGCAAGAGCACTAGGCCAAACTCAGCTATTATTATTATTATTATTATTATTATTATTATTATTATTATTATTATTATATTATTTACTTGTTCTTTTTAGTTGTACATGACAGCAGAATGCATTTCAATTCATCATACACAAATAGAGCACAACCTTTCAATTCTCTGGTGGTACATGGTGTAGAGACGCACCATTCATGCAAACATACGTGTACCTAGGGTAATGATATCCATCTCATTCCACCATCTTTCCTACCCCATAACCCCTCCTTACTCCACCCTTTATCCAATCCAAAGTTTCTCCATTCTTCCCACAACCCTCTCGTATAGATCAAAATTCACTAATCAGAGAAAACATTCGGCCTTTAGATTTTAGGGATTGGTTTACTTCACTTAGCATAATATTCTCCAACTCCATCCATTTACCTGGAAATGCCATAATTTTATTCTCTTTTTATGCTGAGTAATATTCCATTGTGTTATACACTCCACAGTTTTTTTTTATCTAGTCATCTATTGAAGGACATCTAGCGTTGGTTCCACAGTTTAGCTACTGTGAATTCAGCTGCTATAAACATTGGTGTGGCTGCATCACTATTGTATGCTGATTTTAAGTCCTTTGGGTATAGACCCAGGAGTGGGATGGCTGGGTCAATCTGGTTCCATTCCTAGTTTTCTGAGGAATCTCCACATTGCTTTCCAGAGTGGTTGCACTTTTCAATGGGTCTCCCTTCTGCAGTAACAGCATTGGTGCAGTCACAAGGGTGGGGATGTCATGGTCCAATGGCTTCTCAAAGGCTGCACTTCACACTTTGGCTGCAGTGTGATGACGTTTCCCAAGCACACTATGGGGGGACACATTCAACTGCAGCATGGAGGAGAAAGAGGACCTCTCTGGAATACTGTCTTGCACAGTATTTTTTAAAGAAGGAATCATTTGAACATATCAACATATTCAGCTCTTTGACTCACACACTTTAACGATGGAGGTAAGCCCATTGACCAATCCTCTCTTAGAGGATTCAATTCTATAAACTACCTTTCCCCAAGCTTTTCTTTGCCTAATTACTCAGACAGTGATGTATCATTCAGACATTTGTTTGGAGTAATGTTTTGCCTTCCTGTTTTATTTAGATATAAACTAATATTTCATTGTTGTTTTTATGTGTACGTTACCTTATGTTTATTTTTTAGAGAATTGTGTCCAAATAAAGTAAAAACATAAAATTATTTAAAATTTTATTAATAGGAATAGCTCCCTAATAATGCTCAGAATCTCCCACTGGTCACTTATAACTCAGCAGGGAGGGGTTTCCAATTAAGATTCTTTCATCATATTTATTACAGTATTGCATTTATTTAAAAAATCAATTTCCATTCTCAGAATGCTATCTTTCAAAGTCCATTTTTCTTGAAAACCTAAGAACTTTTTCATAGTGACTGCAGTTTTATCACTTCATGTTCTGCTAAGTGACCAATCAGCATGTTAAAATTTTCTTATTTTTGTGTCCTAAATTCATGCTAACTTGAAGATTTGTTGTAGCCACAGAGTCTCTGTTTCTCAAATTCAGGCCGTAAGTTTTGTCCTTGAATCTCCTAATCCTGAGTTGATTGCATTAGCTCTGTAATACTCCAACATCACAAGGAACCCGAGAATCATTTAACGTTTCAGTATAATGACTTACTGCCTATTCAGATCCAGGGCTCCCAAGGGTCTGTGAGTTCTTTCCCTCAAGGTGGAATTGTTCCTTTTTTTCTACATCTGTCCCAGTTGGAAGTCACACTAAAATATTTCTGATTGATTGCTGTTGCTGAAACTTACAAACTCTGTGTCCTCAAAAGCCTCCTCCGGGTCCAGAGTTTTGTGCTCCCTAAAAGTATTTTCCTCTATTTCAAACTTCCTAGGACTTCAATTGCAGGAGAAATCCCTCCACCATCTGTATTCCTGCTGCAGTGAGTCTCCAAATCTGCTTCCTGTGATGTTCCATTTCCATCCCACTCTCCTTTTATGTAGACACTGCTGAATTTTGAAGACCTTGAACTTCTCCCTAAATGGTTTACTTTTCTTCTCTACCACATGGAGGGATGAAGCTGTCATCTTTGCTTTCATTTGTCTTCTCACATATCCTTCCAAACTGAGGCCAGTTAAACTTCTTAAAGCACCATATGGAATCAATATTTATGATTGTGATAAAATGATACTTTACATATAAACACTGCCCTTCCTGGGGGTCCATTTTGGCTAAGTAATATAACCCTCTCTGTTGGTATGTCACTGAAGTCTTGCTGTCTTATGTGTTCTTCCATGGTTTACCAAAGGACAAGACTTTCACATGATTTGGCTGTCCTATAATTTAATTTCAGTTCTGATAGCCACTCCCTGGAGTTAGTGCAAAGCCCATAGGTGAAGGGCTGAGTCACACAAGACTGCCCCTATTTCAGGTGTCAGCTACAAATGGGAAGCCACCTACATATGTCTGCTGATCACAAATCTGAGGGTGTCCACTACCTCCCCTCAGGCTGTGTCACTTGCTGCAGGGACTCACAGAACTGAGGAGATTCCTTTTCTTCTTATTATAGGGTATTATTAAGGTACAAGGAGAGGCCGATGAAGAGGAATGGAGTTAAGGTGGACTGGCACTTTGGGCCCCATGCAGCTGTGGAGACACGGTGTTCTAGCTCTTGGATGTATTCTCCAACTTGCAAGCTCCCTTAGCACATTTCTCCAGAGTTCCCACTGACGTTTCCTTACCTGTGAAATGGTGAATGAATGCTTTGGCCACTGGAGAGGGCCAAGATACTCCAGCCCGTATCTCCTCCCTAGAGGAGTGATTTGGGGAGGTGGGGAAGGGATATTGAATATTTAAACCTCTATTGAAGAATTTGTTCTTCTGGTACCAGACACCATTCTGAAAAAACCTAGGAAAGCCCCAGGAGTCACTTCGTTAGCATCAATGCAGGTGTGGTCAAAGGGCTCATTGTGATTAACAATAGCATCAGGAGATTGCAAGGGTTTTAGGAGCTCTGTGACAGGAATCAGTGACAAAGACAAAATGCACATATGTCTATATTTTATTATGCCATAATTTCTTAGAGACTTTTTCTGTATATTTACTGGAATGTAACTTTCATAAATTTGTTTTAAAATGTGCAGGTGTGAATATTCCTGGAAGAAGAATGGTTTCAAAACAGAGGTTTTTTTGAGTCCTCCCTGTGTAAAGATTATATGTTAAAAAAGGCTGTTCACCAAAAACTCAGCAACATATACAACTATTGTTTTAAGTCTATTAATTGTTTTACTGGAAACCAATGAAAACCTTATGTAGAACAAATATTGCATTTGATGCCTTTCTACTTGAACAAAATGGAAGTCAATCACTTGAAGCCGTGCCTCCACGGGAGAAGCTGCGTGGACACCCCAGCTACAAGGTGAGCCTTCCCAGGCCCCTGACACTCACAGATGTCTCTGCTGTCCCCTGGGTTACCTGTGTCACTAGGAGGGTCCATCCATAGCAATATCATGGTTTCCAGGGACTGGCTGCCAGCTCTCGGGGGTGCCTCCTCCCCACCTGGAGACCTACCGCTGGAGGACTCTGGGTGCCTTGGGTTCCTGCTTTTCTTTTGGATTTCTGGCCATGAGCACTGTGATGAGGCTGGAATCTCAAATTTAAGAGGATTCCAGTTTCTGTTTGTTAGCGTTTATGTTGACAACTTCCCAAATTTGCTTTTGGGGAAACTCCTCAGTGACTATAATTCCAAGGGCCGAGCAGCAGTACAAGCTTCAATACTGAGCCGCAGGCATAAATTATACCAAAATCAACATTTACATTTAATTGTAGCTATTTATGAGCAAAGCACTTTCTCCCTATCTGCTATTAGCTCCTTAGAATAAAACTATATCTCTATCATCTCAATACCCCAGTCCTCACACACAGCGTGATACTTAGTTGTTGACAGAGTCTGCCAGGCAGTAAGTATATGGCTTCAAACTTTAGAGGAATTTCAAACTAGCATGATATATATACTTCAATAGAGAAATTAATTGAAATCTTAATGATGGAGAAAAAATATTGTTTTCGAATCTAATTGTGGACAAGAAGATGATATCAAGTACAGTCAAAAGAAACAAAATGTTTATGTAAAATGCATAGACTTAGGTCATGCTTGTTACTTGGGGGGAAAGATGATCTGTCTAATTATATGTGAGTTTCACATTATCCAACTGAATGTCTTTTAACAGATATAAGTGAACCTCCAATTTATAATGTTAAAGGAAAAAGTTCTGAATTTAGTATCTTCCCATAAATATACAATTAGTATTTGGCTGAGTCGATCACTGGAAATTATAGCATATCACAAATTACTTGAAATTGCAAGGCATGCTAAATCATATTTTGGAATAAATTCTAGGTTTGTCAGAATGAACTTACATCAATCTTCATGTATCCTCTTTACACTGACATTTAAATCATGGGATATTATCAGAATACTTTTCATCAAAGACAGAATTAATCTTCATTATTCAGTTTAAACTACTGCTGGTAGATAAGTTGTATCCCTTTAGATTAACTGCTAATTATTTCACAAATAAAATTCAAGTTGTTGCTGTCTGTGGATATACCACATAAATTAAATTACTCATTGCTTTTAAAAAAGTTATTAATGTGCTCATCTCAGAGTACTTGTTTATTTCCCTTCATTATGAATGATTTATGTAATTCATTAGTTTGTGGTAATTATCATTTAAGACTCGTAAGGCTCTTGTTTATGCATGCTTTCCTGGTATTGATGAAGTATGTGCTGATTTACAAGACAGATTTGACAAGTTGTACATATAGGATAATGAAGACGTTCAAATTATCTTTAAAAGACAACTAGATGAAATTTATTTTATTTCTGGGAAAACCATAACTGGACTTATAAAAAATTATTATGTACTGAGTATGTTGGGAAGTTAGAAAAAAAGAAAAAGCCTGAATCATTGTTGATTTATTCTCTCTAGATTAATGTAGGGTTAGAATAGGCGGTTAGGGTTTCCCAAACACACAATCTAAGTTGGTTGAAACTACCCTGAGTGCTATATTTTTTTATTTTCTATAGTTATCATTAAAAAACCTTAATCCATTCATATTCCCCAAACTAGAAATTTACAATACAGGCATTTTTAAATGTACTTTAAAATGGTAATGGATTATGCTTTTTATTTCAACATTTGAAATGCTTATCTTTTTTGTAATCACATATGCCGTTTGATCCACTAATTTCAAGATTATAAATATTTTATTGATGATTTAAAATGATAGTGTATTAGAATTAAGATAATTTTCATTCTGATGATAGAAAATATCATGCCATAACATGAATAAGTAACAACTCTTCAAAAATCCAGTTACCTTCTTAGGAAATTCAGGATAAAAATTAGTATTGCCCTAAATTAGTATTTGTTTTGGCTCAGTCCTGAGTTCCTCCCATCTTGCTGAGCCTTAGTGAGTAGTGACCCTTAGCTCCTCAAGTCCCTGGCACACTTTGACCTGTGAACACTTCCTCCAATTTCAAAGCCAACCCTGGAAGCTGCATCTTTCTCAACTTGCATCTTTCCTCTGCCTCCCTGGATACCATATCTCTCCTACTGTGGATGGAAAAAAATACTCTGCTTTTAATAGGTCAGGTAATGAGACTGAACTCACCTCCATAATCCAGAGTACCCTTGCCAATTTAAAGTCTAGAAGCTTAACTATAGTAAAACCTAGACTGGTGCTTAACTGGAAAGATTAGTTATAGGAATCCTGGGTGTAGCATCTTCAGAATTCTGTCCATTAAATACATATATGTCTTTATTTTTTTAAAAGAAAAGTTCCACCTAATTGAGCCATAATAAAAAAATAAAAATTGTAAATATTCATCATATACAATTTGATTTGATATTGTTAAAGATTACTGTAATCAAATTGATTAACACATCCATAGTAAAGATATGTTTTACATGTACTCTGATAACCTCTGATTTTAACTGAGTATAAATTAGTATAATCTGTTTTTCCTATAATTACTGTTAAAGCTCTTTCAAGTTCCCAGTGTAGATACATGTGTTCTATTTATTTCTTCTTTTTTTCTCTTTCATTTATATTAACTATTAATATTAGAATCATTTTATTTTAATTACCTCCAATTATGCATAATTAAGTATAATTTATAGTGGGATTTCTAAGGGTTGATATACAAATTTTTACCTGAGTATGCTCTATCTTTAAAACTGGTATGCTGTTTCATGTAAAATATAGGAATATAACAATACTATGCCTTTATTCTTTGATTGTCTGATTCTGTCAGTTATTTCATGCATACATATCATAAAATCCTGCAAAGCACAATTACTTTTTGCTTCAACAGTTAATTAACTGAATAATAAATTGAATATTCTGTATTTACTCAATTTTAACATTCCCTATCTTTTCCTGTCTTCAGTACAAAGTGTTCACACTCTAGAATTATTTACTTTCACCCAAAAAACTTCCTTAACAATTATTGTCATTCAAAATCATCTGTTGATTCTCTGATGATCTTTATATTATCTGGCAGTGTTTCAAAACATTTTCTTTGACTTATCTTGAGCACTTTGGGAATATCATTCCCTTATTTTCTGATCTTATAGTTTATGGTAAGAAAACTGCAGCTTTTTGGTTTTCCTTTTTACTTTGTTTATAAATTATCCTTTCTCTGTGGATTCTTGCTATTATTTCTACAATTTTCTCTTTGTCACCATGTTTTGATTTATGTATGAAATGTTCCCTAAAAGTTCCTCTGTTAATGCAGGAGGTGAAATTATATTATGGAAGCAATAATCTAATCATTGGATTAATCTAATTATAAAGGAGATTCCTGGTCGCTGTAGGCAAGTGGGTCATGATTTGAGAAGCTGAGTCACTGTGGGTATGTCCTTGGGGATTATATCTTGTTCCCTGTGTCCTCCCTCTCTTGATGCTGCCCTGCTGCCCTGAGATGTGTGGCTTTCCTCCTTTACACCCTTCAACATCTTCCAAGGAGATGTTCCACTTCTCCTTGGGCCTCAAGGAATGGAGCTAGCTGACCATGACTGAACGAGTGAATCCATGAGCCAAAGTAAAACTTTCCCTCTTCTAAGTAGTTATTGTCAGGTGTTTTGTTCACAGTGATGGAAATCTGACCAACAGAGAGAATGGAAATAGCCATTGGGATCAATGCTGTGACCATACCAGAACATGTGGCTCAGAGGCCTTTCAAATTGGTTTGTAGTAGGAGTTTGGAAAAGTTTGGAGGTGCAGGTTGGAGAAGAATTTGTTGTAAGCAGAGCTTTATGGTCAATTCTGTCATGAGCTCAGAAAATCAGAATGATGATAGTAATGTGGACAATAAAGACTGTGCTCATGAGCCTGCAGAGGGGAATGAAGACTATAGGGAATTGGACTGAAAGTAATTTGTGCTACATCTGACAAAAGAACTTGGCCAGATTTTGTCCACATTCTGAGATTTTGGGTGAGGTTGAATTTAAAGTAATGGATTAATCAAGCTGGTAGAAGAAATTTAAATGCAACACAGTGTTCAGGTGGTAGAATTGATATTCTATCATCTTTAACCAGCTTTACTCTAAGAAATGGTAGTACAAAGCAGAGCAGAATGATTTTAAAAACTTGCAATTTGGCTGGAAAAGTGTATGTAAACTGGGGTTAAGTAAGTTATGGTTGTTGAAGAGATTGTAATTATCTTGAAATTGTTAAGAACTTTGCACAGAGACTGTAGGAAAAAATGATTTGAGGACATCTCAGAATTATCAAGACCATAATCATTTCAGGATCAAAGATGTAGAAATAAAAATTTATATAGGAGACCTTAGGCACACTCAACTTGCACAGGGGTGCCTAGAAAATTGTTTCCTCAAGATTTGTTTGATTGTACTTAGCTACCTAAGCACTTAGAGGTCACTGCAGGCATGGTTCAATGGGGTCCAACTACTCTGTAGCTAGCAGCAGACCTTAGTGTTGTCTTCATGGTGCCGACTCTGGAGAAATGGAGTATGCTGGAACTAGTAGGACATGAAGGGCTTCTACCAAGAATGTCTGGGAAGCCAGGCAAAGTGTAGTTTGTTCAAAATTCCTATAGGCAGTCCCTGAGAGATTAATAGGTGATACTGTGTGAAAGAAGCTGAAGTTCCTGTGGAAACTCAGACTAAGAGATGCCAGCAATATAAATGTCTTCTTAGGAGAGCTGATGGTTTGTAGACAGAGCCAGGCTAAAAGAGAGGCCACGTGGGCTACAACCAGTAAGGCCAAAGCGGTGGGGCTTCCAAAGTCATTAGGAGATCACATTTCACTGCCAGGTGTCCCAGATGCCAGATGTGCAGTTAGAGGACTTGTTTGCCCATCTGGATTATGATCTTGCTTTGAACCTATCCACTCTTTTCTATTGTTTCTTTTCCTCCCTTTTGAAATGAGAATGTTTACACTCTGCCATTGTGTATTGGGCATATGAAACTTCCTTTTGATCATTATAGGGGCTCAGATCCAAGAGCTTATCATGTGTTTTAGGTGATAATTTGATTTTAAAGTTTTGGGAAATGCTAGAACTATTAAGAATAAAGTGACTCTTGAAGATGGACCACATGCATTTTGTGAGGTGGATATAAGTTATTGGGGACCAGTGTGGAATTTTATAGTTTGTATACAAGGTGTTCCTCCAAAGTTCTTGTCTTTGTGCAGGAAGCGAAATGATTAGATTATGAGAGCTGAAACCTAATCAATGAGTTAATCCATTTCTTGAATTCATAATTTGAAAAGACATTGCACTGAGTGGTTGCTATACACAGGGGCATTGCTGGAGGAGCTAGGTCACTGTGGGCATGCTCTTGGGGATTACATCTTGTCCCACTGGGCTCCACCCTCTCTTTTTATGCTTTCTGACGGCCAGGAGCTGAGTAACTTTCCTCCATTGCACCCTTCAGTCACGATGCTCTACCTCACCTTGGGCCCAGAGTAATGGAGCTGGTGGTTCATGACCTGGACCTCTGAAACTGTGAACCAAAATAAACTTATCCTAGATCTTGGTTGTTCTTGTCAGGTGTGTGGATCACAGAGATGAAAACCTGACTAACACATCCTGTATTTATTATTGTACATCCTAGACCTGTGGTTTTATCGTTCCAATACAAGTTGGAAAAATTTTAGATATTCTTTACTGAAATATTATTATGCTTGTATCCTTTAGTTTGGACCTAAAAATAAACATAAATCAGACTCCTTAATGTGATTTCAGAGTTCAAAAGACACTCATTTTTTCATTTGGGATCATTTTCCTTATTACAATTTTAAGTCACCAATCTTTTAATTCCTGGTGTCTAAACTGCCATTAATTCCCTCCAGCGCTTTTCATCATAAAGGGAATTTTCATGTCTTTAAATTCAAACTCAAGCTTTATTGGTCCTCTGTGTTTCTCTACTATTTTTGTACTGTTCTCTACCTTCTTATAACTCTATTTTTAACGTTCCAGTATATTAATACTTGCATCTGTCCTGTGTGTCGATCTACTTCTATAGACTTATTATTTTCCCCAAGTTAAGTCATTGTTTATTTTTCTTCTTCTTTTTCTTTTTTTCATGCGTTGTTATATATGATTGGGTGGACCTTTGGAATTTACTGCTGATCTGAATCGACCTGTGAGGCTGCACCTTTCTGTGCCTCCACCAGGAGCTTCTTAGGTAGAGGTCTTTCCACTCTAGCTGCGGAAAACAAATCCCTCCAGGCCCCCCTGTAAACCCTGATGATTTTGATGCTCATCCAGTCAAAGGCTTTTTGTTTTGATCTCCTGACCCCCTTTAGGTGGCACATCCACATGAAGGGTCAATCCTCAGCTTGCTGCCTGAGGGGAACTTCTGCTGGGCAGCTCTGCAGCTCACCAGCTCTCCCTTTAACTCTGTGCAATTTCTGATATCCTGACCTGTGGCTTCGGAGGTGACAGCACCCCTGAACTCTGAGCTCTGGTCTCCAGTTGGTGAAGTCTGTAGAAGTCTACATTGCCACCTAGGGAGCTCCCCAACATACCTTTTTCCCACTCAGTAACTATATCCTGTGCAACGTTTGAAATCTGCGGTTCAAACTGGAGACTCATGTATAAACATTAATTTGAGTATAATTTAAATTTGGAGGGCACGGTGGTGCACATCTATAACCCCAGCAGCACTGGAGAATGAGGCAAGAGGATCGCGAGTCCAAAGCCAGCATCAGCAGCATCAGCATGACAAGGTACTAATCACTTCAGTGCAACCCTGTCTCTAAATAAAATACAAAATAGGGCTGGGGATGTAGCTTATTAGTTGGGTGTCCCCGAGTTCAATCTTCACTACCAAAAAAAAAAATGGATAGAAAAGATTTCTGTTTAGCTTTTCATGGTCAATGGTGTTGATTCAAAAATATGAATATTCCAGTGAGATTGTTTGTGTAACAAATACATAGTATTTAGGCATGCAAACTAAAATATCTTCCGGTTTTAGCTATGTTGATTATGTAGGATTTATATATTTTAAGAATTTTTTTAAAATTTTCTTAAAACTATTTTTATCATAGTAGAAATGGACTCTGAGAGATTTAGGTCATTACAGTGAGGCTAGAACTAAGTACTTTGCTTGTTTGCTCAGTTATTTGTTTTTATACCTTACAAATATTTTTTTTTTTTACCCAATTGCTTAAAGAACCACTAACAGTGAAAGTGTGTAAAAACAGGTGACGTGTACATGAACCTGAGTATCCAGAGGCAAGAATAAAATTAGGGATAAAATTTATGAAAATATATTATGCTGGTATCTGTAAGGAAATCCGAAAAAAAAGCTGTATGTAAAAAAGATTTAAAATTTTTACAAATTCAAGTAAAGCAATGTAAAGATTATATACTACATTACTTAAGATTTTCCACATCTTGTGAGACAGTGGTTTTTTTCACATTCTTTTGGTTGTATTATTCATTGCTTCTTTATGGCATGCTTTTAATAGGAGCATGAAAATATTCTTAGTATGGTTGATATTTATCATAATGATGACTACAATTGAGGGTTTACAAAAAGTAGTTTCTGCCTGAAAACTTTGTTGGAAATGTAATGTGAAACTTTAGGGTTTTTAATCAAACTATCAAAATTTGTATGTGAATGTGTTTTGAAATTAAGAATAATATTTCACATTAGCTTTTGGTGACATGCATTTCAGATATCCCTTCTCCTCTTCTATCTTTATTTTATCGATTCAAGAAAATGAAAGATTTGAAATGTGTCAAAATACACTTCCAACTTAGTTGGGCAGGAATGTTCCTGGAGCTATAAAACCAGGACCACTAGCAATAATGACGGTAAGCAACGATGTTGTGGAAAAACTGCTGAAATACATTTTTGCAAACTCAGACTATAACAAACATGTTGTAGATACCAGTTGGATGACATAAAAAGACAATATTCCCACCTCATTGAAGTTAAAATTTACTTTTTTTTTTCAAATTTACAAATGTATTGGACTCTGAGAAAACATGAGTTAGATTCCCTCCTGGGGTTTCAGATGAGATTCGTATAAGTAAGGATTTCCAAAGTTTAAGGTTTATTAGGTTTTGATTAATTTGTTTCTGCATTTACATTAAAAGTTTGTTGAAATGAAAAATATTAACTACTATGTAATAAGTGTACCCTAGCCAGAAAAAGCAAGTGAATGATTCAATACTCTGAAAGTAGAAAAAAAAATTCTCTCAACTTCCAGTAAACCCATTAATGTGCTGCTTAAAGGTGAACATAAATTACACATGCAGTAGATCCACTAGGGGGTCCTTTGAGCAAATATTCATTGTTTCTATCACTTACAGGTAAGCATATAAGGATTTCCTCCCATGAACCTTGAATTCTACTAAAAGCACAAGAAAATTGAATAGTTCCAAAAAATAATTCACTAATGCATTAGTTTATTGTCCTTGAAAGCATTTGTAGGTTATATAGAGTGCAGTAAGATGTTTGGATAAAAATAATTCCAGTGTTGAATCTAGACACACATAGTTTATCTATAGTAATGATTTTTTAAAATTCTATTTGAAAATCTATGATCACCTCTGATACTTTATTAAATATATTGGGAGAATAAAGACATGCTTTCAATGTGTCTCCATGTAATAAAATCTGAATTGTTATGACAAAGTAATAAAATATGAAGACAAAACTATTTTTACTAGACTAAAATAACTGACTAAAATCATTACTATTCAATTTTAATATTTGAACACTGTGTCAATTGTATGCATATGAAGAATAACTACAATTATGTTACATTTTATATTTTAACAAAGTTGTTCTTTTCTTTGCAAAACTGTTGAGAAAGTTGAAAATGAAAGACTATGTGCTTAAAATTAGGTAACTTCTTTCCTAAGAATTGTCATGGCATAAAGAAACAGAAAAGTCATATTATAGTAGATATTTTAAGGGACTGAGTTTTATGAAAAAAAAATCAATGTTGATTTTATATCTTTTTTACTCTTCCAAAGTCGTAATGCTACTTAAAACCAGATAACAGATTTTTTAGAACACATATGAATTGTAAATGTCTATTTAATCAATACTGATTGGATTTACAGTTTAACTGAAGTTTTTATGGATTTTAGTGGATGAGTTTTTTCTATAATTTGTTTCTAGACGAATCTATACAATAGGAATTGTTTTAATCTCATTTTCTGCAGACCAACTACTGCTGCACAATTTAATTAATTTATTTTTTGTCAAATGCTTTTTTTTGTCTTTTCAGTGGTAGCAAATAAAAGTTTTGGTATAAATGGTATTACAATTCTAAAAGACAAGTCTTCAGTTGATAACTTCCTTTTTTACTCCCATCTGATGAGATTGTCATCCTGCTGCATTATCACATTTCATGTGTAGGGTGTTATCTAACCTGCTGTGAATTTCTGTGTCTATGTGTCTTTGCCTTGTTAATGGACCCTGAGAAGACTGTTGGCTTTCTAATCATAGATGAGTTAGAAGATTGATCAATGCAATCACTGCTTGTGGTACTCTAGGTACAAGATTTAAAAAAAAAATGTAGGCTTGTACCATTCTATAACATCTATTCTACAAGATCACCGATATCTAAAGAAGTGGAGTTACCTGGAGTTCATGATGTTATAAATCTTGCTAAGAAAATCTCCTCTTATGTCACTCTATCCATCTATCTTCTAGATAGATGTTTCTGATTGGAAATCACTACTAGAGTTCTCCAAACGATTTGATTTAAGAGAATGTCCAAATAGCTCTAAATATTAGCTATATTTCATACCTCCCTAAGTACCAACGAACATTACTAAAAACTAAAGCAAGCAAACAAAAACAGCACAAAGAAAAATGTGTCATTGGAAATAGCTGGTGATGACAAATAACTAAATGAGTTCAGCCCTTAAATAACTGCTTCAACTAAAATCAGAGACAGAAACAAGAAGGCTCGTGGATAGCATGAATAGAAAAGTCAAAATCTTAAACACAACCAGCACTTGGTTTATGCACCTCCTGTATTATAAAAGCATGTTTTCTGGTTGCAATATCTTGGTGCAACTTATCAAAGTCCTCTGCTTATGAGTACAGGGCAGAGAGTGTCATGAGCAAGCATTTTAACAACCTCCAGCTGTGATCTTCATCATTCATGATAGGAACATGAAATACAGGGAATTTAGGCACCAGTTAGCTGTAGGGGTCTCAGAGGATGAGTATTAGAAAGCTGTGAGGATCATCAAATCCCCTGAAGATAAAAGACTGAAGATTGATTCTTCTTAAATTTGTGAAAAACTGTATAAAATATAATATGTAAACCAGAGTAACGTGTTTCACTTTTGCATGTTCCTGTGTTTTGGTAAAACACTTTCCATGATGTCTTAAGTTTAATAGCAAGACTACCCAGGATAAAAAAATTAAATGTATTCGAAAACCAAGTTGTATTCAACATGTGAGAAATAACAAAGTTCAGGAGTCCATTTTCAATCTACAGTATTTAGCCTTAAATGTAAAATTCCTTGAGAAGTAAGAAAAGCAGAGTGGAAAGTGGAGTGGACAGTTAAACACAGTTAACTTCAGACTGTGACTCACAGCCTCTTGCCAAACTGGAGGTGAGAAGGAAGGGTGATCTAAAGGAACCGAGAAAAACTTCAAGATGCACTTACCCCAAGAAGCCTTCTGTCACAAGAGAACAAAGGGGGGGTGGGGACTACAAAAGGTGTCCCAATAGAACTCAGTAAAACCTCCAGGACACTTGTTTGGAAAGATTGTACCCCCCATGCTACTAAGCCAATGAGGATCCAGGGAAGGGACCTTGAACCTGCTCACCCGGACACCTGATCTTGCAGGACCATCTGTAAAAGCCTCACTTTTGCTAAACTTCATGTCATTTAGTCTATTTTGGGGGTTGGGCAGGTAAGCATGTTTCTCACAAACCACATGTAAATATACACTCACAGATACAGGTGATGTTGATTCACAGGAATGTCTTATGTAAGGTTTAATATAATTCTTAAATAGTAGTTTTCCTTTACAATATAAAAACTGACCTTCACCTTTGACCTCGGCATTCTAGTAACTCCTTTATTTAAATGGGCATAATTATTTTTCAACAAAGAAATATTTAAGCAACGTAATGAAACTACATTTGTTCTAGAAAAGGTCTTGAAAGTTCTGGGATCTGTGATCAAGGGGAGTAGGAGAGCCAGTGTGCACTCATTGAGAACCACTGTGTTGAAACTGAGCCATTGTGTGGGTTGTAAACAAAGTGTCTTATCGATGCTGAATGCCATTTAAATGTGCTGCCTGTGAAGGCAGGCTGCTTTGTTCAGATCTTGGATCTAATGTTTGCTAGCTGGAGACAGCAGGCAATTAACTTCCTTTTCTATAAAACGGTTAAAAGCAATATGACTAAACTCTTAAGGTTGTTGGGAGAATTAAGCATAGCACTTGGTGAGATCTCAACACATATGCATTGCTAAAAGGATATTCAAGCACCCTGAGATTAATTCATATCTCATTGCTTTGGTTCCTTTGTTAGCCAAAAAAGCAATTTTGATAGTGGTCATGGGATGAATTTTAATCATAGGACTGAAACATCAGCAAAAAATTTCTATCAGTGAACCATTTCAGCTGTCCACCCTCAAGGGCCAAATTTTAGTCAGTGTGCTTCCAACAGAAGATATCTACAATGTGCCTTGACAATTAAATTCAGCAAATGGTTTTAGTGCACAGTGTGTGTTGGTCTTGTGCTCTGGCTCAGAGAGGGTTCTCCCGTGCCCCTGGGGGCATGAGATGAATCGCCAAGCACTTCTAACATTTCAATTTTCACTGAAATGCAATATTAATTTCTCTTTTCAACTTACATAATGTCAATTTTCATTAAATATCTACAAAGGAAGGCTTTCAAAGTTTGTATACGAAATAGTAATAACAATTTTGCCTTTCATCACCCTAAAAGATCATTTGGATCGATCAGTTGTACTTAAATAATGTTTGTGTTCAAAATTTAGCTTTGTATCACAAGTTAAATATTAAAATACTTCATGTTTCTGATTTGAATTTGCATACCCCCAACAGTCAAATTATTCATCAAACTTTAACTCACTCAAAGCATTTAGAATTTTTTAAATAACTAAGTATATTAGTACACTATCAGTAAGTACTAACAAGAACCCAAAATAAGCTGGCTTAGAAAACAGGGATTTGAAACCTGCTTCCAGAAGGGAGGGGTAAAGTGTGGCAGACTCCTTCCCAAGCAATCATTTAAAGGAGAAAATTATCTAGGTGAAAATAATAATTTAAAGATTCTAGAAATTTTCCTAAAGCATAAAAAATGAACAAATATTAATTTTAAAAATCTTGGTGGAAGGAAAGTCTGTGGCCCTGGGCCCACCTGTGTACCTCCCCCAGCTCAGCCCGACAGAAGCCCTGACCCCCAAGGCCAGGGAAAGGGAGTGTGGCGACCAGGCCATGAGCACTAGTCACCCCAGTTTCCTGTGGCCGGAGCTCCCGTCTCAGGGATGGGAGAGAGGCCTGGGGCTGCTTTCCCACTGACACTGAGCTGGAAAGCTAACCCAGCCGCAGGCCAAGGACACAGGACCTTTGTGTGGGGGGCAGATCTTTCACACTGGGAAGAGCAAGGCCACAAGACTGGAGTCCCCAGAACCGTCATGTAGTCACATGTATTTGGACTCCCCTGGCCCAGCAGCTGTGTCACAGTGAGAGCAGATGGATGCTGTTTGCACCCCTGGTTCTTATGAAGTGGCATGAAGTCTCCATTCCAGGGGTGGGGTGAAGAACAAGGAGGGCTTACGCATGGAGACCGCGGAGGGGTCAAAGCCCAAGCAACTGACTCACTTTAATCAGAGCTGGAAGAAATCAATGCGTTAGGCCCTGGTCAAGAGTAACCAGGAGAGCCCTTGCATTCATCCCTCTTCTGTTGCTAAAACTGAATACCTCAGATTGGATAATTTGTAAGGATAAAGGTTTCCTTGACTCACAGTTTTGGACGCTGACAGCTGTATCCATGGAGCACTTTAGAGCTGGCAGGAACACATTGCAGAGTCTCGGGACATTGCGTGGCAAGAGGAGTGCATGAGAGAGACAGAGCAAAGCCAGCCTTTCTAACAGAGTCTCCTGACAACCATTAGCCCGTTAATCTGTCAAAGTGTCAATTTGTCCTAATGACCCAATCCTGTTTTCAAGGTCTCACCTGGTCCTGTCTCCTAGAACCTCATCATGTGGATTGTTTCCACGTGAGTTTTGCTGGGATCATTTAAGGTACAGCAGCATTCATAGCTCCAAGACATAAGTAGCAATAAGTAAAAGGATGGCTCAATCAGAAGGTTAATGAAGAGAATTCAGGAGAAAGAGGCAAGAAGACCCTCCAGGGATGCCAGTCAACCCCAGGGTTCCCTGGGGAAGGTGGTGCAGAACATGAGTGCATACTCACCCAGGGGGAGCCGGGAAGCAGGACTGAAGGAACACAGAGATTCACACACACAAGTGAAACTCCAAATGAACCCTCAGAGAGGAGCGTAAGGAGACCTTGAGCAGAACCTCTGATGAGTGGCTTAGGATGCTGCAGGCAATGGACTGTACTTTCAAAGAAGCCCGTCTTAAAATTAGCAGATGCAGGCTTCAAAGTAGCCCTGAAAAATATGCTCAAGGAGCTAAATAAACTATATATAAAGGACTAGAAGAAAACATCATATGGACACTATCAATATGGCATAGAAAACTTGTAAAGCTAATCAAATGCCAATTATAGCATTGAGACAAATAATAACTAAAACAGCTTACTAGAGGACGATAAGCTTAAGTGTTCTCATATGATTCAGAAATCATACTTCTATATATTCATCCAATTGCTTTAAAACTCAAGTCCTCAAAAAACCTGTGTGTGCAAGTATGTGGTAACCTCAGTCATAATTGTCAACATTGGAGATAGTAAGATGCAAGTCAGTAGGTGAATGAAAAAACAAGCTGTAGTATTTCCTTAAAGAGAATGCAATTCAGAGTGACTAAAAGATATAAATAAATCTTGAATACATAATCCTAAACTAAAATACAACTCCCTGAAAAGACTACATTTCCTACAAGAGTCCAAAACCATGACATTCAATATTAGGAAAACCTTCAGAGATTAAAGTATCAATGCTTGACAGGCGTTGAGAGGTGCAGGAGCAGGAGAGATAGTAGTAAATAGGTGGAGATTATGGGCCATTCAATAATTCCATATAATAACATGATGGTAGATGTTCCAGCACACTGAACAAAACTCATCAAATGTTATACAGATGGAACCTTCAAGTGTTCACATAAAATGAATATTTGGGAGATTGGTGATTGCCAGGATGGGAGACAGAATGGAATACAAAGATGTACTAGTCTTTAAAATGTATAAAACAACCTTTCCAATGGGATGTGGTGGCAAGAAGCCAACCATTGCAATGAGTGGGGTTTGTGAAACAAAGGCAAAGGAACCTGTGTGCGCACCATACTTTAGTGAATAAAGCCCTTCCCACAGCAGCACAGGTTGATAGCTCTGATTCTGCTATGCACGTGAACTGGAAATGAGCAATGTATAAGCAGATGGTGACAGGCATCTCTCTCCCTGGGGAGTGGGAGTCAATAGAGTCTCCAATCTTCCATGTGGCAATAGAATGGCTGTAGACCTCAGGATGAGCTCACATGTAGCTTTGGGTACATACAGATTGCTATTAGCAAACCTCAGTGAGGTAGCAGTTGGGATAATCAGAAGGTTAAGCCAAGCTGAGAATAATGATGAGCCCTTTGTTCACCTAAAATGTTAGACCAAGCAAAAGTCAGAGAAAGATA
Source organism: Ictidomys tridecemlineatus (assembly GCF_052094955.1). Taxonomy (NCBI): domain Eukaryota; kingdom Metazoa; phylum Chordata; class Mammalia; order Rodentia; family Sciuridae; genus Ictidomys; species Ictidomys tridecemlineatus. Next base: position 6,118,864 of record NC_135489.1, read on the forward strand.
ATGGAGCTGTCTTTTTCCTCCCCCATGGAACTGCACTAGGGGAGGGTCAGATGGATGGGCCCGGGGGGGAAGAGGCACCATCTATCTTCTGAGAAGCCTCAAAGAAAAGATCCCTGCCTCTTCAGGAACATGTGAGCTCAGGGAGGAAAAGGGGCGAGGGCCCGGGGTGGAGAGGTGCTTAGGCAAAGTGGAGAAGACTCCTAGTGAGGCACCTGGACTCCCGACGCAGCTCTGCCTGTGAGCAGGGCTGGCCCGAGACCCCTGAGCCCTTGGCTGCAACTCCCTTCAGAAGACCGCAGAGTGCTGGCACGCACCTGGTCTGCTGTAGTGTGCGGTACCCCCACCCCAACACAAAGCCTCCCAGGAACAGTCTGGAATTGCCAATGGTAGCTCACCTTGGAAGGTCACACATGTAATTTTGTCTGAGGCTGAATTCCTAAGGGATTCCGTATGGAAATATTTAGAGGTGTATATGATGTTGGTGGGCTAGTGTAGAGGCATAATTCCTTGCTCTGACAGCTGCCAGGACCTAAAGCATCTGGAGTCTCTGTGACAATGAGCACATCTAGTAATTGGATATCAATTTCTAATAGTGTTTTCCAATCAAAGTCTCACCCGGGATCTTCTAATAATTGGCAGACTAGGAGTGAGGGTGGAAATAAGATCAGTGTAGACCATCTTGTAGGGCCAGAAAGTAAGGACAATGCAAAACAAAGAACTCCAGACAACCACACACATATAAATAATGACAGTGCTTTTCAGAGAATCCAGGAGCCAAAATAAAGAGGTCCCAAATACTAAGTGAAAGGAAAGTGACCACAACACTCAGAGCAACCAAGAAATCTTTATTGCAGCAGTGCAACAGAGGAGAAAAGAGAGAAAAAGAAGAGAGAAAGAGAGAGAAGAAGCACGTGCAAGAGAGACAGAGAAAGCAAGAGAGAAAGCAAGAGAGAGAGAAAGACAGAGAGAGTAAGAGAGAGAAGGGCCCGGCAGGAGGGAGCTTTTATAGCCCAAATTTAATGAGGTCTCTGGGTCTGCAAGCTGCCTTGTTGGCACAAGGGGGGTTGAGTGTTCAGCCTTGAGCAGGGGCTTGGGCGTTTGGGCTTGAAGCAAATAGTTGATAAAGAATCAGACAGAGGGTTGAGTGGCCAGGTCATCCTGCAGCTAACTTTGTTTGGCTTGCCCTGCAGGCAGCTTACTCAGCCTGTCCTGCACCTAACACTAAGCCTGGAAAAATTTAAGCTACACGGTAAATTGAATAACACTGGATTATACGCCATAATATAGTATAAATATCCATGCATCAATTCATCAATATCTGCCTAAATAGACAATGGAAGACATAAGTAAATGAAAGTTCCCATTTTCTGTGTCTATAAAAGTAAATACTCAAAAATATTAATTTTTGTACTTGCTAATTACCTATGACATGTCTCAGTGAAAGAAGATAGAAAGGGCTATTGGGAAACTAATTGTGGATCAATTTCAATGGACACAAAGTCCTAAACTTGGCCACATTTTATTTTATTTTATAAAGCAAAATTATCTTGTATTACCAACTCAAAGAGTGAGATAAAACAATCATCTTTGAAAAAAATGATAAAAGCCAGCTGCAGTGGTGTATAGTAATAATCCCAGTGACTCTAGAGGCAGAGGCAGGAGGATCACAAATTCAAGACCAACCTCCAAAAATAAGGAATAATAGCTGAGGAATAATAGCTCAGAGGTACAGTGTGATCCTGGGTTCCATCCTTATCACCTCAAAAAAAAAAGAGAGAGAGACTTCTCACTTGACTAGAACAAAAGTCATGCTTATCTGTTCTTAGGCAAGAATTTAACGGCAGTTATTAAATATTCAAAATATAATGGCTAGAAAATTATAACTTTTACCCACTTTCTAGCCAGAAATAGAGAATTGAGCTCCAGTAGATATAGAGATAGATTGGAGCAATGAGCACTTAAGTGCCTAAAATAAAGCTCATGTGATCAGAAAACAGGAGGGAAATTAGGCCAGATCCAAAGTGGAGCGAGGTGTATATTGGATATGTGCATATATAGTTTTTGCTTTTGTTTCTTTATGAAAAGTTCTGGAATCGTTTGTGTAGGGGAGAAAGGTGATTATGTTTCAAAAGTTCATTGAGTTCACTCTCTGGAGAATGGATTGGAAGTGGGGCAGATGATTGCAATTGGGAAAATCAATTATGTGGCATTTGCTTAATCTTGGTTAAAGATGGTGGTGGATTAGACTGTGATGCTTGCAATGGAGACAAATAACTGAGGCATATGGCAGGGAAAGTCCCCTTGGAGTTGGAGTTTGCTTAGACACAGGGTGCCCAGGTGAGTGAAGAATGGGTTCCTGGTACCCAGCTTATTGCAAACTTTTGGATGGTGATGTCTTTGAAGAAAAAATAAACTATTCTGTGTTTCCCCATTACTCCACTGAAAGTCCACTTACCATATAGAAACAAGCATAATGTGATGAGTGCAAAACATTGCTTTTTTTACCTGGACAGTTCACTTCTATGAATGCCTCATAAGTTAGATCTAATTTTCCTAGAAGCTGTGTCCTATTTTATGCGTTTGTTAACAATTTCTCTGCAAAGGAAATGCAATTTGTGAACGTAATACTGTTTTTAGCTGCAGATAGAAGATTTTGTTAGGATTTTTATTTATTTTTGACTTTCAGTATTAACTTTTGTAAGCTGTCACTAACCAAACTCAGAAGCTGGATCTCATATCTGCTACATATGCTTTTGTGCTACTTCATAAAAATGTTAAATAATATCATTCTCAGGAATTAATTTCCTTTGGTTATCTAGATTCTCTTTATGTTGGCCTAATTTTGCTAGTTTCATGAAAGACACGATAGACAGTTAATTTATTGAAGGAATATCTAATTTTCCAGCAGTGATTCATGTGAGTGATGTCGTGTTTATGCTGGAGGATGTGCAGTGATGTGTCAGATACAACTCAGTTTTCCAGTAACTTATTCAGTGTTTAGCCTTCACTTTTACGGCAGCCACAGTTCACTAGGATCAGTATGCACTGATGATCTACAAAATTTCAATATGCCTCCTTTCCAAAAAAATTTATTTATGAGGCTTGTAATTTCCGAGTATTCTAAGGAACTTATTATATGCTATAGAACTGAATAAATTGCCTAAATATCAATGATACCCGTTGAAAGTTAACTTTGTGTCTTTATTTAGATATGTGTAATTGTTATAATAAAATTTAAAAAGCAATTCCAACAATATTTCTTGATTTTTTAAATTTATTTTGTATTCACTAAGTCATTCACCATTGGTGATTATAACAAAATATTTCTTCTTAGGTACTAAACAGAGTTGATGATATTTTAATTATATAGTTGGATTGGCTTGTTAATACAATATGAAGATTTGTTCAGTCTGATATGATATACTAAGGCTGATGTTATGTTTTAGCATCTAAATGAAATTTAGATACCCCTAATCAGGTACTGTAATGAAAAAAAAATGTCAAGGAGCCTGTTTAAATTTGTATGAACATATATACAAAAGTGGAGAAATGTATATCTATATCTTTATACAGCTCATCTTTCTGAAGTTAAAATTTGGTTAATAAAAAGAACTTTAAATAACCTGCCAAAGGCTGTTTCAAAGTCTTAGGAAGGCCATTGTGAATGTTATTTTGACTAGAATGTGTTAAAACAGTAAGTTTCTGCACAGTTGCAATGAGATATTGGATTTATATAATTAATTTAATTTAGAAATGTAAAAATAATCATATAATGCAAAAGGCAATACATTTTCAGTAAATTTTGAAATGAATTCATTTCATTAATTTTGATGTGTTGATTTTTTTCACAGGTTCTGGAAATAATCATGATATACCCAATCCAACTGAAACACTACACATTTAATTCTTAAAGGAAGACTGTTAGAAAATCAGTTTCTCTCTGTAGAAAATGTCTTATATTACAGAGGAATTAATATCTTCTATCTTCTTATATTTATATTCTACAGAGAGAGAGATTTATCTAGCTCTTAATGTTTAATGGCAGAGGCTACCTATATGTTGACTCATATAGATACTGCTATGGTTAATTAGTTCAAATTATTTCAATTATTTATCATTATAGATGGAAAGCTATTGAATAATACATTCTGATTGAACACAAATACTTTAATAAATAAATCAGATATGCAACACTCTTCTGCACAACTGCTTTTACACCTCTGACTTCATGACTAGCGTTGTTGGTCCTTAGCACAATTCACTTAATTCCTTTACACAGTGACTTCCTTATATACTTATATATGGCAGTATTTTTTTAATGGCTCATCTTTTATCTGTGCTTTTGTCTATGCTGAGTACCATGCATGAAGCTTTAGTTCAGATAAACAATTTAAAATGACCAATAGAATCGTTTGGGTCATCAGAATTATAAAGCATAAATTCTGGTTTAAATAAATATCCTTCCTCATTTAAAAGAACTTGATCATGAGAATTGAAATAGAATTTAATTCGGAAAAAGCAAGTTTTTAGGATGCAACTGTCTTTTATCTCCATCTTATAAAAGGGAGCAGGTGCAACTCTCTATTTCCAGTGTATTGAAGCTGTCCTTCTGTTAGGAGTAGTGGACCTTCAGTGGGAGATAGGCTTAATACTTATGTAGGCATATATGAAAATCCAGATTTTGACCTCTAGCTTGAATTTTCTCTGAAAGGATGAAATATTTTGAGGGATTTTTCTTTTTAAAATGTTCAAGTATCATCCTATTGTTATTCAGTATGCCTGATAATCCTGATATAAACCTGATCGTTTCTTCCTGGGGGGAAAAAGGCCATTGTCTCTTCCTGGTGGGCTTTGAAGATTTTCTTGGTGTTTGTTAATACGTCGACATCCTTTCATCTAAATCTTTTTCTAACTGAAAGTCATTTTATGTTCTTTGTGTTTACCATTCTCTCGACTTTCCAATTTAATTTCTTCTTCAGCTTGAAGGGAAGGTCTTCTCATTGTTCTCCAATGAAATCTCACATACACTCTATTTCTTTCTTCTCTACTTGAATCTTCTCTTTTGATAGATTTTAGAATTCCCAAATATGTCTTTCATGTATTTGGACAGATCTCAAAATTTTCACTCTCATTTTCTATTTTCATTAACTTTCAAGATAATTACTATCTTCACTGCATTGCTTGCTAATTTTTAACTGGCTTAACATCTTTTTTCCATTCAAATACCAAAACTTATAAGCCATTTAGTCATTCAGTTCCTCTATTGATTTTCCCCCACACCTACACACTATGCAGGAAATTTGAGACACTTTTGATTTTAAAAATCCATTTCTTTCTAAAACTTTCAATATGCCCCCAGCCCCACCGTCTTATGAAATGCTCATTTATGGCTCTGCGGTGTCCCTTTCTCACACCTGGACTGAAGAAGCAGCTTCTGCTTAACACATGCTATTCTTGCAGCCCAGAGAAATGGAAATAGGAAAGAAGCCCAGAGAAACAGAAATAGGGAATAGGAAAGATTCCTTTTTGAATGTGACATTCTACTAATATTTCATTGGCTGAAAGGGATTCACAGAGTGCATCTAGTGTCCATGGGACAGATAGTTTAACCCTTTATAGGGAGCAAAGTGAAAAGTTGAGAGAAATAATAGAGTTTCACAAGATGCATCCTCTTTTGTTATTTATATATGGCAGTGGAATGCATTACAATTCTTATTACACATAAAGAGCACAATTTTTCATATCTCTGGTTGCATACATAGTATACTCACACCAATTTGTGTCTTTATACCTGAACTTTGGATAATAATGATCATCACATTCTGCCATCATTAATTACCCCATGCCCCTATCTTCCCCTCTCACCCCTCTGTCGTATCTAGAGTTCATCTATTCCTCCCATGCTCCCGCTCCCTATCCCACTATGAAGCAGCCTCCTTATATCAAAGAAAACATCCAGCATTTGGTTTTTTTGGGATTGGCTAACTTCACTTAGCATTGTCCTCTTGTTCATAGCTATTTATCTCCCTCTCATTCACATGCAAAGCTGATTTCCCCTATGCCACAGAAGACCCACAAAACAACAAATTATCATGTGATCACATGTGATCAGTCCTTGCCTTTTGGTCGACTCTATATTGTGTCCAAATATGAATCTTCATGACTGTAACAATTACGAACAAAAAAATGAATAAATCATTAACGTGTGCCCATGAAATAAGCCCCACACAGTATGGAACACACAGGACCAGTGCATTATATATTTCCATCAGAAAAAAGGAAGAACCAAAAGTGAATGGCACCTGCTAGCAAATGGCAGGCATCTTGCTGGGCAGAGGCTGATGGGATCCATCTACTTTCGTGCTGGGAAATGTTCTTTGATGAGCTGCCACTGTTTTTCCCAGAAGGCTTTGCAGGTTTCCTTCTAGTAGCTTGTGGCTGCACAATCTGAGAGATCCATCTTTTTTAAAATATTATATATTTATCTATATTTGTGATGTCTTGATGATATGCACTCTGTGGAGGCTGAGAAAAATCATTTAGCCATATGCTCTGCCTGTATATAATTGTTAGATCAACATTCATCTTAAATCACAGTTTCTATACATCCAGGTGTTGTCTTTCTGGGATGTTAAATCTTCGATAATCTTACTTTTTTTTCTATTTCATTTTTGTCTTCTCCATGTGTGAGCCCTGTCATTTACAATTCTTTGCAAGACATTTCTCATGGTGTAGGTTTGATTTCAATTGCCTTGAGCTCATGGGTTTTCCTGGAAAGTTGCTTCCCAACACCTTTTCTTCTTGCCCTAAGTCATTGGCAGCACTTAATGTGAATCTGTTTAATAAAGTCTGATGTTTTAACAAAGCTCTTATCATACAGACAATTGTTAATCAAATTATTGCATCTCAAAACAGTTTTCAGTATTCTCTTTAACCTACTTAGTTGAGGAACAGGTGAATCATTTAACTCTGCTTACAAACCTGGCAATCATTTTTTAACATCATGTACTTTCCTATCAAAAGAAAATAAAAATGACAAAGATACATTCATAGTATTATGGCTTCTAAACCTCTTACCTGAAAGCCAAGGCTCAGAAACAGCTGACCTACACAGGTTGTCATGTGTGTCGGTTTTGCCGAATGCTTGGCTGGGCTACTATCATAACTCAGGACAGTCACATTTTCCTGCCTGCCTATCACACAGTTCCTGAGCCAATGCCTTAGAAGTTATTCTCCCACTTCAATGTGCTGATTTCCATTAGTCTAGTTTTTATTAGATTATGATGCAATCATATGACTTCCATGTTCTATTCTTTCCAGGACTCAGACTGGGCTTTTTAACTGAGATATGTCATTTCCCTGGCAGAATCAAAGGAGAACGAGTTGATCTATCATAGGCTTTATAAAATTTTGTTTTGGTTATGGCAGAAGTAACTTTTGGCACTTCATTGGTCAAAGCCTTTCTCCTGTCCACAGTCTTGCCCATGGATTGAGAAATGTTCTCTATAAAGAATAGTGATATTTGGAAGTGATGAAATTTCTTTATAAATATGAACTTTTGTGAGAGAACAGATTGCAGAAGAGTAATACAGGCAGATACATCTGTTAGCAGCAAATTATAGTATTACAGGTGAGAGATGATGGTAGCTTAGACCTAGATAACAGCGGAAGTAAGAAATGGTCAGAAAAGAGTATACTTTGATGGAGAACAAATAGTGTGTTCAAACCAACTGGATGTAAGATAAGCAAGAAGAGCCACAAAATCTGAAGCATTCAGCTTGAGGTAGTATGCACTTACTATCAATTGACCTTGGAGAATAGAGAATCATTATAGGAGGGATTGACAGAATGTCATCAAAGGCATTAAGGAGAGCACAGCATTAAGCACATCCACATCCACACCTTGGAATCCAGAACAATGCAACTGTGAATGGAATAAGGAACTGCAGCATCCTTGTCAGACAGTAAGAGGGGATCCTCCTGGGTTTTGTGCATTTAAATTTTAAGTAAAATATTGTGCTGGTATATTTTTTCAGCCATATTCAGTTGCATGGTTCTTAGCATATCCGAAATACAGATAAATTTAACCAGCATGATGGTTTTGTCAAGCTCAAATAGGAGAGAGAAGGGTGCAAGCATCATGTGCATATGCGAGAGAGATCACAACACCAGTTCAGAGACTGTAGGCAGAATAGGGAGAGGTGAGCACACCAACTCTTAGGTGTCATTCATACATCAGACGGTCAGGACTGAGTATACCAGTGGGGTAAAGGAAAAAGGAAATTGGAATTTGGGTACTGGCCCAGGAGAACTGGAGTGCATGAAGAGACTATGGACAGATTGTCTTTACTCATGATAAGATCAGTGATAGCCCCTTCATTGTGATTATCAAATACAGGCTGAAGACAAGCTCACTGGAAGGAGCAGCTCAAGAGCCCCAGAGATTTCTGTTGGAAGACCCTTCAGCGTGTGCCCAGTCCTTCATGATTTGCTTCTTCCACGGCTGGCCCCATAACTTTGTGGTTTACTATGTTCTGACCTCGAGATCTTCTGTTTTTGACCAAAGCAATACTGACAAATTGCTTAAACCCAAGTTTTTGAAAACATTTTCATGGTTTTGCTTCCCTTTTTTTGCGTGAGCATGTGATAAATTACACTTTCTTGCTTCTAGCTGGGTAACTCATGTATGCTGGAATGCTCAGTAGAAAGTCAGAGGGCCTGAAACCCACAACACAATAAAGTCTAACATCACCAGTCAAGTAAGCCAAATGATTTATGTTTTACTTTTTCTAGTTTTATGTGTATTTTTTCTTATTCTTTGCTTCTCTCTCTCTCTCTCTCTCAACCTGAAACAATTTCAATGTCTTTGGATAAGAAATTATTGGTGTTTGAATGACTGACATTTTTCCTCAAAACTTCAAAACTAATGCAGTTATCTCAACCCAAGTGTAAACCTTCTCAGTTTTTTTCTAGGATACTCTTATGGGCCAGGATATATGGACAATGACCAAACAGACTCCATTTTGCCCTGAGACATCATGTAAGAAATGCATCTCCCACAGGAAAGCCCTGCCTCTGTACCCATCAATAGTTGCTTAACATGTTTGGCAACACAAAATGGCAATTCTTATACAATGTAAAATTGTTGTCTCTTTGGATCCCATTTTGCTTGGACAATGTGCCTTGTCAGAAAATGATTGGCTCGATGTTAGTAACCATTCTTTAACTTGCACTCAACTAGGGTCATTTTGACCCACTTCCTCTTTTGCTTATCATCTCATGATTTTTTGTTTGGAATCACAGCAATAGCCATGTATGGCCAATATGGCTTTGGACTATCAAAGGTGGACTCGCACCCCTGGAGGGGGTCCAAGGATGTAGACTTGCAATCTGCCCCACCTTGGCCTGCCAGCTGGTGGATCTGGACTGCCAACTGCTGAATAAAGGCTTGGTTTCCTGCTTTAAGATCAACTCTGGGACTTATTGTAATCTCGCCATAACAATACCAATCTAAGTCTGTCAAGTGGATTCTCCCTGAATATTATTGCGCTTAAGGTCTTTAAGTAGTATGACTAATAATGCTACACAAAATATAAAATTAAATATCCAAATCAAGCCTTCGAAATCATATCCTGCAGTGTTTCAGGTATTAGAAATTTGGCTTGACTAGGGAGCCTTTATGGGTAAGCTGTAGAAGGATGCAGACAAGTAACTTACCACACCTGAGTATCTAGGTGCAATATGGGCTTGCTCTCCCCCAAGCCTTTAGTGTAAAGGGGGCCAGGCACAGACTGCAAATGTAAACGTGAAACTCACACCAGACCCAGCCGGGCATAGTGGGAGTGGGGGTGGTAGGGATGTACCACAGATGTAGTGGGTGAAGCAGCTTCAGGTTCTCAAAATATCTTACCTGCTCAGTAGCCTAGCAGCAACAAATAAGATGAGTTAATCCAGAAAACAAATTCAACAGTAAAGGAAACATCAGGAAGAATGAAATTTGTTGTAAAGAATTAGAAATTAACAGGAAGTTACATCAAGATGAAAAAATAAGTATCATAATAAATTCCCTTTCCAAGAAAATGTAAGTCTACATTTTCTGAGCCATAACCAGTGTCTATGAAATGACACTCTATTATGACACTATTATTAAGGGGGAAGATGGCACCATATTTCAACTTACAAATGAGATGATGTATTTCAAGCCAAAAGCTTCCATATGAATGAACATATTTCCTGAGTTGTGAATAAGAGGAACTACTTTATATTTCAGACAACTTTATGCTCTCTTGAAGGGGAAGTTAAAAGTACTAGTAGTGATTTCTTGCCCCACACTTTAAGTCTATTTTACTATAAACAAATTCATGCAATTTTACTATTTCCCAATCTAACACTCAGAATTATTTGCTACAAAGTGTATGTTTTCTACAGAGCCTTAACATGGTCATTCTATATCCGTAAAACCAGCTTCTTTTATGTATAAATTGACTCCACGAGGAAATGGCAGTGGGGACAAAAGCTAATATTAACCTAACTTTAAGTCAATGCAATGTTTAGGCAGTAAGTAGCAATAGGTCATGTGTCTGTTCACCAGTGCACTGACTTGGGGAGGTAAATTGTGTCTTAAACTCTCATTCTTTCAGTTATGGTAGTTTTCACTTATATATTGCTCACTTTATATAGCAGTCTGTTTTAACAATGAAAAATTGAATAAAATCGAGGGGGGAATAACACATTTTTGTTCCAGATGATCTTAGAGGTATTACATAAGCAGGCATAACGGAAGGAAACCAAATCATCATCTAGGTCTGGGGAGAGAAAATGAACACATAATGCTGAAAAGAAAGCAAAAATAGAAATAATGAAGTTTCCTGTTATAAAAATACTACAGTAAGATTTGTTTTAATTTTTGATTAACATATAATAGTTGTACATATTCATGAGGTACAACGTGGGGTTTTAATTCATACACATATTGGGTAATGATCCAGGGGGACAATTAACCTATCTGCTACTTTAAACCTTTATCATCCCCTTATGTTGATTTCAGTGAAACTCCAGTCCTCTAAACATTAAAATAATACCGTGTATTATTGCTTCCTGTATTCACCTTGCTGTCCCATGGGACACCACAATCAACTCCTCTATCTAAGGTAGCACTGTGACCTTTGCTCACCCTCTGTGCCCTCATGCTCCTGCCGTCTGGGTACCACCATTCTGCCCTCGACTTCTCGAGACTGCGATCATTTTGTTTCTAAATAAGTATTTTATATTGTTTGCAGAATTTATATCCAAATAATTATTGATAAAAGGGAGAAATTCAAGAGCACAGAGATGATGACCATTATTTAAGGGAAAATTATAGAATGCTTAGTAAACTAGAGAGACCAGTGTGTGTGAATTTTCTCAAAGGCCTATACCATAATACAATGAATATTTAATAGCTTTTAAGAGCTATGTATTAAATAATGACTTTGATTTTATCCTGTTTATTCTGCAGTTATTACCTATAGTTCTGTCAATCTACCTGTATATTAATGTTCTCAAAAATACACACAGGCGGGCTGAGGTTATGGCTCAGCGGTAGAGCGCTCGCCTTGCACCTGCAAGGCCCTGGGTTCGATCCTCAGCACCATATATAAATAAATAAAATAAAGTTATAAAAAAAAAAGAAAGATTAATAAATTCTTTAAAAATATACACACAGGAACACATAAAGTATGTGGAGTGTAAATATGCATTCAGCTGCCAAAAGAGGTTATGAAAATCAACACTAACTTTTGCCAAAGGTAGCCTGCAGTATTAAGTCATTTCTTTATATTTCTTCCTTTAATCATCTGTCAATCATATGTTATATAAATGGATAGACATAAATTATTTTAGTCAATATAAAAATGATAGCTATTTTGAAACGTTAATCCCAGTGAAGATTTTATACTTTGTTCTTTTCTGGAATTTTAAGGTTAATAGATAGATAAGCTTGTATTGTTTTAAGAGCATAATGTTAGTAATATTAAAACTACTATAAAATGCAGAGAGTATCAGGAGCATCTACTTTCTTTTAATTCAAACATAATACTTGCTTTCCTCTTACAAAAATTGTACATTCTATTTCACAAATGGGCAATTCTAAATTTATTTTGATGGCATTTAATATGATCTGCCATGTTGATTGACTGATATGTTGAGAAAAGTATTTCCATACCCTCTCCTGTCCCTTGTCCTCCATTTCACTTTAAGGATCGTTGTTCCCACTAGTTACCTTTGTTGGAAATAATCCCCACTTGGACAGTAGATGATAAACACACTCCTTTCCAGGACACACCAAAAGTGAAAACTCTTACAAAGGTTTAAAGAACTTCGGCTCTATGCTGGAAGTAGGACAATGGTATTTATATACTGTGACAAGGCACAGAGGAGATATTTTGAAAGATGGATGTTTGTCAAACGTTGGAAAGTTTTGCAAAAAGTTGAGAGGTTAAAAGTTTGTAAGACTTCATCTTTATATAGCCGTTTTAGGTTGATAGCAAAATCGAGAGGAAGGTGCAGAAATTCTCCATGTACTTCAGCCTCCACTTACAGATAAACTTCCTCTTTATCTCTGGCTACACTAGAGAGCTGCCTTTGTTGCAATCAGGGAGCCCACATGGCACAGCATTGTCACTCAGGGTCCGTATGTTAGAATAGGATTCTTTCTTACTGTGCATTCCAGGGGGCTGAACAAACTGCAGAGTTTACACATTATGGTACCAAACTGAGCAATTTTGCTGACATAAAAATCCCCTGTGCTCCACCTCTTTATCCTTCTCTTTTGCCAAACCCAGCAAACGCTGATCCTTTTCTGCCATTTGCAGCATGTCAGGTGGTTGGAATCACACAATATTTACTGTTTTCAGGTTGACTTGTTTCATGGAGCAGTATGCCTTTGTGTCCTGTGTGTCTTTTCATGGTTTCACGCTCATTTCTTTCTGGTGCTGAGTTGACTTCCCACAGCATAGATATCCATTCTTATTGATGGATGTCTTGGTTGCTCCAACATTTGGGTCATTATGGATAAACTTCTATAAATATTCATATGTTGATTTTTCTGTAGACATCAGCTTTCAACTACTTTGGGTAAATTCCAAGAAATGCAATTGCTGGAATGTAGGGTAGTATTTGGATTTGTAAGGAACTGCCAGACATCTTCCACTTTCCTTGCATCATTTTCTAATCCGATTGAATTCGTCATATTTTAAAACGTACTTTTAATTTTATATAGATTTCTATATAAATTTCCACATTGGCATCCATCTGCTGTGGCTCCTGCATATTAATGTAAATACTTCTATTATGAGTCAACAATTTTAAAAAGGAATTTATTTTACCCAAACTAACTAGAAGCATTCAGAAAGAGTTTTGAAGAACTTAAATGCCCTTATCTCCATGAAAAAGAAAAAAATAAAGATAATTTAAACAAAATGTTTAACATTGTAACCGAAACACATCATTTTCCCTAAAATATCCGATTAATTACTTAAACACCCTACTCCTGTTTTATTATCTGCCAGCAGACAGCTGGTCTCAGTCTAAAAAATAGCAGTAATTGGATGCACAAATAGTTCTTTCAACTACCAGTAAGATTGGAATTCGCATCTTTGTTGTCCGGAAGTTGTCTAATTACTGCTAAATATCCATTAAAATTGGATTAAATTTATACTGTGGAAAACAGATCACTTGAACATACAAAAAGTGTACCTGTGACTTTAAGGTAAGTCATTGCTATGTTCCTTTCTGTGGTTATTCAACTAGATACAGTTGAGAAAAGAGCTTCTATAACTATGACCAGGGAGAACCATGTTGTTGGTGAAATAAATGTGCCAAGAAGGGGTACCTGTGTGAATTCTATTAACCATTAGAATGAACAAATAATCTGGAACATGTTCACTTTTATGTCACAGACCTATATCAAAAAAAAAGACATGTTTTATGACAGTGTTTAAAATTCTCTAAAACTAGGTTACCTTAAACAGGGTAAGAAAGGTAAACAAAGTAAATTTTTAAACAGGCCATTTTTAAGACACTCTGAAAAACAAAGTCTACAAACAATTTAGATTTAGAAAGGAGAGTACAATTTACTATACCCAAAGGCAAGGGAAAGGAAAATCGCATAATCTCAAAATAGTTAAGGAGGACTTAGTTTTGATACATGAATATTTTTAAAGGGCATATGAAATCTATACTAAAATGTTAAAAAGTATTCATATTTCTTGGAGCTTTCTGTCCCAATAAAAGTGAAGAGAAAGCAAATTGAATAAGGCAATTTAATACCATTTGATTGGATACGTACTTATTGAGTATTTTGTGTGCTAGGAACTGAAAAATTATTTATTTGTGAAAAAATGTTTATAACTTTGTTCAATCGTTGAAAAAAAAAGAATAAAGAAAGAATTGTAATGAGATGAGCGCTACATTTAAAGTTGGAGTGGTATGAGAAAGCAGAGTTGCTTGTATCTACATGGCAGAATTAAATAATGTTTATGAAGCCAACATTATTTCCCAAAGCATGACCATATGGAAGGATATAGCATATCAAAATGTTCCCAAAGAGTACAGGACTGAGCGTGTGTGGATATAACTGGTGCATCCAAAGCAGAATGTTAAATCTGACATGGAATCCCTTTGAATATCATGATGGATGATGAAGACCATGTACTTATTATTGTAAGCATTGGGGTGATCAAATAATTCTAGTTCAAATAAATACATGGATTTATTTATGACTTTTATGATTTTCGTTGCCACTTGTATATTGTGGAGAATTAATTAAAAGAAAGTAAGGGGTTGGGTTTGATTACCAGTATAGGAAAAAAAAAAAAAAGTAAGGCTACCTTACAGAAATTAGTAAGCAAGAAGCAGACAAGCAGACAAGAGAAAAATAACTCTACTAAATAAACTGAAAGATTCCTATGGATAGAATCTTCTTTTGTTTGGTTTACTTATTAGGACCCTTTCACATGATGCATATTCAATGCAGTGTGCTTATGTTTTGCTCAGGATTTTCTGTGTTCATGCTCTATAATTTTCTGTTCTTATGATATCTTTGTCTAGCTTTGGTGTCAGGGTAATAGGGACCATGTGATAAAGGTTGAAAGTAGTTTTACCTCTTCAGTTTTCCAGAATAGTTGGACAAAAATTGATGATGATTCTTTAAATGATTGATAAAATTCACCAGTGAACCATTTAATCAATGGCTTGTCTTTCTTGGGAAGTTTTTGATCACTGATCTGCAAACCAGGTAAAGGTCTGTTCAGACCTTCTATGTCTCCATGAGTAAGCCTGGCAGATTCTATGTTTCTAGAAAGGAAATAATTTCTTTCAGGTACTTACTTTGGTGCTGCATTATTGTTCATTACAATTCATTATCAATCCCTTAACTTCTGTGGCACCAGTTGCTATGCATTCTCTTTTATTTATGGTCTGAGTTTTTTCTTAGCTAAACATGTATCTTTAGAGAACTACCTCATTTATGTTTTTCTATTCTCCATTTCATTTATTTGTGCTTTTTAAAAATTATTTTTTTACTTCAGCTAACTTCATACTTTACCTTTCTTATTTTTCTTCTTCTAATTCCTTATCGAATAATATTGGACTCTTTATTTGAGATGTTAATTCTTTTATTATGGACATATATCTTTATAAACTTTCTTCTCTGTCCTTATTTTGTTGCAGATCTTACATTTTGGTATGTATATATTGCTTAAGTTTATCTCTAGGCATTTTCTAATTTCTTGTGTGATTTACTTTTTGACCCATTGATTTTTCAAGAGGTTTTGTTGCTTTTGTATATTGTGGAGAATTCATTAAAAGAAAGTGACGGGTTGCATTTGATCCCAAGTATAGGAAAAAAAGTAAGGCTATCATACAGAAATTAATAAGCAAGAAGCAGATAAGCAGATTTCTCTAGATTTGTGCATTTTCAAGTTTCCTTCTAGCATTGATTTATAATTCCTTTGCATTTGGTCTGGAAGTATACATCATATAATATAAATCTTCTTAAATTTGTTAAGATTTGTCTTATTTTGAACAAATGCTCTACCTTTGAGAATGTTCCACATACACTTGAGAAGAAAGTGCATTCTGCTGCTGTTGGGTAGGATGTTCTACATGTGTCTTTTAGTTTCATATGGTCAAGAGTGTTGTTCATGTTTCTCTTTATTATTTACGTTAAGCCTAGAAGTTGCATCCATTATTAACAGTGTAGTATTTTCCATCCATTTAATTAATTATTCTACTCCAGTCTAAATATATAGTGGTGTCAGGACTGGTAACCTATTCCTCATAGGATGCAATTTATCAAATGGAGTACAGTCTTCTGTATAGTTGCTTTTCCCACTGCATTTTCAAACACGGCTAATGTCCAAAGTTATATGGGTCAGGCAGAACCTATGACAGAATTGTTCCTGAGGAGAATAACTATTTCAGTTAAAAAGTTTACAGACTTTGTTAACATGTAGATTATATAGTTCAACAGTGTGTTTCCATAATAAATTTTATGAGTTTTGCACAAAATGTCCAAAGGTCAATTGACAAAATGAAGGCCATGTTTTCTTTATTTCTTTATTCAGTAAATTTGATGTAGCCTCTTGAACTTTTGCTTTGTTCCAAGTACCATTCCAGGGTTTAAAAATACAGCAGTGAATAGAATGATATATTCATAGTCTTATAAACAATTTTCATAAAATAATTTCATTTGTTGGTAAGAACCACAAAGAAGAATATGGCTGAGTGACCCAGAATTTAGGTAATAGATGGCTGTGTTAGCTAAAATGGACTAGACAGGTCCCTCTAAACCAGATCACTAGCAATGCAAGACTTAAATCAGAAGCACACACAGTGAAATAAAACCACAAAAAAAGAAAATAAAAATCTGAAAATATATGAAATAAAGTCTGTGTACATGTGACCTTGGACATTACAGAGAGTGGGGTGCTGAACAGCTATCTATGAGTGGCAGCCGGTTTGCAGGAAACACACACAAGGAGAGTCAGATCTTAGAAGGTCTTTTTATTCCTTCTTTATCACTATTGATTTAGGCTCATACACATAGAACTTCAAACTACCAATGTTGATTATTAATATCTTTATATATACTCTGCCATTGACTATTTTACAAAACAATCTCAGCCACGATTTTCAATGTGACACTGTTGTGTTTTATTTAGCGTTGTCACCTGAATTTGATAGCATGCAAGTCCATATGAGAAAAAAAAAAAAAACCTTAAAATGTTTAGATAACATTTTTTAAAATAAAAGATTTTTTGTACACAATGCATAATCTTCAGAAAATGAGTAAACTTCAATTAGCTTCCGTTGCTCCATGTTCAGGCCAAGCCCAGAGGAGCATGCCGGGCTGTCTGCCACCTCTGATGCAGATGTCCTGGCTGCTGACCCTGCTGACTTTCCCAGTGGTGTCCATGCATAAAATATGGACAGGGCTGTCTATGTATTTTTATTCTGTAGAGAAAGGCAGAAAATAAGTAAGCACACAGATAAAAGGAAAATCCCAGCATGAGAGGACCTGATCAGCTGGCTTATGTGCAAATGAGAAATCGCCTACCTTGCTCCTGCGACTTCCCCAGGCTGGGATTACAATAGGGCAGAAAAACGACATGGCTTTTTAAAACTACAGCATAAATGTTGGATACTAGCTACGCTGATGATGAAAGCCTTGATCCCCCTAATTACTTATCTCTGTGTCCCTTCCTCATATCTTTCTACAAACAACACATCAAATCATATTAGATAAAGTAGGCAGATACGAGAGGCCATCTGTTTAGCTAGACACTTAAGTCACTTGTAGGTGTAAACAGTGCTACCACTCCTCTTGTTGTGCTTTGTTTCATTTTGGCAAATATAGCTAATTTCATAAGATGGTATAATTTGCATTTTTTTAAATTTTTATTTAAAATTAATTTGTAAGTAAATATTTTTGAAATGTTTCAGTCTTCATTTTGAGTATGGTTACCTGTTTAGGCCCCAGGTGTATGCTGTCTCATACAAAAGGGCTAGAAAACCTACACCCACTGGAGATGCTCCCCCAGAGCCACTGGGGTTCAGGTACCTCTCTCTGCTCTGCTCTGAACCTCTACTAGGGCGCATGAGTTCCAGGAGGCCAGATCCTGATTGCTGAGAACCTGCTGATGCCCATTCCCATGCAGCTTCTTGTTGTGCACTGGGAGCAGCTGCCTGCTGGGCAGCCCGCCTGCTCTCCTTGATCACTGCCTGGCCTTTGGCTCTCTGCCTTCTGTGCTCAGCAGTATTCCCATGCTCTGCTCACATTGCACGTCCCAGATCTGTCTTCCCCTGGTTATCGTCCCCTGTCTGAAGCTCACCTCCTCCAACTCTTACCCAGCTGCTTCTGCTGATATGGTGAAAGCAGTTGTTGGATCCCAGAAACACGATCCCAGGACCCATCCCAAGTCAACGCTTCTCTCATGAGGACGTTCATTCTTAGTACAGGGACTCCTCCTTGCCATGTTATCACCTTTAAGGACATAATAGTGAGGTGATCCATCTGTACATACATGAATAAAAAGGAAATATACAAAGAAGCTCATCTTTTAGCAATAATAGTTTATTCTGGCCTGAAATTGTGATGATCTGTCCCTAACTTCAAAAGAGAAATTTGTGTGTTGGGACTCAAGTTTGCTTTTATTTTTTAATATACTTCTCTTAACTGAAATAATAATTTACATATATTAAATTTTATTTCTAAGTTGATTTGTAAATGTCTAGTTCTCCAGGTTGAAACAAATGCAGGCAGTCACATATACTCACCATTTTTGTGATCCTAAAAGTCCCTTTGGAAACATTAGTGCCCATTTTTCGAAGATCAGGGTCATATTTACCTATTTTCTGTCCATACTATTTTGGCCTTTACCAAAATGTAAAATAAATGGCATTCTACAGTGTGATCATTTCAATTTGGCTGATTTTGCCCCGCAGCTGCTTTACGTATTTATGTATGTGGATGCTTCTGTGGCTTGTTTTTTATCTATTGTTGCATTGAAACATTTACTTTCTCTGCTCCTATAGTGTAGCACCCTTGATTTGCTTCCCACTTGGGGAGACTGTGTGGAGATGCTAGTGAACATCCAATTCGACCTCTCTGGGGTAAATACTCCAGGAGTGAGAATCCGGTCACATGCTACGTATACATTTAAATATTTAGGGAAGAACCAAACTCTTTTCCAAATAGTCTGCACATTTTGTGTCTTAAGAGTTTCCTTGACACAATTAGTTCAACGTTGTGACTCTCAAATAGTTTTGCCATTTAAATTGGAGTGGAATGATGTCTACAGCTTTTAGTTTGCTTTCCCCAGTTACTAGTCAGACTGAGAATCTTCATATGTTCTTTAGTCTTTTACACAAATTGTTTGTACAAAGAAAAAAAAAAGGTCTACATTTTTCCAATTTTAATTGGGTTATTATGTTTGTGATTGTTAAATTGTAAAAATACTTTATATATTCTGGTTACAAGTACCCTGTATATGATTTGCAAATATTTCTCCCAGTCTATTACTTTTCTTTTCAAGCTCCTTCTTCTGTAACTTAAGCGATGTGATTTTTTTGGTGCATCTTATTTGGGGGGGTCCAATTTCTGACCTTTTCCCAGTTGTATAAAACTTTAAACAATATTGGCTAATATGCTGGATCCACAAATATTTTGGCACTTCCAAATATTTAAAAAATATTTTGTGCACTCACAATCACATTGGGTATATACTTGTGCCTTAGTAGGAGCACAGTTACCCTAATTCTCACCTAAGTTAAATCCTTCTCTTCTTCAGGGCACGAGAGGAGGCAAGGTTCCTTTCCAGCAGGAGCTGATAGTTTCCTCTAGACCTGCACCCGAGGGAAGCTTCCAGTCCCCTGGGTCCCTCGGAGTTTCTCCTTGAGTTGGAAAGGTGTGCACCAGCTCTCCTGTCTCTAAAGACTCCAAAGGTATATATTCTCACTCTATACCATATTTAATTAATCACTAAATATTAGTTTAAAATAAGTTAGCTGCATAATTACAAAAAAAAAAGCCTTGAAAAGATATCCAACTTTGCTAGTAGGAATTAATGATCTGAATAAATGGAAAACTATTCTGTTTTCATAAATTGGAAGATTTGACAGCATTAGGATGTCATTTATAGTAATTGTAGATTCACTACCATTCCGATAGAATTCTAGCAGACTTATACATAAAATTTGAGAAGATAGTTCTAAATTGTGTTTGAGAAGTATATAATACATAAAATAGTAGAAGCCTTTTTGCAATGGATGAGTAAGGTTGGAGAAAATACATTACAAAAATTTAAACTCATCATAATATGATCCTCTCAGAGACAATGAAACATAACAGACAGTCTAGAAAGAGACCCAAACATATATTGCTCCCTTATATTCAAATAAATTGCCCATGAATTACAATCATAGATTTAACATCATTCCAAAATTCGGTAGAGAAGCAAAATGATGTTTGTATGGAAAATAACTGAATGTTTACAGCCTAAGAGAAAGTCAGTTGGGGAAACTAAAGCTATAAGACTTACTGAGAAAAAAGATCTACAATATTTTGAGACTTTGAAATAGTGACATTTTTTTGATCAATACAAAGAAGTCAAAAATTACTTTTACAATGTGAAAATGTATCACAGTCTATACTTCATCTAACCTGAAGAACTTAAGATAAATTTTCAGTTATATAAAACATCTCTGTGAATCAGTGAATAAGAGACCAATTTCCTAATTGGAAGAAAAGCCAGAAAGCTAAGAAACCACCTCAGAACTGAGCCATCCCGGTGGCAATTGCACGGGAAAACTTACGAGGCCTTCACTCCTCAAGGAAGCAAGCCCAGCAGGGCCCACTGTGTGATTTCACTGTGTGCTCATGACCCCAGCTGAAACTGCAGGCATTGAGGAGGGAGGAAGAGGAAAACCTACTCTCTGACTTCCACTGAAGCGTGTGAACTGATGTAGGGTGCTTGAGGAAGTCTGAGCAGCTTCCTATGATGTTCTCCATGCGTCTCTCCGTGTCACTCCTTCTACTCTTCAGAACTACCACAAAAGAAATCATTTTTAATATGTTGTACTCAAATATTTGCAGCAGTTGTATCTAGTTACAAAATAGTTGTTGTTGTTTTAACAAAAACCCAGGAAACTTCCACAGGTGAATATTTCATATACTCACAAAATTATTGCAAATATTTTATATTCAAATTTTAGAAAAATAGAGATGAATGTGTGTTCTTGTCAAAACTTTTGTAAAGGTTTTCGCATTTTATGAAACACTGGATTTTGTAAAAACATGAGCAATAGTGATGCATATGTACAGCTAAGCTATAAGAATGGATAGATCATTGAAGTAGAAAAGCAAAACCCAGTGAGTTGTGGATATTTATTCTGGTTAGCTATGCAAAGATAATACCATAGTAGCTTAGTTGGGGGAGATGGAATTCCATATTCACTGTTGAAAAACAAAGGATGTGACAAAAAGATTTAGACTTGGCAAGTTCTGGAAGACGAGTTTTAGCTACTTACAGCCAATGCTACTGTAAATAATAAATAGAGTGAGATCAAATAGAGCCTCATGTGGTCATGAGAGTCTGAAGTGCTATGGATATGAATGGAACTCTTTGGAATTAGTCCTGAGATCTTATACAGAATAAGCAATGTGAGGCATTCATTTTAATGATATATCCATTTTTTTATTTAATTAAATAGCTATCATGCTCATACCCTTTACAAGTCTATTATATTTTGAAATACAAATCAGCTTTCTATTTCACTGATGCATAAATAATAAAAAACTATTATAATACATTTTAAAGTCTGAAGCAATTTATATGGTAATTTATGATTTCCTAATATCTCAAAGAAAATCATTGCATGCGTTCTATAAAAAGATAGCCATTGCGACTTTACAACTAATTTAGGAAGAGTCTCAATAGAGCACCTACTCTTTTTGGAAACTGGCTAAATAAGAGATATGGCTGAGTTTTAGGTAGACTGAAGAAAATCTGTTGCTATTGTTCTCAGAGAATTGGCAATATGCTCTTGTTACCACCCTGATGGGTTGGAGCTATGATCGTTCATTTGCTGGTATTTTGTTCCATTCTCTGAGCGCTTCCCCTTTGGGGTTTATTCCTGCTCCCCCCAACTGCCCTCAGCCTTCTGTCATTTATTATATTTCTTCTGCTTGTCTATCTTAATCTTACTGTCTTATCTGATTTTTCTCAGACTTTCTCCATTCGTTTTAAAATTCATGCAGTGTTATCCATATATAAATGCTAAAAATGGAAAAGGAAAAATGAGGAAGCCTTATAGCTTTGAATGATGCGCGTATGAGGTATTGAAATAGCAACAAAACCTTCCAGAAAGACAAATGCTGTTCTTCGAGGACAGTGTTCTTTTCATCTCACTGCACTGTCCCAAAGCAAACAGACAGGCTGACCATAGAAACAGGGCTGTCAACAAAGACAGGGAAAGAGGAATACAGCATCCGCCACTGTGCTTTTTAGCTTTCTTAGGTGACAATGACCAGGCATTGTTCACCACATTTCTAATCTAGAGAGATACTCCTCTCTTTATGTACAAGAATTTTGAGAGTTGGCAGTTGCAGGGAAAATATAAAAATATTCATAAAAAACAAACGGAGATTTCCTGCTCAGATAATTTTAGCAATTTCAAATACTTTTTTTTTTCTTGGAAATAGTGATTTCGAAGCCTAAAGTATATATTCATTATTGGTCATATACTGGATATTTCACCTTAATATAATTTTCACCTTAATACACACACACACACACACACACACACACACACACACATATTAGACATCCACTTATTATGTGAAATATTTGCATTAGGCAAAAATAAATATAGAAACAGTGGCAGACAATTATGTCTCAGGATGTCTCCAACATCATCTTCAATACTCAGATGAGATATCCAAACTGAAGAAGCTTGCACTATTTCTACTAAAGGATATTCCCTGCAACATAGTTTTTACCTACAAAGTATAGACCTTCTATTATAGCAAATATGAACATTTATTGTTCTAATAATCAATCATGACTTTGTGAACAGTGAATTGTGTTATTTTCTGGGAAACTATGTTTTCACAAATAATTCTTATGCAGGTCAGGTATTCACTCAGTTTTAATAAGGAACAATATTAATTTCTATGAATATACTATAATGTACGAATCGTATGAATCCATGGTCATTTTGATGGAGACTTGGGTCTTTTGGGGTGCACACTTACAGTCTTCCAGAGGGAGTATAAGCAAGCTTGGCCTAGTCGGGCCTCAGTAGGAGACAGTTTAACCAACCATCACCCTACCTGTCACCTGATGGCACTGCTGCTTCCCAGGTGGGTGTGACTCTTCAGGAAGCTTCCTATCAGCATGGAAGGCACAGTCACCTGAGCTGTCCCAGGGAAACTTGTAATTCATCAAATTTGGATTTTATGCCTGTAGCTCTGGTTCCTGGACATCTGCTGTGATGGTTGATCAAAGGCAGACGATCTGTCTCAGGAAAACAAAAGCCAGCTGCGAGGCCTGCTCTCTGCTTGGCCTCCTTGCTCCCTGAATCCCTGGCCTGGAACCTTCCCTCTTCCTGAATAGCTGCCCTACGCATTTCACAGGTGCTTCCCGTGTCGTCTTTCCAGGAGTGTCTTCCCTGATGGCCTCGTGTCACTTTGCAGATCACACCCCACCACTCCAGCCCTGACGGACCCCTCCCTGGGGGTTATGATCTCTTCCTCTCTTTTCCCAGGGCCACAAGCAGTCGTGTTTGTGGGTGCAGCCCAGATCTGAGGAATGCAAGCCTTCAGTATTTATTTATTCAATGAATGACCAGCGGACAGAGCTGGGTGATCATGACATCTGTCCACTCTCCTGACGTCCAGTATTCCTTATCTTCTCACCCAGCCCCCTCCCAGTGCAGTAGCCACCACAGAAAGAGGTGCTCTCCAAATCTCCTCCTCCTCCTCCTCCTCCTCCTCCTCCTCTTCCTCCTCCTCCTCCTCCTCCTCCTCCTCCTCCTCCTCCTCCTCCTCCTCCTCCTCCTCCTCCTCCTCCATCCTCAGCCTCCTTGGCCTCCCTGGCTAAACATCTGTAACCATAGCATTCCGCTGTTTGGGTTTTGGTGTCACCTGGTCATTTTCTTCCTTTCATGACACACTCATTACTTGCAGAGCTCACTCAATACATATTTATTGACTTATATAAAATTGTGTTGCCCAATTTCTTCATTCTTTAAGTGGTTTTTTTTTCTAGACTCATTTTCATGATAACCTTTCTTTTAATAAAATATTCAAGTCAAACTGAGTATCTTGATTTTCCCTGAGAATTGTTTATCTCAACTTTTCTTTGTGAAAAATAAAGAATTTCATAGGATCAACTTTTGCATTGTTTTAACTTGATTAATTCTTACTGCTCCATGTCATGTTCTTCTTGCTCAAAAACACTAAACCTGCTACAACCAGGTTCACCAACAGGGAGGTCTCCAAGCATAACCTCAGCCTGTTCGTGGGTACTCAGCACCTCGACCTGACAGTTGTTGAGGTATGTTCATGTTTTAAAGTAACAAATCCTCAGGAACTGGCATCTCAATATTAAAGAAGTAGTCCACAAACAAGAATCAGTGCAGAAAATGCAGTTGTGCTGCAGATGTCTAGAGAGAGCAGAAGAATATGAACTCCTAAGAATGCAGAAATAAAAATGTGACAGAAAGTTTATTGACTGGTAGTAAGTTAAGGAAAAAACAGGGAAATGAGTAAAATGTTTAAATATGTGAATTTAGAAAATACTACCAGGATTTCTGATGAGTAGCTATAGAATCTTCAAGTAAACATGGATTTTCTAACCATGGTCTACAAGTCCAGTGTTTTGTAAGAAGAAACAATAAATGGATTGCTTTTTTTTCAAATAAAGACTAAAGATACCTTGAAAACAATGTTTGGAACAATTAGAAGAGATAAAACTTAATATCTAAATATATAATAAATATATTTAAAACAATATGAAATCAAAGTGAAAATGAAAATCTTGAATATTATGAAAGGGAAGATAGTAATTGTGAATAAATGTGAACAATTTTTAACTTTTTTCATTATCAACAAACGTAAATGAAACATTAAAATTATAAGAGATGAGTAATAATTATATTTAAATTAATTTGGAGGCATGTTAATTTAATATTTACAAGCATACAAATTGGTAAATCTTTTGAAGAGATTATAGAAATATGCACCAAACATATGAAGAATTCTGAACATTTCCAAAATTCACACCTATTAAGGACATTTGTGGAAACCTGACAAACAGCTGTGTAAAATAATTTTTATCACATTACACATTTATTTATTTGTAGATGAACTTACTGAGGCAAAATAAAGTTAAAAGGTCTGGAAGACTCTGAAAATTCCAAAACACTTTATTAAATCCCCTTGGATGTAGTCATCTATTCTTCCATAGCTATCCATCAATTGTTTGATTGTCATCTATCTAAAATATCCACAGACATTATGTACTAGTATATTGTGTGAGCTTTTACACAGAGCATATTATAGCTATGGTTTCATTGTTTCCTAACATTGTATCTTCCAAACAGATAATGAAGATGTGTGCAAACCTGGGAAAACACGCCTCTTCACAGAAGTCATTCATGGTGTGGCTCACATGCTCTCCAGCCCACCTTTAGTGTTTGGAGGAATACACATCAGGTTTGTAAGAGGTAACAGGTTCACAAGGATGCACGTTTATTGTATTTTTCCACTTTATAAAGTATCTGTGGCTATCACTTTGTTCTCCTACAAAAGAGAACAGAATGGTGTGTAGTTGTCTAATAGC
The DNA here is from genome assembly GCF_052094955.1 of Ictidomys tridecemlineatus. Taxonomy (NCBI): domain Eukaryota; kingdom Metazoa; phylum Chordata; class Mammalia; order Rodentia; family Sciuridae; genus Ictidomys; species Ictidomys tridecemlineatus. The sequence goes on from NC_135489.1 coordinate 6,144,747, forward strand.
AACCTGTCTATTTCCTGCCCAAAGTAACTTTCCCTACTGACGGTCACCAGCAGTCACTGTTACTGACTCCCGATCAGTTAACAATCTATCTGATTGGCCTGACCCTATCTGTACTAAGAATGAACATTGTTTTCTGGCTGAGTTTTTTTTTTCCTGGTAAATAAGTTAAATATCTTTACTACTTTGGAGCTTGTTATTCAACATTTGTTTCAAAATCTTCCCATCAAAATGTTTTTATATGTTCATAAAACTCTATCAAGAATTTTCATTTTTATTGTGAGCTAAAAAAGTTTTCACAAGTTTTAATTTGTATGGGTTTACATAGATATGCTAATAAAATAAGTATTTGCTTAATGCATCTGTACTAACATGTGATTGTATATAGCTATCACAATATGCAAAGATCTGCATTTATCCAACTCCACTTAAATATTTATCTGTAGCTACTGATTTACACTAAATATTAACAGTTGTAATTTCATCCATGCTAAGTATATGGGTGATCATTTTTGTTACTTATATTTATGTTATCATTACTTGTACCAGAATGTTTTTAAAGCATCGTTCGGCTTCATTAAAGCACAGGTACACTAATGAATGGGAAGCAATAGTGAGTGCCACTTAAAGAATCAGGGTAATTACTCAGTAATAGGATGTATCCTCACGAGGGCCTGGAGGGAAATGGAGTTGGCAATGTGAGTACAGGGAGACTGAGAAAATTAGATGTCAAAGAATTCAATTGACTCTATGCTCTCTTCACTTTTAAAGGGTCAAAATATTCTCCTGCTGACAAACAGCTCTACCAGTCATTTTCTTCTAAACCAGTGTAAGAGAAACTTGGAAATCCTCAAACCCATGACCCCTTGGCTGCAAGTGGGGGGAAAGAACAGGGAATCCACAAAACCTACAATTCGGTTGGGGAGACAAAGCAAGAAAGCCTTGCACCCGCACAGAGAAATATTTCCCTGGTTCGTTGCTTTTTATTTAGACTTGGGAAAGTATTATAGAAACTGATCAATTTTTCTCTGAAAAGTCAGTTTTTAATATATATGTTTAACAATGTACAGTTTCCTCTAAAAGCACGCAGAATCAGCCTAAATGTCTGAGGTGGGAATGATAAATTTTCCCACTTCCTAACAAATGAGAAGTATGCACAAATGGCCTCATCTCTACCCTGGTTGGCTTGAGGGCTATGTGCCCACCTCCTGTTCCTCTCATAATGAAGTTTTGCATTTAATTTGTGTAACGAAATCATTGTTTCTAAATTTTATGACAAATTTGGTATTTTGAAATTAAAACACACTCAATTAAAATTGACAAAGTTTAACCTAGTTATAAAGAAAATTCTCATTTTTGTGTTTCTGAGGGAGGTATAAACTATGAAATGTACACTTTAACTTTTCTCCAAATATATATCAAAATTATTTTGCTGCGAATCCCATCTGTAATGATTTGGAGGTGCCGGGACCCTTGTGACTCCGTTTGCTAGGCTCTACTCTAATCCTGTGCTACAAACAATCCTGTTCACTACCAGAGACCTACTCGCAGGGTTCATATTTGTAAATTAGTTTCCTTTCACCACAGGAGCTGTAGGCTTTCATTTTGATGTTATTCTGCATTGCCCCAAACCATCCTGGGTCTGAAAATAAGAGAGATATGTTTCCTCGGTTTGTCAGAGTTCCCCACAGTCTGTTGATTTCCTTCAACTTGCATATATCTTTGGGTGATACGTCACCTTGTTGAAATTCATATCCATTACCGGATTTCAAAGTGGGAGGGAAGGAGGGGACTTGGGAAGACATGACCAGTGGAAATGGACTGAGTCACTATTCACAGCATGCTTGGGTTTTATGCCACATTTTCTTTGAGAGAACTGACATCTTAGAACATTCTTCAGCCCTTTCTCGTCCTGATGGAACAAGACAGCTTGTTCTTTGCGACTTTTGTCCTTGTAAAGTGGGTCCTGAAAAATCATTCCTATGAATAAAGATTCAATATAAAAACTAGTGAGACTTCTAAAAAAATGTGAAGAACAAAAGTCTTTTGGCTCTGTGTCGGCAATGCCTAGCCTCATGAAGACCTGATTTGCCCTCCTTCTGGTTGCAGGCAGCAACCAGATTTGCTGGATTGTAATTTGGCTTACAGAGACCCCGTTGGGTTTCCTTCTCCTGCCAGGAGAAGAAGGGAGTGTTTCTACTCAACAGTGTAGCTAGAATTCATGATTCCTCTCTTACCCTGGGTCCATGAACAAGTAGGTAGTGAGGGGACCTCCTGGAGCTACAGTGGACACAAACAGTGAGAGAAACTCTTATAGTGTCAATCCCATTCAGTTTTCATTTGTATCTTCTTTTTATCTTTTTAAATAAAAACTGTGGAATAACCTAACTTATTCTGACCAATCTAGATATTATTATTGATGGGTCTCCTTGGATGGGATATGAAGTTTTCAAGACTTACAGGATCAGACATTTTAGGTCAAATAGGAAGTCATAATTGGCGAATTCTAGGATAACCCCACGACGTGGACTCGGCTGTTCACTTCTTTCTAATCACCCAATACACACACCTAGGTATTTGTTTACCTAGGGTGACATTTCATATTATCTGTTTGATAGTGTTTCTTTTAGTGAAAAGGAGCCATTTATGTATTGTAATTTTTTTAAAGAAAAAAGTTCACCATCTGATTCTTAAATTGCAAAAGCATGTGGTCCTAATTAACACTGCTTTGGGGATAACTTGAAAATTAAATCCAATGAATTGCATAATATATTAACTAAGAAATAAGCAAAACAAATATTTAAGCAAATTGCAATTTTAGTATGACACGCCCTCTATTAAATTGCAATTTCTCACTTGCTGACACTCCATAGGACATTACACAGTATCTTCAAAGAGAATGTTCCTGTAATATTTTAAGCTGCGTGATATAATTAATAAACAGTGTTCAAGCTAACAAAATATCTTTGAGAGATAAACGTTGTATTTTAATCTTTAAATAACCCATGTGGTTTAATATAGCATAATAGAAAAAAATTTAAAATGCACATTTTGAGATAATATATATTTCATTAAAATAAAAAATGATTTAAAAAAATTATATTTTAGAAAATTTGAATTGGTCAAGCACTTGTATAATATCATAGAGGTTTTAATAGTGCACACGTGTGTAAAATCCACTAGTGATGTCCTTTTGGCTTGTTGAAGAGGCATGGTGAGCAGTAAGGGGTCCTTTAACCTTACAGTCACATCCTGCACACTGCTGTGTTGTAAACACAGTTAATTTCAAGACCACTTCACATGAACCCTAGGGAATGAGTGAGATTTTAAATAATCCTTGGAATATTGTTGTGAAGGTGAGACCTATGAGACTGCAGTGGAATATCCCTGGCTTTACCAAGACTAAGCCCTGTACTTCTCTACCTCTTTGTCTTACTCTTCTTGCTTTTTCTTTTCTTTTTCTTGTTGAGAAACAATAAACCTAACTAGTGCTGGCTGGGGGAACTTGAGTCTCTATTAAGAGCCACATGGTGGCTAGACCAAGTTCCTTTTAGCCCTCATTTTTTTTTTTTAATTTTCTATTTCTTCCTTTTAGTCATACATGACAGGAGAATGCATTCTGATATATCATACATATATGGAGTATAACCTCCCATTCTTGTGGTTGTATGTGATGTGGAGTTACACTGGTCATGGATTCACATATGAACATAAGAAAGCCATATCCAATTTATTCTAGTGTCTTTCCCATTCCCATCTCCTCTCCACTCCACCAACTGGACAGCTACCGCTGTCCAATCTGTTGAACCTCCATACCCCTACCATTGTAAGTCAGCATCTGCCTATTAGAGAGAACATTCAGTCTTTGGGTTTTGGCTTATTTCACTTAGCATAGTAGTCTCCAGTTATATCCATTTACTGGCAAATGACATAATTTTATTCTTCTTTATGTGTAGTCTCCATTTTTAACACCAGAAATTGATGAGGAATAGAACAGAAATATTGCATTTTTAAATGTTTATATCAGAAAAATATTGAACCACAGGAACTATAAGTGATGAAGTTATTATCAGGCAAAGAGGAATTAAAGGATTAAAATTAAGAAGTTTAATTCAAAATAAGCAGACTAGTGATAATTAATTTTCCTTCCAATGAAATGGTGTTAATTCATGCAAAATTGACAATTAAAAATATAAAGGCGCGTGGAAACATGGAAACTGCAATAGAATTTTACCAAATATGGTAGCATTATCAGTTTAACTTGAACAAAAGTGAAAACAAGAATTATAGTACAGTATGAACATTTTATAAATTTAACATATAATCACAGCACAAAATATAGTTACAATTTAGGTTATAGATTCGTACATAAAGTACAAAGTATTGGAAAGTTTGCAAGCCTTGTGATGTTAGGCAATAGTTCAAATTCAAGGGTTAGAGCCAAGTAACTGTAGTTTTAAAAACATATTAAGACATTAAAAATTAGAATTTGAAAATACTAAAGAAAGGAATGAACACACAAAGAATATATTTATACTGCATAAAAATGTGCATGTGATAAGTGTAGAATATATATTTCATCAATATACAATAAAAGGTATGTACACTATTTTCCATGAAACATTTTAATAAAAAATTATAACTTTAAAATCAAATTTAAGAAAGATACCAATCCTACATGATAAATTTTTATATAATTTGTTTTTATATAATTATACATATAATTGTATCACTGAGAAAAATGTGTTCAGACTTTAAATTCCCAACTTTGATTTTTAAGTGTCCAAGGATATTGTCTACAATTCTTTTCCTCAGTAATAGTTAGGAACAAAATAATCATGCATAATACATAACAAGGGAAATGATCAGGGTGGTTCTACAAACAGACAAAATATGTACAGAATTTAAAATTCTTAACAAAATTATTGTTAAGAAAACAGGTAACTAAGCAACAATATAAAGAATAAAAATAGGAGAATCAGATTTTGATCACACTGAAGATAAAAACTAAAATAAATTAATCGGAAAAGTAAGATGAATCATAAACTAAGCAAGGTAACTGTTCCGTAACTTACCATAAAGTGAGAAATCGGACATAATAAAGTATGTATCATTGAAAAAGTGTTACTGCATTTCATCAAAATTAAAAGCTTCTCCACAAACAAAGCAAGAATAAGTAAGGACCTGTCATGACACTGAAAAGTAATGCCAAAGGTCAAATTTAGAAAAGTACAAACAAGATATTTTCAGACAGCACTTCATCAAAAAGATATATAAATGTGACAACCCCTTGTAAATGTATTCATTGTTGGTCAAAGGAAAAATGAAAATTAAACCACAATGTGATACCATTGTATATACAATGAAAAACTTCAAATACTTACATTAGTACCAACATGGAAAAAGAAAAACACACAAAAAAAATTCAGACTATAAGAAATTCTACAACAAGTAGATTCTAGAAAATGCAGAACTGTAGACACCAAAAGCAAATAGACAATATCATAGTGAAGAAATGACCGGCTATCAAGGAACAAAATAGAGCTTTTGAGTTTTGAGAACATTCTACATTAACACTGGGAAGTTTTCTAATGGTGTGTGCTAAATTGTTAACTTTAATCTGCTGCATGATATTTAAAAATAATAATATATGGAAATTTATATTGCCTAGAATAAATATAGTAGAGGAGTTAACATACGACAATTAAATAGTCCATTTATGTATTTATTATTCATAATCAATAGGTGAGTAAAAGTGCTCACTAAAGATTCACTCATACCCATTCCCTTCTTCCACCACTTAAAGAAGGTTAGTAATAACTCCCTATCCAAACAACTGTTCCTCCAGAGGACCTAAGCTATCCTCCACTATCAGAGGCCATTTGGATTGCAGAAAAAGGAAACTATTTAGAAGCCATTTTCCAAACAATTATACTGTGGATCAAATTACAAAATCAGACTTAACATAGGAGCTAGACCTCTAACAAAATAACACGAGCACAGAAATTGCAACTGACTTCATGCATGCTGTCTTTAAATTACAGCTCTCCAGCCCCCAAAATAATAGGAAACACTTCTATAATACTTATATAGATATGTACAATATCTATTTTACATATTTAAATAGTTCTATATAAATATTATACATACAGAAATACAGTTCTATGTTCATATATAATGCACATACTTATATAGTTTACATCACTATACTGTTTTACATCTGCACACATGCAAAGAGTTTGATATATAGGTGTATGTGTGTGTATACATGCCAAATAGTGTTATTATATATATAATAGTTGAACATACAGTAATATAGTTCTACATTCATATACATAATACCTATAGTTATAGGGTTTGTACAGATATACCGTTTTATATAGAGGTGGTGATGGTAATGAGACAAAGTTTCTCTGTCCTATTCCATGGGACCCTATGCAGACATTAACAACTCCACAGAGGACCCCCAGAGCACACTCTACACTCTCCCTTAGGAAGAAAACAAGGCTTCAGGGTGAGTCCAGGAACAAATGAGAGATGGCTGACATCTGGACCAAGACTTCCTTTCGTAGGTCAACTCTTCACGCAAACACCAAACGCTTAGGAACTGTTAGTTCCATAAAAGGCACAGAGGAACACAAAGTCACATATAAGGACATAAAAGGATGGCTGGTGATTTTCAGGAGAGTACCATGGCAATCTTCCTGTAACAGAGCTGTGTATTGATTTGGGCAGCCTACACAGGTGCTTTTGAACCTGAGTTTGTTGGTCCATGATGGAATGAGTTGCACTGCTCTACAGGATATTATGGCAAGCATGCTTTTGGTGTGGCTCTGAAGCAGTCAATGAAAGGAATCTCGCTGAACTGGCTCAGGTTTTAAGTCTTGGGATGCTGAATTCTGCTTTTCAGTTAGTCTTATTACCTGTTCATGGCTGTTTGTATCCTTGTGTGGTAAATCAGAAGAGAATCCTCCACATTCAGACAGGTGAAGGGTGGAGAGCTGGGAAAAGGCTTCTGTAGCGATGACATATAGTGGCAGGATGGCATGAAGTATCAAGGTGTAGACAGATTCCCAGGCCAAGCCATCCTCAGCGTGGATGATTCCACAGGGAGAAATGGTAGGGGATGTGGCTTGCAGAGCTTGAGAGAGAGTGTGCCCTTGGGGTCCCCTTGGAGCTGCAGTTTTTGCTTAGGGCCCTGTGGATGAGGAGAGTTTCAAGTCCTGGGGCTATAAACCATAGAGATATGTTCTTTCATTTGGTAGCACTGCTAACATACAGTTACAGTGTTGAGGAGGAAACATTGAGTCTGCAGAGCACTTACTGATGATGCTCTTAGGACAAACAAAATCATTTACATTTAATATTTAATTGGAAATTTGCTTGGCATAATTCCTGAAGGTTACTTTCAGGCAGATGAGTTAAGAAAGACTTTAGCTACACAGAGTGGTATGAGGAATGTTAATATACTCACTTGTAAAAATTTCAGGGGGAAAATAAAAAATTAAACACTGTTAAAATAAAAATATTGCATTATAGTTTGTATTACAGTAAAAACCTTGACTATATTATATAGCCTATTGTAGCATTGCTTTGAACATGTTTTTCTAAATATTCTGAATTTTTTTGTAATTCCACTGACAATATATCATATTGTGTTATGTAGCACAAAAAAATTTTCAATTCATAACACATAGCATATTAAGAAATTTAATTTTCTGATTATCCATGTTGTTAATATCATATTATAGATTTTTTCTTTTGAGTTATTTTGAATTTCTGAATTTTTATTAAATGAAATATTTATGTTCTTATGAATCAGATGATAAAAGTCAAAGTATTGTTTCAATATAATCAAGTAATAATAAAATACTTTCTTTTCTGAATTATATTGAAAGACTTTTTGCTGATTTGTTCTTGGTGAGAAATTTTGTCAACATATGGCATTTGGATCGCTTATTCACAGATTTGTTTCTTTATCATTTTCATGTTTGTGGATTGTTTGATAAGTTAACAGGGAATCACAAACCACCTAGATATGTACTTTAAAACACCTACAATAATTAAGTATATTATCAGTGTTCTTAATCCACTGTAATCATACCAGCTGTATTAGGAAGTATGGATTATAGGTAAGGTGAGGAGTTAGAAGTACAATATGAATCCAAGCATGTTTAATAATCAATTACACATGACATTTTGTGGTTTTTTATTCCAAGAAGTTTACAGGATATGACCAGGGAGACAAATAAATTTTAAATGAAAAGAAGGAAGACTTTTTCAAGAACCATCAGAGAAGCAGTGCCCAGAAGCATTGTTAGGAAGCTTAATAGTTTCTAGGAAAGGTCAAACACTGGCTTTTGCTCTTATTTTAAAAATATGAAGTGTACTTCCTAGAGGATAATTAGTTGAAGAGAAATATATAAAATTAGTAGGGGATGTTATGTCAGAAATGAAACAAGTTAGAAATGTTATATTTTAGTCCATAGTCAACTGTTAATTTCATTAGTAACCAATAAGTTAATATTGAACATGAGATTATATAAATTACTTAAAATTATATGTTCAACAAGAGAAGGAGAGGATGAAGCACACTAATCACCTACCCTTCATGGAGTCATTGATTAAGTCATTTATTAGGATTTGCAAAGTTAGGAGATGTTATAAAATTAGATATTTATATATGTACATGTCTTACTTTATCTCAGCTTTTAATAATAGAAACAATATAATCAATCAGCAATTAGACCTCCACAGTAATGTCTCACAGTGCTGCAAGATAAAGGGAGAGTACTTAGTAAATGATTAACTCCTTGATTTCAGTACTTCCATTAATCATTAAATTAAAGGAAACATAATTTCATATTCTTCTTTCTGTGATAGAATAAAGTGTGTGTATCTGAATGAAAAAATTACTTAATATATTTCTTTAATGTAACAAATGTAATTTAAAACTGCATATGTATGTATAGTATTTATTTTGCTCTATGAGTGTAAATTACTTGACTGTGCAAATATAGATGTATAGTGTCAATGTTGAATAATTTATTGACTTAATCACTATATAGTTATTGTGTTTTTTATATCCTACTATGTGCTTGACACCTTATTTGGAAAATATAATTTTTAAATCACTTATAAATGACTTAATTTATATTGACTTTAAAAAGATGTTTACAATGTTATTGCTGTCTTATTAAATAATTATTGTTAAAAAATTAAGTTGAAGTATAATTTTTCCAGGGAATTTAAACAGATTTTTGTCATAGGAAGTAAAACCAACAGCCATTTCATGGCACTTATTATCTTGATATCTAGAATATGAATAAAAAAGGAAACATATTTAATTGATAATCTTGAAACAATGGGAAAACTTTAAAACAGCATTTGCTTTTAAGGTTTCAAAAGAAGTCTCAATGTTTGCATAATTTTAAAATAAATGTTTTTCTATATCCAAATAATGTATTCTCCTGGTTGCAAAATTTTCTACCAGACAGTCTTAATGGACCATAAATAAAAGAGTCATCTAAGGAGCCAAAGAATTAATTAATTTTGTACAAGTAAATGAAAATATAACTTGGTCTTTGGCAATAGAAAGGCCACAATTACCTGTAAGTAGTTTACAAATTATGGAAAAATATCAAAACAAGTTAGTAGATACAGAAAATGTAACATCCTGATGAAATGTTTTCAATTATCTTCCTAAGGATACCTGGCTTCACCGTGCTCTTTAGTCACCTAAGAGAGAGGGAGTTCTGTGAGTTTCTCAAATAGGTGTTGGGATTAGATTATACCTGACCTTTAAAGATCCCATTGCACTAGTGTTTTCTACATGACAAGGGTCGTGTGTTGAGGAAATCAAGTGGCCACTAATAGTTGATCATATTTTTAGGCCCATTCAACATATTTACAGTCTTTCTCACTTGCATAACAGTGTTATACTTTTAGGGGGATCCACTTAATTATGATTATATTTGTCGTAATATTTCTCTCAATAAAGACTGGCAGTTTGGCCTTTGAGAATATTTTTCTTTCTTTTTAACATTAAACAGAAGATGTTCATTTATATTAGCCCTCAATTTTTTTTTATGTAAAAGTGCAAGGAAAGGGCAAAATGAGTTTGATAGTTTTACTGATTATTAAAAATTAAAGTAGTCTGTTTTACATACTTCATGGTACTTTACAGAAAGATTAGAAATTCACATGGTTGTACTTAATAAAGAGGTGAGAATGTAATTTACAATGTTCTGAAGTAGGAAGACAGGGGCGATGCTGCACATCCAACTTCTCAAATGTGTAATTACCATGGGGCAGCTTGTTAATGAGTTGAGAATTAAAGTTCTCTAAGCGTCACTGAGACACTGTAGAACAGGTTCACTGCAAGGCATCAACCAGTTCTGACTTCAGTGGGACATGAGTTGTATGCTGTTACATCTCAATAAAAGATACAAAGCCACTGGATGGTAGTTCCAAAATGGACATTCTCAAGCTACTTATTTTTCATGTTTATTAGTACATTACAGCTTTATATAATATTGGGGTTAGTTTTTATGTTATCATGCAGGCGTGACATAATTGGTTCTATTTTAGCCCCCAGTGCTGCCTCTTCCCACCCGCTTCCTCACCCTCTTCCCCTTCCTCTGTTCCTCTGAATTTCCTTGGATTGATTGATATTGATTGATTGACTGATGCTTTATAATTTGAGGGATTTTAGATTCAGCCTTTAAAAGGAGGATTTTCTGGGTCTTCGTATGAAGTAACTGCTGTGGACAGGGGAAGGTGAAACAAACGCAAGACGAAAATGCACAAGAGAAGCAGCATCCATGTAAAAGGTTTTTCTTCCAGATTATTTTGGAAATATTTTGGCAGAAATTATAATTCACAAAAATAATAATTAAACACGCCTTTTCATTATGGATGTAACATTGGCAAAAATTGCCCATCACCATTCTCATCTCTAAACTTGATAACAGCAATAATTCCAACCTTCTAAAGTGTATATTTATATAAAAATTATAAAATGATGTGAAAATCCTTGGTAAAATTGCAAACAATTAGCATGCTTTATTTGCTACATAGTTAATTGCATATAGATTACTTAACTTTGCAAGTGCACACAACAGAATTGGCAAATAGGTCTAGGGTGATAACTGTGAGTCTGTCGTAATTTTCTATCTTATTACAGGGTGGATCATTGTGGGGAATATTTAACATATTTTAAATAGTAAGTATTTTATGATGTAAAATAATAGTTATAATTTATGTGCTGCGTACCTCAATTGCCACCTCTAGAGACTGTGATCATTATCTCTTTGGTCACAAGTCCAACAGTTTTTGCTACCATATCTCATCTATGTGGCATATATTTTCCTTCATAATTTTCTGTAAAAATGAAAAAAGAACAAAAAATAGTATGCCATAACTAAATATACACAGTGTAATAAAATTAAACAATGCATTTGATGTGCATTAATTACTAGGCATAGTGAAATACAAATTAAAAATACACATAGTAGACCCACATGTAATCAAACAAGAAAATATACACACTATATTATATTAATGACTCTCATTTTATAATGTCATACATAGTGTTTACATGTACCAAAACTTTTCTTCAGAACCTATAAATATATATTTAATTGTTATTTGTCAATTAAAAATAAAGTAAAACTTTAAAGAGGAGGCTTTCTGGAGAAATGAACTGATTTTCCTTAATTGAAGGAGTGTTTTGACGAGGAGCATGGGTTGCTCCAAGGGTCTGAACTGAAGTGTCTATCCAGGTTTTATTATACAATTGTTAATATGCTAAATGACACAGTGTAGCTGACTTTTGAATCACTACATAAAATGTGATAATGAAAAGAAATACTCATTTCATACAGTTTGATAATAGGTTTGAATGCAAAAATACATGAAACTCCCCTTGACAGTGACTGACATTTCAAATCATTTTACAGGTTTAGATGGTGTTGGCCTCTTCATAATGTTTGTGATTTGCCCTATTTCTTGAAAATTAAATTGTCAAAATTATTACAAGTCTAAAATAAGATAGCCGATATTATCTTCTGCTATGAATTTTTTATGGCATATTAAATAAATCAGAGTTGCTTTTTATGAAAAGCCACTGATAAAATATGCAGGACATCGTCAGAGGTAGTAGGGGCTTTAAAGAAATGATAAATAATGATCTGTAATTATTTTAAAGAATTTTCTGATTTTCTAAGTTTAAAAACTAAAACAATGCTTTACCAGGATTCCTCAGGGAAATGGCTGTTAATGGGCCAGGGCAGAGGAGAATCAAAACCCTCCTGGGTTATTCTCTGATGCCAGGAAGACATTTTGTGCTCCCTAAAGATGAGGGGATATGTCCACCCACAGGCCCAGAAGCAAGCCACTTGGGTTCCAGGTGAGCAACAGCCAGTGGACAAAAGAATACCATGAAATGGTGATAAATCTGAAACTCCTGCTTGCTAATGAACAAGTAATATTTAATAAGGAGGACACCCAGGGAATATTTTATTTGCAGATTGTATTGCCAAGGGAATTTGTAGGTCATTATTAAAAAATATATATTATTTTATAACACCAGAATGTTGTCTGAAGCAAATCTGATTACAGTGTCCCTACTGACAAAGTTCTTATCACTTTTGAATAGAATACATTCAATTTTAAATTTATCAAACTTATATATGTATCACTGTTGTATTTTTTATATTATGATTCCAAATAAATTTTACTTTAATTTTTCTGGTTCCTGATTCTGATTATAATTTTTAAATCTTTGCATAACAAAGAGAATTATTTCCAATTATCTTTATGACATCATGAGTACCCACTATTTAGCTTTTAACATTACATAATGTATTAGGGTTGTCTAGAGAAAAAGTAAATAAGATATCTATACATATAATCTATGTCATTATATATAATTAATTGCTATTAGTTACCTAATATGTAAATGTATGGCATATATGTTTAGGTGTATGAAATTATATTATCAATCACATATAATAAAGTATATATAAAAATGACTAAATAATATGTGTAGTGTGTAATTACATATAATTAGCATATTATATATTAATCAATATATAAATATATGTAACTAGTGGTATCATCACTGTGTATATAAAATTGATTATATATGTAAAATATATAGCTACTGTTATCATAACTACTTTTATTCTCTTTTTGTTTTCTTTGGAAAAAATAGAAAAAGAACATTGCATGGATTGTGATCCTCAATCTTTTAAATAACATCATATCTGTGCAACACGCTTCCCAGGGGATCGATACGTTGACTGGAAAGCCTCCATCCCATTTCCAATTACCCATTTTATGTAGGAATTGCATTAATGCATTTGGTATATATCATTAAAATTTTGTCATTAGGAAATCTTGGGGTTTTTCTCAACCAGATATTGTTTATTGTATATATTCTTGGTACATATCGTAGTGTTCCCTCATAGGTGGATAAGTAGGTACTTCATTTTACCTTGTTACTCCAACAATGATGGACAGCTCTGTAGTCCTTGCATAGTCTAGCACCACCCCAGATGTGGTCAGAACAGCTGCTCAATAGACCACTAAGGACCTGTGGCTGTAAGTGATACAGTTGGAAGAGTTCTGACCATAGATGATATATTTAGCACCACCACTGTTTTAGTTTGTGTAGTGAATTAATAGATTGGCAAATAACTAAGTGATGTAAGTATAATTAAATAAAAATAGAAAGCCAAAAAGGAAGAAAAGAAAAACAAAATGTGTTTGTAAAGAACTTTGCCAAAAGTTAACAACTTAATTGTTGTAAACCATGCTTAGTCATGAGAAAATCTCTAAAATTAGGAGTTTAATCATTAAGTGAAAATTTTATATCAGCTCTCTACATTATTTATTCTATAAAATATTATTGAAATATAGCATCTTGACTGTCAAAGATAATTTGTAAAAATATTTCCATTATTATGGTATAGCATTGTGGTATGATTTCAGGGTATAGTTGATTTTAATAACAATTACTTATGTAAACAACTTCATTTCCATTCACAAAAAGTCAACAAATATTTTTCAAATTGCAGAGAATCCATTTTAATTATTATAAAAAAGGTAATTTTTCAAACAAGTTGGAGAGGCTAGCATGCCAACCTTAAGGATTCTTGAGACCTGAAAATTCTGCCAGACCACGTGCATGTAGATATACACTTTGCAATTAACCATATTGTACCGCTAAGAAGTGGCATTGTGAACATTTTAAAATTACATTATGTTCTTTAACATGATTATGCTGAGCTGACATATTGTGTAGCATATTTGGTGATTTGAAAATAAGTCTAGTTAGTTATAGCTGTAAGGAAAAGGAAAAAAACACTTTTTCAAACTTGTCAGAAATATTTTTGTGAGATTTATAAAAAGTGAAAACTTTGACATATCTCCAGAAATTTTGGCAGGGGCACAAGATATTTCTTGAAAGTAAAAATTGTCTTTTGTCCTAGAAGCATATAGTCAAAAACAAAAAAAGCAATTAAGACCAGGAAACAAAGGACTTTTTTCTTTTCTTTTTTCTCAAATATATGTCAAATTTGCCAAATATTCTCTCTGATTGTGACCTGACTTGTAGGAAATCACTTTAGATTTGTTTAAAATCTGACTGTATAAGCCAAAATATCACATATCTGAATTAACATAGCCTACAAAGAATGCACGACCTTTCGAACCCTTCCCAGGCTAAGCACGAGATGCTACCACACATCAGCTGACTGGGCAGCATGAGGTAGTCACATACTCCTTCTCCCCAGAAATAATCACAATTCTGAATTTTGTGTTTATCATTGTCTTTTTTTTCCTAATAGTTGGAGTCATTGTGTTTCTTTATGCATATTCTTTGAGATCTGGCCTGTTGTCATGATTTTAAACATTATGCAAATGTTATCCTCTATGTTTTCTTTAGGATTTGTCTTTATTTCTCCTGAATTTCTTAACATTGAAAAATTAACTCATAATTTTGCAAGTAGAATTTGTACTATTTGATTAAGAGATGCATCGCTTTTCAAATCTGTCCTTGCTTTTGAGGCAGGAATTCTTATTTGTTCTTTGTTAATAAAATCACTTTTATTCCTGTGGGTTTGTAGGAGGTGCTTATTTTAGAGCCCCAGTGGAATAAATGGCCAAGGGAGGTTCAAATGAAATATGTATCCTGTGGAGCATGATATCACCAGTGATTTGGAGGTACAAACAAGAGCCACACTCTCTCTAAAGGGACCTCCTCGAAACTGACACAGCTCCCCCCAGTCTCAGCCCTCATGCTATGATGCCTTTTGGTTTTCACAAGACAAACACATGCTTGATACCAGCTCTGAAATGTTTTCAGAGGGACATTGTCCATTTTGAGGGGCTTGCTGGTTCTAGACGTCATCAGTCAAAGAGGCTGAAATTTTCATGTTAATAACATATTTCCCATTGTGCCCTGGACCCACCAAATCCACTAACTCTAGGCTTTTTACATTAGGTTATCTACCCAGAATAGTAATTGTTTTACAAAATGAGTTTTTTTTTTTTCTCTCGAGTTAAAGTTTCTTGTGTGATATCATTCTGGTAGCGCCTCGTTTTCCTATTTCCTAGAATATCTGTTCCAGATTTATCTTTCCCTCATCGCCTCATGAAGGAGGAAGCATCTCAGCAAACTGAAGGGTGACCAAGAGGTTGACATTCATGTTTATCGAAAGTATTTTTTCAAATCTTCTGGTATTTGGTCTCTGAGGAACGGAAGTTTTTTAAATTAATTTTCAACATTTTCAAATTTTCTGTTTGTGAAAACTTGACCCCCATGTATTTAACAGCTATGTATTCTTAAAATGCTCCAGGTTTGCTTCACGCGTTTGTGACTTCAGCTGCAGTTGGCTTTGTGTACTCTTGTGAAAGAGAACTGGGGAGGGTGTGAGTGGAATAAATGATGAGGGCAGCGTGCGAGTGGGGGACGAGGTGTGTCAGGTCATTCAGGAGGAATACAGACAGAGGCACCAGGCAAGTCCCCTTGTGGCCAGTTGTCCTAGTGGCCTGAGCAGGATGACTCTTGAGGACCATGACCTCTGTCAGGAAATCAGCGATGCTTCAGCAGAGAGAGAAGTCTCCTTCCTGAGGTTTGGGAGACCAAGGTTGGCACCTTCCAGGGGAATGATCAGCAGCACTGGGAGCCCCCTGTGCTCTGTTCCAACCGCAGCATCTCAAGTTTGTCCTGGGAGTCTCGAGCTCCTTGAGTTAGAGATGGAGTTGGTGTTGGTGCCACTGTTGACATTACATAATGGGAATTAATGCACTATTTTAAAGATTATTCTTATATTGCTCAAAATAGTGTACTTGAAAAATGTTCATACGGTGTTTCGCTTGTTCATTTAAGGTCCACTCATTACCACGTACAAATGATCGACCTCCTATTTCTTGTCAAATATTTTTGTCTCACTGAGCCTGTCCCCAACTGTGCTGCACAATAACACTTCTTTTATAATTAAATATTCTCCTGGAAACATCAGCTAAAGGCATTAATATTTAATTATTTCATGCCCTATATTTTGTGTGTTGCAAAAGCACTCTACAAGTCCAAGAGGTTATTTTTTCCTTTGCCGGAATCTCTACAGAACTCCAAAAGCTTGGGTTTTTTTCTTGTTGCTTGACTAGACTTTTTCTTTGTGTTAAAAGTTTCTGTTATTTTGACATTCTTTTCTAAATAACCATTGGAATCCTCCTCACATAGATAAACTTTTTAATAAGTTGCAGCAAAGTGTTTCCTTCTCACATTTCTCACCCCATGCATCAACACACACCATTTATTTTCTCTTTAGATAAAATGATTCCCTATCCATCTGGTGTCATGGATGCGCCTGCACACGGGGACAGCACACACTCCTTCAGTGACAGACACCATCAGCACCTGTAATGAGCATGTGCTTCCTTTAGGTGCGGGCAACACCAGTCTCACCTGCCCTGCCATATTCTCATGTTCTGACATCCCAGGGAGATAGGTCAGAAAGGCTGCAATTACAATTGATTAAACATATAATTACTGGGTGTCTGCCTTGTGCAAAGCATATATCCTTTATATCTGTTCTCGTGCCCACGTTTAGTGTTGGTTGCCCACGGGCACATTCAAGCAATTTCATCTAATATCTGTAGCCAGCAGGGGGAGAAGGATGACTCCTGCCAGATCCTCCCAGGTACTAAGAGGAGTGTGCTTGGTTATTACTGTGGGTAATCACAATGAATTACAATGTCAAGAAGTATAGACCCAACAATTTTCACTTCACAGAGAGAGTCCAATGAAAAAGAAGGTATAGTGGCAATAAACCTTATAATTTAAAAACACCAGAAATTTTGTTAACTGATATTAATCAGAAGTATCTTGTGTTCATTTTTCATAGTTTGAGGTAATTTTCTCTTGTTTTTTAAAAAAATTCAGTCCACAGTTTTCATATAAAAGTTCCAAATATATTAATTGCTAGGAAATTTACTTAAAGTGAAAATTAAAACAATAGCAATATGTATGATGCATGCCCCACTCTTGAATTCTCTGCTACTATATATACAATATTTTATTCTAAATTCCTTTAAAGAAATTCCCTTTGCAAAAAGTCAGATGTGTTTGCCTCTTCAGTGTATATGTACCATTACTCATTTACCTATTTGTAATGGTATTGAATAATAGATAAAATCTGTTTGGTTATTTTACAACTTTTAGAGTCAATATTTAAGTATAGAAATTTATCAATGAATTATGTGAAAAACATTTTCAAATGTTTTTGTTATTTTAAAATATGCTTTCAGTTTCTTTTATCCTATTTGTGACTTCTAGGCTACTTAATAGAAATAAAAATAGAGATTAATTAATTTAAGAATAAAATAAGATTTCTAGTTACAAGTTATAAGAATAGTGTCTCTAGGAAATCAAATAAGATGATTAAGAAACATCATTCTCAGTAAAATTTGTTGATATAATGCCCTTCAATTTTGTAAGTGAAAAACACCTTATAAGTTGACTCCAGCTCAATTAGAGGAAGAAGTATCTCTGAGAGAAGGCGGGATAATTGTACCTCTAAAGTTCAAGCAAAGCAGTACAATTAATTTCCTAAAAATTTGGATGGTGTGATTTAAGAAAAAACAAATAACTATAAAACAGTGGTGTGTATGAGATGAAAAAGAACCCCGAGTACTACCTGGTAGCACCCAACCAACGGAGAAATTACAGATGACCCTTTATATATTGTAGCAGAAACTGAAAATGGTAGAATCCTAGAGATGCAATTATGAGCAACATTGTAGCAGCAGAATTGGGTTGACTGAGGTAGATACAGGTGTACACACATAAACATACACACACACACACACACACAAAACATTGGATAGTTCACTGGGACCAAGGAGGTATTTCTGTTAGTGGTGAACATAATTATGTCTGTCTTCTTTCCCACATAGTCTTCACTTAAAAAAAAATACAAAGCCAAATTGAATCCATCAAATCAGCTAATAAAGCTAGAATGTGAAGCCAAATGCCAGAAACTGTCAGATTCAAAATATGCCATGTAATCAAAGGTCTTCATCAATGTAAGAATATGTGGGGTTTTTTTTGCAGAAATATTATAGTTCAGCAAGAAGGGGCAGGGCCCATGGGGTTTGCTGAGGGTAGAAGACCAAAGAACAATCCTCAAAAAGACAGAAAAAGAAAATCACTTAAACAGAAAGAGGGTCTGGGGGAAGAGGAAGAGGTTGAAATAGAGTTTGTCAGTGCAAACAGCACAAAGAAGAGTAAAATATCCTGAGAGCAGAGTAAATAATAAAAAGATAAAGAAAAGTATAGCTATCACTTATTTAAGGCAAAGAAAACAATTTTGATTGAATAAAAAAATTCAAAAAATAAGAAAGTAATATAGAATAAGAATTTCACAAATGAAATAAAATAAAATACTTCAGTCTGAGAAATAATCTGTTTGACATTAACTACATTCCAATAGAAAATTCCCAATTTTTCAAACAGGGTTGGCAAAATTTTCAAAAAGCAAGTAAAAGCCACTCCAAAGAAATGTATATTAAATGCAAATATTTTTAAAAAGAAAAATAAAGATACACAAATAAAACACCAAAACACAGTTAATATTGCTACATGCTTAGGGCTGATGATATTTTAAATTGATAATCATTGTTTAATATTAAACCTAAAAATTTTGGCATATTATATATAATTTTCCCCTTCCTTTATTTCTGGGGACCTGGATAGTAAATGTCTTGGAATTTTCTTTCTTATGGAAACAAAATTTTATCTGTTCTCATGCTTATTTGGGGTATAAATGTAAGCTAATATCCTTAGGTATCAGATCTTCTCTGTAAAGGAGGAAACATCCCAGATCTGTGTTTTCCTGAATTCTGTCACACAAAACACTGTCCAGCCTGCCCAGTTTCCATTCCTCCTTTGATAAACCCAAAGCAGCCGTCTTTACTGTGGCACGCACAGCGAGGGCAAAACAAGAAGTTCTAGGGTGCGTGGGAAGAATGAGGGGAAATTGTCTAAAATCCAGCAGATTAATAAACGGTATGTAAAGAGGCAAGTTCACATTTTAGGAAGATAATGAAAGGAGTGCATAGTATTTGTACAAACGTTCACAAGAGAAGGAAAGCAGGGCCGGAGGGGAAAAGGGGAAACTGCAGCCTAGAAAAGTCACCGGAAAGTGACTCAGAACAAGATGCCCTGCCACAACAGAGAGAGCACCACACATCCATGGTCCATAGGAAAAAGTGGCTTTTGAGATTCTGAATGGCTTAGTCAAATCCAAGCCTAAAGAGGAGGCGAATGAAAAGTAGAATTCAAAGGTTGTGGAGAGAGGGAAACATTGTAAATGCCAAATGAACAGAGGCAGAGGTGGAATAGGGAGAAATAAAACCACAAGAAACAGAAGAAACAAGGTGTCAGCCTCACCATGACGTAGAAGAGGGCTTAATACAGCGCCAGTGGAATCCACAGGAGCAACCAAGCTCTAAGGCCAGTTAGACACACTTTCTAGAGATCCAGGACAGGCAGACAGAGCCCAACACAAATATAACCGGGGTCTCTGAGGGAGAAAACCCAACAAAGGCAGTGGGTACTTCTCAGCAAACATAATAAAAATTGCTTTGATTTCAGAACAAACATTTGCAGTTTTTGGAGGAACACTGAGGTTTACTTTGTACATAATATAAAATTGTACATAATATAAAAATCCCAATTACCCAGTTTTTCAGTTGTTGTCAACACTGCTTTGCTGTCTGTCAGTGTTTCCCCATATACATCAAAGTATTCCAAACATGCAAAATGAGCTCTAAGTAAAATATTGACACTTAAAATAAGCACCTCATAAGTCAGCATATGAATGAGGAGACTAAGGAAAATCATGCAATTAATTATAAAGACCTAGCAATGAAAAAAAAAAAAAACTTGAGACCTGAATTCTGGGATTGGGATTGTTCCTTAAAGGGATTATTGAGTGTATTGAAGTACACTAGAGATTCCAGGAATCTTGAAAACTTGAGGATCATGGACACTTTTGTAAAAAAAAAAAAAAATCAAAATAAGAGGATTTTAGGGAAAGGGCTGCAGTAGAGAAGTCACAGGGTCACATGGAGACCCACACAGCATTGACATCTTGAAAATCAGTGGAGGGTAGTTTCATGCCAAATGCCCTGGGAGGTTGGGCAAGGCAGATTATAAAAACTCACTGTCACAAACTGTTCTCACATAGTTTCCTCTGGCAATTTTATGGCTTTAGCTTCGTTACCAATTTTGTGTCTATTTTTGTGTATAATGTGCAATAATTGGCAAGAATTATTTTTTCTGAAGATAAAATACCCATTTTTCATTCCCCATTGAATTATTCTATTTCCCTTTGTTGAAAATCAAACTGAACATACCCATGTGGAGCTCTTTTGAACTCTACATTCTAATGCTTATGACTAAGTTTATCCTCATGCCAATTCAAAATAACTTACTTGCTTCATGTTTGGAGTCAGTTTTGAAATTAGCAAAGAAAAGGCACCTAACTTAATTCTTTTTTATCAAGTGTTTTACTTTTTTTCTAATAAATTTTAATCTATTTCTCGATGTCTGTAAACGGTGGATGGGCTATTCCTTAGAGTTGCATTAAGTTTATAAAATATTGAATGTTTTATGTAATAAAAGAAATCTATCTCTAAATGTATTTGAGTTTTCTTAATTCCCTTCTATAATGTTTTTAATTTGAAGCATACAAGAATTATACATGCATTTGAACAGAGAATTATGTTTGATACCTCTAAGAATTTTTTGTCTTTACTTTTCATTTTCATTTTTTTTTTTTTGTATGGGCGCTGGGCATCAAACAGAGAACCTTGTGCATGGTAGGCAAGCACTTTGTTACTGAGCTACAACTATATTTAATCTGAATAAAGAAATTGTACCTGACCTTAATGGAGTCTTGGGTAGAACATTCTTTAAGGAGGAAACACTGAAAACTGAAGAAATCTTGACTTGCACCCTGATACACAATCAAAAAAATTCAAACTCTGGTAAACTTTAGAGGTCAAAGACCCAGATTACTTAATAAAGAAATTCTACTGAAAATTTAGAGAAGAAAACTTCCAGTTAAAAGAGAATTACCAGTCATTTATTTAAATAAGAAAGAATAAAAGTTGTACAAGATGTGTAATCAAATACATTTAAAATGTTAGGAAAAATGCTATGATGGTATGAACGATAGTCATGAACAAATTATTAACAAGCTACACACAAAGAAAAAAAATGGACATTGGATACTACGTGGCCAAATTTTATTTTTTAAACTGATGATATGATTTTTACTTCCATTTTATATATAATAACAAAATAGGATTTTATGATGGTGATTACAAAGATCATTATTTTAATATATTGAGTAAATGAGAAAATGGTGTGCCAGGTGTGGTGGCACACACCTATCATCCCACCAACTCAGGACCTAAGGCAGCAGGATCATAAGTTCCAGGCCAGCCTGGGCAAGTTAGCAAGACCCTGTCTCAAAATAAAGATTAAAACATAAATAAATAAATAAATAAATAAATAAATAAATAAATAAATAAATAAATAAAATGGCTGTGGATGTAGCTTAATGTTAGAGCTGCCTGGATTGCATCCCCAGTACCAGGTAAAAAGAAAATAGAAAATAAAAAAAAAATAGGAAAGAAAAGAAAAGAAAAGAAAATGAAAAATTCTCAGAGAAAGCAAAGTAAATAAGAAAGAATTCCCTGTCCATGCATTCTTTCAGGAAAATATAAAAACATTTTTTTAAAACTTATATATTCATGTCCCAATATGTTTTCACTTAAAAATCTTCCATTAACCTTAGGAATTATCACATCAGTACTTAAAATTCATGAAATAGACAGATAAAGTACATAGATGAAGTAGACAGAAGACATCTTAGTTTGTTATTGTTCTTTGTAAGATTCAAAGTATTTTTGTAGTTAAAAAAATAATTGAAACAACCAATTTGTAGTCTACCAATTTAGTGAATATGTTTACCTTTTTGAACTTTGGTACACACCACCTCCCCATTAATATAATTACATCATTTAGGTGCCTAATCTTCTTGTCTGGTAATATCAGTTTATGTACATATTTCCATAATCAAATGTGTTTATAAGTATAAGCATACATTTAGGATATTTTAAAGACACTTATCCTAAACAAAGCACTCCACATTGTGGTTGTGTGATTACAGGTTTGTACACCACTTAGCTTCGGCACTTCTGTCAATTCCTCTCCACCTCCTACCACCAGGTTTATTCAGTCTTTTCCATGACAAGGAAAGGGCTCAAAAGTAACATTTCCTCTTGTAGCATATTGAATGAGTGATAGTCTTATAAATGTAGCACACCTACAACAGAAAGGGGAAAAAACCTCACTAGTGTGCATTTCAAGTGGGCCCTCTCTTTATGTTAGCACTTAAACTATTGAATTGCAAATGAAATTCTAGGCAAGATGTGATACCTCCATTTTCATTTAACAA
Source organism: Ictidomys tridecemlineatus (assembly GCF_052094955.1). Lineage (NCBI taxonomy): Eukaryota > Metazoa > Chordata > Mammalia > Rodentia > Sciuridae > Ictidomys > Ictidomys tridecemlineatus. The sequence continues at coordinate 6,167,783 of NC_135489.1, forward strand.
GATTTCTTTAATACTCATGAGATTCATAAGAAATTGGATGCTATCTGAACAGCAAGGATTTGTAATAATGGCCCAGGTATTATGAGGATTAGAAGAATCTGAATGAACAATCCCTTAGCTCATAAAGAAAATGATAAAGGATAAAAGGTAGCATTAACTGTTCGGAGATATGGGCTGTTCCCGTACCTATAGCTGCATCAATTTAAAAGTGCTTACTTGATTATTTTGCACCCACACAAAAAAAAAAACCCTCTGAAGTCACTAAGGGTCTATGTATTATAAAAGATGAGGAAAGGTTTGAATGTAGTCAGATCTTCATCAAAAATAGTATTTAAAATGATTTTCTTGTGATCACATCTTAATCATTTTTAAAGAATTTTACTAAAGACTGAGATGTTTGCTTATAATGGAAAAATCAGACCAAATGTTTGGTCAGAATTCATTTGAGGGCATCTGTTGGTAGAAATATTCACCATTGTTAGTGTACACATGCAGTTTTAAATAGCCCCTTCCATGTTGTTAGTAATTTCCTCAACCACCCTCCCCCAAGTGATGTCTGTCCACTAAGCGGAAGTCTAAGTGATCTGTCATTGTGTATAATTCTGAACTAGAATCCTAATTTTACGTAAATATGGATCCTATTCAAAATGACTCTTTGTTTTGGCTATTGACTATTAAGTAATACTCAAGAATTTTAATTTAACTTTTAAGCATAATAGAATCTTTACTCAAAATATTATTTAAATAATTTTCCTGTGGTTGCCCTGCTTACTCACTTTTAAAGAATTTTACTAAAGTCTTAGATATGTGCTTATCTAGAAAAAATTAAATCAAATATTTGGTCTCAATTTTAAAATAATGACCCTGTTCTAGGAACTTACTCTGTCATTTGTAAAATTGGAATAACCTACAGTGTTCAAATATGTTCTGCACTGTACTTTAAGATGGTATTATAGATTATGAAGTAGAAAGGAGGAACTATTAATAATGTAAATATTAGGAGGTAATTCCTGACTCTCCAAAGAGATATGAAATAATTTGTGATGCAAAAAATAGATTTTGAGGGGAAAAAAATCGTGTGATGTTAGGTAATTTTTACTTATTTAGGACATTTGCCCCCTCCTGTAATTTTTCTGAATTTAGCACATGAACTGTCTCTCTGCCACAGTCGACTGAACACACACTTCTCACAAGACCTCAGTCTTACATGAAATTAGCTGTGAATCCCAAATATTGCTGATGACATTATTATTATCATTATCCTGCTGGAGAGGGTACCTGGCCTCCACCAGAGGAGCAGAGCCTCCGTGTGCTCCTCCCTGGCCCAGGAGGGACCCACTGCACAGCTGCTTCAGCTCACTGGCCTCACTAGTGCTGGTTATTCTTGGGTTTCAGGAGGAGTGACCAGAAACCTAGTATGGGAGCAGGACAGGAAGCACAAGCCAGGACAGGGTGCTCAGGGGTACTGCTGAGACACGCTGTCTGGGAAGCTGGACGGGTGGTCCAGGCCTGGTGTGGGAGCTCCCGGACTCCAGAGCCTGACCCCTCACACCCAGGCCTCTCAGCCCACCTCACCAGGGAGTCCGACTCACTGCTCCTGCTTCACCTCAAGAGGGCGCTTCAGCCTACGTGAAGCAGTATCCCTGGCTTCTGACCAGGCTCAGACAGATCAGTGTGCTGCAGGCCTGGCAGCACTGTGTTCCACCTCCAGCACCTCAGCAGGGACGACCTCTGCACACAGAGAGGGGGCCCACAGTGACCAAGCCTAGCCTCCTAGGGGGAGGGTGGGGGCATGTGAGTCTCACCCTGATCACACCTCCACCAAAGATATACAGCATCAACAGAGGCTGGCCAGGTTGACAAGGTCAGCTTGTCTACTGGGTTGTGGGCTCCATCGATGATTTTTTCATTTGAGTTTTGGCATTATTATAAAAAGAAGTTTCAAACAGATGGCTAATGCCATTGACTGTATCTTTCCACGATTATGCTAAAAGCTGTTGTTAAGGATTCATGAACCAGACTGACGTGGGTTCTGATGAGGTTGGATAGATTAGACATTTTTCAATGGATGAAGATTTTTTAATTTTAAATAATTTTATAATAAATATAAGTAATTTGAAATGTTAATTTCTAGTTAGTTTCCATCATCTGAAATTTCACTCTAACTCTTCAACCCTTTAATTTTGACTTCCTGTACTTTAATATCTCATTTCTAACTTTTGCATTTAAAACAGCATTCAGGTAAATGGGTGTGTGTCTCTCTTAGCATGTATTCAAGTTCTCTGGACACCTAAGTTCAGCCTATAGTCAATCTAGTTTCTTCTTTTATTTCTTTGCATGCCATCACCTTCAACCAAACTTAAAAGAAGAAAATAAGAATTTTTATATCCCACAGTATGCTAGAGAGTCTTCAAACAATATGTTACCCCATCCTCCTTTTAAAAAGACACTTTAGTTGGACTCAGAATTATGGACATTGTTTAAAAGAATATAAAAATTAGATAACTTGATATAATGATTTATAATAGCCTGTTCCAGAATCCGTCACCACACCGTAGTTTCGTTCATGGGCTCAGCCCCTTATTGCAAAAGATATAACATTGACTCCATAACCACCTTCTGCAAATGCTGAGGGAAAAACCTACCATGAAAGACTAAATCCCATTTCTCCAAAGAGAGTCCATTTGTAGATGGGACCCATGAAGTTTGCCAAGGTTAGATGAGGTAATAAAGGTGAGATCCTGATCCAGCAGATCTGGTGTGCTTAAAGAAGAGGAAGAGGCCAGACGTGCATGCTCACAGGAAAAAGACCCGAGAGCAGACAGCAAGAAAGGGGTCCGCAGCCCAGGGAAGAAACTGCAGGGGGACAAAAGCCAACACAATGAACTTGAACTTCCAGCTGCAGAAATTGTGGTAAAATTAATTTCTTTTCTTTAAGTCACACTCTGTGGTATTGAGTTATGATTGTCTTAGAATAGGAGACTTATAAAATTTGAAGGAAAACACAAAGATAACCAGAAAGTGTTAATCCCATTACTGATAAGCATTCTTTCCTTCCTTCTTTCCTTGTATCCTTCCTTCCTCTCTCTCTCTCCCTTCCCTTCCTTCTTTTCCTTCTTCTTCTCTCTCTCTCTCTGCCTTTCTTTTATTCACTGAAGGCATTATCAAAGTATTTACATGAAAATTGGCAAAATTTACAAAATTCTCAAAGCACATGCACATTCACTGACCCATTCACACTATCGAGGATTAATGCAATTTAGGGATCTCGATTGTAGGCGTCAAGAGGTTCATGGCAAATCCACTTTCTCTGCCTTCTCATTTCCACCAGAGCATGGCCAAGTACTTCTGATTCTCTCAAGGTCGTCCAAACCCAGCCTCACTCTGTTTGGTTAGCTTCACATTGCTGTGACCAAAATACCTGACAAGAACAACTTAAGGGAGGCAGTTTCGATGAGGATCATGATTTCCGAGATCTCAGTTCACAGGTGGCCGACTCCTCTGCTCTGGGTCCTAGGTGAGGGAGGCAGCACACCATGGGGGAAGAGCCCAGATGAGTAAAGCTGCTCTATTCATGGAGGGGTCAGGAAGCAGAGAGGGGTCATGGAGGGGGCCAGGAGAGATGCACCCTCCCAGGACATGTCTCTAGGGACTCACCTCCTCCAGCCATGCCCCACCTGCATAGAGCTACCACTCCGTCTTTCCATTCAAACCAGGGTTGATTGATGAGGTCATAGCTTGCACAGCCCAATCATTTCACCTCTGAATACTCCTGCATTAATAGGATGTGAAGGACCCCTCACATCCAAACCATAACAAACTATCAGAAAATTTTCTGCTAATAACATTTTTTTTCCATTTCATTGATTTCAGCTCTGATTGTTAATTATTTTCTGCCTTCTACAGCTTTTGGTGTTGATTTATTCTTCTTTTTCTAGGGTTTTGAGATGCAATATTAGGTTATTTATTTGGTGACTTTCTCTTCTTTTAATGAATGAGCTCAGTGCAAACATGAAACACATCAGAAAAACATTAAGTCACCTCCTCTATGGCATTTTGCTAACCAAACCCAGCAGTTTCCCATAAAGCCAGTGATTAAGGCTTTTAAAAATATGCACTTTATAGTTACAAACTCAAGGGGTTCAATTTAACTTGACTTAGCTGGGTTCTTTTTATATGGTTGTCATTATTTGAAATAAACTGATATCCTATAGCCTAATGACCACTTTCAACCCTCCAAAAATTATTTTTAAACACAATAAAAATATTTGAGGAAACATTAAAAAAAGTAACATTTTTCCTACTTACTCACATTCCCTAATAATTGTAATGCAATGCTTTTAAAATTTGAATGTACTTTTACTGTTTCCTCCTGCTTTGTTCTTTCCATGACTCAGTTAAATCTCAAGTGGTCACTGGAACTTATATTCATCATTGTAATATTCTTGTTCTCATCCCCAAGATTCTAGTAAGCTGTACAATGGACTTCCTGATTTCTTGTGTCTCATTGCCAGAACTCTGCTCCTCATTTTTCTTTTACAACTGGACAAAGAATAAAAGAAAAATTTCTGTTTTTCTTATGTTTTACAAATTTCCTGCAGAATCTAATACACCACCAATGTACACTTGAGTTAAAGGATAAATGTAGCTGTTTATAGGTACAACTAATGTTTTTAAAATCAGCCTTCTTGCAGTTACTAGATTATTTTTTTCATTGAGCATCATGTGGCTCAAGACACTAAAACAATAATCAATATTGTAGACTTATTTTTACTTCCATTATTTTACATTTTTAACTGATAAGCTAAGCATGCCATTGTGGTTTTTAATTATGATCATCCTAGAAAAATAATAGGAGACTTATAAAATTTGAAGGAAAACACAAAGACAACCAGTAAGTGTCAATATGCTACTGATAGGCCTTTCTTCCTTCCTTTGACAATTGATTCCAGGAGTTCCTGATTTGAGGGAACATGTGTACTCACGGTTGTGTAATGCCATTTTCCTAAACCAAAATAAAATCTTTTCCTCTCATCCCCTTGGATGTTAGGATCATCCAAGCTTCTGTGTATTGCAACAAATAGCTAATAATATACCTAAAATGGTTCGTTCTGGTCCAAGTTTGCTTGAGGATGACCTAACTATAATTTCCTGCATCTCATTAGGAGACAATTTGCTGTGGGTCTAGCCATTTCTATGCATCTTGCTAAGAGTCACTGACTGCCTTTGATCCCAAAGAACTTTTCAAGTATCTATGTATGTGGGAAGCAGCCTTTGAAGACAGATAGTGTTGCATATCAGAGTGACAGGCAGGCTCACTTGTACCCTAGGGAGTTAGGTCTATCTACCTCTGGAGTCAGAGGAGAGCATGCTTACTGTCCAAAATAAAGGTTTCAGGTGCCCTGAGCTCAGGCTTCTTCTCTGAGGAAAATCCTTCTGGGATAGCAATCATTGGGGTTAATCACATTGCCCTCATGAGACTCGGATGCAAGAGAAACTGGAACAATCGTGTTCTCAGGCTGCTTGCTTTACCCTGAGTGATATGGTCTCTAATCCAGGAATCTTTTTTTCTCTTGCCAGCTTGTGTCAAACTGAATGCTAACTTAGCTTTCAGGTAAGGCAAAGCCTCAGATCCTCACACTTCTAACATAGCCTTTTCCAAATGTTGGCTTGGGTTTCTAGGGGATTTTCCTTTTTGCTTAGCCATGCTTCTTCTTTACATTAGACATGCCTCTAGGATTCCATGCACTGCCTCAATTCAGATGTTTTCTTACTTTCTATGTAACTAGACTGGAGCTACTTTTACTAAATCTTATGCCATATTTATCTGTGCATATAAAATCTCTGGAAAAATATGAGCACTCAAAACATATGTTTTAAATAATAAACTGTGGGGCTAGGGTTGTAGCTCAGTAATAGAGTACTTGCCTAGCACATGTGAGACAATGGGTTCCATCCTCAGCATCTCATAAAAATAAATAAATTAAATTAAGTTATAAAAAATAATAAACTTGCAATTTTGTTTGCACATATGGAACTGAAACATTCTGTCAGTCTTAAATAAGGACTTATATTGTCTCTGCCAGTCTTGAAACAAGCTCTGGGTACAACTGACATAAGGAAGGTTGAGGTTAAGAGTCATTGCTTTAGAGGTTGGCACAATTGCAATACACATAGGGCATAGTTTGAATGGGCACACTATGTGCATGTATCTTCAAAAATTGTATTTTAATGCCAAACAACTTTCAGTATTTTCTCCCAGAACCACAAAAATCTTCGCTGTCCTGTGTGCCCAATGGATGATGGCACATATCATCCTGTTCTCTGGAAATGCACTAGAATAACAGCTTTGGCTCCGTCATTTAATTTCAATATGTAGAAAGGATTTCTTCCTTCACCAACATTTATCCTCCTCTCCCACTTCTCTTTCCATTTGCTACAGGAGAAATTAAAGACCCAAAGAGAATATATACCTCCTCAGAGTCACAAAACTAGTGAGTGATAAGATCCGACTTATGAAGAGAACTTAAGTCTACTGCCTGATTGACCAGGTGTGGGCCTGTGCGTCTAATTTATTCATATCATTTTTCTACGATATTAAAGCAAGGCATTAGGTACAGGAGAAAGCAGCTGAATAGGTCTCTTCATGTAGTTTTTTTTGTGTCTGTAGATTTATCTTAGATCTAATAATAGACATTGGGCAAATATTTAAGGTTATCCTCAAAGTATATAACTTGAAGTTTTTATAATAATTATTCATGTTCAAATTTCCTATCCATTCATTTCAAATTGGTTGAGGTTTGAGCTATCACTGGGTTTTTAGAGTACATTCACTCTTTCCATGTAATGTTCAAACACTGAGGTTCTATTTAGAGCTCTCCATTTTCAAGGTAATATAATAAGATATTAGAAATTCTAATGTTCTCTGAAATGTTTTCCAAGGAATGAAAATGAAATCTGAAGAAAAATGGTTCTTAATTTCTTTTCTAAATCTTTTCAGTATAGGTGATAAAACTACGAACTAGTTTGCAAGGTATTGGAAGTCTAAAGAAGGTGTTGAATGGTAGTATAGAATCCAAATTAAGGCATGAAGAGGATAATAATTAACTATAAAACCACTTAGGAGAAAACCTTCCCAGCAGTAACAAAGTGTTGTATAGAAACAGCAGCACATTTTGAGCCAAACTGCAGTCATTAGCATATATTAAAAAGAAGTGTTCTCACCTGCATTCTTCCTAACTTAATATCGGTTCAGTGTGCAAAGCACAGAGATAAAAAATAAACAAATGGGCAAAACCTATATTCTGCCCAAGATTTTCTGCATTTTTCAGTCTGTAAACATCTCAAAGTCTAATTAATTTGGGGATAAAGAATAAGCAAGAGTTATAAAATATAAAGCCTGCATATCGGGAAAACACCTAAAATAAAAATCCAAGGAGAGACTCAGTTCATCAGAAATCTGTGAGTAGCCGGGAGGAACAAGGTCACCTTTGCACCTGTCAGCACAGAAGCATTTCTCTTGGGACCAGGTCCCTGTTTACTTCACGGGACTGTCTGCTTACAATCATGTGATGGAAGGCCTTTGAAAGGTAATTTCTATTTGTGGAATAAACTCAACTTATCAGTCTCTGAATAGAGATTTTACATTGATCCCAAGAAAAACCTTCTAGCATTCTATCTTAGAGGAATCCAGCTGTGTGCCATTTCTTTCTAAAGAGATACAGACCAATAAAAGTAGCTTAAAAACACAAATCCTTTAGGATGCTTTTTTCCTCTTTTTCGAAATGCTTTCTTTAATGATACATTGCATAGAATTTTAAACAATATATGAACTTTATTCACAACTTTCCTAATCCACAATCAAATAAAAATATATACTGCCCTCAGGGTTCAACTAATCCTAAAACAATCTGAACTTTACAAGGAGAACATGCATTCAAGAATACAAAGTTACTCAAAGCAGAAATATGACAGTCTTTTCATAAATGCTCTACACTGTGAAAGTTAAAAAATATACAATAAATAAATAACAAGCTGCTTTGACTTTCTATAGCTACCAAGCAGATCAGTCCACTTGGATCAAACTTGTCCGTCAACAGGCACACAATTCTAAAGTCTAATTTCACACACAGAATGACAAATGGGTGTTTCAAATCAAAAGAAGTTGCTTTTTATCAGAACATTGTCTCTGCTTACTTTTTTCACTTTACCACATATAAACAAATGGTAAATAAATTTTGTTTTATATGTGATAAAGCAACCAGAATACACGTTGGAAATAATATTGAGCAAAGGGCCATTCCAACCATGCACCTTATGTATTCTTTTACTCTTTTATAGTTAATCAGCTAATGATGAAATTTAACTTTTTGGCAAACACAAGCTTTATTTAATTTTATTTATGTATGTGCATGAAAAAATTTAAAATTTGTGCACACTTCTACTTGACCATGACTGTTATGTGTACGTGGTGTATATTAATTCACCAAATGCATACCCTGTCATTTGTTGATCCCAGACAACTCAGTAAGATTAAAGTTCTTAATGTAGAAAGAATACACAGTGTTAGGAGGGGAGCAGTTAGTGAAGAATGTATCAGAAAATTCTCTGCTGTAAATTAATCTAATAATTAACACTGAGATGGACTCTGTTGGAAGAGAACTCATTTCTGAACTCTTTACATATGGCTTCATGTTTTTTTTTTTTCTTGGCAGGCTACGAATTTACTTCAAGATACATTGTCAAAAGAAGATATTGACAAAATCATTAATGTTCTTTAGACCTAAGACAGCTAACAGCTAAAATGAGGTGCACTTTCTAAAGCTAGAATTATTGTTGTCACAAAGCACACCAACCCAGGTTTTATTCTGTCTTGGCGTATCAGCATCACTGAGGGTCTGGTACCATTTCAGTGGGCTGTTCTCCAGTCCATCTCATGTTCTGAATCAGCTGGATCTCAGTATGCACAAGGCAATTGTGGACCCTTCCAACACACACTCAAATTTAAGAACTCTAAGAATCTGCATCTGTCTCCTCAAGAACAAGCATTCTGAGTAACTGAACATGTGTGTGTGTGTGTGTGTGTGTGTTAAATGCTAAAGCAATGCTAAGCCCCACAACACCTCACGTCAGCAAGCACTATTTTATATCTAATACAAGACTAGCATTTCACAGCAGGTGCCGGTCCATTCATTCAGGGCCCTGAACTCAGAAAAGCCCTGCACTCTCATTCACTGTCTTGTTTAAATGGTGGGTTTGGTGGGACAGTGAGCATCTCCTGGGATATGTTTTTTTGACCTGCACATACATGGAGTACTCTTCTGTGATTCCCCTCATGGGAATATCGCCTGCCTGCTGCTTTGCCCCTTATGTCCTTGGTACCATCTGACCTCCTTTTACCTGATAAAGCCCTATTACCTCTTCCACCTTTCCATACCCAAGGAGGAAACAGGCCACTTGCCTGCAAGACTCATATCCCACTGCCCTATGTTAATACTGGTGGCTTGGGCATAGTCTGTGGCAGAGAAGAAAATACATGATGCCTGTCTCTATACCAAGCTGTCCCTACCCCACATGATGAAGGCAGGGGTCATTCATGGAGGCTGCTTGCTGGGTCCCTCATCCAAACTGCATATAATTTTTTAGTATGTCTAGTGCTGTGGTTACAAATCCATGGGGTCCTTTATCTGATCTGGGTTGAGAAAATGAGAAGAGAACATTAACCTCTTGGCTCTGGCTTGGATCATGAATTTTCATTTTGCTCTGGGTGCCAAACACTATGTTTCTAGAACAGAATTAATATTAGAATAACGTGCTCTATAAAACACAGATTAAATTAAAGATGCACTACCAAGTTGTACACATGGCCTTGTGAGGGTGGCATCTGATTTTGTAAAAATAACACAGGAAAAACACCACAAAGAGTAGAGAATTTAATGAATTACTTAAGGAACCAGAGAACATAAAATGAATTATTTGAATGAAGAATGGGAAATAACTCAAAGCTTTCAAAAGATGAGTGAAGTTCAACTGGCAGACATGAAAAAAAAAAAAAGCTTTTCTAAGTATTGGAAGTAAAATGTGTGAAACTAAGACAGTGGGGAATCTGTAGAAGACTGTGATAATCCACCTGTTTAGAGACTAGCATGCCTGAAGGTGGAGTAGATAATAAGATCATGCAAATGTGGACAGACGGGAATAGTGTATCACTGGTCACTAGAAAACTATTAGAAACAATGTTAGTGATCAAAACTTCAGTGGAGAAAGGACATGGTGACCACAGTAGAAGCAAATGTTTCAAAATTGACTATAATCACTGGTCAGATTTCCCCACAGCATGCACATGCTCTGGGTCAAGTTGTTCCTAAGCACAAATGTGCCCTGGGTCAATGTGTTGCTTCTAGGCATGGATATGCCCTGAGTCAGGTGGCTCCAGGCCTGGAACCATGTTTAGCCCCCTCTTAACAGCTCTCGTCTGAACAAACACACTCTAGGACAAAAATGAGAGTCTCTCTCACTGGTCCTTGAGGGTTTTGAATTCAGATTTCTGTCTAAGGATGAGATATACCAGATACGATCATTTGGAGAAAAAACATTGCTTATTAGGAATTGTTGTGTATTTTATTGACCAAATTTGCAATGTTTAAGTGTTCTAAAATTGTAAGTACCATATGCTTGAACCCTGATAAGACTGGAGTCAGGGATTTTCACACATACCGGTTATAAAACAAGCATTGCATTCAATAAACTCTGTAATTTTACACAGCTGCCCTGTAATGTTGAATGAACAATAAGTAATGTCTAGGGTGATTATTGCCTATAACACTGGATCCTTGTTATTTCTGAACTCTATGACACAGAGGTAAACCTATTGACTATTGCTTGTACTTTAATGGTATCTTTATTTTTCTAAAGAATACAGAGCTTTGGAGTAATAGCTGCATGTTCAAAAGTCATTTTCTATTTTTATGTCTTTAGTATCTACTCATATACCAGAGGCAACACCAGATTCAAAGCTATGTAAATGATTTGCTACTGGAAGCCCAAGGATTCTTTCTGGGTATATTCAGTTAAATGAATAAAACAATTCCCTTTAACACTACAATTATTTGAGGTGAAATAAAGACAATGACATGTGCCCCATTATTTATTTTTATGACAACAAATTAATTTATCAAAAGAGAACAGACTTTATTGTACTGGAAAACGTCTAGCATACACAATGCATCCACTCCGATTGTTGAGGAAGATGCTCATGGTGTACACTTAGAAAGCTACAAAGTCTGAGAGAAGTTGATTCATTCAAGCCTAAAATCAAAGTTCTATATTATCCAGAATCAAGGATCATCACAGTGGATAGGAGAAGTGGTCTCCTGAGCTTGGAGAGTTGGTTCAAACATTGTAAGAACCTAGCTTAGCAATAAACAGAATTATGTTATATGAAATACAGAGTTGTACCAGGGGTTCCAGTACGGAATCCATGAAACATCACTAAAGTTGTCTGCTTGCAGAATTATCCTATGGAGCCTTTAAGGAAGTTGTGATGCCATTAGTTCATTCAAGGCCAAGTTAAAGGCAAAGGAGTAGAAACCTCAACTTGTGCACCCTACCTCCCTAGAGTGGGTTGGCAATAGTTCCTCCTGCCCAGAAGGCTCTTTGCAGATGCTAAGGGGGATTTCATAACATAAATATTATAAAATAATATGTTACTTATATGTTTAATATAAAATACAAATATATTTATATTTATAAATATATATTTAACCTTTGATATAATATTAATAAGTGAAATAGTATATTTACAATATACAGATATATAAATATTTATGAAATAATATATCAATATTATAAGTGGACAGTGTTTTAATGTAGGCATTTAGATATTTACTACTAACCACGGAAATGCCCTTGAGTGAATACAAATGCCAATGCTCTGAAGAGAATGTTCTCAGGGGCTTACCAAGATTCTTCTGTGAAACTCGAGAATTTTCATCCTTAATGGGAGTGGGATGGTGGTGGTTAGGTGACACCAGCCTTGACAGCTGTCAGTCACAGTGCTGTCACGGGTCACTCACTCACTGTATGCAAACAGGTTTGAAGGGTGCTGCTGCCTCGTCCATTTCTGCATTCTCCAAGTATCCTGGGAATCCCTCCAACTGGCAGGTTCTGACCTGGACCTTTACTGCAAATCACACTGAGAAAAGTTCTTCCCAGATTTTCCTCTGACCACTCCAGAATATTCTAAAGGGGAGTGTCAGGACAGCGCAAGCAATCACAGAAACCCCAGCTCAGTTCATCCCTTGGTTGACACAGCACCCATATATAACCCCAAACAAAATCGAACCTAGTGAACCACGACAGAGGACATTTTTTTTTCCTGCCAAACAAAAAGCAAGTTTTCTTTGACAACACAAATCATTACACCCGTTTGTTTTTACAATCTTCATTTTTTTTTTTTGTATCTCATTGACAAGGCATCCTTTGAATATCCAGTGTTATGGTTTGGACATGAGTGTCCTGCAAAGCTCCTGTTAGTGCAGGACTGTTGGGAAGTAAAGAGGTTAGGTTGTGAGAATTGTAACCCGATCACCCACCCTAGTTTGAATGGACTCACAGGTGGTAACTATAGGCAGGTGGGGTGTGCCTAGAGGGGGTGGGTCACTGGAGCCTGCCCTGGGAGGTGACCTTCCCTGTGACAGTTTTCCCATTCCCTCCTCTGCTTCCTCACCCCACCGTGAGCTGAGCATCTTTCCTCTGCTGAGCCCTCACCCCCTGGTGTCTTGCCTCACCTGGGGCCCAGAGGGATGGTCTTGGTCATCTGTGACTGGGACCTCTGAAACCCAGAGTGCCCCATAAACTTTTCCTCCTCTAACTGTTTCTTGCCAGGTGTTTTGGTCAAACCAATGCAAAGAGAGACTAACACATTCAGTAACTTGAATACTGAGTTGTAAGTTAAAAAATCAGCAGTGCTTTATAGAAGAGAGTAATGGAAATTTGCTTAAAATACAGGACATAAAAAGTTTCCTAACTATACTATTTTATGTCTATAAGTACAGTTTGTGTGTGTGTGTGTGTGTGTGTGTGTGTGTGTGATTAAAAAGAGAAATCGCTCATACACACCCACAAAATAACTCGAGGTTTCCAATTATGTTTTCTGTAACTGCTCTTAGGGCGCTAGTTCGTCTCCATAGTTTTTTCTTTGTCCCTACCAAATCTATGTTCCCTTTAGTTTCAGCAAGATCTCATCTCACAATATTTCCTTACCTTAAACACGGATTCCCATCTCTTGTTCCTGAGTGGACTGTTATCTGTGATCCTACTGAAATTGATGTGCTGCTGTCTTCTAGTAATGTTCTCAAAGGAGTAAATATTAGTGTAGGGAATGCCCTGGTTCACAGACACTCAAAACACCTTCCTCTCTGTAGCATCTATGTTATGTTTTAAGATAATTAGAATCTATCCTGCAAGTCTACAGCAATCCTGCTCATTTTTTTGCTTTCAACAGACAGGTTTGGAGAGCTCCCAATGGTCAGCTAGCATAACTTGTCCTATGCAGACTTGACTTCGTATTCATAAACAATTTGGGGTATCATGATGGAAGCATTTCTGTCTTGTCCCAAGGACACCTAAGTCTGCAAATTCCAAAGACAGAAGCAGACTCCTGCCAAGCAGAATTGCGCTGTGGTGAAGGAGAAACCCTCCCACATTTTGCAACCACTGGTTCCACACTCTGTGAAGTGGCACTCTGCAGAGCCACAGGTGAAGACACACCACCTCTCCTGCCAGCTCCCAAGAGGACCTCGACTTGTGTTGGTCTCTTTCCTTCACTTCACTCCATCAAGTCAGCTGCTGGAAAAGGGCACTGGATGTTGGATCTCATGACTGGAGGATACATCTCAATGGTGGTCTTGTAGTGCAGTCCTACCTTGTTCCTCTTAAAAGCAGAAACTGAGAACATGGTGGTGATCGTGTCAAGAAGCTGTGGAGCAGGGCAGACACTTTTGTGTTGTAACTTCCACCTCATAGCTCTGTTCAAACTACTTTAACTTTGCTGTACAAAAGGTCATTTCCTTCTCCTTCCACGGGTACCTGCATTTACCCTCATTTCTTTTCTCTGATCTAATGTTTCTCTGAGACTGTGCTGTTTGCTCAAGGGATTATCAACCTGTTTCACCAAGAGGAGCTCCAAATTTACAACTCTTTGTGCTTAGTATATGCAGTTTTCCAACCAAACTTTATCTCAGTGTATAGCCGACCTCAAGTAGAACAATATAAAGGCCAATCATGTCAGGCACAATCTCTTTCTCTCTCTCTTTTCTTTTTGTGGGCATCTTTTTGTGGAGCATTGAAGATATCTTTTCACTTTCAGCTACTAAAATTTAGGAGTTTTTCCTCATACTAGTTCTCTTCTTCAATGATGATACTCTCATTTTTTTCAAGAAATGTAACTGTCACTAGTCTTAGTGAAGTTGGTTTTAGGGATTTCAAGTGTATTGAACCTCGTACAAGCAGTTTTAAAGTACTCACAGTTGTACTAGGATGGTGATCCTGGTGACTGAAGTTAGATCTTGTCATGACTGCAAGGTGGCTTTGTGCCACCAGCATCACTGAAAGCAACGTAAATCAGTCTTTTCAAATGAATTCTTATGACTAATACCACTTGATGGATGAAATGTATAAAAATGATCATGAAGCAACTATTCAGGGAAAAATACTTGTTTTCATTAACTAGTTTCATTTTGTAAAGCTACGTACCATAATATTTGATTGTTGTTTATACATACATATACACATATACACACACACATATGTTTTACAGAACTATACATATACATTGGCAATGCAGTAAGACATTTCACCTATTTTAAGTGTGAGAATCAGTGGATTGATTACATTCCCAATGCTTTGCTTCCATTATCTCTGTTCTCAAAGTTACTCATCACCTTCAAGAGACATTGTGAAACTTTTGAGCAGTATTTCTCCATTTCCTACCCTCCTCACTTCTTTC
Source organism: Ictidomys tridecemlineatus (assembly GCF_052094955.1). Lineage (NCBI taxonomy): Eukaryota > Metazoa > Chordata > Mammalia > Rodentia > Sciuridae > Ictidomys > Ictidomys tridecemlineatus. The sequence goes on from NC_135489.1 coordinate 6,182,790, forward strand.
TCATCTACTTTCTACCTCAATATGTTTGCATATAAATGGAGTCATTTATACATTTTCCACTTGGTCTGGCTTGTTTCACTTAGTGTAATATTTTCAGTGTCCATCCATGGTGACTACCACTGTTTCTATGGCTGAGTAAGAGTCCATTGTACGTATAGACGAGATTTTGTTTACCCATTCATCTGGGGAAGATCATTTTGGTATTGTGAATAATGCTATTGTGAACACTGACATACTTATATCTGCTTTAATCTCTGTTTGCAGTGTTTTTAAGTAGATCACTAAAAATGGAATGAATGAATCACATGCTGATTCTGCATTTGACTTGTTGAAGAACTACCAAACTTTCCACCTGGCTTCACCGTATTTATATTGCATTCCCATTAACATTTGAAATACGTATAAAATAAATAAAATAAAGATAAGATCATTCCTAATGTTCAGTTTTTAAATGAACAGTTTAAGGTGGACAGTATACTTTAATACATATAGTTAGTGAAATGATCACTACTACACACAAGGAAGTGAACATATTCATCATCTTGCAGTTACCTTTTATTTTACGTTGAAAAGTACCTAAAGTCCCTGCTCAGGAAAACTGCAGGATAGACTACAGCATGTTCATCTATGGAGTCCAGGCTGTGCACCAGATCTCTGGACATTCCATCTGCAGACATTCCCTACCCTGCTGTCTCCTGTAAATCCCCCGTGTAACCACTGCTGTACTGTTGCTACTTGCTAGGTTTTTGTTTGATGATTATTTGTCTTAGATTCCCTCTAAAGCATATGGTCTTTTTCTCTCTATGTCTAGAAGATCTCAGGGAGCATACAGTCTTCTAGCTTCATCCATGTGGTCACAAGCCTCTCCTTGTTCTTCGAGGCCAAGTAACACCTTGAACCACATTTCCCCATCCATTCATTCATTCACAGATGCTGTGGTTGTCACCCCATCTTGATTATTGTGAGAATTCAGCAATGGACACGGAATGCAGGCATCTCTGCGTGACGCTGATTTTCTGTCCCTTGGGTGCATGCTCCTGAAAGTGGGATGGCTGGGTCATGTGACAGTTCTATTTTGAATTATTTGAGGAACTTGATCTCCATAACAGCTGCACCAGTGTGGCTCACAACAGCAGCCTTTCCCCACATCTTCATCAGCACTTGTTATCTCTTCTTTTTTGGGGGCAGTAAGCAAGTGGACAGTTGTGAGGTGATATTCCATTATGGTTCTGCTTTGCACTTCCCTGTGGAGCAGTGTTTTATAGACCTGTTGGCCATGTTATGTATTCTTAGACCTGTTGGCCATGTTATGTATTCTTAGAGAGAGATTCATTCATGCCCTTCACTCAATTTCTTAGTTGTGTGTATGTGCATGTGTTTGGCATTGAGCTGAGTTCCTCATGCAGCTTTATCTAATATAGTCTCTGAATCCATAGGCTGCCCTTTCACTTTGTTAACTATTTTCTAAAGTAAAATATAGAGAAAAATATACATATGTTGTGTCAAGTTGGGCTATCACGTGGTTTTGATGAATAGAGATAATCTGAGAGAATCTGACTTGATAACAAATTGAGATATGGTGGCAGAGCTCAGTGGTAGAGCACTTGCATAGCATGCAGGAGGCCCAGGTTCGATCCTCAGTACATGGGAGAAGCAAAGAAAAGAGTTAATAAGGGTGAATAATGACCAGTGAACTTGGTTGAGTATACTTAGAGACATACAAAAAGGATAAAAGGAAAATAATGTATAGACAAATATGCAAAGATTATTTAGTAAATTAATTACTCTTATAAGTGTTGCATTATTTTTGGGGCGGTGGGGGGTTTAAGGGATTGAACTCAGGGACACTCAACCACTGAGCCGCTTTCCCAGTCCTATTTTGTATTTTTATTTAGGGTCTCACTGAGTTGCTTTGCACCTCACTTTTGCTGAGTCTGGCTTTGAGCTTATGATCCTCCTGCCTCAGCTTCCTGAGCTGCTGGGATTACAGGTGTGTGCCACGGCGCCTGGCTGCATTAGTTTTTACTAGAATGATACATTTTCTGAAGCAAAAAGATTTTCAAATTTCAACTAATTTAAAATGATAAGACAAACCTCACTGTTGGGGTGTGGAGTTACCTCTCCATGATGATGATCTCACAAAGTCTAACAATGTGGTGGACCCTTCCTTGAAGCAGTTGGAAAATCCACATGAGCATATTCCTTAGGGAATCTCTACGTGTAAATCCGTCTCACACACATATACACACCTGTGTACACACACCCTCAGATGCTAGAAAAAGTGGTTGATCCCGTCCCCTTGCTCCCTGGGTTTATTTCTAGGTTTAGGTGAAAGACATATAAAGATGGTCCCTTCTAAGGGACTTCAGCCATCTTGCCAGGGCTCTGAATCCTCTGGCGGAAACAATCTAGTCTCAGAACGCCTTGGACCAGAGGGATTCTCCCCCTCCTTGACTGACATCGTCTTCAGAAGGCAGAGCTGATGAGACGGCATCACGTTTTCTGAAGTTAGAAAAGGCATTTTACCCAGTGGACCAGATGAAGAGAAAAAGATATATTTCATATAAAATGTTGATCTAAATAAGTGTCAAGAATTCAATGAAATATTTTCCACCAAAAGAAATCTATATACAGGGATTTTTTAATCTATCTTTTCTGTTCAGGTCAATATTAAAAATATGGTGATTTTTCCCTGATAGAGCAGATTTCATATTAAAAGTAGGTTTTACATTTTGTGTACCCGGTTTTAAAAAATCTTTTATTAGCTCCACATGTGAAAAGTGTGATTTGCAGAGCATTGTCTTTTAAAATTCATGGTATTTCCATTCAATATCAGAAGACATGTCACTGCCAAATCATAAATGGGAGGCAAGTGTCCTTGACCTTCTGTGCGGAATCTTCTATTTTCTCTATTGAGTTGGTTCTAACTTATGACTACAGTTTTCACTGAATTCCAAAATCAATGTTTAGACCCATAATTTACCTCATAAATTTGTTTTCATCTAGTCAATAATGTATGACTCCATCAATAATTCAGAGGAATTTACAAGCTCCTCTCTTTATTCCCCCATTTTCTTTTTTCCAATTTTATTATTTCATATAGTGGAATTTTTCAACTAATGTTTTATGTTCTTAATTAGCAGTGTACAAACACTTCTACATTCTGACAACATGTATATCATTGTGTATATGTATGTATGTGTGTTTCTGTGTATGCACGTATGAGTACTTATGTCTCTATGATATGTATCTGTGTGTGTACATGTTTGTGTGTAGATGTATATCCATGCTTATATATATGTGTGTATAAATATACATATGTATTCTTGTGTGTATGCATGCATATGTCTGTGTATATTTGTCTTGTATATGTGTGATATTGGTGTGTATGAGTGTGTGTATGCACATATATGTGCAAATGTATGTGTGCATATGTTTGTATGTGTGTTCTTGTGCATATGTGTTCATGTGCACATGTATGTATGCATGTATATTAATAATTGTGTGTATGTATATATTTGCAAGTGTGTGTTTCCATGGGTGCCCATGGGCATTTATGTATCTATTACTGTGGAAATGGATGTATATTTGTGTTTGTATGTGTAAATATATGTGCATGTGTATGTGTGTATCTGTGTTTGTGTATACCTTTGGTTATATCTGTGTGTATATGCATATACATGCATGTATATTTGTGTTTGTGTGTATATATGTGTCTGTGTGTATTTGTGTGTGGATATCATAGTATACAGGTGCACGTTTTAATCTGTGCATATATGTATATGTATGTGTAAACGTGTTTATATCTAACTGTATATTGTGCATGTATGCACATGTATGCATGTTAGTGAGTATATGCATGTGATTTGTGTACATATTTATGTATATGTGTGTATAAGTCTGTATATATGTTAGCATGTTTGTAGACACAGGTATATGTATTTGCATGTTAGTAAATACAGGTATATTTTCATATATATATATATATATGTATTTGAAAGTGTATGTCTATTTGAGTTTTGTGTCCATACTTATGTGTTTGTGTATTTCTTTTGTAGGTATGTATATTTTGGTATATTTGTGTGCATGTGTACACATATACGTGTGCATGCATGCGATGTGTGTGTATGTTCAAATATCCATGTGCATCTCTCCATGTGTATAAGTGTGTATGTATATATGTATGTGAATGTGTATTTGATTGTGTTTAGGTGTGTATGTTTTATGTATATATTTTTATGGGTATATATGTGCACATACTTATGTGTGTTTATGTACATATGTGCATGTGTATGTCCATGTGTACATGTATATGGGTGAATATATGCACACTGATGCATATATTTGATTATATGTGTGTGTTTATTTATATATGTGTATATCTGTGTGTGTGTATATATGTGTGTGTGTTTGTATGTTTATTTGTGTCTATGTGTATATGTGTGTGCATATTTTTATATATGTGCACACATGTATCTTTGTGTCTATGTGTCTCTTTGTGTGTGTGTGTGTGTATATATATATATATATGAGTATATTTGCATATGTAGGTGTATATATGTATATACATTTGTGGATTGCTGTATATGTTAGTGTGTATATATGTTTTGTGCATGTGTGTCTATATATACTGTATATATTGTTTTTGCTTTTATGTATGCATGCGTATCCATGTATGTGTCTGCATGTATGTGCACCCACTTTAGATTTTGCACATATATATTTGTACATGTGTGTGTATATGTTACCATGTGTTCATATCTGTGGTACATTTTTTATGTCTATATGTGTGTGTCTGTGTATGTATGCATGTGTGTGTGTACATACATATCTGTATGTGTGCATGCTTGTGTGTCTAAGTATGTCTGTCCTTTCACGTACATACGTTTTTTGAGCTCATATGTGTGTTTATATGTATATATGTGTATGTGCATGTATTTGTGTGTATAGGAATGTGTATATGTGCATTCATATGTAAATAAACATATTTTTATTTTTCAAAGTAGATGATTTTTCCAGTGTCCTCTAATTTTCAATACATAAATCCTTGATTGTTTCTCCAAAATCACTTTTCTCTTTCTCTCCAACCTAGGCTAGATTTTACTAAGTATTTTTTATAATTGCTCTTAACTCCTATACCTACCGTACTACAAGAACAATGACATACTTGTAAATTGAAAGTAGTAATTTATCTAGTCCGTATTTTACATATAATCTTCAAATTGCTCCAGAGATTTCTAAAAGGTTTTTTAAATATATAAGCCAACTATATTATTTCTATTCCTCTATGGTTTCCATTTATAATCTATAAGTCACACTTAGAAACCAAATAAATGATCTCCATTACAAGCTAAAAAATATCAAAATTAGGGATGGGGAGAGGTCAGTGGTTGAGCTCTGTTAGGCACATAAGGCCCTGGGTTCCATCCCTGCACTGCAGAAAAGAGGTGCGTGCGTGCGTGCACACACACACACACACACACACACACACATACACACACACGATTCATCTGAATTTTTTATCCTACTTCATTCCATTCAGATTGTTCTCTCCTGTAACTTCCTATTTCTTATCTTCAAGAAAATTTCTTCAAATTGTTATAATATGAATCTTCTGCCCTATATTTTGCTGATATTTTCTAAATGAACTCGGAAGTTCCTTGATATTGAGAATCATGCTCATATGTCTCCAATTGTTTCTGAGACTTGGTCAAATAGTGAGCACAAGTAGTTGATAATGAGTCCTCCCTACAAGCATATTTGTGCTCGCATATCTTATCTCCTGAACTGGATTCTAACTTCCTACATGACAAACAAGGACCAAAAACAAATATCTGAGAAGATAAACATGTGACCTACTTTTTTCTAAGCTAGAATATTTCTCTTTATGTGAGAGAATTCTTTAAGTAGATTTTGGAGCTTGTGTGGGACAGGCATCGTGTGAATGCCTTCATAATGCCAAAAAAAACAGCATGTCTGTTGTGTGCCTTGATGGATATTCTTGCAGTCTCAATGGATGTTTCTGAGTCTCTCATTACATCTTGGCACATAAAAGATTCACAAGCAATGCAGAAGTGCACTTGAAACTTTCCTGATATTAATGCTACTGTTCAATATAGACTTTGAGGGTGTTGTATTAAGGACTGTATTATATTAGCTGGATACAATAATAACAAACAGCAATGCTAACACAACTTGATGAATGGGCACTACCCTTCCCATATCACATTACAACTATGTTAAGGGCACTATAAGAGAACAATAATGCATTGTGATGGATGAGATCCATGTTATTCCCCATGCTTTGTAGTGCAACGGGAAAGTGCCTCTGTGTATTCCACAGTAAGCTGAATGTATTGCATATTGCCGCTGTGTGCACCAAAGTGCATTTTTGGCTTTTTACCCCCCCCCCACTTCATAATGTATTTAATATGTTGTTGCAAATGTATCTCTTTCTAAGATGGTCTGGGCCTACTGGATGCTATCTAAGATGGGTTCCTGGAATAGGTTTCAGGAGTATCCATCAACCTAGGACTGCTTGCTCTCACTGTTCATACTCCCTTGTGATTCTGAAAATGGACCCTGGTGCTAGGAAGGTTCCTTTGTATTGCTGAGATTTCAGAGTCTGTAATAACCAAATGGAGACAAAACATCTTAGTAAATTCTGTTGAATCAAAGTGAATAAAGACACCCATCATAGGATCATTTCTGTCCAACTCCAAATCAATTATCTCTTCTAACATTTTATTTCTATTAAGGTCGACAGTCTCTCCCTGGACACCCAATTTCAAAAGCCTCATACTCCTCTCTCCTATGGGCCTCTTTCAGTGCCTACATGACAAACCCTCTGGTATCTTCCCGTTGGTGGCCGCCTGCACCTCTCACAACCACCTCTCCCTTCCAGTCTTATTCCCAGCCGCTCTGTACTTGCTGCTGGGTCCCCTGGTCCTGACTCTCATGACCTTGACTTTGTGCTGCTTCCCTGCACTCCAGGTCCACTCACGCCAACGCACTTTCCCATACTACTGTTTGAAGGCATATCTTTAGCAAAACCACATCCCAATGTTCGTTTCTTAACAGATGCTCAGACTTTTAGATCTCCTTTGACTGCCTTGTCAAGAAGAAGTAAACCTCAGCTCCCAAGATGCAGTACCCTGCACAATATTGACCAGTGTCATAAAGAGTTTGCTTTTTAATCTTTAAGTGCATTAATCAGACATTTAAAGGGTTTTACATTTTTTTTCACCTATTTTTGCATGGCACTTCCCACAATTTGAAAATTTACTTTCTACAGTGACTTTTGCCTATCGGAACTCTATTTATCCTTCAATCGTCACACAGATAACTAACTCCTATTTTCCCTGCTAGAAGGGCTGGAAGGTCAACAACTGCTCTTTGTCCTGTGTCCCCTATTCTGCTCCTGCTTATATTCGACCTGGTTGCTCCACCTAGCCAGGTTACAGCCTTGTCACCAAATTGTAAGTCTATATGGGGTAAATAATGCATATTAATGAATGTTTTGGATTGGATTTTATGATGATGTGGAATAGCTGAGTGTTCCTGAGTGATGTCTGTAGTGTAAACACATGCTTTGCTCACATCGTCATGCAAAGTGCCATGTAGAATAGGTGATGTATCTGAAGTCTAAGGAGGGATGGCGCTGTTTCCTCCTCACTAGGAAATGCTTATTAACAACTGATCAGACACATTCTTCCTTGATCAGAACCTCTTAATGCCCTAAAACACCTAGGTTACTATCTTGAACACAAAGTCACTGATCTTCTAAATATTCATGCCTTGTATCCACATTTAATCTGTTTATTTTTCTTATTGTGTACCATGAAGTATCTTACTTCTGGAAAACAGTCACTCAACATTTTTGTTACTTCGTTGAGCTTTTTATAAGCTGAAATTGTTTTTAAATTTTTTATACAGTTCATTATAGAATTATCTCTACTTTTGTATGTTTGAAGTTTTTCATAATAAAAATTTTAAATGCAAAAAAATTAAAAAAATAAAAAGCATTAGTTATAAAAGAGCAAAGGAGCTTCTATTATCCTAAGCTAAATAAGTTACAAGTTCACATTTCTAAACATTTACAATTACACATATACTTAAATGTCTGATTCTATTAGCAGTTTTTTTTTTAAAAAAAGGAATACACATTACCAAAAATAATGCAAAATCAAATCTTGCAAGTACAATAGTACATGTAAAATAAAACTAGAAAATGAGGGCTGGAGTTGTGGCTCAGAGGTAGAGCACTTGCCTAGCATGTGTGAGGCCCTGGGTTCGATTCTCAGTATCACATATAAATAAATGAGTAAAATAAAGGCCCATTAACATCTAAAAATTTTTTTAAAAAAGAAAATGATACAATTTTTCATAACCCAATGTTGTTCCCAATAGTGTGGGAAAGTCATGTTCTCATGTATGGTTAGTGGGTATGTAAATCAGTGATATATTTGGTATACATCTTGGAAGTATCTATGGAATTTAAAATGAGTGTTTCTTGCATCAGCAATATCACCATCAGGCATGTAGGTATTCATGAGTCTGTGAGAACCATGGATTCATGCAAGGATACTTAATACAAAACGGCTTAAGTTTCAAGAGGGCATACATATAGCTAAGATGGAATGCCATCTGTTAAAAACATGCATATATATATATGCAGTACTTGAAAATATAATTTCTCTGGTCACATTAAAATGAACTGTGGATGTATAACCGATGTGATTCTGCAATCTGCATTTGGGGTAAAATTGGGAGTTCATAACCCACTTCAATCTAATGTATGAAATATGATATGTCAAGAGCTTTGTAATGTTGTGAACAACCAATAAAAAATTAAAAAAAAAAAAAAAAATGTTCAACCACTAGGGCTGGAGTTGTGGCTCAGTGGTAGAGCGCTCGTCTTGCGGGTGTAATGCTCTGGGTTCGATCCTCAGCACCACATAAAAATAAATAAATAAAGCAAAGGTATTGTGTCCAATTACAACTAAAAAAATTAATATTTTAAAAAAATGTTCAACCACTAGACCTAAAAATGCTCAGAATGAACCGCTTGTCTGCAGACACAGGTAAACTCATCTCATTATATGTTATTTGAATTCTATAATGAATGCTCTTTTATTCACTGATGAACATGAGTGATGGAATGTTCCTCTATCGTTTGATCTGAATATCTCTATGAGGGTAGCTTTATGGAAAATATTTCCAATTGAGAGTTTTTTCACTCTTGCATAATTATTCATTTACTTGTGCTCAGAATAAATTGGCAGTGAATTTATTTGTGGGATGGCACCTGTAAATGTGTAGTCACTGTGAGAACGCTCACTCCTCATACAGTGTCACAGCCCAGAAAGAGTGGGTATATTTGCATTCCAACAAAAGTTGGATTACTTTGCTTATCCCATAGGGTGTTATTCATTGTAGAAGGGATTTACTCAATTATATTTCCAAGAAATGAATTAAAGGTTTCAAACTAATATGTAAATATATCAAATTTGGACATTGGATAAAAACAATTTCATGTTCGTATCACAACAGCCTCACTCTTTTTACCGTTTTAATAAGGCATTTTTATTCAAAAGTTTTATTCAGGCTTTACTCATGGGTTTGATTTTTTTTTAATTTTTTATGAAATCACTTAAAAATTCATAAACTTCTAAAACAAATAAAATTATGTTTTGCACATTTTTCTTGAGAAATTTAAAGCTCTTTCCAGATATATCCCAAATCCTCACTCATATGAGTAAAAGTATAACTCCCAAGTTATAAAGGTATGGTGACATTATCCACCACACACCACAAGAGATGAGGGAAGTTGGCCAGGAGCCCTAATATCATGACTTCCATGTCACCAGGATGAAACCGAATCCTTTACAGTCGGGTCAGCTACTGGGCAGAGACACCTGTATGTGTGGACTCCCTGGCTCAGTTGAGCTCTGTCACACGAGGAGTCACGTGGGCCTGCTCTCCTCTTGGTGTCCCTGTGATGTCTCTGTGCTGCCTCCCTCATGGGAGCAGCAGGAGGAGGGAAAGGGAGGGAGGGCGCCCCCAGCAGGCTTCCCCAAGAGCAGCAGGCCTGCGACATCTCTCCAATTCCCAGGGTGGGCAGACACAACGAGGCTGAATTTGTTTCTGAATCAGCAAGCTTCCCAATGATTTGGCTATTTTAAAATAAAAATTGACTTTAAAAATGATCATTGTACATACTGATGGGTAACAGTGTGGTATCTTGACTCATGTGTACCCTTGGTGTTCCCGAGTCTGAGTCATCAACTTAGGTATCAACTCAAATGTGTATCCTTGGTGATGAGACATTTAAAAATCTCTTGTTGTTCTTATTGGTGTCACCTTGGGTGCTCTACACTCACAGACCTGCCCCTTCCTAGGCAACTGTAACTTCACCCGGTGAAGGACTGTCCTCTGCACGGGACTCACCATGCTACTCTACTTCTATGAGTTCCAAATTTTTAAAATGGAAACGCTAGTTCTCCTTCATCTTTGGTCACACTGAAGCCGTTATGTCCTACAGGAGCCATCTCCCTGAATGCCTGGGATCTAACTCAAACCTGGATTCTCAGGATCTTCTCTTCAAGTACTTCATTCTGTCAACCGACACAACTCTTCTGCTAATTCACATCCCTTCCCTACAATGAGGTTTCTCCATTTTTTCTTTTCATGAGAATACTTAAATCATTTTTTTCTAAAAATTTTTTCTTAGCAAATACTTTGTTACTAAGAAAAACTTCAGGCAAGATTTTTCTTGAAGCACAATCTTGATGCTCCAAGATGGTTGTGAATTTTGCAAGTTACTATTGACTAAGATGAACAGGGATCTCTAAACAGCATGGCTCACCTGCCATCTCCAGCCTTCACTCAGGTCATCTGCACCCGGTTTCAGGGATTACCTGGGACGCATTCCACAGGAACACCATGCGCTGCCTGAAAAGAAATGCTGGAAAACACATTTTTATACCAGAAGCAGATCTTCTGCAGAAATACTCTGTGTTTTTGGTAAAAATCAGAGGATGCTATATTTTGTTTCCCAGTCCCCAATACCTTTTCCCTCCTGGGTGAAGCCTGGAAAAATGAGCTTGTAAGGTCTCCTTTGGTATTTGCTGGATCCTGTAGGCAAGTGATAAATCATGATATCCAGCGAGCTGGATCCAAAGCTCACGTTTCCACACGGGCTTGGATAGGCAATGGCAATCCCACTGCTGGCTAACGCACAGAGATCATGGGGATTTGATAACTCTAGTGCATTCACATAATGCTGCATATATCTGCATCTTCTTTTGAAACCGTAGCAACTATTCAATATTAGAAGGTTTAGTCAGAGCTATAGCTGTGGATAGAATTTAATTCAAATTTTATGCCTGAGACTAAATTAAGATGATGATTAGTGACTGTACCTCTTTCCCTGACCTGCTGGTCTACTTTCTTCTGGGTTGTTCTTCTTCACAGAAATCATGAGATATGGCCCAAGTTTCTAATTGGTTAGCATTAGTACCACAGTTATTTCCAATATATCTTCAAGGGTTTATAAAATATCATGTCTCTTAAGTCTACAAATGTTCTTCATGATTCTGGATGCACAATTTCACCCCTTCTTCATTGACACAAGATGCACATAAACCATAAGCACATTTCACTTTTTAGGATCATGTACTGATTATGGGACTGTGTGGCCTGATGCAAAGCATGGTTTCCCACTGGATCCAGGTGACTTCCCTGCCTCTCTCCTGTGTTATTCTCACCAAGCCCCAGTGTAAGATAACCCATCCTTCCATTTAAAACATGTCACTGGGAATTGTTCAAGGAGAAAAAGTCTCTCTTCCAAAAACCAATTCTGGCAAGTGCACTTCCCTGGATTTTGTAGAACACTCGATGGATCATTATATAGTGTGAACGTCAATCATGTCCTGTAGCCTTTTTGACCATTTTAACATGCATGTTATGTTTCTTCATTGACATCAAGTTGCAATTTTTTCAATCAAATTACTTTGTCTATTTTGATTTTTTAAGATTAACGAACATTTAAGAAACATTTTTGAAAATAATAAGTAGTTCAAAAATAGTAGGATAGGGATCAAAGTAAATTATCAGACAAAATGACTTAGTTAAAAGCAAACTACTTATGAGTAGAATATTGTAGGAAATAATTTAATGAAAAAAGTGATGTTTAAATAAATAGCTCAAAAATTATGTTTATATTAATGTTATTACCAAAATATACCACAAGCAAATTAAAAACTAAACTACTCCTTTGTGTAATTTGTGATTCTGGATTGATCCTTGGATTGGGAAGACAGTTTGGTGATTCCAGTTATCTACTTCACACAACAGGGTAATTTCTAGATCAATTACTTAGCGAGTGATTTTAGCAAGTTCTCTGGTTTTAAATTAAATGTGTGAAAGTCAATTTTATTTTATAATTATACGAAAAGAATAGAAAATGACATTCAACACATATTATGTATATAAATATGAAAAATATCAAGAGGTAAATCTCAAAGGAAATATGTTATATCTCTACACTACTAACTACAAATCACTTTTGAAGTAAGGAAATACATACATTCAAAGATATTTTATGATATTAATGAATGAAACACCTTATATAGAAAAGATATCAATTCTCATTAACTAGGCTTACAGATTAAATATAATTTCAAATATTAACCCCACAGTTTTGCATGGAACTTTAGAAATTAATTCAAATTTTATATGGAAATCTATTTATCCTTATGAGGATAAACAGACTCTACATCAGCAGATATTAAGAGTTACTTTAAGGATGGCAGTGAAGATGGTGTGGTATTTGTGTTACCAAGAGGACTAGAACGTTCACCACCTGGAAAGTGGAGTTATCGACTACATACAAAAGCCGGGCCAGGATGGATTCTGGACCTACATATGAATGGAAAAATAATGAGGCTGTTAAAAGAAAACTTAACTGAATACCTTTATGACTCTTAGCCTGAAAAGTTTTCTTACAAAATATATAATACCTAGATGAAAAACTAAATAATATCGATGAGGTAGGTGAATCATATTAATATCAGAATTTTCCCTGAAGAAGTACATTGTGAAGGGAAAGAAACTCCCAGGTGAAGACAGTGGATAATAAAGCAAGGTTACCAAACAATGAGAAGGCAGACAATCCAACAAAAAGTGCAATAGAATAGAGCTTCAACAGGAGGTTATGGGCATGGCCAATAAGCTGATAAAATATTTCACATATTCAACCATCCCCAGAGTGACTAAATTAAAACACCTGATGATAAAATGTCTTTATAATAATGTGGAGCATGGGCTAGGATATGGCTCAATCATAGAGCACTTGTCCAGAATGTCAAGGCACTGGGTTCAATCCCTGCACTATATATATATATATATATATATATATATATATATATATATATATTTTAAAAAACTATATATATAGTTTTTTAAAAAATATTATGTGGAGTGACTGAAGCTTTCATAATTCACTGTTGAAAATTAGGTGAAAAAAAAACATTTCAAAAAAACACTTCCATTATCTAACAAGTGCAAGTTCTATAAGAAAAGTCATGACTACTGAGTGCACCTCATTAATAGATCATGTAATTAATTTATAATAGAATGATAGAGAGCAAAACTGTAGGGCAGTAAAAACAGCCAACCACTGAAAGACACAGTAACTTGGATGAAGTTCATATTCAAAATGTGGAGTGAAAACAGTGAGATGAGAAACAGTATATACTCCATGACCCCATTCATATGAATTTCAAAAATAGCAAAAATAAGATATCATGTTCAAAATATTAAAGTTATTAGAAAATCATCCAGAATGAAGACCTGAGGATGCTGGCTGGGGTACTAAAAATACAAGCCTTTGTTTCTGTGATGGTTAACTGAAAGTCAACATTAATGCCATGGAGATTTAGGTGCTAAATTCTATATAAGCGTTACTTAGTGAAACCAAAAAAAAAAAAAATTGTTAGCAAACTAATTTTGGAAAATTAGAGCAGAATTTTAGATAAAACTGGTTTCGAGAAATTTTGACTCAATATAGTGGTCACCTTATTTGATGAGTATTTCTTTGCATTACTTGAGCCAACTATGGACTATTTCTAAGACTGCTAGTGAAGATGCCATATGTGTAGACGACCACCCATATGGACACACAGGGTCCTCCCACAGTCGTTCACTGGGCTTCTGGTCCTTGTTTCAGCACGGTATCAGCAATGCACTTAAGATCACAGCAGGGACGGGTTTCAGTGTCCACCCCAAACACTCGTGGAAACTACACGGTGTGGAAAGCAACCTGCGGTCATCAGGGTCCACCAGCTTCCTGGGTAGGTTCGGGACTGGTCCTCAGGCCTCAGACAGGGAAAACATCTCCCCAGTGGGGCTCTTCTTGGAAGGCAGGAGACTCGCTCTGTGGTGAGGGAGGTAGAGCCCAAACACCCATATTTATAAACTTACATGACTTTAACCAAAGGAGGTAGCCTTCAAATCTCACCAGTCCCTCTGCCATCTCACCGAATTATCAGTGGCATTGTGAGATTCTCACATCACGCACTACAGAGCAGCAGGCTTGGTGTCTACATGAAGATCTTGGGGGAGGAGGGATAGAGATCAAACGGCGATGTTCTGTATGGTTTTGTCTCTGATGTTTGCTTTGATTGCCACCCTGGGATTGGCCTCCTACACTCTTGTAATACAGAAAAATCATGATTAAATACACCAACTAACATTATTATTTATCTTCTTTTTTTCACTTCATGCTTAAAATTAAGGACCCCAGACGACTAGCTCTGCCATGTTGTAATGATGATTTCTGGAAAGTTCTGTAGACTTGTACAAACAACCCACCCCTGGCTCTCAACAATCTGTTGACAAAGTGATTTGTTATAATAGCTGATGTGTGTTCTTACCTGTCTGTACTCATAAATGCATTGTTAAGCCAATAAGTCAAAGGGTAGCATCCCTGATGAGCATCTGAGAGGAAGCTAGTGAGAACATCCTCCTCTTGCTGGGGACAGACAGACATTCTGCTCTGCCACAGGCTGCTGCTGGGACTCAGGGGACAGCCCTCATTCCAGATCTCAATGGTAAAGACAAATGGCTTTTTTGTCTTCCAAAGTGCACTACCATGACTTGTGACAATCTCAGGAAGGCTTCATTAGATTTCTTCTTAATTTCTCTTTCAAAGAAAGGGAACTGATTGAAATTTTACAAATCATGTTTTCATTAAAACATGATGATACCCAAGAACATGCTATCTTTTTGAGTTCTTTGCTATAGAAAACTACAAAGAAGTCAAAGAAAATTCACAACACTACATCAGGAAGAAATAAGTTGATTGTAGTTGCCTTTTATTGGCTACTGGCAAGAATTATTGGGGCATATAATAAATCTCCAGATCACATGAAAAAGTGCATTCGGGTGTATGGTTGTGTAGATGTACACAATAATATTTTATCTTTTGTAGCCTCCTTAAAGAATATGAATGAAACTAACAAAGACAAAAACAGTTCAGGTATAATATTCTTCATACTACTAGTAAGACACTTAGTCCTGATTGTCACATGATTGCCTTTTTACAACAGACTACGGACTTGTGTACCACTCTGACTCTATTTGTATAGTTAAAAATAAAGTTGTCCTTAGGTTAAACATAATTATTGGAATTAACTTTCATTTTATCGATACATTAATAAGCTAGTGATATAGGTAACATTTACATTGAATAATAATTATTAATATTCAGGAAAGGAAAATTGAGAACACGTTTCCTTTCACTTCCTGGTGAGGGGCCTCTGACAGTGTAAAAGTTGGCTCCAGGAGAGTGAAGCTGAAGTGGCTGTGCCAGGGAGGAACTGGCTGCCCAAAGCCAACAGGAGGGAGGGCGGTGAGTGCTCCTTCCCAAGGGACAACTGGTTACACTGGTCAGGAGGTCATAAAACAGTGGGGACATTTAAATCATTTGCATCTTGATTACTAATGTTGAACTTGAGGACATGCTTTATATATTCATGGAGATGAAAAGTAGGATTTGGGGATCCGCTGGGTATTTTTTGGCTATTTTTTTCTGTTGATTTTAGCAAGGTTTTGCTTGAACATTTGGTTTCTGTAAATATGACAGAGTAAATTGAGCAAAAACAAGATAAAAGATTGGAAAAAAATTAAGCCATCTTTTCTCACAGCACCTTCTACTTGGCATTCTCTCACAGACACAGGAACTGGCCCAGAGGAGGGACGGGCATTACAAATGGAGAACTTCCCCACTCAAACTGCCATGTGTTCCTGTCCACAGATCGTTCAGCGGAGGGTGTGGAGAATGAGCAATCAGGGAAGACGTGCCAGCGCTGTGGATTTCTGGGAACACATACCTACGATTGAATACACATTGGGTTTGGAGCTGCTCACCAGGACTTGACAGGAAGCAAGCAAAACTGAAATACTTAAGTGTTATATGAAGAAAATGTTGCTTGGCCTGTGTAAAGACAGCTCCTGACTAGCTTGAATTCCAGTTGCTTCATTTGCAGAGACAAGAACTGAATTCCCTAAATGGTGTTTTAGTCTGGTCTGACCAATATATATCTCCAATTTCCCCACTTTGGACAATGGACAAAATATCCCTCAACTGTTGAGCTCAGACCTATGGAAAGATACTCGAGCAGAAAGCAGAAGGTACACATACTTACTGGTGAGTAAAATAAAATAAAACAAACCAGAGCAATGAACCCTTATACTCTTTCCAAAGAAATTTCATTATTCCAGTCTATGAGGGGTAGTTCCTAATCCCATGATGTGTGCTGTACCCCAGGGGTCGGGACAACATGACCCATAGGCCAAGCGTGGTCTGACTCCTGTGTTTGTAAATAAAGTTTTATTGGAACACAGATGCGTGCATTCCCTCACTCACTGGGTATGGCTGCTATCCTGTTGTGTGGGCAAAGTTAATTTATAGTGAAACAGATTTCATAGCCACAGGTCTGAAAATAGCAATGATTCCATTTTTTTATTGAAAATAGTAGGTGCATTTCTGTAGGACCGTGGACTTTATGCATTATTTACTTCTATTAAAGGAATGAAAATTTCTATCACAATTGTATTGGCCACTTCTATAAAACAAACCACCTAAACCTCTGTCTTAAAAACAATACCTTGTTATTGTTCATGAATTTATATTTTATTTAAGATTCCTTCTATTGTCAGAACTCACTTGTGCACACGCAGATAAGGTTGGTTGCCTGGCTCTTTTTCTCTAAAATGTTAACTATCAGTAGCTTTTCTAAAAGGACTAGTTAGTAACTATTTTAGGCTTAGTTATCTCATATGATAAATATGGCATCTCTTCCTCTTGTGTTTTCTAACCACAATTTATAAATGTAAACACATTCATAACTTCAGGTATTTTTACAACTGTGGGCAGCACTGGGTCCATGGGCCATCGTCCACCCTCCTTTGTCCTATGCTGTGCTCTCTCATAGCTGTGAGAACTGCCTGTTTGGAGACCTTTCTGACTGATGACATCTGTGTCAGCTGAATTCTCTTCCATAGAAAGTTTCATTTTCTATAGGGTTCACCTAGCTTTGCCAAGCGTTAGTTATAAGAAAGAGCAGAAGTGTGCATAGTGTCCTCAGGCCTAGACTGACATAGGAATCCAAAAATTCTGCCACATCCTTTGGCTAAAGCAGGTTATAATGGCAGCCTATGGCTGAGAGTTGGAGAAACAGCCTCCACTTTCTGGCAAGAGGAGCTACCAACCGAGACCCTGGGAGTTTTAAAAAGCATGGTCACTTTAGCAAACTGTTGTATCTTTCCTGTTCTCCTACATATATGTTTGTTATCTCAAGGATGAATAATCTGTCATTTAGCAATAAGTACCTCCATTTAATGAGGAGGACTTGAACAGAAGCTACAGTTGCTGCAAGCGTATCATCACACAGTAGAAGCATGAAGCTTTCCTCAGTGCACCTGAGTGAGTGAGTGCATTCTCTACACGTGTAGGTGCTAGCAGTAAGATAAAGGGCGTGAGGGTATTTGGAAGGCACTGGAGTATTTTCTGCATGTTTCTCCTAGTGATGTGATGCTCAAGTTCAACTCCACTCTCCTGTCCTTCTTCCCCACATCACCAAATGTTTGTTCAGGTGTCCCTCGTTCTCAAGCTACTGTACACTTCAGGGGAGGCTGTACTTCACTCAGTCCCCAAGGGGTGGATACTGGCTAGTCTAAGCTAGTTAAGGTGTTTTTACTGCTTTAGTTAGCAATTTTTGAACTTCAAGGAAGGAGGAATAATTGTGGTCAGGGAAACAGGGCTGCCACTTTTAGAGGCCACTGTGAATTATCATGAGGGAGAGAGAGAGAGAGAGAGAAAGGTGATTTCTTCCTTCTTCATTCTTCTGTGTCTGCACATGGTCCCTGAACCACCGCAGGCACCTTGCCATCCCGTGGAAAGTTAAACCAAGGTCATCCCCAACAATCAGAGAAGCAGCAGGGCTGGAAGAGAAGGAAATAGACTCAGTCTCAATGATGTCCTTGAGCAGAACGAGTGTCCAGGAATGCACTTCTGTCCTTCTGTGGATTATATAATAATACATTCTCAGATAAGTTAATGTCATTAGTTTTCTCATACATGAAGTCAAAGCCACTGTATCACTTTCTCAAAGTAGAAAGAGCAACAACAACAAAATCAAGAAGTGGAATTAGTTCAAAGCAACTCACATCTCTGAATACCAGGTGTAGTAGGAAAATGCATGATAAAAAGAGATGGAGTGTGTGGATTACATCTCTGCCTGAGTTGATACGGGGCAGGTTGGAAGAAGAAATACTAAGAGGAAACGAGAAAGAATTCTAATTCATGATAACAAATCTGTGACAATAAGCCAAAATACAAATTCCCCCTAAGGCATGTTCATGGAAGGGAAGAGCAATAACAGAGACATGAGTGAACAAATTGCACAGAAAGAGAAAGGTGCAGAACTTCAAAGAAAGTGCAAGTTCCTTTTCCCAAAGGTGCACAAATGTGCAGAATGTAGGTATAACGCAGCGGCTGCAATTGAGACAAAATTCCAGCCCAAACCTCTCCATCTCTAAAAGGTTAGAATGATGAATTCAATGGATGATGAATTCCAAAATGGACAGAGACTCCTTGGTCTTTACTCTGCAAGCCCATGTTCAAAGTCTGGCTAAGGCTGCAGGAGAAAGTCCAGCATCTCCAGTTGGCAAGAGAAGAGGGATGCAGAATTTGGACACCATGACAAGCTTTAATATCAGCTCTGATAAATAATCCTTAGCAGGGAACCACTCTGTGTATAGGTGAATGCCAACATCTCACTTGCTAAATGACCAATCTTTTAAAGACTGATTAATAATGGAGGCTTACCACAAACATATGAGAAAACCCCTTTAGCATATTATCACTCCATAATCACTATGAAAATACCTCTGTATGTAATTGAAAGTACTCCTTTACTCTAAATCCCTTATATGTTATAGTTTTCAATATTTTGGAAATTATTGCTGCTCTATGAAATTTTATGGTCATTTATGTCCTGTCCAATTTCTGCACTAAACCATGTCTTGTAGAAGAGAAGAAAAGCTATATTTCATATAAGAAAATGAAAGTATCAGGTTTTAAGGAATCTTTTTTTGAGTGTGCAAATGTTTTCGTTATTTCCTGAGGAAGGAGGGGAAACTCAATTTTATGTAGAAATCATTCACTAAAAATGTAAAACTAATGGTAGGTAAATTACATAGTGGAGTAATCTTTTATTTTAGGGAAGATTAAATGTTATAAATAGATATCAATATATCAATTAATAGTTCACAAAAACTAATAAAAAGAAAAAGAATATTATTTAATTTCAGAAATCCAGTGGCACCTGGTGTAGAGCAGTATAAAAATGAAAAATGTAGAAACCATGAAGCACCAGGAGTGGAGCAATGTGTAAAAATCAATAAGTACTCGCCAAATTCTAACAAGAATATTCTATTGATTTTTTTTAAAACTTTGGTCGGTTTTCTTTTGAAAGTTGCCTTTTGCTGTGTATCTGGAGAGGTTTATTAACATATAGATGTTATATAATATACAGCTGTCCACCTGTCCTAAAAAATGATGTCAAACTGTGATCCTGAGATATATGCCACGCTCATGTCACATGTGACAAAGTGTATTCCCTCAGATATTTGATGAGCGGTGTTCATGCTATGCTGTATCTTGTCACCAATAGCATATGCACATGTACACACACACGCACACACACACACACACACAGGACTACGTCTCAGAATGTGAAAACACCATCAGGTTTTGTTTTCAAAGAAATGTTGGGATCAACACAGACAAAGAAGGAAAGAAAGGAAGGAAGGAAGGAAGGAAAGAAGGAAGGAAGGAAGGAACTTCAGTTAAGGGTTACTTAACCTCTTATTTGCTATCCGGATATGTTTTTCATATTTAATAGGGTATTTAGAGATTTGTTGGCCCAATTAGTTGGTTATATAAATCAGAATTTTCTTTAAAGAGCTGACAGCATGATTATGAATAAAAATGAACAATTAAATTATATGAACCATTGCATCACATCAAAAATAATCCCTCCCACATAATTTGATTTAAAAATGATTTTTCCACAAAATTGAGAACATTAGTACTTAGTAATTCTTGTGTGGTACTATAGATGGTTACTATATTATTATGCAAAATAGCCATGTAGAATTCAGTAGTTACAAAATATTCAAAATCATATTTGTTTACCTTTTAAATTAGATGAATCATACATGATATCATAACAATTTGGAAAAGAAATTTCTACCCTATATTACATAAACACAAACTGAAATCATACAATCCAGAAATAATGCATTATTTAGTCAATGTTTTTAATAGATATAAATTCAAATTTTAATGATAAACTATAATTTCAAAAATAATAAACATTTCTGTAACATAATTTTAAATTGCATAAATTGAGAGAGGAATCAAACTTGTTTTTTTCCATATTTACATTAGAAAAGTTCTTATAAGTTAGAAAGCAGAATAATATTGTTAAATTATTTTACTTTGCTTATTATCAATTTTTGAGAATATTTTATTCTTTTTATGATTTTGTATTTAAGATAACAGATTATTTAAATTTAATTTTAACTATTATTGGTTCTTTATCCTTTAAAAAATATATGACTCACAATCATTTATTCTAAATTCTCAGAACTAAATTTTCAAAAATATGCAACATCCTGTATCTAAGTAGGTGTGAACTCAATAACTCTAGTCATCAACTAATGTTCATATTCTTGGTTATGTTATTCTATTGAAGATTATAAAACACTATTTTCTCCCTGCTGCCATTAATAGACAACTTAGAATGACATACATATGTTTGTTTTTTTCTGTTAATCTTTGACTATGTTTCTTTTTTGAAAAACTTTATCTGCATTCTGTCCTCTCACTTGCCTGGAATTTGGGAATGTTCTTCAGGATATAAACCAAAGGAAGGAATCATTCCTTTCCTTATATTTTTGTCAGTTATTATATTTGATCCTACTACATATTTTTCATGTTTGGGCCTTAATCCTGAAAGATACACCCTCAAATGCCCACTATCTAAATACTGAGACCCATGAGGATCAATGCCCAAATCAAAAATTTCAAAAAAGATCAAAATTCCCAAACTTTAATTCTGAAAAATAATTAAAATTTATTTAAAATAGATATAACTTATTTTTAAAAGGAGATTTATTTAACAATGCATAAAATATGACAGAATGTTTTAGGGACTACTTTGCACAATGAAAGAGGTAATATAATGTGCATGTTTGTGCAAGCATCAGCACCCAGTTATAATGACAGTCTCATTGGTATAACAGTTGTGAGCAGAAAAGCCATAAAGAAACAGGTTAAGAGGCAAAATGTAATACACACCATTCTGCTTTATAACTGAGTGTGCTCTGCTTTATAGTTATAGTCATCTGAACTATTGTGGTGGACAACCTAAGCCTGTTGATGAAATAGATTCAATCCATGGTGGCTACCACCACATACAAAGTGGCCCAGACAGCTGATGTCTTGGGAAGTTTCATCTTTCACAAGTGCAGGTGTACCAAAAGGAAAGATCTTCATTTAGAGGAAATTCCAACATTTGCATACAAAGCTTACATGCAGCATCAATATTGTGATGCATTTTCACGGAGCCAAATTTATACCAAAAACATACAAAGCATCAAAATCTCTGTCCTTATATGATTAAGCTTTCAGTATTAAGAATACTGAAAATATTGAAAGTGACACAAAAATGAAACACGTAGCAAATAATAATAATTAATAATGATATGCTGACAATGTAAAATGGTAAAAAAAAAACTTTAAAAAATTCTGAACCAAAAATCTGACAAATGGAAAAGGTGACCACTGGGTTAAACTATGGGCAATGCGTGGATGTCATCATGAATGCTGGCCTACTCTCATGGTCATTGGCTCTGTTTACTCCAAAATGGATAATTGCTTTCATTTTTTTTCCGTTTAGATAATTGCTTTATTCCCATTGTTTTCCCACTACATTTCTACATGGCACCCGTATTTTTGAAATTCTTCCATAGTTTGATACACACTGACAAGACATTCCAATTAAATCTCGTGTGTGTGTGTGTGTGTGTGTGTATGTGCTATTTTAAGTACATGTAAAGCCATCTAACCTATATAGACCACAAATATGACAGAAACGATACTGATGATCGAACTGCAGCACAGTTGGCTGTGTCTCCTTGTCCTACAGTGCACATGATGATTTTATAAGCAGTCATTAACTTCATTGACTCCTTCAGGCAAAAGTGGCTTTAATTAATTACATGCTCCTGGAATTTGGTGAAAGAATGGTTACTAAGTTATAGCCAAATGTGAAAGAGAAGTTCTGACATTGTATTGTCTAGAAGCATGACTATAGATGAAGACATGTAGCATACATAGGTGTATACACACACACACACACACACACACACACATATACACAATGTTAAATGGAATATATATATATATATATGTATATATATACATATATATATACTGTGCTGTGTTAAGGGGCATAATTAGTACATGACTAAATAAATTGGCTACTATACTGTGTATAACCCAAATCACACAAATTCCTTTCCAGAATTCAGCATTTTACCCACCATATACCTCCCTCTGCCTCCAATGCAAGTTTCAATTTTCTGGGTTTCAGCATTCAGGATTTAAACATGCAAGATTTCAGCTTTTTGAATCATAATTTTGAGGGATATAGATTTGGTATTTTGATTTTTCAGGATTTCAGTATTTGGAATTATGGGGCTGGGGAGTGCGTCCTTGCACATGATAATCTTCACAGGTATTTTTCTTCTAGAATAGCAGTTTTGGTCCCAAGTTAATAGTTCTGCGTCATGCATGGATTTTAGTTCACACTGATTGGTGCCTCTGAGTCCATCCCTAGAGACATATGTTCTACACTGGCTTCCTTTGCTGGTCTTCAGCCTCAGAGGGTACCAGGAAGAGTCTTGACTCCCACCTTCTTCATCTTCTTCCTTGTTTCTTCAATTCCACTGTGTGTGTGTGTGTAATCTTAATTCCTTCAGGTCACTGTTCTTATGAACACCTCCACTTCCCTTTAACTGCATATACTCCATAGTTACCTGGGTCCTCACTGTTTTTTCTCATCCTTTTCCATCAGAGTAATTCATATATTCCTGATGAGACTGTCTTCATAGTCAGCATCCTATCTTTTTATTGACTCTCCTTATAAACACTTTTGATTGTCTACCTTAAGCTTCATTCTTTATGCTGTCAAGATTATAATTTTTAGAAGAATTCTTAAATATTATCAATTAAGAAATAATAATAAAAGTAAACACAAAATCTTACTTCTATTATACAAATTGTTTCCATAATTAGGAATTTAAAATAAAAACATGCAAATTGTTATTTGCCTTAACAGATAATACAGAAGTATACATTGTTGTGTATTTTACATGAATCACAATTAATGTGTAAGCGTGAAAGTCAATTTTAAAAATTGCTAAAATGCCAGTTGTGGTGATGCACACCTTTAATTCCAGAGACAAGGAAGGCTGAGGCAGGAGGATCACAAGTTTAAGGCCAGTCTTGGCAATCCAGCAAGACTTTAACTAAAAAGAAGAATGAGGAGGTAGAGGAGAAGGAGGAGGAGGAAGAGGAGGAGGAAGAGGAATGGAAATGTGTACTCTTGGGAAAAACTGCTCAAAAATTATTTGTTCACAATCTCTGAATTTGTCTCTAAGTCTAAAACATAAGACAGATTATAACATTGTATCAGATACACATTGCATAATTTGCTAAATTCTATGCAAATAAAAAATTCTACATTTGATTTTGTAGCAGCTTTATAGTTAGGTACTGATTATTAGTAAATCTCAAGAATAAAAACTCATTGTGCAACAAACTTATTATTTCTTCTATTATAGCACATATGAGATAGTTAACTGTTATATCAATTAAAAATGAATCTAGGAAGTGTGTAACTAAAAGTGATTATTTCATATTGCCTTCCTGTTCAAATAATTTTTTAGAAAAAAAATTGATTCTGACATTTGTATTCAGACTTATTGGCATTAAGTCATAGAATAACAGTGCCTTAAAAGATGAATCACAAGCAGTTTTTCTGCTCTGTTTATTGATTATCCTTCAGCTTATAAAGAGCTTGTAAGGTTAAAAAGCATTTAAAGATTTATTACCAGTATTGATCTATTTTTTGCAGTGTTGAAAGCAAATATTAATCTGGTTCAGGCAAAATATACAGTAAACATCACTGTTTAAATGCCAGAATTTAACAATTTCAGGAACGTTTTCACCATGTAATAAGAGGTATGATTTGTCTACTTGTTAACATATATAAATTAATTCTTATTTCATTGTCAAGAGTGGTCAGTTCATGGGTTTTTAATTTATCTCAGACTGATCTAGCTAAAACTTCATAAATTTCAACTGCACTCCATGGAATGCTGTTTAGATTATGGGCATGTTTTCCTTAACTGGACCTAACTTCCCTAAATCCTGTCAGAGATGATATTTAGCAAATGCATGAAAGCACTGTCTCTGCCTTTATTTCTCTCTCTACCTCTGTCTCTATTTCTAATCCAATTCTCTCCATAGATAAATATGAATATAAGTATCGATATAGATAATCTATCTACAAGTATCTGGGGTTTGTGCTTGTGTGTGTTTGTTGTTCTTTTGCAGGTTTTTATTTATTTGTTTGTTTCTGTTTGTTAGTTTGGTTTGGGGTTTTTTGGTAGCTTTTTGCCCAGGCTATCCTTGAACTGGAGGTGCTTAGGTCTCAGCCTCCCCAGTAGCAGGGATTACAGTGGCATGCCCCTGCACCTGGCTTTGCTTGTTTATTCTCTATCTTTGCAATCTCTGTACCCAAATGATTATTTCTTAAAAATGCATCATTATCTCTACAAATATACCATAGCATATGTGCCTTCATGTATGTACACATACTATGGGCCTCTACATATGCATATGCATATTTTGAAGATATTTCATGCATAGAACACATTTCACATGTGCTGCTGGCATGCTATAGATTTTAATATAAGCTTTTAAATATAGCTTTACTACCTTCCTAGCTTACATCTTTATTTGCTCTTTAAATGAGCAGAAATCATTTCTTGGAATATGTAAAATAAGCCAAGAGATCTCAAATTTTCTCACCATTTTAATAGGTATTTGTTTACAGATATAATTTTAAATCTAATTATTTCATGAATAGAAATGTTCTCCAGTGTCTGCAGGATCACTGTGTCCATCATCTCCTAGAGTGCTGTTGTAAAACAGAATTTGCCACAGTGAGTGCAGTGTGCAGGCCACATGAGCTAATTCATCAAGGAAAGGGTCGAATGCACAATTGGCTTGCTGATGTTGGCACGTGGTTTCCAATCCCCAAGGCAGGTGAGGACATCACAGAGGAGCTATAGGCCTACACTGCTCTCCAATCCCACTATGCAAAGATGTCTTAAGTGTGTATTTGCATTTTTCATCTTTGTCAATTAACATCTTGCAATTTAAACATTGTCTGTGTTTTCAAACATATTCTATATAATCCTTTCCTGTTCGCTGCCCATCATTTATTTTTGTCTTAATTAATTTAATTAAAACATTCAAAAACAATTGAAAAAATAGATCAAATATATACACAACTAGAATAATAGTTTCATTCTTAGATTATGGCATATTAGACATGGGCTGTAACTATCTAATTTAGTGATCTAAAAAAACGTGATTGAAATTAAATTCTATTCAATTCATACATCTACCTATACTTATAATCTGACTGCCTGCTTATATTTTAGATTTTCTTTTTAAAACAAAAATAAAAATCATAAAATGATAAAATACATTAATGAACACTGGGAATACATGAATAAGTTCGATAAGGATACACATAATATATAAAATATGGTATGTTAACTCTTTGAATCTCTAAAATAACATTTCATGATGTAAGATGAATTATAGTCTCTGTTCTTATCATGGTTACTTTCATAGTTTTTTTTTAATTTTCTAGCTGTATAATATTTGCTCAAATATGTCTCTTATTTAGTCAAAAGTGCAGGCCTCATATGTAGGGGTTACTTTGTAATAATTACCTTGTTGGCTCCTATTGTTAGGAGGGTTCAGGGAGGAGAATAACAAAGAGCACTGGGCAGCTGTGCTGAGTCAGCCAGACACAGCATACAGCATAAGTATTGCTTCTCTGAGCTGTGGGAGTCTGGGGAATTTAAAGTATTTGAGGTATCTGCCACACCCATAAAAATCTAAATGGGTTTAATGGATTACGTATATGTGTGTATTAGATCAGAGCATACATATCTACAAATACCCGTGTACAGAACATATATTACAAAGCCCAGAAAAGCTACTGTGGATATAAAATAATATTTTTTAATAAAGAGAATGTATCTGTTCTTCATGACATATACATATATATATATATATACATATATGCATGTGTAGTGGAATGGTATGTAGTCCATTCATTAATAAACAATATGAAATGGAAATCCTTTTACAAGCTCTTATGCATATTAACACAACATATGTAAATGTACCCATGCAGATCTCAAGTTATTCATGATACTAACTTTGTACAGATTGGGTATAGTCAAATAAGTGAAAAGATGAAGTAAAATTGAACTTTTCCACTGATGAACATTATTCCATATTACCCTAGTTTTAGTGAAATAATGTAGATTTATATTACTATGAGCTATTTTGAGGGGACATATCAAAGAAGATACAAAAGACATAGTAGTTAAAAGAGTGGTAGAATGCTGTATATATTTTTGAAGAATATCTCAAAGTTGTTAAATGCTATGTCTAATATTCTATGACTTGAAAGTTAAATTTGTACAAGTCAGAATTATATATCATATATCTATATTATATATAACACACACATGCATATATATATATATATACATGTATATATATATATATATACACACATACATGTATATTCAAAGTAGAAAAAAATTCTATTTCCTGGGATAATCAGATTTATACTGTTTAAATGTTTCATACTGAACATATTGTGATTTCTCTTTCATAGTTTTCTTAGTACTGATTAATGTACAATAACATTCTGGTTTATTATAGAACATTTCTTAAAAAATAGATTTTTACTGTAGATCTTTAATTATTTAAGCAGTGTCAAAACACACTTTGGTATATCTCATTTTCTTAAGATGTATTTATATCATTGGATGTTGAAAGCTTTTCCTCCAAAACTTGGAACAAGACAAAGGTATCCACTCCCAGCACTTATTCAATACAGTGCTAGAAGTCCTAGCAAGAGCATTTTGGCAAGAATAAAAATAAAGGACTTCCAAATGGAAGTAGAGGAAGTTAGATTGTCCTTGTTTGTGGTCAGTGTAATATTATACATTGAAACCTCAAAAATTACCCACTGAAAATCTGTTAGACCTGATAAATGAATTTAGTAAAGCTAAAGGGGAAAAAATTATCATACAAAAAACAGTAATATTTGTCTATGTCAACAGTAAACTAGCTGAAAAAGAAATCAGTAAAGAATTCATGTAAAATTGTTATAAAAATACTATCTAAGAATCAATCTAATTAAGAAGGCGAAGGAGCTGTTCACTGAAAACTGTTAAACATTGACAGAAAACTAGTAGGAGGATACAGATATCCTGTCTTCATGGTTTTGGAAAAGAGGATTTTTGAAAAATGTTCATACTGCCCAACGTGATCAGATTCAATGCAGTCCTCATGATAGCACCAATACTGTTCTTCTTCATGTTCCACAGAAATCGATTAAAAATACCCAGTCTGTTGATCCTGAATAGCTAAAGTGAATTTGAGCCAAACGAATGAAATTGGAACCTAAGTTTAAAAATATTGTAATGTTATAGACACCAAAACAAATAGTATCAACTTAAAAACACACAAATGGACCAGTGCAACAGAGTAGAGATCCCAGAAATAAACCCACATGTTGATAGCCAAGTGAATGGTTTCATCAGTACACAGAACTGGAAAAATTGGACATTCACATGCATAAGAATAAAACTAGATCCACATCTCTCACCATACACCAAAGTCACCTCAAAGTGAATTGAAGGCTTAAGCATAAGATCAGAAACTGTAAAAGTATTAGAAGAAAAGCATGGGGGGTGTGCTTCAGGACATTGTTCTGAACAAGGTAATTTTGGGATATGAACAGAGAAGCACAGGAAATCAAAGCTAAAACAGGAAAATGAGATTAAATCAAATCTAAAAAGCTTCTACACAGAAAAGGAAACAATCAACAGAGTACAGAGACAAAATACACCATGACAGAATAACATTGGCAAGCTATATATCTGATAAGGGGTTAACATCCATAAAAAACTCAAACATTTCAATAGAAAACCCACAACCTGATTTTTTTAATGGGCAAAATAGTTGAACAGTTGTTTCTTAAAGAAAAGCATGGAACCAGCGTATATGTGAGAAGATCACTGATAATCAGGGAAACATAAATCAAAACCATAACAACTTATCATCTCACCACAATTACAATGGATATTGTCCAAAAAGATAATAATATAAATGCTGATGAAGGAAACTCTTAAACACTCTTAGCAGGAATGTAAATTAGTACATGATTATAGAAAACGACAGGGAGGTTTCTCAACAAACTAAAAATAAAATGAAGACATGACCCAGCAAGTCCCTTACTGGTATACCCGCAAAGGAAATAAAATGAGCATGTCAAGGAGATATGTGTGCTTCCTTATATATTGCAGTACTGTTCACCACAGCCAGAATTTCCACCTGTGTGCCGCAAAATGGCTGAATGGATAAAGAAATTGTAGTATATGAACTGTTAACCCATCATAGAAAAATAAATGTCATTTATGGCAATGTGGATATATCTGAAGATATTCTGTTGAACAAAACAAGTCAGATACAGAAAATCAATTATTCTGAGATCTTAGTTATATATAGAATATGAAAAAAGTGGACTTCACAAAAGTAGAGAAGAAAATAGTACTTTACCAGACTGAGTAGGTGATGGGGAAAAATGAGAGGAGGGTAGTAAATGTATACAAATCACAGGTATATAGGAGAAATAATTGTTCTATCACACAGTAGAGTGACTACAGTTAGCACTAATGTGTTATATATTTCTAAATAGCTAGAAGAGTGTTCTCCGCAATCACTTCAAGAAGTGATAAATGTACGAGGTGATGGATATGCTAATTATCCTGAATTTATATATACTTATATATAATATTCAAAACATCACATAGCACCTCCTAAGATGAAAAAATATTATTTCAATTACAAATAATGAGGAATGTAACAATCAAGCTTTAGTGAATATATTTTGGCACATAATATTTATTTCAATTAATTTATACCAATAAGAAAAATCCCCACCAGTTAAATTCCTACGAAAAATATATATAATTGTTTTACTTTTCTTAATAATTATTTATCATAGTAATAACATATTCCAGTCAGTAAAGAGAAATAGAGGGCTTTATAATAATACTATTTAAATTTTCATTAAGATCTGAGATAATCAGTTCTAACTTTACCAGGAACCATCTGTAAAATTACAGAATTGCAGGATGGTGGCTTAGAAGGTTCGGTAGAGAACTTTTAGTCCTATCCCCTAATTTGACAAACCAGCAGTACAATGAAAAATAAGAATTAAAGCCTTACTGATGATTATATTTAGTGTGACACTGGAGCTGTGTGTCGGACTTGATTCATGACTTCTAATATTTATCTCCTATTTTTCCCATCATGAATCCAGATCATCTCCCTAGATTTAGGTCCTATGTAAAATGCATAACATATTTTAAAATTCATATAAATTTATTAATAAGAAGCATTTTTCTTTATTAAAGGAAAATTGTCCAATGATCAAGAAAATGTCACGCTAATATTTATATTATAGAAAAGTCCATGTCATATTGTTAATGAATTCAGCTTTCTTCTCTATTTCTTTAGTAACTCAAACTTTAGAAGATGCCAAGAAGGGAACAAATTTATATGAATTAAAACATTTCATTTTTATACACACATTTTCTAAGAGTAAATCATTTTGTTTTTCTGGAACATAATATTTAAAATATTTATGAAAAATAAAAAAAATTGAAAGTCACAGTGTACCATTTTCCACAGTATATTATTTTTGTATTACTAATACTTTATTTCTCTAGTTTTTATGAACACATGTTTTTTATGTTTATGACAATGTACAAAAGTAGCACCCTCTTATTATTTGCCTAAGATATGTACTGAAATTTCTAACCATTTACTATAGAGACTAATGAAATTAATATTTTTAAACAATGAAAAGATTTTTCTTCTCCAAATTTTCCTGCCATAACTTTGGATAAAAGGTGATTTTCAATTATCATTGTCACTTTCTGAATTCTCACAAGGAAAGTTAAAAAAAATTAAAATACCACATTCATTATTGAATCCTTGTTTTTCTTCTTTGTATGATAAATAGCTCAACCTTGTTTTCCCTTAATACAGTAATACCCAAAGGCAGTGTTATTTGAAGGCTAGAATTTTTATCTGATCTCAAATCTCTTGTAATTTTTATGAGATTAGACATGCAGTTGAAAACATACAACTAAATGCAAAGATTCCACCTTCAATTTCGTCAAGTAAATAGTGTCCCTAAATACTTAAATTTTCTTATGGGGAAAGAAAGAAAGTTTACACCACCCAGATCAATGCTCACAATGAAAGTGTGGAATATGAAACTATAGGTACCTAGGGTTTTCTAACACAATTTGCAGGTGTGGTCACACAACCCCACCTCCCCCCTCCTTCTACTCCACTCCAATGGTCTCCAGGTAACCTAGCACACCTGAGGTTTAGGTGTTGTTCACCATCTGAGTGGAAATATTTCATATGTATTTTGCCTTGGGTATATGTATATATTTATCACTTTTAGTCAAATAATTACCCTTTAGCCAAGCATCATTTTTCAACTTCTCATAATGGGTTTCCCATATTGCTCTTTTCTTTAGAAGGAGATTCTTCAGTATCATCTATTAGTTTCCCAGTTCTTATCATTTATTTGTGAGAGGTGCAGATTGTGTTGGTTTAAGAAAAACCTTAGTCAAGGAATCACTCATTCAGGGCCTCAAAACCACTTCCCACTGACTTAAATTTTGCCTCTGATTAAAATAAGACAACTTACACCTTCTGAATTTTTGTTGTTATTCATGAGCTACACATCAGTGCACATAACTATTATGTTATTAGAGGAGAATTTTGTGGTGAGAGTCTAAATTACCCTGTGTTATACCTTGACTACCACTTCATGGACAAACTTGAACATGTTTTTAAGTTCTTCAGTTTTCCATTCTCTCATTTGAAAAATGATAATCACAATCCTTCATAGAAATGATTGGATAATTAGTTAATGGAACGTGCATGAGTTACACAATAGAGTGACTTTAAGATATTAACTATTAAGGAATCTTAGCTATTATATGACATTGATATTGCTATTTATTGATGTTCATATGCAATTTATGATATCATTTTAAATGCACGATTAAATGTAGATCCTATCTTTAAAGTGCACAATACTAAAATAGAAAAAAAAATAAAATTTCTGAAAGATCTATCAGTGTTGGGCAGTCTCAGTTTTGGGCTATAGCTCTTGATGTACATTTAGCAAATTTTGAGAGAAATTTGTTGGTGGTGGAAGGCCATGTTCTTTCAGCTCTGGACAAAGCATGGGGCATGCATTGGC
Organism: Ictidomys tridecemlineatus; assembly: GCF_052094955.1. Classification (NCBI taxonomy): domain Eukaryota; kingdom Metazoa; phylum Chordata; class Mammalia; order Rodentia; family Sciuridae; genus Ictidomys; species Ictidomys tridecemlineatus. The sequence goes on from NC_135489.1 coordinate 6,215,105, forward strand.
TCATTTAGGGCATAAGTACCAAAAATAGCCTTTTGCATTTGTTTGGAAAATGGAGACCTCCCAGTATCTTTATTAAAAAGGCTAGCCCAGTGGTTTAATCAAAAAACTAAGGATATTTATTTGATATTTTACATTTGTTAGTTTGTCGTGTTTGTAAAGAAAAGATGTATGTGCACATCCACAAGTGGCGGTTGTTCCACGTTTGTGTTACTTTATATAGTAAATATCAATGTCCATGAGATAAATTCTCTTGTTAAAGAGCAACCATAACATGTCATTCGAAAGAATCACAAATCAAAAGAGACAAATTCGCCTCATCAGAATTCAACATATGTAAAAAGGTACCAGTGTTTTCAGTTTTCTAAGCATTAAGCCATATAAGATCACTACCATTTCAACTCTGAAAACAGTCCCTCCAACTCTGACATTTTCTACATTCTTTAAAAGGTCAGATAAATGTCATTTCATGTTTTGGAACCAACTTCAGAGTACCTGATGTATCAAAAGAAGATTTCATCACTCCGACTTATCAGCTGCTCACACTCTGCTTCTCCAAGCCACGCTCTGCACCTTCTCCAGATGTGCAGCCTCCAGGTGGCTCTCTGCCTCTTCTCTTCTCTTTTCTTTTTTAATTTTTACTCTATCAAACCATTTCTCAGCCCAGACTGTTTCACGATGAGTAGTTGATCACATTTGAAAGACCATCCCTAGTTGGCCTGCCTCACCTCTGTCCAGGTCCTGACTCCAGGGAACCAGTCATTTCCACTTCTGCTCTTCTTGTTCCCCAAGTACCAGATCTATCACAGTGTCATGCTCCTCTAAGTGAAGCGCTGGCGACTGAACACAGGAGGCGCCATGCTGTGTCCCTTTCTCAGCAATCCCAACTCCCATTTTCCAGAGCATCAGCCTACACCTTTCCCACAGGGCTATTCCCAATCCTGTGAGCTTTGCTAACCCTGGGTCCACACTTTCCTAGAAGATCAAGACCATTCAAGGCTGTCAGTCCATTTCTCTGGCATCCCTTACATTAGGTGTCTGTGGTTTGTTCTCCCTTTCATCCTCCTTCTTCCCTTCCTCCTCTCCTTCTCTTCCTTCCTTCCTCCCTCCCTCCCTCTCGTGATGTTGGGGGATTGAACAGGAGACCTTCTCTAGGCTAAGCACATGCTCTCCCCTGAGCTGACCCCACCTCTTTCATTCTTTATTGGTTACAGCCACAGAAGAAAGAGGAGAAGGAGGGGGAGGATCGGAGGAAGTAGAGGAGGATAGAGTGGGGCAGGGGGAGGAGGAGCAGGGGGAGGGAGGGCGGAAGGACAGAGTGATGTATGTGGGCAGCAGACAGCCGCTGCCCGTGCATCTCACTTGTCCTCCAGAGGAAGGACCTTCAAGGAAGCAGTGTGTCCCCTCTCCAACAACCTAAAGCAGTGCTCATTGTTTGCGCTTTCTCCCATTTACTGCTTTTATAAAAATCTGAGTCCATCCTCAAAGACAATCCTAAACCTTCCAAAGCTAAGGTCACCCTGCTTCATGGCTTGGACATCACACTTCCAAAAGGAATATTCCGAAGAATTCTAATTGTGACTGCCAGTAAGGCCCATGTTGTACAAAATGATGTGAGTGAGATCATCCATTACAGATTCATGTTTGTCCTCAGTTGTGTATTTTTTTTTGGCAATTTTTTGTGACATTGAATAGCACTGACTGCCCCTTCCACCATATGTCTTTCTTGGCTTCTGTGACTTTGGACTCTTTTCTTTATGAACTGACACTTTTTACTCTGATTCTACTCCCACTCCCCTTTTCACATTTTTTCTATAAAATCATCATAAATTTTACAGACCAGGTGTTCTAAAGTAATGGGGAGGTCTAGATGGAGGCTGCATATTCTCTAGCCTTAGCATGGATCTAACAAATCAGAAGTTTTGGAGCTGTAACTCAGGCTGGGTTTCTAGCCTGCACTATTAGAGATTGTTTTATGTGTCATGGACGGAGTTACTATCTCCCTGGTGATACCAATTAATTCTATTTTTACTGCATCATTTCTATAAGGACATCTTGGGATTACTCCCCACAATCTGGATCTTGCTTCTGAACTCTTGTCCCTACTTCCCACTTTCTGCTGAGTGTCAGAATATTCAATCTGGGTCACAAATATTGTAATGTTATACATACATATATGTACATACACTTAAATCAATTCCCCCATTAAAGATTGCCACAGAATGCACATAAATTATATTTCAGGTGTGTGTGTGTGTGTGTGTGTGTGTGTGTGTGTGTGTGTGTGTAATGAAAGCAGCAGTGACACTTTGGTTTCTAGCAAAAGAAGAGTGAAGCTAATTTTCTGCAGCCTTGTCATCAATGTGAATAAGATTTTGGACATCATAATCATAATTTCTTCCCATCTTATTTACTTTTAAATAAGTAAAGTTATTTACTTATTTACTTTTAAACATGAATATGTGTGGATATTAGACTTCTCTAGATTTATTACAAACTCTGATAAATAATTAAACCTCATACAGTCCTTGAGTTCTAGGTCAAGCATTTTTGTGTGTCTGAGCACACAGGAAATTTCTATTTGACTTATAGGATTAGACTTTTTTATAATTCATAAAGTAGTAATAGTATTTGAAATGTGACTTATTCAAATAAATCCCTTGATCACTTAAATAAAAACATATTTATATGCTTTGGATTTTCTTAATATAATGATCAAGTATTATCTATAGTCTATTAAACAGCTACTTGCCTCAAGACATAGTGTTAAATTTGTATCCTTGCTTATTTCCTGTTAAATTGCAAGACAGCCTAATAATTTTATAAAACTTAATTGCATACAATTGTTTGGTAGATAAAAAAGTTATTTAAATTACCATAACTAAAGATGGATATACTTTGAACATCACTATCAAAATTTTATAAACAAATGTGACATTCAACTATCCATTGTAGTAAAGAAATTTAAATGTAAGAAAATTTTGTATAAAAATATATCATAAAATTATGTATAGTAAAAATAACCTTTAGGCAGGCTCATAATACATAAGACTAACTTTAATTTTTTTATTGCAAGGTCATTACACTGGAAATTAATTAGAATTCAAAGAACAGCTCATACCTTTCTTTTCCCATATACCATACTATGATGAAGAATACATCAAAATTGGTTAAGAAGGGAGAAAATTGTATCTTACATCTCTGTCCTTTAAGTTGTTCAATAATTCTCCTCATGAGCCATGGAAATTTTGTACTATTTCCATGCACACAGAAATTATGCACAAACAGCAGAGTTCTTGTTTGTTTTGTAGGAGGATTACACTCAAAAAGTGATCAGTGCACTACAGAGAAATTTACAGTGGTCTTTTTAAACTATATATCTCCCAAATAAACATGAAAATGTTCTGCTCCTAATTAAGGATTAAGTATAAAATACACATTAATTTCATCAAATTGTTCCTTCATTTGACCAAAGAACAATAGATTCTTATTAGAAAATGTCTATTGTATATATTATAATATTATGTTTGGTATAATAAATTTATAAACATTAATATAGTTCAATTAATTACCTCCACTTAAATAGAGACTCATAATAACCCAATATATTTATGTAAGGAGGGGTATGTGTAATATTCTGCCTTCACTTCTGAAAAAAATATGTCTTCCTTAGGTGCTGTTGATAAAATTAACATCCTAATGAGAGAGAGCTTCAGATGGATTTGATTTCATTCTGGGATTTAATTGGAAGGAATTATAAATACATAAATGAATAAACAAATGTAATTAATATTTTGAACCAAATACTATTGGGGAATAGGGTCATAAGATTCCATGTAACCATCTTCTTATTATTCTACTATTTCAAATCTGATAGCTTCTTTTTATAATTTTTGGTGCACTGTATTATACATAACACTGGGATTCATTATGCTATATTCATATGCGAACATGTAGGGAAAAGGTAAACCTATACATTGTTTGTGGCACTGTGAATTAGTACAATCACTTTTGATAGCACTGTGGAGATTCCCCAGGAAAGGCGCCATCATATATACCCAGTTGTGTGGTATATTTAGACAATGGAGTCTCACTTAGCCATGAAGAAGAATGGTGGCTTCTTTTAATAAAATAAATTGAGTGTATATATTTAAGGTAAATAGTGTGTGTTTTGATATATATATATAACATTATAAAATGATTGAGATAGTAAAACTAATTAACACACCCATCACTTCACATAGCTATTTGAGTGGGATGACAATACTTAAGATTTACTAAGTAAATTCCAATAATTCAAGATAGTCTAATTCACTGTAGCCATGCTGCTGTGTGTTTCATGATCAGAGCTCATTCATTCTAGGTCACCAAAACATTGAGTCCTTGGATCAATAACTTCTGATTTCCCCCTTACCCTGACCCCTGGTACCAACCGTTCTACCCTCTGCTTCTGTGAATCTAAAGGCTTTAGAATCTGCGTATGTGTGAAACCATGAGCATGTCCTTCCTGGGCTTATTTTTCAGGTAGCTTAGTGTCCTCCAGGTTATTTCCATTGTTGCAAATAGAAGGATTTCCTTATTTGTAAAATCCGAACAGTACTGCTTTGAGGGTGTGTGTGTGTGTGGGGGGGGTTGATGCATCCATCAACCACAGGAGCTTTAGTCTGTTTGCAGGTCTGGGCAGCTACGGATGAGGCTGGAATGAACATGGGAAGGCAGATGACTATTCTGCATACAGATTTTTCTCCTACTTTGTAGTTTCCTTTTGTTGAAATATTTGCTTTGCTCTGCAGGAAGTTTCTAGTCCTGCTAGCATAGTCTCACCTAGCTTTTCTTTTCCTTTACTTTTTCAAACCTTTGTTTTTTTGTGTGTTATATCAAAATATTATTGTTACAATCACCATCGAGGACCTTTCCCATTACATTTTGTTTTAGAAATTTGAAAATTTGGGGTCACATATTTAAGGTTCTCCTGCATTTTGAGGTGATTTTTGTGGATCATGTCAGACGTGGGTCCAATTTCATTTTCACATGTTGACATCAAGTGTTCCAAAAAATTAATGAAGAAACTGTGCTTTCTCCATTTCATATCCTGGGTTCTGTTGTCAAAAGTTAGTTGGCTGTGTATGTGTGAGTTTGTCTGTTTGCTTTCTATTTTTCTGTTCCATTGGTCTGAGGGTCTGTTTTTATACCAGTCCCACATGACTACTTAATATAATTTGAAATCTGATAGAATGATGTCTCCAAATTTTTCTGTTTGCTTAAGATTATTTTTAGCTATTCAAAGTGATTTGTGGTTCCATTTGAACTTTAGAATTATTTTCTGTGAAAAATACCTTCAACGTTTTGATACAGATTACATGGAATCTGTAAATCACACTCAATTGTATCAGCATTTCAACAATGTTAATTTTTATAATCCTACGAAATATCTCTTCATTTTTATCATCTTAGCTTCTTTTATTAATGTTTTTGAGAACAAATCTTTCATCTCTTACTGATTTTTTGATGATATTGTTTATGGAATTTTTTCTTGATTTCCTTTCAGATCATTTGCTGGTAGTGCAAAAATCCTCCAAGTGGCGCTGTTAAGAGTGATTGAGACGGGAAGTGTGTGTGTGTGTGTGTGTGTGTGTGTGTGTGTGTGTGTCTGTGTGTGTGTGTACAAGTGAGCACACGTGTGTATCTCAATTTTTCAGAGAATTTCAAACACTTGTAGTTAGTGTTTTACGTTCTCGTCCATATTCAATCAAGAAATTGCTGTCAAAAATTATCTGTATACAATAGAGTATAATTTCAAAATGGTATGAGTTGGAAGAGATTTATCTATAAATATTTTTTCTATGTATCTTGAGAAGTTAGTGAATCAAACTATTTAACAAGACAGTGATTCCTATTTTGAGAAATAAAAATGACAACACTATTATGTTTCCCTGAAACCTAGAGAAAATGAGAACATCCAATTTTGTAAAATTATACATTTGACTTTCTTATCCTTAAAAGAACAACTTTGAAAATACCATTTATTGCTCATTAACACTATTCAGATGTGCCAGATAAAATGTGCATGTATTCGCCAAAAGGATTTTGCCCTTTTGTGATAAATGTTTTAAAGCTGAATATTTGTGCAGTGAAATTCCATACAGCACCATTTGCTGTGGGAGAAAATGAAGTGTTCTTCATTTAGCCTTCGTTTTTCAAAATGAATACCAGTATTTTCATGTTAATATTTTAATGATGCATGTCATTCTATAACATATTTAATAAGAAAAACTGTTATTCTATTGCACAAGAATATTTGATTTAAGACATCAATTACCATGCCTAATCAAGATACAAATGTAAATGTATTTGTGATTTACATATAAGTACTGCTGTGTGAATACTCACCTTGAATCTCAACCTATGCATAAATGTGTATGGGAGTTAGGACATGGTAGCCAGCAGTGTGTCCTCACAGGTTTTTAGCCGTTAGCTTCTGTGTTTCTGTGACTGCCTGTGCACCTTGATGGATGATCCAGAAAGCTAATACCCTGGAGCTGTCCACACCAGCAATGCCAGGAAGCTGATGTATTAGCTCCAGCCTCCTTGTGAAATGATTTAGACATATCTGTTTAAACCCTCTCTGAGTTCCCTCTGAGCCCTCTTCCACTCATCCGTAAGGGGCCTGGCTTTGTAATAGGTTCAATGCATCCTCCCCAAATCACCTCTCCTGCTTACCAGTGGCCCTCCTCTGCCAGACACTCCTCTCAGAGGCTCAGTGTCAGCCTCTGGTGGACATAAGTGTAGGGCCTCCTGTGTATCTTTCTATCTTCCTTATGCATGTAGACACCCCATAAATCGAGGTAAATATGTGTGTAAATCATTTCCAAGAATACACAGGTATCTATCAGGTTTTCATAAACTTTGCCAACATGCCCAATGTAACGAATCTTGCTCTTTCCCTTCTTTTAATCCCCACGAATTTACATCTCCACTCACCTGACTTCTAGACCCCTCCTTTCAACCAGTGGAAATGTATAAACAGGGAAATTCACCCTGAAACAGTATAACTCTTTGTCTGTAATTATATGTATTTATTTACTGTATTTAAAAAGCTATATATAACAATATTTAATACCAATATAGAGCTGTAGTAAATGTTCCATGTCATTGGAGTCTGACAAGATGATTGTGAACATTTGTTATGTGAAGTGATGCTGGTCAAAGCCCACCCAGTTATTTACAAAACTTTGGAAAATAAAAACTATAAAAATGAACATTCCATTGTTCACATATTTTGAAGGGCATGGTAGGCAACGCTTCATGAAGCTGATATTAATCTATAAAAGAATGAATTTTGGCATTTTAAACATAAGGCAGTCATCTTTTCTACAAGTAGAGTTATCTTAATGCAGATATATTCCCATGGAGTTTGAATATTCCTTGGAGAAGTCTATTTTAATTTCTTTTCTCCAATGAATATGATATAAAAGACCCTGAAGTTTTCATAAAGCATTTGTTAGATTGTAATTTTACTACCTAAGTTGACTAATTAACATATTTAAATCATTTCATCTTTATTTTCTCAGTTTTGAAATATAAACATTAATACTTTGGCAGGAAAAAAAAGATAACCAAACACTCATTTTTCAGGAATATCTTATGTTTATATAGATTTACATGAAGTAATATTTAAATTATGACTTTATTTGTTGCTGCTTTACATGTTGAAATCAATTCTCACATAAAATGCACAGAGCTTGGCATATTAGATAACTTGCTGTGTAAGATTGTAGCCATTTAAAAATTAGGGAAGCAGAGAAGAATAAATATACCATTTTTTTAAGAAACTGTGGAGAATCATTGTATTTCATATCAGCTTTTATCTTTATGACTACTTATTTTTACCAGGCACAATTTTCAGAATTCTGGTAATTGATAGTCTTATATTCAGGCTTATCATAAAACATTTTGAATTCTCTTGATCAAAACAAAAAAAAAATATACTATCCGTAAAATAATGAGCTCATAAGGACAAATGTGTAAAACAAATGTGTAAGACAAACCTGTTGATTGGACCTTCTGTCCCTTTTTTCTGCTCACCCATGAAATTAAATGTGGAAGAAAACAACAACAACAAAAAAAATTGTTTACTCCACTTTCCAAACACAAAGTGTCTTGGACCAGGCAGCACTGCCTCAGAATCAAAAGTCTCTGTCTATTGAACCACCTTCTCTTAAATGGTATTAATACCATTTACTTCATGCAAAACCATGTCAAGAATTGTCTAAAATATTTGCAAATGTTTGAAATAATTCTTTGCCAGATTTTTAAGGCTTTGAAATCTTTATACCTTCCAAATTTTGCAAGACTCTTGGGTTTCCACATGCCAGGAAGAACATTTTTTTTAAAGAGAGAATGAGAGAGAGTGAGAGAGAGAGAGAATTTTAATATTTATTTTTTAGTATTTGGTGGACACAACATTTTTGTTTGTATGTAGTGCTGAGGATCGAACCCGGGCCGCATGCATGCTAGGCGAGCGCGCTACCGCTTGAGCCACATCCCCAGCCCCAGGAAGAACATTTAATCTCTTTTAAAAACCGAAAATGAACAGCCAAGAAAAAAGAATGAATCACTTTTCCTGAATTTATATGAAATAAGCTATTTGATGCTTCCGGGGGATTTAAAGTGAGTGAGGCCAATCTCCAGATGTTTTAGCTTATTCCAACCAACACTGTCCTTGTAAAATTATTAGGGGATGTTCTACAGCCATTTTTATGTTCACTCAGAGTTTGGGGATGATTAGTGAGCTTGGGACAAGTAATCCTCAAAAAAAAAAAAAACTGTAATCATTAATAAAATGTTTTGTAACCTAATTCTGGGCTGTATTTGTTAATATGTGGTTTTCAGCCTATGGGAACAGAACTTTTAAAGAAGAGCCAGGGAGGTGACACAAGGCAGGGAGTAGGCATGTGTGAAGTTAGCCATCCTGGACTGACTGAGTGGCAGGCTCTACCCCCATCTTCTTTGGAGCCCTTTAGGGTGGAGTGTCCCAGCTCCCTCCAGCTTCCTTCTCTCAGCAGGAGAAATGTGTTCCCATTCAGAGGGAGGGTGGCCCTCCTTCAGTCTGTTTTACTATAATGATTTCCATCACACTTCTACTATTAAATGCTCTGTAGATATCTAAAGTTAATTGTCTTAAATAGATTAGTTGATTTGTTGAACACATCATAAGTTTAATATTAATGAATTAGTCAAATTGTTGGTGTTGTGTAAAGACAGCTTGATTTTCTGTTCCAACTTAATTTATGGGGAAAAATAAGTCTATTAGGAGAATGTAAAGCCCAATATTGTCATGAACCTAAAACCCATGGAGTTCATATGCTTAATGTCTCACATAATTTAGTTTTTAAACATAGCCTTCGACATGGGTTCAAAACTTGTTTTAAATATGTAATTGGGTAAATGCTCAAATTGATTTTTTAATTTCATTTTGTCAATTATTTTCCCTTAGAGTTATTATTGAAAGATAATTTATCAGAAATAGTTGAGTCTGGGAAACTCAAATGACTGTAGAGGTATCAACTTCCATCTATTCAATCTCTTTTAATTCAATGGGTGAAAATGTAGTAACTCTTTATATTTTTTTTAATAGAAACCTAAAACTTTTCAAAGAGTTGCATATGAGTATATGATATAATAGCTGAGTACAATAAATACTGGTATTTTAGATAAATTATAGAGACAGTTTTCTCATTTTATCTAACAGGATCCTTCACAGACAGCAGCAATATGATCCATGACACCAGGGTCCAGCATACGCACATACATGGTCTCCCCCCATTTTCCACAGCTTCTCTTGTTGAGGTTTTAGTGTTCTGAAATAAACAATTCATAAGTTTTCGATATTTTGTGTGATTGTGAGTGGCCTGATGAATCTCAGCCATCCTGCTCAGACTGGTGAAGGATGAACCATCCTTTGGGGGCAGTAAGCTGCTGCTCATGAGTCCCCAGAAACTGTCTCATCCATCAGTGGGGCTGCAACAGCACTGCAGGGCTCCTGTCCCCATCCCTTATTTTACTTAATAACATCCCCTGAGCTCAGGTGTAGTGGTTCTGGCAATGGAAAACTGTGAAAGAGGAGCCATGAAATGCTCCCTTTAATTGAAAAGAAGTACAATGAGATAGTTGAGAGATAAAGAAAACACATTTACAAAGCTTTTATTGGAGCATATTGCTACAGCTTTATTTATTTTTCTTTTTGTGAATGCCTTACTGTGACTAATGTATAAATTAACTTTTTCATAGATATGTATGTGTAGGAAAATTCATCCAATATAGGATTCAGTACTATTCCTGACTTTTCAGGCCTCGCTGGAGATCTTACAATACATCCTTCCTGGATAAGGGGTTCTTTATAACTTGAATAAATTTTTAGATTATTTCACCTCATTATTGAATTTCTATTTCCATTTAATATATTCTACAAAATTATATGTTACATATGGAGATAAGACACTCTGAAACCCCCCCAAAATAAACTTTTATTTGAAATGCATCCCATAATAAGACAGATGATCTTCCCCACTCATTTTGTATATTGTTGTATAAATGAACAGCAGTAAAGTCTGCAGTAAACACCAGTACCCCTCGATGTATGAACTCCCTGGTTCAGATCCAGTCATTCAACCTCACTGTAGTTTGCATATCCGCCAGATTTGGAAGAATATTCCACTGCAAAGCACATTTTAAAAATTCACTTCTAAGCACACTTTCTCCTATGGATATTAATCTTCAAATTTATCTCCCCAAACCTAATTTCCTTCTAAACTCTAGACGTTGACAGACTTCCGTAGTTGGATTTCTACTAAATATTTCAAGTTTTATGTCTTGAAAGTAAAAATCCCAATGAGTGATCCCCTCTGCTCTACTTTGAATCTTGCCCTTTACATAGCAAATGTGTTCTCCCATTTGCCCTGGGAAATGCTTTGAAATCATCCTCATGTTTTTTTTTTCTTTCTTTCACTCAACAACAAGTCCAATAACAAATCCTGATGTCTCTGCCTCCACATTGTATCCAGAATCTGGCAACGACTCATTTTCGTCCAGGACCACCCTGGTTCCTACGCTCATGCACCTTAGTTGGTGTGTTTCAGTGGCTTCTGAGTGAGAATTCATGCTTCTCGCATGGCTTTTCCTCTATCTAGTTAACAGAAGAATTTATGACTGTACTGAAATGTAAGGTTCTGTCACTTTTCTGCTCAAAATATTAGAAAGGTCCTGCTCATGACCTGTGTGGGGAGGGAGTAGGTAACCAGAGGTGTGGGCCAGCTGGAAATGAAGGCTAGTAAAGTGATATTAAGAAATAAACACAACAGACAAGAATTATATTGATGGATAGAAGAGACCTGATGGGCCTGATCCTAATGAAGAGAAAAGCCCCTGAAGCTTTATTAGTAGTGAAACACACCAAGGGGAGTCATGAGGAGCTTCTTCAGGAAAACAGGTAAGAGCGGGGGAACCAGGTTGTTTGGGACTTGGCAGGTCACACCCATCTTCACCCGGCTGCGTTTGAACCTAGGGCTGCAAGCTAAGGCAGGGCACCACCATGACCTGTGATTTTTCCAACCAGGGAAGTTCACCCAGGAGTTCCCAGAGAGCAGCTGCCCGCCTTTCAACACCTCAAACAAACCCATAGTTCACACATGGCTTCCCACAGAAGGCTCTCATTCTCCTGAGAGGAAAAGTCAGTCCATGATGGCCTTCCGAGGTCCTTCACACTCCTTCCTGCTCCACCCACTCCGTGGTCTACTCCATGGTCCACCTGCTGGGCTCTCCTCCAGCCACACCCACCTGCTTCTGAGGCCACAGCACACCAAGGGTTCTCCTCCCTCCTGAACTGGGCACCCTCTTTTCTAGCTCTTGGAATGTTCTTCCACTTAGATGAATATGCATCTTGGTACTTGTTTCATTTATTTTCTTATTTCCATTTTATGAGATAGATATCCTCAGGTGACTCTCCGTAAGACACCTAACACCCACACACCCCAGGATTCCCATTCCCTGTTATCTTGGTCTCCATATTTTTTATTTCTCATGTAGGTCATTTTTGTGCTTTTTCATTGCTTGCTGTCTGTTTGCCACCATACTTAGAATGTAAGTATGATGGAAGTAAGTTTTGTTCTCTGTCATATCACCAGCACTTAGCATAACAATTAGCTTGTAATAAATTTTTATATATTTTGTCAAAACAAGTAGAATGCATCCCATGATATGTAAGTTCTTTTCATAGTCCTCATAGCTCCCTGGTCATTAATTTATTTTTTTAAATATGGTTTTCTATTTGCTCATCAATTGTTGATTTTGGGCAATATGTTCTAATGTTTTTTTTTTTCCATAAGTCATTATCTACATCGCTCTGATTAGAGCACACAGTTTTCTACTTTTCCTCTTGGTCATACATTTCTCAGGCTCCCATTTCTTTCCTGAAAATTTGGGCTCATTTACTGGACCTGCTTATTGGAAGATTTTCCAAGATCTTCATGACTCCCACATCTAGTCGCTAAGACAGATTCCCTTATATTGTTGAGTAGCAAATCCACTGAACCGCTTGCCTAAAGAGCCTGAGCGCTATCCTTGCCATCTTTCCTACTCTTCTACATTAATTAAAAACATACTTATGAACAGTTATTATGAAGTCAGCACTGTGCCAGAGCATAAAACACATAATGGACATAGAAACCTCAGTTTCCATCCTGCAGGGGTTACACTGCGGAGGATACCAGTATCCAGTAGTTACATAATCCCACTAGTTAATGAAAGGCAATCTTTGTAATAATACGCCGTGCACCACTCACTGCTTTGCAACCTGCCTCCTCTGCGCACTGTGTTATATTGTCCTGACCCTGTCTCAGCCCAACGGATCCCCATTTCTAATCCCAGCCTCTTCCCTGATGGTTTCTCACTGCCATGGTATCTACATGAAATAAAAATCCATCTAGAACTACCAATGGCCGATCCCTTCAGTGGTTTTCTGTTATTCTGAAGAAATTTTCCTCGTTTCCTGGCAAGTTACCTGGGTCTTCATGACGAAGGCTCTGTCCCCACTTGCTGCTTATCCTCTCTTCTCTGATTATACTTTAGTCCTTAGTAGACAGGGCCTTGCAGATTGCACCCTGTTCCTTCTTCCTGAACTTATCCTTGTTCCTTCTTATGGCCAGTGTAGGGTTAGGAATCCACTTCATGTCAGTTTAGAGCACCTTACATAACCATCTGTCCTAATAGCTTTTCTGTCTTTCCTGTGTGGATGTAGCTCATCTGAGTGCAGAAGTGCGTCAAGTTCACTGATATTCTCTAGCAGATTTTCATGCAGTGCCTAATTTGGAGAGTCAATATTTCCCTTTAGACATGAAATAGTGAATGTGTTAATCATCATAATCATCTGCATTCATTCTAAGTCAAGGGAATTTATCAGCCATTTTTAATCTTCACATCCAACCGCAGTTGCTCTTCTCAAAATTATTTGTAATTTTGTGTTACTTTTTGTATTCAGCACTTGATAGTTCTATTTTACAACAAAGAGGAAAACGACTCCAAGTTTTTCACTTTAAGCATACCCTAAAGTATTTGTAGCTCTAAACCATTTTAACTCTTGTTCTCTAAGAATACAGTTTACTCTGCTAGCACTAAATATTTTATCCCTGGAAAACCAGAAAACAAAAGTATGAAATGTATGCTTCCCTTGACTATAAACAAAAACCTTTTTCAGGAAACCTATTGACACCTTTATTCAGTATTTCTTTTTAGATATTTGCCAGAGTTCAATAGTTTACAGCCTTATATAGTTGGAAGATGGAGTTATCTACAATAAATCAATGATTTTATGACTCTGAATAAAAGACTAATTTAATGGACAAATTACTCATTAAAAAGTCTTCATCTTGCTGCATAAAATATCACTAGATGTTAACATAAATGAAATACACAAGTCATATCCTTTTTATATGGCACCTTATAATTTATTTGTAGTAAATTAGTATTATTAACAGTAAAATATGTTTCAGTTTAACATTTTTCAGACTTACTTTTAAATTCTGAAATAAGTAGAGATATCGGTTATTTTACTCCTTGCCAAGTTTTGTATTCTAGCTTACAAGATAGAGGGCAAAGGTGAGTATCTTCCTATAACCACTGAAGGGTGCACATGCCCGTGAGGAAGCTAGTCCTTCAGTCCATAATATCCTTCATTATGTGCCTAAAACAATCTGTGCAGTCACTGCACATTGGAAATGTTATGTTCACAGATTTTTTTTTCTTGAATGCCTTGGCCCTTAACTACTATCCCCAAATCCTGCACACACATTCACACAAGCACACAGATGCACACCTACCCATGTGATCTGGTTCACATGAGCGTTTATTCTCTTTCTCATTGAATTCTTCCATATCAATTCTGCTGCAAACTCCTATAAACTCACCTCAGAAACTTTGTTTCAAATCCATTAACCAGAATTCAATTCATCATGAATCCTATCCTCGTAATCGCTGGGATACAGGGACAGTCTACTTTGCCGGGGATCCAAGCTTCTGCCACTCACCATAACTCCCATCCTATCACCGGGCACATCTTCCTAACAGGTAGCCAGGTCACATCAGACCTGGACCCTCTGGAACTCCCTCCTCAATCCCCCACTATGTTCTGGGTAAGATTTAAGAGTCTTGAAAAATACAAAGGGCTCTTCATTCTGACTCTGCACTGGGATGAAATGCCACCAGTGCCCCAGGATCAGGACGCACGCCCCACAGGGAGCGAAGGAGGAGGTGAGCCACAGAGATACTGAGGAGCTCGCTGGGGCTCCTGAGTGGAGACCCGAGCCTTAGGATCTTTCATTATCGTGTCCTCAATCCTGGGGACTTGGGATCAGCACCACTCCTTGTCTTGGGCAGACAGGACCTTCTCAGGCCCTGGAAAACTCCTCTCCTGCTACCCCAGTGTGACACTTTCCTGGGAGTGTGGGAAGCCATTCTCGCACGTGATTGGGCACCTCCGTGATTGGGTGTGAGGCGTTCTGGCTAAACTGGGTCAAACTGATCCCCACCCTCTCTAGGTGTGAGAGCCCTTCCTCGTGGGGGTGTGACTGACCATTGACCCTGAGACCAATCACTGACCCTGACCTTGGAATGCTGTCCCCCTTGACCTTCATTGGATGGAATTTTCCCCTGAATTTCTTGTTCCCCAATAAAAGGCCATCCTCTGGCGTGCTCTCCCTCTCTCTCCTGCTAGTCCTGAGTAAGCCTTGCTGCCCCACCGGGTGGTTCGAGGCAGGAGCCAGAGGGAGGGCCATCTCAGACCTGGTCAAAGAAAAAGGGAATTGAGTCCTGTGTGTTTATTTTGATCTCACTAGTTAACTTCTATGCTGTATGAAGCCAGCGTGCCGGTGGCGTGGTGGGTGGGAGGCTCACGTCCTACTTGGCCTTTGACTAGATTCCTCTCCTGCATCAACTCCAACCCCTTGAGACCAACTCCTGAGATCCTGTGATACCAGAAACCCCCATGGGTCTCTTTCCTTGTGCTCACAGACTACCTAGAGCCTCCTCTTTCTCTGTGCGTCTCATGATATTAGTAGAAAAATTAAATGATATAGGAGTTTCAGGACGGTGGGATAGAGAAGGTTACTTTCCTGACTGCTGCGTGGTGGGAACCCAGAAGATAAATAGGCAGCTTCTCAGCAAGGTGGATGAACGACGACAAAAAAGGGGCAGGGGGATTTCCTGGAATTCAATACTGGGCATTCAAAGCAGATTGGGGACTCAGGAGGTTGAGTAAGACAAAACAAGGAAGAAATCTCCAGCGCCACTCCACTGCCTGAGACAGCAGCCCGAGCATTCCTTGGAGAGCAGAGTGGAGGGGCAGGGAATGAAAGGAACCTGCGTTTTCCGAGGCCAGAGTCTCTCTGGGTACAAAGAGTGTAGACATGGAAGACAGGGCCCAGCTACACTGAAAGGTGCACTGCAGGACATCCTTGTGTGAGAAAGTAGGAGGCTTCTGGAGGCAGGGGAAGGAACCACTTTTCAGCTGTGGTTCAGGGACCAGAGCTGGGAGAGCTGAGTCCTGGCAAACACAAGTTTGGCCTGAAATCCAGGCCTGGCACACCCACAGTGCATAACACAGGGTGTGCCTAAGTGACCACGAGAAAATCCACCACGGAGAGAGGTCACACAGGGGAATGTTGGTCATGGGAGCCCAGCCAGCTCTGCCCCTCCACACTCCAACCTTGCAGGACCGGCTGGGAGAGACAGGCCTTTAGGGAACGCAGAAGAGTGGGGTGAGAGAGATTGGGTTTGGAGACTGAACCAGAAACCAAATGACAGAGTGGACTGAGAACTGGATTCTGGAGCACAGGAGGGGAACCCAGGGGAGATCCCTGGGGTGCAGTCTTCCAGCATGGATCAGCAATTGCTGGCCGCTGGAAGGGCACTCATCTCAAGTCTCCAGATGGACTGACATTCAGTGAGGAACCTGGGGCCTAGGTAAACATCAGCCCCCCAGGAGTTCCACCTGTGGGTTCCCTCTCACTCCAGCACCTCAACCAGCTCCGCTGAGAAGGGAAGCTAAGGATCTGTCAGACTCCAACAGACACCATTCTTTAATGTTTCAATGAAAGCTTTTATTTTTCTTTTCTCTGTTTAGCAAAGACCTTAATGATTCATGGACAATTATACATATTCATATTTTTGTTATTATTTCTTGCATTTTTGAAGCCAGATATTTTTCATGGATTAGTATTTTGAGGACTATATACTATATGATTAGTATATTCCAGTTTTGTTTTGTATTCTTTTATTTCTACTTTTTAAAAATTTCTTTATATATATATATATGTATATTATTTCCTCATACTTATCTGTTTTCCTTGATTCACTTTTTCTCCTTTCTACTTCTAACCACCAATCTCTATTGCTCTCTTTCAACCTTTATTTTTTACTTCTATTTTCTCTCCTCCTCCCTCAAAATAATCAGATCCTACATCACTTCTGTTTTTTCTCAGTCCACTATTTGAAATTGTCAACACTTTTTATTTTATTTATACTTTCTAGTTTTATACAAAGTATATTCACACCATTCGTGTCTTCATACATGTACTTAGGGTAATGATGTCCATCTCATTCCACAGTCTTTCCTACCTCTATGCCCCCTCCATTCCCGTCCCATCCCTTTTCCCTATCTAGAGTTAGTCTAATCCTCCCATGCTCCCCCCCGCCCCGGCAACCTCACTATGAATAAGCCACCTTACATCAGAGAAAACCTTTCACATTTTTTGGGGGGGATTGACTAACTTCACTTAGCGTTGAACTCTTCAACTTCATCTATTTACCTGCAAATGCCATGATTTTATTCTCTTTTCCTTTGCTGAGTAATATTCCATTGTGTATATATACCACAATTTATTTATCAATTCATCTACTGAAGAGCAACTAGGTTGGTTCCACAGTTTAGCTATTGAATTGTACTGCAATAAATTGATGTGACTGTGTCCCTTCATTATACTCTTTTTAAGTTGTTTGGGTACAGACTGAGGAGTGGGATAGCTAGGTCAAATGGTGGTTCCATTCCCAGGTTTCCAAGGAATCTCCATACTTTCATGTATGTAAATTTCCTAAACTTAAAGAATGAAATGGAAAATTAGATACAGGTGGCTTAAAGAACCCCAAATATATACAATCACAACAGACCTACACCAGGCACATTATTATGAAAATGCCTAACAGACAGAATAAGAATAGAATTTTAAAGAATTTTAATAGATTTATAGGGAATTCAATCTAGATCTTGGCCGATTTCTCAACTCAGACCATCAAAGCTAAGAGTTCTTGAATTATATATATTAAACTAAAATAGATGCTAGCCAAGAATATTACACCCAGCAAAATTAAGCTTCAGAATTAATGATGGCATAAAACTTTCTATGATAAACAAAAGTTCAAAAAATTCACAACTAGAAAGGCTGAAGTACAAAACATTCTCAATAAAATATTTCATGAAGAAGAAATGAAAAATAAGAGTGAAAACCAGAAAAGGGAGAAACTATACTAGAAGAATAGTCAATCAAAGGAAAAACCAATTCAAATTAAAAACCAGAAATAAATCAAAATCATGACAGGGAACAAAAATCATTTCTCAATAATAACATTGAATGTAAATGGCCTAAATTCATCAATCAAAAGACATATACTGGCAGTTTGGATCAAAGAACAAGACCCTACAATATGCTATCTCCAAGAGACTCACCTTATAGGCAAAGGAAACCACAGACTGAAGGTAAAATAATGGGAAAAAAAAACAAACCATTCACATGGATCTCATAAACAGCAGAGGTTTCTAGCCTCATATCAGATAAAGTGGACTTCAAGCCAAAGTCAATCAGAAGAGACAAAGAAGGACATTTCATATGGCTTAAGGGAACTATGTATCAAAAGACGTAACAATCATAAATATCTTTGCCCCAAACAATATCTGTGTATATCAACCAGACCCATTTCAATTTCAGGAGTCAAACACACCACAGCAGAGTAACACTGGGTAACTTTAACATGCCTCTGTCACCACTGGATAGATCGTCCAAGCAAAAACCGCACAAAAAGAAGAAGCTATAGCACTAAAAAATACAAGTAATGATTTAGACTTAACAGACATATACAGCACATTTCATTCATCACCAACTGAATACAATACAGCTGCTTCTTAGCAGCACATGGATCCTTCTCTAAACTAGACTATGTTATGTAAGCTATCACATATGTTGGCATATACTTTTAATATTACCTTAATATATTTTTTCCATCTGTAGGGTTATTTTGATAGCTCCCTTTTCATTGATACTATTTTTTTGTGTGTTCTTGGTTTTTTTCTTGATTAGACTTGTTAGATTTTGATCAATTTTAGCTGTATTACTACTTTTCTATTTCATATATTTCTGTTCCTACTCTTTATTTTTTCCTTCCTACTCCCTAATTTGAAAATAATCTGATTGTTAATCTAGTTTTTTTTATGATACAAGTACTTAAAGTTATAAATGTCCATCTGAGTACTGTTTCATTCCAGAGATTCTGATATTTTAAACTTTTGTAATTACTTATTTCAAAGCACTTTTTATTTTCTTTTCATGTGTTTTATTCTTGACCTGTAAGATATCTATAAGTGTATCATTTAATTTTGAAGTAGTTGAGATAGGGAGGTATTGTTCTATATATCTTAAGGTGATTGTTTTCAAATGTAATAAATCATGCGGAGAACACAACATGATTTCAAATTTTAAAAAATTGGAAATGCTTTTTACATTGATTATATTTGTTACATACATGTCAAAACATGTCAAAACGGATCAACTTGCATATTTCAAATATGTGCATTTTATTGTACTTCAATTTTACTTCAATAAAGCTATGCAAGAAAATAAAGTCTATGTCCCCCTCAAAAAATAGTACATTTTATAATAATAATAATAATAGTAATAAATTTCTCATTTTGCTATACTCAAATCTTTTCTCCACACATATTAGAAGTCCTCTGAGGTGAGAGGACACTTGTCTTACTCAATTTAACAATACAACACCAGACACATAGTAGGTTAGTGTGGTAGATAAAATAATAATGCTCTTCTGATCAATGTTCACACCTAGTAGGACCTGGAAATGTTGCCTCAGATGGGAAGTTACTTTTCTGCTGTAATTGACAGCCTTGAGGTATAGGTAGATTCAGGATTTTCCAGAGTGGCTCAGTGTAATTGGAAGCATCCCTATAAGAAGGAGACAGAAGGGTTGGAGTCAGTACTAGAAACTGCGAGGGTGGAAGCAGAGCTCAGAGTCATGTGAGAAAGAGTCTCTTTCCAGGCTGAAGAGGCAAGGAGAGGGATCCACCTCAGGACCTTGGAAGGAATCAGCCCCGCAGATGCTGTCAGCCCTTAATATTTGCCTTGTCTCAAAAGGTGAATTTTGCACCACTGAACTGTAGTACGATAAGATAAAAATTTTCTGTTATTTTAAAATGCCAACTTTGTACTTATTTGATACAGAAACAAAAAGCATTTAATAGTGTCCAAACCATTTATTAGTGAACTAATTGCTATTTTGTTGTAATAACACACATTTCTGTAAGAATTAATATACATCATTTGCTGTCATGGAATCTTGAATCAAGTTTTCAAACATTAGTTCATATATAAAGTTGAGTGATTGTTGCTCAACTTTTGAAACAGTGTATTATTCCATTAAAGACAGCTCTGTGAGTTTCATGACCTGAGTTATGGTTGACCTTCTCATTCTCAAGGACAATAGTCATTATTCCTGTTTTGCTTCCTTTATCTTTGATTTTCAAGCATTCTAAAAAAAAATAACAAACAATTAAGATCAGATTCTACTTGCCTCTTGCCTTTGATCTTCTATTAAGCCCTTGCTTGGCTTTCCCTGGGACACCTCTCTTCTGACAGTGCTTGTGTTGGACAAGATGATCCTGTCTAAGTTGTATCCTGTGAGTTAAACTATGTGATTTGGAACCAAAGTAGGAAACCAATACTGCAAAAATGAAAAAAAGCAAAAGATAAACAATGTTTCTAAAAGGAATAAATTTCAGAAATGCTTGAGATTGAGGCATAGGTGCCTTACTGTGAATCTGAAAAAGATCTTTGAATTTAGAAATACTCATCTAAAATTCTAAAAAGTTAGAAACTCAGTGACAGTCTAATTTTTATTTACATTTTCCTTAAAAAGTAAGGTTGCTGAGGAAAAGTTGTTATAGAATAAATTAAATGGGTTTCAAGGCAGTGCCCCCTCTATATTGAAGAGCCTGTAGAGTCTATTGTGTGTCATTTACCTGTGTCTTCTAACCCCTGCAGATCTATTCAATCTGCTGTCATGCATGCAATTTCCATAGCCCAAGAATTGCAATAAATACTGTGGAAAGTCTGTTTTCTCACCAACTCATTGAGCCCTTTGGTGATTTATGTTCAACATGCAGCCCACCAAAGAATGAAGATAATCAGAAACCTAAGCCTAGTAATAGAATCGTCCTGACAGATTCTGCTGGGGCTCTGTAGTAACCACCTCTTGATGAAGCTGAGACTTTCTTATAGAAATCCAAAGTCAGCGGTTTCTCCACATTTCACTAATTATGGAGCTAATTTCAGGACAAGTTTTATGAGGAAATTTTTTCTTTGTTTTGTTTTCTGTCCCTGGATCACTTAGTCATTTCATGTGTAGGTTTTTAAAAATATATATTGGGAAGGAGAGAAGTTAGAATGGTGCATCCTATTCTGTTCATTTCCTGACACATCATCCTAGAGGTGTTCACAGATATTGCACATACCTCTTACAAGTTCATGGAAATGAGGACAAAGCATGTTCTTTAAATACATTTGTAAAGACACACATGCATTTCCAAGTGAAAATTCCTAATTAGGTGACTGTTGCTGAGTTGATGTCAAGGAGATGTCGTTTTCTTGCTCATCTTAACTGGAGCTTAACCAGTCAAGTCAATGGTGACACACTAACATTGTCACCTTTCATGGCTCTGTGATTGACGCTGTGGATATGTGCACTCTTCCCCTGTCAAGACCTCCGGGTCACACAAAAGCAGGCACACACACACGCACACACACACACACACACACACACACACACACTTAGGGAGGACCACCGGCCTCTGTTATGCGCAACAGATGAATGTAAAGCTGTGTGTTTAACATCTCTGCCCACATACCCCCCTTTGGCCAGCTAAGTCCTCCTTATGCAGCTTCCCTCCTCTAGGGGGTGGTGTTCTCCCCACAGAGCTGCATATTTGTATTTCATTCAGTGATGGAAGGCTTTATGTACACAACAGAGCACACTCTAGGACTGCAGGAGGAAGAGGGAAAACCTCTTCAGTCTCCATCTCTCCAAGGGCAGAGAATGTTTTATTATTTGCAAATAGCTTTTAATAAATATATTTGGAAATTGAACCACTGTGTGTATATGTGTTCCCTCTGCTAGTTGATATAGGGAAAGATGTATTTTTGTTGTTCTTGTTGTTTTCTGTATCTAGGTTAAAAACTACTTTAACATACAAGAAGATAATATAGAATTTAAAGCTTAGGGGAAATTATAAAATATTGTGTTAGCTATATTGCATCCGAATTAGGTAGAAAAACTATGTTAGTTGGATAAATAAGTACTCAAGTGAAATATTATGATTTTTCAATATCTGAATTAGAGAAAATGTTAATATGTTGTAAAAAATTGAAGTAGGTATTGTGAATAAGAAGGAAAATAAAATTTGATTTCCTTTCTAACGTATGTAACAATATATACATTGAAATATAAAAACTAATACTTAGGAGTAGCCACCAATGAAAGGGAATGAGTCAAAACACTAATCATCATACTTTCATTACTATGTATCCAATGCTGCACACGGGTTAAGCACATGTATGTTTCATTTAATCCTCAGAATACCCCTAAGAGTCTGGGAGATATTTTTGTCACCATTTCACAGAAAAGTTCATTGGGGCATAAAAAGCCTTATGCAATTATTATAAAAATTTAAATTCTACCCCTTATATATGCAAATGTAACAAGGAGAATTTTATTCTAATGTCAATTTAATTAATTGTAAATCACTGAATTATACTGAACAATATTAGTCAGCATACAAAACTTGCCCCATTATTTTATAATAATTTCTTATGTCAGTATATATAAGTAATTAAATAATGGTTTAATAATTATTAAAGATCAATATGAGCACTAGAAGCATATGTAATGTTAGAGCACACAATAAAATAAGATTTAAGTATAATAGGATAAAAATAATTTCAACTGCAGAAATTTTCTTTAAGCAAGATAAGAAACCAATAATTAACAAAAAATATTGACAGATTTGTAGCTATAAACATTATATGCTTCAGTTTATAAAAGATGCATATTCAAAATTGAGTGATATATTTAGATCAGGTGAACTGTTTGAAGAAAAATTGATAGACAAAATGTTGACTAAATATATATGCACATATTTAGAATTCAGCATTTTGACAGAAATAAGGTAGAAAGCAAGAAGGAAGAAAAATAATAATAAAATAAACAAAAAGCAAAAAGAAAGATAGCAAGTAGCCTTAACAAAATACATTACAAATGATCCATTAACTTAAAGAGCTACTAACCTCACTGGGAGTCTGTAACATGAAGATTGAACTCAGAATAAATTGTCATTTTTAGCTGTCATAGTTTGGTGATGAATTTGGAGATGGGAGTAAATAGAGCAATACAAAAAAAGGAGAGAATGTACATTTTTCCTTTGTAAATTGATGATGAAAGTATAAATAAATACTTCTTTTCTAAAGTATCTTGGCTAAATGTTATCAAATTTATGAATTCCTATTGAGTTTGTTTCATAAATAACACCTTGGGTCAATTTCACAGAAATTATAGCACCTGCGTGGGAGGATGCACCTCCTGAAGCTGGGCAAACCCTGCCCAGGTGGGCAGTCAGGGCTCCTCTTACCCCACAGGGAGGGGAGGTTAGTTCGCTAAGGCAGCATGGGTTTTGCCCCATATGTCTACCTAATGCAATATTGCAGAGCTGTAATAAACTGTGTGGATGAAAGCACAATTAGATGCAGCTAAGATGCACCATTAGTGAGAGACTTATGCTTTTTTTCAAAAGGCTATATTGAAAATAATGGTCTGCTATAAATATGAGGCAATACAAAGTAATTTTGAAAGAATGAAGATGACAATAAAAGTCTTATTCTGTGGACATGTTCTGAAACATCCGTAAGGATATTCACTTCAATAAGGAATCAAATGATTCTTGTTCCTGCTCCTGGGTTGCCAAGGATTGTGTTTGATTTTTAAGCAGCAAAACCTGGTATCTATTAATACACTGTTTTTCTGACTGTTCCATTTGTAATTGTGTTTGTAGTCACCCTATTTATCTGTTTTGGCACCCAGACTATGCTGTAACAACATTTTCAGACCCATTACTTAAATGAGCTCAAATTACTGTGGTAAGGGTTTTAATTAAGGCATTTTTAAAAAAAAATTGCCAATAATTATTGGGCATTTATTATGGACTTGAGATTATTGTGAGCACTTTACATATATGAATTTTAATTCTACCACCAGTCTTTGGAAATACGTGTCTCCACATCACTCTTGTTTTATGAAAGAGAAAAAAAACAAGTCACAGAGAACTTGGGCCGGGTCACCTACCAACCATCTGTTGGAATAGGATTCAAGTCTAGGAAACTTGTTCCAGAACATACATACTGAATTCCTGCAGCATATTTATCGTATCCAGACACCATCCCCACCCATCTGAATCAGGAACATAGAATGATGCAGATGTCACTGTGGCACCCGAGTGAATGCTGCCAGTACGACGCCCAACATGGAATGCCAAGAGCCCAGCAAGCCGCCATGTGGGTTGCTGAGGAAGGGCTTAAACCATGAACTTGAGTCCCTTTTCACCCCATGATACCTACGTAACACCTGAGTGAGATTAAACAAGAGGCAAGAATGTTATATCTCTTTTTTTTTTCTTTTCAAAGGCAAATAAACAATATCCGTGCCACAGAAAATGTGAAAA
Organism: Ictidomys tridecemlineatus; assembly: GCF_052094955.1. NCBI lineage: Eukaryota > Metazoa > Chordata > Mammalia > Rodentia > Sciuridae > Ictidomys > Ictidomys tridecemlineatus. The sequence continues at coordinate 6,239,700 of NC_135489.1, forward strand.
GTAAATGAACTAACGCATGAGAAACATTCTCTAAAGAAGATGAAGATGTGGAGCTAAACTGTCAGTCCAGGCAGTTGTCGTGTACCTCAGAGTTCCCTCATGGCATCATATTATTACAGGTACTCATCACTCCCAAGGAGCCACTGTGGATACACTGCGATTAACTCACATCCTTACAGGTCTGAGTCTCCTTGGTTTGTACCAAATGTCACTTCTCTGTTTCAGGATCCCACAAGGATACCAGATTCCACGCAGTTGCTGGTCTGGGGGATGAGACAGTGTCTCAAGCCTTCCTGGTTCCTGAAGACATTGATTTGAGGGGTAACGTTGGGTTGTGTCATTGCATGTACCTCAGTTAGAGTTCGTCGGAGGTGTGGCTCTCCCTGAGATCTGGGTTGAGATGTGGGAAAGACTAGAAGTGCCTCCCTCTTCCCATCATGTAAGACATCCTTTCTGTCCAGCAAGTGGACTGGCCTTGGTCCTTTTGATGTTGAACCTGACCCTCCCGAGACACTCCTTGCCAGCTGTACCCCTGGTGACACGACTCCTCTCTTCTCCCTCTCATGCTTCCTCTGCAGAAGGAGATCCTGAGCAGATGGGAGGATCTGTCCTTAAAGGTGAGACACCCACACAAGCTCCTGGGGAGTCTTCTGCAAAGAGGATTTGCCCATCTGTCCCTATTTACTGATTTGCACAATGACACATTTATGCTGGTACATACTCAACACTATTCATTTCATGCCTAGATTTGTCATCCAATAACACTCTTTAGCTTTTTTTGTTTGTCTGGCCATTTCCTTTGTCTCCTTGGTCCTTTAGTCATTCTCCCGTTCTAATCAACCTTCACTGGATTAAAAATGAGTTATCAATTGGTATGAAATTAAGTATAAGACTATGGTTATTTTTTGTTGATAGCAGTAGATTGTTCTCCTTTTGTTTTTAATCCTTAAAGGAACTTTAACATTGTGTATGTAACCCAAAGAAGAGATTGTAAAATATGTGCTCAAATGTGTCTATGTATCTGCTCAAATGTTAGGAGAGGCGAACCAATACACTGAATACCCAAAGAAATTGTCACCTGCACTCAGTGTAAAATTTCCTTTGTAAAACATCTGAATTGTTATGTGAAAATCAGTGAAAAAAGATATAAATTAAAATATATACAAGTTATAGATATAAAACTATGGCACATATAGTTTATAATTATATTTTTTGATAACCTAATTTTATTGGCACTCAACATATTTTTCTGATTAGTTATGTTGATTGGAACTAAAACAAACATTTCAAGTTAGGTTATTTTTTTAAAAAAATGAAAAAAGTTAATTAATTTTACTGTAAAAAAATTACTCAATAATTCAATTATAAATCAAAAAATTTATGTTTTATTGAACATAAAAAAAACTACCTTAATTCCTCATGCACCTGCAGATGATGGGATACTATAGATATGTTTTTAATGAGAAGGAAGGAAGTGCTTTATGTGACCAATTAAAGTGATACATATTCTGCAAACCCTTGTTAGAATAAGCATGCATCGTAGAAAGAGAGAAAAAGAAGCTCATGCATAAATATCTCCTTATTCACGGTATATGATAGAGCCATATAAACCAGAAGTAAGCTGTGAAGTATAAATTAAGTCATTTCATTTTTGTAATTTTTATTAATATGATATTGGATTTTAATATCTACAATGTTAATATTGACCTATTTTATAAAGTTACTTACACTGGAGTTTTAATTGCACCTAGAGAGAATGATCTGTCACTGGAATCATAGCTATTAGCTTGCTAGGGAAATTCCATGGTGGATTCATTTTACTTTTGCAGCTGAAGAAACCTCCCGCTGAGCAGAGAGGCATCTGATTTGCTCATCATCTCTGCTGGAAGCTGCTTTTTTTCTGTTTGCCATGACCCTTATGACCCCCAAGGAAAATGCTAATATTTTATAATTAATAACACAACAGAAGAAAAAACTGAAAACGGATATAAGAATATGAAGTTCATTTTAAACCATGATTATCTAGTTCCTTCAACACTTTAGAATTGATAGATTTACTTGACCAATGTGTATTAGGTGGAAAAATTTTAACTCTTGATACAAAATTATTGAACATATATATTAGCAGTAATGTTTAAAAGAGAGGAAAATTCAATGTTAACTAGCTTTTTTGCTTCAGACTTTCATAACACAAAATATGCATGTATTTTTATTTCAGTGAAACATAAGATTTGTAGTCATGCTATTTATCAGCAAGAGAAACATTCAAACAATGAATTCTTAACAACTAGGGACTATACCTCTGTGCAATGCTTCCCTCACTTGCTAGCTGAAATATATCTTCTATTTCTACCTCAATTGTATTAACTCTATTTTTTTCTCCCACCTTTTTCATTTTAAGAGAAGAAAAGCAAAATATCAAAGTCCAGATAAGTAGAAAAAAGCATTACAAGAAACTTTCAAGAAACAACACTGGTCAATTATAATACAAACATCTATTCCTACCCATGTATTTTATTCGCAAATGTGATTTTATCTCAGCTTATCAAATCTATTCCTTCCAGAGATACTAAATTAAAACTACATATTATCGAAAGAGTTGAAAAATCCATTCCAAGTTGAAGTAGAGACTACATAGTAAAGGAAAAAACTAAATTAAACTTTTAAATTTTGATTTACCATTAATAGTGTCAATAACTTACCTAGTACAAACCAAACTCAAGCTTTTATATTTGAAGTAGCAATAAAAACAAAATGAAGCATATATCAGTTAATTGGTGCTCTATAAAATACATTTCAAAAAATATTTACCTATTATTTCTTATAATTTTCTGTTTTGATATGCAAGTTTGTCTTTGTTTCATGTTTATTATTGTTTGGGTTATAATTTTATCTGAAATGAAATCAGATAAAATGGCTATAGCTCTTGCTGCCTGGATCTGGCAGCCCCTTGGTTAGGTGCAGTCCCACACCCCTCCACCTTGTAGCACTCCATCTCTGGGTGCCCTAGAACTTCACGTGGAGTCAGTGCTGCAAGCAGAAGAAACAGCAGACTGGCACTGAGATCTGGAGCTCGCCAAGTGTGGTCTATTATACTGGTCATAACAAGATCTACCTATTAACTAGAAAAACTGTAAAATAGTTTGGTCATTTTTTTAGTACACAAGGGGTATGAAGCTATTCAAGCAAATAAATCCTGGGGGAACCAAAACAGATGTAGTTGAAATCAATGCTGAAAATATTTTAATAGCTGAATGAAATTTATATCAGACTGAAAAACAATAACATACAAAGACATGAGGAGTAAAGAAAAGCCTAATTATATGGAATATATATATATATATATATATATATATATATATATATATATATATATTCTAGCACACTGGGGTAAAAGTACTCAAAAAATTTTTTTTGATAGTGCAAAGACCATCTAATGTGCATTTTGAGGTTGTTTCCATCTGTAAATTTACATTTTCCATACAATTATACTTTAATGCATTTTAGCATGCTTTTTGCATGTACATATAATTATTTTATTTATTTTGAAGTATAATGTGCATATATTTATGTGTGCACAACACATGACTACAGAGGAAAATTTACACACTAAGTTCCTCATGTATTCTGCTCTTAGATCAAGAAACAGTAACTTAAAAGCACCACAAACCCTGCTTGGTCTCTTTGCCATTGACTAGCCCCACTCTCAGATTACCATTGTCCTGAGTGCAGTAAATTATGTAGATAGAATTTTGAATGTTAACACCCTTCAATACCTCTAAAAGGGCCAAGTCATTTGCCATATATTAATGTTGTTATATGTACTGACCACCTTACTAATACTTCATTTAGAATGTTTGAATCAGGATCCATCAGTCGAAAATTGGTGAATTTCATTCAGATAAATCCTTTGTCATGACTGTTTGAATACATTCCATTTGTTAACTCTTTCTTTTATTTTTTGCATTTTAAAATCTTGTTAAGGAAACCGGGGTCTTCTTCTCACCAAAAGAAACAATCAGTGAAGTGAATAGAGAGCCTGCATTTGGGGAGCAAATTTTTGCTACATGCATATCAGATAGAGCACTGGTCTTCAAGATATATGAAGAACTCAAAAAACTTAACACAAAAAATAACTAACAACCCAATCAATAAATGTGCTAAGGAGCTGAACAGAAACTTCTCAGAAGAAGATATATAGTCACTCAACAAATATATATAAAAAAAGTTCATCATCTCTAACAATTAGAAAAATTCAAATCAAAACTACTCTAAAATTAAATCTCACATCAGTCAGAATGGCAGTTATCAAGAATACAAACAATAATAAGTTGGGAAAATGCACACTCATATATTGCTGGTGGGACTGCAAATTGGTCCAACCAATCTGAAAAGCACTATGGAGATTCCTTAGAAAACTTGGAATGGAACTACCATTTGACCAAGCTATCCCTCTCCTCTGTCTATACCCAAAGAACTTAAAATCAGCATTATAGAGTAACACAGCCACATCAATGTTTACAGCAGCTCAATTCACAATAGCTAAACTGTGGAAGCAACCTATATGTGCTTCATAGATGAATGTGTAAAGAAAAATGTGATATATATCACATTTTTCTTTATACACACACACACACACATACACACACACACTGGAATATTAATCAGCATTAAAAGAGAATAAAATCATGGCATTTGCAGGTAAATGGATGGAGTTGGAGAATGTCATGCTAAGGTGAAGTAAGCCAATCCCCAAAAATCAAAGACTGAATATTCTCTCTGATAAGTGAATGCCAATCCATAATGGGAGTAGGCATGGGAAAAATGGAGGAACTTTGATTGGGCAAAGGGGAGGGAGAGGAAGGAAGGGGGCATGGGGCATGAAAGATGTTAGAATGACATCATTACCCTCGGTACATGTAGGACTGCATATATGGTGTGATGCTACATCTTGTAAAGCTGGATAAATGAAAAATTGTGCTGCAATTTTGTACAATGAATCAAAATGCATTCTGCTGTAATATATACCTAATTTAAATAAATAAATAAATAATAAATAAAATAGCCTTAGGATTGAACTTCACACAAAGCCCAAACACTCAGAACTCCAGGAGGAGAAACTAACTGTGCATAAAGGCACCTCTCTCCTCACATCTCTCTTGTGTCCTTGTTAAACCACGTTGGTTTCTCCTGTTTGTTTGTCCCTTAGTCTTAGCCTATGTCTCACATCAACCTGATGTTTACCTTTACCCAGATTCTAGTCCTATGGAAGAAGATCAGGACCTCTGAATTACACTAAATCTGCTTATTCAAACACAGTTCTGTTTTGCTAATAGAGGCAATAGAAAATAATATGACTATTTTGATAAATTTATTAATATATTTACTTTTTTGTTAACATTTTTTATTTGTGATAGTGATAGTATTGAGCTGAAAATTACCTTAAAGTATAAGGTATTTTGTTGTTAATATACTGTCTGGGAGAATTTTATCAATATTCCTAATTACAAATATTCTAAATTGCTTTAATTTTAATTTTACTTTATTTTATTGCTTTATGAGAGTGGGGTTTGACTTTTCAGGGAACAAAGGAAACCATTTTCCTTCTGTCTGTATTAGATGAGTTAAATAATTGAACTTTACCTATCTATGTATATTTATATAATCAGTATAGTAGTCATGATACTTTTTGGGTACATTTAGTATGATCTCTATGATAATTCTGTGCTTACAGTTAATTTTTAATAATTTCAATGTTAAATTTGTGAGTAAATGATAATATAGTTTTCAAAGAAAATCACTCATTTTATCCAGATTCTAAAGTTTATGTGCATAAAGTTGAACAAAATATATACTTTTAAGAATTTCCTATCTATCCATTGCTATTTGACGGTAGTCTCCTTGTCATTTTAAAATAGTTTATTTTGATTAATGTTCTCAAGAATTATAAAGAAATAAAGAAAGTAGATTCTCTGCTTTGGAAAGGATTACTCTATTACTTGTCATGATTGTGCCCTTTAAGACTCTTCATCCATGTGCTTTGCCTCCCTATCATTTCTGATGTTCTTTAAAGCTTTTGTCTCATTTTATGTTATTAGGTTCATGGAACATGCTGGATCAAATTGTAGGTTGCGTGATTCATTGTTATAATATACTGAATTCTAATGATCACAAAACGAGGCCCTTGCTATTTGTCCATTTGCTTGGTATGTTTCTCATTTTCTAATTATAGATAGATCTTATTTTTTGGCAACCATTTCTTAAGACAGCATGAAAGTTGAATTTTCCCTCTTCTCTAATCTATGACTTATCTTTTTTTCCTTTTAGTGGTTGATCTTATTTAATTTTCATTTCTTGATATATCATGTAATTTTAAGTTCCATCTAGTAATTTCAATGCCCAATTTCATTGTTAGTTACTAGTTTTATTTATTATTTAGTGAGTTATGCTATTTGATCTGCTCTGCCTCAACAGTAGAGTCCAGACTGACCAGGGCATATCCAGTAAAATGTGTTCCATCTTCTATGAAATTGCTTCCTTCCTCCGTCTGTGAAGTACTCCACATCAGGCGCCTTGCCGGGCTGGTCTGTCAGGTCTGGTACACTTACACTATCTGATTCTGTACTGTTTTGTTTTTACTTTTGCTGCTCTATTTTTTGACAGATTTCTATCCCAAAAGAGCCTTGAGTCATACTGACTCGCTTACTGATTGTGGAAACATCTGGAATTTGGCTGCTTCTTCAATCTACTGAAAGTCAGGAGTTTAAGGGCATCTAGATGACTGCTTCTGACCTTCTGTGATTGCTAACTCATCCTCTGGTGCTGGTGTGTGGCCATGGCAGTAGTTGAACACTAGGAGGCATGCTGCGAACCTGTGTCCAGGTGGTCTCCCCGCATTTTGACGTACTGAGACGTGATACATGAGTCTGAAGGATGTGTCAGGAAAAATCACTGAAGGGAGGCACTACTTGGCAAACTGCAACTGTACACTTTTATTTTTTTTAAGAAAATCGATGAAAAGATAAGAATATAAAAGAAAGTGTGTCTTATAGAGACTAAAATATGAAACTTAAGTTGATTAGTACAGGGGAAGGTAGGCCATTTAGACTCTTCTTAGTTCCTTCCGAAAGCCATCTAATTACTCTAATTGACTCAAAGTTATTAGTTTTCCCTTTTTGATTTGTTTAAGACATGTTCTCTTTATTACTGAATGAATTTTAATATAACTACTAAATACTAATGCTTCTTTCTCTACCTGGTAACATTCCCAAGTTAATTCAAAGATTACTGTTGAGGTATTATTGGATTTCTGCTAAATTATTTTTCTTTTTGTAATTGTATTCTTATGTCTGTCATATAATGAATTTCTCCTGAGTATATAAATTCATATCTTTATCCTAAATTTTGAAGTTTTCTCATTTGTGGCAGACTGTTGATATTTACTTACAGAGTGAAAAAAGTTGGATCTTGTTTAGGACCAAGCAAAAACAACTATTAGTAAATCAATTATAATTATGTTTGAGGGATTTTTTTTCCTAATAAGAATCATATGAACCATTGATTTAAGTAGGCTAAGAGATTTTCAGAATAATTATATCTTCTTAAACCATATGTTTATATTGAGTATCATAAATATAAGTCTATGCTAGCAAATTCATTAAGTCACAATTTATAAACACAGTCAGCATTATTCCACTATCTGAGTGTTATTTTTATTACTGTTAGCAAAGATGTATTTTGTCCTCCATTTCTACCTAAATTCTAGCACCAAGATTCTGGCACATGACATAATGAATAATGGAATTAAAAAATCAAGAAATTTCTTAATGAAGTAAATTATTTAAAAGATCTTGCTTGAGACAGGCATGGTGGTGCACTCCTGTGATCCCAGTGGCTTGGCTCAGGAGGCTGAGGCAGGAGGATAGAGAGTTCAAAGCCAGACCTCAGCAATGGTGAGGCACTAAGAAACTCAGTGAGACCCTGTCTCCAAATAAAAATATGAAATAGGGCTGTGGTTCAGTGGTTGAGTGCTCCTGAGTTCAATCCCCAGTACCAAAATCATCATCATCATCATCATCATCATCTTGCTTGAAGGCTGTGGGAATAGTTCACTGGTAGAGAACATTTTCAGGAGGCAAATGAGCCTCAGAAGTGGGAAAATATATATATACACATACATACACACACATACGTATGCATACACACACACACACACACACACACACACACACGCACATATCTTGTTTAAATTTACCAAGCACCTGTGGCTTCATGAAGTATGTGTTTGTTTTCTTATTAAAAAAAAATAACAACAGTTTTCTCTCTAGAATTAAGTTTATCCTTCGTATTGATATGCCTTATTTTCCCTCATTTTAATAGAAACACTAACCATGAGAAAACATAAAATTTGTGACCTTATTTAATAATACACAAAATATGATGTTTATATTAATTACAAGCCTTCATTTCCATAGCATGTAGTCGTTATAATAATATGAAATATTAAAATGGTAATGGGACGTCCCCTTCAGCACATCTTTCGGTGATACTGAGAACTTGAGGATTCCCCTGACCTAAGTATTCCTCTGAGCAATGTTCAATCCAGGAACAGCTTTAAAAAGTGCATTTATAAGTTATTCTTTCTCACTCCTCCATCCATTCCCTTTGGAACATGATCCTTCAGGTAACGGTACTGCAGAGCTTTTAACTCTAGTCCTCTAATTGACAATGCTTTTCTTTAAATTCTAAACACTACTCTCGTTTATCTTCTCTGATGTGTTTTCTCTTTTCCCCATTGGTTTCTGTAATCTCTCTACAGCTGCACACGCTGGACTGTGCACACAGTATTGGCCCTGTTAACATTCATGGAATACCTGGACCATCTTATATAAAATAGAACTGGGAGTGTGGTTTCTTTATTTCTTAACTTCCATTCCTCTGAATAATCTTCATGTGAATCATTTTAAGCATCCTTCAACTGCATTTGGATTTGTAAACCACTGTCTTTAGTTCTGCTCCAAATCGATGGGATAAAAGAAATTTTTAACTGTAAGAAGCTTGCTGTCAGCCTGAGTTTAGGAGCTATCCGCTCCATAGGGAAGGACACCATTGGAAGAGGATGGTTAAGCCTGTTAAAGATGTTCATTGTACAGAATTTTAAGCATTTTCCTTGGCAGTATTATTTTAGATACAATATTTGCACAATAAGCCTTCCTTTCTACCTCTGCATGCTATTCATTAAGTCATCATCTACTTGTTACAGCACCTGTTCTTGGTTTTGGTTTTGTAAATGGCACAACCATAAATAGTTTGTGAGTACCCTTACATTCCTTCTCTTTTATTAGTTACCTATGAATGGATCCTTGGAAAATGGCTTGTGGATGGAAGGCTATGTTAATTATTCATGAAGAGGATTTAATTCAAGTGATTTTTTTTTTGGAACAACGTGAATTTGTTTTAGAATAAAGAGGAAAGTAAAGAAATGTTCCTGTTACTCCTTTTTGCCCTAGAGAGGAAATACTCATGGTCCAGTCTTGATAGGTCATATGGCGACACAAGGACCATCAATAATTACTTGGGATAAAGTCACAACCACTTTTGATTGACTGCATTTGCCGCCCTATCCCAGCTGTCTTGTAATTTCCCCCACACCTCTGGCTCTCGCACCATAGCTATCTTTGTGTGGTCCTTCATTCCTAAAAGTGTTAGAGCAGAAAGAAGACAAAATGCTGTGTTCATTAACTCTCATCAGATAATCTATTTTGGATTTCATACTTGGGTATTTGACAACACCAATAGTATCAATGAATACTTCAGAACCACCTTAAAATAGCATACATTTTAAATCAAAACATATTTATTCTCTGAATCTCTCCCTGGTCTTTATTCCTTTGTAAAAGGAAATAGAGGATAGCATATCTGCCTGGCACCACAACTGCCTGGCACACAAATAAGCCAGATGCACAGACTGACTATTACACTGGGGGTTTCCTTGTCATCTGAGTGCAAATGTGTAATAATGGAATAAAGGTTTCAAAAAATCCATTACATGCTTAGCTCCATGTATCACTGCTTATTTCCTTTTAATACATGTTTATTCCACAGAACGGAATCCTGCAAATCCTTCCTGTGGTCTCATCTGTCAGCATGTGTGGGTTGTCATAATTCCTGTGTGTCTATGCGTCTCCTTCTATAGGTGTTACAGAAAGCAATTTCCTGGATGAAGATGGTGGTAGTATTGATTTGGGGACTTAAAGATGGATAGGAGGCGTTGTTCTAACTTTCTGTTTAACAGTATGAATGGGAAAGCGCCAACAGAATATGACAAAGCGGGGTTTTAGGCTCTATCCTACAGTTTAAATATTTTATAGGCTCTGGATAGATGACACAAAATGATGTGAAGTACTTTCATTTGATCCTATGAATGATGAAAGAGTTTTTGGTTTCCCTGAGATTTTAGGTGAGATCTAAGAATGTTTGCCAAGAATGTGCCTTGTAAATAAATCAGTTCTTTATAAAACAGAAGTATTTTAGACAGCTGGTCATTTAGAATTCAGTGTTTCACTGGGAAAAGGAAAGAACTGAGGAGGAAAAGGAAGAATAAAACAACACTTTAGTGCATATGTTCAACCAGAGTAAAGTCAATGAAAAGAAAAAAAAACCCCACAAGTAGGCCTAACTTATCTTTAGTGGAGAATTACATATATCTTTTGCATTTATAATTGGAAAGTGTGCATTAATTTAACTTTAGTACCTGAAATATACCTATTTATCTAGTACAATGATTGTTTTACTTTAATATTTAAAACTAATAGAAAATATTTCAAGAAAAACCAAATAGATCATTTAAAATATTCATTAAATAAAAATAACATTCTTAAATTATGCAGCTCAACACATATTCTTCATTAATTTCAGTGTTAATAATATTTATATTTGTTTTCATATATGTGTACAATTCCATTGAAAATACTCTATTATCTGATTTTTTTTAAATTACAGAGATGTAATATTTATTGTGATAGACAATTTCAAAAGTAGTTAAGTGATATGCTATTTTCTGCATATTTCAACTACATTTAGTTTAATCACTATGGATGAAAGACATAGATATTATTCTATTTCCATAGAGATGACACTAAGATTCGGGAAGAATAATAAATTTTCCGTGTCTATGTACCTAGTAAAAGGATAGGACTTTGTTGCAACTGGAACTGAATATCCTCTAATTTCATTCTCTGTATAGCCCTTTGAAATGATTTGAAGATAGGTAGTATATTCTGTTTGGAAACTTAGAATTGTAAACTCACTAGCTTAGATATATAAAATTAATATAATTATAAATGATGTGTTTTACAATGTAAATTCAACCATACCATTTTTGAAATTGTAAAGGTCAATACTTATTGTTTACAGCCTTATCCTTTCTGATGGCTTCTAATAAAAATATAAATCACTTACAAAATACAATGCAAATAATTAATAGATGAAGAACAAATTCTAGTATCCATCTTGTTTCTTTTTTGCCTTTTCTCAGATTTTTGTAACATTCATGGTCTCCAATAATTCAAAACATAATTGAAAGTTTTGTTGTCTACCATTTTCTTGGTATATACCATAAAAAGTATAAAAAGCCACCAATGGTAATTTCCAAGGAAACTGAGAATTAATCTGACTCCCAAACTATTTGTTCTATAGGAGAAACCAGGCAATTTTACACTAAGAAGTCAGAGGAGACAAGTACCACTTTTGTTTGTTTAACTTAGGCATTTATTTACTTATTTAAATATTCTTCTAATTAAATATGTAGTAGATTTGTTACAAAGTAGCATTGAGACTTATTTTTGTATACTCATTCAACAGACCCTATGGGATAGAAAGATAAGTAAATTAGAAACAAATCTGGCTTCCAGGGAATGGTAGTCCTGCAGGTATACAATTCACAGTACGAGTGTCCAGAACGTCAAGTTAGTTTCCTCCTCTCAACTCTATGAGGTGAAATTTGACTCTTTAGACCACAGAGAGGACGAGGCTAGGAGGTCTGAAAATCCCCCAAGTCCACACTTGCAAACCTAACTCCATCAAGACAGAGAAAACAGACCAGTACTAGACAATTTTCCCAAGGTCATAACTCTGACACACAACTGGCAAATTGCAGGTGTGGGCAGCCAAATCTTTTCACTCTGAGCATGCCACAGTGCTGGGAGGACTCAATGGCTGTCCTTGTACCTCTGTTCTCTTATTGCTATGTAATCCAGACAAACAGATGAACACTAAAGGAAAAGATACTTTGTTTCTAACTTTAAAAAATGTTTTCTCATTTAAATACATTTCAGCTTATTTTATTTCCTCAGTACACATTGCAAATTACTTTTATACCATCTTCATATTTTATAGAACTTTTACACCAATGAAGGATGTAAAAATCATCATTGGAATTACAAGTTTGGTGATGAGTTTTTGCTAAACTATGCACTTTCTCATTCTTGAGAAAAAAACCTTTTTGTTGTTGTTGAATTAACTGAATTAATTTCTTTGATCAACACATGCACACACAAACACATGTTCCTAATAATCCAAATAGACTTACAGCCTCAATTTTATTTTAAGCCTCTCAATATCAGTCTTGTGTTAGTTACCACTTTAAATTTCATATCCCAAATGATGAATTCTGCTCATGCAATCAGGAGTCATAGATTTCTTTTTTCTTTACAATAGGTATTTTAGTACATTAATAAAATGTATCACATTGGTCTGCTTTCAAAGAAATCTCCACCAGTATACTCACAGTCAATTAAAAAAAAAAAACTTCAATGGTTCATTAAACTTCTTCAATTTAGTTGTCCTCAATTAATAATTTTATCTGGCAAACACATGCCATGCTGTCAAGAAAATGGTGGGTTTTCTATATCCAAGCATGCTGCTTGGTGGGTAGACAAGGACTTGGTAAAGGGAATGGCTCTACTTTTAAATTCTGCTCTCAAGCTTAATCGTCTGGGTAGGGTACGAAGACTGAGCACAATGAATAGGGTGGCTGTTCAGCCAGAAGTTTACTCAACCTATGAGCATTAGTACTTCAGGACATTTATGAAAATAAAATACACCACTGACTTCCATTTCTGCACTGCATGTCAAAGAGACACATAGAAGAAACTCATTCACCTAAATTGTGCATGAAATGCATAACTGTGACGATGGAGGCGATTTACTCTTGATTCTATTATTGTATTTTGTGATTCCCAGGTTGCTTGCTTGTTTATAAAATTTGAATGTTTTAATACACATAGAGTCATGCCTCAAGATACTGTTCAGGTAGCGTTACGTGCAGTACTATTCCTTTCCTCCTCATTCATTAGACTAGTGGGGAAAATTTCTTTTTAAAAGATGAGGTAGGCGCAATGATGCTCCTCTTCTGAAGTGCACCAAAGAGACACATGTGCTAATCCCAGAAAACTGTGAATGCATTTCAGTGAATTGTGTGATGAAGAAATCGACAAGGAGAGGTTAGCATGAGTTAGCCATATGGACCAATTTAATCGTGGGAGATACTAGGAGCACCTGCCCCAGTGGAGTCTGGCAAGAGGAGGGGATTACCATGAAGAATAAACAGAACGATGCGACACCACGGCTTTGAGGGGAGAGGAGCAGCCAAGACCCACAGGAAGGGAATGGAGGGAGGCAGATGGCACCCTGCAGCTCCAGCAGGAATGAGCCCAGTGGGCGCCAGGTTCCTGACCCATGGATCCTTAGATGATCCATTTATATCTCTAAGCCATGGTGTGTGCTAGTTTGTTACAGTGGCAATAGAAAACTAATACTCAGAGATGTCTTTATGAAATCCCATGAGATGCAGGATTTACCAAATGGAGACAAGAGGATTTACCTGCTTCCTCACTGCGGTCATTCTTTGGCTGATGCACTTAGGGCACTTGTCCTTGCTGAGTCTGAGTGAAGTGTCTTGGGCTGGGACTCCCAGTCTTGGCCCACAGTTCTCCAGGGACTTTCCCTGGAATAGCTCAGCTTCTCCATTTCCCCCCACTCCAAAAACCAACAAATGAACAAGTCCGCCAGCCACACCAGCACAACCACACACAACTGCGACAAGATCCTCTTAGGTGTGTTATCAAGGCTGCTATTTACCTCTCTATTTTTCTCCTTTTTTTTATTAGTTGCTCAAAACATTACAATGATCTTGACATATCATATATCATACATTTGATTCAAATGGGGTACGAATTCTTTGTTTTCTCCTGTTCTCCTTCTTTGGTGTCCTGGAGTACTGCTTAGTACACTTTACACCCTTCCCATTGCCCCACGGTCACTGCAGAAGCCACCACCCTCTGCCATCCACTGGCAGCAGCCTTCTGCCATCAGTGCTGTGTTCCCACCTGGTTCTCCCATATCCGACCTCCCACAGACTCTCCACTCTCTTCTTTTATCTGTCAAACGTCCCTCCATTTTTCCACCAACCATATGGTATTTGGCGGCCAGGAAACCTCCATGCCCTTCCTTTCTCAGTCTTGGGAGTTCCATTCAGCACTTTGTTTTCGTCTGTTGCTGGTTAAGCCGTGACCTCCTCTCTCCCTCAGCCAGCTCAGGGGCACTACTTTGTGTCCTTCCATCTCCTCATCTCCCTCATCAACCTTTAGGACATTCATCTGCACACTCCCTTCGGTAACTACTTCCTGTTCCTGTGATTTAATTCATTTCAATACTTTGAACTTTCAGAGAGAGAGAGAGAGAGAGAGAGAGAGAGAGAGGGGTAGGTTCCCTTTCCTCCCGCAGTTAAACCTGATGTCAATTCTCAGCCTCCCATAGCATATTCCCAGTACCCAAGGACACTGGGTAAGAAAGCTTAACCCTGAGCACTCCCAGCACATCAGTGTTATTGCTTGAGAACACTTCATTGAAACTGTGCCCAGGTGGTTTGTCACTGGAGTTAGGTCACATTTTTAAAAACACATTTCAAAAAAACTAAACACTAATTTAGAGTTGTTAGTGCTCTTGATATCAGGTCCTAGAAGGAAAATAAGTGACATCCAAATCACTGTTCTCATTTACAACTGTGTCTCATTTTCACTGCACTCAGATTCCTGACTGCACACTTCCACAGCTTCTCATTTGACAAACACTATAGAAAACTTGATTTCCTTATCCCGGATTTTCAGCCTATTTCTACACTTTTTTCCACTTTCCACAGACAGACTTCCCCTTCTTCCCTGGGTCCTGTCCTCCCCTCTCCTCTGCGCACCTGCCTTCCCCTGCCTGTCCTTGTTGTCAGCATCATGGAGTGAGCCAGCACCTGGTCACACAGAGAAGTCTCAGTGAGGGGGAGGCAGTTTGGAGGGGGGGCAGATTTAAATAACCCTAACAGGTCACTGGCCCAGGCACCAGGGAAACCTGGTAGGAGCCCCTAGAAGAGACACAGCAGGACAGGCCAGCTCTTTCCATGTATCTGAGGTCCATGAAGGCCAATTCTGAAACCACCTCATTCTGCTTTACTCATAAATAACTTCAACTCCTGGCCACTCCCCAAAGCAAAGTCTCAAAGCCAGCCACCACCCTCAGTGGAACCAGTTATGCTGCCAACCACAGCATTAGGCGTGGGCCCCAGGACTGAGCTATGTGAAGCTCTCTTCCCATCTCCTTAGTTTAAAACTTGCTACTACTATGGTTCCTGCATTGCTATAAATGGTTCTTTCCATTCTTCTGATTTCAAAAATCGTCTTTCAAAATTCTTATGGAAACCCCACATTAATTTTTTTAAAAATTTTTTTCTGCCTCAAAAAATACAGTATTTGGCTACATATTAGATTGTCCCCAGGTCCTAGATGGAAATTTTGTCTTCCTACAGAATGTCTCTTTTCCTGCAGCAGCAAAAGGAACAGCTTGGACCAACATGACCAGGACAAGAACGTCAATAAATAAATTTTCACAAGAAAAGTCGGGGGCCTGGGCTTTATTATTTTCCCAGTGATGCATCTATGAAGCTGTATCAAATACTGGAAAATAGAGCACTTCTGAGTTTCCATTTCCCTTGCCCTGATGGTCAGGTATACGCTATGTTTTTTTGTTTGTGTGTGTGTTTTCAGAATGTTGCTCTATTCACGATTAGCCATTGTCACATCAATTAGACATGTGAGAGTCACCAATTGCCACTGATAGGAATATAGTTCAGCAAGAACCTTAGACCCAAGTAACATATTTTTTCATAATATTTTTCATCCCAAAGCATTGAATTTTAAGAATAAAATAAAATAAAAGTTGACGTCATTCAGTACAAAACAGCAACTGTGTACAAATCTCCATAAAGAAGGAAAATATCCAGACATCCAGCAGATATAGAATGTGGTCCTTCCCATATTGCATCCTGGCAGAAATTAGAAAAGACAATGCTATCATGAAATATAAATAAGAAGACATTTATGGCCTATAAAAAAGAGAAACAGAGATTATTACAGAGGATCTTTTTAATTCTTATTCTTGAATTTTTAGATACGCCAATTATGTATCGTTCATTAATAGGAATTTCGAATGGACCTACCCGATATTTATGTAAATATTGTGTGAGTCAAATTATTCTGTTTAATATTTGTATGCCTGGGTACTTCTGAAATCTCTCAATAAGAAGGAAAAACAGTCACAACAGCAAAGAATAATGGCTTCCTTCCTGGAGCTTGCCGTCCTCGCCGGGACTGGAGGGCCTTCGGATCGATCCATCCCCGGGCTGAGGGGGAACAAGAGCATCTCTCTTCAGTCTTCAGGGTGCTGTTCATCAAAAAGGAACCTTTTGAAAGAGCCTGAATCTTCATGGACTTAGGAGGTTTTGAGAAATGCAGTCACTGTAGAGAGAGTACTTAGATTGTTTACTATCATTTTTATTTGTTTCTAAACAAGAGTGAAAAGGAATGTTAAAAATAAAGGATCATTTTAAAAAGTACTGTGCTAGGTGAGATGAAAAGTCGGGAATGCTGTATTGTTGAATTTTTAAAAAATCAATTTGCATAAATATGTTTATTATTAATCTAATTTTATAAAATGTGTGTATGCACATGTACTACAAAAGATCTGAAAAGGTACATGTGTGTCCATTATTGTGGATTACCCAAGAAGAGATGGAGTTTGTAATTTTATGTCAGTTTGCATTGTTCTATTTTTACAGCAAAGATGAGCCTTTAAAAATAAACTTAATATGTAAGGGAAAAAAACCATATAATTCTAGTTTATATTTACATCCTAATATATTATTTTGTCCTTTCACTTTTCTCAGAATTAATAAAGATAAAGAATATGTATAGTAAATATATTCATCTATACAAATAAATTCAACATCTGACTCTGCACAGGTCATGTTTAGACTCCCTTGGAAAACAGCAATCTTGATTGTGGTGGCAGGGGAATTCTCCAAGTAGCAATAATTTTGCCTGATGGAGAAGCAGGCAGTAGTTGGAGTTGGGAAAAGGAAAAACTCATGACATCGAAAGTACATTTTAGTTCATTAAATTTGTCAGAATATATTGTAAATGTGTCAGGGCATAGACAGAAATAATTTAGCATAAAATATCTCTAAAATGTTGAGAAGTTCTAGTCTAAAGCACAGCTGGCTGCTACCTTATGCTGAGGATCAGATTCTCCAGCAAAGATAGGACAAGGTGCAGAGCAGAGACTGTTCCGATGTCCTGGAAGCCACCGGTGTGGTGAGAGTCGGCTGCAGGGTAGAGAAGTACAGTGCTGAAATAAAACTGTCACTGACAAGGGCAGCTCACTTCTGTAGGAGCTGCAGAAAATGACTATGCAAATGACCATCTTTCATCCAAAGTGGAGCAGCAGGATGGGGCACCTGGATGCCTTTTTATTTCTCACCTGCTTTTTAAATGCTAAATCCCTGAGAGCAAGGCCTCTGCCCCTTGCACTACATGTTCCTTCTCCTGGTGGTGGCAGAAGAGCCCAAAGTATACAGTGCCACACGTTTGATTTCTTATTTTTTTTTCTTTTATAATTTTGTCAGCATCTCTATTTATATATTTTATCTTGAGATAAACAAGGGTAGCATGTAATATAAAAACTGACCGCCCAGAGGACAGGAGGAGCGCCATAAACCAGGATTAGAAGATAAGGTTAATCTTATATCTCATCATTGTCCCTTCCAGTACTACCCCACCAGCCCTCACCTCCCTCCACCACACCTTAATTCTCCTACAGAGCTTCCTCCCTCATTTATACTTTGACTACCAGCTTTCCTAAAGCTCTTAGAATCACAAAAGTAAAATCATCTTAGAGCTTCCTTCACAGGTGAGGAAAGACCACATTATTAGTCAACAGTCATTAAACTGTTGACTAATAATTACAGTTTAATTACAATTTAATAACAGTTTAATTAGTGTTGACTAATAATGTGGCTGAAAAGGGGGTTCTAGGTTACCCAGTCCAACCCTCTCATTTTATGCATCTGTAGATGTTTGTCCCTCCAAGAAGCTCAACCTGCACAGTTCAATAGATTTTAGGAAAACAAGAGAAGACACCAAATGGAAGGTGCAGGCCCTGTGCCCTCAGCTCCCACAAAGGAGGGGACCACCCCCAAAACTCTCATGGACAGAGATGGCCTGACCCGAGCTGGAAACCATGGGGTGGTAGGCGCATCCTTGGGGAAGGCTTTGTGGGCAGGAGGGAGCCGCGCAAGCAGAGACCATGTGCTCCTGGTTAGAGGCCCAGGCACACCCAGTGCTAGGAGAGAACTCTCAGCAAGTCCTGTGGCCAGGAGAGATAAGATGGCATTTCTGGTAAGAATCCCAGATAGAGAAGGAATGGGAGCCTTGATGGGATGAAAGGAAAAGTTTCAGGCCTCAGTTTTCTGGATTAGAAATCAGACACAGAATTAATTCCACTGAAACTTTGGACGATTTTACCAACAACTCTCCATCATTTCTCCTTCCTCACCCAGTCCATAGGACCCACCGTCCTGCTTTCGCTTCTATGACATCAGACTTTTTAGTTTCCAGGTATAAGTAAAATCATGCAGTATTTTCCAGGCCTGGCTTATTTCAGTTGGTGTAATGCCTTCCAGTTACATCTATGTTTTTGGAAATGGTATGTTATTCATTAAGGAGGAATAATATTCTAATGTGTATTATATATTATATTAATTATGTATATATATTAATTATAGTTATGGTTTAGATATGAGATGTCTCTAAAACTCATGTGAGATAATGCAAGCATCTTTAGAAGAGAAATAATCGGGTTATGAGAGCCTTAATTCAATGGGTATATTAACCCCTGATGGGATTAGCTGGGTGGAGACTGAGGCAGGTAGGGTGTGGCTAGAGGAGGTGGATCATGCGGAGTGTGCCTTTGGGGTATACATTTTGTATCTGGGTTTGGATTGTTTCCCTGCTTACTCATCCTCATCTGAGCTGCTTCCCTGCAATACTCACTTCCATCCTGAGGTCCTGCCTCACCTCCAGCCCCAAGGAGTGGAGCCTGCTGTCTATAGACTGAGACCTCTGAGACCATGAGTCCCAGATAAACTTATCATCCTCTAAAGTTGGGTTTCTCCGGTTTTTTAGTCACAGTAGGGTAAAATCTGACTAAAACAATAGTACTATGTTTTATAATATGAAATATATGTTGTATATTATACACACACACATGCACTGTATTTTCCTAATTCCTTTTCCATTCATCTACTGATGGATACATATGTTGATTTCATAACTTGGCTATCATGAATAATGCTATAATGAGTACAAAATGCATTGTACAGCAAAGTGACTACAGTTAATAATAATATACCATATCCCTGTGAATTTCTCAGAAAGTAGATTTTAAATGTTCCTACCAAAAAAAATGCACATGAAATGATGGATACATGAGTCTGATTCAGTCATTAAACACCGTGTCCATATAAGTAAACACTATGTGATACCACATAAATATGCACAAGAAAGTAAAATTCAGAGGTTCAACTTTGCTTCCACATGTGCACTTCCAATCAGCAGTGTGCTAGAGGTAGCTAGATGGCCGCACCAGACTCAGCTGTTAAAACTTCAGGAATGTTGTGAACTGACTCCTACACAAAGCAATAACAGCAATTAAAATCTACAAACTCACATTTTAAATTGTATTAAAATAATGTTCCACTGCTGACTCATTTTATCACATTGCTATTTTCTATGCTTTGTGTGTATTTATGGCCAGGGCATCTGTGTGGTGGGAATACTGTACTGGTCTGCCCCAGATATCCAATGTCCTACCTCAACCCCTTCCTCAGACCCATCTGGGCAAATGGCTGAGAAGCACAGATTGGGGCTTGATTCACTTTATGATGTTTTGTCATTTAAAACAGTGCAAAAAATATTAGGAATGCAGAATAAACTTAACAGTCCATCATGTCTGCAATGCTAGCCCTCAAAAATGGTAAGCTCCTCTGTCCATTTTCAAAACTTCTAACCAATTCAGCAAAGAATTTTGCGTGTCATGATGAACAAGAGAAATGTCAACTCTGGAGCTGAAGCAGAAGCTGGTTTCATTTTTATGAATAAAATCTGCATTTGGAAGGAAGAACTTAACATATATGCTGTATCAGATTCAGTGACAACCTGTAGGAAACAGTTCATGAAGTGGGATCCAAGTGAATTTGTTGAATTGTGAACATAGTTTGGCTAGGAGTTCAAGGACTGGCTTCTACCAATGAAAGTGTCACTGTAGTACTGCATTCCATATATAAAGCTTACAATAAAGACTTCTTTGTATTTTATTATTGTGGAAAATCATCAGCTACACTTTCTGTGTATCAGAAAATTTTATAATAAACATTGATGTAAATAAGTGCCTTTTTTCAGAGGTTGCTAAGCAAACCCTTACATGTTTTATGTTATGTGTGCCCTTATTTCAATCTAACCCCTCCCTTCAATCATAGGAAGTGGGCAATAGGACCTATTGTCCAAACTGAGTTACAAAACAGAAATATGATGAAAAATCACCTTACCCATACCTGACACTGTGATGGTTCTATCACTTAATTAATACTTTTATACTTGCTCTTGCCCTAATGTTGTATACGGCTTTGGGTCTTTATTGAGTCTTTATTGTAAGCTTTATATATGGAATTTTTGAGCATGTACGTTCTCTCTGAATTCTACCAGTCCCCTCATCTCCTACTCTGCTCGCAGGCCAACACTGTTCTACTTTATGTATTACTATGGATTTTGAGCATATATTAGCATTTACAAAAGCGTCCCCCCGAAAGTTCTCCTCTTATTTGTCAGAGAAGTACCAGTAGGTACTTTACTCATTACCCAGTGAATTCTTATGTATCATTTAGAGCTCGACTAAAGAACCACTTTGTCAGAGAAAACTTCTCTTAACCTAGCAACCCAAATGTACCACCATGCCACAGGAAGCCACGTCTCGCCTCTCCACCAGGACATTGCCAGTGTGTAATTACGTTCAGTGAAACAGCTGGAATGAAGCTTGCTCTGCCAGAAACTGCAAACTTCCAGGAGTACAGGTCTTGAGGTGCTGTTCCCTTTACTGTGGAGTCTCTACTGCCTGATGGGTAATACCCGAAAGAGGGAAGGGGCAAGAGAAGGAGGTAGTGAGAATCCTCTTAAAGAAAGGAGATGTAAATGCCAGTTCTTATCAATGGTAAATCCAACAATATGTGATACACACACACACACACACACACACACACACACACACAGCTTAAACACTGACAATCTCGACTCAGGAGGCTGAGGCAGGAGGGCTGCAAGTTCAAGGCCAGTCTCTGCAACTTAAAGCGTCCCTTGACAACTTAGTGAGATCCCCTCTCAAAATACAGGATAAAAAGGGCTATGGATGTGGCTCAGTTTTAAGCCACCCTAGGGTTCAATCCCTTGTACCAAGACAACAGCAACAAAAAACCTGGCAATTGGATCAATATCATCAATGAGGAATCAGGAAATCCTTCACAGGACATAGGAATCATCACTACATTCCCTAACAAGTATTTGATGTTTCTTTTTGAATAAACCTATTTTTAAAAATTTTAATGACTGACTTCCATGTACTGACAAAACCTTGTGACTTTATTTTCAATTTTTTCAAAGGTAAATTTACTCCTTTTGTTTGTATTTCCCAAAGAATCATTCTATCTCAGCACCTCTGTTTGATCATTATTCATATAAATTCATTTTAATTTTGATTTTGATTTATAAATTTATAAACAGTTGTGAGAGAGAACACATCGAGAGATGCCCTGTACCCTTTACCAAATCTCTTGCAATGATATTCTTGAGGAACTATAGAACAATATCACATCCTGATATTGGCATTGTACAGTAAAGATGTAGAATATTTCTCTCAACACAAACATCCCTCCTCTTGCCCTTATATAGCATACCTACTCCCTGGTCTTCCCATCCAGAAATCCTGGCAACCACCACTTACCTGTTTCTAATTTCTACAAATTTAGTTCCATTTCAGGAAATAGAATTAAAAACAAATCTTATTTGTTGAAATTTTGTTTTAAAATCACATAAAATAGTTTGTTTTTAACATACTCACCTGATGATTGAAGTATACTTACACTATAGAATAATTTAAATCTAGCTAATTCACAAATGTATTAACTTGTTAATCATTTTTGTGGTGAAAAATCTTGATGTCCACCAAGTGTTTTTCAATGATACATTATATTTTCACTAGCTGTGGCCATGCTTTTGGTCAAAGGATACATATTTACAGTTAGTAGAATACAAAAATTTTTGCAATAAATGAATTCAGAAACTTCAGAGTACAAGATAAATACACAAAATTAATTGAAAGTTTGCATTTTGTTGAAGAACACATAGAAAATATAATTAAAATGCAACATTTGCAATTACTTAGAGGTAAATTTAATATTGCCTGTATTTCCTGATCTTAGGGGAATGCTGAGATACAATGTTAGCTATGGTATTTTTACACTATTCATGAAGTTCAGGGAACACCCCTTGTTCTGTACTGTTTTGAATGATGGCCAGTCGATGCAGCATGGAAGGGGGCATAGTGGAAGAAACAGTCACACTGCTTGTTGTACTCACAGATCCTGGAGAGACAGAGTGGATTTCCCAGGAGGGAGTTCCTAGTGAGCAAGCTGAAGTGCACAGGCTGAAGCAGAGGACACAGGGAGGACCCAGGGCCAAGGACCTTTACTGAAGATCAGGATAGAGAACACAAGGAAAGGCCTAAGAGCTGCTCACTGTGCATTTCAATGTTACTGGGTCACAGACAGACTCCAGCGGAAGGGCCACCCTTCGCCCACACTGGTGCAACTGGTTGCCTGGAAAGTATGTTCATAATCTGTGGGGATGTTACATAGCATGTAAATATGAGGTTTTAAAATGTGTAATACAATCCCTCTACTGCTATTTTCCTGATAGTCTTTTTAATTGTGAATGTGAGTTTGAATTTTAAAATGCATTTTCTACATTTCTATATCAATTGGTACAATCATGTGACTTTCCTTCTTTGGCCTTTCCATGCAATGTTATATATTGATTCATTGTCAAATACTCAAGAAGCCTTGGATTCTTGGGTTAAACAATAAAATGGCCTTGTGCATCATTCTGTTTATGTACTGCTGAATTATGCAACTAAGATTCCATTTAGCACGTTCATATTTCTGTGCATGAGGGTCACTGGTTTGCAGGTTTCTTACTCTGTCCATGCAATTTCCTGCCTAGTTTTTCATCTGCTCTCTCTTACGCTGCTGGTCTTCCTTTAATATGAAGGACTCGCCCATCTGGCCCTCTTCTTCAGTCTCCTACAAATTTCCATCACTTGCTATTTTCATTCTGTCTCCTACATGTTTTAAGGTTTCATCTGAGACATAGCTTTCCTTCTGAGAGTTCTCTGACTCAATTATTTATGTTCCAAGATAAATGCATACTCTTGTTGTATGGCATCATCAAAACTCTTTTAAATTACATTATATTAGTAATCAATCTATTTTAAATATATTAGTAATATATACAAATAAAATGGTAAAAATTAAATAGAAACAAGAAATCTTTCCTCCCTATGTAACAGAAAAAGAAAAGTTAAACACACTCTATTTTTTTTACTTGGAAAGTATAAATAAATTCATATACGCATGAAAATTATTTAACATTATATTTAATTAATGTACATTTTTATACTCACTTTAGGTTTATAAACACTAAAAGTTTAATATCTGTAATTTTTATTTCCAATTTTAGCTTTCCTATGCATGATGGCATCTACCCTGGATAAACAATCAATATATGTGTGTTAAGTATGTCACTGTGAGTTTTATAATTTACTTGTTTACTATTATTAAACACTTGTTAAATAAATGTCTAAACTACTTGTATTAAATTTACAAAACTACCATGCAGCAAAGAATACTGAAAACATGTTTGCTAATGTCATTCAACATGTAATAAGTGTAGTGAACAAAATAACTTTGAATAAAGCCAACAAGTTTTAAAGGAAAGTGTCATTTTTCCTTTACACATCACTTTGGCTTATACAACTATGAGGCCTGCATGGCATTTCCATTTCATTATCAAATGATATTAGAGAATATCTTGACTGATTTGTGCTGTTGCCCTAACAGTAATATTCCATTATAAATTTATGAACAATAATAAAGAGAAAAGAAGATATTGTCCCATTTACTCTCCCATCATGACTTTGCCTAACTATACAAAATCTGTCAAAGCTCTTGTTTTATTTAAAGCACAAAAGGTATACAGACACATAGGTAAAGGATGAAGTATGAATTTTCATGACAGAAAATAGTCAAAACTTTCAGCAACTGCAGGGATTAAAAGATGTGGATAAATATTTATAAATGTGAACTCAAAAAAACTGTAGTCAACAGAATTCTCAAGAAGAAATTTCTGCTCAATGTTTTTTTCTTTATAAAGTCAGACTGCTCCTTGAAGCTTAGATCTAAGAATGAAAATCAGTTTCACTCCGGCATACTTCCGACTTTTCCTGTACTTTCTGGAAATAGACATAAAAATATTGCCAAATTGAATTTTTACTAACTTTTCTCCTTACTAATGATATTTTCTATTAATTAAAAGTCTGACCTTCTTACATTTATAACCACATATTATAATTTCAAATATTAAAAATAAAAGTTGGTTTACATTTAAGTGTTAATAAGACCTGCATGTTTTTAATTGCAATGATAATACCATTAATATTTTCTAACTTAAGCTATATCTTAAGACTTTCCAGTAACATATGCAAAGTTCTGAATCACCCACATCTTTATCATTTAAATTCTTTAGGCATTAATACATACCATCAGCTTAATTTACGAGTTTGTTTTACCCAAATACAACACAATTCTGGCCTAAAGTTTTAGTTCATTGAGGAAGAAATCACTAAAGCAAAAAAAAAAAAAAAAAGTTACCACTAGAATAATAAAGGAGATAATTAATTATATAAAAAGACAAAATACAAACAAAAACAGAGTTTCTTTGCACACATTTTAGAACATGAATTAATTAATTCACATGATTACAAAACACTTAATTTAGGTTCAGTGGATGACATATCTCATAAGTTATTTGGAGGTTTTTGTATCAGAATTTTTCCAAGATCAATCAACTGATGATTAACAGAACCATGATAAGTTCACAGGCAATCTAAAATATAGGATACAAAGCAAAAGTTATAAAATGAGATTTATTCAATACTGTTTTTTTAAAAAAGAATTATTGGAGAACATAAGTTTTATAAATAATAAAACATAAGTTTTATAAATAATACTTAAAAAATAAACATTGAGATTGTCAAATAGAAAAAAATAAACCATGATAGGTTAATAAAGAATGACATAAATCTTTCTGTAAACAAATAAAAAATGTTAAATAGATTAATCTGCATTAACTTATAAGTGTTGTATAATGTTTTCTTTTGTGCCATATATATTTTTAAATTTTTATTAGACATTTATAGTTATACATAGCAGTTGAGTTCATTCTCAATGAAATTTATTTTAGTTCATAATTAATTTTCAGACATGGAGGAAAGCGTTATCGATTGCTAAAATTTTTCTTAGAGAAAAATCATCATAGAATAAGCAAGTAGGAAGAACATAACTGAAGATACTTCATAATTTTTATGCACAAAATATAAAATTTAAACTTTCATTTATAAAAAAAGGAATTTTTTAAATTATAAGAAACTATGAAGAGATAATTGATTAGAGCTAAGTCCCAGCTCCCAGAACTCTCCACTTAGAACTCAACAGCAGACCCATCCTAAGACTGAATTGATCTGGCATGTCTGGGCAAAATCCGAATGATGGTACTTCCCATTGCATCCTAAGTTCTATTTTTGAGAAGATATGTAGAAAGCTATTTTAATGAGCTACAATTTTAGGCCAACTCATCTAACAGCCTGGTCCTGGGAATCTCCTGACACACTACAAGTTCACAGGCAGAGACTGCTGTTGAAACCAGACAAGAGTCAGTGCACCTTGCTCCACACACACATTGACCATCCTCAAACTTCAACAACACTTTATTACAAAGAATAGAAGAGACAAAAACCCCAAATTAATAACCAGACCCTAAGTAGAAGTGGATGAAATAAGGGGGCTGGGGATATAGCTAGAGTGCTTGCCTCACATGCACAAGGCCCTGGGTTCAATCCCCTATACTGCCAAAAAAAAGAAAAGAAATATCTTATAAAGAACTCAGAAGAATGATCATAAAAATGATCAACACTAAAATTTCTAAACCTTGAGAATGAAATGGACATTCAGAAATATATAGCATTATAGCATTCAAAATGCCAAGTAAACAAAACCATAACAGAACTTCATCACAACACATTATAATTAAAATGCCTAATATAGAGAACAAGCTGAGTGTCTAAAAAGCCTCAAGAGAAAATATCAGGTCACATTAGAAGTAAGTCAATCAGAATCATTTCTGATTTCTCAGAAAAAAAAATCTAAAATCAAGCAGGACTTGGAATGATTTGTTTTCAGCCCTGAGAGAAAATAACTGTTAAACATTATTGGTATATCCAACAAAGCTATCCTTCAAAATTAAAAGGGAAAACCTTCCATGATTAGCAGAAACTAAAAGGTGCACAACTTAATAAGACAATTACTACTACAGAAAATTATTAAAGAAATACTACACACAGAAGAGAACAAAAATGGCCCAGAGCTGACAAATGAAAAAAATTTATTGGGAGAGTAGCTAAGCAAATGAAAAATAGCACCAAATCAAACATTAGAAATAAATCAAAATGGCAGTAGCTTATACATATCTGTTTATAATGATGCTGAATAAAAATGGTAATCAAATTTTCAGTTAAAAAACAGTTTGGTAGAATGTGTTAAAACAAGACTGAAGTATATGTTGCTTGAGAAACACTCACCCTGCTGGCAAAAGAATTTACAGGTTGAAGGTCAAAGAAGAAAATTGAGAGACCATGCAAATGGGACCAGAAAACAGGTAGGAGTAACTACTCTCATATCTGACACAATAGACTATAAACCAAAATTAACCAGAAGAGACAAAGGAAGTCACTTCATATTGGTAAAGGAAACTTCCAACAACTATATATAATGATAGTAAATATTTATGCCACAGTAGATGCACATAATTACATAAAATTTATACTACTCAAAATCCCACTACAATAATACTGGATGATTTCAACATGCCGTCTTTCACAATGTGTAGGTCATCTAGTCATGAACTCAGTAAAATTATTTTTTGTAGCGAAAAAAATATAACCAATCAAATGAATGTATATTGTTGAATGTTTTTTTTTCCAACAGAGCCAAATATTCTTTCTTCTCAGCTACTCATGAAACATTCTCTATAATAGATCATAGTTTAGTGTGCAAAACAACCCTTAGCAAATCCAAAAAATATGATAATTACTTGCATCTTGTCTGATCATAATAGAATCAAATGAAATCAACAACAAAAACTACAGAAACTATATAAACACATGGAGATTAAAGAATACACTTTTGAATTATAAATGAGTGATAATGAAATCTGGGAACAAATTTTTAAAATTTTCAGAATCAAACAAGAATAATGGTACAACATATAGTTATGAGTGCCTACATAATAAAATCAAAAAGATATCCAATAAACAATTTAATGATGGCCTTTAAAAATAAGAACAAACTAGTTTCAAATTCATAGAAGGAAGGAAATAATTAAGATCAAAAGATAAATCAATGAAACAGAGAACAAAACAACAATACAAAGGATCAATAAAATGGAGAGTTATTACTTTGAAAAAAAACTCAGGATTTATGAACCATAAGAAAAACTAAAAAAAAAAGAAAAAAGGAGAGCAGAACCAAATTAATAAAACTAGAAACAAAAAAAAAGAGAGAAAGAAAGAATGAAAGAAGGGAAGAAAGAGAGAAAGAAAGAAAAGAAATCACCAGACATCCTAGAAATCCAGAGGATTGTTAGGGACTATTTTGAAAACTTCAATAAATTAAACACCTATAAGAAATGGATACATTTCTGGAAATACACGACCTGCTAAAATTGAATCAAGGACATAGACCAATAACTAGCAATGAGAAAGAAGCAGTAATAAAATTTTCCAACAAAACCCAGAACAATATGGGTTTTCAGCTGAATTTTACTAGACTTCTAAAGAAGAACGAACACTAATGTTCCCAAAATCAATCCATAAAATATAAAGGGAAGGAACACTTGCAGAATCATTGTATGTAGTCACTATCACCTTAACATCAAAACCAGATAAGGGCACATGAAGGTTACAAAACTACATTCTGAAATCCCTAAAAATCTTAGATTTACATATCCTTCATAAGATATTAGCAAACCATATTCAACAACTTACTAAGAAGATTGCATACTATGAACCAAGTCAGTTTTACTCCAGGGTTACAAGGAAGGCTTAACATATATAACTTCATAAATGCACTTCACCACAATGAAAGACAAAAATCATAGAGTCATCTCAATAAATTCAGAGAAAGCCTTTGATAAAATTTAACATCCATTTATGGTAAAAAAAAATCACTAATGAACCTATGTATGGAACTTATCTCAAAATCATAAAGACAATATTTAACAAATCCAAAGCCAACATCATAGTGAATGGGGAGACATTCTTTTAAAATTCATAACAAGACAAGGGTGTCTACTGTCAACAATTCTATTCAATATGGTTCAACTCTAGTCAGATCAGTCAGTCAAGAGAACAAATTAAAGGGATATAAATATAAAAAGGAAAAGTCAAATTACTTCTTTTTGTGAGTAACATGATCCTATATCTAGTAGATATAAATATAACTCCACCAGAAGATTTTAGCTGATATGCAAATTCAGCAAAAAAGCAGAATAAAAGATAAACATACATACAAAAATAAATAGCTTTCCTATACCCCCAAAATGAATCTGCCAAGTAATATATATATATATATATATATATATATATATATATATATATATATCAGAAAAACAATCCCATTCACAATAATCTCAGAAAATATTGTCTTGGAATAAATTTAACAAATACCCCTGCAATCAAAATTATAGAACATTGAAGAAGAAACAAGATGAAAAACCTCCTATGTTCATGAATAGGCAGTACTAATGTTGTCAAAATGGCTATATTACCAAAAGCAATACACAGATTCAATGCAATACCCACCAAAATATCAATAATACTCTTCAAAGAAATAGAGAAAACAATGCTGAAGTTCATTTAGAAAAATTAAAGACCCAGAATAGCCAAAATAATTCTAATCCCAAAGTCAATGCTGGAAGCATCGCAATACCTGGTTTCAAATTAGACTACAAAGGTATAGTAACAAAATCAGCATGGAATTGGCATAAAAGCACACACATAGCCCAATGGTACAGAATAGAAGACACAGACACACACACACACACACACACACACACACACAGAGATACGTAATCTGATCCTTGACAAAGTTGCCAAAAATATACATTGGAGAAAAGACAGCCTTTTTAACAAACAGTGCTGGGAAAACTGGTTGTCTATATACAGAAGAATAATACTAGATCCTTATCTCTCACCCTACACAAAAGTCAACTCAAAATGGATCCAAGACTGAGGAATTGTATCTATGAAACCCAACATTGTATCTATGTTGGGTCAATACCCTAGCATATATGCACAGGCAAGGACTTTCTCAATTGGACTACTAAAGCCCAGAAAATAATGCCAAGAATTATTAAATGGATGGCATCAAATGAAAAGGCTCTACATCAAAAGAGACAACTAACAATGTGGAAAGAGAACCTATATAATAGGAGAAAATCTTTGCTACCTTCTCTTTTGACAGATAATTATTATCTAGATTATATAATGAACTAAAAAAATAGCCCAATTAATTAATAGGCAAATGAGCTAAATAGACACTTCTCAAAAGAAGAAATTCAAATGGTGAACAAATATACAAAAAATGTTCAATATCCTTAGCAATCAGGGAAATGAAAATCAAAACTATACTGAGATTTCATCTCATAGGAGTCATGATTGGCAGTCATTAAGAACACAAAAAATAATAAATGCTGAAGAGGAGAAAAAGGAACATTTCACACTGGTCATGTTTTCTTTCATGTGGAACCTAGAGAAGAAAAAGAAAAGGAAAAGTGGAGTGGGGAGCTCATGAAAATCTAAGGCAAATCACTTGTATAGAGGAAAGGGACCCGGCAGGGGGCAGGAGAGGGAAAAGTGTAACATGGGGAAATGATAACCAAATTACATCATGGTGCTGCATGCATTATGAATATATAGCCATGAATTCCCCCATTATGTGCAATTACAGCGTACCAATAAAGACACAGGAAAAAAAGAAATGGTAGATGTTTGAAGCCATCAGTATGTTTACCTAGATTTAACATCATGTAACACATACATGCATCGAAAAACCCATGGTATTCCATAGTGTGTATGATTTTTATGTTTTTATCTAAAATTAAGTATAAATCTAAAATTGAAAATTGTCTGTAGACAAAAAGTCACCCATTTATCTCTTTGATATTTGATACAAAAAAATATCACTTGAACATATGTTTGTTAAAATAAGAAGAATCAAAGAAAGAAGTGAAGTAAAGGATCTGGTAATTTGAAAAACTAAAGTGTACAATCTTCTCAAATGATTATTAGAGCACTTGGGAGGCAGGGTCTTCTACAGCTATTTCAGTGTTATCGATCTTATCACATAGAAACGCCTGGGGAAAGGAAGTGTGAACCAAGAGAATTACATCCAAATACTAGTCTCATGACATGGAATTCCATTTGTGAATGGATCCCAAATGATCAAATAAGATTGAAAAGATATTACAGAACTCACAATCACCATTAATGAGGTATTAACAATTTAAATGCAGAATTGAGAACATAAAGTGATGAAAAATATGGTCATAGAAAATTTTAAAAACATTATACATTAAAAAGTAACAATGTAGTAGAAAAAAGAATGAGTGCCAAGAAATGGGAGGATATTGAAACAGGAGACAACAGAGTTCTAGAAACACATCCATGTTTACTGGTAACTACATTTGCTTCAGAAGACAGTGGAAATTATCACCAACAGGCACTGAATATAGAATAAAGTTTCAAGCACATTATGTAAAACTCTAAAGAAAACAAGTCAAACATAAAACATAAACTAGATTTTTCTACTGCTAAAGCATACTCAGGGGACTCATTGAGAAGAGAAAACAGAGTGCAGATCCTATAGGAACAGTATGATCAGTTATTACAAGAATGGAAGAAGATCAGAAAACATATAGTAATCTGCTTGAAAACAGATGTGAATGGAAAAAGAAAAATCCCCAAATTCCCAAGCCCCTTACTCCCCAAACTCCAACTTATGTCTGGAGGTAGTGACTTTCTAATTCACACACAGATGTGGGCAACGATGAATTAAATCCATAGCAAATAAGTAATCCTCTTCAGTAAGAAATCTATTGGATCTAAAAGGAACATAATAAATTCTTTTAGATTTAACATGTGGGAGAAGTCCTTATAAAATCACAAGTTTCTTGAAAAGACTCTGCCTCTCTGAAGCATGTTCCTTGGTTCCCCAATTTCTATGGTCAAGAACAGGCTGGGGAAGTCAAGGAGCATGAGAAACACACTGGAATCTTGGAGGACAGAACCAAGACCCAGCCTTGGCAATTACACCCACCCTGGTGAGTTCCAGTCTTGCTCTAGCTCCTGCACTGCTCAGCACTTCCTGCTTCCATGGTCTCACCTGGCAGGTGCCCTTTCCGTATCCTAGCCACGTCTGATCACTGCAAGTTAGAGATGCAGGGCAGGTCTACTCCTAAGTGCACCTTGTAGGGAAGACAATACATACAGCTTCACTTTTTATATGTATACAAATTTTAATGTCATAAAATAGGCTAACTCTTAGAATATATTCTAACTTTATCATTCACACACGCACCTTATTTTTCATAATGGTTTAGAATATGAGGATAAAATTCCACAGCGTTACAGTTCTATAGAGCCCTTTCCCCATGAGTTGATTCAGACCAATTGCTTTGCTTCTTATTTATTTCGTTTCCAAATCTAGATCTGTCCTTCTCCAGAAGAGACCACGAGTTTACACATAACAGACATCCCAGCCAACAATCTATGCAGCAATTCTTCCTACTCAGAGTTGCCTGGTGACCTTCTGGGGGCCTTGTAGGGTTGTGCTACAGGACACAAGAGTCTCAATAAGATGGCTAGAGAAGGGTCATGCAAGCCCTGGACGCGTGTTCCCTGGCCATTTGCAGAGGAAACTCCAAGCCTGTGTGACTGAAGTGTGGGACAGAGGGAGTTCCCAACTTGGTTGCCTGTCTGCACCATCTCCTACCCTCTCTAGAAGGTGTGATCAAAGAAACATCAGAGTACTTCCCTCAAAGATCAGTGTCCAACCCAGTGCCTGTTTCAACGTGGCAAAGGGAATCTCTGGTAAAGAGAGTTGTCCTTTCCAACTCTAGATGAAACAAATGATTAAGTGTATCAAAGCAATTTGGTTGATATGTTCCTAAACTGGAGCTTCATGTCAGTTTTTGCATGAAATCTGTTGATAGCCTCAGGAAAAGATTCCTTTTTTATTGTGTATAGATAGAAGCAAGTAAATGTGACAAAGGAAGCAGGCAACTTGTTCCCTGCGGTCAATTATTGGCCTGGCCTCACAACAGGAAGAGGCATCATCCCCTCCCCTGTCTTGTGATCAGTCTGTCGTCCTGTGGTAGGACCACGTGGCCATGCCTTTGTGATTCTGAGCTTGGTGTTGTGATGCTCTTAGGCCATATCCTAATGCAGCTCCTTTGATCAGTGTTCTGCAGGTAGAGAGCCAACCTGGGCTGATCCTGGCAAAGTCAGGAGAGTGACAGATTACTGGCAGCCTCTAATAATGTGAGCAAGAGATGAGTATTTGTTGCAAAGGGGCATTTAGATAACGGATTTTCTGTAGTTACAGCTATCTAACATATCATGTTGCAAAAGGGGAAACGTGTTTGTAAAATTCAATGAAGTTAAGTAAAATAAAATTAAATTGATACTGTTGATAAGCTCATCATGGTTTTTAAAATTTTTGTTGAAATGGCACAGAAACAAATATTGCCCTTGTAGAAATGATAACTTCAAGTGCTCAAGTAATAGCTTCTAACACAGCTTCCTTATATGATAAAGCTGAGCCTGAAGCAATGGCTGGACCCTGTCCTGGGGTACAGGAAGACTAAGAGCCCAGGACGAAGGAGTGCAAACAGGGAGGTTCTTTTCAGTATTCAGGAAAGAACAGCCCTGTTCACTATGGGTAATCCTCTCCTGCTGATTTGCAGGGCTTTCCATTAAATAAGCTGTAACTATATGAAAATTGAACAAGGATTATTTTTTTTCTTTTTTACTGGAAGCACTAAATCACTTAATATCTATATATTAATAGTGACATT
Source organism: Ictidomys tridecemlineatus (assembly GCF_052094955.1). Lineage (NCBI taxonomy): Eukaryota > Metazoa > Chordata > Mammalia > Rodentia > Sciuridae > Ictidomys > Ictidomys tridecemlineatus. Next base: position 6,273,653 of record NC_135489.1, read on the forward strand.
CAAAAAAGAAAACAATGATTTTAATATAATCTTTGAGAAAGACAACTCAACTTCTTGCTTTAAATATAGGAAATTAAGACTGAGTTTCTACATCATTCCAGCATCTCTGGAAGTCTTGAAATTTTGCCTCTGTGATTTTTCTCTAAGATGATATTAAGGAAAAAGAAAAAACATAATGATTTAGCCAGATTAAAAATCCACACACAGTGATGGTGAGACCCACTGTCAGTTGGGTTACTTGGGTGCTCCACCCATTAAACCTCTGCCCTGACTGATTTTTTTCATTCAGCACCCAAAGACCTCATCCAGTGATGTCAAAGAGCATGCTTAGTGCATCTTATTTAAGTCAAAGCATAAAGGAGTGGAATGGTGACACTTGGCATGATAACGTTCTGCACTCATTCAAGTTGAGAAACATCAGTTAATACTAACTGAAGGGACCTCTCATGGTTTCAGCATGTTTTCTAGAATATTGACTAAATAAAATCACTAAATAAAATAAAATTTGTATCCTCAGGGTTTATGTATTTCAAAATAAGGGGTTTTGTCTTCTGGAACTATAGATTCTTTTTCAAATAACCTTAGGAAAATTAAATGCAGTATGGCTATAATAGCCTTCAAGATAGAATAAAACAATGATCCGTGACAGCAAATGAGGTTTTTGTCTTAAACAACTTTCTTCAAAGACCAACCACAACATTTGGTAATTGGTTGGTGAATCCTGCTTCTGCTTGCTTTTGTCTTGTGTCAGTTTCTCTAAACAATGTTTATATTTAATAACAACCTTCTCATAACCTTTTATGCACAAAAATACGGTCTTGATTAAATATTTTACTATTAACTCTTAAGGACTTACTATAATGACTTTTATTATGGATGACAAGAAAAATCTTCAATCCACTCACATGTGTATGATAATATCTTCAATATTACACCTCAAATTTGGGGCAGCTAGATAGACTTTTAAAATATTTTATGTTCTCTGATGTTTCTTGAAGGTCTTTCTTTCAAGGATTTTAAATTCATATTAGCATTTGATAATATTTCCACTATAAACAAAAAATTGTATCTGCCACTTTTACCGGCTCATTTATTTATCTCAATGCTGTTTTGAAAAAAAATAAAAACCAAAACAAAAAACAAAAAAAATCTTAATTTCCCCAGATGTCTAAACAGTATTTTTTTTCACATTGCTCAGAAACACTTCTTTTTTCTACTTAGTTTTTTTTGATGATCTTTAAAAATACTACATTTACAGTATATATGACTGTTATGGACTTTTTCCATGATCCAATTTTACTAGAGTCTTCGGACGAGGGAATGCTAGTTTCAGAAAGCAATATTCTGTGATCTAATATGTCACTGAAAATTCTTTTCTCCCTCAGATATGTGAAGTTCAGCTGAATAAAACTTATCTCTTCTTTATCGATATCTGTACCTTGCAATATATATTATTTGGCTTCTTTTTCCAATTAAATTTAATATTCCTAACGGGCTTCATTTTAAATGAGAAGAACTAATCTGGACCCTTGTTTACTCTATTTAGTCCTCCCCACTCTCTCTAACATCCTTCCTGCAATGATTCTCTGCTATTCTTCATGTAGTTCAGAGTAAAGGTAGAGTGACATACAGAGCCACAGGCTCCAAAGGGTCCAGAGCTGAAATGACTGTCACTGTCTTGAAAGTCATAATAACATTTGAACACCACACATGATTTTTATGATCTTGATCTAGATTTTTCAATTCTTTATTCATTAAAGAAACAACGTGATCATATCTTGCCACCAATATTTTTCTCACTTTCATTCCCAAGAATTTTTTTCCTATGCATATATAATAAGTCCAGCTTTGTCCTCCATCAACTGATGCAAAGTATAAATTGGATATAAAGATACTTTGGATATAAAAGTAAAAATGTGGGTAATGCCCACATACCTAGGTATTGAGTAGGGCAAAGCAACTTGGGGACTTTCATGGATAAGTACCATATACCTTCAGGGGTTGCTTATCCCTGAACATTAATTGGATTTTTCCAAGGTTAAAATGAGAAAGAAGGCTACATGAGCATGATCTTTCTTTTAATAACTTCTTATAATTTTTGAACTGAATATTATTTAATAATACGCACCTATTAAGATTCTGGGAGCCAGATTAGATGCCAATATGTCAAACCTAAAACTGACCTTCTGTTCTGAGAGTGGTCGTGATAGCATGACAATGATGTTCTGAAGGGTCTTCTGTTGTGAAAGTGTAGAGGTTGTCAGGCTGGTGGCCTCTGGTGCTAGTCCAGATAACTGTTGATCAATATGGAAAGACTCAGCCCCCATACTACATCATCATGGGAACCTCTCATTAGTTTTCATCAAATAGTCATTTCCTCTGCTTTTTCATATAATATTTTATATCTGGCTTTCATTATTATAATGCAATGTAACATACACTATGCCATATGTTAATTAATTTGTAGACTAGAATAAAGGATTCATGGATTATTCAATAAATACTATAATATAAATAATAAATCTAAACCACTTGGATAATGCTGCAATATTGAATTACTGAAATACGTTTTCACACTTCATTTGCATCTCCAACCAATATTCTAAACATGGGGAATATCAGGAACATCCCTGTTTTAGTCAGCTTCTTTGTAATTGTGCCCCAAAGACCTGACAAGAACAACTTAAAAGAGGTCAAGTTTATTTGGGCTCATGGTTTCAGAGGTTTGGTCCATGGTCAGCTGGCCTGAGGTGAGGCAGAGCACCATGGGGGAAAGGCGTGGCAGAGGACAGCAGCTCAGGACATGGCATCAAGGAAGCAGAGAAGGTTCCACTCACCAGAGACAAAATGCAGACTCCAAAGCCACACACACACACACACACACACACACACACACACACACACCACCGTGACCTGCTTTCTCCAGCCATCGCTTTCCTGTTACAATTCCTGCCCAGTCAATCCATATCATTGTTTCAATTGATCCATTAGGTTGCATCTCTCATAATTGAATCATTTCACCTCTGAAAGTCCTTGCATTGTGTCAAGCATGAACTTTTGGGAACACATCATATCCAACCCACAGCAATCCCTTAATTAGCACCAGAATGTCAATTGACACTATCATTCTTCTAAAGAGAACCAGATCCATGAAGCATGAGAAAGTGTCCCATAGTACCCTCATCCAGGACATAGGTTTTGGTTAATAGACCATAACTGAAAGAGCAGTCTCTCGAGATGAGAACTACTAAGGATTAAGGAGAAATTCAAAGATCTATCAGTTAACCCCTGTCATGATTGACACCTTTTTGATCCTTCAAAGGCCTCAACTCCATACTATATTTATATAAAAAATTAAGTGAAAACACTGTAGGCTTTCTATAAAATTTTTGGAATCTCATCTCATGGCAAATTAGGGAAACTTTGGTTGTTCATTTATTTTACTTTTGATTAAAGTGCATTCTAAATATGATACAGTAATAATTTTAAAAATTTATTATCTGCTTATTGGCAAGATGGTGGAGTAGAGGAAGGCAATACTTCTCACTTGTTTTGCTGTTTGGAATATCAAAAACAGAAATGCAACTTTATAATGAAGTGCATGACTGAAGAAAGCCATTTTATGCCATCATTTGTCTGTCAGAGATTTTGAATAATATGTACCAAGCTCAGAATGAGAACTTTCTATGAACAACAGAAATTAAGAGAAATCATAATCACTAAGCCAGCACTATAAAACAGTCAATGAAATAATTCACAAATTGATAAAAAATTTATCAAAGTCAGTGTATGAATAAATCTCACAAGAACAGTCACTTGAAGGAGAATCAAGTGTGCATAAAGCGTCAGAAATGAGTAAAAATGGCAGGATATAAAAAAATCTTCTTTATATGATAACATGCTACAAATTCAGCTAAAGTCTCCAATAAAAGGACATAGACTGGCAGAATAGATCAACCACGCATTATTTATAATACATGCACTTCATAGACTAAGATGCTTACAGGTTAAAATGAAAAAGTGGAAAAAGATCAACCATGCAAATGGAGGCCAAAAGCAAACAGGAATAGCTACTCTTACAGCTGACAAAGGAGACCGCAAACCAAGATCAATCAGAAGAGACAAAGAAAGTCACACACTGACTTGTTAAAGAGATCATCCAATAATAAAACATAATTATTATAAATGTTTGTTCTCCCCAAGATAAAGAATCAAATAGGCCCCAACACAATAATACTGGTTGATTTCAAAACATAGATCATTCATATGAATTAAACAAATACTGCAGAACTAAAGATAAAAATTATTAATCAAGTGGATCACAGACAACTATAGAATATTTCAACTGAAAACAACTGAACTTGCTTTATTCTCAACTGAATATGGAAACTTCTCTAAAATAGATGACATTTTAGGACAAAGCAAGTCAAAACAAATACAAAAACATATATATTTCCTTTTGTATCCTATCAGATCACAATAGAGTGAAAACAGAAATCAAAAATAAGATAAACAAATCATTGTAAACCCTGGGGATTAAATAACACATTTCAAATGAGGAATTGGCTCTAGAAGAAATTTTAAAGATTCCTAGGAACAAATAGACGCAGAGATACAACATATCAGATTTCTGGGATAATATGAAAACAGTTCAAAGAGAAATGTTGATAGCATTTGTGTCTATGTTAAAAAAAATCCAAAGAGATCCCAAATTAAACAATCTAACGCTACATATTGACGCCCTAGAAAAGAAAGAAAAAACAAATTCCAAACTCAGCGGAAGAAAGGAAATAATCAATTCCAGACTCAAAGTCAATGAAATTAACAACAACAACAACACAATACAAAGTATAAATACAACATAGATTTGTGTCTTTGAAAAGGTAAACAAAACTGATAAACCAAACCAACCAAAAGAGGTTGAATAATGGTTGAAAAATATGAAAGTAACTTTTAAAAATAACAGCACCAGTTGCTGTGGCTACAGGAATGCGTCATGATGCAGGCGGATAATGCCCTCTTAAGGAAAAAGGAAGTGAACAAGACAACGCTTGTTTCCTATTGTAAGGGAATTATTACTCACTGGCAAAGTTTTTAGATGTGAAGAGTAGAGAATTTCACCTGATTAAAAAGGATATGAAATTGTACATTTTGGAAAAATTCTCCCAAATTAAATCAACTGATAGAGAATCATTCAGTTAAAGCTTTATGACCACACAAATATTTAAATGAGTGGTTTCCTACCTTGTGTGCCGTGGAGACACTATCAAGCGAAGGTGGGGAATGGTACTATAAAATGCTGGTAAGTCACACACAAAACCAGAGGATACTCAAACCTGAATCTCTGTGCTATGATAAAATTGCCATTATATTTACAAATAAATCTATAGACATTTACCTTTAAGTTTTTAATAAATAAACTTTCACAATGATTGATTACTTTTGGATCATTGTATGACCCTGTACATTTTCCAACATTGCTCCCAATCTTAACAATTTATTGTATCCTTATAACCTGTTTATTCTGTTTATTTTAATGTTGGACGTAGGGATATTTTATAAAATGACTTAAACATACTTTCCTTTAATGTATACATCTTGAATATTCAACAATTAATTTAATTCCTAGTTCTTCCAGGAAAAACAAGCAATATAAACTTAAAAGCACAAAGTAGATGTTGCCATTTTTCTCCCAGATCATATTCATACTCTTTATTTAAATGAGAAATCCAAACGCAAATTTCAAACGGAGATGGTATTGTATTGTCCACAGAAGATGCCAGGCACAGCTGAGGCATCTTTTCCTCACAGACACTATGGATCACAGAACACTTAGTAGGGCACTTCAAGACCAAAGCATTGAGCCCAAACATCAAGAAAGTCCAAACCAAGAGAGGCTAATTTAGAAGACTCCATTGCACCAATCCAGTACTGCAGTAACCCTAACTTTCTGAAGTAATTGAGGGCTGTCATCTATTTTTATACTGTTTGGAATCCTTACTTTGTTTTTCTTTTAATATTTTTTCTAGTTGTAGCTGACACAATATCTTTATTTTATTTATTTTTATTTTATGTCACCTGGTGCCTCACATGAGCTAGGTGAGTGCTCTACCACTTAGCCATAACCCCAACCCCAGATTCCTTACTTTAAACACCGTGTTTGCTCCATGGATAAATGAAGATCACATCTCACATGAGCATTATCTCAGGAAAGTTCTTTCAAGCCTGAATCCAATGTATGACACTGAGTTAAAAGTGGAGGCTTCTGAAATCCCCACCCACTTTAAAATGGCAGTTTTATTATTAATCAGGCATATGACAGACTATTTAATATGGCTCTTAGAAAGTAGCTACAAATGTAAATTACACTTCTGTCACATTTTGATGGTTATGCTAATACAAGGTACAAATTGAGCATGTTTATGTCATAATTGGGGGCAAAATATTACTTTGTAACAATAAAGAATTATAAAGAGAAGCACTGGGTTTTGCAAACATAAAATGATTTCAAATGGAAACAATGTTTGCGGTTATGCCATTGGATGGTTTTCCTCAAAATTCACTTGCAGTACTGTCTGGGTATAGTTTATAAATTATAATAATATCATGAAATTTTTAAAAATGTGTTATTGTAAAAACAGTCCTCTGTCACAGCTGAGTGTGGAAATACAGCTTTATCCTGTGCTCTCTGTGTGTCCTACTTAACATTGTTAGACTTCTCAGCAGTCTTACCAGTACCATTTTTAATATAATTCTGTGAATTCTGTGAAGAGACACTTAAATTCTAGCAATGACATTTAGATGCAATAGGGTCCACAAGGAAGGAAGGCAACTTATATGTAAATGTATATCTAGTTATTATTTTATAACCTAGAATAAGCTCAAAACCCAAGTATTTTTTAAATTTCAATAACCCAGCTGCTGGCAAGCGAGGAGGCAGTGGTTTTAAACTTGTTATGATGACCAGGGTTCTGACATTGTGTTTCCATCCATTTGAAATAAACCATTGGATTGCAAATTCAAGGCAGCACAGTTTTCAAATTTCTATTAAATTAAGAACTCATTGTTCAACAAAGAAATTGCACAAGAATTGTCCAGTTCCCGTTTTTATTGATAGGTGACCCAGTCATAATCAAAATGCCATTTAACAAAATTCTGCTTAAGCTACTTTTATTGCTATCTCTGCTATCGTGTCAAATCTGCAATTTAGTGTAGTCTGGCTATTTTCTTTGAAAACGGCATAAAGCAAGTGCCCTATTCTGGACTGCATCAGCAGCTCAGCTCCTTAGAAGGCCTTTGTTTCTGAGCAATCTGTGCAAATACTGCAGCCGACAGTGAGAGGTGGTAATTCCACCCCAACACAGCCTGCTCTGAATGTCAACATGATTTGACTGATTTTCTGCTTATTTAGCAAAAATAAGAAAGGTATTGAGAGAGCATAAGTAAAATACTTCAATCATAAACATGATTCCTGCAAGATGTTTGTGTATCTGCTCCAATTGTTGTTACAATAGTTGATTTTGTATAGATTTGATGTTTTCTAAATTACAATTAGTTACACAAAGTTACGTTCTTAGTATAATTTTAATATAAATTTGTTTCATGTATTTTTATGGCACTTGAGAAAATCTAATGACAAAATCCCAACTATGCTTGCTGGCATGTGAAGTTTTTATGCATTGCTATCTAATGTAATTTGCATGTCCTTTGGAAGGAAAATTTAATGTTTCAACAATCATCTTTTGGTCTTTTCCAGCACTGCCCATCATTTGACACTATGCATTTTGGATTAATTATAGGACTGTCTCCTCAATGGACTGCATCAACAAATTCTCAGGAGATAAGCTATTGTATGTCAATGGCTCCTTAAAATTAATGCATAATTTGAGACTTCCTTTCTCAGGGTCCTATATTTGCTAAAATTTAGTTTAAGATTTTTATCTTCTATTTTGGGGATGGAGAGTGACATTTATTTTTTTGTTCAATTACTATTTTTTTTCAAGATCCTATAAATGTAGGCCTCATATTAAACATCCATTTCAAGCATGTCGTAATTTTATACAAAAGTCATTGTAAAGATTTAGTTATTGGTAGAGAGGGTGGTGCCTGCCTGTAATCCCAGAGGGTCAGGAGGCTGAGGCAGGAAGAGCTTGAGCTCAAAGCCAGCCTCAGCAGTTAGAGGCCCTAAAAATTTTACTGAGACCCTGACTTTAAATAAAATACACAAAAGGGCTGCGGATGTGATTCAATGGTTAAGTTCCCCTGGTTTCAATCCTTAGTACCAAAAAATAATAATAATTATTAATTTGATTATTAACAATGCAGAAATTTGTTAGAGAAATTTATGTAACAAAACAAAACAAAAAAACCCACAGCCTCACCTGTTGAAGATAACTCTTCCTAGGAGTACCTGTTTTCACTTGCAGCATTAAGGAAATGTAGTTTATGCTAAGAAATTACTGATCTTAGAGCTCTGTAAGCAGACAATACCCCGAAAGCTGGTACACTTTTAAAAATCCGAATTTGTGTTAATAAAATGTAAGGACTTAGCCCACATGAGACCCTGTGTTCAATAAAAAATTAGTGAGGATAAGAAATGGTCAGTGCTTTAGTCAACTTTCTGTCTCTGTGACAAAATCCTTGAGAAAATCAACTTTAGGGAGGAAAGACTCATTTCATTTTGGCTCATGGTTTCAGAGGTTTCACCTGGCTGTGTTGCTTTCAGGCCTGCGGTGAGCAGAAGCACTGTGCTCCACCAGCAGCCCATGACCTACTCCCTCCAGCCATATATCACCTCCTAAAGTGTCTACCACCTCCCAAGTATTAGCTTTGAACCCAACAATGAATTAATTCATTGATGAGATCAGAGCCTTTGTTGTCCAATCTCTTCCCAAGAGCCTCACCTCTCAATGTGTCTACACTGCAACGCATGAGGTCATCCCAGATCCTAAACCCAGTAGTGATGGTAAACATGAGGTGGATGATTAGAAGAAAAGGAAGGTTCAGTCTCTTGGGCCATAATAATAATATTGGATTTTACCCTGAGAACAGTGGGTACTTTTACATAGAGTAATTAGAAGCTCATAAAAAGCCTTTTAATAACACTGATATGTCTATTAGTACAAGTGTCAAAAGTGGAATTAATCTGATCCTTATGTGGTGCTCATGTGCTGTCACATTCAGGACCTGTGAATTCATATGACACAAAATGAGAATAAATAATTATAAAAGACATATTCATTTTTTGAAAAACTACCCTGACTACATATGAGTCAATTAACAGAGAACAAGAAGTATGCATGAAGTTCTATCTATTGAGAGGACACTGAGAAATAAATACTGAATGTTCTATCCAAGAGGTGAAGAGTGGGACTCAGAAGAAGTTCATTGGTATGAGGGAGAATAAAGGGAACTCAAGGTATGTGCCTGTTGAGTGTGTTGTACTGGGAGATGCCAAAAATAGTTCCAGGATTCCAGGGATTGCAGGTGAGTGGATTGCTTTCGTTTTGCCGATTTGGATGCAAGGAAGTAAGAGGAAATGTGGAGGGACTAACTGGACGCATCACATTTAAGGTGCCCACAACTTATCAAGTGGAATTTGATAGATGGAATCTAGAGCAGAAAAGAGAGTCTGAGTTATACCTAAGACAACAACTCTACATTGCATACAGAGAATGGATGGTTTCAGTTTTCTGAATCTCATTTGCTTCATTTCTGCTAGAATTTTAATCTTAATTATTAATTCTTTTAAAGTTGTTTTCAATTCAGCTGGCTCTGACATAAGATTCTAAGTTCCATCAGCAAACATAGACCATGTCCTTTTTTATCATTTATTTGCATTTCTAGCACTAATAATAGTGCTAGATGCATTTATTTAGTGAAAAGAAATGAGAAAACAGATAATTGTGTGCTACATTAGTAAGCTTAGTGTTATTAGAATGAAGTACCTAAGGCAATTAACTTATAAAGAGAAACAGGTTGTTTTGTCTTATGGTTCTGGAGGGTTCCATTCAATATCCGACTACCACATTTCTTTGGGTCTCCAGCAATGGCAGCACATCTAGGGGTGGGTGGAGAGCATACATAGCTGAATAATCCTCCTATATTATAAGTCACAAAGCAGAACACAATTTAGGGGTTAGGGTTCCACATTCCTTTCAATAACATGCTGCCAGACACCTAAGCACTGCCCACTAAGCCTCCTCACCCAAGGTACCAGGACCTCCCAGTGGCTCCCCGCTGGGGATCCAACCTTCAACTCCTGGTCCCTTGGAGATGCTCACCCTAACCATGGCATGGAGCAGTAAGCATTGGTGTTATAAAGCGCTTCATATAACAATATTTGCATGAAACACTATTTCAATTGCTTCTTAGCAGAAAGTCCAGGTTATACCATGTCAACTGTCTTACTAATTCTCATCAAATTATCTGAACATTCAAGAGAAGTAATGATTCTAAAGGATTGATGCCATATTTGAGAGCATCTAGGAGAAAACTGGTATCCAGGTAGCAAGCAACTGCTCCTGCTCACAGATACGATTACTGTCCTTCAATATTACGCCTTCTCATCCACATGACTGTAGGGCAAGCTATTTGGAGAAATTAAGGCAAGCATTATAATTTCTGGGTCAGAATGCTCAGGAAACGTACATTGATGTGAGAATGAGCTGTCATTTGACCTTGAAAATGAGGAATGCCATTCAGAGTGATATAAAACTTGAAATGTAAAGATAAAAGAGGGCAGAGCAAAAAGATTGAGTCTAACGTCAATAATAGAACTTTTTCTCCTTTCCACTAAAGAATATATGAGAAAAAATTCCTTCTGAAAATAAAATTAAAAATTTATGTAAAAGGTTGTAGAAATTCAAAGTCTATGTTGAATGATAAATCTAAACAATAATTGGGCCATTATCAACATGATTCTATAGAATTCTTATATATAAGTGAATATTTCCACTGACAACTTGAATTGGACCATCACAGAAATTTGGCACTTTGCAAAGTGTTTTATCCAAAGCAATATTTATGGCAGAAAGTGAAAATGTTATTGAAAGACCCCTGGAATATGTATGGCATCAACCTCAAAAACAAGCCAAAAGTTTATAAAGTTGTTAGATTTGAATCTCTAATATCTGTGATCATATAAACTATGTAACTAAGTTTTGTGCAGAAAGTTTTAATTCCATCTAGGGAATATGAGAAATAAAATAGAAGTTTTCCAAAAAATATAGTGTATAAATTTGTCCGTTGATACAGTTATGACATTAGTAGTCATAGATGATCATAATGATTATAAGAATGTGTTTTTCTTAGTCACAAAAATATTTACCTCTAAATTGTTAAGACTTAATCAAAATGGAATAATAACCTCAAGGATAATTTTAGCATTCAATGCTAAAAAATATTACAATGTATTTTAAATAATTCCACAAAATTCTAATTATTCTAACAGTTCACATTGTATACATTTGTATATTATGGATTATTTAAATATAGAAGATGTGGTCTATGCAATAATACTATCACTGCCAAATTTGCTTGATGACTGATGTCTGAGGGAAGACAAAATTATGAAACCAGTGTTGCTTCTACAGGGTGGTGGAGAAAAATCTTTATTCAGTGTCCAGTTAAAATATATGTTATATTTTTAAAGCAGCAAAATATCTCAATTTCTTCATATTACAAGGTATTCCCCTGTGAGACAATGGAAGACATGTCGGAGGCTAAATGGTTAGATTATGAGAAGTGTGACATCATCGGGGGTTTACCCCAGTGCTATGGATTAACTGGGTGGCATCTGTAGGTGGGTAGGGCATGGCTGGAGGAGGTAGGTCACTGGGTGTAGGCCTTGTGTCTTTGGTGAGCACAGTTCTTTCTCTGCTTCCTCCATACCATGTTCTGAGCTGCCTTTGTCCTCCACACCCTCCACAGGATGTCCTACCTGAGGCCCAGAGCAATGGAGCGGCACTCTATAGACTGAGACCTCTGAAACCAAATGAACTTTTAAGCCCCAAGTAAACGTTTCCTCCTCTAAATCGTCTGGTCTTCTGGTCACACTGACACAAAAAAAAGGACTAAAACACTCCAGCTTCTTTGAACTCCATAAAAAATTATTGCAAGTACATGTTCAATAAATTAAAATATTGAAAGGGGTAAGAGTTTCAACAAAAGAATGATACAGAAAACCTAGGTAATGTTTTCTTTATCCAGTACTTACATTCTCCTGGCAGATTTGCTTAAGGAATCTGCAGTCTGTTGAACAGTGGTGCTCAGTCACAGCAAGCCGCGTGCATGCAGAGCACTGAGCAGAAGCCTCCCCAAGGTCACAGGTCACATCTGACCATCCCTGTGCATGACATTCACCAGCAACAGGATTCTGCCCTCCTGAAAGTATCAGAGGCACAGATTCCCTGATTTGTATTTGTCAGTACTCGCACTTTCAGTCTTTTCATTTTTCAACTTCATCCTATTCTGTTTTAATTCATCTAAGAACTGCTGCATAATCTAAAGTATTTCTTCTACTAGAAGCAAAGGAACTGATTTGTTTTATATAAAAAACAATGCATGTACTTGACTACTCCTCTTATATTATTCTCCGAGTCCTCCCGATTCTCATCATTCTCTACCTAATAAAAAGGTTCACCTTGAGCATTTCAGAGTCAGTAAACCTGGCCTGACCCTGAACTCAGTGCAGCTGTGGTTTTGTCTGGCTGACCCCAAGCCGTGGCCTGTGGCTTCACAATTTTCTCTGCCATCAGACCCTGCTCTGTGAGAACAGCAAGCTTTAGTCACACCTGCTGAGCATGTAGAGTGTTTGGCACGCAGAACCACAGAGTGATGAAACTTGATGAAATCATGAATACACACATGGTTAAAATACCAAATCAATTGTATTGGCACATTAGGCAAAAGGCAGGTATAGTATTCAGTTTAAAATTGCTTCCTAGGGAGAAAATAAGTTGCAAAATATTCTTTCATTATCAAAATGCTAGAGGAGTTTCTCGTTTTGTAGCTTTTTAAGTATAATTGATTCAAAATAGAAAAGTTGGGAAGACCCTCCCCATATATTTCACATCACTTTTTACTGTTATTAATATTTTCTATTAAAATGGTACATTTGTCATGGTGAATGAGACAGTACTGCTATGCTAATATTAGCTAGTGTTTACACTTCATTCACATTTCCTTGGTTTTCACCTAATATCCTTTTCATTTTCTTACATGTCCAGGGAGTATAGCATGATATTCCAACTCCAAATTTCCTCTTGCTAATTAATCTATGTATGTACTTATATAAGGTTGTATGGTAATATTTTGAAGATTATGAAACTCTTTGAGATCTGTAAGCATTATTGTCTCCCCTTACAAAATTCACAAATGACAATTTCATGAAGGAATAATTTCTTCCACCATCATCTGAATCACAATTTCAAAATATTAAAGATATACTCACAATTACCCATTTCTACACTCCTAACTTCAATCTTGGGAAGTCTCATGGTGCCAACTGAATGCTCAATCTTTGCACAAGTAGCTTGTCGAGGTCTGAGAAGCTTATCCCTAAACCTCAATAATAACGATGATAATAAGAGTCACTTCTCATGCCTAGAAACACCTGGCCACCATTCAATTAGCATTGGGCTGGGAAGGTATGGAGGGGAGCACTGAGCGTCTGGAGGCCATAATGTACTTATTAGGTATGGTAAGTGGGTCAAATATCAAGATAAGTATCTTTTTTGTTCCTCTGACTACATCTTTGCACAGGAGACGCTGTGGACAAGGTCATGCAGCATATCTTCTCCTCGAAATGCGCAACTAATTGAGCAAGACGGGCAGCTGGGAAATGATGCTGAAGGAAGGGGAGCATTAAAGCATCGTTGAGTTCATTGAGCACCATTGAAAACTGGCAAAACACAGGCAGAAAGTAATAATAGGTACCACAAGGGGAGTCAAAGATTTCATATATAGTTTAGACAATTTGGCAAAGAATCCAAATTTTTATTTTAATTTTTATGAAAGTAATCCTTAAATTTTTAGCCTCTGTTTAAAATGTTGTTTGTTGTTCTCTATTCTTAATAGATGCTTTAACTGGTGCTATGAATATTTAAGTTATTTCTCCAGGAAAGAGCAAGTATGCTATGGAAGCCACACTTTCTTCTCCCCTTAGAAGGTAGTATTGCCTGATTCACACGCACCCTCATGTGTGTGCACACACACACACACACACACACAAACACATGAAAAAGGAAAGGTACAGTAGGTAGAGACATGTTTTTTCTTAATTCTTATTGATAGATTTCTTTAGAAATATTTATTAATAATCATTGATTTTTTTAAATGTTTTATTTTAAGAAAAAATATTAATAGTTTCCTCATAAAGAATACACAATTCTAGGTCATATTTTTTGAATGCCAGGCTCTATTTTCTGATCAACATATTTGTTGTTTTAATTAATATATACTCTCTCTTGCAGCATGTCTGCATTTCTATCCTCTTGAAAGATTTTGGGCATTCCATTATTTCTCCCCTCCACCGTCAACTGGCCAGGATCCATATGTATAAGCAGGGCCAGTCCTGAGTTCTGAAAATGACAGAAAAATTTCCATCCTGTGACATACCCTCTGCATATCACAGTTTTCCCTGTCACATGAGGATAATAATTAATTACTCCTGTATTGAGGCAAATGGAGCAATGGTTGTTAAAGTGTTCATGTTTACAAGAAGTACTCATAAAGCACCTGTTCAGTGGTAGCCATTCTTTTCTGTGCAGATGCTAAAAATGCTTGGAGCATAGGAGCTGGAGAGAGGAAGCAGATTTTGCAGCCACAGGTTCGTGCCTTGCTGTAAGTGAAATGGAGAACTGCTAACCTGTGCTGGGAAGAGTGGTCGCTGCTGCCAATAAGTTGAGTTGGCCTCTGTTGGGAGAGGAGAGAGGACTCTTATGGCAGGGACTCCTTCTATGCAGATGCATTAGCAAGGAGCAAGATGTCCAGGGCTGAAGGAAGACAGAGTATGCCTCAGGTGATCACGTGAGAGAAAGCCCTTCCCTGTACCTGAATGGAGGGAGTGAGGACCTGAGGCAGGAGCCACCCATACAGACTGGAGCTCACAGATACACCCACCAGTCCTGCCAACAGAGAACCCTCCAGAACTCTGCAGAAGCTGCCAGCAGCAAGAAGCAGGGTCTCTGAACCAGGGCCACTCCCATTCTGTCTGCACAGCCCCTTCAACAACTCACACAGGGCCCTGGCTTCTCGCTTGGGGAAGACCAATCCACTTTCCATCTCTTTTATACAGTGAATATCAAATAAATATTCCTAAAAGTAGACTGGATAAATAACAAACAAGCAAACAAATAAATACTGCCGTGAGGTCTTGATTAGTTTGGGGATTCCTGCTGCCCCAAACGTAGATATATTTCTAAAATGTGTCAGATCCCATGAGTAGCATTGCAATGCTACTGCATCATGCACATTATTTAATCCTTGAAAACGACTATAATGTAGGCAGTGCCATCCTGATTTTGTTAACTTATAGACTTGGCATAGAAAAGTTAAGTTGCCCATTATGTGTGTGGTGTTACTGTGTGAGAGTTATACATCTACCCCAATGGGGACCATTCCTAATCATGCTCTTAAACAATAAATCCGTAGTACGGCTATTGCTCCTAGATAACATAGCATCCTGACTAGGTCAAGAATAACTTCCTTGGGAAGAAAATGGTTAATATCTGGGCTTGAAAACTACCTCCTACCACAAGGACTATTATGCAAAGTGTAACTTTTGAAAGTGCAATTCTTTGCAACATTGTCTGATGGGATTTTACTAACTGAAAGATAAAGAATTTATGAAATGGTATTGCTAGATAATAAATGCTGATATAAATTACTTTTAATAAGTTCTACCTGATTTTCTGGGTTGCTTTATGGATGAAAGCCTATAAGCTACAGACTGCAGTTGGTGCAAATCAATCAGTGGCAGGTGGTAAGTTGGTATATGCAGAAGAATTAAGAACAAATTTATAAACCTACTAAACCTCATTCTCTTTTAGTTTACCATGCAAATGCAATTCTAAGATACACCTTCCCTTCCCCCTAGAATACTTCAAGGCATTAGTCCACATAGATGAACCAGAGAATGATGGCTCCCAACTCAGCCTGAGGCTAATTCTAAACACCTGTCACTCAGATCCAGAATACTTCTCAGCATGCAAAAGGGACCCTGGGAAGCATCACCCAAAGTATCAGGGGCCTCTGAGGGGTTTATGCTCACCATGCTCTGCATGGCACATTTTGTTAATTGTCCTAGTGTTATGCTAGGTTAGAATCAGATGTCCTATTTTGGCCATTTAAACTCTTTGGTCACAAGATCCACAACATGCATTATGCTATCCAATCAAAGCCATTTTTTGTGCATTAATTTGTTATTAACATTTTACTCATTTCTAGAAATGAGAAAGGAATGATGAGCATGATATATTACATAGAAGAGCTTCTGGTGTACCAAAAGAAGATGAGAAAAAGAGAAGGACCATCTCTTTATGTTAGCACATTAGGATCAAGTGGTACAAGACCTTACAAGCCACGTGTAATATATAAGCAAATAGGAATCAGGATGCAAGACCTCGCAAGCACTGTGTTTTCATAGTAGAGTGTCAGAAAGATTTCAATATTACTTACACAGACAGTATAGATCCTGTATGGATGATGTAAAGAAAAATATTAAAATAATTAATTTCATAATCTAGACTTGAGATGAATGGCTGTAGGAAGAGGAAATTCAGCAACAAGTAATATTTCAAAGACAGAATCAGCATAATTCGGTGTGAGCTAGAAATGTGTCACACGTAGAGTTGGTGTCAAAGGTGGTCGCAAGCCTCTGAGCCCAGATTGGGTAGGAAGATATCATCCGATGACAGAGAAGGTTGGAAAGGGAAATGGGTCACAGACTGTGACTGAAAAGGGAGGAGGAAGAACAAAGACAGAGACAATTAATTTGTGGTGTCGCTCTGGGTAAAATGGAATGACCAGTTTTGACTTCTTTTAAATAGCAACAGTCAACCTATGAGCCAGAAATAAAAACCAAGACCTTAACATCAAGAAACCTAGTCATCTCCTATTGCAGAGTCATCCTGCATACACATAATGTTTGGAACAAATATTATTGCATCTAACAAATATTATTGCATCTAATTTTAGAGTTAATAGAGTCACAAGAAATCTGTCTTTTTGAGTATCAAATCAGTGTACTTCATGCTCAGAAAACATGATATTTCTAGAGGAACATATTTGGCAGCTTCATTTGTTATTTAACATTTTGTTTCTTTATCAAAAAATATTTTTGTTCAGTTGTGAAAAGTTCTTTTGAAAACATGCAAGAGCTTCTGTGTGGCTCTGGAGGCCTAGGTACCTCATGCGCATGATTAAAATTCTAAAGAGCACAATTCTTGCACATATTAAGTTAAACAGTCCTCTCAGTGAAGCCCTGCAGCCCTAACCCATGGGCAAGGAGATCAAAGGGGCAATTCTAACATGTGTTTTCCATCCATTTCCAGCAGAAAAATCAGTTTTTCACTATTTGCTAAAACCCAAATCCTACATTCTTGCAAAAAAAAAAAAGAGTATCCAATTCTTCGGAGGTGTTTTGTTTTGCTTTAATTCTTGTTACATTAGTTGATTTATTTGGACTTAGAATTTAGTCTTTGTGCAGCCTGAGCTACTATAGAACTGTAAATTTTCATACGGAGAAAGGAAGCTAAAATTGTTAGTGCCTATCATACCTCCTCCATTTCACAACTCCAAGTATTCACTGTATGATTTCTTTTTAATATCATGAGAAGAAATGGAGAAAGCATCTGAAATAAAGAGCCATTGTTAGCTAAGTTTTTCCTCTGGAGCAAGATAACCAGATCTGACCTCCTGGTCTTTTCCGTGCCCTACTGTCAAAGAGCAGCACTTGCCTGCTGCAAAACACCATTTATATTAGTCAGTTTTTATATGGCTGTAACCAAAATACCATCAAGAACAACTAAGAGGAGAAAAATTTATTTTGTCTCACAGTTTTAGAGTTTCAATCCATGGTCAGCCAACTCCATCACTGGGGTTCCAAGGTGAGGCAGAGCGTCAAGAAAGAAAGTCGTGATGGAGGCAAGCAGCTCAGGATATGACAACCAGGAAGCAAAGCAGGGTCAGAGAGAGAGATAGAGAGAGAGGGATGGAGGGAGAGAGAGAGAGAGATGGAGGGAGAGAGAGAGAGAGATGGAAGGAGAGGGGGAGAGAGGGAATTCTGCATACCAGGAACAAAATATAAATCCCCAAATAGAAATGACCTATTTCCCCCAAACACACCCTACCTACCTAAAATTACCATTTGGTTGATCCCTATCAGTAGATTAATGCATCAATTAGATGACAACTGTCATTATCTAATCAATTCACCTCTGAAGAATTCTAGCGTTGTCTCATACATGGACTTACGAGGAACACTGCATGTCTAAACCATAACACCATTATCCATCTGGTCCAAATAAAATGGTGGGACAACCTTGTGTGCAGCTGACAGGAAAGGGAAGAGACAGATTGCTGGTATCCCAGTCAGTCAATCTTCTGAGGAAAGACACTTTCCTAATTCCATATGGACTCCATTGAAGAAAATAATTCATGAGCATTGAATATTAACTCAAAAAATCATGTTAGAGCAAAGTACCCTGGAGTCGAATTTACTCCAGAAATCAAGTTCTATCTCAAGTTGATTCAGACATGACATTAATGAAGATGGTCCAAATGATCCATCTTCAATCGGATGGAAACAAAACTGAATTTGTGCCAGACCTCACATAGGCCCCCAAATCTCACTAGCCTCAAGATACTGTGTACCTTTAGTGTAGTGCTGACCAGACAATTTACTCTACTACCGAATAATTGCATATCTGTCAGTAACTTTAACCCTGTTCTCCAAAGCTATACCAAAATACATTTAGTCACTGCAGCAAATTCTAGATTAATTTTTTTGGGGGAAACATTCTTATAGATACACTAAATATATTTAATAAAGAGATTTCCATGAGTTGATATTGCATCATGACATGATTCCCATGTATAATTTCATTTGTAAACTTTAGAAAATTTTTATTATAATTTTTGTAACCACTTGTTCTATGTAGATGTGAACTACTCAGAATGAGTGCAAACTTCCTTACTTCTTAGATACTCTGAAGCATGCATGGGCTTTGTGACCCCCCTGGAAATTCCACATAGAATACATTCTAATATGTTCCAAGTGTGTCAAGACAGAAAAACATGAAGATTTCAAATATGCAACAGAAAGAAAGGTACTCTGCCCTTTGTCATTTCTGCTAAAAAATATATATAGTTTATTGGCCAAAAGGAGATCATAGTGCCAAGACTGTGTCCTATGAAAACCTTAAATTTCTTCTAGTTTATTCAGAAATGAAATTCCTGAAATATAATATTGCAATATTCATCACAAAGAAATTACTTAGTGGAAATATGCAAATAACCCCTTTGAGAGTGAATTCTCTTTGTTCTCAGCTCTTCCTCATTTGGAAATCCATACTATAGTTAATATTTAGCTATATTTGCCTATTAGGTTCATTTCTAATCTTTTTTGAAGGTTTCATTCTAATTTTTCTTGACACATAGTAATTGCACATGTTTATTGGTGTAGCGTGCTACTTCTATAAACGTATGTATTATGCAGTGATCAAATTAGAGCAATGAACACACCAGCACCTCACGTGCTTACCAGTTCCTCATTGTGATCCTCTCTTTTAACCATTGTTACTTAAGGCTGCCTTCTTTTAATCTAAATTTAATGTCTTTTATGTGAGATCAAAAATTGACTGGTGCATACTAGCTGCTCAAAAAGCAGACTCTCTCCTTTCCAGCTCTCTGTAGCATTGTCTTTGCTGAATTACAACTTTGAAGCATCTGTGTGGAACCATGTCCTCATTCGACAGATGAAAAAGATAAGATGTTCTGCAGAGGAGACATGAGATACACACTGCGAGTCAACCCTAACAGGAGCCTTGCAGGAGGGCAGGGGTAGGGAAGTAAGTCGTGGTAGTGATGTGGAGAGTACCAGCAAGACGGCCATGCTTAACAGGAAACACACAGTAAGGCAGAGTGATTGAGAAACTGATGGGGACAGGGGTATGGGCTCTTTATATAAACAATAGGATCCCTATTAACACCATACCCAAAGGAGAACTCCAGTGTACTAAATGCTGGAAAAAATGGTGGTGGTGGGGATAATGTTGACTTGAGAATACAGAAGGATTTGTTTAAAAAAATAATGATAGAAGTTGTTAACAAGTGTTTGATACAGTTTGCTACACTAAGATTACAGATAATAATAGTTGCATATTCAAACAAGACAAATCAGAAACAATGTATCTAAAAGAATCTAACACAATGTATTATGAATACATAAGAAGGGAACAGGAATCCAAATGAAATAAGGGACAAAAAGTAGTTTTAAAAATGACAACATCCAAAATCACAAGAATATACAAAAATTCTCAAAATCAGTGGTAATCAGGAAAACAATGATTAAATTTCTGGCATAGAGGTGTGCTGAAATTGCAATTTGCATAGCAACAGTGTAAACTGGGGTGCATTTCAGGTGGACAATGTGAAGGTGGGTACACATAGAATTGCAAATTGTGTTCCAGAGAACATCTCTCAACAATTTTCCACCTATGTTTATAAAGAAACACATAAAAGAATTTTTATTACAGCAGTAGTTTTGATTTTTTTTCCAGTTGGCAACGACCTAATTGTCCTGTTAGAAAAAAATTTAAATATGTAGTTGTTGATGGATATTTACCCTAGATATATTAGGAAGGAAACACTTAGATCCTGTTTATATTTGAAAAATCTAAATATGATGAAACAAGACAACACATTATTGTTTACCAATTCAAAACTTAAAAATAATTTGAGATTTAAAAGAAAAATCAGAAGCCTATAATGACATCTAGAAAGAGCCTAACAATTGAAATAACAGAATAAGTACAAGAAGATGATAATAGCATATAAAAGAAAGGAAGTGTTTATGGGGAATTGAGGTTGTTTAAGTGGACATAAAAGTTAATATATAAATCAAACCAAAGACAAGACCCGAAGGGGCTGATGATTTCCATGGGCCATAAATGGAAGATTAAGATTTTATCACTCATCAGAGCTGGAAGATTAAAAAGAGACAGGCTATTTCCATCCTCCAGTCTTTGAAAAAGCAGACACAAACATGGGGTTGCATGTACAAGAATTTCATTAGGAGAAATTCCTGTGGGGAGAAAATAGTGACGAGTTCCAGAGAATCAGGGAGGGAGTCACCAGAGGGATTCAATCTGACCCTGACTGAGGGGAGAGGAAGGGAGCGAGTTCCAGGAGGAAGGAGGAAGGGAGGGAGGACGAAGAAGGAGAGAGAAGGAGGGTGAGATGGAGGAGGTGGGGAGCAAGGGAGAGAGAGAGGAAGAAAACAAGAAAAGTAAAATACAGAGCACATTTGTTAAGTTTTGCTTGTTCTTATCGTCTTCTCCCCTCAATGGTCATAGCGAGAACTGGCGGGTGTCTGATTACTAACTGGCCTCCCTGGAAAGTCTCACCTGAGAAACTGTCCCCCCAAAAGAGGAGCATTTACCTGACCTGTTTATCATACTTTGAAGAATTCCAGAGATAAAAGGAGATGCAAGAGGGATCAGAAGAACTGATCCAGAACACATCAGCCACACTTCCAGCCTCGTTTCAACCATCTGAAATGGCCGAGTGCATGACAATTCCATCTCCAAAATCTCCTTCAGAACTTTTTTCTCCACTCCTCGTCCTCCATACACAGGCAAAGGCCTCATTTCCCAGCATCCAAGACAAGAGTGGGCAAGTGTGGGTTGCACGTAGGAATGACAGGTTTTAATGCACAGTCTGGGACGAAGAGAACAGGTTTTAACGGAAACCTTAGTGTCGCTCCTTGCCAAGGGCTGTGTTCTCCAGTGCTTTACACAGTGAGAAAGAGGCCACATGAGCAATGAACACACCCACGGGAAGCAAACCTGAGACGGGCCTGATATTTCTGAAGACACACACACTTTCAAACCCCCAGTCAGACCAGTGTCTTCTGGGTTGAAAGAAGCTTACAGTGAAGGCAGCTAGGTTCCGGGGCCACCAACGGTTGGTAATTACCCACAGTGTGTGTGTGTGTGCCCTTGACATGATCCAACTGGAGAGGGATTTGTTACCCTGGGATAATCATCATAGCTTTAATTTGGGGATATTTACTTAGTTCTCATGGGACACTCATAACAAAAATTTGTAGATATTTTATGTGGGTTGGGTATGTACCCTAAGTCTCCCATGCTGAAATTAAACCCTCATTATGAAACACTAAGAGGGTAGAAACTGAATATGACTATGGCATATAGGATCACACAAGGTCATGAGGGTAGAGTCCCCACGATTGAAACCTGGTGACTGTATATTTGCTTAACTTAAAGTAGCAGAACCAAGGTGCTAAGTGTGAGGTCCTTATATTAACTATCGTAGTTTAGTGCCTTCTCTAATTAAATGCTTGCTTCATTTAAGATGAAATTGGTTTGGGATTTTGAAGGCTATAGATTCTAGAATTTAAAGCCAACTCCAGAAATACTCCCAGTATTGGGAGCCCTACATGTGTATCTAAGCCTGTTCGGTCTAGTTAATATCTCCTGCAAAAAACTGCAAAGTATGAAGCACCTATGGTTTTACAAATAGAACATTTCCCATCCAATGAGGATCCATTTTCAGAACAAAGGTTTTCTAAAGAGATTACTTTTTCCTCTGAAAACACTGAGCTATAAATATATGGATTTTCATTTGAGAAATTTATATACCAATTAAAATTTAACAATTTTCATTTATTAAGCTTTGGCACTATCATATAATTGTGATTTTCCAAATATCTGCATTACAATATGTCCACAGGATAGAAGAGACTATTCAAGTTTTTGAATTATAGCAATCTGTAGGGTCATTATTCTAACTTGCCAAATGAATTCTTCTGCCCAATTTAAGGTTTCCACACCATTTGGTGCATTTATTTCACCTGAATGTTAGTCTGGGCTTCCATGCTAAATTGAAATTATCAGTTTTAAAATGAAAGCTTCTATACAATTTATGTACAAAACGTTCTAGAGTGTGGACATTTGACTGAGCAAAGCCTTAAAGTCAGCCACTTGTATTAGATGTGGGACTGAGCAGCCACACACACAGGCACCTATGGACACATTCCTTTTATTTTCTCAGTTGTCTAAGGAATGATCATTCTTGATGATGTCATAGTCCTATTTAGTGCTCTGATTCAGTAAATACCCAGGAAGGCCACCTTTGCATTAGCCATTATACTAAAGTCATGGAAGTTAACAGTAAATAAAAGTGAGAAATTTAGATGCTGGTCTTGAGATTTCTACCATGATAAGATTATGTAAGACAAATAACCCCAAATATAATGCAAATTATATAAGGAGGTTTACATAGATGAAAAATAACCTTCTCATGTGGAATACAGAATGTATTAAGAGGTGACTGCTCATTTAAACCTTATAGTTCACCAGATTAGCACTGCCTGGCAGATTCTCTGAAGTTAAAGTCATGGAGAGCTCTTTGGGATTAGAACATCATTAACTTGATTAATCCTTAATGTTTTCCAAATAATGGGCAAGACTTGTGGTAAATGAATGTTATGCTAAATTTGATCCACCTTAAGGATACACACATTTATAAACATGATGCATACAGGAGGACACATATGTGTATGTAAGTCATGCACGTGTGCATGTGAGTCCTGAAATGTTCAGGCACATTGGTAGACACACACTCATATGTGTACGTGTATGTCAGTGGACACACAGTTGCACATGCATATTGGTGAACCTGCACAGATATGCATATGTGCATGCACATCAGTAGAAAAACGTGTGCATGCATATTGATGGACACACACACGTGCGTGCCTATTGGAGGACAAACACATGAACATGTACATGCACATTAGTTGACACCCACATGGGCATACAGCTCAGTGGACACATGCACATGCATGCACATTTCAGGACTCACACATACACATGTGCATGCATGTAGTAGATATACACACATGCACATGTGCATGCACATCTGATAGACACACAAATTCATGCACATGTCAGGACTCACACATACATGTTTGCATGCACATTTGTAGACAAACACACATACGTGTGCTTGCACATTGGTGAAATTATTGAATGGCCTCTTCTGAATTAGGTATCCAGAATTATCTCTTATATTTCAGAGATGAAGTTTTTAAAAATGCTAAGCAACAACAATTTGTTAAATAATGATATATTATCAACTAATAAACATGAGAAATAATCACATAAGGAGTAATCATGATTACCATATAATTATAGGAGATTAACAGAACAGCTAACAATTAGAATTTAAATTATGTATGTATCTAAGCTACTATTTATTCCTCTACAAGTGCCTAACACATACTCTGGATTGATTAAAAAGGAAAGCCATTCCCTGAAGATATTTTAAAGTATTATATGAGTTTTTTTAAATGTCTATTATTTCTAATATTTCAATATATTATATCAGGAAAAGGAATAAAATCCTTGATAATGAGCATTAATCATCTGTACAGTTGTATATAAAGCAGACCCAAGCCAAACTTGACAAGTCATTTAGGTTAGGTAATTTCCCTATTTAATAAGGGGAAAAGAATTTCCATGAATTAGCTGCATGCTTCCATGTGTCCTTGATTCAGTCAAATGAAAATTAATATTTATTCCCAAAGCCTGTTTTAATGTTGACTTAATTGCACAGGATTATGTTGTTTGGAGAATAGCTGATTCTGACTTTCAAATAATGCTGTTAAAGAAATGTTTTTAAATCCATCTTTTAAAAATGTTTTTAAATTCATCTTTTACATCATGTGGTAGCAATTTCCCTTTACACAGACCTCAACAAACACTTTTGAATATATTGGCTGGTTACACCAGACTGATTGTTCCCTTTCTTAGTACTAAGATTATCTATAATTTTCAAATAGAAGAAAGCTAATAATTTTAAAATATCACTGAGTTACACCAATTAATCATTGATTTCCTTCACTTTAAATAAAAATATAGGAAGGTACATTTAACATATACATTAGAATGATTGCATCATATTCAGTAACTTGATATTGAGTCGTTTTCTCTATTTTCATAAGAGAAATACTTCAAATTAAATTATAAAGTACAAATGATATTTATGATATGTATGTATATGATATATATGATACATATTTACATTTATATGATAGAACCTGAATCCCAGAGTAAGGTGCATGCTACTTATGTTTCTGAATATCGAAGAAATACAATTAACTGAGAAATTAGCTACCACAGGTTGTATAAGACACAATGTCTTCATTGTAGCCTAAAAAGTTTATACAGACTAGTAAATTGATCTCGTCATTACTTCCTACTAGTTCTAGACACTGGCCCAGACTAGGAGTCCTTCTTAAAGTCCGTCTCCAGCCAATCATTCCTGCCCTCTGTTGCTGACATCTGAGAAGGAACTTGTCTACAGTGGGAATTTGTCCCTTCATGGGAACACAAAGCATGACATGTCCCACCCAAGACAGGAAGGCCATCTCTCAGGAGCCTTCTCCAGGTACCTTGTCCTTCAGGCATGACAGTCTTGACTTCTGTGTTGTCTGTTTCAGAACTGGTGGGAATGTCTACCTGGGGATAATGACCTGACATTCATTAAAAAAAAAAAAAAGGAAGAAAGCAAGAAAGGAAGAAAGAAAGACTGCAAATAGGGAGAAGAATACTCACAAATGTCACACGTCCTGATTTCTTAAGAAGAATGCAAGAAGAGATGCAAAATGCATTCAGCAACCCTCTCTGAGCTGACACACCAGCCTTTAAGGGAAAAGGCTTCCAGGACACAGGAAAAAGACAAAGCTCAAATTGAAGGTGTCAGAATACAGTATTTAATATTTAGAATTTACTAAATCCAGTTCACTGTCCTCTTTTTTAATATGTTTTTATATCTGTAAGTACTATTTTTTGGAAGAATTTCTTCTAAAGGTCAACTTAGAAATTTCATCTCATGTTAGACTGATGAATTGATAAATACATTTGCTATATGAAAGCAAGCTAAGGTAAAAAAAAAAATCAGATGGCAAGTAAGCAAAATTTTCATGGAAATGAAAGGCACAGCCAAGCCCCATTTGCATACATCAGTGTGCTAATGCCACTTTCTGCCATCACTTACAGCTTTTTACATCTCTAATGGAAACTGTATGAATTGACGAATTATTAACTGTACAAAGCTTCAGTGGAGAATAGAATCTTAGCTGGCTTAGCAAATTCTCTGACAGTACTACACAACCCTAAAGTAGCTGGAAGAGGCATGTTGTCGAGTTAAGTGCATATATCTTATTTCAATATTTTTCAGCCCCATTTTCCAAATGAATTTGAATATTGGAGTGGCCATGTTTTTACTAAATAGAATAAGGGACAGCCCTTTTGCATTAAGACTGGGAAAGAAAACATTTCTACTTAAAAAGCATTACAGATGCAATGTGGTGCATTTTCAAGTTGCATTTTGTCAATTTATTTGACTTGGAATACAGCAATATATAAATGTTAGTAGTCACTAAGCACATGGCAAGCAGGTGCAGCATGCTTTGCCAGTGGAGAGCTGACATTTTTATGAGATCTCTCAGCTGGAGTGGCAAAGGAGCATGGGAGGAGAACGGGAGAAACACCTGTCACCCACTCATTTTATTTTCAATCATAGTATCTTGAAGGGAAAGAAATTACATTAAAATGAAATATCTGCCACAATTGAGATGGAGGCATTATATCCATGCTGTTTGAATCCATTACCTTTTACATTGAGAGAGTTTTAAAATGCATAGTAATATGTCTTATCAGGATATATTCAGAGAAATATGTGTTTAAT
Source organism: Ictidomys tridecemlineatus (assembly GCF_052094955.1). Classification (NCBI taxonomy): domain Eukaryota; kingdom Metazoa; phylum Chordata; class Mammalia; order Rodentia; family Sciuridae; genus Ictidomys; species Ictidomys tridecemlineatus. Next base: position 6,300,653 of record NC_135489.1, read on the forward strand.
CCATTCAAATGTTTTGTGTATTGTGTTATGATGAACCACAACCTAGGACCGTATGTTTTCTTCATTGTGTGTGAGGATGTGCGTGGCTTAATTAGGTCTCATTCTCTTTCTCAGTGTAACTTTTGATACCTGAAGAAATATGTAAGATTTGGGGAAAGATGTGTATTAAGGGTCACATGGTATCTGAATTGATAGTCTTGTCATTTCACCTAAGCAACTGAGCTAGTCAATCAACTAAGTACACCAAGAAGAAAAACCAGGGAAAAGGAATGTCTTCTAAAGAGGCTAGAAAGAGGAGTTGTTAAACAAAAATGACAGAGTATTAACATCTTCACAAGTTTTCTGAATGGATTTAGGAGCATATATTTTAAAAAACTCAAATTGGTCATACATTATGAGTAGGAAGTGGGTACACAGTTCTTTTTTAATACTTAAAGAAAATGGTTGCCAGGGATGTGGAAAGAAATTCAGAATCATGGAATGGATATGTCTACTGCAGTCAGAACGCATCTCTCTTCTGTAGCCTCATTTCCTACCTCCTCCCCACAACCAGAGACAAACCCAACCTCCTAAGAATTGATTGAGCACACCACTTTAGTGAAGGAGATAATGGACATGGAATTTGATATTTCACTCTGCACTTAAGGTGGGACAAGTGATTTTCAGGAAAATAAAATCAAAGAAACCATGGGAATACCACTTTGACATGAAAATAATTCTACAAAAATTAGAAATACTTGTGTTATTTTAAGATGCTGTAGGAGAAAGTAGTTATTCTGCATAACAGATGGAGTCCTGAACTTGTGAATTTCCTTTGAGTGACATTGTACCCTTCCCTTCCCAAAGTGACTGAATTGGAAGTTGAAGAGAACACCCCTCACCCACTACAGACTCCTGCTGTCAGTCCAAAAAAAAAAAAACAAAGAAAAAAGAAAGAAAATTGAGCAAAGGCCAAGGAGAAAAGGAAGGAGAAACCAGGGAGAGGAAGGAGGAAGAAGTAGCTTTGGGAGGGGCGCAGTCATAACAAGCTTCCCTGGAAAGACTTGTGGTGGGGAAACCATGAAAGAGACACAGCTAAACCAAGCCTGTGATCTGTGCTTCTTCACTCAGAAGCCTGGAAACATTAGCAGGGTGCTGAGGAAGCAGTCTCTGGAACCATGTACACGTCTTGGTGAAGAGCAGGGGTGCCGTCTTGTAACCTGTCATCCTGTGAGAGGGACACTATCAGTGAAGTGCTGGGTGTCAGATGCGGCATCTGTGCCTTCTCTAGGGGTCTTTCCTTTCTGTGTGCATTTAAGATCATCTCCTCACTACCTTGGCAGCAGTCTGATTGTGATGAGTCTGGGTAAAGCCTTACTCATATTTCTGGTACTCTTAAGTTCATTGAGGTTCATGATATGCAAGTTGATAGTTTATTTATCAAAGTTGAAGAACTTGAGCCACTCTTTTTTTTCCCAGTATTTCTCCTACCACCCTTTTTCATGGGTATGATCCTGCCTGGAATCATCCTAAAGTTCTCTGCTCTGCTGCTCATTTATAGCACTTGTTTAACCTGTTTCATTTGGAGGCATCCATTGCCGTGTACCGATGTCCATTAATCTTTTCTTCTTACACACCTAACATGGATGGTAATGTTTCCATCCAGTGTGTTTCTGATCTTATCCATTGTAGTTTTTCCTCTAGAAATTAATTTTCACTATCTCCCACATCCCCATTTACATCTTGATATAAAGGATGCAGTTTCAGTAACTACTTGTCTGTTACTATATCCTCTGTGTCGTCCAGGTCGGTTTCAATTGATTGATGGATGCCTTTATTATGTATCTTCTTCTTCCCATGCCTGATGATTTTGACTAAGTGCCATGTGGTTTGAATATTATTGGGTGTTACATATCTTTTTGTTATTATTATTATTTCTGTAAATGCTTGAGCTTAGTGCTGACAGGGAGTTAATTAGAAACTGATTTTCATTCAGGTCCTATTTTTTAGGCTAGTTTCATGGCATGAGATTTCTTGTCCTTAGAGGTCTAATTATTCTCTATCAGTAAGGAAAGACCCTTCGGTGCATGCTAGCAAAGTCTCCAAATATTTTAAGGTTTTGCCTCTCAGATAAATTAAAATGAGACAAAATGTCCAGCCCTGTGTGTTCTATGCTGTATTTTTGAGCTTTTCCTCTGGAACCCTATAGTTTACTTCCATGCATTAACCTATATAGAAGCTGAAACCCCTCTATAGAAATCCAAAGTTCCTTCTCCTTTTTACAGAAGAACCCCAGATGACTCAGCCTCCTTATATTCTCAGTGCTCAGTTCCTCACATCTGGGCACCCTGAAGCTTTCTGGCTTCCTCTACTGTAGGCAAAGTAATGATTTCTTAGAAATATCCCTGTCCTAACCCATAAAACCAGAGGATATGTTACATTATTCAGCATTGAGAAGGAGAGATGCAGATGGAAATAAGATTACTAAATATCTGCCATGAAAATATTTGGATTGTCCTGGATTTTCTGGGTAGAATCAATGCAATCACAAGAGTGCTTAAAAAAAAAAGAAGAAAACATATAGGCAGGCTGAGACAGCAGGATCGTGAGTTCAAAGCTAGCCACATCAACAGCGAGGCACTGAGCAACTCACTGAGAACCTGTCTCTAAATAAAATACAAAATAAGGCTGGAAATGTGACTCAGTGGTTGAGTGCCCCTGAGTTCAATACCCAGGACCCACCCCCACCCTACAAAATCCAGGCAGAAGAGCTGGTCAGAGTAATGCCATCTTGGAGGATCTGACAACCAGGGAGATCTTTGAAGATCCCAGAAAAGATGCAGGATCCCAGGAGAGTGGGAAGACCCCAGCAGCTAGGAAGGGCAAGAACGGGCTTGGCTCCGTGGGCTCCGGAGCAGACAGACATGTTGATGCCTCAGTTACAGTACCAGGATCCTTTGGAGTTTCTAGTACATGGAAATGCAAGACAATGAACTTCAGTTGCTGGAGTCTGTGGTATCATGTTACAGGAGCCACAGAGAACTAACAGGACCTCTTTGTCCTCACCTGGGAAACTCTGGGGCAGTGACCTGGGGGGAGTTCTGTGCTTGTCTACTTTATGATCTGACTCTCAATGGTCAGTGTGTCTGGTGCGCTGCAGACCATTGCTTCAAATCGTTTGAGCAGTTTTTTCTTGTTTTAGATTATTTCAAACACAAGGGTAAATTTAGCTCCTGATGCTCTGTCATGGCCAGAAGCATAATTGACCAAAATATTTGTTAATGATAAAAATATTAGTGCAATCAAGGCTGTTTTCTTTCCAGAAGAGCAATTAATTTATGAAATTAATCGAGTTAGTTAACCTCATTTTCTTTTAATTACTCTTTCCAAATGATGCTAGCTGCAGTATTCTAGTTGATTATAGGTGAGTAGCCTATTTAGGAGAAATATTTATTCTAAAATCACTGTTTTGCCTTTACACCTTGAAGGGCTCACAAAGAGAAAGAAAAGAGGCTGCACATCCCAATGCCCATGGATGTCAACTGAGAAGGGTGAGCAAAAAGGGATGGCTGTTTCCCAGAGGGACTGCCATGAGCAATTACCTGGATTTATTTCCTGGGAGCCACAGTCTGGCCCTATCCCAGAGAGCTGAGGAGCTTGATGGAGTCGGCACCTGCACCGGAGCCCTGCTTCTAAAAGAGACGCACATTAGCCAGGGCTGGAGATTGATGTCCAAATTGAAAATGCCTTTCAATTTGTTACAAAGATAAATGGACCCAACAATAGACCAGTCATGCTGTTTGTCCAGCACCTTCTCTCCCTGATGTCTTCCTGTGCAGACAAATTATCAGAGTTCACTAATGATATTAAGTGGAGCATGGGAGGTGGCAGACGAGGTATACAGTTCAAATATTTACGAGCATCAAACTAAAATGTCCAGATATATCTGATGGCAAGAAAGGTGACTTTATCTCTGCAATGGACAGATCCAGTCTTTACCTTTAAATATATTTTCCCTGAGTGCTGCCAGTGTTGGTTTGGTAAATTTTATTTTTCCTATGATTTCTTTTTGAAGGAAAAACTATCTATTTCCATGTTGTTGTTGTTGTTTTCCATTTGATAAGTTAATGTCTTCAATTAAATTTTAGCTGAGTCCCCTGGAATTGCAATATATTGTGTATACTGTGTCCCTTTTATGGGGGCTTTGGACTCCTTGTGTTTAGATGTACCCTACACTGAGCAATGTCTTTATGGGTTGCTTCCATTATATTTGGACTTGATGTGGGTTTTACTATTATCCTTACGTATTGACAAGAGTCATGAGGTTCACTAATACCAAGTTTAATAACTGAAATGGAGACAAAAAGAAAACACATTTCCTTTTTGGATAATGGCTCAGCTCTGTAGCAGACATGACCCTGACTGCACATCCATCCACCTCCTTTGCCATCCATCGAGCCTTCTGTGTTGCGGATTTATACTTTCTTCCTTTCTCCACAGAACTTGGGCACATGCTGATGCTTCCTTTCTGGAATTCTTGTCCTTTTCATCACCTTGCACGACTGAAACCTTGGTGGAAGATGCACCAACAAATTCTGCATAGCAGGGATGTATTACCACCTGGGTTCCTCTTTCCCCTCCTGTCACCACCTCACAGTTACATTCCTATTTTGTGTTTCTCAGATAATTCCATTTTATATCCAAGTCTCTTCGAAACATGGACATTGATCTTGCTAATTTTGTATTCTTCGTATTTATAAATTCTACAGATCCTGAGCAGACAGAGTCCTGATTAATTTCTTGAGCAGCTTCAGACATTGCAGGAAGTTCTGTGTTTACTGAAAAGGTCTATTTACCTAGCTTTTCTGACTTTGCTTAGCTTTGCTTTCTTGTGAGTAGACAGAAGCATTTTTAATACCACACAATCACACCGATCTGAATTCATAACACACTGGAAGCACATACCCATGCAAAATCCCTGAAATGTGTTTTATCACTTTTTCTCCTTATCTCTAATCCCATGTTCCTGCTGCCATCACTGGTCAACAAACTCCATGCATTGAATGCATACATAGCCTTTGGAATTCTGTATAATGAAATTCATTAATATTTTTTATGAAATAGTTTATAGTATATATACAAGTTACTTTGCTGCTTCTTTTAATTGAAAATGCTAATGGTTATTATTTGTCTGCGTAACTCTAGCCCCTACCTTCCTCAGAACGAATCTGCCTCATTTTATTTATTCGTTTTTTCTAGTGGTAGGCAATTTGTTTATTAGCAGCTCTTTACCCACCAGAAATATCCTTGTGAACATCCAAACCATGTCCCTGGGAATCTGTGGAACAGTGCTTCATGGGACCCTGCACCAGACAGGTTTAATCCCTGGGACAGTGTGCACTGTCAACTATGTTCCTACAAACCATCTCATCAAATAGCTGTGCCCACTGACCCTTTAGGCAGTGATGCAGAGGGTTCCCGTTATCCGATATGCTTACCAGGGTTGGTTTTATCCAACTTTCTAATTTGTGCCATTCTGATGGTATAAATTATTTTCTCTTTGATATTTTAAGTTCTCTGATCACAACAAATGGTAGGTTTCACTTATGTGGATTTTTTATCTGAACCTTACCCCATTTTTATCTCCTAGGTAATAGTGTCTTTTGGTGTTATCCATTTTATAATCCTCCCATTTAGAATTACATCCAGTGTACCTTCATTTAAATAAAGTTCTTATCAGTCAAGAAGTCAGACACATAAAATGTTTGCACTAGCATATTGGGTTTAAGTTCTTTTCTACTGCCAAGCCACAAAAATAACCTCTCACGAAGTTCAAAATGGTCCTCATCCTTTAAAATTCAATCTGCCTACAATCGGTGAGTGGTGTGGTATAATTTTCCAACACTGCGTCCATAGTTGGACCATTTTCAGCAGAGCAAGCTCCCTTTCCCATGCTTTTGGATGCCATTTCTGTCCTATATGTAATTTATATACATGTTTCTGGACTTGAATACACATTTTCAGTTGCTATACTTTATAGTCGGTAATTAATATCGTTCCCTAGTTTTAATCTTTCATAGTTCTAGCCATTTGGTGACATTTTATTTTCTAAACACATTTTAGAATTTTTCTTTTATCACATAAGAGATTCTGCCAAAAATATTTAAATTGTTTTGCATTAATACACTAATTAAAAGGAAAGCACCAGTATTAAAACATAAAATTTCTCATCCATAAACAAAATGTTTTTCCATTTACTCTCATTTTAATTTTTAGCTTTTAGCAGAGATTTAAAAAATGTTCCTACCCAATTATTTTATCCTACTATATATTTAAAAAAATATTTTTTAGTTGTAGATGGACACAATATGTTTATTGATTCATTTTTATGTGGTGCTGAGGATCAAACCTAGTGCCCCACACGTGCAAGGCAGGGGCTCCACCACTGAGCTATAGCCCCAGTCCCAATATTTTTATATAATTAAAACTTACAGAAAATTATTAATGATTGTTTTAGTTATCATTTCATAACTTTTAGCTAGACGTGCAATTCTGTTATGTAACATTTTGAATTGATGGTTTAGTTCATTAGTTTTTATCCAAGAGGTATGTCTTTGATGAATTTTCTTTGACTTTACTTAACAAGATACTTTTAAATCTAAAATTTCTAGAAATAATGTGTTCGGACATCAATATCTGGTTTTGAAATTCTTAGCTTATTATAAATACAATTTTATTGTCTTCCCAATGGCAGGCTCAGAACTCAGAAATTCACATTATCTGATATTTTCTGTTTCAGAGATATAGATTTTTCATTTGCTATCCTATTTTTCAACATTTTTGCCATCAATCTTTCTGAGATGTCCTTGTACCTTTTATTCCTAAAGTCTCTATATGTTAATACAGAATTCTTTAACATTATTTCTTCATGTGTTGCCTCTAAATAGTTTCCTTTTAATATCATCTTTGAATACTGTTTTACAGATATTAATGCTTATAACTCATGACTTCAGTAACGAATAAATTTTTTTCTTACGTAATTTCACTTATTTCTCTATGATGACATATAGATATCAACCCAAATATAGAGTTCTGGCTTTACATATTCTGATGTTACATCAATTTAATTAGAAAATAGATGCATGATGGTTTTATTTGGTTCTCTTTTAATATATAAATACATTGTACTCTTAGGTTAGAATGTCCTACATTTTGAATTAGATGGTAGGGACTTGTTTTGAATTCTCAACTTGTTCATTCCATTAATTCTACAGTATATTATTTACTGTGGAATATTTGATTTTGCTTTTTTTTTAAATATAAGGTGGTGTTCCTGGTATACACCTGTGTATATATCTGTGTATTTTTGTGCATGAGATCTGAACTCTTTCTTCTTAGACACCAGCTGTACTGTCTGTGTACACCTCCATGGGGCAGGGGCAGGCCTTGAGAGAAGGAAGGAGAATCTCAGCGCCTCACCTTTGTCATTGACTAGGAATTGAAGACTTCAGGGGTGGGGTTCCAGGGTAAAGCCACCCTGGGGCCACAACCTGGAAGAGATGTCTGTGGATTTCTAGTCCTCTGTCAGGGCCGATACTGCAACTGAAACAGTCCCAGGGCATTTCAACACACTGGACTCTCCTGGCCTCTGTGTCCCTGGCAGGAAGGAGCCAGCCGGGCCTCCTTTAGTAGGGAACTGCAGTGTGCCCAACAGGGAACTGGGGCTGCCTGCTCTTCTGCTCTCATTGGTTGCAGGACCAACTGCCTGGTCACTGTGGGGGGCAGGAAATGAGACACTCTCTGACCACACCTTCTGAAAAAGCTGTCCCTGCCCAGGTGGCACCTTGTCTGCCAGACCCACTTCCTCTTTCCCTCAGCAGCTGGCTTACCCTGCTCTCTCCCAGGGTTCCATGGTGTGCCCTTCCCTCTACTGTGGAGGGAGTAGCAGGAAGTGTGTTTGCCATGTCTCCAGAGAACCCACCAGCTTTCTCCTATCCGACATTCCTGAGTCCTGTGCAGTCCTTTCTCCATACTTGAGCCACCTGATTTCTTGAAAACATTAAAACCTATACATCTCATTAGATTAGGACCCACGCCAAAGCCTCTCATGGCCATCACACTGTTTCTAAGCTGCCTCATGAGTCCCTGACACTTGGCCTCTGGAGCCCTGTGCCACTCCCTTTCCCCATCACCTCTTCATCCAAGAGGATTGCCTTTCATTTGTGCACATCACCACATGCCCTTCCTGGGGCTTCCAAGGAGGATTCTCCACCCACCAGCATTCCTCACGACTTCCAGCCCACTTAGATCCAATCAGACCCCCACGTGGTCAGGACTCTTGTCTTGCTTTCTTTTCCAATGCTTCCACAGACTGCCTGTGGTTTTAGATTTACATTTATGTACATAATTTCACTATTTCTTACCAATCTTCCACCCACCTTTCCACCCAGGAAGCATGCGTGTGCTTGATAGACTCTTCATTTTGTCCTTGGTACTTATCCTCTGTAAATAGTAAACACTGCAGACATATGTGCAGATGATAGAATACATGGCAAAATTAAACTTTGGGTGTCTTTAAATACCCCTACTTAAAAAATCAGGGATAGTGCTTAATTAATGTATAGTCTAAAATTCAATTTGGGGTTATATATTGCATTAGGCTTCATCTTCAATTTACCATTCATTACACAGTCTGTCACTGCTCTTTTGGACTTGTTTTAAGGTATACTTCATTCTTCCAAGGGTGCAGAAAAGGTAAAATTTCATTTTACTCAGAAAATTATATTATTATTTGTAGGAAACCCATCTCCTCTTACAGATATATAAACACTTCCTAATCATCTAATATTGATGATGCTATAACAAACTCTTGGGTAGTTTATAAAGAACAGAAAATTATTTCTTTCACTTTTGGAGGCTGGCGTTCAAGATCCAGATGCTAATGGGTATGGCTTTCCAGTGGGGCCTTGGTCTCTTCAAAGATGGTGCTGTGAAGCCAGGTTCCCTGAAGGAGAACACTCTCTTCTAGGACAGCAGAAGGAGGGAGGGAAAGCTGGTGGAACTCTGCAGGAAGCCATTTCATTAGGATCTCAATTCCATTCTGGAGAAAAGGAGCTCTTATGATCTAAGTATCTAGATGTCCTGATTTCCAATCACTATTACATGCAACACCCGTGTTTGGAGCGAATATAACCAAAACATAGCACTAAATATAGCCAAAGTTTGCTGAGGAGATAGAAATTTTACTACCAAACTATTTTTTTTTCATTTCCATAAATCATGTCTTCCATGTAGACAGAGATTACAGTTACTGCATTAAAAACCTAGAGAAAGATTAAATATGTTTTATGTATTGATAAAAGAAACAAGTTATTCCAGGTGATTCAGAGCAGTTTATATTGAAGGTCACAAAGTCCACATATTATTATTATCATGGTATCCTAGATCCTTGCTATTTTTGTAACCCTGCATCCAAAACCATCCTCTAAAGGTTTTTCCTGAGTCACTTCAGCATTGCCTTGCTGAACCCCCAGTCCACACTGCACACAGCCAGTACTGGTCACTTTAAGCTCAACAGATCTTACCTCTTCTTTTTCTCTTGTGAAGATACTGAAGCCCAGGGTTGGGGGACCCCCAAAAGGCACTCAGTGTAGGTAATGAATGTGGGGTCAGAAAGATGGGGGCTTCAGGAGGAGGTGAAATGCTGATACCTCCAGAGCACTTCCCTCTCCTTGCCCTGTTGCCAAGGTAACCTGCCTCCAGGGATTCTCCCTCCCTACAAGGACTTGTCAATGAAGGACGCCTCCTGGGCTGCTCCCTTCCTTTCCTGCCCAGGATCACTCTACCACTAATTGTGAAGGCAGGATGGGAGGAAGGAGAGAGGCGGGATGGGGGGAGGAGGGAGCATGAGAACAAAGGAAATCTACAAAGTGTAAGAGGAGCAGACACCCATCTCTGGGACCCTTTCTCTACAGAGGAGTCTATCTCTGTTCTGTCATTAAATGAAACTTGCTTTCTACACTTGCCTTGGTGTTTCTCCAGCATTTAATCTTAAACATTCTAGGGAAATGGAACTCGACTCTGATTGATTCTCATCACCAGCATCAATAATTTGCCTCATAAACTACATCATAAAATATGTGAGGTTAGGAACCAACACGTATTTTCATTTATCAGATATACACGGTCCAATCTCAACCATTTAGATGGAACAGCATAAAGACACAAGACACAGCAAGAGAAACAATAAGAGAAGTAAATCGGGAGCCTACATCATGGGAACAAATTTTTACCCCCCACACTTCAGATAGAGCCTTAATATCCAGAGTTTACAAAGAACTCAAAAAATTGGACAATAAGACAACAAATAACCCAATCAACAAATGGGCCAAGGACCTGAACAGACACTTCTCAGAGGAGGACATACAATCAATCAACAGATACATGAAAAAATGCTCACCATCTCTAGCAGTCAGAGAAATGCAAATCAAAACCACCCTAAGATACCATCTCACTCCAGTAAGATTGGCAGCCATTATGAAGTCAAATAATAACAAGTGCTGGCGAGGATGTGGGGAAAAGGGTACTCTAATACATTGCTGGTGGGACTGCAAATTGGTTCGGCCAATTTGGAAAGCAGTATGGAGATTCCTGGGAAAGCTAGGAATGGAACCACCATTTGACCCAGTTATTGCCCTTCTTGGGCTATTCCCTGAAGACCTTAAAAGAGCGTACTACAGGGATACGGCCACATCAATGTTCACAGCAGCACAATTCACAATAGCTAGACTGTGGAACCAACCCAGATGCCCTTCAATGGATGAATGGATTAAAAAAATGTGGCATTTATACACTATGGAGTATTACACAGCACTAAAAAATGACAAAATCATGGAATTTGCAGGGAAATGGATGGCATTAGAGCAGATTATGCTCAGTGAAGCTAGCCAATCCCTAAAAAACAAATACCAAATGTCTTCTTTGATATAATGAGAGCAACTAAGAATAGAGTAGGGAGGAAGAGCAGGAAGAAAAGATTGACATTAAACAGAGGCACGAGATGGGAGGGAAAGAGAGAGAAAAGTGGAATTGCATGGAAATGGAAAGAGACCCTCATTGTTATAAAAAACTACATAAAAGAGGTTGTGAGGGGAATTGGAAGAAAAATAAGGAGAGAAATGAATTACAGTAGATGGGATAGAAAGAAAAGATGGGGGGAGGGGGATAGTAGAGGATAGGAAAGGTAGCAGAATACATCAGTCACTAGTATGGCATTATGTAAAAATGTGAATGTGTAACCTATGTGATTCTGCAATCTGTATTTGGGGTAAAAATGGGAGTTCATAACTCACTTGAAACTATTGTTCGAAGTATGATATGTCAAGAGCTTTGTAATGTTGTGAACAACCAATAAAAAAAAAAATAAATGTAAAAGACAATAAAGTTTTTGAAAGATAACATAAAAAAAAAAAAAAGAATAGGGGCTGGGGATGTGGCTCAAGTGGTAGCGCGCTCGCCTGGCATGCATGCGGCCCGGGTTCGATCCTCAGCACCACATACCAACAAAGATGTTGTGTCCGCCGAGAACTAAAAAATAAATATTAAAAATTCTCTCTCTCTCTCTCTCTCCTCTCTCACTCTCTCTTTAAAAAAAAAAGAAACAAGAATAAGTTTTGTGCATCTGGCCAACCTAGAATGAAGATCCAACCTATATTTTGGCTACACAGTCTTGGAAACATTATTTGTTTCCTATTTATCCAACATAGTTTTTAAGTGTGCATCATCAGGCAGGAACCAAACCAAATATAAAATATGAAAACTATTGTTATCTAGTTTATAATCTTCTGTTTTACCTTTAGAAACATAATATAGAATGCAGGCAAAAACTTTTAAAATATAGATATTTCCCACATAGCAAAACCATGACATGTTAAGGCCCTTGGATGCTATGTTTTATAAAAAAAAAAAAAAAAAAAACATTTCTCATAAGAAATTTTAAAAAAATGTTAGGTTATGTTGCATGGGCTGGCAATAAAAAAGAAAGTTTATCCTTCATAGTTTTATTTATTTATTTTTAAATGAAAGAATGCTGCCAAAATAAAAAAGTTTTTTTCATTGCATATATTTGTGCAATTCACTTCTTTCTTTAGAGCATTTAATTGTCTGCAAAGAAAAGAAGTAAGCCTTAGCCTTTCGGATTTTCGATATAACCTTTTCTGCTTGAACATCCCTTGAAAGACATAGCCTCTTCTGCAGCAGGTGTAGTTTTAATGATGCTTTGATGCCATATGTCAAATCTCGTCACTTGCTGTGAGGAATGACATTTCTCTTGAAAGCCCCCAGCAATGCAGTGTGAGATTTTTGGTGGGCATCTCACACCACACAAACAGGCCCCAAAGCAGCACGTTTCTCTGCAGCACCCTGCAAGGACAAGCAAAGACTCTGACGTCCACTGCACCCTTTGATAAAGAGAGTTTCTATGTCCACAGGACACAGGTTGGATACTACTTCTTCCCGGTAATTAATAATTGCTTTAAAACTTCTTCTTATGTTCATTCGCTTTTCCAACAATCATTCTAAATCTTTTGGTAAATTGCCACGTGGGTATGAAATGATGAAACAGAGAAATCGCAAACCACATTTTAGAAATTTAAGATTTCCTAAATCATACTTTGATTTTGATACCTATATATATATATATATATATATATATATATATATATTTTCCATTTTTATTCATGCTCTTTGTATCTCATAGATAGTTAACGTAGGAATAGTTTAAAATGCCATCTATCCAAATCGCCAACTTATAGATGAGAGGTAGAGGAACTATTTAAAAGAAATAGTCTGTTTTTAGATCATCAATGCACCTTTGCTGAAACCCACGGAAAGGTCATTCAAGAGTTCAGTACGTTTCCTCTTTTGTGGTCAAACTGGGCTGAGACCAGAAATTCAGGGGGGGATTTCATGAATCACAATGCTCAAGTCCCCAGGCAAGAACATGACTTCAAAATCCCCTCAGAAATTTTTCTCAGAAAGTGAATGCCAGATGACTAAGGTTGTCTATTTATATACAGAGTAGAGGATTCACCACGTATCATGGGACCTGTTTTTGCATCTTAGTTATCACTATGAAATCTACAGTCCACCCAGGGACCAGCAGGTGTCAGATATTGTTAAAGTAGGCAACAGAAAGTCTCTTGATTTATAAGAAAAATTTTAAAAATTATTGGTTATCTCATGCCTAAGAAATATATTATAAGACATTGTATTGTTATTCCTGAGATGTTATATTTTAAGTATTTCTGGCATTTCATTATAAATCTTTGAAAAATGGGAAATTTGAAAGTGTATACTTAATGAATACTGACTTAGCACCTACAACTATCACTTCATTGTTTTATTTTACATATATATTTATGCAATCTGTTCATTCACCAATTCATTCTGTTTTTGAGATATTCACATTTCTTTATCATACATATTTAAACCAGAGTCTTAGTGAAACTTCTCAGTTTACTACATTAGCATTGAAACACAAATCCAAAAGAAAAATCTAGCAAATCAATTGCAAAAATATTTTCAAAAATACTACAATTTATTGAATATACTTCATTTTAGGTAGGTAACCGTGAGATAATATCAGAAGAACAAATAAGCATGATGATGTCATTGTTTTAACTTCACAAAACAGAGATGACCACCTGTTTATGTGCATCTCTGAAAATACACTAGAATCAATTAAAAATTACTTTCTCTCAGAGATATTAACATTGGCATATTTACCTTTCCCTCAACCTCATGCACAGAGTCAGAGTCTATATCACCACTCTCTGCCAAAGGCATGTACCTTCCTCCTTTCCATAGGATCTGTATGGGGAAAATAGAAGCAAGCTACCAATAAACATTTAGGAAAATAAAATGTGGCAAAGCAGGTTTAATTGTCTTGCAACCTTCAGCCTCATCCATGAGCCACAAATAGACAAAAATCTTTTGAAAAATTTTCCCAGAATCTCTGTTATAAACCAACACTGCATGCCTTCCTAGTCCCCCACTGCCCACCCTTCTTTGCTTGCCCCTCACCAGCACATAATTAGACCTCAAGTAAAGGAGGTCCTCCTTCCTTAATTAAAGCAAAACCGCTTTCCTCTCTGTCCCTCTGTTTCTTGGTGAGTTCTTACTTAACTTCCTGGTGGAAAATGAAAACAGAACTTTACTACCACGATCTGACTATTGTTTTAACTGGTACATCTTAGGAAATGATCCTTGGGATTCTGCCGCACCCCGCGGCTGCTCACTAACAGACACTCTGATGGCTTGTCCCTGCGTCCCAGCTGCGGTATCGTGGGTCTACCTCCAGCCCCTCTTAGGACATTTCTATTGGGTTCTGTGCTCTTTGGGGGCTATTGCTTTGTACAGTAAAAGGCAAGCTTTCAAAAACTGCCCTGCAGGAAAAAGGAGCAGAGGATGAGCCTGGTGTTTCTGGCAGGGTACAGAACAACTGGCAGGAATCATGCCTAAGGCAGAACCCAGAGGGAGCAGCCAGAAACCAGTGGCCCGGGTCAACTCTTCTGAGTGTGTGAGCCTATCAATAATTCAGACTTACCTTCTCCATGAGCAATATTTTTTTTTAATGCTTTCTTTGTCTCCTTTGAAAAATGTTACCAGCCTCCTTCTGAAGGGGAGGCTCATGCCCACTCTCAACCAGAAAGCAAACAAACAGCTCCGGTGACATGCTGCATCCAAGCAAATGGGCTTTACATGAAATATAAGGGGAAAAGATACATCTAAAGCGTTTCACGTTGCCATTTAAATGAAATCGTAGATAAAACAAGAAGAAACACCTTTGTGGAGACTGTGAAATACCGACTTTTTAATATGAGAAGCCAGCATAATTTTTACTTATCTTTTATGCATGCTTTAGGCCATAAATTGATATGGCTTTATCTATGATTTAAAAAATTCATGATTCAATTTTGAAGAAACTGAATAGCTGGTACCTATAAAATGACACTCATCACGGTTCTAGGATATTTTTATAACATTTTGATCCCAAATCTGAAGTAAAAAATCTTCTTCTTTAATCCCATAATTTTGGATGTCTCTGTGATACATTGGTGTTGATCCCTCTGTCAAAATCTTATAAAAATATATCCAAATGATATTCAAAATACTATTACAGTCATAAAACATGGGCCGTGGAGACTCGGAGTCCAGACAGTGAGGTGGTGCACAAGGAGGGAGGAGCTCACAGTTAGGACCAGGGAGGCTGAGTCCTGAGTGGCTGAGGTCCAGCACCTCGGCCAATGCCTAAGGCCATCAGCAAAGCAGCCCCTCTCAGTCACCTGTGGGCAGCCTGCTCTGCTTCTATGCACTCTCAGGGGTTCCCAGGACAAAGGACACTGCGGCTGCTCAAGCTGTTCTTCGCTTTCTGTCCTTGGTGCCTCTCCAGGAGGACTTTCCATGAGGAAGTTAATTACCCTGATTAAAATTTCATCCTAGTAAGATACAGGGGAAAAGAGTGGAAGTGGACATGGCACAGAATTGAGAAACTGCTGGCAGGAAACAGGACCATTTGTGGGAGATACCACACAGTGCCAGCCATGAACTGGGGAGCTGAAAACAGCAATTGTTTTTCAATTAAAAGCAACCCAACCGCCAACGCCTTCTGGTTTTCTTTTTGTTTCTGTGGGACTTTTGGTCCATGTGATTAATCTTTTCACACCCAAAAGATGGGCTCAGCTTCCTGAGGAGACGGTCCTGTGCTTCCCTCCCAGTGCCCCTTCTCAAAACCCTGCTTCCCACTTCAGCAGAACCAGCCTTCCAGATGCACGACCTAAGGGTCTCACCCACCTGCTAACAAGGGCCTCAGTGACTGCCAGCTGTGGGTAACGGTCCTGGCTCTTTGACAGGTGGTGGTATTAATTTTAATTTGTCCGAATATAATAGAGTCAAGCACTTTGTCATTTAATTAGGGATTTTTCAACATATTCAGTTTAAAGCACTTCTTTAAGTCTTTTTAATAAAACATGACTTCTTTGGAGGTTTTCTAGGTTGATTTGTGGGAGATCTTTATCTGTTGTGGGCAACTCCTGCAGTTATGTGTGCATGTTCAAGGACCATCTCCCACCTCCCAGCTCCTGAATTAAAATCTCACCCCTTTGTTATGCTTTCTCATGACCCCAGTGTCTGCGATGGAATTTCTTCCTTGTTCTTCTTTAAGTACTCTTCTCAAAGTTATGTTCATGTCCTGATTTGTTTGAGGGTTAAAAGAACCTTCTGGGATTTATATTTAGTCTTTGGCAAAAAAAACTAAATCTTCATAATGTGAATTTTCATTTTAAAAATCTTTTTAATTATGTACAACACCAGGATTCCCCCTTACATGATTTCTTCTATATAAAATTGCTTAAAATCTTTAAGATTGCTTTCAATTTTCAAGGGTGTTGGAAAATGGAACTTTCTTAAAATTCCTTGCAGTACAGAGGAAAAGTGGTGAGGTCCAAAGAATGGGAATTTGGTAGCACGTACCCAGGCTGAATATACATGTATGTACCCTTATAATTCTGCAATGGAATTTCTAGAAATTTCTATGGACATTTGTAGGAAAATGTGAGAGGCCAAAAATACGTATGCATTAATGTAATTACTGCAACATTATTGAAATAGAAAAACACTGGGGATTAGGGTTTCAAGTACATTGTGGTATGTCCACATAAACCAGTATTCACCTGTGAAAAAATGAGAGGTGGTCCTGATGAATCATACTGATGGAGCATACTGTTGAGGGAAATGGCATAATGCAGAAAGTGTTGTGTAGAATGGGCATATGTATGAAAACAAGGGTGTTATGAAGACAATGCAGACTTACATAATGCACGTGTAGATGTAGCATATTAAAACAGAAAGAAAACAGTAAAAACCAATAAATGTGTTAACTGCAGAACATAGCTGCATATAAAGTGGTTGGCTTAATTACACTGACAAAAAAATCTGTCACTATAATAAATAGAATTTTAATTTTAAAGGCAAAAATAACTTAAATTTTTAGTAATTATTTTGGCAGAATTTATATTAATACTATTTCAAAGTAAGTACACATTCAGTGGGATAAGACAAATGTATAATTTTCTTAGAAAAATAATGTTTTAATGTAAGGGAAGATAAATATAAAATCAAATCAAATAGCACAAAGTCCCTGTATTTCTACATTTGATCATGATCATCATCCATGATGCATTGACATGATCATGATTTTCATCCTTGATTCTATCTATATAATGAATTACGTTTATTGATTTTTGTATGCTGAACTAAACTGGCATCCCTGGGATGCATCCATCTCATCATGGTATACAGTCTTAATGTGTTTTTGAATGAAAATTGCATGAAATAATGGAGGAAGTATTATCAATAGTCAATGTAGAGTGACACAATTATAATATGGTCAATTTATAATGCTCAGGCAAATAATATTTCAAGTCCATGGGCACAAATAGCTCTTCAACTCGAGGGATATTAAAAGAAATGAATGATCATGAACTTTTGGATTCATTGGCCTCAACATGCCTAAACACATTGAATAATCTTCATACAGAAATGCAGACAATCAAACATTCTATGTGTATAATGTGCCATAGCACAAAGTATAAAATAGCAACCGCTAGTTATTCTTGCCAAAATAGGAGCTTTATTTGATCAATCCTATGTCCAAAGTATAATTTACATTAATTTTATGGGTCAGGAAAACATGCTAAATCATCAAAGAAATAAGCAAGATACAAAATGTGGAACATAAACCAAATTTCTTCATAAAATAAGATTTTTTAAAATGCCCAACATAAACTAAAGAACTTAAGAAATGTTTAAACAAAATACCAATTGTGAGTGTGTGAATAATGATTCAAGCCACTTGATCAGAAAACACACATACACATACATGCACACAAAAAATTTATTAGGAAAACTTGGGAATTCGTAGATTTTTATGATAGTAGATGATTACTCTTAACGTTTGCAGGTATAAAATAGAAATGGGACAGAATTCAAAACATTCATTGGAAAGTAGGAGTATAATAAAATAGCATTGTCTATGTGTTGGTAATTGTAGAATCTGGATGATGATTATAGAAGCATACACCAAACCATTGGTTTGGTTTTGTATATGCTTAAATTTTCAGAGAAAAAGAAAAGGATTTTAAAAAATCGGTAGTCCATGACATTAACAGAAGAAAAATCCATGATGACCTTGATGGCTGAAAGAAAGAATTTGATAATCTCAGTATCTACTTTTGATATGAAAAATGGTAATAGGCACAGAAAAAGTATAATCATCATTCCAAAATATTATGCCCACAAAGCTAGAGAAAATAACATATTAAATTCTAAAATGAGAGAAAAATTCCCCTTTATTGGGGAAATGATGATTGTCAATCTTCCTATTTATATTTAAACTTCTGGAGGTTCTGGGCAGTACAATACATCTAAGAAAATAAAGTAGAAAACACAAAGAAGCAAAAAATTAGAATTTCAGTCATTCTCAGACATTTCATTTGATATAAATAAGATTGAATCTACTCTAAGAACATGAAGCAT
Source organism: Ictidomys tridecemlineatus (assembly GCF_052094955.1). Classification (NCBI taxonomy): domain Eukaryota; kingdom Metazoa; phylum Chordata; class Mammalia; order Rodentia; family Sciuridae; genus Ictidomys; species Ictidomys tridecemlineatus. The sequence goes on from NC_135489.1 coordinate 6,319,226, forward strand.
TTGAATTAATAAGTGAGTGAAGTAAGGTTGTCAGACACAAAATCTCCGTACATAATCATTGACACTTTCAGACCTAGTCTTAGTTAATGAGGAAATGTGAAAGGGAAGATGGGAAAAGGGAAGAGCGGTGGAAAGAATCTGACCAACCTTTCAAATGTGCGGGCCTGGATGTGGCACGGTGGACGCCCTTGGATGTATTCACAGGACACTAATTAAGATAAAAGGAAGCTGTAAGTGGATTAAAGAAGGATGGGGGGGGGGTGGAGCCAGGAGACAGCCAGGGGCTGTGTCAGGGGGAATCCTGATGTTGTGCATAACTAAAAAGAATTTTTAAAAAATTCAAAATGCATACTCCGGAGATTTAGTGTTTTGCCAAAAACTAAGTATAAATCCCAGAAGGTTCTTTCACCCTGATCCAGGTCAGGACATGCACATAACAATGAAAAAAGCCAACATGAAACCAGAAGTACTTAAAGAAGAACAAGGGAAAAATTCCTTCCCAGACACCAGGGCCAAGAGAAAGTGTTACCAGGGAGTGTGGCTTTAATGCAGGAGCTGGGGTGGCCTCAAGCAGACTGGAGACCTCAGGCAGACACGCACTCAGGGAAACGTCCTCCTGACAGGTGGAGCCCTCTCAGTCGTGGGTTCTGATTAAGTGGGAAACCTAACTGCCGGTGGTCGCTTCAACCAGGCAAGGCCTTACTTCCATGTTGACATTCGACTTCAATGCAAAAGGCCCCTGAAGAAAACTCAGGACAAGTTCATGTCCAGGATGCAGGATTTTGTTGTGGCTGTTCTTAATTATATTTATTAGAAATATATGTTAGCTCATAGGTAATTGGGGCTATATTAAAATTAAGAACTTCTGTTCACTGAAGACAACATCGACTTGAGTCATAAGGCAAGCCAGGAGGGTACATGTTCATGGACACAAAACTACAGGAACTGCCCAGGACAGATAATGATTACCCACAAATCATCCTAAAAAAAAAAAAAAAGAAAAGAAAAGAAATTTTAACCAATGTAGTATCATATGAGTACTTTTAAAAGCAAGCTGAAAATTTTTAGCTTTAAGAGTTACTTCAGCTTATTTTCCTGTGAACTATATGCTTTTGTTTTTCTAAGATTTTGTTACTAGAATACGCATTTTTTTCAGATTATGGACATTCTTTATACATCATAGATATTAGTATATTTTTGTAAGTTAAAAATATGTTTTACCAGCTTATAGATTTCTTTGTTTAGAAATATTTGTCTATGCAAGTTTTCCTTAAATGTACTTCCTAAAATTTCATTTTATCTGGAATTTGTGTGACAATTTAAAACATTTCAATTTTTCAAGTTTTTGAAGAATGCAACTTTGTTTTACTCTGTTACCATATAATCTTATTTCTTTACATATAACTTCTAATTCTTTATAATTATCCTAACATATCTACTTTTACCTCTCTACATGTGGTTATCAACTTATTGCTGTGCAAATTATTGCAAATCTATCTTCCCTTGCTGATTTTAGATGGCACCATTACTCATGAATCTGAATTATCTAATCTCTTTTGAGTGAGGTAGCACATTGATTTAATTATAAAAGTGTGCACTGTTGTTTTTTTATGAAATTTGTGGCTATCCTTGTCTTACAAACCCTCTTTCTCAGGGCTTTATTAGGTATTTGCTTATACTTCTAAATGAATTCTGTAATCCACTCATCCAGCCAAAAAGAGATAGGAGAATCAATAGCATTTATATTGGGGATCAAAATAAATTTAGGAATAATTTGTAAAATTATAAACTATATTATAATTGAATTTTCTTACCCAATATTATAATTTCATTCTTGTGGTCTATTTGTTTTATTTATTTTTTCCACAGACATAAACTTGTTTATTGAAGCATTCCTCAAGTAGTATTTTATAGACAATATCCTAATACTAGACTAGAATTTGGCCACAGTTCTCAACCCAGCTTTAGCAGGGTGAGCTCCCTGATGTAATAACCAGAGCCTCCATGATCACATGGTGCACAAGAGCTTCAGAGACCAAGAGAGGGAGAGAGCACCAGGCTAAAAAACAGTTCACAAGTTTAGTTGAGGCCAAATAGTTATTTGCTCAAATAGTAATAAGGAAGCCTAGATCTTAAAAAGGACACAAAAGATCAACATTTTTTTCAGATTTTCTTTTAGGACATTGGGCCCAGGGGCACTCTACCACTGAGTACATCCCCAATGCTTTTTTTTTTTTTTTTTTTTTTTTTTTTTACTTTGAGATAGAATCTTACTTGGTTGCTGAAACTGGCCTTCAACTTTTGATCCTCGTGCCTCAGCCTCCAAGCTGCTGGGATTACAGCTGTGCACCATTGCACCTTTTTTTTAATTCTCATTTGTTATACATGATGGCAGAATGCAATTCATTTCATATTACACATATAGAGCTCAATTTTTCAAGACACTGGATGTACACAAAGTATTTTCACACCAATTGTGTCTTCGTTCATGTACTTAGGGTAATGATGTCTAACTCATTCCACCATCATTCCTACCCCTTTGCCCCCTCCTTTCCTCTCCCTCCCCTTTGCTCTATCTAAAGTTCCTCCATTCCTCCGATGCTTTCTACCCCCAATTGCATTATGCATCTGCATCCTCATATCAATGAATACATTAAGCCTTTGGTGTTTGGGGATTGGCTTGCTTCACTTGGCATGATATTCTCCAACTCCATCCATTTACCTACAAATGCCATGATTTTATTCTCTTTTAATGCTGAGTAATGTTCCATTGTGTATATGTACTAATGCTTCCTATCCATTCATCTACTAAAGGGCATCTGGGTTGGTTTCATAATTTAGCTATAGTGAACTGTGCTACTACAAATATTGATGTGGTTGTGTCCCTGTAGTATGCTGATTTTAAGTCCTTTGGGTATTAACCTAGGAGCGGGACAGCTAAGTCAAATGGTGGTTCCATTCCCAGTTTTCCAAGGAATCTCCATACAGCTTTCCATATTGGCTGCACCAATTTGCAGTCCCAATAGCAATGTATGAATGTGCCTTTTTCCTCATATCCTCGCCAACACTTATTGTTGTTTGTACTCTTAATAGCTGCCATTCTGAGTGGAGTGAGATAAAATCTTCGAGGAGTTTTGATTTGCATTTCTCTAATTGCTAGATATAATGAACATTTTTATATGTTTGTTGATTGATTGTATATTCTCTTCCAAGTGGTGTCTGTTCAGTTCCTTGACCCATTTATTGATTGGATTTTTCGGGTTTTTTTGGTGTTAAAGTTTTTGAGTGCTTTATATATCCTAGAGATTAGGCTCTGTCTGATGAGCTTGTGGCAAAGATTTGCTCCCATTCTATAGGCTCTCTATTCACCTCACTGATTGTTTCTTTTGCTGAGAAGAAGCTTGTTAGTTTGAATCCATCCCATTTATTGATTCTTGGTTTTAATTCTTATGCTACAGGAGTTTTATTTAAAAAGTTGGGACCTAATTCGACCTGATGGAGATTTGAGTCTACTTTTTCTTCCATTAGGTGCAAGGTACCTGGTTTAATTCCTAGGCCCCGTCCTTGATCCACTTTGAGTTGAGTTTTTTTTTTTTTTTTCATGATGAGAGGTAGAGGTTTGGTTTTATTTGTTACATATAGATTTCCAGTTTTCCCAGCACCATTTATTGAAGAGGCTGTCTTTTCTCTAATGCATGTTTTTGGCATCTTTGTCTAATATAAGATAACTGAAGTTATGTGGGTCAGACTCTGTGTCCTCTATTCTGTACCATTGGTCTACAGGTCAATTTTAGTGCCAATACCATGCTGTTTTAGTTACTATTGCTCTGTAATATAGTTTTAGGTCTGGTATAGTGATGCCACCAGCTTCATTCTTCTTGCTAAGGATTGCTTTAGCTATTCTGGGTCTCTTAGTATTCCAGATGAATTTCATGATTGCTTATTCTATTTCTATAAGGAATACCATTGGGATTTTGTTTGGGATTGCATTGAATATGTATAGTGCTTTTAGTAGTATGGCCATTTTGACAATATTAATTCTTCCTATCCAAGAACAAGGGAGATCTCTTCATCTTCTAAAGTCTTCTTTAATTTCTTTCTTTAGCATGTTGTACTTTTCATTGTAGAGGTCTTTGACCTCTTTCATTAAATTTATTCCCAAGTGTTTGTTTGTTTGTTTGTTTGTCTTGAGGCTATTGTAAATGGGGTGGTTTACCTAGTTTAACTTTCAGAGGATTTGTCACTGATGTACAGAAATGTCATTGATTTATGGGTGCTGATTTTTATATCCAGCTACTTTGCTGAATTCATTTATTCTAGGAGTTTTCTGGTGGAATGTTTTGGGTCTTCTGGGTATAGAATCATATCATCTACAAATAGTGATTGTTTGAGTTCTTCTTTTCCTATCTGTATCCATTTAATTTCTTTCATCTGTCTGATTGCTCTGCCTAGAGTTTCAAAAGGTATGTTAAATAGAAGTGGTGAAAGAGAGCATCCCTGTCTTGTTCTAGTTTTTAGAGGGAATGCTTTCAATTTTTCTCCATTTAGAATGATCTTGGCCTGGGGCTTAGCATAGGTAGCCTTTATAATGTTGAGTTATGTTCCTGTTATCCCTAGTTTTTCAAGTATTTTGAACGTGAAGGGGTGCTGTATTTTATCAAATGCTTTCTCAGCATCTATTGAGATGATCATATGATTTTTGTATTTAAGTTACTGATGTGATGAATTACATTTATTGATTTCCGAATGTTGAACCAACCTTGCATCCCTGGAAAGAATCTTACTTGATTGTACTATGTTTTTGATAGGTTTTTATATTCAACTTGCCAGAATTTTATTGAAAATTTTTGCATTTATATTCATTAGAGATGCTGGTCTGAAGTTTTCTTTCTTTGATGTTTCTTTGTCTGGTTTTGGGATCAGGGTGATATTTGCCTCATAGAATGTGTTTGGAAGTGTTGCCTCTTTTTATTTCATGAAATAGTTTGAAAAGTATTGGTGTTAGTTTTTTTTTCTTAAGTCTTATATAACTCAGTTGTGTATCCATCTGGTTCTGGGCTTTTCTTGGTTGGTAGACTTCTGATGGCATCCTCTGTTTCCTTGCTTGAAATTGATGTGTTTAAATTGTGTATATCTTCCTGATTTAGTTTCAGCATATCATATGCCTCTAGAAATTTGTTGATGTCTTCAATATTTCCTATTCTATTTGAGTACAAATTTTCAAAATAATTGCTAATTATCCTTGGTATTTCTGTAGTATCCATCATAATATTTTCTTTCTCATCATGGATGTTAGTAATCTGAGTTTTCTCTCTCCTTCTCTTTGTTAGCATGGCTAATGGTTTACTAATTTTATTTATTTTTTCAAAGAATCAACTTTTATTTTAACAATTGTTTCAATTGTTTCTATTACTTCAATTTCATTGATGTCAGCTCTAATTTTAATTATTTTCTATCTCCTACTGCTTTGGAGGGTTGATTTCTTCTCTTTCTAGGGCTTTGAGATGTAACGTTAGGTTATTTACTTGTTAACTTTTTCTTCTTTAAAGGAATGAACTAATGCAATGAACTTTCCTGTTGGCAATGCCTTCATAGTGTCCCAGAGATTTCAATATGTTGTATTGGTGTTCTCATTTACTTCTAAGATTTTTTTTTTAAAATCTCCTCCTTGATGTCTTTTGAAACTCATTGGTCATTCAGTTGCATATTATTTAGTCTCCAGGTGTTGGCGTAGCTTTTATTTTATATTTTATCATTATTTTCTAATTTCATTCCATTGTGGTCTGATTGAATGCAGGGTAGTATCTTTACTTCTCTGTATTTACTAAAATTTGCTTTGTGGCATAACATATGGTCTATTTTAGAGAAGGATCCATGTGCTGCTGAGAAGAAAGTGTTGTGCTGTCAGGAGAATATGATGAATGTGCACATAAACACTTTGATGTTTTGTTACATGCCTAGGGGCTTTGTATTCACTTGCACAGCTCGGCTTCTCTCTACCCATCCCTGCGCTGCACAGATATGATGTGTGTGTGTGTGTGTGTGTGTGTGTGTGTGTGTGTGTGTAAAACAGGGTCTTCTCTTCCACTGAGCACTATATCCATTGTTTACACAGGAGTCTTCACTTTTAGTATATTTTTAAATCCTACCTCTTTCCCCGTGATAAGCTTGTGCTTTTTGTGTACTTGTTTCTCAATTCAGTTTAAACTTATTTATTCTACTATCCATCTCACTAAGGGTGTTTTCATTTTTCTTTCCTCTTTTGGTCTAGTTTGGTTTTATTCTTTTTTGAGGTTTGATTTGTTCGTATATATCATACTTCAATTTTACTAATGACATTTAATGCTAAAATTTTCCTCTGAATACACTTTATATAAAAACGCTATAAATCTTTGAACAGATGGTTAATCAATAGTTTTTCATATTTAGGTGAGAATTACTTTCTGAACTTTACTATTGTTTTTCTTCACATTGTTTTGTTGTAATAATGCTGTTTTGGTCATTTCAACATTTGGAAGTTCAGTGATTTTCAGGATAGCCTGAAAAATCTGTTTTTAAAATAAATTGTAAGCATTTTAAAAGAACTCATTACCTCTTATTTTGATTTACAATTCCAAATATAGCTTTGCCGAATACCATGAATCTTCCATGTCCTAGTACTTTGTATTATTATTATAACTATTCCTATTATTATTTGGCTTGTTTCTCTTGGACTAAGAGACAGAGGAACAATTCTTGGAGAATTGTTTTTATCTATTTTCCTTGAGTCTCAACATTTTCTGGTTCATGAAAGATATTTTTGTTATGTGTTATGTGGTCACTGTAATATTAATAACTAGTTTCTTTTCATTATGGAGTTTAGACTTTAATATTATAAACCACACTTTTTCTCACCCTTTATTTTATTGATCCTAAATATATCCTGTTTGATAAGAAATTTTAGGACTTTTTCTAGAAGTGGTGGATGTATCTTTCCTAGATTTATATATAAGTGCTCTTAATCTATTTATCTGAATTTTGATTTTTTAAAAGTTGAATATTTTATCATATTTGAAAATAGTGTTTAACTGATTATTTAATCCCTTTATCCTCATTGATGTTTGTTATATTTCCCTTAGTTATCTTTTACTATCCTTTACACTGTCTCTTCCTCTCATGTTTTCTCACACATATATACACACACACACACACACACACACACACGTGTGCGCGCACACACATACACACACACACACAAATCCCAACTGATGATTTGACAATAATCTCTGTTTTTTCCTCTCATTGTTTTTCATATGTTTGTTTAATCTCCAGCAAAATAAATAAATAAATAAATATGTTGTGCCCTAGTAATTTCCTTCTCAATCTTGCTTGCAGGCCTGTCAACATTGCTGCTGATGGCTTATTGAAAGTCTATGCTAGATAATGCCACAATCTGGATACCATCTGGGCTCTTCTTCTGTCAGTCATTGTTTATCTTTGTCTTCAACTATATTTTGTATGTGCACTACGAATTACATATATACAACATATGCAAATATAATCTGTATCAGAAATTGTATTAGGCAGAAAAATAGATAACAGTAATTGCAAACAAAATACTTTAATAATTAAATAATTTAAATGGTGGTGTGAGTTTTTTCTACAGAGAGGATTTATATCTTGTAGATTGATAGGTGCATTAAAAATTTATATTTCCATTATTCAATAATAGAGAAAAGATGACATTTAGCTGATATACTTACATATATATATACATATATATATGCATATATATATATACACATTATGTATATATATGTATATCAACATCTCTAATTGTTGTCAGTAAGAAGGTTTTTCAAGATTACTTTATGAGACACATTATTAATATTATCAGTTTTTCTGATTTTCCTAATGGATTTCCTTATAACTTCAAAATAATTTTTAAGACAATATATCAATTTATCTCTGACAACTCAGATTTTGACGGTTTGTTTTTGTTGGGTTCTTCTACTTCTCTTTCAGAGATCACATCTATGTTTCAGTAAAGTCTTAAACTTGAGACCTTTACAACATAAAGGAAATTACTATCAAAATATTTGTGGAATTACCAACTGTAAGTAAATGTCAGTTTGACACAAAGATTAAAGTTTTGACTTGAACGGCTATGTAATTTGTCCAGTTACCAATAAGCATTTTCAGTCAGGTTGCTAATATAATATAATATATATAATATAATATAATAATTTAAGCCTTAAAGTCGGTACAATTGTGATATATTTTAATAAGTATTTGATTTTTAGAATGGCCACTTGGGGCACTCTAGAATCCCCCCCTCCCCAGAGTAGTCATGGGTAACTAAGACAATTGTGAAAAGGAAAAGACCTGCTTTCACTAAATGCCATGCAACTGTGATAAGTCTGCAGTAACTAACACTGTGATGAGATGGTGCAGGGACAGGCGGAGACGGAGTGGAGCAGGAGATTGCGCAAGCAGGCACATAGGGCAGTCCAGGGTCACAGTGCAAACATGACATTCAGAGAAGGTGGAAAGGAGGGGCTTGTCACTTATGCAGTTGTGTGCAGTTTGATGTCCTGCATGTACACATTCAGGAGAAGAAGGGCGAAGATGAGAAGGAAAAATAAACAAGAAAGCTACACCACACTACCCATGAAATCTTGTTCCAGAGAGATCACCAATTAAAATGAGAAATACAACCAGGCTTCCTGTGGATAATGTAGGAAAGCTTATTAAGTTAACAACAGGAGAATTTCTTCAGCTCTCCTTGAATACCACATTCAAAAAGCTTCAACCATGAATTTAGTGATAGATAAATTGGACTGTAGTAAATTAAAATGTTTGCGCACCATCGTTCTAAAGTTAAAATTTCAGGCCACATATTAGAATATAATACTTACAACATATGTAAGCAGCAAAGGGTGTGGTTCTAGCATATACAGAGCACTAAACACCAATTAAAGACAAGCTAAATCCCCACCAATGAAAAACCCAAGAATCTCAGACTCAGAGTTCAGGAAAAAGATACTTTCTTATAATCAACAAACAGATGAAAAGCTTTTACTCAGAATTGTAAGCAGAGTAAGGTGGAATCTGCACAATCTGCAGAACCGTGAATATTAAAGCAAGCAAAGCAATGGCCCATGAACCCTTCCCTCCCTCAGAGCTTTACCTCCAGACAGAGGAAGTCTATGTAGCCAAGAGAAAACGCGCATGCATGTGTCTGGTCTGTTCCTGTCTCACAGAAAAATTCCACATTGGTATGGACTAGATGCTATATATATATAATATATATATATATATATATATATATATATATATATATATATATATAAAACAGATACTGGTAAGTGTATATTGTTCCAAGAGGGAAAAAACAATGAATACCACACAATAATGCACAATGTTCACTTAAATTATCTAATGAACATAGGTGCTATTCCGAAAGTAAACGCAGAATAAAACATCACCACTATGACTTCTTTTTAGACCACTTACTGTTAGACCAAAGAAGAAACAAAAGAATAATTGGCGTATTAGGAATATATTTTAACAACTCCTTAAAATAGTTTTATAGTCATTATAGTCATCATAAAATATAAGAAATTAGTTTGGTACTTTTTGGCCAGTATGAAACAAAAAGTAAATTTAAAATCTAGGTAATTTTATTTTTATATGTTAGATGGTCATTTTTATTTTTAGTTTTGGCTAATTGTGATAATTATTAATTGCAAAAGTTTACCAGTAAATCACCATATTTCAAGCAATGTAAATTTTTTTAGAAAAGAAAGAGAGAAAAGTTTTATATGTGAATTATTTCATATAGTTTTCAAAGTATTCTAATGAATTAGTTCAATTTATTATTGGTTAAATTTTTAAAATTTTTATGACTAAGGTAAAAATTCTCATTTTGCTAGAAAAAAATTTGTCATTATAAAAATTTTGAGACAAGAAGTAAAATTACTATTTTACTTTTCTTTCTGCTAATTTTTCTTCCATTTCTATGGAATCACTGATTTTTTCTTTTTAAGTCATGAGTGCTGTTTGTGTTTTAAAATGATGTCCTTGGTTTTCTCATTTGTACACATATCTGTCAGGGTTTTTCCATTCATCAATTTTGCATATAGTGTTTGATTTTGAAAAATAAAAAAAAATTAATGTCTTATTTTCTGATTTTTTAAATTTTATTTTATATGAAGATAATTTGGTAGCTCTTGTAATGTAGTCAGGGACTGGAGTTGGCATCACCCGGATCAGCAGAAGAGATTATGCATGGGGAACCACCTCTCAGCTGAGTGTAAAGGTTGTTACAGAACTAGATGACTAGATATGTGGAGGAAGCTCTTACAATAGTTCCAGGACATACTACTTACTTTGTAAATGCTGGATATTCCTCTGAGCACGTGCCATATTAACCCATAGGTATCTGTGGGTCACCTGCCTTGTTCTTTCTAAGCCAATAGGACAAACAATTTGTGGCTCTGTATTTTCCAAGGTAATATTCCTATTCTCTGAAATTTTATCAATCATATAAGTGATTCATGTCACTGCAAACAGTTATTTCTTAAGTTAATAAGAAGGAAAGTATAATTTCTTCAGATTTAATGCTTCCTTTTTCACATATCTTATTTGTGCAACTATATAACTGTACATATACACACATGTAGATAGATAGATAGATAGATACATAGAAGATAGATAGATCTGAAATGTAGTTTCAAATTCTTTATATCATATTAGGGATTTACACAGCTGAGATCTTTAATGCAACTGAATATCAGAAATAATATTTCATCTTCTGGTCTGGGTGGCCCCTAACTTCTCCTACACATCCCAGTGTTCACTTGGCACCTCCTCCAAGTTTCAGTACTTGGCAGTCAACCTACCACACACCCTATGTGTCCAGCATCATACTCAAGTTCCCCTGGGAAGAGCGGGCCCAGGTGCCAGGTCTGGAGTCAGACTGAAGGTGAGGCTGGTACTAGTGTGAGCACCTGCCTGTGCGTCTGTATCCCCCAGCATGGTGGCATCATGGGTCAGTTCTGCCTGGAGCTGCCTTTGACTGGTGCTAACTGGAAACTCTCCCGGACTCTGAGCAAGTCAGAAGGGCAAAGGGTGCTACTGAGGGCTCTCCATCATGGCTGGCACTCCTGTTCATATTTGGAGGTTGCCATAGGAGCCTGAGGATCATTAGCCTTAATAAGTTCCATTTTCCGCTTAAGATATCAAGTTGATTAAGGTACAGGAGAGCCCCTCAGGTACAAGCCCACTGCTGTATAGCTCATGTGGATGCAGCCACCGTCCTGCAGCAGGCATCACAGTAAGGTGAAAGTACCTTATTGGAGAATTCTGACAGCAGGTTGTTATCTTCATTTTGCAGATGAGACAACAGAAGCACAGAGGGGGTTCTCAAAGTGAGGTGCAGAGGGGCAGCACATTTCACCATGCACTGAAGGAATGATTGAAAACTTGAATGGACATTCTCAGTAACTATTTTTGAGCAAGGTTGATAATGGACCTATTAAATATGTAAAAGTTAAATCATCAAAGGGAGAAGATTATTGTAATACATTCAAGTTAGCAGGAGAGAGAATGTTCATTGATCTTAAGAGAAATCATTTGATGTGAACAATGACAAACAACTTAAATCATTTAAAATTATTCAAATTAGTCATTTAAATCAAATAATTTAAAAAGAACTGCAGTTTCATATATCAAGTCATGGCTCAGCAAAAGGAAGTATCTAATTACAGACATTTGTTTCAAATAAATGTTCATTGAAACAAGGAGAGTAATGAATTACAGTAGATGGGGTAGAGCGAGAAGATGGGAGGGGAGGGGAGGGGGGATAGTAGGGGATAGGAAAGGTAGCAGAATACAACAATTACTTATTGGGCATTATGTAAAATTGTGGATGTGTAACCGATGTGATTCTGCGATCTGCATTTGGGGTAAAATTGGGAGTTCATAACCCACTTCAATCTAATGTATGAAATATGATATGTCAAGAGCTTTGTAATGTTGTGAACAACCAATAAAAAAATTTAAAAAATAAAAAAAAATCTCCAAATAAATTAAGGATTAGTAGCTGAGCGTGGTGGTGACCTGAGCCTGTGTTCCCACTGATTCAGGAGGCTAAGGACGGAGGGTGGCTAATTTGGTGCCAGCCTGTGCAACTTAATGAAACATTGTCTCAAAATGAAAGATAAAAAGGGCTGCAATGTAGATCAGGAGTACAGCATCCCTGGGTTCAATCCCCCCCAAATAAAGAAATAAACAAATAATTTAGGGATTACCATTGTGGTCTGATGAACAATTTGCCCTAGCTTCACTTGTTAAGCTATTTTATCATATAGTTCTTACTTAATAAATAAGTGTACATATTTAATTATATTTTTGCATAAATTTACATCATTTTGTTTTTATTTTTAAAATATTATTACTAGCTGTACTGTCATTTATTCGGTTATTCCCCTATGATGATGGGATTAATTCAACTAGATTTTGCTTCTACATATGTTTTGACACATAGCTCCTTTAGTTTCTATGTTGATATTTATATAGAATAAATCCCAGGAGTGGAATTATTCAATGGAAATTATTCAATGGAAATCAACATGATTATTGAACAGCTTTTACAAAGCCCAACATTTTTCACTTACAACAATAATGTAGCAGAGTGCCACGATGTTACCATACCCATGGGCAATATTATCCCTTTTAATTGTTGCCAATCAGAGAACTGGGAAGGGACATTTCATTATTATTTTAAATTATATTTTCCCTAATTGGGAATATTAATATTGTTCAAGAGGTTATTTAAAAATATATCTTAGTAGTCAGTGTCCCTGTATGCTATCAGATTTTCCATCTCTTAAACTTAGAAATAAGCCTCTTATGAAATCCTTCACCCTTTGTTCTGCATACTTGTCTATGGGAGGCATTTAATTTTAGAGTCAACAAACCAAGAGTCAATCCTCTTATACAGTCGAAAACTTCCAGGTAAAACCTAGTAGAGAATTATTGAATTATTATATGACATTCTCTCTCTTTCTCTCTCTCTCTTTAAAAACAAAGAGGTACTTTAGACCCTTTATAAGAAATTTAGCTATGAGTCTCTGAAAAAGTCTCATTCAATATAATATTGAAAGTCTCATCCAGAGTAACAAGGCAAGAGAAAGAAATGAAGGGAATCCAAATAGAAAAGAAGGCAGTCAAATTACCCCTGTTTGCAGATTACAGAGAAATCTCAACACTCTGCCAAAAGACTATTCAAATTCAAATGAACTCAGAAAAGTTGCAGGATAGAAATCAACAGGTTGGCAGAAAAAGAAACTCAGAGGTGACAGGAGATTGAGGGAAAGGTAACCATCTTCCAGGTTTGAAACAAAGCAAGCACTGTTAACAGAAAGGAAGCACTCATGGAAGTGCTTTTATGGAAGAACCATAAATGTGAAACCAAATCATTCTCTTTGCAAAACCCAATGAGACTGCGTGTGGACGTGGTTATGTGGCCATGATGTGGTGTCTGGAACTGTATTTCTTCATTCACTGGGGAATTTTTACATCCATCATGTACTTTATGAGACCAGTTCACATTCCCTTGAAGATGAATTTAAATACAATGTTTGAGGGCCAGCTGGGGTTGTGACTCAGTGCAGAGCACTCACCTCGCATGTGTGAGGCCCTGGACAGATCCTCAGCATCACATAAAAAGGTAAGTAAATAAAGGGGTTGTGTCCATCTACAACTGAAAACTATTTTAAAAATACAATGTTTGAGAAATTTTGCATTTTGTTTTTGCTTTTGTTTTTTGTTTTATTTTAGTTTGGAAGTTTAATGGGAAATTGAATTTAAGAAACCAAATAAAATTAATTTTGACAAATGATTAAACTTCCATTTCTTCTATACATCGCTAAGCTTCAAAAGAAAAATATTTGTGTGAAAGCCTTAAAAGGTGTCATTGTCTGGAACCTATATGTTCTACAGAGAGTTAAGACGTTGAGAACCTCTGAGATATTGTACCTCACTGTAGAAATTTTCCACGGCTCACTGGAACGTGCATCAAAATGGTAAAGGGTAAAATGCTGGCCTCTCTAATGGTGTGCGTCTAACAAGAAAGAACAGGTCCTCTTCGCCCTACCTCAGGCAGGAGGGAGAGAGCATGGCTCATTCTTATTTGCAAGACATGATCTATGAGGCTATTTCAACAGTTCTGAAAACCCCTCTAAATCCTTCAGTGGAGGAGCAGTGAGGCCCTCATTATCACTGGTAATTAATCCAGATAGCAGGTGATTTAGTGATTTAATAGGGAACAATAGCTTCTGATCTGGATGATTTAGAAAGTGACCTGATAAGATAGAGCTGATGGTCTAATTTCTGTCAGCATAAAAACAGGGTGATTTCAAGTTTGGATTGTTACCGAAGTGATTCTGTTGAAGGATTTAATATTGATTTAGCCTGGAGTAGTTGCTATTCTGAACATTGTTTTATTAAAACAGAATGCTTCCCCTGTCAGACTGAATAATTTTAATCAAAAATTTTATTCTCTTTAATCATGTGTGTATGTGTGTGTGTGTGTGTGTGTGCATATATTTGAAAACTGGAAGTTCTACCAGACACAATAGAAAATTCTAGCTGGAAGAGCATACCAGGTGCACTAAATATTAATAATCAAGTATATATGAAGTATATTTTTGAGAACACAGTTCCTTTTACATGTGAGATGTTTTAAAGTTAAATAAGATGATATCGGAACATTTTATTCTAAGAATCTTCTAGAAATAGGTGCCCAGTTCTATATTCTGAGAAGGAAAGGATCACCAGAATTATAGATATCTAGAAACAAAATATAACTTAGATGATTTTGTACACTACATTAGATATAAAATGTTGAAGCATCAAGATATAATAAAAAGCAAGGTTTGAGTGATTAAAATTTTTAAAACAAGTTTAGGCATTCTTTAATGACTTATAGTTTCTGCATCAAAAGATCCCTTTATTTGTTTGGAATTTTGATCACACTTATCTTTCAGAAATGTTTTTAGAAATGTTAGGCCAGACCATTTAATCTAAAGCATAAATAAAAAGTATGAACTTTGTTAGTCTAACTTTGGAGCTGAAAGCAGAAGGAATGTAAAAATAAAAAATACAGGGAGAAACGAGCAATAGAGAGCTTCCTTTTAGTTTTACTTAATTTCATCTTTCCTTGATAGTTTTATCTTTCCTTGATAGTTCACGATGCTGGTCACACTGTTGAAATCTATTTTTTTATGTTCTTGATTTCTTAGTAAAATAAATAACATTCATTCAAGAACTAGGTCTGCTAGCCATTATGTGCATTTGTACATCTTCACAATAATCCTAAAATGCAGGTAATGCTAGTCTAGATCCACTGAAACTGAATGTTAAAAAGTCTAGTTATTTCTCTGAGATGAGAAATAATGTAGAAGCCAAAAACAACAAGATTGCCTGAATCCAGACTGCAGGTTTCCAAACTGTAAACTGGATATGTGCACATCCTTTGTGAATGCTAGCAGTATTAATGGTGTTTCTAGCTCCATGTTGTACTCTGCTGGGAGAATCCAGCAGCCAACTCCTTTGCACTATTAGGTGGCTGTCAAGCGAACATGGGTTGCCAACTGTTTACAGAGAGCGTCTATCTGCACACACAGGAGTGCGTGCATGTTTATGGGTGTATATGTATTGCTAAGGAAAACTATTCAGAATTGTGTGGGTTATTTTTTTTTAATGAAAATAAGCCCCCAATACTTGAATCATGTAGACATAAGAGCAAATGATCAAAGCTTAGCACCTTCAGGGGAGATTTGTCTCGCCCTGTGAAGGTCAGCATTTGGATCGGTCATTTTCTGACACTTTTATTCACGGATTCAGTGTCCCTAGGAGCCTGGTTTCCAATTCCTTTCCTATCTTTCCTTCTGAAGTTCATAATGAGGACGTGAGTGTGGGCACCCAGCTGCATCCACACATTGTCCTTCCAGAGTTGGTTGAAGATGAGGGGAGAGAAGCTGAGGGGATTGTCCAGGGGGGACAACTTCAGTGAGATCCCACTTTCCTAATGCCTGGTTTCCCACTTAGGTATCCACATGATTTATAAAAGGAAACTTCTCCATCCAGGTGAGGAAGCTCATTCTAAGAGTCAAAGCGTGTGGCTGCCTTTCTGAAAGCTCTGTGGGCTGGAGCCACACCGAGCAAAGGCCAAGAAAGAGTTTGAAACAATAAATGCTGAAACCTGTCACGGGAATGGATAGCCCTGTGCGCTGCTGGCACACTGATTAGCACATTTCATTCATGGGCCATCAAAGGGCAGCAAGGACCAAGGAAGGGCCTCAGGCCAAACCTTTGGCTGGGGTTGTTTTCTGTTGGAAAGCAATTTTATGTCCAGAAAATTCCACAGGCAACTTTGACCACAGCTATCCACCTGACACTCAGCTGTATGTTGATTTCTTTTCTTTTTTCTTTTTCTTTTTTTAAGAGAGAGAGAGAGAGAGAGAGAGAGAGAGAGAGAGAGAGAGAGAGAGAATTTTTAATATTTATTTTTTAGTTCTCGGCGGACACAACATCTTTGTTGGTATGTGGTGCTGAGGATGGAACCCGGGCCGCACGCATGCCAGGCGAGCGCGCTACCGCTTGAGCCACATCCCCAGCCCTGAATGTTGATTTCTATGTGTTCTTTGCTAATATCTCCCTCCCCTTTCTCTCCTCATCGTTTTCAGGGAAGTGAAACATATCTTCTACTATATTCAGTGTGAAAAAGAACAAATTCAAAATCAGGAAACCAGCAATTTAATTCCATCTCTGTCACTGTTCAGCGGTGTCACGAGTTAGGCAAGTCCCTTCAGTTTTCTCCACCTGACAGGTCTAGGAGGCATTTCAGTCCCTGGAATAAAACTGAGCTGAGCGTCAGCCATGAGGGTTACAGAAGAAGGCTGGTAAGAATATCTTCTTCCAAGACAAATTGGCTGATGGGCGGAACTCGAGCCTGCCAACGTGCCAGGCTGCTGTCCTGTCACCACGCCTCAGATATCCTGAGCCGTCCTCTCTTCTCAGGTGACATCAGCCCTCCTGTCACTGTCATCTCTGCACTGCAGATAAGTCACTGCAGGAGAAGGTTGTAGTCCCCCTCTGAGCATTCACGGCACTGTACCTGGCGTCGGAGATGCTGCCCTTTCTGCAAACGGACCTTTGACCTCATGCACTTCATTTTCTTGGTGCTAGCTGTTGCTTGTATGGGGAATTCAAAAGTGCATGCAGTGGTGTTATAAAAACAGTCTTTCTATAGTCCTAGACTCTCAGACCCCAAATTACTATATGAAGATCTTATTTGAAGTATTCTTGGCATGTGTCTCTAAGCCCATAACTTGATTTCATTACTTGATTTCCTTTTAATAACATACTAGAATATATAAATATACCTCAATCTTTTGAAAGGTTGTGTTGTCATTTTGTTATATTAATTTTTCATAATTGTTTACTTGCAGAAATACACATAGCATTTTACATTTGCTGCAGCCTTTACCATGATCCTGCCATGAGGACTTACATGTACATCCATATTTGAAAAATGTCTACAAAAGGAATTTATGGATCAAAATCTTAAGAACATTTTTATTATTCTCTTTCAATTATATGATCTGTGATAGTAAGTGCTTTCTTAAAAATCTGATACTTCAAGATGGGGGCATATTGCTAAAAATAGTAATAGTAGAATTGAAAAACTTATCGGTGCCTAATGGTAGCAGTTACAGTTTCATGAGAGATGCATTGAAGTCCACCTTTACATTTCAGTAATTAACTATTTGGGGCAAGGTATTTAAATGCCCTTGCTTAGCTGTCTCCCTTATTAAATAGATGCTTGTGATAATGCCTGTCTGGTAGATTCTTTTAAGCTTTTAGTGAGATAATGTTTGTGAAAAATGTTTAAAATATTGTTCAATATAAAACGACTTCTCCGTAAGTATAAACAGCTACCATCACACCATCATGGGCCAACATTCATCGTGTGCCGTGCCCTGACTGACTTTCCAGTCATGCCTCGTGACTTTGAGCCAAGAGTGTACCTTACATTGTTCAGTGATAGTTTTGATTTGCAGCCTGGAGTTGGAGCAGGTTTGTATTAAGTTGTATATCCATGGTGTGCAAAACATGGGAGCATATGGCTCCTAATTAGGCTTGATCATTATAAAGGATGACTGTTTAAGAGGTCAGTTCGCACCCCTCTAGAGGTTATACTAATTCATAAATGCAGAAAAAACATAACTCTCTAAGACACAGCAGTAAGTTGAAGCTCTGTGGAACCAGCATATCACTATTGACAGTATTTAACATGCTGGCATTGACACTAAGCTACAGTTGTAGAATTGCCACAAAGATTCCATCAGTGACAACAAAGTGAAATATTGATATAGTAATTAGTTTTCTGCACCATATGTTCTGATTTTTGCATACACTTATCATGCAGCATGGATTCCTGGGCAGATGATTAGGGGAACAGGAATAGCAGCAAGATGAAATGCTCTTGCTGGAATGAGCCGTAGCCTTCCCCAACACCCACCAGAGAGATGCAGGTGAATGTCCTACAGCTCGAGCCGTACTTGATGTAGTTTGGGGATTTCAGAGTACGGCCTGGTAGGGAAAAAGCCAGTGAGACCACCGTTTCTCTCCCCTGGGCTTTCCTGCCCCTCCACCCTTTTCTCGGCTTGGTGGGTGGCTGTTTGGGGACTGATAATGAGTACCAGCCATCTAAAGCAAGGCTTCCTTGTTCAGTCCTCAGCAGTGAATGGAAAGGACAGGCATAGCTCCTTCCTGTCATCTGCTTACAGCAATGCTTCTCGTCTTTATAAATATTTAAGGACATAATTATGCAATAGGTTGTAAAATATCATGAATTACTGGAGTTGTTGTTGCTTTCAAAAGGCCTTTCTCTCTAGAGCGCTTGGCTGACCTGGAGGAAGTCAGGAGCCATAGAAGCCCCTCGCCCACCCCAGGCTACAGCTTCACTCAGAAACTAAACCCAGTAAAGGAAGGAAACAAAGAGGTGAAGGGAAGTGGCAAGTCAGGAGAGGGGAGGAAACGGCACATCACATGTTAAAACTGCGAGATCCGCATTAGGGACCATTTGCAGCTTACATTATCTTGAAAAACAAATGCCACCGGATTAACTCTCCCCAGGTAGATGTCTACAGACAAAGAGACATCTTATCTCAGAGGCTGCTTCAGCGCCATTTCATTTGTGATAAGGACACTTCCAGTGTCCCCCTCCCACAGAGGAGATCTGGTGGGAAACTCTGATCTCAAGTTTATAAAAATGTGTGCATTATGAAGATGTGAGCACCAGAAAACATTCACACAGTGTCACTATTGGGGCCACCGGAGCTTTCTTTAGAGAAGCAGGCAGGAGAATAGGTCGAGTTGGAGGGCTGGGGCCGGGAGAGGAAGGGAGTAGCACTCCTTCACAGCAGTTGGGATTTGGGGATTGTGCCTCTTCCTGGCTTCGTCCCTGAGAAGAGCTAGCACTTCTGTGGGTGCTTCTCAGAAAGCACGCGTCCATGTCACCACAACTGTAAGACACTCCCTGTCACCACCCAGAAGGACAGGACACCCTGCCCAGCAGCAGCCCCTTCCTGTGGCCCTGAGGCACTCAGGCTTAAACGAAAACACCCTGAGACACAACAAGAGCTTTACCCTGGAGTTAGATGGAGATTTGGATTATTTTCCTATCAATTCATTGTTTTTCTTGGGTTTGTCATCGAACTTTTGATGTGGTTTCTTCGACTGAGAATGGGTGGAAATGATAGAGAACAGGCTCAGGGAGCAATGGGAAGATGAGATTCAGGAATAATTCCATAAACCGGGCCCACAGGCATTCTCTTTTGAAAAACACAATTTCCCTGCTATCCTGAGAGATTTACGCTGAAAGGAGACGTTACATTGCTCAGCAAACAACCTGCTATCTTCAGGAGGAATGCCAGACTGACAGGATGATGAAAAGCACACAAGTTTCCCTGAGGTGGGGAAACTATTGTGGCCCTTACACAGACCAATCCCAGAACTCAGGGTGATCAGGAGGGTGTGCCTGAGACATAAAATCTTTACTAACAGTGTCCAACCGGAACTGGAGAGCGTGGGCCAAAGTGACCTAGAGTTGCCATGACAGTGGGAATTGGAAGGTCTGATGTCACCTTCTGTCTCAGAATTCAAGAGGTGGACCTGGGTGGGACTCTCAGGAGAGTTCGTTGGCGCTCCCAGTAAAACTGGAGGGTAGGAGAGGCATGCCTTCTCTTTCTTCTCTGAAAGGACCCACTGTCCCCTTTGAGAGTGTCCCCTTGCGTCTTTTTCTATTTCTTTAGTAAACTCCTGCCTGCTCCTCTGAGTAACGTGTCTGAAATCTTTCTGGCATGATCACAAGAATCGGGATGAATACAGGGCCTCTTAGCTAGCCCAGCCTGTGGCAGGCCTTTGCCCTGTAACGTCAGCAAATGTCCGCGTGTTGATTTTTGTTTGTTTGGTTGGTTGGGTTTTGTGTGCTGGGAATTTAACCTAGTGTGTAGAGCATGTGAAGCAAGTACTCTATCAACTGAGTTGCGTTCCCAGCCCGGTGTGAGTTCACAGCTGCTGTAGGAACAGTTCATCTTGAAGCAATGAACATTTATCATCTAGCACTTCCCATGGGTGAGGGATCAGGGCATGGCTGGACTGGGTTCTCAATGGATGGCTTCCAGTGGGTGACCAGGGCTGTGATCCGAGGAAAGGCTTTACTGAGGAAGGGTTCACCTTCAATTTCCCTCAGGATGTTGAAGTAATCACTTCCACGTGGCTCTCATATTCATGGAAGCTTGCTCCATCAAAGCCGTCCAGGAAGGAGAGCCAGTCTGCTAGCAGGGAGAGTTGTTCATGATGCAAGCGAATCACAGGAGTGACCTCCCATCCCCTTTGCCCGCATCTGGTGATTAGAGGGACTTCACAGGTCCTGCCACACTGGACAGTGGGGGATAACACAAGAGCCGGAACCCTGTGAAGCAGCCCTCGCATTGGCCTTATTTACCTTTGCACAACACAGAGGATAAAGGAAGAGACACAGGAGGCCATGGTAATGCACAAAATCCTAAACAGAGGATGCGGGCAATAGGGGGAAAGGAGACTTCAGCGCTCACTCTGAAGGGAGAATCACATGCCGCCTGTTAGTACCTGAACGAGTGAAGCAAGAATCAGTGGGAAAGCCTGTGGACCACCTGAGCTGGGCTGATGCCGCGGCTCCCTAAGCTCACCTGCTCATGTTCCAGCCCCAAGGGGAGGCCTTTGGGGACGGGCTCCCTGGGAGGCACTTAGGTTTACATGAGGTCAGGGCCCCACAGTGGGGTTAATGTCTTCATAAGAGAGAGAAAGTGGCCAGAGCGTTCAGATAGGAGGGCACAGGAAGAAGGAGCCCATCTGCAGGACAGGAAGAGAGCCCTCTCCAGCCACAGGTCTGAGGACACTTGGTCTTGGACCTCCAGCCTCCAGAAACCAATGTCTGTTGTTCAAGGAAGACCACCCATGTACTCTATATTTTGTCTTCAAACTTCTCCATAATATTTGTTTGTAGATAAAATGCTGATCTAAATTTTAGCTGTCATTTAATACAAGCTGATTTTTTTTAAATTTAGAGAATTGTTTTCCCTGAAAGTTCTTGTTTTAATTTATATTTTATAGAACAACATATTTTGAAAGCATCTTCCCTTACATATAAAAAATGTGAATGTGAATGAGTTACTTAGTGCGTGCAGTACACTTCTAAAGGCACATGTGTGCTGCATGTAAAAATAACTTATCTCCGCGGTCATGTCAGCTGCAGATTTAAATGACAACAGAGTGGTAAGCGGAGTATGAGTGATTGGGATCACAGGAGGAAGAAGTGGGGCCCAAACACTCCTGAGGAGGATTTACAGGGCACCTCAGACAAGCACAAGTAGAACATCTCAGCAAAAGCATTTGCTTTCAGGCTAGATGACTCAGATACAGTTAATAATAATTCAGTAAAACAAGTAGCTGTAAAGGACGGATTCTGCACTAAAAGGCAAAGTAACAAGTGATCTATATTGCCACAAAGTTGGCTTAAGATTCTGTGTATTTCCATTTATTTGTCTCTACTTGCATTAAATGAAGGCCCAGCATATTCAAGCTGTGTGAAAAGGTTGGAAGTGTATATAGAAAATGATTATGTATAAATACAATGCACTAAAAATTAAAAAAAGAAAGGTAAATACTGTGGTTGGGTTTATAATAACCAGGTGCTAAGGTCTGCTAAGACATACATAGAAATATCGTTATTTTGTGCTGACTTTCACCACATTCCTGGAGGGTGAGCCTTCTGGATATTTCCTTGTATTTACAGTCTTTGGCTTCCTTGATTATTTCCAAACTATATTTGGAGACTTTACTGGGCAAGTACTCTCATTTGTTGACTTGGAAAGTATTGTGGCTGTAGGTGGGCACCCTGTGCATCATGCAGACTAGGGCTAGACATCTAGGAGCACAGAAAGCGTGCGTCTCACACAGGGAGTGTAAAAACCGTGCTAGCACTGTTGCTGAACAGTATGAGAACACACACACACACACACACACACACACACACACACACACACATGCACACACGTACATGCACACCACTAGGCTTCACTTGCTTAGTTCTTCCTTTCCCAGGGTGTTTATTTTTTCTTTTTATTATGTATAGCATACACTGCAAACTCCTCTAAGAAACAGAGATATTCATTACATCTCAGAGAAAAAAGAAAAATAATTTTTTTTTTCACCAGAGAAAAATTACCTTAATTCCACCAGAGGGAGTGTGCTTTATAGAAAATATCCTTCAGAGACTCAGAAAGAACTCACTGCTTCTGGGAGTTGGCCCCACCAGCCACTGAAGCGGGATTTGTCTGGAATCCTGTGGCTCTGTTGTTCTTAGTCTTTATGAATCAGTGTCCTTTGAAATTTTGGTTAAAATACAAAACAATTTATTCAAAACAACTTGAGTGGAGAGGATGAGTCCCACTTGCCAAGGTTAAAGATATCTTGAAAATCAGTCTGTAGAAACTTAGAAGAGCCCAAGAGTTGACGTCAAGAACTGCTGATCCAGATAGATGGTGGCCTGGGACTTTGTAGGGCTGCAGTGCCGTGAGTAAGCATCATTTCCCTAAAAACATGCCACAGGAGAACCAGGAGAATAAGAAAAGACAAAACCTAAGGTCCTCAATAGTAACCATAGTTAGCTTCCTAGGTGAAAATATTTCTGAAACCAGGAAGGTTTAGGTAGTATCACCCACTGAGAGAATTCCCAAGCCATGGTCTGACATGGGAGAACCCAGACCACGGTGTGGCTGACCTCAGTGCCAATGAAGTGAAAGAACATTTACTTCTTCCTGGACACTGCAGACACATTTTAAAACAAAGTACTTTCATGGCATAAGGCTGATCAAAAGAAGATTTTTTTTTTTTTTTTAGCAAATTGAAAGTAGCTTTCAGTGAATAATAATGTGAATAATAAAGTAACTTAAAGCCTGCCTTCAACATGTAAATTCTTGGGATTGTTAATGATCTAAATGACTAGATTCCTAACAGTTTGTTCTCAGTTTATAAAATAAAAATAATACCCATTGGAAAGGCTTAATGACCTTATTATCTTCAGAGTTTGTATATCTGAGTAAAACCAATAGTCTCTAGTGTTTAACACTTGATTCAAAAAGGAACACACGGGATACAGCTTAGTAGGTAGGGCACTTGCCCCACATCCATAAGGCCCTGGGTTCAGACCCCAGCACCACCACAAAGAAAGTATAAAGATGTAAGATAGTAAAATAACATACATACAAATCACCACTGAGCATATTAAAACCACCGATGTGAAATACAAATGTTGTTTTCAGACACTAAGTAACATACTTGATAATAGCTACCAGGCCACCATGTTGTACAACTGATCAAGTGAATCTTGTCTGATAGTTTTCCTAATAAAGTACATTTTGGGGGATACACTTTCTATAAATTTGTATTGTTTTGCTAAGTTTGACATTATCTCTCTATATAACTCTAAGCAAAAAAAAGTTGATTCCTATAATTTTCATGAAAGTTTTAGCAGGAATGAAGTCTCCAGATGACAAATTATATCAACTGATGCCCAAGACATTTTTGAAATTCTTCCACATCATTTTTTCTCATGATTGCCAGACAGCTGTCACAGTTGTGTTAAATGTGAAAGGACATCTTAATACTTTCAGACATTGAGTGTATGGTGAGTCAAACTACCGATATTATATCATTTAAAGAAAGAAAAAATAGGAAGATCAGAAAATTGCAATCCTCCCAACCATCAGGCAATTACTAACTCCTTGAATGCATTAAAATTTTAAATCTCTTTAAGAATGGGTCTCCTTCTATTATAGTTACTTTAATCAATTATTATTATATTTTTAAAATATAATTGCCTGATATAGAAAACTACATTTATTACCAACTTTATCTTGATATCTAGTTAATAATGTCTGGTTAATATTGTGACATTATTATTAATGTAGTATGATTATATTTTATAATAATTACATGAAAACTCCATCTCCAATGTGGATGTGACAATAGCAAGACATCCCTTGTCTTCACTAGACTGCCTACGATATGGTCAGGTGCAGAGTAATTATATATTACTGGGCTGGCCTTTCCTCTGACTAATGAGAGTAGCTCGGTGTACACCCTCCTGGTATGGTTATGGCAGATGCGCTGGTCACTTCCCTTTTTCTTTCTTAATACCAGAAGGTCATATTTGTATTGAACCAACAGTGTCCCCAGTATCCAACAGTCCCAGAATCCCTTGCATCTGAATATGGTCCGAAGGTAGTTCTGGCTACTATGAAGTCAGGTGAAACCACTAGAGTGGACTGGTTTCTGTTGTGTGCTGAAGTGTGAAGGAGACCTGGGAGTTTCCTAGCAGATGCCACAGCGCCACCCAGGGCTGGTGGTGTCTCCACATCTACTGCTTTGTCTCTGTGGTGTTCCTGCCTCAGTGTGAGCAATCTCAGTAGATCTCTACTAGCTGAGCATGGTGCAGAACTACAAGACATGGACAGAACCTTGCATTGCATCAGTCCAATAACCAATAAGGCAGAATGCTGCTTCCATACCAGAGGCCTTAAGGCATCAAGGCTCTCAGGCAACCAAGGCAATTCCAATTATTTTTCCCATCTTGCTGAAAAAAATAAAATAAAACCACCCCTATTGTTTTAGTCAGGTTTTTTGCCACTGTGACCAAAATACCTGATAAGAATGATTTTAGAAAAGTTCATTTGGCATATGGTATCAGAGGTCTCTGTCTGTATGTGGCCAACTTTGGGCCCAATGTGAGGCAGGACATCATGGAAGAGGAAAGTGTTGAGAGCCACAGCCCAGTCAGAATGGCCCCTGGCATTTTGCCAGAAGTAATGGTGGGGAGACGAGCCATTAAGATGATGCTGGATTGATTCAATTGTACATTAGACCTTTACTGTCCGGTAATAGGATGGCTCTTGCTGCTTCGGGCACCCTCTACTTTGGAGTTCCCATTGAGTTCTCCTGGGGTTCTGAGAGTGAGTGCGCATGGGGGAGGGAGTTCCGGTTGGTGTGTGGTGTGTTCCTGGAGGAGCAGCGTGGGTGGCGTTTGGGAGAGTTCCCGGGGAGCATGTGTGGAGTGTGCTGGTGGAGTTCAGAAATAAAGTTTGTTCCTGCTTGAGTGGCTCCTGCTTTGTGCCCAGCCAGACTGCGGCAGAAAAGCAGATCCGGACCTGGCAATCAGGAAGCAGAGAGATCTCCGCTCACCAGGAACAAAATGTTAACCTCAAAGGCAGGACACCAGGGGCCTGGCTCCTTCAGCCACCCCCTACCTGCCTTCTGTTACAGCCCTGTTAATCCAACAGTGGATTAATGTACTGATAGGTCAAGTTTCTCATAACACAATCATTTTACCTCTAAACTTTCTTTCACTGTCTCACTCATGAGCTTTTTGGGGACACCTCACATCTAAACCATAACCCCTATATAGGATCTTGGGTTACAAATCTACTCCTTGTTAGTCTATATTCTAAACCAAGTTTGTTGTTTTCACATCTGATGATTCATAATATGCAAATTTGGCAACATAATTCTTCCTATGTTTTCAGAAGGTTTACCCAAGTAAATCATTGAGTTTCCCTTTGTAGTAGTATCCACCTAGAGCTACATGAGACTGTCCTCCTATGTTCTCTGAGAACCTGCTTTACCCAGAAGGGAATAGAGAAGAGGGAGATGAGTTTTTTAAATGTGCATTCTAATAAAATTGCTGAAAATAATTTTCCCCCAGGTAAGCTATACCATCTCTACATCAAAAGTGGATGTATCAATATTTATTAATTTAGAGTCAAAGAGTTCATTGTAAATTTTATACAAGTTGAAATTATTTGGATCCAACTTTGTAAATGGCAAAACTGGAGTATAATGTATAGTTAAATCTATAAACTGATTACATTATTCTACACAGAGCACACCCAACTGTTAATTTTGCTAAAGTTTCTGTATTTCACATCAAGCTTCCTTGTTCCTATTTCTTTCCAGAATGAGTGACAGTTTTACAAGTTCTTACATCACTGAAGTCATCATTTCCATACAAAATAGATAATATGAAAAGTAGCAAACACAATTTTGGATTAAAAAAAAATCTCAAAATGAAAATCTAAGACCAAATAATAGGTTTTGCAAAAAAAAAAAGTATCATTTCTTAATGAAACACTGCTGTGCCTTCTCTAAGTAAATAAAACACTATTATAATATGGGGATTCCTTACTTGAAGCACAAGTTTATGCTAATTTTTAAAATTACATTCATCAAGTTCTCTATTTTGAAAACTTCTGTGTACATGAATATTTGTAGTACTTAGCATTAAATAGGTGTTATGGACATTTGTGACACAAAGATTCCAGGAGATGCTGATGAAAATAATTCAGTGCATTATTCCTATCAACTCTTATTTTACTGCAAGACTTGAAAAAAAGAATTATGTCAGTCTAGATGAATTTAATGCTGCTTTCTGAAACTGTCCAATTATACTTAAAATCAAAATTAAAAACTAGGTACAAATGGGTACCTGTTGCAGAATTTTCATGCAATTCTGATATCAAAAAACAGAGTTTCAAATGCATACATTAATCCAGAGCAAGAGAATTCAAAACACCTAAAGGAAGCATGAGGCTTACACAGGTTCCAAGTGTTCCCACCAAGGAGATTCCCCTATTATCAATAAGTCCTCTATCTTCTCCCATTCTTTTCCCAAAGGAGAAAGACACATCAAGCCCTAAACTCATAGGTCCATGTTCCAGTTCACAGGAAGGGACAGTTGTAAGGAGAAGTGAGCAGTTTTTCCTGAGCCCACTATCTCCCGTCAGCCTGGTACACAGCAGCACTTCCCTCTGGTCCTAGCAAACCCCAGCAGCACCTTATTCATTGCATGTTCATCCTTGGAGGCCTGAAGGAATTTATCAAAGTTTATGCCATGTGACTGTAAAACAGAGTGTGGATAAACCCTGTTCTCTTTGTAGCCCTCGACTCTTTTCCCCTTCACTATGTAAATGTTCTTTGATAATGAACATTGCAGTTGAATGAATTAACACCTAACAATGATTTTAAAATGCACATTGACTCTGAAACCAAATCTCACCCAATACAGTTTGATTTTATAAAATAGGAAACAGTCTGGGAAGTAGGAAGGGTATGGATAAAGTCTCCATAAACATCACCAGGAGAACATTGACTCATTTATGCATTAAACAAAAAATGTGTGTTCTGCACCAAAATGGAAAAATTAAAATGGGCTGGATGTTGCTCACAAGAAGCCCACCGACAACAGATCATCACTGGGGCACGTAATTATTAATCTGGAACATAGGCTTGGCCTGGCTTCTTGGGGAATTTTCAGGGCAGAGCAGAGCAAGTGCTCAGTATTGCAGTCACCACTTCTCAGGTAAGTTCTCTGGGGAGAACCTAGAAAGACACGTGTGTTCGCGTCGGCACAAGGCCTGCCACACACTTCTCCATGGTCTGCATCACCACTTGAAGGTGCTCATCCCCCCTCCTCTCCCCACTAGAGTCCTTCTCCTGCTCTTATTAGATTTCGGTTGACCCCCAGAGTAGATGTATCTTTTTTGCAAACATTCCCAGAGTTTGATCCTATTAATTTAGAGACCGCACAGTTTTATTGCTTAAATTAATTAAAGAATAAAGGAAGATATTAAGAATAGGTAGTCTGTGAATTATAAACATCACTGGCAATAAATTAAATCATAGCTATGAGAAATAAAAAGTAACTCCCACTTTAAGTAGTTCCTATGGAATATAATCTTTATGGATGTCCATATAAATAAATCAACTTATAAAATGGAATGGTCAAAGCCAGGCACAATGGCACAGGCCTGTAATCCCAGTGATTTGGGAGGCTGAGGTAGGAGGATCACAAGTTCAAGGTCAACTCAGCAATTTAGAGAGAATTTCAGCAACTAAGCAAGACTCTGTCCAATAAAATAAAAGACCAATAATATAGCTCAGTGGTAAGGCTCTCTTGGATTCAATCTCCAGTATCAAAGAATAAAATAAAAAGAAAATGTAATGGGCTGGGGATGTGGCTCAAGTGGTAACACGCTAGCCTGGTATGCTCAGGGTGCTGGGTTCGATCCTCAGTACCACGTAAAATAAAATAAAGATGTTGTGTCCACCAAAAACTGAAAAATAAATGTTAAAAAATTCTCTCTCTCTCTCTCTCTCTCTCTCTCTCTCTCTCTCTCAAAAAATGTAATGATTAAAAAATTATAACTATTATATTCTTGCAGATCCTGTCTAAAACAAAACAAAAGCAAAAAAATAACCTAAACAATAATATTAACAGTAATTATATTGTATTAGCAAATTAATGTTTTATAAACAAAAATAATCACTAATGTATATAAAAATCTCACCATCTAACAAATAATTTCACATATTTATACATCATGTACACATAGAGCATAGATCTTATTATAATTTCTATCTTTAACATACACTTGGAGATGTTCAGATATGAAACTCAGTGTCTCAAATTACACAGCCAATATCAGCAGAGTCAGGTGTCTGTGGTTTCAGACTCTGGACTTTTTATGTTATCACTGAATGTAAATAGTCCAAGATCATACACCTAAGCTATCAGGGAAACTAAACTCAGAGTAACATTTAAAAAAATAGTGATTCTCAAAATTTGTTTTAAGCAGATGTACATCTAAAACTATTGCAATCCTTATGAGAAAAGTACGTAAGTGCAAAAGTGGTGGGAGGTTTAACATAATACATCGCATCACAAATGTGCACATACATGCACACACAAAAATGTATATAAATCATAATTTCTTCAGAAAAGGAATTTGGGAGCTACAGACGTGGCTCCCTGGTTGAATGTGTGCTTAGTATGGGACAAGGCCCCAGATTTCATCTCAAAAACCACCATCTAAAGTAATTAGTTTTAAATAAGGCATTCTTTTCTTTAGAGCAAGAATGTTGCTGCCAGGTGCAGTGGCACATGCCTATAATCCCAGTGGCTCGGGAGGCTGAGGCAGGAGGATCTAAAGTTCAAAGCCAGCCTCAGCAAAAGCAAGGCACTAAGCAACTCAGTAAGACCCTCTCTCTAAATAAAGCACAAAATAGGGCTGGGGATGTGGCTCAGTGGTGGACTTACCCGCCCCCAAAAAGTGCTGCTGCCCAGAAACGATGGATTTGGGTCGGGACAAGTTGGCAGAGTCCTTTTCTCCATCTTCAGCCTGCCGGCACAACTCTGTTCCTTGGAAACAGCGAACAGACTGTAAGAAGCACACCGGAAGGCAGCAGGAGGAAAGGCAAAGGGCCGAGGACCCCGCACAGAGGGAAAAACAGAGGCCAGCATCTTACCTCCCCCAAAAAAAGAAGGACACCCGACTGGGACTTTGAGTTCAGCCCAAGGACAGAACGCAGCACACACTCCTCACTGCCCTGGACAACAGGGAGAGCTTGAAAGCCCTGCAGAAGATGGGCAGAGAGACCATGTAAGAAGGGGCCCTCGGAGACATCTTTGACTCAGCGCCCAGGCTCCCCTTCCCCTCCCCAGCCCCGGGGCAGGCAGATTCTGCCGTGGACTAGAAGTCCTCTTTGTCCTCCCCCATGCAGAACAGCACAGAGAGCTCACAAGTAACACCTGGACCATGGATTTTCTACATATGAAAACTGCTAAAGGTTAAAGGTATAGCTAAGAAGACAACCAAGTATATGATTGCTATCCATCTGTTATGGTTTGGGTATGAAGTGTCCCCCAGAAACTCCTATGTGAGACATGCAAGAGGTTCAGAGGTGAAATGACGAGATCAGAAGAGCCATAATCTAATCACTGGATTAATCCACTTAAATGGATTAACAGGTGTTTGCCATAGGCAGGTAAAGTGTGTCTGGGGGAAGTAGGTCACAAAGGGGGCATACATGTGGGGTTTATATATTTTGTCCCAGCAAGCAAAGCAGAACTATCTCTCTCTCTCTCTCTCTCTCTCTCTCTCTCTCTCTCTCTCTCTCTCTCTCTCTCTCTCTCTCTCTCCTTTCTGGCTGTCAGGAACTCAGTAGTTTTCCTCCACCACACTATTCATCCATGACGTTCTGCCTGACCTTGGGCCTACAGGTATGGAGTCAATTGACCATGGACTGAATCTCTGAAATCATGAGCCAAAAATGACCTTTTTCTCCTCTAAATTGTTCTTGTCAGGTCTTTTGGTCACAGCAACACAAAGATGACTAGACCAACACCATCCTCCTATGTTCTGCACATTCTAAATTTTCCCTGGTCACATCTACCCTACATGGAAAAACTATAAAATTTCAAAAAGTATTATGATTTAACGTTTACAATTTATAATGATATAAATTCCAATAGCATGAAATAGATACATAGATGATAAAGAGAGATGCTTCTTTATACTGAAGGAAGGAAACAAAGCCTTATTTATGTAATGCCAAATATAAATACATTGTGTAAAAAGCAATGTATTTATATTTGGCATTACATAAATATAACATTTATATAAATAAAGAGCCAAAGAAGGACTTATGTACCAAAAATTATTAAGGGTCATATAGGAAGACAATATTTAATGTCAACTCTCCTTACATTACAGGAAACAGTGAGTAAGTTGTTCCTCTTAACATCTCATAAGAACTCATGCCAGGGTCGTCCTGAGTCCTGAAACCCAGTCCACTCACTATTAAAGTAGTGATGGCAAAGCCATCTATCCACCTTGTGTTTCCAAGTTCTTGAAGGTGGATCATTATAAAGCCACATCAATTAAATGCTTAATCATATTATTAAAATAAATATGTCTAGGTCTCCAAAGTCAAACAGATGCTATCTATGTGACCTGACAGCCTGTGTGTTCAGTGGACATAGGCTGCTTATGGTATATTTATAATAATTCCTCAAATGTTAAGATTCAACTTACTCATTTATATCATTGGACAGATATCAACCACATTTAAAACTGTTTTTTACTTAGGACATGAACATAAAAATATTTAATGAATTTCACTCCTGAATAATTCCCCTTTCCCTTTTTTCCTCCCTCTCCCAACCCACTTTCTCTTCCTCAACTAGCTTCCATGATTCACAATTGCCAGGTTATAGAATCAGCCTAGATGTCTGGATGAGGACAAGGGAGTTTTATTTAGCCATAACGTAGAACTAAAACATGTCATTTGCGGGAAATAGATACAACTGGAGAGTATCATGTTAAGTAAAATAACCAGATTTAGAAAGACAGTCATCATATGAATCTCTGGTTTTAAATGAGCATTTTATATGTTTTGACTTTCTTGCTTTCAGAACATAACTGTTATATTTGTTTTTAAATATTTTTTTGCTTCATCACTACACTTATTTAACTAAGGAGAGACAGGTGCAGACAATAAAAGATATTCCATGATTTTAAAAAAACACAAAACTATTAACCATATGCCATTTATTTCCTTGGGTATAATCAGACACAACATTTAATGAGGAGGAAAAATAACACCTGTTCCTTGCCCTTGGAAAATCATGGCAAACTCTCTAGCTATCTGAATATGACCATGAAGAATATAGTAGCAATGCATGTATACATGTGATTGCTTAAATGGACCTTACAAGTGTTAAAGTATGGATATAAATTCAACCATTTTACAGTCTATTTTGACTATGAGGAAAGTGAGGCTCAATATGTTTAGATGAAGTATACACATATATAGAGAGAAACCATGGTAGCATCAGGTCTATACTTGGATCTTTGAAGTCAAATCCCCTAATTCTTTCAGTAAATTAGTTGTCATATTATTTTCAAACTAAGTTTCTTTTCATACTTGCATACCTACCTATATTTCAAAAGAATTATTACTGAGTTTCATTTCAAGAACAGACAGGGATCTTGGAAAACCAAACAAAAGATAACAATGGTGAAATTGCTAGATGATTTCTGCCTTAAAGTCTATCAATGTCTGCATTAGTCAGCTTTCTGTCACTATAACAAAATACCCGAGAAAGAAAGCTTTAAAAAAAGGACCTACTTGGGCTCACAGATTCAGGTTTTAGTCCATGGTCAGTGGGCTCTTTGTGTCTTGGCCTGTGGTGATGCAGAATATCACAGCACGGAGCATGTGGTAAAGCTGCTCACTTCATGGAGGATGGGAAGAGAAAGAAAGGGGTGGGTGCTAAGATAGACCCCAAGGACCCACTCACTTCAACTAGACCCCACCTGCTCCCAAGAGCCTGCTCCTCAACAGTGGACTGAGAGACCTGCTATTCTGTGTTGCTCTGAGTTTTGTTGTTTCAGCAAACATGTTAGAGGCTCATGTCCTTCCTGAAATTTTCAAAATAAGAAATGGTTTTAAATTATCTTTTCGTTCCTTACCAGCCCCATTCCCATGCCATCTTACTTCCAAAACAACTTTTATCTGCACAAAGTTTCCAGCAGAGAGTCATGCTTTGGATGTAGTATCTTCAGAAAGCATTGACTTCCTGTCCCCTCAGTCCCAGCACTGAGTTTTCTCTCCAGTGAATGCACTGGCTCGCTGTCATGACCAGGGGAAAGTCAGAACCTCAAAAAGGAAAAGATTTTGTTTTCAGAGAACCACCAACCAGTGACCATGGGGTGGAATAGTAAAAGGTAAAAAACACAGAGAAATAATTATTTCACAGCAGAGAAGGCACAACATGAAACTAGAAATAAGAGATGACAAGAAAATGGTGGCATGAATCATTTGTGAGAAGACTTTAGAGTTAGCTTAGCTCTTCAAAATAGCTTACAGATTTAAAATTTGTTAGACTATGAAACAGAAACAGGTCTTGTGGCAAATACCATAGTGTTACTGTTGTTCAACATGAGAGTAGCCACCCTTGAGTGTCCATGTTTGAAACTGTTCTTCAGGAAGTGGTCTTAACTTCTAATTAACTTAAAGTCGAGGAATTATCATTTTACCTCAAATAACTTCCTGGAGTCATATATTCAGTGAATACTATACCTTGAGTTAAGCAGAGTTTTCTTTTATTTCTCCTAAACTGCTTTTAAGATTAAGATTCCTTACTTCTTCCTACTTTACAACTTGTTGAAAATACTGAGTTTCAATACACAGGGATGCCCAAGTGCACCTAAAAAAGAATAAAGACCTTACACACCAGGTACTGAGTCTTCTTATGCAGTTATAGTAAGTATAGGGCAGTTTTGGTGTAAAATTATATAAACAGAGGGTCTGAACAACTTTTAAATATATAAACATTTAGGATGATTTGGACTGAATAGTTTTTCCCTCAAAATTTATACACTGAGATCAACTCTTGATATTTCAAAATATCTGGAGCTAGGGTCTCTAAACATGTAAATTGAGGTCCTTGGGCTGGGCTTTCATGCAGAGCCACTGGTGACTAGTCAGAAGTGGAATTTGGACCTTCAGGGAAGGCACCCTGAGGTCACCATCCACAGCCAAGACGCCTGGCCTGGGAGCAGCGCCCCCTGCTGGAGGCTCCCTCTGGGACTTCCAGAGCCCAGAACTGGGAGAAAAGAGATGTGTGTCTAAGGCACTCATTCTGCAGGGCCCTGCCATGGCCTCCCTGGTAAGCTAATGGAATGGGTGGTGGCATTTTCATAAGCAGCTCAGCGACTGAGCTGGGCAGCTTCTCAGACCCTGCTCGTGCCGGCCAGGGCAGCTGGAGCGCTGGAAAGCTATGTCTTGGAGTATCACACTAACAGTTGAGTTTTCTCCCATGAGACTGGAGTCGTGGGTTCCTGGGAATGAGTGGGCGTCCCTTTAAGATCATGCACTACCCGTGGGATCTGGGACTGTTGATGTTGGCCCTGCCCACGTGGCAGAGGCAGCGAGTGACAGACATGGACAGCCTTCCGCTCCGGGCACAGTCCCCTTTCCTTTGCTGTGCATTGGGAGGCTGTCCCACGGCAGGGAGGATACCTAAAGCAGACCCTCATATGTCAGAACCTTTTATAAGTGTCCTTCATTCTTTTCTCCATGACTATTTTTCTTTTTTATTAAGTAAATTTATTCATTCATTTATTTTACTTAATTTAAATTTACTTTTAACTGACACATAGATACATGATTATTATACACATTAATGGGGCACCAGATGATGTTTTATACATGTTCATATTATATAATGTTTAAATCAGGCTAAATGTATCCATGTCCTCAAACATTTATCATTTCTTGGTGGTGAAAACACTTGAATTCTTTTCTTCCACCTTGGGGAGTTGTGCAGACCTTACCCTACTGAGAGGGGGGTTGTCGGAACTTCTGGTTCCTGTGTGGCTGAGACTTAAGGACCACTGATCAGCTGTCTCCCGGTCCCCTCTGTTCTGCTCCCCCTGGCCGCTGGTGGCTGCCATTCCCCAAGGGCTCAGTGTCCCACTTGTGCATGAGACCATGTGGCACTTGTCTTTTGTGCTTGGTCTTATTTCCTCTAACAGAATGACCTCCAGCCTCATCCATGCTGCTGAGATGAGAGAGGCGTGCTTTAAGAACAACAGAGACAGCGATGGGAAACACACTGTCTATTTCTTTAATTTTCCTTTCTTATTCCTTTGGAATTTAATGGACATTATGACAATTAAATACAAATAGCTGTATCCTTATAAATTACATAGTTAGAGCAAACAACACTAGTGATTTATATATTTAACATACTTTGTCTAAATAATTGTTGATATGATTGCTAACTATGCAATCAGTTAAAACACTTCATGAATCCCATGATTGGACACCCCTGGGAGCAATTCATAGGCATGTGTGATTAATGAAAATCTGATGATTAAATCCTGTCCCTGCGAGAACTTCACCAACATTGGTCAAAACTGGTGACATCTTGTAGAAATGCTGACATTCATCCAATTACTTTAGGCAAATGCACATTCAGAAACAGTCATGGCATTTATATCAAGTTACTTCTTTTCTATCAAAATGTACCAGCAGAAATGGTTTTCATGGGATCACCCTCAGACTCAGCTGTAACTCAGGGAAAGCTAGTGCGTGACTTAGGCAAGATCCAACACTAGCAGGGCAGACAGAGAAGTCCTAGCTCCAAGTCTCCCATCTTGAACACAGGACATGCACAAGGTGGGTGGTATCTTCCTAGATGCTGAGTATGAAAAGGTGCTGCTTTCAAATGTCAGTTCCACCATGAATCGAGAATTTGAACTTTGTTGAAACCCTCATCTCCTGTGTTAGCTCTCCATTTATCACATGGAGAAAATAAGGGCCTTTTCCCGTGGGGTAGACACACAGAGGAATCTTTATGATGTGTAACTTCGGTAATGAGTTAGAGGAATGATATTTTTATTAGCAACGTTATAATAGTTTTTGAAAATTTATATGACATATTTCACATTAGAAGGTAAATTCCCTGAGTAAAATGAAAATATAAAAACATACCTTGGCATTTCCTATCATTCAGTAACAGGGACAAGATTTACTTTTGAACAAATATAAATGGAATCTCTCCTACTCCCTGAGAGAAAGACAAACAATTCAGAGAACAGAAGGTTAGAAATGGATATAATTTCTGAAATATAATGCTGGAGAAGGAGTCTTAGAGCTTTGGAATTCCAAAGGGGGGGTGACCTTGAGTTAAGGTCAAGTACTGGTATGAGTGAACACTAACATGCACATTCAGACTATACATGGCCCGACGAAAGCAATGACAAATATAAGATAAAAATATGCGTGGATCTCAGAAAGGCTGGAAATATACCCTGCTTCCATCAGAAAGAACAGAAAGATCACGTTATACAAAGAACACTGGGTGCAGACATTAATAGTGGAGCAAAATTAACTCTAAATAGAAACCTTCTCTCAAGTCTCCTTAATAGAGCATAAAAGCAATCTCAAAAGGCTATTGCTAATTCCAGTTCATTTTAGAATCTGAGGGCAACACTCAACATTACACATTGGAATAGATATAAAATAGAGCACCTGATCATTTTTTATTGCCATTCAACCAAAAAATACTATAACAAAAAAGCAGAAAAATATGATGCATAAGAAAAGAGGTGAAGCAATCAACAGAAAAGGAATGCAAAAATTAACAGATATGAGAATTCATGTAGTCATCTCCATAATATATGAAAATAGATGATAGTATAAAGATGACGAAGAGAACAAAGAAATAAGTAATATCCAAAAAAATCTAGAGATTAAACATGTAATATTTAATGTAAAAAACTACACTGAGATTAGATCGAGATTAGATATGGCAGAATGAAAAAGCAATGCATGTGATCAGATAGCAATGGAAATTTTCCAAAACAAAGCAAAAATAGAAACAAGACCCCAACCTCTGCTTGGCACGCTGGTGCATGCCTGTAATCTCAGTGGATCAGGAGGCTGAGGCAGGAGGATTGAGAGTTCAAAGCCAGCGTCAGCAACGAATGAGGCACTAAGCAACTCAGTGAGATCGTGTCTCAGAAAAAATACAAAACAGGGCTGGGGATGTGGCTTAGTGGCCGAGTGCCCCTGAGTTCAATCCGTGGTATGCAAAATAAAAAGATCCCAAACTAAAGAGAACCACTGTGAACTATGTATGCAAATGAATGTCCAGAAGGAGGACATGGAGAGGAAAAACCAGGCTCTCCAAATTTCCAAGTTTGTAATAGATACAAACAAACACAGCGGTAAAAGAAGCTCATTGACTCTTAACCAAAGAATTGTTAAAAAAATAATTAAGGCATATCCTAATTCAACAATGAAATGCTGAACTCTGATAATACAGGATAATTTTAGTAGCAGGCAAAGAATGAAATCACATTGTGTGCACAGGAATCAGGGTTTAGAGGAAAAGGAATACACCATACAGGCCAGAAGACAAAGGTTGCTCGTGATTAATATACAGAAAGAGAAAAAAAATGAATAGAAAACACTACTGAACTACACTGCTGCATTCTAGTCATAACATTCCTTAGATAAAGGATTAGATGATTAGGCTTTGCCAGAAATTGGCATCTGGTACAGGTACTCGATTCTGCTGTCAAAGGGCACAAGCAGCCACATAAAATACGGACCAAATGAGCAAGTTTATGTCCCAATACACTATATTTGCAATAGTCACAAAAGTGACTTTTCAGATTCCCTATATATTCAATGTATCTCTTTTTAAATAGTTAAGGTGTACTACTTTTCAAACAAATAAAATTTAAGATAATTTAACACCACTAGATCTGAATTCAAAAAGAAAATGTTGTAGAAAGTTGTCAGGCACAGAAAAACACTAAAAGATATGTAGTCATTCCTGGGCAAAAGAACAAAGAGCAAATATATGGTGTATAAATAAGTCTACATGAGGGGAGATCCAAGATGGCGGGCCAGAAGGAGGCAGAAGGAGTGCCTGTGTCACTCTGTGACCTGGGATTCAGTAGTGAGAATACTGCTTCTTTGCAAGTGATATTCCTGCTCCCACTCAGGAATCACAGTCACAGTGCCTGGCCAGGGTTCCAGGCCTCAGTGTCAGAGTAGGTCTCCCAACTATGAGCCCACCAGGACTACGGGTACCTGAGCGGGACCATTGGCATCAGCACCTGTGCAGAACTTTTGGCCACTTAAGAAATCACGGACACCAGAACCATGCAGGACACCTGGCAGCTGTCCACGCACAGGATCTCTAGCTGCCACTCCGATGTGGACCCCTATCTACCAACATGGGGGCTCCCTGGTCACAGCCGTCTTGGGACTCTTCAGCAGCTGAGATAGACAGTCCCCTACAGTGCAGTAACCTACCTGCACACAGGAACTTCACACAGGCTCTGAAGTCAGCTGACATGCTGTATGCACAGAGCTCCTCTCTGAAGTTATCATCCTGCGCCATCGCTCGGCTTTCCCCACCCAACCTGACACCCCAGGGCTGAAAGCAGGCGCCTGCATCTTGGGTCACCTTCTTCACCATCTTCAGTGGGGGCAACTCCCAGTTTGGAACTCCGGCTGGCCAGGTACCTAGTTTCTAACTCCCCCTTCTCCCCAGCAGCCACTAGCTCAGCCCAGGGACACCTGTTTACCTTCACCATCCTGAGGACAGAGATACCAGCTAACAACGGATGATCCCAACTACTAGATGAGAGGGAAGCAGGAAAGACACTGATCTCCAACCAAAACAATCCCTGCTTCTTCCTTCGAGATTTTTCTTCTTCTTCCTCTCTATTCTCCTACCCTCACATCCTCAAATATGTGAAACCAAGTACTTTGCATGAATTAGGATTTTGAGGACTGGAACATCAGAATAGTATATAACTGTTGTGTTGTATATTCTTTTTTTCCCTCTAATTTTTACTATTTTAACTTTATAAAAATTTTTCTTAATAAATATGTGTTTATTTTATGTACTCTACTATTTTTCCACTTACTTGTCTACTGAAAATTACTTCCTTTCCCTTCTCCTGCTAATAACCTTCATTGTTAGATTTCTCTTTCACACTCCCTAAGATATAATAACTCTATATTCTCAACTCCTACAACCTCATCATATCATCCTACTCCTCACCCCTGGTTCCTTGTTCACCATCAGAATTGTAAACCTTTTTTAAAAATATACTGAGTATATTGTAGATAATAATTGAATTCACCATTTCTGTAGGTTGTAACCAAACTAAACATCTTAATAGC
The DNA here is from genome assembly GCF_052094955.1 of Ictidomys tridecemlineatus. Lineage (NCBI taxonomy): Eukaryota > Metazoa > Chordata > Mammalia > Rodentia > Sciuridae > Ictidomys > Ictidomys tridecemlineatus. Next base: position 6,358,433 of record NC_135489.1, read on the forward strand.
AACTATTTGTTTTTAGCATGCATATTATTTATATTGGGGATCTGTTAACATTGTCCTTCCCCTTAAAGGAGCGGTATTGGGACTCCAGCCATCACTCCCATGTGGACCCCCATCTACCAACATGGGGCTCCCCTGGTAGCCACCATCTTGGGACCATACAGGGGCCCTATAAGCCTATAGTGTAAAAAGAGTAATGCCTTGAATCCACGGTGCTACACGGAAAGACACACAAGCAATATGAAAAGACAAGAGAAGAAAGTGCCCCAAACAAATCAAGATGTGACATTATTATAATCGTGGCCAGCACAGCAGAAGAAATAACAGAGAAGGACTTCAGGATGTACATAATTTAAATATTTTGCAAATTAAAGAATGATATAAGAGAGTAAATACAGGCAACAAAGATAATTTTGACAAAGAGCTACATAAAAAATACAGGAAGCAAAAGGTTACTTCAATAGGGAGATAGAAGTTCTTAAAAAAATAAAACACAAACAGAAATCCTTGAAATGAAAAAAAACAATAAATCAAATTAAAAGTTCAATTGAAAGCATCACAAACAGATTATACCACTTGGAAGACAGGACCTCAGACAATGAAGACAAAATATATAATCTTGAGAAGAACATAGACCACACAGTGAAAATGGTAAGAAACCAAGAGTAGATCATTCAAGAAATATAGGATAGCATAAAAGACCAAATTTAAGAGTTATTGGGATAGAGTAAGGAGTTCAGTTCCAAACCAAAGGAATAAACAATCTATTCAATGAATTAAAATCATAAAATTTTTGAAACATAAAAAATGAGTTGGAAAACCAAATTCAGGGGTCTTACAGGACACCAAATGTACAAAATCACAACAGACCCATACCAAGGTGCATTATAATGAAAATGCCTTACACAGAGAAAAAGGAGAGAATATTAAATGTTACGAGAGAAAGGAATTAGATTACACATAGGGGAAACCAATTAGAATATGTTCAGATTTTTCAACCCAGGTCTTGAAAGCTTGAAGATACTGGAACAACATATATCAAACTCTGACAGAAAATGGATGCCAATCAAGAATGTTATATCCAGCAAAACTAAGCTTTAGATTTAATGATGAAATAAAAACCTTCCATGATAAACAAAAGTTAAAAGAATTTACAACTCGAAAGCCTACATTAAAGAACATACTCAGCAAAGTGTCCACGTAGAGGAACTGAAAAATGACAAAGGGAAGTATTACACTAAAGAAAAAACTGATCAAAGGAGAAATCAAGTCAAGTTAAATGCCAAAAATAAACAAAAATGCCTGGGAATACAAATAATGTCTCAACAGTAATCCTGAATGAATGGCCCAAACTCACCAATCAAAAGACACAGATTTGCCGGCGTGCACTGACAGCGACCCGCGAAAGCGCCCAGCAGGAAGGCAGCAGGTGAAAACAGCAGCGGGCAGAAGCGGAGCCAAGGCTCACGCGGCCCCCGCCGTCCAGCCTGCAGCATTTTGGTGGCCCTTGTACGGGGAACGCCCAAAATTTATAGGTGAGTGATATCGCTCGCCCCTAAGGAAAGGCGACAGAATGGGTATTTTTGTTTTGATTTATTCTGCTTTTATTTCAGGCTCTCTAGCCTTACAATTTTTTCAGGCGAATTGGGAAAAATGGTTGGCTCAAGGTTTTAAGTTATTCGGCCCTGAGAAAGAAAAAATTGATATAATCATTTTTCTCCTCTCCGTTTCTGTTTCATTCTGTTTTGGCTTTCTTCTATCCTACCTTATTGGGTTACATTACCTTTATAGTAGATTAGAATCTAGTAAAAAACAAACCGAAAGACTGTTAAGTAAATTGTTAGAGGTCCAGGCTATGGCAGAAAACTTATTAGGTCAAGCAAAACAAAAGGTCCCTCAAGCTAGTCAGACAGAAGAAAAATTGAAGAAGGCAAGCTTAGGGAAAAAACGGCCCTCAGATAGGGAGGCTAGTACTAACTCCGTTCCATCACCAGAGGGCGTAATTCAACCAACAGCTTCACCTGTAGCTGAGCAGCCCTCAGTCTCCATAGGTGATGAACAGAATCCTGAGGCAGGACCCCAAAAGTTAGCATGCCCTGTAGTTGAGCGGGGAGAAGAAAGGGAACGAGTTTACCGTGCCTTAGATTTCAAAATAGTAAAGCAATTAAAGGAAGCTGTACAAACCTACGGACCTGCCGCTCCCTTTACTGTCAGAATGGTCGAATCTATTACCAGCTGGGACTTAACACCAGAAGATTGGGCTAGCGTGTGTCACTCTGTGCTAAATGGAGGACAATATTTATTATGGAAAATTGCCAATGAGGAATTTTGCAGGGAGACAGCTAGGCGAAATGCAGCAGCAGGTTATCCTGAAAGAGATTCTCAAATGCTATTGGGGAAAGGACCTTATGAGGGTCAGAGGCAACAGATTAGATATGATCCTGGCGTATACGCTCAGATCACTATGAATGCAATTAAGGCATGGAAAACTTTGAAGGGACAAGGGGATTTACAAGGTCAACTATCTAAGATAACACAAGGAGTTAATGAGCCCTACGCTGACTTTGTAGCTAGACTTATTGAAACAGCCTCTAAGACATTTGAAAATACAGAACAGGCAATGCCATTTATAAAACAACTGGCTTATGACCAAGCAAATCGTTGCTGCAAAGAGGTCATTAGACCGTGGAAACATGGAGATTTAAACACATATATTAAATTATGTAGCGACATTGATGAACAAGGACAAGTCATGGCAGCTGAAGTAAAACAGGCTTTAGATACCAAACCAAAAACATGCTATAATTGCAATCAGAAAAGACATTTTAAAAGAAATTGCCCCATAGGAGGAGGGTTTAACAAAGCTAGGTATCAAAGGAGTAGAATCCCGGGTATTTGCCCACGATGCCATAGAGGGAGACATTGGGCTAATGAATGCCGTTCTCAAACCACCATAGAGGGTATTCCGTTATCAAAAAATGGACAAAGACCAAGTGTCTACCCACAATATCGTGGAGAAAGGTATCAGGCCCCGTTGTCAAAAAACGAATTGGAGGGCCCAATGCCCCGGGGCCCAAAGCCACAAATATACGGGGCAATGGAGGAACCCAGCAGCACCATCAAGGTAGTGCCCAGGACGCACTATCCATCAGATCCCTCATCAGACAAACTAGAGGGAGCGCAGGGTTGGACATCTGTGCCTCTGCCAGAGCAGTATTAACTCCAGAGATGGGAGTTCAAATCATTCCCACAGGAATAAAAGGACCTCTTCCCCAAGGAACAGTAGGCTTATTATTAGGACGCAGTTCTTCTACACTAAAAGGACTTATGATAAGTCCTGGGGTAATTGATCCCGATTATGAGGGTGAAATAAAAATTATAGCCAGTTCTCCAAGAGGTATATCCGTAATTTCATCAGCAGATAGAATAGCACAGTTATTAATAATACCCAGCCTACATGATGAATTTTCCAGTTGTAATGTAGAAAGAGGTTCCAAGGGATTAGGCTCCACAGGTGTAGATTGGGCTATGCTTTCTTTAAATTTAGATTCTCGCCCAATGCTAAAATTAAATATTCAAGGACATGATTTTAATGGGCTGCTGGACACAGGTGCTGACCTCAGCATCATATCTCGTCAGGAATGGCCAAAGCACTGGCCATTGCAACAAGCCACTCAAACGCTTCGAGGCCTAGGAGTGGCAACTAACCCCCATAGAAGTGCTATGGTATTAGATTGGAGGGATCCTGAAGGATGTGAAGGAACTATACAGCCTTATGTATTGGACCATCTTCCCATAAATTTATGGGGACGGGATGTCCTAGATCAATTAGGATTGACATTAACAAATAACGTCAATTCTAACGCGCCCACTAGTAGGGCTAAACAAGGCTTTAGAAAAGAAAAAGGATTAAGGAAACAAGATCAAGATATGATAGCACCAATTCAAATAGATCAAGAAATAAATAAACATGGATTGGGTTTTCAAAAAGGGCCACTGAGACAATCAAAATTACATGGAAATCAGAAAGACCAGTGTGGGTTCCTCAGTGGCCCCTGACTAAAGAAAAGATACAAGTAGCCCATGATCTGGTCAAACAACAATTAGCGGAAGGACATTTACAACCTTCCGTATCTCCCCATAATACTCCCATTTTTGTCATTAAAAAGAAATCTGGTAAATGGAGATTATTACAAGATTTAAGAGCCATTAATAATGAGATGGTTATTATGGGACCTGCTCAATCAGGGATTCCCCAATTGTCTGCTTTACCAAAAACCTGGCATGTGTTAACTATAGATATTAAGGATTGTTTCTTTTCAATTCCAATTCATCCCGAGGATAGTCCACATTTTGCATTTACTATCCCTGCACTAAATCATGAAGGTCCTGATCAGAGATATGAGTGGAAAGTTTTACCCCAGGGGATGGCGAACAGCCCGACTATGTGTCAAATTTATGTTAATAAAGCAATCCAGCCACTTAGAAATCAAAATCCTGAACTACAAATATTTCACTATATGGATGATGTGTTATTAGCACATAAAGATAAGAACACATTGCTAGAATGTTATGCCACACTTACAAACTTACTAAAAAATTATAATCTAGACATAGCAATAGATAAAGTACAATTAAATTTTCCAATTAATTATTTAGGAGTTTTATTATCCTCAACCATGGTCCGTCCACCAAAAATTCAAATACGAGTAGATCAACTCAAATCACTTAATGACTTTCAAAAATTATTGGGAGACATAAACTGGATAAGGCCTTACCTAGGCATACCAACAGGAGAATTAGGACCCTTATTTGATATCCTAAAAGGTCCATCAGATCCAAATTCACCCCGCATGTTAACGCCTGAAGCAAGAAAGGCATTAAAAATCATTGAAACATATATGGAAAATATGCATTTGGATAGAATTGATATAAGTTTGCCTTTATTATTTATTGTACTACCAACAAAAAATATTCCTACAGGAGTATTTTGGCAAGAAGGTCCATTATTGTGGATACATTTATCGTATTCCCCTAATACTATTCTTACTAGATATCCTGAGGCTGTAGGACAATTAATACTCAAAGGGATAAAAGCAGCAAAGGGAGTGTTTGGGATTTCTCCCAATAAAATTATTACTCCATATACTATGGATCAAATTGATGAGTTAGCTAATGAGTTAAATACTTGGGCAATAATCATGTGTAAATCTAGTGTCTCATTTGATAATCACTTGCCATCTAATCCCTTGTTGTCCTTTTGGTCTAAGCATCCTGTAGTTTTTCCTAAAATGACAAAAAAAACCCTATCATGAATGCTCCAAATATATTCACTGATGGGTCAAACAATGGTACAGCAGCGGTAGTTACCCCTGATCAAACTTTTACATTTTTAGTACCCAAACAATCAGCTCAAAAGGTAGAGCTCAATGCAGTATTACAAGCTTTTATGATGTTCAAAGATTCTGTATTTAATTTATTCTCTGATAGCCAGTATGTAGTTAATGCTATAGCATCCCTTGAAGATGCTGGTAGGATTTCTCCTTCCTCTACTGTTTTCTCTTTGTTTTCTGCTATACAAACTCTAATCTGGGACAGAAAAGATCCATTCTTTATTGGACATATCAGGGCACATACAGGGTTGCCTGGAGCCCTTAGTTTGGGTAATGAACTAGCAGATAAATCTACACATGACATACATATTTTCTCCACAATAGAAGAAGCTATAAATTTTCATAAAAGGTTCCATGTCAATGCTAATACCTTACAAAAACGTTTTAAAATAACTAAGGAACAAGCCAGACATATAATAAAACAATGTCAAAATTGTGTGACATTTTTACCACAAGTTAATCTTGGAGTCAATCCTAGAGGACTGATACCTAACCATATTTGGCAGATGGACGTTACACACTTGCCAGAATTTGGAAAATTAAAATATTTACATGTTACAGTTGATACTTCTTCTGGATTTTTAATGGGCTCCCTTCATGCCGGAGAAAAAACTAAAGATGTTATAGCTCATTGCTTACAAAATTTTGCCACTGTGGGTGTTCCTAAACAGTTAAAAACTGATAACGCTCCTGGTTATACGTCTAACTCTTTTAAACAATTTTGCTCATCATTTGGCATTACTCATATAACAGGAATCCCATACAATCCACAGGGTCAAGGCATAGTTGAAAGAGCTCATCAAACTATTAAAATGTACTTATTAAAACAAAAGGAAGGAATTGGAAAAGGGTATATATCCCCCAAAGATAAACTTAAAATAACCCTTTTTACTCTAAACTTTCTAAATTTGGATTCATCAGGACTTAGTGCTGCGGAAAGACATATGTATCCGAAAAATGTACATAAGCCTAAGGTACTTTGGAAAGATATTCTAACAGGACAATGGAAAGGTCCGGACCCAGTAATAGTCTGGAGTCGGGGCTCCGTCTGTGTTTTTCCACAGGAGGAACAGCAACCAATTTGGATTCCAGAGAGATTAACTAAAACAATTTCTACAGAAAAAGAAGATGATTTGACTCAAATCCATAACAGCTGATATCCAGAGCTCCAGCTTGGCTATTCTTACATCTACAACAGTGATTTACCACGGTGCCTTTTTCAATATCTATTTTATTATTACATTTTTCCCACATCATAAGGTTCTATTTTATTTATTTATTTATTTTCTCTTTCTTTTTGAGCTCATACAAACCTAGGTTAATGTTTTTCTGATCAGTTTTATTTTTTGACTGTGTTTTATTTTTTTTTAACTGTAAAGTTTTTAAACATTGCAATGGAGATTTCACCTAGGTATAGCTACAAGGCCTTTATTTACTATTGTCTTATATGTTCTATGTTATGTATGCACTGTTTTGTGTTGTATGTCTGTATGTGTGTATGTCCATATTTCATTTATAAGGAGCGCTCATGTATAAATAGATATAAATGGATCCAAAAAAAAAAAAAAATCACGTGACTTATATGGTTTAATTTAAATTAGGTAAACAGCTGTTATAAATTTTGCTTTTAAAGGTGGTTAACAGATCTGTTTGTTTACTTTCACCTTTCCTTTTCATTATATTTAACAATTCTGTTCAAGATAATGTCTCTTTAGCACCATGGCCAGAATTCCCATCTCCATCCCAATGCCGGTGAAGACTAAGATAAAACCAAACTACAACTTCTATGATAGCTATCACAGTAAACTATATAAACTGATACATCAATCAATATAACTCAATAAGTATCCTCAATCAAGGACTTAATTTACTTTGGGAGAAAATGGACATATTGACAGACTCCTCCACTTTGAACTGCTCAATCAAGGACTTAATTTACTTTGGGAGGAAATGGACATATTGATAGACTCCTCCACTTTGAACTGCTTACACAACTTGCCTGGACTATGTATCACCTGTATGCATTGTGCTCTATTTGTTGATACAGTGAATTATGGTAGTGCTGAAATATCTTAGCTGCTGTGTCACCAGTGTTACTGTTCTTCCTAAGGAGCCGTCAATTGGCTTGGTGTCGTGGCATTTCTGTATCTTCCTCCCTTCTACTAGTGATGGTCTAAAACTTGGGGGCCAACAGAGGTGAGGCAAGAACCTCACCCCCCCACTGGCACCAAGGTTAAATTTGGGGGCCAACAGAGGTGAGGCAAGAACCTCACCCCCCCACTGGTGCTTAGGCCTATCCACAAGCATGGCTATGCTAGACCGGTAGTCAGTGACGGGTTGATCTGATTACAGTGGATTCAACCTAAGACAGGAAACTGACGTGTAAAAGTCAGTTCTCCCATGACGGGTAAGAACCACATGTTAAATTGGACAACCTACCAGGCACGGTCCCTAGCCACATTTGCCATTGCTTAATTAAACAGAAGGGGGCAGATGCTAGGAGCCACTGCAAAGTATTACATTCATATGGAAATTGGGCTCCTACTGTTCACTTAGGCCCATTTGGGGACTCAAGTTACAAGACTCCTGGAGAGTTCCCATTGGTTGGGGAAGGATGGTAGGAGGGTGTTCCGGGGGAAGTGGAGCCCCCCGTGTCCGGTAGGGACACACGTGTGTGTGTGTGTGGACCGGCTTGTTAGGGGGACGCACACGGCCTCTCACAAAATAAAACTTTGTTTCAGTTCCATCTGGCTTGTGTTTTTGTGCTCAGCCGGATTGCAGCATCGCAAGCCGGCGTGCACTGACAGCGACCCGCGAAAGCGCCCAGCAGGAAGGCAGCAGGTGAAAACAGCAGCGGGCAGAAGCAGAGCCAAGGCTCACGCGGCCCCCGCCGTCCAGCCTGCAGCAGAAATCAAGTCAAGTTAAATGCCAAAAATAAACAAAAATGCCTGGGAATACAAATAATGTCTCAACAGTAATCCTGAATGAATGGCCCAAACTCACCAATCAAAAGACACAGATTTGCAGATTGGATTAAAAATTTTAAAAAGACCCAAAAATATGCTGCTTCCAAGAGACTCATCTCATAGAAAAAGATATCCACAGACTAAAGGTGAAGGGTGGGGAAAAATCATACCACTCACATGGACTTGGAAGCAAGAAGGGGTTTCTATCCTCATATCAAATAAAGTAGACTTCAAGCTAAAGTCAATCAAAAAGGATAAAAATGGACACTACATACTGCTCAAGGGAACCATACACCAACAAGACTTAACAATTATAAATATATATGCCCAAATGGAGCATCTACGTTCATCAAACTCTTCCCAAGTTCAAGAGTGAAATAGATCATAGCACAAATTCTGTGTGACTTTAACACACCTCTTGCACCAATGAATAGATTGTGCAAACAAAAGCTGAACACAGAAACTAGAGAACTCAAGAATATAATCAATAACTTAGATTTAACTGACACATATAGAATATTTCATTCTTCAATGAATGAATATACTTTCTCTTCAGCAGCACATGAATCTTTCTCTAAAATAGACCAAAGAATAATTATAGCAAAGGGATTAAAGAATAAAAAAAATATTTAAAAGAAGATGTGAAGAAGAACAAAGAACAGATAAGATAAATAAATACAAATAATAAGATGGTTTCAGATTTATAATAAAATGTTAAAAGTCCAAGTTGTCAGACTTAATAAAAGACCAAGTGACCCAACTTCATGCTGCCCAGAGGAAACTCATAGATTGATTAAAAGCAAAGGGATTAAAAATGATGCTACCATGCTCACTTAATTAAATAATGGGTATGGTTATGTTAATATGAAACAAGTAGATGTCAGAGCAAAGATTATTGCCAGAAATTATTAGGGTCATTTCCTATTGACAAAGTGGTAACATTTTCAGGAGCACATAGCATTCTAAATATGTACAAACATAATAACTAAAGTCCAAAAGGCATGAAGCAGAAACTGATCAACTGCATGGAAAAGTAGACAAGCCAACAATTTTATTGTTGGTTCAATACATGTTTCTCAATGATTGATAAAACCAATACAAAGAAAACTATTTAGGTTATAGAAGAATTGAACCACACCATCATCCAACTTGATATAATTAGCATTTATAGAACTTTCTGCCCAACATTAAAACAAACATTCTTTTTTGAATATACAGAGTAGATAAAACTTTTATAAAACTTTTAATGCATCATAAAATAAATCTCAATAAGTGTAAAAGGATTCATGCCATACAAAGTCTGTTCTTTGTCCATAATGATACTAAATTTGAAATCAATAACAGAAAAATAGCTGGAATATCTTCAAAAGTTCAAAGTGAAATAAACAATCTGAAATAACACCATAAGCCAAATAATACAGCAAGTAAATTTAAAAAGCTATTATTTTGAACACACAGGTTTCATTTCAAAATTTCTTCTTTTTTTTCAAAATAATCATTTTGTAATTGTTTTCTTTTAGATGTTGATTAAATTAACAAAGCAGCTTATAAAAACAATAAATAAACATTAGAAATTAGTCCAACAAATTATTAGAAATGACCCAAGATATTGCTCAGCTAATCTGTAACATTAGTTGTGTGAGTTTCAGACACAGGATTCCCATGCCTACACCAGTCACACAACACTCCAATCCAATTCACCCTGTCTATGATTGTCTTACTGAATATTGGATTACTTTATCCTCCTCTTTGTTGTAACTCCATCTTCTCTGACCATCCAGTTTAAATGTATACCTTTACTGTCTAATTTTTTTAATCTTGGCATCTGACATGTGTGCCTTGGTGGAACTGATAACTTTTTATAGAAACTGTCCAAAGAAAACAGGCTCAGTAAACTGATCCAGCATTTAAATTGCTGTCTCATGGAGATTTAAGCATTGAGAGAAAGGTCAACGAGAATCATTCCACAGAAGTGGATTTTTAGCACCATTATCTAATCCCTCTATATTTATTTACTCTGGAAAAGAAAAAAGTTATTTTTATACACCAGAAAAGTACACATTGCCCTCAAATCGAAGCAAGGGGGATTAAAGATCTATTAACACCTGACTTTAGTCCAAGAAACTGCCCATTCTCCCAGAAATCACATGTGCTTCACCATCAGTTTACTTCTAAGTAGGATTTTGTTCACAAGTCCAAAGGAGAGCTATTATCTTGGCCAAGCCCTGAGATCCTTTGAGCACTATTTCTCTACTTGTTAAACTGGGATTTCAAAAAATCTTCAGAATATCCATATCTTGGCAAGTCAACCAATAAACCTCACTTCATTTGAAAAAAAAAAAAAGCATTGCTATTTTTTAAAATTTCATTCATCTCCTTCCTTGACATATCAAGTTCTAGCTTAATTTATTTTGTGCAAAGTAGTGTTTTGGATGTTTTGAAGTACATGTACTAACTATGTGAGATAAGGCATATGTTAATATGCTAGATTTAGTCATCCAACAATGCATTTACCATATTTTTAATTCCAAACTTTATTTTCAAATCAGTATTGCTTTTGTATTACAAACTAAAAAAACTGACTACAATTATTTACTGGCATCAATTTATTTGATACTTGCATCCTCAAGCTACCATATAACAATTAAATTTATGCATTGAATATTTAATCTTTATTAACCCAATTTTTCTCACAACTGTATATGTGCTGAATATATAGAAAGTATAGGGAAAATAGTATGGAAAATTTTGAACAACACCCATTTCTACAGAAATATTTATTGAGTTGATAAAAAGCATTTCTTAAAATGTAAACATTGTGATTTTATATTTCCTAAAAAGCTTTCTACCATCTGGATATTCTCCCTAATTTAGGATAATTCCTATTTGTATGAATCTTCTGATGCTGACAGCTAAACCATTGTCATATGATGTGATCTTTAAAGATTGAACGTTCTTGGAACTTTGAATGTTGGGAGGAGGGATTCAAAGGTAGCAGAGTCAGGGATTATGCAGTGTCATGGGCAGAGTTGACAGCCAGTTACTGGGGTCCACAGAAAGGGCTTAACTTGAAGTTTCTTTGTTCATGACTTGGCTGTTACTGTGACTAAGTCTAGTTCTCTCTCTTTCCTTCCTTCCTTCTGACTCTTCCTTTTTGTTTTTACCTACATTCCTTCCTCTTTCTCTTTATTTCTTCTTGCTTTTCAAACTGAGTTTTCTAGGTTTTCATCAACCTTGTGAGCTTTTATCTTTGGAAATTTCTGTTTCTATTTAATTTGTCAGATTGTCTTATTTCTTAGAACAAATCATATCTGTGACATGCCTAATTTTGAAAGCTTGTTCAAGTGAATTGCATAAACTACCAAAGTAATGTGCTATATTCTATAGAAAGTTCATTAGATATTAAGTTGCAATTTAAATGTTTAAGTAAATTATAAAATAGGTTAGGATTAAATGTCATAAATCAATGTTTAGTTCTTCTACAAAATTAGCTCTGGTAAAATCCAGCAAAGTATCTTTTAAAAATAATAAAAATTATCCCTGGGGGGGGGAATACAATTTGGCAACCCAAAAGATATATTTCAAACTATTAAATATGTAGTGTTAAAATGTTTTCTAATGTTCAACTGTGTATTCAATTCACATAAAACACTTTAAAAAATATAAATCACAATTAAACTCACAATTACAAATATATATAAAATCACAATTAAAACATTAATTTTAAACCATCTTGATAGGAATACGGTTATATACCATTAGATTGACATGTAAACCCTCAATTTACACATTACAAAAGTGAGAGGTATTTTCATATATTAAAATGTGAAAAAAACACTTCTTTGGCAAATTCAATAGTGTATTCTATTTGTATGCTGAGGACATTTCCAACTATATTTCTCCCTTTTTGATAGAGTTGATAGCACTATGTTGGTAGATTGATTTTAAAAAATACAAAGTATTCAAACTTTTGAAATATTTGTGTATATATATGTTTGATTTATGCTGCTTTAGTATACCCTTCTCCTGTGACTAAATCTATCAATAATGGGGTTTACTCTTGAGAAAACCCTCACAGCAGAGGTACAATGATTATACGTGGCATTGAATAAATGCTTCAGAGGAGAAAGTAAATGGGATTTCTATTGTGTGGAAGACAGGTCTCCGAACACACCAACAAAATCAAACTCATTCCAGAATTCTGTTAAAAATCACAAAATGGCACGTGGCATATGGAGAGAAAAGAAGGCTGACCTCCAAAATGTGTCCTCCGTCCAAGGACAAGGGAAAGGTCCGAGTCTCTGTGGGTCTCTGTAGCTCTGCTCAGACCAGTCACATTGTTCACTCTAACATTCGCTCACCTGAATGTCACCATGGTAAATCAGTGCTATCGATGGCTCCTGCTTTCCGCAGCGCTCAGTAACCTCTATTGCCTGGAACTCAGAAGCGGGGCAGTGTTCGGGTTATGACAAGCTCCTTGCTGGTAGAGGAAAGGTTCTTTGTATTCACCCACCACAACCCAAGGAAGCATGTCGAGTAGGCCTCTTTATTCTCCTACTGAGAGCGCTGGCACAGTTTCATGCTCTCCAGCTTAGTGAACTACTCTATGAAAGATATGTCACGTGGGATAAATAATATGTGACACGCTCACAGAAATGGTGTCATTTTACCAATAATTGAAGAATGATCCAATCAATTTCTTGACAGTTTTCTTGCAAAATATGAAATTTGAAGAAGACTTTATTAATGATACATTGAGAAACTTCCTGTAACATTAGTATTTCATCAATCTTCAGTCCAAGGAGAGGAATCAATGAAGCCTACCCGTAAAGATCTATGTGGACCTCATCTTGACACTTACATCCACTGTGTAGCACAGCAATGACCCAGAGCTTACACTGTAGGAGAGAAGTCAGGACTTCTGGGGGCCCGCCTTAGGAGCGCCCACTCTGGTGGGGGCTGAGCAGGAGTTCTGGACCTGCCCAGGACTTGCTGTGCAACACTGAGAACCTTCTTCAACCTGTGGGCCTCAGTTTCCGTGTATGCAAGTCAAAGCAAAATGTTCATTTTTTTGATTTTTGTAAAAATAATAGAGGACAGAGAAAGCAGCACAGCAAAGCTTTCTATTAAATCACCAAATGATGTATGGAAACATGGAAAAACAAACACTTTGAACTTTTGGGTATATACTCAAGTTCCTCCATGTATGCTTCACTAGGTATTAAAACAAAAATTATTAGAAATTGATTTATTGAAATCCATTAAATATAAAAAGAGAACCTTCCAATTAGATGTACAAGAATGAAGAATATCCTTCCTCTGATTAAAACCAATCAAAGCCAGGGCATAATAACCCATCATTCTGACCTAAGGCTCTGTGCGGAGCAGAGGGTGACAGGAAGTAGAGGGCCCTGATTTCCAGAAAGACGGTTTCTTTAGCATGAATATAAGTGCCTTGGGATCAGCTGCTGGAAGTGCAGGTAGGCAGGCTGAGAGGATTACCTGCCGAAGGGCAGAAGTCTTTGACAGGTGGAGGAGAGACTGCTGAGAAGGATGGGAAGGAGGACTGTCATCTGGAAGTTTCCTAAACAGACCTATTTTTTGCTGAGCCTGACAATTCCCCTTCCCCTGAGCACACACATTCAGGAACAATGTCACTTAGAACCGTAGTTAAGGCAGCACTAAAATACAGAAGGATTGGGTTTCCTAAGTCCTCATGATTCCTAGAACCTGAAGTTCTCCAGTGGTTGAATCCAGATTGAAAGCAAGTTCTCATCCTCTTCAAACTCAAATATGTATTGATAAAATCAGAGATTATCTATAACCAGATGTGCACCAGTCCTTGGTGAACTGGCGTTGCATAAATCAGGCACACTTCATCTTATTAAAGCTTTGGGCTGACACCTGATAACACTCCAAACTCTGATACTCTCAAAATTGAAATATGAGCAGTCATTTCATCTTTATTGCCAGACATTGAAAACAGCTCCAATGCACTAAGGAAAAAAAATCAGAAAAACAAAATAAGAACATACCTCAATGTTTTAGTACACAAACAAGCAAAGCAATAATATTCTACAGTAAAGTAGTGTTAGCTGTGCACATGGCTTACAACAGATCTCTATGATTTTTTTCAACTTATCTATTGGAGAATTTCCCTTTTTTCCCCCCTCATCCCAGTCCCTGGCAACAATCACACTATGTAACTTTCTGCACGTTTTAGATGTGTAATTGGAATTACACAGTCTTTATCTTTTGTGACTGGCTTAGAGCATAACATCTTCAAGGGTTATCCATGTGAAGCACTTGACAGTCGTTTCCTGATTCTAAAGACTGAAAGGTTTTCCACTCTGTATCTAGGCCAATCTTCTTTCTCCAATCTGTTGATGGTGGTGCAGGTTGTATTTACCCCTTGGTTCTGGTAAACACTGCTTTAATGAACATGGGTGTGCAAATAACTCTTCACACTTCTGCTTCAAATGCTGTGTATAAACGCCCACATTAGGAATATTGAATCATTTAGTAATGCTATTTTTACTTTTTAAAGGAACATCCACACTGTTTCTGTAACATCTTTACCTGTTTACATTACAATCAATAGTGCACAAGTGTTTCCATTTTTCAGTCCTTACCATTTCATCATTTTCTATGCTTTCAATAATGGTTACAGTAGCAAATATGACCTGATATCTCATGGCAATTTTGATTTGCCTTTCCCTAATCTGATTAATGCTACTGATTACGTTTTTATGTACTTGGCCACATCTGTCTATCTTTTGTGGAAAAACGTCTGCTCAAATTCTTGGCCTGTTTTTGATTGGCTTGTTACATATTTATTGATTGATTTTGCTGAATTGCATGAATTTTTTATATATTCTAGATATTAACCCTTTATCAGATGAAAGTTTTGCAAACATTCTCTCTGTGGTTCCATTGGTTGCTGTAGGATGCCTCTGTATTAAGGCATCCTTGACGCTAAAGCCAATGTCTTCTCAGGAGTTTCCTGATCTTGAAAACTTCTCTGGAAAGCACAATGTTTATCTACTTTCTCCATATATACAGCTATGTTGAATTTTTAGCTCTGAAAAGAGGAATAAACTTAAAACAAAGAGGAAAGAGAGAAGGATCCAGCTTTTAAATCCCCTGGCAGTAAATGTAGTTGGCACCTTGGGGCATCAACAACAGGCAAAGATGCATAATCAGTGGGCACCTCTTCCTCTGCACCTGCATGATCAGAAGCAAGCAGCGATCAGAAAACATATTTCCCATATTTGGAGGACAGGATCTGTTTTGCTGATCCTGGCTCCTCAGAACTGCTACAAGCTGCATGCCAGCTGCTCCTGAAATGTGTTCCCAACTCCCACCCTGAAGCTGGCAGGGTCTGCAGTTGCCAAAATTAGCACAATTTACTATACAACAAACAACGGAAAAGTGAAGGAATCAAGGCAGTGTGATACTGCCATAAGGATTAACAAGTAGGCAAATAACACAAAATACTTATATTAGAAATACTTTGAGATAAATCTAGTGTATATTAGCTCTTGAAAAAACTGTCCAAGCAAACTCACATGCATATACTTAACATCAAAACCAAACACAAATATAAATTTGGCACAGGATAGATTGTATGATAGAGATAAAATTATAAATCTCCTTAAAAAGAGATAGGAAGATTGAATTATAATCTCAGTTTCGCAAAAGATTTCTTCAGCTGTCAGCAAAGACAACCAAAACACTGGCTGTAAAAGGATAAAAATTGATTAAGTGCACTTCTCACCAATCAAATCTTGAGCTCATCCAAGATGTATTTTACAAATAAAATCACAGGACATAGATTATAAGGATGCACCCATCATACAAATACATCACTTTAAAAACCCTATCACTAGCAATGCCTGGGAATTCCAAGATCTCAGAAATATTCCCATAATTGATGTTGATATAATTTATAATTATGGTTTAAAATTTGGCTTTGTTTTATATAATGACATTTAATATGTGCTCTTTATGAGCTTATCATCATGTCCTTTATTTCATTTTGCAAAGAGATTTTTAAAATAATATCAGATATGAAATATTTGTTTAATTAGAACAGTGAAGAGGAAGAATGCATAAACAGTGGGCACCTTTGTTTATGGTATAAAACTTATACCATAGTAGGGTATAAAACTTATTTGGAAAAAAAAATTTAGCCAAAAGCTTTTCAACTCTGATGCAAAATAGAAGTTCTGAGTAGACTGTGGTCGATGGTCATCAAGTGCAATAAGCAGAATATGTCCCATTAAAGTCTGCCCTACATCCCAAAGAACAATCACATGGAACCCCAACACTGCCTTCAAAGTTTCTAAAGAAAGGAAACCAAAGCACAAAAAACAGAGAGAGCCAGCCTAAGTTCTGCTTTCAGAGAAAATACCAACGTCTATTGGGAGAAGTTAACAATGGTGCTCAGGGAAAATTTCATAACCAGCAAATGTCTAATAAAATAGATAATGTTGGCAGAGAAATGTTTTAAACTCCTACTTTAGGAAACTACCAAAGGAAGGGAACATAACATCAAAAGAAGGCAGAGGGAAAATAATGACTAAAATCAATGAAACTGTAACAGAAAAGTAATGAAGTACATAATATTAATAAGCCTATGCTAATTAAAGAAATTGAATTCATACATTAAAACTGTCTCACAAAGAAGCACCCCTGCACTGGTAAATTTCATGATGTGTGTAAAGGTTGAATGATGCAGGTCTCACCAAAACATTCCCGAAGTAAGGGAAGAGAGAGCATTTTTTAGCTTGTTGTATAATGTAAAAGCTAATAAACCTATAAATGGACTAGAATTAAATAATGGTGAAAGTTACAGTTGTTTCAAAAGGTGCAGATTTAGCATTTGATAAAATTAATCACTTTCTCTCTTTCTTTTTATGCTTACCAGGAATTAATCTGAGGGGCATTCAACCACTGGGCCTCATCCTCAGTCTTACTTTGTATTTTATTTAGAGACAGGGTCTCACTCAGTTGCTCAGTGCCTCACCTTTGCAAAGGCTGGCTTTGAACTTGCAATCCACCTGCCTCAGCCTCCCAAGCCGCTGGGATTACAGGCATGTGCCATTGTGCCTGGCTGATAAAATCAGATAGTTTGCCACTAACACAGGGTTGAAAGACAATGTTCATCTTCATTGATGGAAAAATTCAACTACCAACCCACCCAAATGGAGAGTTTCCATAATACTTACCTAAATAAGGAAGAAATGGCTTTTAATATCACTTCAATTTAACATTGTACTAGAGGTTCTATGGAGCAAAACCCAGCAGGGGAAGAGGGTTAGAACCAAACCAAAGGACAACCAAGTAGCGAGGAATGTCTTAGTTTCCTAAAGATTAAAGATTAAAATAATTGCTAGAAATAATAGGCAAATTTTTCGAGGATAGAAGGTTCAAGGTTAACACACAAACCCCAATTGAAATCTTATATTCTAATAAGAAAAACACAAAATAAAATGTAAAATTAGATTCCAAAAGTGTTAACCTGCCTAGAAACACTCAAGAATATGTTTAATAGATCTTTTATAATCACTGCACAAGAAAAGTTCAAATATTTGAAGGCAATGTTTAAAAATTAAACCTAGAGATATGCCATGTTCATAGATTGAAAGACTTGATATTTTTGAGGTGGTAATCTCCCCAGATCAATCTACAGATTTGGTTTTATATTAACCAAATTAATTGACCTCACATCATACCTATAATCCTACATATAAAGTGACAACACAATTCCTAAAACTAAATGCAAGAACTAATTCATCAAACATTACCTGAGTTTGGGTTACATAATGATATCTTAAACATGACATATAAAAGGATCACTACTTAAAGATGTCTAAAAATATGCTTCATAAAAAATTTAAAGCAGTCTTTTCTTTGTGAAAGATTTAGGAAAACTTGAGGCAAAAGAAAATAATTGCAAAACCCACATCTAAGGGCTACTATCCAACAGCTATAAATAACATTGAAAATAAGTAATAAGACAAACAAACCATTAGAAAGATGTTCAAAATTTTTGAGCTCATACACCAGAAAATAAGTATGCAAATGCCATGAACAGATGTTAAACATAATTAGTCATCAGAGACTTGTAAACTTAAGCTGAAAAACCACATATTAGTGACCCACTGGAGTTGCCAAAAACAAATACTGACGGTGCCAAATCCATTGGTGAGAATACAGTGCACCTGGAGCAATATTATGGTTCTAGTGGGAAAGCAGAATGGTAAACGCATATTGGAAAATAGGACTGCAGTGTCCTGTAAAACTTAATCTACACATACCACCTAATCCAGCAATCCACCTTTAGGTTTTCACCCAAGAGAAAAGAAATTTTGGTCTCTTAAGAAGATGAACAGTTAAACATTAGTACCAACATTGTTATTAAATGCCAAAAACTGGAGAGAATCAAAATGTCCAACAGTTATTGAGCCTATATAACCTAGTTGCTATTCCTCAATGCTATAAAATATTACAAGTACAAATGAACAAAACATTAATATAAATATATATATTATATGTATATATATAAATGTATATATTCTATATAAAATGATATTAAGCTAATTGAAAAAGTCAGACACAAAAGATGATGTGCAATATAATTCAATTTACTTAGAATTCTTAAAAATAAAGACCCATGAAAACAGAAAATAGATCAATAGCTTCCTGGGTCAAGGATAGTAAAAATAGATTGACTGCAATTGGAAAAAGGAAACTGTTTATTATTAGCATGTTCACATGATTGTGTACAATTTTCAAAGCTCTACAGACTTTATTTTAAAAAATGGACTTTTTTGTTGAATTCAAATATGACAGTAAATATAAGTGCATGCATTAACAAAAGAAATGCAGAAAGCCTGGTTCAGACCTCAGAGAACTTTCTAATCATCAGCATAGATTTCTTAATTGATTTGAGTTTAGAATCAGACAGATAAACCAATGAGTAGATCAGTAAACCATATATTCTATCATTTCTAACCCACCAGAGAATAATTCTCCCTTGTTCATTTGCCTTCGGATTTCACCAGTGGCTCAGACCATGAAAGAAAACCCCCACCAACTTCACTTAATACAGAGGAGGGGACCAGTTGAAAAAGCATCTCAGGAGCCAGGAGGGCATTTGTACAAAGACAAGGCTGTTGGGATTCGGACAAAAGCAAACAAAAATTAATTGATGGCAACAGGATCATGAAACACCAGAAATAAAACTTTGCCTCCCAATGGAAAGGAATATCGTCAGGTTGATTTGTCACATCGCTGTCTGGGACCCTGATGAATGACCCTGGTGAACAGAACTCTCGGTCTCTAGTGGTCTCTCCTGACTCTCCAGGCTTTCCCCTTCATCGTACGGCTATAAGCAACCGACCAGCTTTCTGAAAGTGTTGTACCTTAGTCATCTCAACCTGACTTCACTGTAACTAAAAATGAGGGCTTTGATTCTGTTTTCTATTTACCAAGTTTTCCAAAGTCTCATATTTTAAAGATACTAATGAAACCTAAATCACACATGGATAAAAGTAGAAAGGGGGAAAAAAAACAAGAGAGAGAAATGAATTACAGTAGATGGGGTAGAGAGAGAAGATGGGAGGGGAGGGAAGGGAGGGGGGGACAGTAGAGGATAGGCAGGGCAGCAGAATACAACATATGCCACTGGTATGGCAGTATGTATAACGGATATGACTCTGCAATCTGTATACGGGATAAAAATGGGAGTTCATAATCCGCTTGAATCAAATGTATGAAATATGATATGTCAAGAGCTTTGTAATGTTTGGAACAACCAATAATAATAAAAAAAATTGCAAAAAAAAGTCTAATAACCAATATATGTGTGAATCTTAGAGGAATTTTTTTAATTTTAAGAAGTTTCAATTTTGTTGGTCTTTTATTTTTAAAATTTTTTTCATTATAAATCTAAAGTATATTTGCTTCCATATTTATGGAGAAACTAGATTTTACCATGGGGTTTTTTAAAAAAACATAGTCAACTCCAGATTTTGACTCTGGGAGAACAATCTGGTGGAGATCTCCCTTCCTGCTCAGTACTGCCCACACTGAGAACATCCATGTCACCTTTGAGATGGAAACAATTCTTGGATAGTAGAACACAAAATAGCAATGGTCGGTAAAACTAAACTTCGGTTGCTCACTGTTTTCTCAGCTTTAAAAAATCTCATAAATATAAAATATTGAGCCATATACTTGTGCTGGATCCCAGAAAGACACACTAGCTATTGTCCCCTGGGAATTTCAGTGCATTACTTCAATACTGACCATTTTATGTATGAAATGGATTGTCACTTTTTATATACTTACTTGGAGAAAATACTTGCATTTCTGTATTATTGTTTCTAATAAAGAAGCCTATGAATTTGGTACATTTGAGAAAGGAGTAGAAATGTATATCCACGGGTAGATTGTTTTAAAATTTTTTTAAAAACAGGATGTAATAATTGTACCCAACCTATAATGTCATGATTGAATAAATTCTACAGAGGAAGCAACTTGGGCCACTCACAGTCACATAGTAAAACTTCAGTAAATTAAATTTAAACAGTTTTTATTGGGGCTAGGGTTGTAACTCAGGAGTAGGGCACTAGTCTAGCATATGCAAGGCCCTGAACAAGACACCCACTGCTGACAAGAAAATATGTATAAGTGCATAATTATTTTTCTTACTGATGTTAATGATTAAAAATACGGAAAATGCAATCTTGAAAGAACAAAGACATTCCAAAAGTCTTGATGACAATGTAGAAGAAATGTTTTAAAACAAAATGTGCTGAGGAAGACAGAATTTGTTATCCATAACTGCATAAAATTATTTATTTAGAAAGAAATGCTACTTTCACATTAATAAAAAAATGAACTGCTAAAGAATTTTAAGACAATCATGAATTCAAAGGAATAATTTTGAGACCTGCGGTTGGCATCGAATGGAAATAATTTAAAGAGAAAAACATCAGTTCCTATTTTCTGGGGGAACTATTTTAAGGTCAACAGAACTTGGATGCTTCTGGGGCTCTATTGAGTGTGTCCCCTCTTGTGTGAGGTGTGCACACAGCGGACTTCACAGGACAGCACCCTCAGGGTTTCCTTGTCCTAGATAAACTCCCCTCCTTCTCTGCATCAGCTGACTGGGGAGAGCGGCCCCGCCCCCAGGCTCACTGGGCTAACATTCTCTCCAGGGAAAATGGGAGCAGGTTAAAAGGAAGAGCCTCAGACCTGCTTCTGCTTCCACTGCAAAGAACAGAGAAGAAAAGAAAAGTAGGAGAGGAAGACAGAGGCTGCAAGTGAGCTAGAGAGTAGACATAAAGGGAGAGATGACAGCAAGAGAGCAGGCGGCGGCTGGAGAGAGTGCAGAGACCAACTCAGGACAGGTGTGGTCTCCAGAAATCTTCCCACTCCCCTCTGAGGCAAGTGGCCCTTCAGACACTGCATCTATGGACTGTCTTCTAGGTCCCCTTTATAGTTAAGTACATTTTGTTTTAAATACATTTGTTTTTTGCATAGGCACAAACATGACTTCACTGATATATATATATATATATATTATATATATATATTATACTCTCTATATATTACACACATATATATTATACTCTGTAACACACATATGTATATTATACTCTATAACATATATCAACTACAAAATATGGTTATGTTACAATATATTTATAGACTTAATTATGTCAAGTCACATGATTTTCATAGTTGTATAATTACTATATGTGTATACAGATATGCAAAATACTCAATTAAAGAGGAAAAATTTAGATTTTAACTCTATATAATACAAGGTCATTCAAAATAAGTAACACCTATATCAATGAATTGAATAATTTAGAAATATGGGTGATTTTTTGGAATGATGAACTACCAAACTAAATTTATGAAAAAGCTGATATCCACTTTTTATTTGCCTTTATTTTCTTTTAAGTAAGTGGGACAATGAATGTTGTTTGTTAGGTCTTTTGTTGCTGTTCATTTGCAATTTCCTAAGTATAATTATGTGATGTCTCCTAAACTTGTTAACATGAGAAGACAAAAGCGCAGAGAGTGCTAAGAAACACTGGCTAATGGGATTATCCACTCTAATCTGAAGATATACTAATTATTTGTTATGCTTAAATGAGATTTACATATTAAACATCTCCCATGATTTCCTTCTTTTGTGACTTTACTTGGACACATTTGTCTGATTTTTTTAGCATGAGAAATATTTGAGTATTAGGAATATTGCCCAGTAGATTATAAAATAACATTTATAAAACAAAATTCAGAAGTGCTAGTACAATATATGAAGTTAGGCCACATTAAAAGAGTAGAGTAAGATAAAAATTCTTATTTACCTTTTGTTTTCTCAGAAATGATAGGGAAAAAAGAAGCAGAGTGAGTTGGTGCATATTAGGGCAGCTTTAACAAATCTATGAAATGTTGCGTAGTTTATAGGAAACCACAGCCAGTCTGAACAAGAAAATAAGACAATATATAATTCATGTTAGAGCTGCAGGAGAAAAGAGAAGGGAAGGCGACCTGGTCCTCAGCCTGGAAGCAAGTGTATCTCACACACGGAGGATC
Source organism: Ictidomys tridecemlineatus (assembly GCF_052094955.1). Taxonomy (NCBI): domain Eukaryota; kingdom Metazoa; phylum Chordata; class Mammalia; order Rodentia; family Sciuridae; genus Ictidomys; species Ictidomys tridecemlineatus. Next base: position 6,381,411 of record NC_135489.1, read on the forward strand.
TGGGGTCTTGTTGAGTGTGAACTCACACTTCTCCACTGAGTGACTAAACAGCATGTCATTATTTGTAAGACAACAAGGTCTCTCATCTTCCATAGACATGTAATCTTGGAAATCTTCATCCCTTAGGATTTCTGGACTCTCTTCATCCTGAAATAAACGCAAGGCAAGTACAATCATAAACCACGTTACCGTTGAATGCGGAGCCACCTGTTCATGTTACACCCAGATGCTCTGCTGCCCAGGGCACACACAGAGACATCCTTTCCTTGTGAAGTCTTTCTTTGTGCATTTTCTGTGAACACTTTCATAAAGATCAACATGTAGATGCCACCACTCTTCTACCTCACAAAACATAAATCACAATCTCTGGTTCTAGGCTTTTGGATGTCCTGTAGCACAGTGGCAAACATTATTTTATCATGAGAATGAATTGCAGCATGAACTCTTCACTGATAGCTGGCATATGCAGTTGATATATGAAATACCTACCAATGGCAAATTACATTAAATTAAAATGCCCCATGAAGCTATTATGACATGCAGCCATTAACATGCTCCAATGATTCTCATCTGTATCATTATAAGTATCAAAATATCCTCCCATACCAGACATTAAAGGAGGAAAATGGTGAATCTCTATTGGTAAAAGTTGAAAGATACCATTTTGGCCAACTTGACCAGGTAATAAATTTAAATATCACGTGGGTAAGGACTGGTCAGTACCCTGATAAGAGCTGAGCTTCGTTGTCACCTGTCCTCCTGCAAGAAGGAGGGATCTGAGTCTAGGCTGAGGACATTCAAGAGGACAAACTTGAGGCTAGGCCTATGGAAGGAAAGGTCTGCACTCTTCAAGAATATTGAAGACAGAGAGGGAGATTAACAAAGGGTCCCAGATGAAGGAAAAATGATAGATGAGACAATGTAAGGTCTGGGAAATAGTTTCCATCCTGAAAAGGAGTGATGCAAACTGTGTGAATGATTTATTCAGACTGCACATACTGCTCTAGTATCAAATAATTTCAAAATAATCACTTGGTTTAATATTGACATGTGTTTATTTTATAAAGCAACTTGATTAAATAGATCATGAATACAACAAAACTTTCCAGCTCACCCATTTAAGCTAAATAGGGGTTTCTATTTTGTCAGTCACTCATTACTTTACAGATAATTCAATGCAAGAGTGCATGACTATAATCCCAGTGACTTGGGGCAGGAGAATTACAAGTTTAAGACCAACCTCAACAACTTTGTGAGAACCTTCCCAACTTAGCCAGATCCTGTATCAAAATTTAAATAAACAAAGGACTGGTAATGTTGCTCAGTGATAGAGCAACTGTGGATTCAATTTCCAGGATCAAAATAAATAAACACATAAATATATATCACATTATATATGGCTTTGCTTTTAAGATGATAATCATATGATAGCGACTAAAGCACACCCAAGTCATCCAGATAACTATATAACAGGAAGCTCCATATCAGGGAAGCAAATGACACACTGTGTAGCTTGGGCCATGCCAAGTTCACATCCAGCTGGGCATTCAGGGCAGACTTCTTAAGACCTTGGATCTTATCTTCAAGGGGCAGGGATGATTTTGGTAAACAGGGACAATAAGAAATCACAGGAGCACTGTGCTGATGGGGAAGGATCAGCTGCATTCTGGGAGGAGACAGTTCATCCTCAGACAAAATTTAAGAAAGGATCAAGAGGTAGATTTAGAATTAAGTTTATGGTCAAACTATAGATGGCTGTGGGGAAAACACAAAAAGTTGAGGTTCAGCCTGCAGACTACAGGAATAAACTCAGGGGGTCTCTATCCGTCCCTGGGCTGGAAGGGGGTTCCAATGCTCCTGTGTCAGGCAGGTGATCTTCAAATTCAGCCTTCTTTAATGGAAGCAACCCCATAGGTAGTTGAGGGTTCCCTTAGCTTGCCCTTTAACCACCACCCACAAGGAAAGCCTCAGCATTGTCTGCTGATTTTTGCCTCCAGTGGAGCATAATACATACCTGTAGGGAATGCCAATATTGACATCGAAAGGGGAATTGTTTCCCATAGATCTCACTGAAGAGTGAGATTGGATCACAGGCACAAATTAGCAAGGACGGCAAGTCATCTGCATCTGTGGAAGGAGAGCATGCTGTTCAGAGACAGCAGGCTTGCAGTTTAGCAAGCTTGTGCACTAGCCTGTGGCTGGACTTCGAACAAGTGCTCAGTGAGTGGAGCTTGGGAGCAGAGGGGGCCCAATTGCAGAGGGCAACATGACCATGTGAGAGTGGAATGGAACCCACGTAAACCTTTTTCAAGTTAAACATAACTTGATTTCTTTTTTTAAACTTAACTCTGGATCTTAAGAAAATAGTAGGTTTACATGCAGTTTTGAAAATAATAGAGAGGCTCCGTATTCCCTTTGCACAGTACCTCCAGTATTCACACCTGAACAACAGCACAATGTCACAAACAGGAAGGTGCCCTGCATGGAGTCCTTGATCTTGTCTTACTTCCCCAGGCTAATGGCACTTATTTGGTGCGTATGTGGGTGTCTAGCTCTGTGCAATGTGATAACACGTGCTGTTCTGTATTTTTACAACCTGCCAAAATAAACAATTCCAATGCTACAAAGATTCCTTATAATGTCCTTTCATATTGACACAATCAACCTTGTAGCCCACCCACACTTTCCCTGCCCCTGGCAACCACTGATCTGTTCTGCATTTCAAAAGTTTGTCATTTCAAGAAGAATGATGCATAAGTAGAATCTTTTTTTTTTTTTTTAAGATACAGAGAGAGGAGAGGGAGGGAGGGAGGAAGGGAGGGAGGGAGAGAGAGACAGAGAGAGAGAATTTTTAATATTTATTTTTTAGTTTTCAGTGGACACAATATCTTTATTTTATTTTTATGTGGTGCTGAGGATCAAACCCAGCGCACCGTGCATGCCAGCTGAGCGCTCTACTACTTGAGCCACATTCCCAGCCCAAATCTTATATTATGTAACATTTTCAAACTGACTGCTTTTTAAAAAATTATTAATAATAATTTTCTTGAGCTTCTCCAAGCTGCTCCTTATTTCCACAGTTCATTTTTATTGATTGTGTCTGGCTTGATTAATCAGACACCCATAGTAGGACTCTGGGTGGTTTCCAGTTTGGGGTTCTATAAACAGAGCTGTGGAATGTTTATTTATAGCTGCGAATGTAAACGTAAATCTCAATTTCTGTGGGATCAAGGACCATGAGTGCAATTGTTCTTCCATATGGTTAAACACATGCTTAATTTTGGAATAAACTATCAGACTATTTTCAGAGTGGCTATACTGTTTTATATCTCCACTATAAATATATAAATGAAACACTTTCTCTACAGTATCTGTTGTTATTGCTATTTTTATTTTAGTTACTTGATAGCGGTGTAGTTATGTGTCATTGTGTTTTTTTCAACAGATATTTTGAGTTATAATTTACATTCAATATATTTCACTCACCTAAGATGGGCAATTCTACATCTTTCAGTCTATTCACAGAATTGTACATCCAAATAATTTCACTTCATCACCCCCTTAGCAGTCACTCTGAGGTCCCCAGTGGGGGATGGGAGTGTCCAGTAGCCCTTGCAAGGAGACTTCACTGGCCAGGTGCTCATTCCCTGGATGCCCTCCTCACTGTTGGCCAATGCCACCACTTCCTGTCTCTCAGCTTGGAGGGTGGGCACCCGAGACTGCTCAGGAGAGTGATGGCCTGCAGGGATGCTGTGTTCCTTGTGTTCAGGAGAGTGCTGGCCTGCAGGGATGCTGTGTTCCTTGTGTTCTTGGGGGACCACTGTTTGATTCCTGGGAGAAAAGAGCCTTCAGGTGACATCTTTATTCTAGGCTGACCATCTGAAAATGCTGAGCCCAAGCTGCCTTCCATACTGAGGCAAAGCCCGGGGCACAGTAGGTCATAAGACACCCTTGGTCTTCCAGTCCTGGAGGCCTCAGATTCCCTTTCTCCTTCAGCTTGTCAGTGTTAATCTCTGTGGGTCTCTTCTGTCATTTGCAGTGTTGATATTTGTACCAATGGAAAGAGGTAGAAAAGTGCTCCATATTCTCTGGACTTTTAACTTACTTTTTTGAAATGATCACTATGCTCCTAATTTTAAATATTCAAGAGGAGATCAGGTAAGTGCAGGAGGATCTACCATGCAATTGAACAAACAGAGGTGAGAGTCGGGAGCCCAGGGAGATGGGAGAGAAGGGTGCAGAAGCAAAAGGGGATGCTCCTTGGCATGTCTTTTAAAACCAGAACCAGGCAGACTGTCTAAATCATCGGACATGTCATTTGGAGGGAAAGTGAAGAATCAAGAAGGATTTCAAGTATTTTTTTTTTTCTCTCTAAGCAAACGAAAGGCTGAGTTCCCATAGCTGGCAAATGAAGTAGAGCACTAAAGGAGAATCAGGATTCAGTGTCTAATTTTAATAGTCAGGTGTACTGTAGACTTGCCCATGTCCACACCATGAAGAAGCAGATATGAGTCCAAAGCACTGGAAAGAGATCAGGAAGTCATTAACACATAAATGGTGTTTGAAAGCCATGTCCCTGGATTAAACTGGGAAGAGCAATAGGTCAATGAGCTGCCATGCTCTGCCCTCACTGTCTACTTCCCAGAGCCCCAGTGCAGGTCTTCTCACTCTCATACCCTGTTCTTGTCACTTTTGCATCACTATGGCCAAAAGACTGGACAGGACAACACAGAGGAGGAGGAGAAGTTGACTCTCGGTTTCAGAGTTCAGCAGAGGTTCTTGGTGTAACTTGAGCAGGGAGGCTCTGGATTATGAGGCTGCAGGTTTAACGAGGGCAGGAAGTGAGCTACTTTATTGAAATAGGGAGGTTAGAGGAAATGTACTAGGTGAGCTTTGAGAACCCTGATTAAGAAGCCTTTCTGGAGCACACTCTGTAGCAACAGCCAGGGCTCTTGGAGAGCGACCTGCCATGAGGCAAGTCCTGCCCAGGCAGCCACCCATCGGCACTGTTAAGGCCCTATGGCTAAGAGGGAATCAGCATCTGAGAACATTTCCAGCATCAAAGACATACATCACAGCTCACCACAGGGAAAGTGTGTAGGAAAACACGAGGAAAAAAATGGAAAAAAAAAAAACTATCATTATACTCTTTATTAGATAAGACCAGGCCTCGGGCCTGAGGAAAGGATGCTGTTTAAAAGATGATTTTTAAAAGTAAGCTCTTTGGAAACTGAAAGCCTGAAAACTGAGGGAAATATTAAAATACAGTTGGACGAGTGCTGTGTCTTATAGAATAGGCGGAACCATAACTCTGAAGGGAGGGAGAAGAGATCGGCTTTGCTTGAAGAGATCAAGGGGCTCTGGAGGGAAGGTCCTTCTGGGGATAGGGTTTAACAACTAACGTTGTTGCCAAGCAGAGAAAAGGTAATGCACATCTAGGTGACTGCGCAAAGACGTACACGCACATGGAAACGGGAATACTAAACCTGGAACATAAGAAGTGCCCTCATGGAAGAGCAGGGGCTTGAAAATGAAAGGCCAGACCATAAAATAAAAATAAAGAAAGAAGAAGAGACCAGCTGTGCACTTACAATACAATTATAGTTATTTTCACTATGCAATATTTACTCTTCACATGTGTCATTAAAAATAATATGCTGTAAAATCAGAGGTCAATGCTGTTTTTGAAGCATTAAGTGATTTTATTTATCATTGCTGCTTATTTTTGAAGTAGACATATTGTCCTGGAGATTTAGTAGGAAATCTTGTTATTTCTCCAAATAAGGGCATGATAGAATTACCTCCCTACTTTCTTTAAACTAATGTTTTAATAGGATCCTGAAGATTAATTTAAGCATCAAGGAAGTGACAGACATATCTACCATGCAGACATGCACTTTTTATTTGCCTAAGCAATATGTTTTCTGAGGAACAAGAATCATGAAAATACTCTTTCATATTCTTGAAATCCTATCAATTAGCTTCATAATTCTGTTGAAAATAAAAGCTTTGCTATCCCTGAAATGCTGAGAAATGAGATAAGCTTATTCACAAGCTACATGAATCATTTTTCTCATTTCAGGACTGCTAGTTTGAAAGAAATTTAAAACCAACTATAATTTTATGATTTAGAAGAATATTATATATTTTATATTATGCTCAATCTGTATTTTGGATCTTATAAATAACATTACAAAAGCTGATCTTTAGTTTAAAATGACAGTAAAAATTTCTCCTTGAGTTAAAATACAGCAATATCCAAAATTTTAAATGATGTAATTCTGTATTTCATAGACAACTAGAAATTTCGGCAGGCCTGTTATTAGTGAAACAAACAATACCAAACCTAATGTTAGAGCTCTTTATATTCCTTTACATTTTCTGTTGTTTCCATTCATTACCTTTCCCCTTTTTCAATCAAATTCTAACAAAATGCTTATAATTGTGTGAATATTTTTGCTTTTTTTCAGCAAATCTTTATTTTCAATGGATTTGCTTGCCAACGGCTGCATCCTGTAGAACAGAGTCTGGCCTGGAGTATATGGCTACATTTTAAAGTCCAAACTGTCCCAGAAGGTTCCAGAACTTCCTATACATACCAGCTGCAGAATATTTTTACTATGACAACATTACAAATATATTTCTTGAAAATGGACATATTTAATCCCAATAAAAAATACCAGGATTTTCAAATAACTGTTGCAGACATTTTTCTCTTTAGTGTTCTTTGTCTACACAGGCAGAGATGGTGATTGAAATATGGTGATTCAAATAAAGATTTGAATAAAGACTTCAGATAAGGATTTCACCTTCAAACAATTCAATTTTGGGTAGTGCTGTTTTATATAAAAATCATATTTAATGTTATAAAATAAATTATTTTAAAGTATTTTGAAAATTTGCCACCTATACAGTATGTACTGTGTGTTTTCTCCAAAATACTTGGAACTTCCTTGTAGATATCACCTAAAAGAACAAATGGTGTATGTAGAATCAATGCATAAGCATGACTCTCCAGTTAAATTTATGTTTTCTAATTTAAAAAGCTTAATTAAGTCTTTATTGATTACTGTGGGGACATTTTCATTTGAAATATTTCTTTAAATGACTGATTAATGAACACTGGTTGGAAGTGAAATGAGGTACATAAGGAAGAACTATTCACTTAAGCATCTGGTCATCTAATTCTATCTGAGTGTTAGTAATTTTAATTCTACCTAACAGTGAGGCAGGGAATTGGGAGGAAGGGCCTCAATGTGAGGTTTTTGTGCACTTGGACAATGGATGGATGCACTCACTCTCCACCTGACAGACAAGAGGATGGTTTACCTCCGAGATATAAATGCCTTGATGTGGTTATTTTATTTGATAATGTCTGCATATCAGGAAAACAGCATACAAGCCAGACTCGAGATATGCATTTCTGCCAATTTCCTTTCCTGAAGACAAACCTCACTTCCATTTTAAGTATTTTAGTTGTCACTTAATGAGGAGGACAACTGCAAGGTTTCCACAGCAGAGCTCCATTTCAAAACATTTTCACGTTTTCTGTACTCACTCAAAATCCTTGCCAATAGAACATTATTCTGCATACACTATACCTCTGAAACAAGACTCTATTTAGAATTTGATTTTCTACCTTCTCAATTTTACATTGTGTAAAAGTTAACATATATTCTACAACATATTTGAAAGAGTTCTGAAATAGCTGGAGCTTTAGGATTTAATGTAACCCTAAAAAAATGGTCACTGTGACTTTGGTCAGAGAGAAATGACATCTATGGAATATCCTTTACTTACTGTAGAATGTACTAGTAACTTTGTATCTGAAGCATGAATTCATTTAACTCTTAGGGCCATATATTACTTTGATGTGACAGTACATAATAGGAGAGGAAGTGTGTTGTATGCAGTAGACTTTTAATATGAGGAAATACCACTATTTCCACATTTTTTAACTTGAAAAGAAGGGGAGCCAATAGGGAATTTCTGTGAAACCATAGTAAAGCTTAAATAAATTTTAAAACATTCCACAAGTACAATAATTTTTCATTCTTTGCCTTAACATAATAGACCAAATAAAATCAGTGTCTGTAGAAATAAGTGCTCGGAGTTTCTAGTTTTCTTTTTATTTCAAATGTTATGTTAGACAACTGCACAATAGGGCCATGTTTTAATTAGTGACTTGAGTCTCCTACTCAGTTGATGGGACACAGAAATGACTATCTGATCAACACTAGTCCACTGAAATTCTCTCCCCAAGTATCTGTAAATAGAATGCTGTCCCCGCTGAGTGCTTGAATGAGAAGCTTGGTGGTGGCATCCTTCCAAAACTGGTGGAGATCCTGGAGGGCAGCCAGCTGGTAGGATTGTTAGTTATTATGTTACTGTTCTTGTAATCGCTTTGCTTATCTTTCTTTTCAAGGAACAGACTTTTTTAGGATGCTATAATTTATTTTAACTAACCTAATATAAAATTGGCCATGATTACAGATTCTACAACCAATCCACTGGTTTCAATAATTCTATAAATTAGAATAATCTCTGCTGACTTTTAAATATACCATTACCTGGGCAGCACAACACAACAGACAATTTTTTTTTTTTTTTTTGGTTCTGAGGAATGAACTCAGGGGAGATGTATCACTGAGTGAGCAACATCCCAGTTCTTTCTATTTTTATTTTGAGACAGATCCTTGCTCTGTTGCTCAAGTTGGCCTCAAACTTGTCATGTTCCCGCCTCAGTCTCAGAAGCAGCTGAGATTATAGGTATGTATCACCAACCCCAGTTGCTTGATCCAAATACCAGTGAATTTAAAGGTCTTTTTAGGTGACTCATATTGGAGATTGATGCTTACCCACAGTGAGGACAGAACATGGGTGCCCCTTTTGTGTCCCAAGTACCAAGTGAGCCATTCCAGAAAGGTATAAGAAATCAGTTTCTGCACACAGTTTAAAACCAAAACGTAATTCTAGCCAACAGATAGCATACACTATTAAGCAGAGCATATTCTAGAAATTATATGTAAAAGGAGCATCTGGTTTTACTTTGGATATAGAGGAAAACATTATAGCAAGTTCTTGTGTCAATGGAACTGACTCAGTAAAGAGAAATGATCAGATTATACAGATATTACCTCCTTTAAGTTTGGAAAAGAGGAACCCTCCCCTGAGTTCTCTGTTTTAATGAGGCTTCTATTTCACAAATACATGCACACAAAAAGGTTTTAGGAGCACACATGTACATCTTTTCCTCGGGAAGGGCTAGGTCCCACGTGGAGACCTGAGGTAGCATTCAAGCTAGCTTGATTACAAAGTATGCAACCACCATCACAGGGAGCAGTCGGATTTGTGGGTGGATGTGTACTAGGTTAATGGGTATGGGAGTTAAAAACTGGTAAAAGTTCACTTCTACTTGTTTTTGTTTGTTTTCAAATAAACTAATTAGTAAGTTAATGAATAAAATACTATATTTGTTTTCAAATAAAGTAATTAGTAAGTTAATTAATGAATAAAATACTATATTGAGAGTCATATTAACAAATGAACTAAAATTTGCATCAGATCTCCATATAACTGGGATCATCTGTCTCCTAGGTCTCTCTCCATCTGGCTCTTCCCAGGTGATTCTCAGCTTATCTGTTATTTATTTGCATTGAGATAATTAAGCTTCATATATACATATATAAAGAACAGTGAAAGATATGACATGCAGCCATCATGAAGCAAGCCTAATTTGGTTTGACAGGATTATCACATTAGAAGGACTCTAATGAGATAGAATCCTGGAAGGAAGCTACTCCACAGATTAAATTATAATAATACCTCTAAAGAGGCACCATGGTCGTCTTCATAATCATCATCATTAGAAGAAAAAGGAAGAGGAGAAGGTAGAGAAGTCAGATAGGGTCGTGGGGAGGAACTCAAAGGAGGCTGAATTGCTACTGGCCCTGTTCTGCTGCAAGAAGCATCCCGCCCCTGTTCAAGACACAGTGTCCGCTCTGAACTGTGTTCTGAGAGAGCTACATTTACCTGACATCAAAGCAGCCCAGGTAAGACTATTAGCGTGCTTTGCCCACCCACTGCAACTTTACAGCAGTTAGCATTCACAGAAGGATTATTTTGTTCCAGGTACTATATTAAAATCTTAATGCACATTATCTCATTCATTTCTCATTACTAAATTATGAGTTTGGTAGAGAGATGAAATACTTTTCCAAGGTCATGTGGTTGTAGAAACCGAGATAAGAAGAGTTAACTAATTATCACCAGCTAACAGGAGGATTACCTCCCATGCTATGTGACCTGAGACTGGCCCTGAAGCTCATTTACAGAAACTGAGCCTGGGAGAAGAAAAGTAAATGAGAACTGAGTGTTTTCAGGTGGAAATTCTGAAAAGGACATACGAATCTACAAAATAGGGAAGGGAAACTCCACTCCTATCCTCTGGCTTGAGACCCCTATTTGTTCTTAATGCCCATGCGACCCCAGGTGCTTACCCAGATGACCCCGAGCGTCAGAAATATGAAAAATGGTTAATTCTATTTTTCAAAATTCACTCATCTGATGAAATCTCCTTATGCTGGAAGAGAATGAGAGCTGCTTAGGAACTGTCCTGGGGAACCCTAACAATGGAATGCAGTGTCTTGAAGAATAATCATTTCTGATAATTCAGCTTAACAGTAGTTTCTATCAGCAAATATTATCATAATGATTTTATTTACTATGTATCTTTTTTGGAATGCTACCCTGGTTAAAATTAACCATTTTTATGTGTGTAGGGACTGGATTTAATGATGATCAGTTATCATCTGACCTAGAAAATAAGATTTTCAATGTCTCAGATATTTTTTATTTCACATAAAAAATGAGACATGTAAAAGCCTCTACATATAGCCCTTTCTCATGTGTTATCTTACTATTCTCTAGGAGAACAAGAAATCTGTAACAAATATGAAATTCATAACTCACAGATATATATTACATATAAAACTATTCACATTCTAGTCCCTTAACAGGATGACACTAGTACCAAGATGTAAGATATTACAGTGGATGCCCTCAGAGAAAGAGCACAGTGGGTAAGGTATTAAAAGTGTAGGGGAGTTAATTGTCATTTACATTATACTTTTCAAATTTAAGTTTTCTCATTTATGTAGAAAATGGAACTTTTTGTTTGACTATGAAAATAAATTAATTCCTATTAAGCAATATTACCTAAAAATAATTTCCTGTATCAAATTTACAAGAATAATAATCTCAAAATTCATGAATGTAAATGTTAAATGGGAGCCAAAAATGAGATAGTAAGAAAAGAGTCCTAAATTAAATAAGATGAAGTTTAACAGGGGCAAGTAAAATGACCTCTTTATCTCAATACCCACAAGTTCTTATAAGATCCTGAAACCTCACACACCCCTCGTGCACAGTGCCGACAACCTTGCAGGTAGCAGGTGCATCCTGCCTCCTACCACAGGTGATTCCATCAGGGTGGAGTGAGGAGCTGCTGCAGCCAACCAGAGACTAAATCAAAGGTTATGGGCATCAAATGGATTAGTTAGTGCTGAGCACTGAAATTGAAACATCAGAAGGACCTGGGGCCATTTCTGTCCCTTTTTATTGTGATGTACTTTGGCCACGGTGTGCCACCAACAAGAGGCACATGTCTACACAGCGAGAAGCTGAAAAATTAGCATGACTCAAAAAGATAAGTGGAAAAAAGATGATTCGAGATAGCTGCCTGGGATGGAGACAATCAGGGTATGTTTCTATTATTTGCAGCTGACCTCATACTATTTGAGAAGTTATTACTTAAAATTATCAAAAAAGCAAGAAATTAAATGTGGCAGTTGGTTTGAACACCTTAAAAGATTCAGGTGATAGATTTTGTGAGGGAAAATTTAAAATTTCAACCAGTTCTAAACTGAGTTATAAAAGCATAATTTAGTATGAATATAAATAATAAAAATATACCTTACCTCTGAAGAGTAGGCTAAATATTTTAAAAGTATCTTTTATAACTTCTGAAAGAATGATAAATGTAGTAATATCTATAAAGTTAATATATTAGAAAATGGATAATAGAAAATGAGTATTACAAAGATAGCAAGAAATAAAGAATACAAAATGAATAAAATAATAAATAATGATATAAAACCAGGAATAAATATAATCCCTGTGACTATAAGATAATTTTAAAAAGAGTACACATACTTTTCAATCACATCTGTATGTTTTCCACAATTGGTCATATGTTCACAAAGCAATAAGTAGAATTGTAAGTAACTTAGCAGCTGTTAATAAAACCAAATTTGTTACCAAAACTTCTCAAAGTGAAAAGATCAAGTCCATCCAATTTCATCAGTGAATTCTACTAAATATTTTAAAGTTGACAGGACCAATTTACATAAATTCATGCAGAGGATAGAGAAGGGGGACATTTCCCAAGTCATCTCAAGCCACATGCATATCAAATCCCAGCAAGGACACTATTGGACCACAGCAAAATAATTATTGGCCCACTTAAGTCAAATGTCAGGATGGAGAATATCAATAACTGATCATGGGAATGTTGCACATTGCAGAATGGAGGGATGTTGTAATATTTGAATATTCATTGATATAATTCACCACGTTAACAAGTAAAAAAGAAAAAAAATACCACATCATTACCTCAATAGAAGTATAGCTGTAGATGAAGCATTGATTTCTGAGAACTTCCTTCAAGTGATAAAAAAAATGTATCTACAAAAGAAAATAAAAACTAAGTTAATCATCTTTATAATGAAGGATGTCAAAGTAATTTCTCCTAGAGGGGCAACTTAAAAAATGATTAACTTTTTAAAAATTGGCTAATGTTCATTATTTGTTTGAAGATGCAAATTAAAACCAAAAATGAGATTTTACCAACATACCCCCAAAAGGCAAAAACGCAAAAGCCAGTAAGCAGCATTTTAGCCTTGAAGACGGGGAACATCTGGAGGCTCATGTGCCCCAGGTGGGCCTGTGAATCAATGGGTGCATTTTCAAACAGGTAACAGCTTCTGCTGAGCGTGGACTCACCTGCGTCTGCACACGTGGCAAAGCCCTTCCTTACCAGGCACCTCTCAGTCACAAGGACGAGTATGGGAATCACCAGGACAGCAGGCAGCTTAAATAGCTGTTCAAATAACACCTAAACGCCACAGTTCCCCTGTCTCCAGGGCATGATTCAATATTTCAGTGTTTCCTAGAATGTCCTGATTACCACAAAGTAAATGAAGAACTTTTTCACAAAGAAGAAGAAGGAGGAAGAGGAGGAGGAAGAGGGAAAGAGGAAGAAGGGAAAGAAGGACAGGAGGGAGGAAGGAGGGAGGGAGGAAAGGCAGCAGGCGAGAAGGAAAGACAACAGCCCAGTCACCCTTCAGTGGTGGGATGATTAGATATGTCACATCCCCAAGGGGAGAACTATCCAGCATGGATGATGAGTTCATCTGCTCACGTGTAACAGCATCAATGTGTTTCACAAACCTTGAACAAAGAAAGGCATGCAGCATCTATGTGATTCCATTAAAGTAGAAACTGTAAAAAAATTATAATTTTACAAATCCGGGCAGAGTTTTCTTTGTGGCATAGTGAATGGGATGCAGCCATGAACAATGTTCAAGGGATCCTGATAATTTAAGGTGCTGGTTGCGTGATGTGTCAATTTTGTAAAAGATCATTTTCTCATATGGATATAGTTGATACACAGTATTCTCTGTGTGTGGTCTTTCAATAAAATATGTAGGTAAAATGAAACAACAGAACTACTATTGAGTGGCTCTAATTATATGCCTCTTATAGCACTTCTTCATATCCCAAGGCAATGTTGATTTCTGAATTCTATAGCCTCCACATTTTTGTCCCATTTAAATTCTATTTAAACACCAACCTATGATGTAAGAATGGCCACTAGTTATCAAATTATAGTTGAAGATAACTTATTGGAGGGGGTGTACTAGTTTTTCTTCATGAATAGTGTTTTGTTTTCATTGAGTCTTAAAATCTCTGTTATTTATCTTTGAATATATGTATGTACATGCACAATTTAGTTATTAATAAATGCACATGACTGAATATATGGGGAAATGTTTCTTTTACTTTAAAACCTGAGATAATACTATCTTCATGGAAATGCTTTTGTTGGACACTTAATCATTGCGTGTTTCTTGGCAGAGTCTTCTCACATCTTTACATTTTGATTGCTGAATCATATGCAGAGTCCTTAGGAAGATGGATTAATATTTTTTCTGAAAGTGGCTTCAGATGTGCACACTGACACACAGTCACCATGATGTACCTAGGGTTAGCTGGAATGCTGAAGCGTGAACCCATTTTGGACTTCATTTCTTGAGTTCTTTTCAAAGCTCCTGTCAACAAACCTAGTGCTGACAGTTGTGGACTTTGCAGGGCAAAATGTCCTGTCAGTATCCATCTTATAGGACATGCCCTTGGAACTGAGTGAGATTTCCAGATTAGGCAGCTACAAAGATCAATGGTAAGTATCTGTGTTATGCCTGGTACTAGGGCACACACCTGTAATCCCATCAGCTCGGGAGGCTGAGGCAGCAGGATTGGAGTTCAAAGTCAGCCTCAGGAAAAGCAAGGCTGCTAAGCAACTCAGTGAGACCCTGTCTCTAGATAAGAAACAAAATAGGGCTGGGGATATGGCTCAGTGGGAGAGGGCTCCTAGGTTCAATCCCCAGTACCACCCCCCCACACACAAAAAACAGAATCTGTGTTAGACAGATGGTGGTCTAACTCAAGGAAGTGAATGGGATGAACCAGGGAGTAGGTAAGAGGGAACAGATGCCTGAGGACAATGAGTAGCCTTCACTGCCCTCCCCAGTGAGGCAGCCCTCTTCTCCAGGGTGGTCTTTCCTGACACAGAGTACCACTGACATGTTCTCTGACCATGTGCTTTTCTCCTCCTGGTGATGCCTGCGTCTGTGACAGCAGTGGTGACAACTGATTGGGGACCACATAAGGGTCAGGGCTCAGCAGGGAGCAGCTCCTGATCCCTGGAGTCTCCTTTCCAACAGCACAAGAAACTCGGGTCTGAAGCTGACCACTGGTGGGCGCTGGCCCTGGTTTCCTGGGAGCAGCAACAGTGCCTGGGTCTCTTACGGTCTCTCTTTCCTCCTTCACGCCTTCAGGCCTTCCAGTGCTTTTGTAATGAATTCATAGGTTGAAATCCTTGGGACTAGAATTATTATGTAGTTCCTCTTTTTGATTGAATGCAAATTGACAAAAAGATGGTGGACCAGGAAGAAATTGATTCAAATCTAGTAATTTACTTCAGGGACTCACTCACTAGATTAAATCAGAAAGGCATGTTTCAAATGTGATATGAACTCAGTAAATATGACATTATTGTCAGTAGTGACCACTGCCTTTGTCATCTCACATATAGAAAATAAATGACACTAATAGAAAATAAAGGACACATCTAGAAAATAAATGACAATTAAAATGCCACTAATCGAACTCACATAATTTTAGCATATTTTCTCTATTATCATTATTAACAAAGAATATTGAAATACTCATTCAAAATGATTCATCATTAAATAAGCTATTTGTTCCTTGAAAACTTTTATAGATTAAATTCCAAGTAGTTTCACAGACTTCTGCATGAAGAGGTTTTCTAGAGCTGTCAAAAGATTTAAAATTTTATCTGAATTCTTTCCTTAAGTTTTCCTAAACTAAATTGGAAAGAAGGCCTATTTATTTAAAAAGTTATATTTCTTTATATGTTGATGTAAGCAATTTTAAAAACTCTGTAGTTAAAATCTAACATATCCATGCCTTAAGTTTTTCCCTTAAAAAAGTATCAAGAAGAGAAAGGTGATTTTTGCTTTTGGTGCCCATATAAATAATATTTAAATTTCCAGAATTTTCTCCAAAAGTAATTGCTACAAGTGGAATAGTTATCTTTAGATTAGGTGTGTGTGTGTGTGTGTGTGTGTGTATGTGTGTGTGTGTGTGTGTGTATTCACATCACTGTGAGACAGTGTAAGTAAATTCAAGATTGCCATTTACTTAAGACAACAAAAATAATAAGCAGTAGGCTGAGGAAAACACAGATTATGAGGACAATATTGTTTAAATGACAAATTCAATACACTTCTCATGGTACTAAAAATTTCAAGTTATCTATTCTTTAGCCCACATAACATTTTTTTTAACGTAGTGGAGGTCAAAGATTATTTGCTTTTGTGATATAAATTTAGACAATTACTAAAGTCTAGCCAATTTTATTGAATATATTTCTTGAAAATTTCATAATGGCTTATCTTTAGGGGCCAGGCTCCCAGAAGGCACATGTGATGCAGCGGTACTGACACAGGGCCAGGTATCAACTGGGATGCTCAGAAGTCTTAAAAGGTAAAGCTCAGCCTGCTGCTGCAGGTCGCAGGTTATTGTGAACACTCGTTCCTCTTATTACACACATCTGACCACAAGGCTGAAAAGCTAATAAAAGTGGCCATATGAACCTTCATAAATCAAAACATATGTATTTCTCTTGCAAGGTTTATTTAGGGTAAGGCTACCATAAATGAAACCCATTAAAACCTGGAGCATATTAATACTGAACCTAACACAGCAATGAGGGTCTTACAATGTGTGAAAAGAAGGCCCTCTCTCAGATCTAAATGTCCCATACACTCACACACACACTTTATTACTGTGAATTAGCAAATGTGGACATTTATTACTGCAGAAGTAACAAATGGACTAGAAAGTACATCTGCAGGCAACTTGCTTAGTGCTCCAACCTAAGACATTCTAGATCATCTTAAAGAAAAGAAAAAAAAAAACTTGCTTAATGCTATTGTACCCTTGGAGGCAGAAAGTAGAGTTTATGGAGGGTGAAATAAGAGTCACTAAATGATGCAGCTCAACTGCTTTTACTATATAAATGAAATGCAAAAAATGCTTGATAGGGAATACAAGAGGAAAAAAATAAGTAAAAACATAAAAAATAAAAATAGAGGCTCTAAGTGCTTTTCCAGAATTCAAGTCAAAAAAAATGTTTACCCAAATAGGTGATGAATGACATTCTATAAATTAAAATAAACTAATTTATTCCTTATTTGCTTTTAGTAAAGCAGAGCTCAGCATTAAGTAAAAAGGGTCTTGGAATCTAGGTAAGCTGTGCTTGCAAAATCCATGCTGAAAGGTGTCTTATTGCTACAGTGAGTATTTTCAGGTTTGTTCATACAATTTCTTTGATTTACTGACTGACCTTTCTGACCCATTTTTATATACAAGATTGTTTATTTAAACAGATATAAGGAAATTTGAAAATACTATTAAAATAGATAAATGTTTTTATTTCAAATGCTTTAAAGTGATTTTATTAAAATAAACCCAACAATTTACTTCCAGGGTCTTCTTTTTTAGAAATGTGAATACTTTCAACTACTAGAATCGAGATTCCACAAGTTTACTGAGCTCTTTTATTACCATTCCCACTATAGAAAATAGTACTTTTTCACATCATTGTATTCTTCACAGTATGTGAAAAATGCACCATTATTTTCCTATTTAATTTAATCTTCTCTAGCATCTCAGTCGGCACTGTAACAAAATGCCATAGATTGAGTGACTTATAAACAACATCTACTTCTCAGCCTTCTGGAGGCTAGAAATCACGTGGTGGTAAAAGGATAGGTAAGCTCTCTCGGGCAGCTCTAAGAAGGGCCCCATGCTGCCCTCAGCCAGATCACCTCCCAGAACCCAACACTTAATGTCGTCATCTCTGGTATTAATATTTTAACACACAACTTTTGGGAGGCACAAATGTTCAGACAACAGGAACAGTTTATAATATACTTATTTATAAAAGTAGAACCTTTTGTCATATACATCCTGAAAATTGCTCTTGACTTGTAAACAAACTTGCTTAGATTAACTCTAACTTATAAAATAATCACTAAAATCTTTAAACATGAAAATAAAGTAAAATTAATCAGCAAATTATAGTGTAAAAGAAAAGTACTGATTCTCAGTTGTTTCTCTATATAGCCTGTACAATGGGCTGAGGTTGAGATTTGATATTTGCTTTACTACAGAATAAATTCATTTTCCTGAGTTTTACTGGACTCGTGCATTGTTTCTTTTGAAAGATACCTTTTCAGGGGGATGAGGGGTTATTATTATATTGGTACAGAGTTTTAGGTTGTGAATTCAAAAGTCCTGAGGATGAATTGTGGGGATGATGGTGGTACAAGAAACACAGGAAGCCACTGAAATAAGTCAAAAAACTAAAGTTTAAGTTATGTGTGTTTATCATTTGAAACATCAAAGCAAAATAAAAGCAGCATCTTTTATTACAAGAGTGTAGTGTTGTGGGACCATTTTATTGCACACTTGTGAAACAGTAGGGGCTCATCTGACCTTCTGCTTCCCATGGGCTGTGGAGCAAGTAGAGTGAGCTGCCACCAGTTCACAGAGCATCTTCACATACAGATGGTCTAGAAAAGTCAGTCTCAATGGAAGGCCATGTGCCCTGGCACCTGGAAGCAGCCTCTGCAGTACAGCTGGCTTCAACAGGAACAGGGAAGAAGAATTCCATTTCTTTCTACTTGTGAGTGGGATGACGTGGGAGTCTGCTTATATATATTGTGTCCTAAGAGAAAGTAGATGAGATTTCCAAAAACAAGTCCTGCCATTGCCTGGGTATCACATTCACATCCACTCCACTGACTTGTTCATGAGAACTTACCAGCAACCTGCTGTAGGTCAGGCTACATCAAGGGGTTGGGAAAATAAAGATGAAACATAAGAGTCATGAAACTCAATAATTCTTGAATGGGCGTTCTTCTCAAACAAAATATCATCTTTAACAACAAGGCCTCCTTTATTTAATACTAATGTTATAGATATCTCTCATGTATTTCCTGAAAGCTCTGGGAACGCAGTTGTATTTGCCTAGAATAGTTATTATAGAGGTAAATGAGGTCATCTGTATAAAGAATGCATCATTGTTTTGTACAAGTTTTCAGTAGATAAATAGCTGTTATCTTCATTATGGGCAGTATTCCTGAGCACAGGTGAGATCTCTATCAGTTTTTAGAAAGAACAGAATCGTTCAACATAAATATTTCTACTGAGTTGTGACATAGAAAATGTATCAGAGGGCTACATATCTACTTTCTGTTCTGTAATTAACTGTTGCAATGCTTTGGGAAAATATATTTAATTGCTTTATGTAATAATCTATTTTTGAAATGGGAAAATTTGTTTAGATATTTAGTAAACAACCCATTAACTCTAAACATTTTATGACTACTTTGGTCTGCTGTGGGTGCCATAACAAAATACCATAGATTTGAGTGGCTTAAGCAGCAGAAATTTGTTTTCTTACAGTTATGGAGACAAGAAGTCTGAGATCAGAATCCAGGCTAGTCAGGTCCTGATGGGGCTGTTCTTCCTGGCTTGCAAATAGCCACTGTCACCTTATATACTATCTTGGCAGAAACAGAAAGAGAGCAAGCCCGCTGGTGTATGTTTTCACCAGGGGATGAATCTTGTAAGATTAGAGCCCAACCCTCCTAACCCATGTAAACTAGTTAGTTGTCTCCCAACAGCTCCATCTTCAAGTACCACCACAGTTAGGGATGTTAGGGATTAAATATGAATTTAGAGTAATTCAGTTAGGTTTTCAACACTGTGACCAAAAGATCTGACACCACAGTGGATGCTAGGGATTAAATATGAATTTGGAGTAATTCAGTTAGGTTTTCAACACTGTGACCAAAAGATCTGACAACAGAAACTTACAACAGAAAAGTTTATGGTTTCGGAGGTTCAATCCACAGTGTGCCAACTCCATAGCACTGGGCCCCGTGGAGGCAAATCACCAGGGCAGAAGGGCATGGTGGATGGAAACAGTTCAGCACACGGCAATCAGGAAGCAGAGAGAGAGAGAGCTCTGCTCACTAGGGACAAAATATAAATCCCAAAGGCACACCCAATTGACCCCTCTCCTGCCTACAGTAACCTCCCAGTTAATGCATATCAGTGGGTTAATGCACAGAGGTTACAGCTCTCATATTCTGATCGATTCACCTCTGAATGTTTTATGTTGTCACACACATGAGCTTTTAGCAGCAGCTCATGTCTAAATCATTCTAGGGAGAGAGGCAAACATTCAGCCCATCACCATGATGATACACAGAATGGTAATTTTTATGTTAGACACTATCACCCAAGAAACAACTCTAGGTTTAAATTCTAGCCCTGGTCATATCGTCAGTAGTTTTGTTTGGTGAGTCATCTCTGCTCACATGTGTTCTTCCACCCAGGGCAGTGATTGTCTGGACTCTGAGAAACTTTCCCATGAAAGGGCAGAGACCTGCACACAATATGAAAATTGAGCCCTAATAGAAAAGTCCCTTTCCTCCCTCTTTGGAATTTTTGTGGCTAATATGCCAGGATGCTGTCTATGAAAATATTCCTTGCTGACCACAGAGGAAGTCCACAGGAGGAGAGAACAAGCAGCATGCACAGAGAATAAAATCTTGATGCTGTTCAAGTCCTTGGTATGTACTCCTTGGGCTGTTTTATATCTATAGTTCCCGTGTGTGTGTGTGTGTGTGTGTGTGTGTGTGTGTGTGTGTGTGTTTTCCAGGCAAAAGATTTCCACCATTGATTTTAGTATGAACTAGTTAAGGCCAAACTCTTGTAAATCGACCATCAACAGATTCCCGAGCTACTGTTTCTCACAGGTCACAGTCATTCCCTCACATTTAATTCTTCAATTCGCCTGTGGTCGATGCATACTAAATGTGCCCGTTAATATGTTTCTCATTAGTTTTTCTGCTTTAACTGAAGGAATTTTTAATTTTGTTTGTTGTAGAGAAGGGCATAGAATTTGAATCTGATCCAAAGGCTTGGTACTCCACTAATTATATAAACTCTGAATCCAAATCACACACCTTAAATCCATCCATTGTGGACATCATTTAGTGGTGCAGATATTTTAACACAATGATACCACTGTATCCACAGCATTCCTTATGGTCTCTGATTTTGTTATGGTTTGGATGTGAGTTGTCCTCTAAAAGCTCATGGTGAGGAAATGCAGGAGTATTCAGAAAGAAAATGATTAGATCATAAGAGCTATGAAACAATCAGTGTGTGAATTCATGTGAAGGATTAATAATTTGAATTGACTACAGGGTGGTCACTGTAGGAAACTAGGTTATGGCTAAATAAAGTAGGTCAATAGGGGCAGGCTCTTCTGGATTATATTACCCCTGGCTCCTTGCATGTGAGCCTTCTCTGCTCCCTGTCTGTCCTGATCTGAGCTGCTTCCTCCTCCATGCCCTTCTGCCATGACTCACCTCTAGTACAGAGCTGTGGAGTCCATCAACTAAAAAATGAACCTGTGAAACTGTGAGCCAAAATAAACTTGTATTCCTCTAAGTTGTTCTTGTCAAGTATTTTGGTCACAGCAAGAAAAAGCTAGCTAACAGATGAGTTAGAGCCTTATCAAGAATTTAAGCATAATAATGAGTAAGAAGCCAGATGTAGGAACCACAACTGATCACACACAGACTGTCATGGCGGTGAAAGGCATTCTGCCTGTGAGGTTTTGTGAGGCTCCAGTTGATACCAAAGGAGGAATGAATTTGGACTAACCTTTAGAACAATTAAATGCAGGATTTTGCAAGGAACCCTTCTGCAATCTACCTTTTGCAACCATTACGTAAAGGCTCCCTGTCCACAGGTCTCCCCTGTTTTTTCAGTCCTTCTCATTCAAGGAGAATAAATGGCCAATCAGACAAGGACAAGATGACAACTACCTTTACTCATGAATCTATTATTTAACCAAGGAGGTGAACGGGACATAAAGAACAGAGAACAATTGAGTAAGGTCAATGGTTTTCAAGAGAACCCAGTAAAGAGTTGTTAGAAATTAATAATATGCTTAACTAAACCAAGACATTAAAAGGAGATATGAAGATTAAGATAAAGAAAATCTCACAGAAGCAGGGAGAAAAATCAAGGAGATGGATATTATGAGAAAGGACAAATAATACACTGATGATCATTGTAGGATGTCTAATACTTTGTTTAATAAGCATTACTAGGAAATTGAAAAGATTAACAGAGTTAAGGAAAGTCTCTGAAATAACAGACAGTTATCCAAGAGTTAAAACAGAGCATGCATCCTCAGAATTCACAGTCCTACTGGGTAAAAAGTACATCTTAATAAGACACACCCTTGCAAAATTTCAGATCATCAGGAAATAAGAAAATGTCATCTTGGGGGATGTGCAAATAGGATAGCTATAAAGGAACATTTTCATGTTGGTTTTAAACATCAGCAGTAGATCAGAGGCTATAAATGATGATAATGTATTGCCAAAGTCATGAGAGTAATCATCACAGACTGAAAATTCTTTATCTAATGAAAACAGGAGAATATAAACAAGATCCCAGAATATTTAACTCTCATACACTCTCTCAGAAAAGGTCATTTGAAGATTAAAATATGATTCTGAGACAGAGGAGGAAGAAGAATGGGACTTAATCTCAGTAAATGAAAACAAGTTCCAGACTGACAGTCTCCAAATTGTATATTTCTAATGAAGCCAGTTAAAAACAAAGACAGCATAAGCACATTTTAATAATATACATATACTTTTCTCCTCAAAATAATTAATCTATTAAAGGATACCAGGATACATCAATAACACACAGTATAAAATTATTTCCAAATTCAAATTGTTGAATCATGGTGATAAGTGGAGAATTGTTTTTAAATACCTATTCTTATGTATTTATTCTACCAAATGTTACTTTAGGATAATTTGCCCAGGTTCAAATATAAAACACCCGTTTTTTAAAGTTTTACTCATTTATACATTTCTTGACTCATTTCAGTTAGTATTTGCTGATTGTATATGGAGTCTTTATTTGGAATGTGATTCCCCTCATGTCAAACTATACAAATTAAGAAGACAATACTTATATGTCTCTGTCTGTTTGGGGTTGGAGTGGAGTTGATAATGAATCTCATGTTTCTTCCAACTTCTATCTCTATTATTTTTTTAATTCCATATCAATAATATACTACTCTGGAACACTAGAGAACATTTTTTTCTCTAGTCAAGTTTAAAAGTGGTTTATAGTGTACTTTGGTAAAAATTTTGAACTTGTGATAGCATCAATTATTCATCTTATTTAGAGATACAGATCTGATAAGCAGACACAATTATCCTAAATATCTGGTTTTAAGTACATGCATATTATATATAAGTTTTATGTAAAAAAAGAAAAACTTTTCTTTCTTTGAATCTTTATAATCGTAGAGAAGGAAGATATGCACATGTTCTCCATGACTTCATTTCTGGTCCTCACAGTGTTAGGTTATGTATCTGATATCTTGCATTGACACACCTCACAGTTCCAGCAGGCTGTGTCTACTTGAGCACACAAACCCTTCAGCCAAGGCTTCTGCTACCAGTACTTATTATTTAGACTTTGTCTGACTACTAATGATGGTGTTCTAATGAGAGCTGAAATCTTCGTATCCAATATAAAATCTTTGATTCAGAAAAAAAAAAAGATATAATTATAAGGTATATATTCCAAGAAAACTAGATATTTTTAAACATGAGGCAAATTTAGCCTAAATAATTATAAGTCAGGGTACATAGCTTCTTTAAAATTTGTGCTTTCTTTTAGTTCAAATTTCTTGGCCAGAATGTGACATAATTTCTCTTTCTCGTTCCTGGGATATACATTTAAATTATCATGGAAAATTTATTAAAAGTTAATCCTCTTTTAACTGAATTTTCTAAGCCTTCAGAAGGATCAAAGTATTCATTTAACAAATTGCTTTTTAAATCAATAATCAGCTATTTGCTGATTTGCTATATATAGCAATATGGCTTATTTTCTGAATTCAGCATCTCACAAACAAGAGAAGTTGACAATCAATTGTTTGAAGTTCTCTGCCGTCAAACAGCTGGGAACTCCACCTTGTAACAAGAAGGAAGAAATGGGTGTTTTCCTGGGTTTGTCTGAAAATGTACAAGGCAAAATTTTTTAAAAGAAACAGGTTTTGTCATCCTGGAAAGAGCTAGAATGTTGGTGGTAAGACGTTGCTGTTAAGCAGTTGAGTGGAGAGTTTGTTTATTTGTGCGTATGTGTGTGGTCTGTGTTGCGGGGAGTTATATTTTCAGTTCAACTGCAAGGTAAGATTTAGGTCAAGTGAAATACAAAAGGTAGAGCTAAGAAGTTTAAGAATGTACTGTATATGACAGAGTATTGAGAAATTTAAATTGTTAGGAATTAGTTTAAGTTTTCAACAGTATGCTGAGAACGGGGACATAGTACTAGCTACAAACATACAGCGTTAGGTTTCAGAACATTTCATGGACTTTAGACACTACTGGTGCAAATTCTCACTTATATGAATCCAGTAACTATAAAATGCTTGGGAAAACACCCTGGGGTTAAGGTTATACCTCAGTAGCAAAGCACTGCCTAGTTACAACCGACCTGGGGTTAAATTTCCAGGGCTGCATACTCTCTCCCCCACCCCCCCAAAAAAGAAAGAAAGAACGACATATTAACCTTTGTTTATTTTATTTTTAGGAAGTAATAACTTTTCTCCCATTAAGTGTTGACAAATTTAGACATTGCTAATGATGCCTTTGGATCAAAGGCAAAGAAAAAATATCCGCTTTTCATTTCACGGACTTTAGGGAATTCAGGTTGTAAATACTATGAACACATAATAATATTTCTTATTCTAATAATCTACTATTTTAAAAAATCACCAATCCCTTGATTTCTCTCCCAAATCTCTTCCACTCACACTGTTTCTCGATTCAGCAAGATGATCCTCATCACCAGGTGGAATTAAAAACTCAGGACTTTTCTCTCCTTAAGGCCATTCTATCCTGCACCCCACATGGCCAGTCAACTTCATCTGTAATATACAGCCTGAGTCTCCACTTTTCTCATCTCTAATGTCACCTCCATCAGCACGGTCCCCTGGTTTCATCCACATTATCAGCCTGCATTCTCACTCCCAGGCCCCTGCATAGCACACCCAAAAGGCTTTGGAATGCTCAGTGGTTCGGTTATTTCTTTAGCTGTAGCATAGCAGCCTAAGAGAGAAGAAAGCAAGCAGAAAGCTGACCAAAAACAAGTACCTAAAAGGAAAATATGAACAATGATATATCCATTCTGGGCTTTGAAGCCGCGGAGTATTCTTAGGAGCTGACACCATGCCACCCACAGAGAGCTGTGTGAATGTCCAGGAAAGACCTGAGAAGGCCCATAGCATCACCTTCGACTGGCCTTGGAGCTCTCTCACAACAGAAAGTGACAGCTATGGAATCTCATTTTCAAACTTTATACAATATAACAACTATGAATGAGAATTGATTGTATGTATGTGTGCATGTGTTCATGTATGTGCTCCTGTGTATGCAGAAAAAGAGAAGAAATTATTTCAGTGAAATATTAAATTTAGCTTTTTATAAATTCTTTCTTAATTATCTATTTATTTTTACGTGGTGTTGAAGATCAAACCCAGTGCCTCACATGTGCCAGACAAGCACTCTACCGCTGAGCTTACAGTCCCAGACTGTGACTTTTTATATATTCTTCCTGCTAATTCATAGTGTATTTTCTATATATGTGATCATGCATTTGACTAATTTTAGAACATTTTATCCACTATTAATCTTAGTTTACTCTGAAATAGCAGAATATGCATGTGGGATCGCCTCTTTCTGACTTCATCATATAATTTGCATCATATACATTTAATGTACTAAGTAATTTCATTATTTTATATAACATAGTAAAGGTAATCTATGATGTTAATTAAACATAAAAATTTAAATCTCTCTGCTATTATACTAAATTTGTTTTATGTAAGGTAATATCATGAACCTCACCATCTGAAACACTATTTCCTCAGCTTTATCTACTCTGATGTTAAATCCTGACTTAAGAGTTATGTCCATGAAGGGGGCCAGTTCCCAGGCTCTTCCCTCACTACTTCATGGGTACGCTTCCTCCTCTGCTCCGGAGAAATGGCTATCCTATCTTGGGTTTGGCTACTGTTGTTTTAATTTTATTTTTATAATGAACTTATTACTTAGTGGAAAGGGCAGAGAGGAATCCTAAAAGTGCACAGGCACAACTGCTGGTCTAGAGAGTTAATAAGGCTCAGTAAGAACCTTTGGTACCTTAATACCTGGATGAGTTGACTTGTGTCTCCCCAGATATGGCGAAGTCCTAATCTGTGAGTGCGCATGATGGAGCTAGGCCGGGGTCATCAGGGAGGACTGAGCTCTTACGGGGGAAAAAAGGAAATAGGGACACACAGACCCACCCATAGGAGAAAACCCTGTGAATGTGAGGTAGGGATCAGGGTGACTGATCAGAGAGAAGGAAGCCCAAGACTCAGGCTGTGGCCATATGCCGCCAGGAGCTGGGGCAGGGACCTGGGCAGATGTGCCCTCACAGCTCTCGGAAGGAGCAACATTCCTACATCTTGATCTCATACCTCTAGCCTCCAAAACTGTGAGACATTAATTTCTGTCATGTAAGCAATGCAGTGTCATCTTTACCAAACTAGTTCAATGTCAAACCCCATGAGGAAAAAAAGCATATTTTTAAAAAAATTTGTTTCAACTTCAAGTCTTGAATAACATATTTTCATCCCAAATGTTCTTCTTACACTCTAGAACTATACAGGCTTCCTACCAGAAATAAATGTTGATGAAATCCTACAGTACATATTAACGTTACTAAGCCACTGCATGAGTCAAGGTGTGATGACTATGGCTGGTTTACTGGAATATCTTCTTGGATATTTATTGGCACGTTTTCCCACATGCGACCTGCAAACTCTGCCTCTACACACATATGATAATAACCCTTACTTAGAAAATGAAAATCATCATGAAGGGTGGGGAATGAAGTAACAAATCATTCTCAGAGTTCTAAATACTACCTCAAAAAATTGTTTTGCTTTCTGGAAAGTCCCTTTATAATGACAGGGTAACAAAGTTTGCTATGATGTCACTTCCTTTTCCTCCTCATCTCTAAACTTAAACCTAGACTAAAATAAAAATAAACCATGGAAACAGGAAAAAATAGTTGTGATGACATCTAAGAATACTGTCATCTCCTGTCTAAACTACTTTCTTTTACCTTCCAGCTTCTATAACAGTAAATTGGCATCAAATTCTCCATCTCAAATCCTCAGCTGTCTGCCGGAACTGAATGACACAGAACATTCACCTCTTAATAAATCTTGAGCCTCTGCCTTAATCCTCAGCTACCCCATTCTTTCTCTCTTTTTCCTGACATAAATGAAGCAAAAGCAGAAGATACATTTTTTTTAAATTCTATAAAGTAAGGTTACTTACTTTGATTATTAGAGATGAATTACCACCCTGAATCATCATGCAGAAACACAGGACAGATTATTGTTCCTTGTTATGTTGATATTGAATTATTCAGTGGTGCCAATAGCAATGTGACAACTTGGTGATCTTAGATTTCCTTGTAGGTGGCATCAGCAGTATATTTGAACACCTGGTGAGTTGATTATGCACAGATCCAGAAATTATGAAAATTAGTGACCAGGATAAAGTGAAAATGTTTAGATCTACTTTTCAAAAATCTAAGCCTAAGAATATTGTCTTCTCCAATGCTTTCTTCTTTATCACCATGTAATTTTTACTATTATCACTATTACAAGGATGAATATATTCACCACCATTATCTAATTAACAACACTCAGAAATGACCTGTCATTTTTTTTACAATAAGCTGCTTTTTAACATGCCATTTCTATTATTAATTTTTAATCTGAGACAGCCATTTTTCCTATTTACTTTCAATAGTTTTTAACTGAAATATATATTTTTCTTCATGCACCTGCATAGTAATTCATGTACTCTCAGGTAAATCTTTTTGCACTTTTTAAAAAACTGTTGCTTTTTTCTAGTTGTTTTATTGCAAAGGTGCCAAATTTAATCTTGCAGATATGAAATCTTTTCCATCTGACACAAAGCAAGTTCTTTTCCTAAATTTTACCAGAGGTTTTCTGTGACTTCCTTTGCTCTATGAAGATATATAGGTGTACATATACTGAGAGGGAAGTTGTATATCTTTATACTTGAAATTTTTTTTATTTTAGTGGAGATAAAAATAGAAAATACTATAAATTTTACACAGATCTTCATAGGCCATGTGTCCAAGGAATAGAAATATGAAATATGTTCACAATGTAAACAAGCTACCCCCCAAATGGAAAATCAACAGTAATTTTTTTGATTATAGCTAAGCTATTATGAGTTTTAAGTTCATCATTAAAACTACTACCAAGATTATTCAACTTTCTACAACATATGTGCATTTATCTTACAAGAATAAGGTTTAGGACAGGGTTGTGGCTCAGTGGCAGAGCGCTTGCCTAGCTCAGTGGCAGAGCGCTTGCCTAGCATGCGTGAGGCACTGGGTTAGATCCCCTGCACCACAAATAAAATAAAGGTATTTTCATAAGAAGCACATACCTGCATATGAATATTATGAGAAATATACGCAATATTTACTTTTCTTGCTATCTCCACTCTGAATATCATGTTATCATACATATGTGATCCTATCCTTACTGTTAAGAACTGCTTTTTTTCAAATTTTTAGGACTACTCAGGAACTATTTCTGAAACCTAATGGGGCTTAAGTTGAAGAAGCTCTAACAATTTCCAAGTTCATGTTATTTTGTAATCACACTTTCTTTTAAAATGGCTTATTGTTCTACTTACACTACTTCTTACATTATAGAATGACTTTTGTATTTGCTCTTATGCAAATACAAATAAATCAACTTGATGAGAATAATAACAACTTTATAGGAAATAATTTCAATAACAATAGGGAGGAGTGTCTGAAAGAGCTCTTTCCTTCTTTATCTTATAAATTGGGAATTTGTAAGGATATTGCTTCATTAATTTTCTCTTAAATCCTTTTTAGAAGTCTTCTCTTTTCATAAATGAGAACATACTAATACTTCAATTCATCTTTTCAGCATGGAATATGCTCAATAGTTTTCTGATCATTGTTTCAAAAGTATATTTAGAGGATTTATTTGAAGTACAGATAAAGAGCCTCTAAGTGCTCATTTACTGTGTTTTCTTTGTTTCCATTTTGACCTCATTAGAGCCCATGCTTAAAAGTATATAATTATGCAATAACATTTGACACTGTTTCTGATGATGCGTTGTTCATGTATGCTTTATTAGTCATGCATTAAAAAGATGTTAATTTCCAAGCAATATTTGGGCAAATGATGATAGCTTGTAAAGATGAGTACACTGAAATCTAAGAAGACATTTCACATTTAAAAAGTAAGGTAAAAAACTTTAAGGCTAAAAGCCAAAATTCTGTTGGTGATTTATCACAATCAATCCTAAATTATGACTGTCCAGTCCCTACAGCAGCATCTGTCCAGTAGAACTGGGGTATTTCTTAGAGGTATTATAGGTCAGGATTTTTTCTATTATGTGCAACTTGATTCAGCTTATATGCATGTGAAACACTGAATGCCTAGTATTCATTAAAAATTTCTAAAAAATAGACTTTTATAGTTTTCTAATTTATTTTAAAGAACTAGCTTTAGCCATAAACATCTCAAGAATTTAATTGGGTTACCTTGCTTTCTATACTAACAAAAATAGCTATGAGAAAGATGATATTTTATAATGATTAAAATTATATAAGGAAAATTCCACTTTAAGTTCATAAAGCTTTAGATTCCCAAGACTGAAAGTCCTTAAGGTCATCTACCATTAATCTCATATTTATCTTTAGCAGTCAATATTACATGAAATTAGTTTATTATTATAAAACATAATAAATAAAACATGTCTATGGTTACCAAAACATACTAAATAGAAACTCAGAGAATAAAATAAGACAGTGTTGGGCATTACTTTTTAAATGCAACCTAATTTTTATGCTTAAAAATATATTTTGGATCTTCTTTTTATCGATTAATATGTAAATAACTATACATTTACTTTTAAATGATTAATATTTTTCATTAAAAGTATCACAAAACTTCATTTTAAATAATCTTTGATGATTACAACTGAAACTAAAGTAAATTTTTCACCTTAAGCAATGCATCAAAATCTCACAGTTTGTTCTTGGTCTACTGGAATTCAAAAGTTCCAGAATATTGAGAATTTTTTCATCTTGCCAGGAGGTTTCTATCCCTGTCACATATAATTATTCTGTTATCTTTTAAACCATTTATCTTATTAGTATGCCTACTAAAATTCAATGCTGAAACAGAAGGAGGGAACTTTGTAAATGAAGAGATTCCAGAATTATTACAAGAAAGCATAATTCCTGTTGGGTCTTGCATCAGGAAAAAAAGAAATTAACTGGGGACAGTGGGTAAAATTTGAAAGTGGACCCTTGATGCTATTTCAGGGTTCTGAATTGAAACTGGATCATCATATTGTTATGTAGGAGAATGTTTTTTTCTTAGAATCTTTATCTTAAAGTATTTAGGCCAAAGGACCAAGTAAACCTTCAATTCATTCAAATGTAAATGTGGTGTGTGTGTGTGTGTGTGTGTGTGTGTGTGTGTGTGTGTGTAGAGGGTGCTGCCAGCTCCAGAGGGGGGAGGACTGGGATGCTGCTGTACCTCTTCAAGGGGCAGAGGAGCCTCCGACACAGAAGCATGCAGGCTAACGTAGCTCTAGTGTTGAAACTGAGAAATGCACATACACGTTAATAATTATTAATTTTCAGGGAGAAATCCTTAATATTAAATAATTAAGATGAGGACATTCTTCTTAGTGAAAGCCTGCTATTTTTAATTTGAGTCCACATTCTCAGTCTTCTCTCGCTACGTATCAGTGCAGAAGAACTATCTCTGTAAATTATTTTCATATAATAAAGATAATAATTATTAATAATGGAGACTGCAGTTTAAAATAAGCTAGCCTTGCAGGCCTTCCCTGAGGAGTGATATTTGAATAAGCATCTGAAGGTCTGAGCAGGATTCATGATGAACACGTGGAGGGAAGGGAATACTGCAGAGAAGATCACCTTACATTGTTTTAATAATATATTTCACTGAGCTTAAGGTGGCAAAAATAAAATAATTTTAGCAGATAGTGTCAAAGTTATGAATAATACTGTAATTTCTTCTTTGCTCATTTTACTAAGTTTTTAAACATTTCAGTTTGGATTAGATGCATCTTAGGGACTCAGGCAGGAGTCACATGTGACTAGTGGCCACCAAGTTGTATAGCAAGGTACAGATTCTTGACTTACTCTGAGAGAAGTGGAAAATTCATGATGACTTCAGGAGGAGACCCGTCCCACTGAATCACTCCTGTTTTAAAAAGAACACGTGAGCTTTTCTGTGGGGAACATGAAAGAAGTTAAAAGCAGAAACTGTAAGACCAGGCGTGTGACCGCACAGTAATCAGACTTTAAATGATGCTTGCTTAGCTCAGAGCTGACATTGAGGAGCGAGGTTCAACTGGCCGGTCGTGGACACCTCTTTAAGCAAACTGGCTGAGGAAATGTTAAGGAAGACATGAGACACGAATGATCCTTAGTTTAGGGCTAAGAAACAGGAATGAGGCACCACTTAAGGAACTAGGAAAGGTTCTGGAAAGCAGAGATTCTGGAGTCTCAGGAAGATGAAGTGCTCAAATTATAACAATTAAAAAGAAATGCCAACTCAACTGGTAGATGAGTCTAATCACATCAGATGGTGCAGGCTGCAGGTGGAAACTCTGGATGCTTGGTGTAGAAATTTGAAAGTTTTAGACTGCATGACTTCACCCGGATGGTCAAGATGGGTGAGACCACTGAGCCTAGCAACACTGCAACACGGGAAGGCAGTGCACTGAGGGAAACTCAGTGGGGAATAGCCAAGGATGAGGGAGGAAAATGAGAAGCAGGGGGTATGCCAACAGCCAGGTTCAGGAAGTGTTTCGAGGAGAAAGGAGAGGTGTACTAGAAAGACTGTGGATGTATCAACTTATATATGCAATAAAAATTCTGAGTACAGCGCCATGCCCATATTCCCCATAAATGATCTTTTGATGTGGTTCTTCCCACAGTAAACAGAAGCATCTTAGCTACTGAGAACTGTTAAAGCACGTTTTAAGTACTTTATTAAATGTGCTGCTGGGTAAGTTTTCAGAGGAGGGCCATGACGGAGTGCCCAGAATGCAGCGGGTGGTGACAGGACATGACAGGCCCCTGCCTCGGCCAGGAGGAAATGTTGCTTCACCTGATCCTGGTTCTATGATACTGAACCGCTGATGATTCCAAAAATTGTAAAATATGCATGGCATGCTTGTTCTTGATGAGTTAAAGCCCACAGGCTTGGTCTTCCACATTACTTGACTTTTACTATACACATAATACCCACAGAATGGTTTATTGATTTTCTGTGGTCAGTCAAACAGGAAGCAAATTCAGGATTCAGGATATGAATATTATGGTCCTATCTATAAATAACAAGCAAGGTGTCATCATTCACATATTTGTTAAGTATGTCTATATGTCTATGTATCTATGTGTCTATCAATACTTATATCTATCATTTAATTAAGTCTATCCATGTATCTCTCCATATCTGTATCTTATCTATACCTATCACCTTTGCATTTATCCATGTATCTATCCATCCATCTATTGTTCTCCCAGAGAATATGGTAGATGATTTTAAA
The DNA here is from genome assembly GCF_052094955.1 of Ictidomys tridecemlineatus. Lineage (NCBI taxonomy): Eukaryota > Metazoa > Chordata > Mammalia > Rodentia > Sciuridae > Ictidomys > Ictidomys tridecemlineatus. The sequence continues at coordinate 6,414,191 of NC_135489.1, forward strand.
ATATTGCATCATTTGCATGAATATATTGTAAATAAGGTAATTTTAAAAATTCAAAGGGTAGAGTAATATGTGTAAAGACAAAAATAGGTCATACCATAACTAGACATTTCCTGAACGGTTTGCCAAAGGCTGGTAACCGTAGGTTCTGTGTCCTGCTGAAGGTAACACTGTCCAGCAAACGTCCTGTTAAGTACTGTGTGTTAACAGTAGTCACTGTGTCCTCTCTTCTCTCCCCTTGTTTCTGTCACTGCCTCTGTCTCTCTGTGGGTTTTTCTTTTTCAGTACCGTGGTGAGACGAGGCAAGTCAATACATAAATATTGAAACCATATAGCCAGAAAGCATGAAATTTTCACTTAAAATTTGTTACAAAGGGAAGTGTTAGAATTATTTAACAAGTTCATTCAATGGAAGAAATCATATACATCAAACTAACACTTAACAGAAGATTACTTAGGGAAATTTCTGACCTCTACATTCCAAAGTTAAATTATAGCTGTTATTTACAAAATATTGGCTGCATTCAGTAGTTGGTCATATTAAATGTATAAATAGAGGTGGGGCTATCAAAAGTAATATCACATTTTCCCATACTAAGGAGATTTAAAAATCACTTTATTAATGTGAGCACTTACAGATTATCAAAGAGTAGAAGTATTGCCTGATCACTTAGATACATGAAAGCCATGTGGTCCTTTAAACTAAAAAGCAGAACAGACTCAGGGAGGCAGAGTGGAAGGGTGGTTGCCACAGGCTGGCTGGGAGAGGACAGGAAATGGAGGTCACTGGTCAAAGAACAAAGTTTCAGTTAGACTGGAGAAATGAGTTTTAGTGGTCTATTGCACAGCCTGGAGATCTAGTAATAATAACACATCATATATATCAAAATTACTTAAAGACTAGATTTCAAGTATTCTTACTTCAAAATTGATAAGTAGTTCAGGGGATGAAAATGTTAATTACTTAATTTAATCTTTCTAAATGTATACATATACTAAAATATCACATTATACCCCATAAAGGTGAAAAATTACTAAATGCCAATTATAACAAATTAATAAATGTGCACTTGAAAAAAAGCAAAAAAATAAAATGAAGTGTAAGGGAAATCTTTGCAGATGGTGCTTTTTGTGTTGCGTTTATTTTGCAGTTAGAAAATGTACTGTGTGTAAGAGTTTAGGGTTAGGAGTCAGTGGAACTGAGGACTAGGTCTCACTTTTAATCCCATCTCTCCACTTACCCCTCCATAGAGGAGTTACCCCACGAAGTAAATGGCAAAGGCCTTGCTTAAGCCCATGCTCCTGAAGGCTGCTCACAGTTGTAATTATTTTTCAAGACAAGGACAGTTTTCTTTCTCTGCAAATCAACTGGAAAATAGAAGGTTGAGACACGCAGTGGGACAGAAATGCCACCTGGATTCTGATGCTGAGGTTCTGCTTACAATACACAGAAGAGACGGGGTGGGGGGGGCGGTATCTGTGCATGGTGCAGGATGGCTGTTCTCAGGTTGCATTAAGGGGAACCTGAAAGAAGAAGGGGTGAAAGTCATGTGCGATTTCTGGGAGTCACTTCTCAGGGAGAGCCTAGTATGTGTGGTGGGAAAAGTTTGACAGTTCTCCAGGCTCAGGACTCACAGCAGCTCTGTAGGTAGGAGTCATGGTCCCAAATGCATCAGTGAGATAAGGATGCAGCAGTGAAACTCCACATCATGTATGACCACAAGAATGGGAAGTCACACTCCATGCATGAAAAGTGTGTCAAAATACACTCTACCATCATGCTTATATAAAAAGAAAAAAAAGTAAAAAAGATGCAGTTTCCAAAAAATCACAAAAATATTATAATGTTTCTAACTTACCAACATATCTAATCTACCTATTAATACTCTATTCTCAACATCAATGCATGTTAACTGATGATATGTCAAGACATGTGAAGATATTTTAAACTTAGAACTCAGACTAGGATGCTTTCTATTATATTTTTACTTGCATGGAAATTGAGCCATATCATAATTCATTATATTTGTTACCAGAAGATATTAGTATTTGTGTTTCTACCACAGAGTATTAGTTTTAGATAGAACAATGTAGACTCTTACAGTGAAAACAGTGAGATCTTACATACCCTTTATAAAATAAAATATAAATAAATAAATATTCTATGAATATATAAATGTAGCTGAATAAAATATATACATATATTTCCCCTGAATTCTAAATATGTATTTTAAAATAGAATAGGAAAACTCACCTTTAAAATTATAATAATTGGAAAAATGTATACTTTTAAAAATTAATTCTAAATAAATATACTAATGATTTTGAATTATCAGTTTTACAACTTATCATTTTGCTTCCCCCATAGACTTGCATAAATTTTAAAACTTACAATTTGGTAATTTTACACATTGTGAATCTATGTGTGCTTATATGTGCAAAACCAGCAGCCACAGTGTTTGATTGATGATTACGAAGGAAATATGCCAGGATATAACATCCCTTTCTTCCTCTCTCCTTCCTAGATGTATACAGTTTTCTGACTTTCGATTTTTACTGTAATTGGTCTTTTTTTGTTTGCATTATAATGACTGCAGCTCTAAAAATTGTTTACTCTTCCCCATTTTTTAATTGTTATCATAAGAACATATTTTGTATGCATTTGTATATGTGCATGTGTGTAGATTCAGTATGTTTTGCATAATGAATGAGTACATGACTTTTCTAAAACAATGCAGAGATAGACAGGGAGCCCTCTGGTAATGTCCTTATATCGGGTTCAATGTAGTTTCACAAGAAAAACCACATCCCATTTCCAGATCAATCTCAGTTCAGAGTGTGGAATATAGTGTGCAGTTACATCTCAACAAGTCATGTGTACCCTTTCTCTGCACATGTATGTATTGGATGAAAGAGAGTGGTTTGGTAAGTAACAAATATTATTTTAAATTTGAACATTTATCATTAATAATAATAATAAATGAATGTCAAAACTGAAGTTTTCTGACATCCATTTCTTTTCTGTATAAGACATTTTGATGAGAAATGAATAATGGGCACATCAAACTTAGGTTTGACAGGCCTGGGGAGAGTGTGAAAATTCTAGATGACAAAAATTCAAGCTCAAAAATATTTTGACAAAGGGATAGACGAATTGAATTGAATGAAAATAAATTTAACAAGAATATAAATGTCTGGTTTGTGCTCTTCTCTCATGCCTATCCTCATCTCACCACATTCCACTGTCGGGGTTTTTAGCCCCTCGTCTCCTCCTGACTGGCGGGAGAAGCGGGGAAAGCATGCCCCAACCAGGACGAGCCAAGAAAGGTAAAGGTCGACTAGTGGCCCACACCAGAGGACAATCAGAGGCACCAGGGAGACAAGTCCAAGCAGGATCTCGTTTATTGGGGAAGTACACACAGCTCATATACTGCACAGGAGCCAATCAGGATAAAGGTCAGAGGGGTGGAGCGAGTTCACGTGTACAGCCATCCCATAGTCCATAAAGGAAGGCACAAGCTGTCCACGAAGGTGGAAGAGTCCTGGACCTATCCTGGAAGTGGTCCACCTTTTCCGTCACCACCCACAGCACCGCTTCCTGGCTGATCGCCAGGAGCCATCACAGCCACAGGTGCGGCCCCAAGACTGGGAAGCAGGCAGCAAGTCATGCCCTACATCTCCCCCTTTTTGTTTTATTAGCAGGTGTTTGCCTTACTCAAGAGTGTGCCTGTCTTAGGTTGTCCCCCTCTGGGAATCTTACCCGTCATTGACTATCACTCTAGCTCTTCAGGCAATCCTACCTGCAGGGCCTGACTTGGCCCAATGGGAAGCCTCAAGGAAGGGAGATGGCTCTGCTCCCAGCTTACATCTGCACATCCCAGTAGGGGCTGTGGCCAACCTCAGAGGGTCCACAGTCAGTATCTTGTAAGACGGCGTGTTGCTGCCAGACTACCATCAGTTGAACGGCTCTGGCTGGATCCTTGAGAAACTGGAGGAGCCCAGTAGAAACAGCACTCCTCCTGTAGGAACAGACATAGTCCTCCTCCTCAGGCAGCAGTGCTGACAACATAGTGCACTGAGGCCAGCAAGTCCAGTTCCCATCCCTGTGGCCACAATGAGTGCCACGAGGGAGACAATGAGGGTGCGGTCACAACCAGGCAAAGTGTCCAGAATGGTCTTTTCATTTTCACAATCAAAGAATCACACCTCAGTGCAAAAAGCAACACAAAACTTTACACATCCCACCGATAACAGGTCCAGCCATAGAACATCAAATGACATAAATAAATCTCCAATATGTTTTTCTATTAAGCCTAAAATTACCATACAGCTTTAGAACACCAGATTGATATAATGCTCTTTTAAAGCTTCCACCTTACACACTTCTATACCTGGAAGATATGAACACATTAATAGCATCACAATTACATTGATGTTTTTATATTAACCAAATTTAGCTTTTAAAGAAATAACATAGCTCAATACTCTAAAATAACAGTTCTTGTTTGACCAGCTGTTTAATTTTTTTAAGATTACTTGCTCTAGAAACAAGGAACAAAACTTAATAAAACACAATGTTATGGGTAAACTGATGTTTCAAGGAATCTCTTTCATTTTAACATATGACTGATTGTAAGAACAAACTGACACAGACCTTCTTTTTACATCTTTATTTTCATCTGTTTACCCAACTTATATTGAACTGTTTAAATCACATGAATAAAAGATATTTGGTTCCATTTTTTTTTTTAATTTTTCATGACCAATCCTCATATATCTGCCAATCTTCATATCATGTGAATGACATATGGACATACGCACATACAGACATATAACACTTAACACAAGTGTGCACACATAACACAATAGTAAAGGCCTTGTAACTTTTCACAGGTGAAATCTCCATTGCAATGTTTAACAACTCCACAGTTGATCAAAAATAGAACTCATCAGAAAAACATTAACCTAGGTCGGAAGGATCAAAATCATGAACTCTAAAAACACAGAATCTAAGAAAAAGCAAGAGCCCTAGAAAAAATGACTGGCCGGTAATTAGAAAGTACCATACAATTTACTTTTTTTGGTTTAGTCTTGTTTGGGTACAGGTAAAAAGATAACTTTACCCCCGCCCTCCTGCTTTTTTTTTTTCTTGAGCTTCAGACCAGTCTCCTACTGAGCTCCCAGGTTTCTTCCATTTGCATTTCAACTTAAGTTCTGGCTGAGGTCTGGAAGAAGCAGGGAAAACTGCTATTCTGAGCAGAAGCCTCAGGTTTGGATGTTGAAAATTATGATCCAATTGACAAAATTTCATATCTTTACATCTTGTTTTGCCAAAGAAAAAAATTTTCCTACACTAGAAAAACTTGCTCACACAAAACTGAAAATAGGAACTTACTTGATAATATAAAAGCTACCATCAGAAGAAATCCCTTTAAGGATTTAAGGATCATTAAGCCATTCCTTTGTTCTGAAGTTCCTAAAGTAGTATTAAGTTACATTAAATCACCTGAAAAATTCCAAAAGAGAACCACACACTACCATCTATATCCAAAATTAAGCTTTAAACATTTCCAAGACTGTTGCTATTCAACGTCATTTCAATAAGCCAGACCAACATCCCGATCCAACACTTTCCTTTCCTAAATCCTATCCACTGAGGGGAACAGATTACTATCCTTGCCCAAATTAATAATGCACTGGTACACCTAGTGAAATCTTCCCAGGCTACCTAATTCAAAAATGGATGAAAAAACTGAATGATTGGGAGTTACCTGCCAACTTGGAAGTACAGTTCTTTAGATTCCCATCCTATGTATTTAAGTTCTCTGGCATGAATTATCTGAAATCATAAACTAAACAATTACCTAAACCCAACTTTTAAATGCAAGATCGTGCAAAGTTTCAAAAACCCATTCAGATAACAGATTGTTACAATAAAACATCATCTTTTAGACCCACATCAGCCAAGGTCATTCCCAAGAAACAAACTATAATAATAACACATTACTGCTAGACAGAGGTGGAGTAATCCTTACAGTGCAGGGAAGGAAGGAGGGAGTTCCCCGAAGCAACAGGGCTTTGGCAGGTGCTGGGAGTCCCTCAGTCCCTCCTTTTACCTACAGGATTAGCTCCTCTGGTTTGGTCCCACCCCAGGCACCAGGCACGCTCCATATCTCCTAACTTTTCAGTGGTAGGTTTCCCCAGGAAAGTGGAGTGGGGGCTCCTGAGGGTGTCAAAATTTGTATCTGAAAGTTCAGTTCCTGTCCTCAAAGCCAATTAATGTCAACTTAACAATGAGGACAGGGCTTTGAGAAAAGAAAAAGGGAGACCAGGCTAAAATTTAGCTAAAGTTATCTCCACACAGCTAAGGCAGATTGGAACTTGGGTGGTGCACTGTTGGTGGGCTAGACCCTGGAGGATGGTAATTGGGCTTAACGGGCTTTTCCGGGTTTGTACAAGATGGCGGAGAATTTCCCTGGAGGGAGGGGAGACAATATGGCAGAGGCCGCTCCCGTCCTGGCTGTCTACCCTGTGTTCCGGGAGGTGTGGGGCCAGGAGAGAAACAGGCTTTGTAATCTCCCTCTTCCTCACCGACTCTTCCGTGTGGTCCCAGGTGGCTCAATGCCCTAGGTCGGAGTGGGCCAGGTAGGGGGACATAGATGTCCCATGCCAGCAGGGCATGGGGCGGGCCTCCAGATGGCTGGCTTGGCTCCTGGCTTGGCTCCCTCTTGCAAGCTTCTCCCTCCTCCTCCCCTCAGCATGCTTAGTGTGAGATTGCCCCATCTTTCCAGGGATACCCTTACCTAGAAACTCGTGTTCCCCGTCCGTGTTCGTAGTAGGTGTTTGGGCTCCAGATGTCAGGGTTTTTAGCCCTCAGTCTCCTCCCACCGGTTCCCAAAAAAGAAAATAAAATGTTTATGGTAAGTACATTGCTTGTTTTCAGAGAAAAATATGAAATAGTTTTCCCAACAGCATTGTCAAATGAGTAAAGAGGGACGCACAGCCACCCATCTGGAGTGCTCCTCTGCTCTTGTTTTTGTATGGCTTCAACCTTGATCTACATGGTGGAACCTCTCAGGTATATATAAAGTTGTATTTGATTTCTGGACTGCAACATCCAAATATCTAACATGTATTTACACTGGGATTTATTTCAGGGTCCCGACCTTCCCCTCCCTCCCTAATTTCATTTCCAGGGACAGCATGGATTGAAGGTATGCACAGTTCCCACCCCTGTGTACCCATTTCCCTGCCCTTGCCTTACAGCCACATTCAAATGCTGATCAACCTCCTTCAAACTCCCCCTTCCTCTTCCTCCCACCCTGTTTTAGGGATTTGCACCTAATTCAGTGGCCATATTTAGTATCTGAGCATTCACCACCTCAACCCACACTAATTTTCAAGCCACATGGGAGTGAACTCCCAGAACTATGCTCCACATGTGCCACTTCCTGCTCTGGGTACTTCTACCTCCTGGTCCACTCACCCTTCCTTCAACTGACCTAAAGTTACCTTCAGCTATCAGCCCCTTCCAGCATTGCCTGAAGCACAAAGACAGGACTTGAACAAGACCACACCCCTCATAGAATGTCCCATGTCTGAAGCAAACAGAGGCCCATTTTAGGGCAATTTTAATGGGCTCATGATGTGTTGACCAAGGTATCATAAGATTCATACCACATCTCATCTTCTTCCACTGCCTACCCTTTCTCTGTACAGGTATTGATACCAAAGGTATTGATACTATAGTCAGTGTCTGCTCCCATGAATCCTCAGGTGGGGCAGTATTCTGTATGTTTCACAGAATGATTGAGGCATTTCAAAACTTCTCCACAAGGATCTTCCAACCTGGAAGATGTCTGCCATTCTGGATGTTTCATATAAAGGAAAATATAAATAAGTAAGAAGGAAGTTCTCCAGAATTTTTAATATGCTCACCCAAGACATGAGTCCAAGAGGAAAGAAAAAATGTGAGGTCATGATAGCACTCCTCAGTGTTCAAAAATATTTCCAACGAGGCAAAAGTAACAGACAGTAACCAAGAAGTTGTCACTAATGATACTAAATACTTCACTTCAATGAGAAAATTTAACTTCATGAATCATCGCTAGCCTGTTGAGAGCTATCTACTAGGCGATTGGAAAGGAGAAAAGAGAATATAAAGCAACATGATGAGAGTAAGATGGACATCAGTGGTCACTCCTGGAGAAATGTTGTGACTGGGAAGATGGTAGCAGCAGGGGACCTACCATCTGACCTCCAAAGAGTGCAGTGCAGCCCAGGTGGGTGGATCTGAAAAGGAGCAGGTGCTACAGGTGTGCGACGCAGACCTGAGGGGGGAAAGGCCAGAGTCCAATCATCTGGGGCTCTAGCTTTGTTAGCTTCTCAAGTGTTGGAAAAAACACACAGTGGGTTTCGGTGCTTCTACGCCGGACCTCTGCTGCTGCCATGGAGAAGCACCACTTGGTAATTCTTACAGGGAGAAGAATCAGCAGTAAACAATGGCCAGAAGCAATTCCCTGTCCTCTTCCTTCCACAGTCTCACCCTGCCCAACCCTGGACAGAGCCTACTTCAACTGACAATGCAGAAATCTGGATCCCAAAGCCAGATAGAAGGGTGGGTTTGAAGCAGGGAGAAGGGGCTAATAGTTGGCTGGTCCCAGGGAATATGGCAACATGCTCATGATGGGAGCCTAGGAAGGCCTTGTCTGGAGAGCTTCTGACCCCTTGCCTTGTGCCTTGGGGAGAAGCTAAGTGAGGGTTCCATGGCAGAACCCTCTACCACTCCATTGCACATTTGGAGTGCCCTCACTTACAGCGGGACCCTCAGTTCTCTGGTGGGTGAGGGTAGAGAATGAAGAGAGCCATATGGATGAGCCACACTCCTGGTGCCAAGATGAACTCAGCCCATGAAGACTTTGAGCTGTCTCCTGGGGGGACAGGCAGCTCCCTGCAGCCACTGTCCTGTGACTAGGTGAATGAGTTTAATTCAGTGGAAGAATTATCAGAATGTCTGAGTGACCTCATCAAATTCAAGCCACATCCTGCACTGTTAGCTTTAACAGAGCTAAAATCTTAAGTTTGACTCTCATCTGACTCATCACTATACCAATTGCTAAGAATTCAGATGGGAAGAAAAGGAGAAAGGATGTTATTTGTCCTCTTAAATATCCATACTTATTAGTAGCTAAGTATTTACAGAGACTGAAAAAGTCATGAATTCAAAGAATCCTTTTTTCTTTGAAGTGCTCCTTGGATCTCTTCCGAGTTGGGGTTAGATTTTTGGAATGTCTATTTTGTTTCTTTACAAAATTTCTATATTCTGAAGAAGGGTAAAACACATTGTACCACATTGCTCACTAAGAATGAAGATGTCATTTTGAAAATCATGTGTGTTCCTCAGAAAGTGAAAATCTAGGACATTTGATTATTACTCATAACTCGGAAAATCCTACCTTCCAGAAAATTGCCTGATCAAATTAACACAGGAGAAAAGCAAGGAAATATAGAGTGTAATCACTTTCCCTCTCTGCTAAAACAAAACAATCCCGGAGTTATAACTACCTCCCAGAATGCACCACAGTGTTTGATGTGCTTCCAAATTAAAAATAATACATGGTTTCTAATGGAGTATTGAAACGAGGAGTTACCAAGAATACATTTTATAAAAATTGAATGGATATTCATTTGGTCAACTTTAATGCAGAATCACTGGCTATATCACTTTGAATTCAACTTTCTTTTTTTCATTAGTATTATTGAGTTCAGCATGATTAAATCTCTATGCTTTTATCAATTTTAAATCCTATGAAATGTAAAGATTTTCAAATCTAGGACATGAATCATTGATTGCACTGCCTTCATTACCACCACAGAAGACCAGCCATCAAAGTGATCTGAGATCAGTGATCTCAGAGCAATTGAAAATATTGCATAATAAAGCTCTGCCTCTGAGCCACATGAAGTCTCTCCCTCCCATTTTAGTGAATTGTGTCAAGCAGAAAAAAATAAAAACAATTTAGCATGATCTATTGAAAATATCAAAATAGTATACATTTTAATGTCACTAACATTTCTACAGCCCTGTGAGCTTTTTCCTCTTCTGTTTTTGTACATGAACCTATTATTTCCATCTCAATGACAGATAGGAGTACAAATAGTAAATTGAACATCTCTCTTTTATTACATAATTTTTGTTATCATAAGTAAAGCTGAGCTGGTTCTCATTCAAACCAACTGTGTCTATGAAACAAGGTTTAGTCATGCATTAAATGAAGGCTTCAAATAACATTATGCCAGGAATTTGTTACATGTTGAACACGGAGAGCTTCCTTTCAATGTGTTTATTGGCATGAAAGTTAATGCAATAATAAAATACAATAAAATTTTATAATTCTCCACTCATACCAATAGCTCTCACAGCAGAGCAGTTCTTCAAGTGGTGAGTATAAAATTAGTAAAAAAAGAATGACTGCAAACACAGATTACAGGTGCGCAGAGGGCTGGGACTGTCACACAGTAAGGTACACTGGACCTGGTTCCTCTTTCTAAATCACAGTACTAGTGTATCAAATGTCGCTTTACAAATTAATTTTCAGTGATATGGAAACGGCTAAGTGCATGGTAACACGACTGAACCTGAGGAAAGAGAAAAGAGTAACACACACAGACCTGAACTGCACTCAGGTAGGCCAAATGGAAGTTGCTTCATTAAACAAGTTGAGAGGTTTCGTGCCCAAACTGAAAACCCCGAAGACTGAACCCTTAGAGGAAATCCTTCAAGACTGGAAGACTTGGCAGTTTCCACAGTCTTAAACAGGCTGCGTGCAGTGGAGGACCCAAGGAGCAGAACTAACGTGTAATGGGCGGAAAGCAGTTATTCTAGAAAGGCACCACAGGAAAAGCTTGATTGCTAGGAGGATGGACACAGGAGATGGACATGGAAGCAGGAGAGTGGAAGGTAAACTTCACGCCATACCTGGATTGAGATCTTGAGAATAACATTAGCTGTAGTCACAGCTTCCAAATGACACACTGCCATTTTGAAGACCCTAAAATATATGCTCTTTGAACTCTGTTTTATCAGTACACTGTAACTCATATTTTACACAATTAACTAGATTCACTCTTTCTGTGGTATAGTGTAGCCTCAGGTTGGTTTTGAAAAAAGACTGTCTACCTTGGCCTAGTTATTTGCAAACATTCTGTTTTAGACTCTCTCTGGAGGGAAGTAAGCTTTGACTAACTTTGAAACTTTCAGTTGCTAACAAGAAGCCTCAAAGTCAATAATACTTGGGTGGGATGCTACATACACTTGATTCCATGGGTGGGATGCTACGCACACTTAATTCCGACAGCATCTGAATTCCCGCACTTTGACAGACTGTTTTCCCTGCTGGACTTGTTTACCTGATGCACAGGTTACAGATCAGTTACAAAGAAGACAAACAATAGTTAACATCCAAACAGCCCATGTTCCCCAGAGTCAGCCCAGAAAAAGAAGAGAAAAACAATTTGCTAAACTGATCATAGAATGATTTACCAGTCAATTAAAGAACACTTTTCCTGGTGTGCTAGGGGATTTCAAACACTGATGAATTACACCAAAATTGCTTTCTTTATTTGCATTGCAGAAAACCAGACAGATCAGAGTTTTGTATAGAGAGCTTCATAATTTTGTAATTTTCTACAGCCTGAACTTTTATTTTGACACAAGGCCGTGTTCATCTAAAGCCAGTCAATCAGGTACTTTCCGAGTATGCCACTGAGAGATTGAAATTAAGAATAATATATTGCCAGATGCCACAATCCACGGAGTCTCGCGAAAAGTGGTACTCAAGTGTCACTTTGAACAACACCTGTTAGACACTGTATTTGAAAGGAAATACTCTTTGAACATTTTAGCTTGTAAGCATGATTTTTGATATATTATAATTCACAACTATTATATGTTAGGAACCTTTCAGCATAAGCCAAAGACACGTCAGTTTTGACACTTACTTAGCACAAAAAGTGACTCAGGATGGTGGCTGATAGCATTTGATTGGCATTGAAACATGCCAGGCGTCATCCCTCATGTTGGGTTGCAGCTTCAAAGTTTGATGTGTGAGAATTTGGAAAGAAATAGTCTTTGAAAGGATATTTAGATTTATAGCTGGAACACTTCAGAGTTTAATCTGAAACCTTGGGAGAGAACATGGCATTTAAATCTACTCCCCATAATGTGCCATGTCATTTAAAGGGGGAAAATGGATTTTGAGAAAAACTTGCCAAATCATAAGTTGCTTCACAGCTTCTTACCTAAATGAAAACGTATGATTACATAGAAATTACACACATAATGCATGCGCTGTAATTTTTGTATCAAAATCCGTTTTGCCTATGTCATTATTCAAGTTCAAGATGAAAGTGTCTTTAACCCTTTGATCAACAATTACTTCTTTTAGCATCTGATACCCTCTTTTCAAATGTGTCTTCACCCATTGTTGAGACCCTCGCTAAGGCTGATCACTTCCTCCCATCCACCTCTTTACAGGGATCTCTTTCCAACTGCATTCTGCATCAGAGCTAAGTCACCCCTGGATCAGGTGTCAGATACCCAGGGACAGTGAAGTTCCTGGGAGCAGCCAATCCACAGGGGTCCTGGGAACCTCGCCAACCCCGCCCTGCTGGCCACGTATGACACTTCATCCCACCCCACCCCCAGCCCACCCTGCCCTCCTGCCACTGCTGCCACTGCCCCAACTTGCTATCCTGCCCCTGGGTACAGCCCCTTGCATGGCCCTGCCTGGAAGCTTCTCTCTACTGGAGTCATCAGTAATGAAGGAGGCTTCTGCCTTTTATCCACTGGTGTGCTGAATCTCACCATCAAAAGAATCTCCAAATCTTATACAGTACAAGTTCTACCAGCTTTCTTCCTCATTGTTCCACTGGAAATTGGCTCCTTAAGGTCACCAGTTACCTAAATTGCTAAATATAGTACTCAGTTCTAGAACTCATTTCTTTCTATCTGTAGCAGAATTTGAACTAATTAATAATGCATTTCTCATATTTTATCCTCAAATTCTAGTGATTTCTGTTCTTTCTCTCAACTTCCTTTGCTATTCTTACCCCATGTCTGCAGAGTATAAAGTTAGATAACCAATCAGTCCATGTACATTTTTTATTCTCATAAACTCACCACCTTGGTGGGCTCACCCATTATTGTGAGCCTACAGAAGGTAAATACTTCCAAATTGCTTTAGTCAGTTTTTGTTATTATTGTTGTTGTTGTTTTTCTGTTCTGACCAAAAGACCAATAAGAGGAGGAAAAGTTTATTTTGGGTCTCACAGCTTCAGAGGTTCAGTCCATAGAAGACCAACTCCATTCCTCAGGACCTGATATGAGACAGAACCTCATGGTAGAATCATGTGATAGAGGAAAGCAACTCAGCACATGTGATCAGGAAGCAGAGAGAGACTCCACTCACCAGATAAAAGGTATAAGCTCCAAAGGCCGCCCCCAGTGACCCACCTCCTTCAGCCACACCCTACCTGCCCACAGTTACCAACCTGTTAATCCATATCAGGGGACTAATTCACTGACTGGTTTACTGTTCTCATAACCCAATCATTTCTCTTCTAAAACTACTTGGATTGTCTCACACATGAGCTCACATGTACTGGTCCGACCTGGACCGACCTGAACTCCACATTCTGTACTTACTCTCTCTTCTCTAGCATCTTTTGGATATCTAATGGGTATTTGAAATTTACCATATGAGTCTCCATCTTTCTGCTTATTTTTGTTGTTTATTTTTCTATTTGCTTTTTGTTTCCTACTGGGTTTCATTTTCTTCCGACTTAATCAAGGTGACTCCAGTTTTCTGAGCGCTTCCCTGAGAATCCCGAGGAGGCTCTTTAGAACCCTGGACTGTCCCACCCACATCTGATCCCTCCGGGTTCTGCCTCGTGGTCAGCTCAGCGCCACCTCCACACAATGCACCTTTCTCAGGTGGCTCATTTTCTTCACATCCTATATGGCCCCCTTCCTTCTATGGAACACTCCCTGGCTCCCCTCCAGCAGCCAGAGAGGATTTAAAACGTAAAGTTGGTGGCATTGTTCTTTAAAAATTCGTCTTCAGTAGCAGGTGGAGTAAAGCAGGAGCTTCTCACCACATCCTCCAGAGTCCCCGCAACTCTCCTCCTCCTCTGCCCCAGACGTCTGGGTTGAGGCGTCTTGACCTGCTGGGCATGCGGCCACGTCCAGGCCTTTGAACTCACCAGTTCAGGCTCTGACCACCTCACACCACTACTCCGTAAGTCCTCGTTCCCATTCCCAACATGTGGCTGTCACAGCTTCTCACCTCCTATTTAGTGACCTTCAGTCTGTCTTCTCCCAGCCCTTCACCTTAGCACAGGAGCCTCAGGAAACTTGCCTCTGCTGTCAGACGGCTGCGCTCCCGCCCCATGCCTCTCAGAACGCAGGGCACTCAGTGACTATTGGGGGAAATGGTTTATTTCCAGACCTCCCCGACTTAGCTCTAGACCGACCCACCACTCCTGTCCTGCAACAGTGCTCCAGACCTGATCCAGTTCCCAGCTGGTTTCAATGCTCTTGACTGAATATTAAATGCTGCTAGAAAGTTTTCCTTTTATACAGAACTCACAAAACCCTCCTCCACATTGACCTAGGCCTTCCTTTCAGATTTTATTTGCTTCATATGTGTGTTTCTGATGCCTTCAATTAACTTTGACAAGTATTTTGACTTTCACAAATTTCAACATTTTCTACAGCATTTATCATTTTATGTTATAGTGGATACCTACATAGTTCAATCCTCTTTTTTTTATTACCTCCTAAAGGGACTATATCACACAATGTTTTGTTATAAATTATTATTATAAATCTTGTATATATGCATTGATTCAAAAGAATATATTCCCACAATAATAAATTAGGGAAATCAGGCACTGATGAATGTCTAATAGAAAAGACAAATATTATATAACTCTCTCAATGACATCTCTACTAATATAAACTGACATGGAAAATGATTTTCTTTATTTCTATTTTTATGATCTAACTAAAATAATTATGAATGAGATATACTTTCCATCTTTCAATTACAATGACTGACTTAATTCTAATATAATTATAAAGCAAATAAGAATACTGACAACAATAAACATGATATTCTTAATACATGTATGGACAATATTAGATACATCAAGAAAAGAAAGATGATTTTCTGTTTCTCACCTTTTCTAATATTTGCACCATATTTATATTGTTAATAAAATATTTTAATAAATGCTATTGTGCCCTGTTTGGTATTCTAGAATGCAGGAAAATGTCCAATTTAAACTAAAGTTCACATCTATTTTGAAATTATTTCCAGCCCTGGACGACTTTTTGCTCATCCATCAGTAATTTTAAAACAGAATGAATCATGGCAATGGATCTCCATCATGCAAGTGTATGGTGAAAGTCAACATATGTGAGATTGAGATTTTATTTTATATTGTAGGTACAAGATTTCTTGTGTAAACCTTTTGCCAAGTTTTTTAAAGAATTATAATGATGAAAGGAAAAAAATATGGAGCTATCTGACAAGACTGTGCTATGACCACTGCTTAAATGCATGTGAAATCTTTGGGAAAGCATATAAACTAGTTTTAAAATAGTGAGTTCATCTATATGGTTTAGTAGTTTTTCTTAGCTTAGAAACTATTTTTCATATCTTGCATTGAATTTCCAAGTCTGCATGTTTTTTAAAAAGTGATTGGAAGTGTGGCTCACTGGTGGAGTGTTGGCCTGGCATGTCTGGAGCCCGGGGTTTGATTCCCAGCACCACAATAAATACAAGTAAATAAATAAGCAAGCAAGCAAGTAAATAAGTAAACACACAGTCACACTTAAACGTTTTACCATGCACTAGCTGCCCTTGAGTGCATTCCCTCTGTGCAGGGGCAAGGTGAGGCGCTCCATGGTCCCCACAGTCTGGAATGCCTGGCCTCCACTTTGGCCTTGGCCACCTGTCTGTGGCTGATATTATAACAACTCCTTAACATCTCTGTTCTCCTCCTCAGTTCACAAGCTCCCATTGCAAGTAGCATTACTAAGTACCTATGTCACAGGGGAAAAGATGTCTCTGGAGTAGGGTCCAAGGAGTTCCCAGAGGAGAGGAGAACTACTCAGAGCAGCCAGCAGAGTTCTTGGCCCACGTGATGAAGAAGAATTTGAGCACCAGCCAAAGGTACAGGCAGAGGTTTATTTAGAAAGGGAGAATTCAAGGGAGAATGCAGGCCGTCTTAAGCTTGAGAAGCCCATCATGGCCTGTGGGTGCAATAGTTATAGAAAGGCTTTCCCAGGGGCTGGAGTGGAGGCGGAGCCAGGGAGGAGCCGCACAATGTCAGGCCAGTTTTCCATGCACTTGGGCATGTCCCTCATTTTACAAGGACATGGGCCGTGAGCATGGACCAAGGTTTGCATCTGTGCTTTCTACATCTCAATGGCTTGTGGAGCTTCCTTTAAGATTCAGTATCTCTCTCTTTATTCTAGATTTCTAACTCACCTAGATGTCTTCAGTAGAATAAGAGGGACAGCACTTTAGCTATCCTCTACAGAGGGGGCCAAGAGTACTCAAGGCCGTTTTTCTTTATTCCAGACGACATTGACTGAAAAGTGCATGAGAGGAAGCAGCCTCTTTCTGAGGTACTACTTAGAGGAGGGACTCATTCCCTCCCTACATTGGCTGTGAGTAATACATAAGCCGTGTTTTTACTCTATCACTGAGATTGTTGTTATTGTTACAGAAATGAACATTGAGTACTGTTGCCTATAAGTATTTAAACAGTTTGCTCATGCAGACCTAATATGAGATGAGTTTTGAGTAGGCAAAAATAGCTCATTCCATTTGGATTCCCCTGATTGAAAGTATTTTGGAATTTAGCTCCTAGGTATTTAGTTGTCTGCTGAAATTTGAGATTGTCCACAGTTAATTTTAACTTATAAGGATATGGAGGTGGACTAATAATGCTTAAGATTACCAAGGTCAAATAATGAAAGGATAACTGTGAAAAGTTCCATATTAATGGAAGTTATTATTTGAATAAGTTGGCTTTTCCAAAGGCCAACCAAAAAAAAAAAAACTTAAAATATAAATGTGTTGACATTTGTTTGGATAACACTCAAAACTACCACATTCTGTAAGGCAAACAGACTTACCCACAAATTGCAAACTGTACCAAGATGACACTAATTGCAGTAACCACTCTTTAAACAGTCATGTGGAAATGTATCAGTGGATAAGCTGTCAGAGGTGTTCTAGTGGAGAGTTTCTTAAAAACACAATAGAAAAAGAAAAGCTCTTCTAAGGCCACAGAACACCTAGAATCTGTCTGTTTTCAATGTGCTGGGTCTTCACTGAAGAACAGTGAGTGTTTCAAGGAAAGATCAGGTTAAATTTGAATCATTTAAATAAACTCACTTTTTTATCTTTTTAACCTATAGTG
The DNA here is from genome assembly GCF_052094955.1 of Ictidomys tridecemlineatus. Classification (NCBI taxonomy): domain Eukaryota; kingdom Metazoa; phylum Chordata; class Mammalia; order Rodentia; family Sciuridae; genus Ictidomys; species Ictidomys tridecemlineatus. Next base: position 6,431,684 of record NC_135489.1, read on the forward strand.
GTTCATGAGCACATAAATGGGAACTTAAAAGAAGAGAATACTGACCATTGTAGTTTCAAATGAAGACTTATAGAACTCTGGCTAATATCTGCAGCTATCTAGAAACCTCCAGATCACAAAAACCACTATTTTATAATTTCAGGAATATTCTGGAAGGCCTAAGTGATAAACTATAGTGTAAAAAAACAAAAACAAAAACAGAAAATTATGGTCCATATCTAGTCCATGAAAGTGTGTGTGTGTGCACACACATGTGTGCCACACACATTGCCATTTTATGTCCTATGCCTCTAAATGTTATCAGGACATTGTTTGGTCTCTCTCTCTCTCTCTCTCTCTCTCTCTCTCTCTCACATACACACACACACACACACACACACACACTATTGATTGTCAAAGCAAAAGTAATAACATATTGTGTGGTTCCTGTCATATATAGAAATAAAATACAGACATTTCTTCAACAGTTAAATTATCTCTAGGGTTGAAAATAAATGTCAGGAGTTTCTCTTTATGCCCAACTTTCATGCTGTAATAGGATTTGAATATAAAACTATATCAAAAGCCTGCTACATGATTCAAGAAAAAAATGGATATCAAACAACTTTTATGTTCTAAGACAAAATACTAAGACCTTACGTGAATATTTACATTACACTATTGATCAAAACCTAAAGCTGAAAACTATAACATATGAATAATTAGTGAATGAACAAGCATTGAATGTTTTTAAAATGAAATGCTGCTCAGTGGTCCATGGAATAAGAGGACAGAGCCAGAGCAAGACTCACAGAAGGACCGGAGGTAGCAACATGGCTTGGAGTGTGGCTGTGATGGCATCACTGTTTGCATGTATCAGCACACAGAAACCAGGAACAAAACTGGGTGGATTGTGCTGTGTGGAAACTATGCATTAATAAACATGCATTAAAACAAATGCATACCTTAGAAGACTTAAAGGATTAATGTTTTGTTTCAATCAGGATCTTTTATAAAGTCTGGGGAAGAATACTAACACAAAACAAGCATAATCAGGTAATTCTGAATAAAGTGGGATGAGAATTAGGTTAATGGGCAAATTATTCATCCCACATACAAGATAAAACATTTTGTCTTGATTCCATGAGAATATCTTTGTGACTTTGCTGATATGAAATCCATGCTGCTGTATGACCCCAGAAGTGTCAGATGTAGGTTCACGGGTTTAATGGAGAAAGAAACCTAATCTTTCTGGCAGAACTCAGAATCAAGAATTGTCAGGAGAGGGCAGAGGACTTGTGAGCCTCTTTGTATTTCAGAGCATCATTTATAATGCTTTCTCTGGAACAATCTCGATATTCAATACATCTCTTGAAGACCTCACTGAATTAATTATATTTTATTCTTAAAAGCACACATACACCATCATATGGAATATTTTAAAGAGTTATATTAAATGAAGTATTTTCCTTTGTGGCTGAGATTCTTTGTATATATTGCTACTGAATTATGAAGTAGCATTTGCTCACTCAAGGTTAAACCTCACTATGTGTCTACACACACGATTCATTTAAGCTACATCTATGATAATTATTTTTCATTTGAGACATCACCACACATTTTTATCAAATTTTTATTTAGAATATATTTACTTGGAATGATTTAGTGTGCTAACAGTATAGTTTATTATATAAATATTTACTTGTAAATAATTTTAATAAAAGGTATATTAAGCTATCTGTTCATGTGTACATAGTTTCAGATCAGTTAAGAAATTTAAGAGTACTCCGTATCATGCAGTGAGGAGGAAATAGTCAATTAATGGTACATCAAAAGGAAATGCAACTGGAAGAATTTTTTTCATATGCATTCTCAAAAATGTTCGTAATTTTATCCATCACTTGACTGTACTAACTAAACCTCCTATTTCCCTGCTGTGTGTTTCTCAAGAACCCAGCATCCTAGAGCCTAATTATTTTTGCATCAAATGTTTAGTGATGCCAGGATGCCTTGTCTTAATCTAGGCTTTAACTCTAGCTGGCACATTCTAGAGCAGTGAAATGCCTGTGTGTGACCTACAAGTCCAGTTTTCTGTCTACTCACTAGGATCACCTTATTGTTTTTATTTGACATATTTATTTGTGGTTTTCACTGATCATTCATTTTGAATTCACATATATAAAGGACTGAGCACAAGTCGCAATTTGTGGATTCAACTGTTGCCACAGAAGGAACATCTTGTACCCTAGGAGCCCTTGATCTCAGGTCAAGGTCAGGCTAACTGTCAGCACACTGCTTCCCTTTCCAACCTTCCCAATCATTCCTGCACAATGGTGACAGGCTCTGAACTGCCACCACCACAGAGGAGGTCCGTCTGCTGTTTCAACCTGACTGAACTGGATGTAAAGAGCAAGGACTGTCCTACCTTGGCAGTCCTTCATCCTTCACTCTGTGCTTTATTGTGAGAGCCACTCATGTTGTTGCCTGGCCAGGCAGCACCCAATGCACAATTCTAGAAGGATTGTACCCCTCTATAGCTAATGTATGTTTAGGGTTTTTAATGTTGTGCTCTCACAAAGAATCCGGCTGTAAACATTCTAGTGAAATCTGATGAACCGTGGGCCTTTCCACTGGGCACACATATGGAAGTTAAATGCTAAGGAGTAGAGCCTGCATAGTGACAACAGACACTTCCCAGGGCCATCTGCAGTAGCTACACTTACCTGCATTCTCTTCAGCACATGTCAGAGGTCTGCTGGCTCCAGGCGCACAATATTTGCTGAGTCCTGTAAGCAAATAGGTAGCTTTAGTTTGCATATCCTTGATGGTGAAGGATGTGGAGGAACTATTTCCTTCATTATTAAATGCTTGGACATCATTTTTTGGTAAATGGTGTTTGTACAAATGATCACAAGCTCTTTCTTTTTGCTTTTAGGAAGATTCAAGTTCAGGAAATACATTGCAGCTGTCTTCTGGATAGTGGTTTTCTTTACATTCTATTAACAATGGCTTCTAATTTAAAAAATTTTACTTTAATAAGAGAATGCCACATGTCTACTATTGTGGCATTATTCTTTATCCTACCTAAGAATTCATTTCCTACATCCATCTGAACCATGAAAATAAATCTTAAACCTTGTACCAAAAATCTTCTTGTTTTACGTTTTCTGATCAGGTCTATAACTTAGCATTTATTTTGCACATATATATTTAATACAATCTTTAGAAAACACCAAGATTTCTTCTTTTCCTCAAAGTGGTCCTCTGCCTAAGCCTGACTTCTTGGTCCAAGCTCAACAATTGTAAACACTCTGGGGATCTGAATAGCCACGGGTCATCGGCCAACTCCAGTAACATCCTCTCTGCCGAGTTTTACCACCCTACTCTTCATTGGTCACTCAACTCTGGCGCCTTGAATGGGTTTTCTTTTTCTTGCATCTCAATTTCCAAATAGTACTCAGGGAAATCTGGAGTGTGCCACAAGCTATTAAAACCCACTTTAAAGTGGGAATCTAGGGATCTAAAGTACTATTTCCACAAGACCCATTTCTACATATTCTATGAGTATGTGCTGATTTGAAAACTGATGTCCACACTGATAAAAATTAATTAAATAAATAAAAGCTAGCCATAAAATTCTACTGTGAGAACAACAGTTAAGACATATTTGCATATTCTCTAGTCTCCAGATAATTGCTCAGGATGCTTGAATGGGATCTTTTCTTCCTCGGTTTCAAATAAAGTACAACTAGGATGTAAATTAAGATATAATGTGCTGTAGAGAGAGGAGAGAAAGGTAATAGGCTGATAGATATACATGACAGAGAAATAGATATGTAGACATAGAAAGATGGATGATGGATAAATAGAAGGGCAGCTGAGTATAGCAAAGTACAGCACGTGTAAGTGTATTGAAATAAGGTGCTCAAGCAGGAAGAGGCTCAATCAAGGCCCAGGAAGTCAGAATTCTGAGGCTGAGATGTTCACTGGACTAACAACTTCATGAAAATATACAATAGATTATTATTAATATTAGAAACATATCCGTGGAATATGATATACTCAAAACCTTTCCTTTTCTAACATTTTAAATGTATAGTCTGCTTATTCACTCTCTATAATGTGACTCTAAATTTATTGAATAAAATATCCTTAGCTATTCTTCAAAATAATTCCATATATTAATCATTCATGTAAGGATGTATGTTATTTCTATCACATCTTATGTGATTTTTCTTCTTTATAATAACATCATTAAAATAATTGCTTTAATCTTGTCCATAATGATCATGTGCGAATCTGAAATATTCAAATGACCCCTCTTATTAATTCTCCTAAATGTCCTTTCTTTCCTATGCACTCATATTATTCATAGAATAAATTATTAATGGTATGACCAGTAAGAGGTATGAAAGAGTCACTGTGTCCTGCCAATTATCTAGCACAGCTAGTTCCACAATACAATAAATCTATTAAAACTAAATAAAACTTCAAATTTCTTAGTTTTTGAAAAATAGAAAATATGGTAGAGGTTAATATTGAACAATAAACTATTTAAATGATGAAGCTAGATAATACATCAGGATTACTTGAACTCCAAAATATTTTTTATTATGAACTAGGCTACTTCTAAGATATCACTGAGTGGAAAAACATACTTTATGACAATTATCATTTAATTAATTTAACAAAATGAACCAGTTCAACTATGACATTATAAAATTTAAAATTATATATGCCTATATTTATGTCATATATGCATGAATAAAAATTGTATATCAGGATAGGTACACATATGTATTTGAATATATTCATCTGTTGAATAATAATATTTATTTTTATTATAATAATTAAAATCTCTTGAGTACTTGGTTAATTCATGTATTTAACAAATATTTACAGTGGGAAGACCACATGTCACACACATTCAGACTCCAAGGACAAATGTTGATAGAGACATCCAGGGAATCTTTGCTCCTTTTGCTTAAATATAGTGATTAAAAGCTCTCATAATTAAGGATCGTTTCAAAAGTCATCAAATGTTATGTAAATCAGCAACATAATTTTGTACCAAGGTTAATCATTTTGATACTGCAAAATATGTTCAAAGTTCAAAAAGATAGTGATAGCTAATCATTGCACTTTGAGGTTGAATTATTTGGAATATTATTTATTTCATGTAGGAATACTATATAATATGAGTGTCAGATAACCTTGGGTAAATATATATGTCAATAGATCTATTTGTATCCACCTTATCTTGCCTCTTCTTGTTTAATTTGTAGTTTTTCTAGAACTGAGTCTACTTATGCAGTTACAATGACTATGCTTAAATATTGTATAATGGTTGTAAAACTGAGCTAGTTGAGAATTAGCACTCAGTGATGGCCTGTGCCAGATGAAACCACGCACCCCTGGCAGTTATTTAAACAGCCTGAGAAGTCCTCACCAATGTATCAGTGACATCCTCTCCAAATTCATGAGCATATTTTATCCGCCCTTACTGTACAGTCATAAAAATATATTTCTATGTGGAGAAAAGACACAAAGTAAAAGCCTAAGTAGTAATAGAGTGAAGGGGAGCAACACCCACTGTGGCCATTCAAAAGAGCAGGTCACTCCCTCTGCCTAAGGGACATGGATTAACGTCCTGCAGGCCCTTAGTCCTGTGGCTCTTATTGGCACCAGTCCTGGCCAGGTTGCTTCACTGAAATCCTAAGTTTACTTGTATCCAGGCAAAGGTCAAATTATTCTCTAAAAAAATAGGTGAGTACTTTATTTTTCCCTAGCTAAGGTTTTACCTGCCCTGAACAGTGTTAAACAGGCCAGGAGGTTTCCACCGAGGGGACTGTAACAGAGGAGAGACTGAGGTCAGCTCCACCAGACAAAGGGCAGGGGAGCGGTGAGCGCTGGGGTGAGCCAGTGAGGCCCTGCAGAGACTGGCAGTGGAGGCTGCGGGTCCAGGCAGATGGAGGCTGCGGGTCCAGGCAGCGGGTGGAGGTGGTGGGCAGAGGTCAGCCCAGCCAGGGCGTGGCAGTGGTGGGAGGGAGCAGGAGAGTCCCACCCCTCCCTTCCCACAGAGAAGAGGACAAGAGGACAGGCTCCAAAAAGTCATTTGTGGTTTGTAAATGAACAAGAGGCCGAGAGATGATGATGTCTCAAGGGTACAGAGAACTAAAAATTGAATGTTTTCTAAAGTGAAGGGACCACTTCTTCCAAATTTACCCCACCAGGCCAGGCATAGTTATTTCCTACCACTCTTCACATGTAATATGAACTATAGTGGAGCTAGAGTATTGTTTCCTACAGGCATGATACACTAACATTTGCTATTTCCCCATTACAAATGATACACAGTAAGAAGGTAAAGACTAATGTGACTAAGGGCCCCAAGTCTGCCTCAGCTGTAGACTCAGACTTGAGCCTGTGGACGTTGCGCCCTTCCTAAAATTCAACTTTGAAGTGATTGATTTACCAAAATGACGAAGGAGAAAGAAAAGAGCCTCCACATTAAGGAAGTATTAACCAGAATCATGAGTACGTATTTGCTGTTGTATGTATCAAGCAGAGTATTTGCACGGTTTCCTACAGTCCCTGATGCAAGAAAGACAAGCAAATTAAAACCCATTTTACAGATGGAAAAGCTGAGACAGGGAGCTAGTACATAACTCCCCAAAGCTACTTAGCTCCTTGAAACTATAGTCCTTTGAAGTACGATGGAGAACAGGGTCTTCAATCCTCTCCTTTGAGCAGAAATACCCTCATTTTACAGATAAAGGGATTGGAGATTTTAAAGGCCAAAGCCATGAACAGGCTAGGAGTCAAGTTTGGTGTCCATTCCATTAAAAGGTACTAAGTTGTTTCCAGGTCTCATTTGGTGTTTCAGTAGCTGTAACTCCCGGACAGCCCTGGAGCTCCTAAGTCATCTGTTTCTCCCCTTTCACCTCCTGACATCTAGCTTGCTGGCCATCTCCCTTTGCCCTGAGAGAAGGATTGCAGACAGAATGAACATGAGTGATTAGGAAGAGGAAGCAGAGAAAGAGAAGAAAGACAACTTTTCATGAGCATTATCCCGTTTCCTAAACCTAGATATTTTAATGAAAAATCAAAAGGTATCCCCTCTTCTAAACAGTGAGTCAAACTCTCCAAGGAAACCCCTGCTCTGTACCATCAAATGAGATTTTCTTGATTATTATGTGAGGTGACTCCAAAAGCACAGTGCAAGAAGGTTCAGAGGATAAATGACCGGGTTGCAAGAGTCCTGACCCAATCAGTGAATTAATCCCCTGTTAGGGATTAACTGAGTGGTGGCTGAGGTGACAGTGGCTGGAGGAGGTGGGATTAGGGAGTGGATTTGGTGTATATACTTGTATCTGGAGAGGGGAGACCCCTCTCTGCTTCCTCATCATGCATGATGTGAGCTGCTCACCTTCGCCTCACTCCTCCACCATGATGCTCTGCCTCACCTTGGGCCCCGAGCAATGGAGCCAGCTGTCTATGGACCAACACCTCTGAAACTGTTGACCCTCAGATAAACTCTTCCTCCTCTATAATCGTGCTGGTCCGATCCTTTAGTCACAGCAACGAAAAAGCTGACTAAAATATGGAGGTAAACTTTGGAAAACATTTAAGTAAGATTTTAACTTACACTTCACATATTTTTGGCTTGTTATTTGTTTTTCCTTTTGATCCCTCTTTTTCATATTTCCTGGCCTATTAGATGTTAAGTACATTGCAATTTGTAACTTTGGCAAGTGATTCTACAATCTCCACAGTGGATAGCTTTATTTCCTTTATTTTTAATGGCATGTACCATATATTTTCACTCCAGTTATATAATCACTAAAATATTTGAAAGATGTAAAGTAATAGGCAAACATATGAACACAATTGGTAACCGTAAATATTCTTATTAACTATTCAAAATGAATGTATACAACATCAAAAATTAGTTAATTTCTGTGTGTAACTAAAACTAGTTTCTGTCTTTAGACTTTGAAGCCATGATGTGTCCTATGGCCATACATTTGGGCCTGCGAGAAGTGCATGTGTGTTGGATGACCTAATCACTCATGTTCATCTTCACCCCAAACAAGCAAAAAAGCATGGGATCAGTGTCCCTGAAAAGTCATTAAGACTGACAATGAACACTCTTTGTTCATTACCGATTCATTTTGATGGCTTTCAAAAGTGAATTTTGTGGGTAAATTCTTTTCTAGATTTTAAAGGAAAAAAAATTCTTTGTTACAGGTAAAGGAAGAAAATAAACAGAACAAAAGATTCCATGAATTAATTATTAGGAAAGTGAATATATCTGACTTAAGAATGAATTTTAATCCCAAGTAAATGATAAAGTCTAAACTGAGTGGCAAAAGCAAGATCAGTTTGAGTATTAAGTAGATTAAAAGCAAAATATTCTTGAGACCAGTGTTCTTTAGCATTTGAAGTCACTTTTCTCTGAGAAGACCTGAAAAGCTGTAGGTTAGACCAAACGGTGGTCATCTCTTTTGAGGTGGACATTTACAGTTTACCAGTACACCTGAGTGGAGTGGACCATTGAAGCTCCTGTGGAATCAGCTAAGGGGCTGTGCGCTGGAGAACAGTGTGTGCACTACTGGAGCCCCTGAATGCCGCATCATGTTCTTGCAGAGAGCAGGGCCAGGCTTTTAATAGCCCAATGGTGACAGTGCATATGCATCTAAGGACAATGCACATGCAGAAGAAGCTAATTAACATGGAGCACTAATTAGTCCCTCAGTATTTAGCAATGAAGTATCAGCAGCTGTCTTAGATGCCATATGCTAATTAGCATTAATAAACTTCAGAAATAATTGTCTCCATTGTTCTGTGTCATAATACTCCCTCTAATTGTACTTTGGAGAGCATTGCCTATAAATGGTAGCACGCACTACATAGCATTGCTTGAAGTTTAATGAGCAATTTTCTGTGACTTGTGGCATTAGAAGAGAATCTATACAGGAAAGGGAAAAGATTAATGCCAATTTTTAAAATCCATAATTAAGTTGTTGGCTGGTACCTGTGTTTCCAGTTATTCAAACATTCAGATAGGGGAAACGGTTCTTTTGGCTCCAGATTATCTTCAGGGCAATACAATATCATGTCTCACGGCCTGAGTCCCTGCCTCAACCGGCACGTCACAGTTATCCCCAAACATACTTTAGTCTTCCTCTGGAAACTATGCATCACTTCAAAGAGCCAGAAAGGTTGAGAGGGAGTAAAGGCACCTTTCTTAAAAGTAGTAGCAAATTACGTTTTGTAGGACTCTTCTGGAGCAGTCATTGACGCAGTTTCTACTTTCAATGGGTTAGGCCCCTCCACACCGTTTCCCAGAGAGCGGTGCTCACTGACGTGCCCAGCCACAGCGTGCCCATGTCCCTTTCTCCACAGCCAAACCAGGACTGGCTGTTGTCTCTTTGTCAATAGCCACTGTTTCCAGAACAAAGTGATATTTCATTATTGTTCTAACATGCATTGCCGGAGGATCAGTGACTCTGAGCTTTTTTTGTTATACCTCTTGCTCACTCTTGTATATATATTTTATTTATTTATTTATTTTTATTGGTTGTTCAAAACATTACAAAGATTGCAGAATCACATCGGTTACACATCCACATTTTTACATAATGCCATATTAGTAACTGTTGTCACTCTTGTATATTTTTAGGGGAAATAACCATTTAGGTCTACTACCCATTTTTAAAAAGGTTATTTGCTTTTCTGGCTATTGAGATTTTGGACTTCCTTGTGTATTCTAGATATTAATCTCTTATCAGATGTATAAATTGCAAAGATTTTTCCATCCTGCAAGTTGTCTCTTCATTGGGTTATTATTTCTTTGCTGTGCAGAACCTTTTAATATTGCTATAAATTCCTTTGTCCCCTTCTTTTGGTTTCCTGTGCTTTGGGGTCTTGTCTAAAATATTCTTGACCATTCCAATATCCTGAACTGTTTCCCATATGTTTTCTTCTAGTAGTTTCATAGGTTCAAATCTTATATTTAAATCTTTAATCCATATTTAATTTCTTTTTTTGTTAACCATGAAAGATAGGAATCTACTATCTTTCGGGATAACTCAGTGCTTATCAAAGTAAATTGGTACCATGTGTTAGTTTATCTCTTTCTCCCAGCACACCGACTACACCATGTGCAGGTTCCTTGATTGCCAAACACGTGACTCATTCATCTGCAACTGCAAGGCTCTGCTGTCAGCATCACAGGGGACTTGGGATATAGTTGGTCCCAGAACTTGAAAGTGCCAAGTAATATGAATCATATTGGTATTTTACTCTGAAAATGTGTTTCCTTCCTTCGGGGACTAGATTAAAATTTCTCAACATAACAAGGTAAGAGAAAGGAGTACCAAAACATGCAGGGAATTTGTTGGGAGAAATAGCTTCTGAATTTTGAAATATTTAATCTCATGTAAATAATGTAGGTACTTTGAGCTTTATATTTGTGCTATGAAAAAGGAATTTGAACGAATTTACCTATTTTCTTAGAATTAATTATTTAAATCTCATAAAATTGAATCTGTTAAGGGATATTTTTTCCTTATGAGGAGAATATATCTTATTTAATAGACAGGAAAAACAAAACAAAACATTTTACTCTACTTTTCCAGAAAGAAAAATGCACAAACCCTTTTCCCAAAATGCATTACTTGTTCTGTCCAAATAGTGTATTCTTCCAGCATTTAAACAAGAGTAGAAGTTTCCAAGATTATTTAAAAAGATGTCATTTATTTTATATTTCAAGGAAATCAAATACAAATGTCTTTATTTATAAATCCTACCATATGTCCAGAGGGTTTTGATAAACTTCTTAGATACCCATTAAATACTTCCCAAACACATAACCTCAGCCTTCTTGGATCTTATGAATCAGGAACTTGAAGTCTTTGGGTGTTGTATTAACCACTTACACCTTGCTGTGTTCTTGTAAATGTCCCATCTAATGGGAAGCAAGGAAATGATGGTTTTGAATTTCTGCACTACTATTTGCATCCACTAAGAGCTGCACTAGATGAAATATTTAGCATCGTATTGGGGTCACTGTGTTAGAAAGCAGTATTGCTTGTAGAACATCCTCGTTCTCCTTCCTTTGTGCTAATCATTAGAAATGTGTGTTTCATACCTTTGAAGGAATGGTGGTCCTGTGACTTGCCTCTACTAATAAAACTTGATGGAAGCTGCCAGGTAACACTTCCAGATGGGAGCATCTAAGACCAGGGTTCTGTCCCACCTGTTTTCTTCCCTTGTGATGGCAAATCCTTGTGCCCTCCTTTGAGATTACAGCACTGTAAAACAGTGGGAATTCACCAGTTTAGGTGTCTCAGGATTAGGGATGACCAGAGTCAGCAGGAGGCTCTACATTAAATACGGGGTGTGAAGGCATTTAAAAAATTATCTTATGTTCCTGATATCTCGGAATTGTTTTTTTTCTCATAACATAAACTAGCTCAAACTTATTAGCACAGCTGGTTTTTAACTGCCTGAGCTTGCTATTTTATTTTTGCTTATAGGCTTATATGTAAACACCTTCTCACCTGAGAAGGAACTTGTAATTTTGCATATTCATTTAAAATATTTGTGTTCTGTTTCTGTTTGTTTAATACACTCTACTTTTTTCCCCACAAATTCTCTACCAGCAGTGCACATTTGTGAGAAAGTACTTATCCAAATTAGATCATGGACTAAACTTAGAATTGAAAACACAAAGTGCTCATGGGAGAAATCCACATTGTCCCTGAGGTGACTGCTACAGTGTGGGAACCCATCACAACTCAGGAAATGATGCACTTCAAATGAAATAATTTTGTTGCAAATAAATATTATATTTTAGTGAACATGAAAAAAAAAAAGCTTAAAATTGCCCTGTAGGCCAAATAGAATAAAAAAGAAGAAAATATTCTGAAATTGATTATTATTTTATGGTGTGAATTATTTTTGTACAATATTGAAGAGACTCTTTATCTACAGCTCATAATATTCCTTCCTGATATACCCACTTTGAAAGACTCCTGATTATTACTAGCGTTTCTTTGCAATCAGGAGTGGAAGGCTTCTCCCAGTACACATATAAAATATGTGGTTTTCTTCAAATACATATTTATTTTTCAAATATTTATTTTTAATATCACATGTGTTTATGATTGTTCTAAATTTGCAAATACATTTGAAAATTCTTTATTACCATAACTTTGATGATCATTTCTAATCAATGCAAAAAAGCTCATTTTTAGCAATAAAGGCACAATGACAAAAGAAACTTTTGTCCTTCATAAAGGACAGAAGAAAATTTGGAAATCTGGCCTGGCCATTCTAATTGGTTTCTCTGAAGTATTTTAATTAATGTTAGGCATTTATCACAAAGAATCTTTTGATAAAATCTCATCTCTTGATCATTTTGTCTCACTGTGTATCCAGCCTCCAGCGAGTGCATCTCAACCTCTCTGAACTACAGAAGAGTGACAGTCTCTTCCTGGGTGACAAGGTGGGTGCCCTTAGTTCTGGCCAACAAACTGTGGGACTAGAGGTGAGTCTCCCAGGCCAGAGTTTTCACTGTAAACTCTACAGTCCTGTGTCCCCCATCAACCTAACTAAGAAGGCACAGGACTAGAGTTCAATGATAGTTTGTTGGTCTGCTAACTCCTTTTCAAATCTTTTTAAATTATTTAAAATGTTCTCATTTTCAATGAAAAGCGTTAAGGGGAGTACGAACTCATCAAACAGACCAAGAATGAATATTAAGGAATTAAACTACCAGAAAGTTCAAGAGTATTGGTGAAAAGTCTAATACAATAAAATGCCTCCAACAATAAAATTCAGTGTACTTTATATTGTGGCTGATATTCATGTACTTAGTGAAATTCAAGAATTATTTTATTTTCATGTGAAAATAAAGTAGCCAAATTTATTAAAAATTCATGTAGCAATCACTACTTTATGATTCATTTTTTTCAAACATTCATTCATCCATCTACTTATTCAACACACAGTTACTTTATATCAGACACTTAGAATGTACTGGGGACATAAAAAAAAACAGCTTATGCCTTTTATACCTCCAGTATTATGCCTGATAATTAATATCAGGCTTGTTCATGGTCACCAACATCACATTTGTAAAAAAATTTCTAGAAAAAAATAGAGAAAAACGAATTTTTGCCTGTTTTCCCACATAATCTGTCATGATCCTTTCCTAATTTGTGGCTGAAGCACCTCATGTGCCTTAACTAAAATTCAGTGTTACAAACACTGGTCCTAAAACAAAAGTACAGGCTACCCAAAATATGCTCAAGAGCCCTTGAACACATCAAATGATCTCGTGGATTCTGATAGGCCCTTTATAATCATAGCTCGATATAATTACTTTTACCTTTCTTTAGTTTTAAAATGTATAATTATTTTTCTGAAACCATATTTATTCAATCAAAAAAATCTCTACCTTTTCATATAGTTTGTACTTGTCAACTCTTAAAGGATGCTATTGGTCAAATCTTTTAAATAATTAACTGGACAAATTTAAATTAACATTAAACTTGCTTTATTGAGAGAAGCAATTATATATATATATACACATATATATGTATATATATCACATATATAAACAATATATATATATATATACACACACACACACACACTATAACCAAGTAATAAGTCCTTATTTTTGGTGCTAAGTGAGACTTTAAAGGCTAAGTTAGAGACTAAGGCCTGGTATGTGCTATAAAATTGTAAGAATGAGAAAATATATGGTAAGATAAACAGCTTCTGAATGTCTGAATGGCTGGCAGGCACCTTGCACAATCACCTGAATGTCAACCTGAAAAAAACTCACCTGTGAGGTTCTTTGTTTGTTTTTAAAAAGGGTCAAACATATTCTGCATTGAATCACTGACCCACAAAGCTATTTTGACTTTTTTAAGCACAAGGTTTATAGAGTTCAATCCTGAATAATGCTAGATAAATTTCAGTAATAAATATATCACCTAGAATGAATATTTTTATGCAGTTTTCTGAAGTAGGCACGTTGTATGAATACAAAAGAAATTTGCTGATTGTGCTGTCTGTGGAACCTGCAGTAGACAGCTGAGCAAATACACCTGTTTCTCCTCCTTTGCCCTAGTTAACAACTCTTTTATTATTATTGCCACAATTATCATGAGTGCTAGGCTGTGTGGAACACCATGGCTCTTTCAGAAATTTAGAAGTTGAGTCTCTGATTTTCTCTTTGGCAGAGATGTTTTGTTCTTCTCTGAGACACTTCATTAATATAACTAAGATGAACTAAGAGTACATTGTTGTTGTTTTGTTTTATAAAATAAATCAAGCTTCACTTGAACAAAATTACACCTTTTTTCTGTTAAATTTTAATATCAGCACCCAAGTTTGGAGCTTTGTGATAATTTAAGTGGTGCAAATATTATTCAGCATTAGAAAGCTAAACACATTTATTGTATCCATTGATTCCAGGTCTACTTCATCCCCTATATCAACTTCACTTTCTATCATAATTTTTTAAAAAAATAAGAAGTCTTTCTCTTCCAGGGGTAAGAATAAAAGAATTCTCAGTAACTAAATTTGAAAAAAAATTAAGTAACACAATAAAAAAAATGATAGAACAGATTTATAAATTTAAAAATAAAGTAAATGTCCATGAGTCTATATTGAATACTGAAATAAATAACTCATTAATAAATAAATGGGTAAAGAGGTAAAGATTCCCTACAGATTTCTAAATAATAAATGAAAAAGGAATGAGAGAAATAGAAAATAATCATTAGAATATTGCAGTAATAACTGCTGCAGGCAATTTCCATGGATTAGTAGACAAAACTTTTTTTTAGGAGGTAAAACTTTAATGAAAATGAGCCAATCTACATACCCTGAAGGTATACCACTTACAAAAAATACTAATTACTGGCCCAATTCATACCTTTTCCAAAGGTAATTCTTAATTTTCTTTGCTTAAATAAATAAGTTATGGGAAAGGAAAAGTAATAACTTTACAGAGGAGGAACCTAACAGATATCACTTCAACCAGTGATCATGATTAACACACTGGTAGCAGTTAAGCTTATTTTGCATTTCCTGAGAGAATGTTACATGAAGAACATTCATACCTGTATTATTTCCCCCCAAAATTTAAAACACTAGGCTAACTACAATAAATCATCAGACAAATCCATGTTGAAGGGCATTCTGTAATATACTAGATCAATATTCCTCAAAAATATCAAGATCACAAAACATAATTGAAGACCAAGAAACCAAAGCACATGAGAAACGTTTAAAAAGACATGATGCAAAATTCAGACTTTTGTGGCCAACACTGGTTTGGACGAACATTGGTGAAAAATCCTAGTGGGAAGCAAACAAAGTCTGTGATTCAGTTAACAATGTTGTGCCAGTATAATTTCTCTGGTATGTGTGCCATGGTCAAGGAAATAATATAGAGAGAAGGTGGAGATGACAGTATGGGAAACCTGTGTAATGTTTTTACAATGTTTCATTAATTTTAAGTTGTTTAAAAAGAATCTTTCTTGCATGTAGAGAACAGGCTTTTGATCATATAAAATATTTTTTAAATATTTATGACAAATTACGTAGAGACTTTTTGCATATAGATTCTATTTGTCAACTCTTAATGGATGTTATTGGTCCAGAATTTTAAGTATATTTTTCATGAAATATATCTTCCTTATACCTCAGGAGTGGCTTCAGACATAAGATGCTGTGTTACTAAGTGAGAGATTACACACATTCTATGTATTTGGTGTCTATATGAATTAAAACAGGATAGCTAAGTGTGGTGATTAGGAAAGTCTGCTCTGCATATTTAAAAATCCTGGTTTGCAGCCATTTTTGTTGTTTCACAATATCAAGGCTCATCTTCCTCACAAATGTTCTTGTACTCATATTTTGTGGCAATGTCAGTTGCTTGCTTGCTTCAGAAATGTTGGCATGGTTTGCCTCCCTTCATCCTATTTTAAACAAAACTCTTCAGTTCCGACTAGGAGACCATCCTACATTTTTATAAACCAAAATTTATTTACTTGAGTAAAAGCTACTCAAGTGAATGAAAAAAAAGCAAAGCACAAATAATAGTATATAATACAGAAACGCACACACACAAACAATTACAAATATATACTCATAAGGTTGTTATTTTATTTGAAAAAAAATACATATCAGAACTTCGGTTCATAAACACATGCACTAGCAATATGTTAATCAATTAATTCATCGGTTATTTGTTACATTTAAATTTATTCTTATCAATAGTTATTATTTGTCCTGTGATCTTACAGAAGAAAAATACTTTCAAAATGTGCTAGTCAACTAATGGCTTGATTGCTCCTTTAATTGAGGTAATTAGGCACCAAATCTAGATCAGCATTTAATAGGGCTTTCAGGACATTATGTATTTTAGTGTGAATAAGCATTTCATTCTATTGCTCTCATATAAGGTTTTCCTTCCTTGAGGGCTAGATGATGTGTGTATTTGTATATGTATGTGTATGTACATGCGTAAGAGACGGAGACAGAGGCAGGAGAAGGGGAGGACAGAGAGGAGAGAAATAGGAGAATGAGTCTGCTTTTATAATTGACCAAGGTTGGATGCTTTGAAAACAATGAATCAACACAAAATTGATAAAAGATGTCGACAAAAGGGGCACACTAAAGACCCTCAATTGGTAACTCAATATGTTCCAAGTTTTGAATTCTGATTAACTCCTGGCTAGAAGACCCCAGTGTTTTCTAGAACAACAAGGGGCTCCTACAAAAGCAAATAAAACACACTAAGTTTGGGCTTTCTGTGCTCTGGGATACCTTCTGTGTTTCTACGTTTTTTAATACATTAGTTTCCTGTTTCTGTGTGACAGATCACTACAAAATTTAGTATCTCTCAACAAGACACATCTGTCACCTCACACTTAGGTGGGAGCCGGGCACAGCAGCAGGTGGCCCGGTGATGTCCACAGGCTGCCATCTGCATGTTGGCCAGGCTGCAGACTCCTCCTGAGGTCCACTTCCTAATGCACTGGGTGTGGGCAGAACTCCTCTCCGAGGCCATATGACACCTGCTGACTGCTAGTGTGGACAGTCACCTTCTCACAGCCACCCACTGCATATGGCCCCTCCCACGCCATTCACAACATGGCAGCTTGCTCCTTAAAGTGCAGAAGATGTTTGCCTTTTAACTCCTCTAGGATGGATAGTTACGTAACAAAACAGACTCAGAGACCTTTCCAGACCTGGTCTGGTCAACAAAGCTCATCTAGAGTAAACTTCACTAATCATACTGCTGTGGCCCCAGGAAATTTGGCTTCTGACATCTTTATTCCCAAGTACCTCAGAGCATGACTATATCTGGAGAGGAAGTTAACTAAAGGATGTTCAATATAACTGGTGTCCCTTATAAGAGTAGGAACTTAGGACACGGTCACAGCAAGGACACCAGGAGAAGTCCAAGAAGATGGTCTGGTACAAACCAATGAGGGAGGCCCCAAAAGAACCCCCCCCCTGCTGATGGCTTGATCTCAGACTTACAGCCCTAGAATTCCAAGAAGATGAAACTGGGTTGCTCAGTTGTCTGGTTGTGGTGGCCCTGGCAAACTGTATCCCCTACCTTGCTTGAGGTCCTGTCCACCATCCATAACCCTAGCCATAGCCCTCGAAGCTCGGAGTCTGGTCTCACCCTGCGTCTCTTCTTGTGTCCCTCCACATCAGGGTGCAGATGAGGGAATCCGTACCAGCAGCAGCATCTGAAGCCCCATCCCAGGATGCCCTGCTGACTCAGTCCTGAGAACTAGGCAGGGGTGCTTTCCATTATTGATTAAGACGAGGCATTGTCGTAGGGAAGCTAAAACGTTCTCTAGGCTTTAATATGGAGTCTCAGGTCATGAAAACTTCTTGAAATAAACATTTGGTTTAATTTGGAACATCAGATCTTGAAGGCAAGGAAAGTTTCATTAGTTTAGCTCACAACGTAGGAATTAAGATGTAAGGGGCAGTTGGGGAGAGAAACAAACAGTAAAACATTAATATTCTGACACTGGAGATTATTTCCACAGCCTCCTGAGGGATGTCATTATTTATATTCTTAATTAAAAGCTGCTTCTCTGGCAGAGAATTTTCATGAGGAATCCAATGCTGTCTCGCCAAGACAGCACTGAGAGGCACCCAATGTGCAGCCCTCCTAAGAAGCCAACCTCAGCTCCTTGCTGAATGCCCTCCACAGGTCTGCAAGGCGAGGGTGCAGAGCTGACGCTCCTGAGCCTGAAGCCAGCACTGGACTCCTCCTTGACTGATTCCATCCAGTGCTTACTACAAGCATTAGAACTTATTAGAGTCTGAATCCAAACAATGATCAAGTTTTCTTTTCCGGCCAAAGGACCCCGGATCTCCGTTTACCCTGGATTTCCTAGATGTTTTCTGATAAACACATGTGAAGGGAGACTGGCCAGAAAGCAGTGATCATCTGGATGACATTTTAACAAGATCCTGGAGAGAGACAAAGAGTCTACCCAACAGTACTGGCCTTTAAACTGCTCTACCCAGCATGTAATCATGCTCCAGAGTCACCACAGCCCCTCATGGGCAACATGGAGAGACATGGAGGACCTGCCTGACTTTAAGGCTTCTGTGGACGGGTAGGTGTGTTTGCTGACACTCTCCAGTACTTCAGCCAAATCTGCAGCAGGGTCAGAGGCACACTTTCTAAATCAAAGGAACAAGTTTAAAGGCACTGTTATTTTTGCCTTAAAATTTACTTTTGTAGTATTGATAAATTATGTGATTATTATCAATATAAAATGAAAAAGCTGATAGGAGTAGAGCTTTTCCCCAAAATGCCAATGAGCTCATCTACTCAGGTTAAGATATAACTTTAAAATACAATATCACCTCTGTACGACAACAGGTGGCTGATACGTAGGGAAGTGTTTATGAGCACTGGACAGGCAGCGGGGTTCCAACCAGCATATAACTCATTCCATGCACTTTTCACAACATTCTCCTGAGACAAAGAATTCAGGAAACAAGTGTGGTCATGTCCTGCCCATCAGGTCCCCAATGCAGCTGCTGCCTTAATGATGACTAAACCCACAGGTTTTGCCATAATGAAGGCACCTGCCCATGACCCACTCAGAAATGACCTTTTCAATGACTGAATATATTCATATATATATTTAGTATAATACAGAAAACTTAGAATAGCACATAAACATAAAGTCAAATAATTATACTTATGGTTTCACATTTATTTCCCTGATATGGTTTTAATACTTTCCTCACTCTGCATTTGTAGATCTCCTATTCTCTGACAATATGCAAATAAGAAAATTATTAAAAATTTTATGGACAGGAGCTTGTGACAGTTAAAATATGAATAACTAATGCCAGGTAGGCATGAATACACATAAAAATAATAAACTATATTTTAGCACGTAGGTTACATTTCAATTAAAATCTAGTCTAATTATAGGTTTCTCAGTTCCCAATTCTTTGAAGATGACTTTTAAGTCTCTATCATGGAATCTCTCTATAGATTGGTATTTCCAATGGTGAAATTTGGATTCACAGAACAGCAATGAAAAGGCGGCTACCAGCTTCCATCAACAGCCTTCTGAATACTCCCTTTGCTAAGGAACCTCCTGTTGTGGCTAAGGACCACCTTGTCTGGTACGCAAATCCACCACCTCTCCTAACTCCACTGCTCCCCATTCTTGAGTTATGATTCCCTGCATTACCTTTTCTTGAAAAACAATGCAAACCAAAATAAGCAAAACAAGTACTATAAAAGACAGAATGCTGGTAATGTGTTTTCCCTATTTTTGATACTTCCTTTTCTTTATTCTAAAAATGTTTGACAACATTTTATTAAGTTAACAGAAAAAATACAAAAATTGATTAAATAAAAACATGTGTCCACCACCCATATTGGAAGAACTCATTACTTCCCTCATAGGTGTGCATGTATACTCACATGTTTTTGCAGATTAATAAATACATGGAAGCCCAATTTTATAACCTTCTTTCTTCCTATTTAACTATTAAAATGCTTTTCTAAGTCTGAAGTTTTTCATATCTCTCTGTTTTCCTCAAATGAAAAAATACCTAAGAATACTTTCCTTGTCTTATTCATCATGGTTTCTCAGACGTTGTGTTTTTTATCATCTATTATTTAAATTAAGCAATGCTTATTACCTTTAGTAAGTGTAGCTCAATTACCAGTCTATTTTAACCTTTGTCAGTCTACTCTTGTTTGTGTTTTCAATTGTCTGTATTCTAGAAGCACATGCTTTAGTACCGCTTTCCATGATGGTTCATGAATATGAAATATTTGCAGTCCTACTTCTTTGAAAAATCTTATATCTTTCTCTCCCTCATGGATTTCAGCAGAGATGGTGTAGGCTTCTATCGACGGTGACCTCTCTTGCATGGCCGTGACTTAAAGCCTTCTGTAGACCGTAGGTGAGTTATATGCTGGCTGGAACCACCTGCCTGTCCAGTGCTCATAAACACTTCCTACGTATTAGCCACCTGTTATCATCAGAGGTGAGGCTGTATTTTAAACTAACCAGCATTTTAAAGTTATATCTTACCCTAAGTTGATGCGCGCAGGTCTGATGCTGCCTGTCACCTCTTTGTCAGTCGTCTCTGTATTAACTCCATTAATCAGAAAAGCTATCTGTTTGTCATTTTCCATAAATATAAGTAGGTGTGGGTGTGCTTCATTGATTGTTTGCCCCACGTGGAGAGTAATGCCATTATCAGGAATCATGTCCTTTTTTGGCTTTGGAAAATCCATAGCCAGTACGAATATTTTCATATTATGCTAGTAATTTGCCTAACATTGAGTTCTAAACTTTACCTTGTTTATATGTGGAAATATTTGTTAGTAATAAATTCTGGAATTTTTGTAATAAGGTCATCAAAAAGGATCTTTTCTTTTCCCTAAATGAGGCCTCTATTTAGAGAAAATAGTCAATAAGGCATGCAGCATAGTAAAACGCAGGTATGACGTATAATTCCAAACAGTGAAAAGGATTTATAAATATTGAACTAATAATCAGAGATAATTACTGATTTTCTAAATAGAACAATAATGATACCAATTTCAAAAGTGAATTGGTGTAAAGTCTTTCTTCACCGTGTCAGTTTTGCATTGATATGTGGTGCTCATTGGAGTGGGCTCCATATATGTAAGGGATAACAATAAGGAGACAGAGACGGGGGTAGAGACAG